>NC_134702.1:238769890-239969890 GCF_043290135.1 Rhipicephalus microplus
CTACTAAAATATATATATATATATATATATATATATATATTCATGCAATGCTCTTGGAACAGCCGCTATTTTTACGCGGCACGTTTGTCGTGTGACTACGTTAGGCTTGGACAAGTTTTGAGACCTCATGCTGTCAAAAAGGTGAAATTCAGAATGCGCATTTGTGCAGAGCCATGCTTTATTCAGCTTCGCCTTCTTTCTTTAAACGTTCGGCGCAGGGATATTTTGGTGCACCCTGAAAAGCTAAATTATGAATCAGTTTGTGGTTTAGGAGATTCAGATCCCTTTCCTCCCTCCTCTCTATTTACGGCCTTCTGGGTCTGCGTGCGTATGACACAATAGTTGTTTTTTTTTATCTCGCAGCTTTATCAGCACAGCTAACTTCCAGTGAATCGGCTCAGTTACTACGAATATTGTAAACGCCAAACCAAGGAAGAAAGATTTAAGACAGAAGAAATTAGAACAAGACACACCCTTTTTAAGTAGTTTTTCATTTCTCACAAGAGCTTTTAGGGTGCCTAAATTCAGTGGAGTCGATTGCCATGCTTTAAGGGTTATGACATCATGTGTTAGACTTGAATGACCAGCAGGTATGAAGAAATCGTCATCAAAGAAGCACGCTGGAAGAGCCGAAGCGCACAGGAGTTCCTGCGTGCGGCGCGTTGCTCTTTCAGTACTATTCTACTACAGCGCCGCTGCTACGGCCAACGTGGAAGGCATCAGGTGGCGAGGCGTGCTCACGCCAGTCAACACTTCCAGTACACTCTAGTATATGTGTCTGCGAGGCATATGTTGGCAGGTGCTGAGCGAGGCTTCGGCTCAAAAGCGAACACGGCTGCGTAAATAAAGCTTCTCTGAAACAAAACATTTATGAGCGGATCTCATTCAAGCGTATTACATTCTAAAATAAAAGTTCACTTACCCTGCAGCACAACCAAACGGCGAAAAATAGAAGTAGAAGACATAAAAGAGGTGGAGAGAATGTCCGCTTTGTCGTCTGCCTGCCAAGTTTAGTGGCTGTTGGTTACCTAACGCTTCGGAAAATCGCAGATCAACGCAGAAGGCTTTAGGGTAAAATAAAACATTTTTTCAATGACCAAAATAAACAGTCTATTACGTGCTCTTTTATAAATTAATTAATCCTTTTACCCTGAAGCCAGTCGCTTCTTCGAGGCATACAATTCCGAGTCAAGTTCGAAGCTCACATATACCGTCATTCTCTTGCATCCAGCAGCTCACTAGGGCCAGATTTCTCTCTAGCTGATTTTGTGAGAGGAAGAGAGGTTCAGGGAAGAAAAAGACGCAACTTCTGCCGGCCTAATTGGGAGCACTGCCCAGCGCCTAGCGCAATCCTCCTTGGCCTGTAGGGGGGGGGGTGCAGAGGGGAAAAGGGAATGAAAGATGTGAAGATAGAAGAGAAATGGCGTCCATGACCAAGGACGTGGTGGGCGCTTCTATAGCTGGTTGTCTAGTCCAGTGTCCTCAAGGAAGCGAAGAACCGCCTTGAATACATGGATGTTGTGCTGTACAGGAAAGAGAAGGGCACTGTGTGTAGCCGCTGGCAGAGGGGGGTGACAAAGTGCGGCGAGCAAGACGCCACGTTGTGTGCGAAGTGCTGAGCAAACACACAAGAGGTGCTTGAGGCTTTCTTCTGCCCTGCACGCAGTGCACGCAGGTGATGAGGCTCTGCCAAGCCCATGACGCCGGGCCGCAGGCCAGAAACAGCCGATGTGTAAGTGAAGAAGCAGCAATCTCTCTCTCCTGGTAAAACCCCGGGCAGGCAGCCGGGTTGGTGGTTCCATCCTTGATAGACGATCGTCATGGTGGCAGCGTAGCAACAGCCTTCTTATTGTGAGCCTCGAAAATTTGGAGGCGACCACGGTACGGCACACAGGAACGGCGGAGTGATGTGCTTCTTTCACAAGGGCATCAGCCTGCTCGTTTTCCTGGATTTCCACATCAGATGGAAACCAGTGCAGAGAAACATCGTCGCCACTGGCAAAGAGGGCATGCAGTTTGTTGACGAGCACCTGCGTTACGAAGCCTGCCCGTTCCGGTTTTACCAAGGCCAGCAACACAGCTCTTGAGTCGCACCCGATGGGCACGGAGCATGTTGGGGGGCTTGCTGCCAGGAGGTCAACTGCCAGGTGGAGACCAGCCGTCTGTGCAGCAATAGAGCAGGTCGGAAAGGGCAGAAGTGATGAGGCCGGCTAACTAAGCGCTGACATAACACAGGAAGCTGTGGGCGAGTCTGGGTCTGGGATAACGGAGCCGTTCGTGTACGCACGGCCTTCCAGCTCTTCCTCTTATTTTGGAAGCAGAAACCTGCTTGAGTGCGTAAATGGGTGAGCGATGCTTGGGGAGCCCTCCCGAACCAGTTTTGTTAGGCAGTGGTTTTTCTGTTGGCGGGCGAAGAGTGATGGCTGGAGGCACCAGTGCCACAGCTGCTTGATAGATCTGCAGAAGCTCGCCCTTCAGAGATCCTGATCGACTTTGCAGCCGGGCAAGCAGGGGGCATAAGTTTGTGAGAAACTCTATGGAGTCAGCTCTCTCACTTCCCCCTCTCCACCACTCGCAACGCTCGAGCCCACTCCTCACGTCGGCATCATCTCATCCACGCCACCTCTCTCCATTTGTCGGCGATAAGGTGGAAGACTAAATAATTATTGAAATGTCAGGCTAAGCTAACACACCCTGCTGGGCTAGTCGCACCTCTCACAACCTTTTAAATTCGTTTCGTGTGATTAAAAATCACTGTATATGGTACCTTTAGTTAGCATATATCTGTTACCTACTGGTAGCGTATAGACCTTTTCAAAAACGCCTCTCTTGGCGCAGCCACAGTCCTCTTTGGGCTTCGCAAATTGGCGCGTGACCCCTCAAAAACGCAGTGACAAGGTTGCGACCTTGGCCTTTGGACTTCCGCGCGCTGCCCATTATGGCGGTGTTTTTTTCCCTTTTGTGGAAAGGTGTATAGTAACTCTAGTGTGATGAGAGGTGGGTTGCCCTCTGCTGGTCTTTGTCGGCAACTCTAAGTGGTGTGCTGGAGTGTCGGTGTGTTGCCACACCAAGGCCAGCGGTCAGCAAATTGAGATGGCCGGATTTTGCTGAGTGTGTGTTGTTTGGATGAATCTGTCAGCTGGTGGGAGTGCGCGCTGCGCTCGCCACGATAATATCCCGGCGCTGACAATGTGGACAGCGCGCCGCTGCTTGCTGCGCGATCGCGACGAGGAACGGGGCGCCGTCGCGCGTTCTCCCCTCTAGTGTGCGCTTACCTTTCTTGGCTGTCGCCGGCGTTGCGAGTGTTAGCGAAGCCGATTGTGTTCACGAATGTTGACGTCTACACTGATAGGGCGTGAGTCAGGGAAGCCGAAGAGAAGCGTTGGAAGTGAAAGACCAGCGACCCCTAAAATGTGCGAATCAAGAACACCACTCGCGTTCGAGAATACAGACGGCGTGCGGGTAGCACCGACGAGACACGAGCCAAGAGAGCCTAGCGCAAGCGTCTTCAATGTGTCCCGCCTCCCATGTCTTCGTGTTAGTTTACTCGAGCAAACGTTACACCGAGTTTCGCTTCAAACCCTTTTTCCAGTATGCCCGATTGAACCGGGTTAATGCCTTGCGCACCTTTACTGCTTCGCATCCCGTCAGGGTTCCCTTCGGGTAGATGGTTCAAAGTTTTTTTTTCAAGTTCCTTGGCTAGCGCTCCTAGTGGTTTGCGCCAAACTTATCCGGTGCCAGACGCTGCTAAAGTTTGTCCTTGAGCGATGGGCATGGCCTTTTCAGCGGATCTCGCCGCCGCCTGATGTCGAATCGGATTCGGCGCGCTTTCGGCGTCCGGATCGCTCAGTCTGAAGGAGCCAGAACTGACACATGCTTTTTATGGCACCAGGTGAATCTGTACTCCAGGCTGGCGTCACCGTCCTGTTCTAAAATCTTGCTCTGGCTGGCACTTTCGCACCCTGTGTTTGTTCCGAGTACCTGGAATGACTGAAAAACGATGAACACAAGTGGTGCCCGAGCGCAAGCCGGAGCGAGATTCTGGCAGTACGTCAATGCCGGCTTACAGCACACATTCTGCTTTGCCACAGCCAAAACACGCTGTATTTCTACTGATTCGAAAGTAATGCTTTCCGCTGTTTGTTTCTTTCAATTGCAATAGTACGTACCTGAACAAGTTGCTTCCGCAGTCTACATTTCACGTGCTGTGGACATTCCGGAGTGTTCAAGCAAGGTTTTCTCGTTGTTTAACATGAAATCAGCACACAATTCTGGATGACGAAGAGCGAAAAACGTGCTTACAGCTGGACAAGGGTTGTGAAGTTTCGCGTTTGATTTGCGAAGCATCTGCGCGCATGCCACTGCAGGGTGTTGCTTTGCCACGATTGTCGCGCGACGACAGATGGCGTGTCGCACTCTTCAATATGGCAGCAATATCAGCACACACTGAGCTCGCTGTGTTCTGGTGTATAGAAATGGATTGATGCTGTGAGCCTCCCCTTTATAATGGGGCAGTAACATGTGCGCCAACACATTTGCAAGAAAAAAACTGAACAGAAAATTTCCTTTTATGTTGGCCTAGTGCCTCACTTACTTCGAATAGATTGATCACTATAAAGCAACCAAAAATATAATTGATGTGTTATCTCTCTGCCTTTTCAGGCTGGTCTCCTTTTCCTATCATTTAATTCTGTCATTTACCTCTACATTTCTGCCACCAGTACTCTAACCGTCTCTTACTTGCTTCCATCACGGACGTGTTCAGCTTTGCATTTTTGTCCATAAAGCCTATGTTTGTACCGCCCTTATACTAGGGTGGATATTGTCGCATTTAATCAGAATAGGTTAAATCGTTTCTTTAGAAAGAAAGAATAAAATGAGAGAAAGGCGGCGAGATTACCCAGAAATTAGAGAATCAGGTTCGCTACCCTGCACTAATGGAAGGGAAAATGGGGAACAAAGATCGCAAAGAAAGCGAATAACCGAATAGACGCGGAAAATAAAAAAAATAGAGCTTGGGTGCTATAGCCTATACAATAGACCACTACCACGCAAAACGTTCAATAAGGCCTTCCCTGATTTTCTGTGCAAAGACAAATCATGTTGCCTTTCAAGCACTGATTGTTCTGACAAAGGTATTTCATGGTGAGCTAACAGAGCAGTTAGCTGCCGTCTTTGCATGCTATAACGAGAGCAGGCACAGAGAATGCTGCATATTTCGCGCCGACGCCACCATTGCGCGGCGTACACGATTACGTGCGCATCTTTCGTTCTGTCGCGGCGGCAGCTATCGCCACTCCTCTCCCTCGCCGCTCATCTCCCTCGCTTCCCTTCCTCTCTTACGCTCATACTAAGCATAAGCCAGTTTGGCTTGACAATAAAGGACGTTCTGCTCTCTTTCTGACTGGCGTAAGCTCTGTTCTTCGGCGCGCCTTTGCGCGGCCCGCGGGATGCAACAGAGAACGTGCTCTATCGTTACATCATTGCCGCAACGACCACAAACAGCACTGTCTTTCATGCAGATTCGCAAGCCGAAAACTTTGGTGAAAGCGACACCAAGCCACAGTCGGCAAAACACCGTTGTCTCAAGACGAGAGAGTCCGGTCGGAGGCCGAAGTCGACGACACGTGTCCAGCCTATGCAGTAGCGTGTACCGTAAGCACTCAGCGTTCCACAGCGGTTTTACTTCCTCAGTGGCGATTTTTCAGATTTTCATTGCAGCCCCTGTCCTTGAGAAGGGTATAGATTCTCCTTCACCATGTTTTTGTGCTGATCGAGCAGCTGCATCAGCATGTTCGTTGACCAATATACCACAGTGACTTGGAAGCCACTGAAACGTGATTTTGTGTACATCGCCGAAGAGGGGGGGAAGCAGCTCTCTAATTTTCAGCACTAGTTGTTCATGAGGTCCCCGGCGCAAGGCGAGCATCAAACACTGTAGTGCTGCCTTGGAGTCCGCGAACACGCTCAATTTGTTGGCTTCTTGGTGTCTAATGATGTGCTACGTAATGACTGCGCTACGTAAAGCAGCAAGTTCCGCAGTTGTCGATGACGTCTGGTGGGATAACCGAATCTTCGCCGTTATCGCTTCTGCAGGAAAGATCACTCACAGCGACAACGACGTTTCCTTAGTTTTCTCACAACATGTATATTGATCTTTTTCTTTATGGAATTTCGCTTTATGACTCTGCGTTCTAAGGTAACCCGAGCTCACTTCGAACAGTTAAGCGCTTCCCATAATTATCATAAAACGCCTCGCACCTTATTTCATTCTTACCCTTTCGGTCGCTACTTAAAGCCGACTTCTTTCCCATCTCTGAGCATGCCACTCTTGCCATGCCGCGCTGGCATTTGGCAGTACTGTTGTACACTACACGAGTGTAGAGCCATCCATTGGTGCATCCGTACTTTACAGACGCTTTCGCATGTTGCCATTTTTCGCACACACTTCTATAGAGGCGACGCATAAAAAATCACAGCTTATTCATGGAGTGAATATAGATGAGTGTGGCGAATCGTCCGTCGGTGAGTCCGTCCTCCTATGCATGCGTGCGATCGCGTTTCAGAATGCAGACGGTGCGCGAGAAACACCGATGAGATGCAAGTGAAGGAAGCCGAGCGCAAGCGTCTTCAACGCGCCCGCCGCTCTGTTTCGTCCATGCCCTACCAGTGATCCACCACGTACGGCAACTCTCCAGAGAGGCATTCGTTCTCCGCGCACCTAGGCACAGCTCACACAGCAGTTAAGTGGAGAGCAGCGATACAGCGTAATCTAGAACGTCCTCATTCAACTACAGTTTGTATGTATGTATGTATGTATGTATGTATGTATGTATGTATGTATGTATGTATGTATGTATGTATGTATGTATGTATGTATGTATGTATGTATGTATGTATGTATGTATGTATGTATGTATGTATGTATGTATGTATGTATGAATGGATGGATGGATGGATGGATGGATGGATGAATGGATATGGCTTTACCCTTTAGATCGGGCGGTGGCTAGCGCCACCAAGCCGTAATACTTAATGAACCAAAAACAAGATTAATTTTTTTGTTTAAATAGTGAGGTTGAGGATTCGTACTTTGCAGTGAAGGGTTGAATTTTCACTCGTGCCTTGACTTTAGCCACCAATCAGATAACCTCCTTCTAGTTAATTCTACCTGCTTAAAGTCTATTTTGCCCTTCCTGTCCCTAAATCCCAATGCTTTGAAATACTCTGCGCCATCATCTTGAGCTATAGAGTGAAGCCCTTTACAGAACATTATCAAGTGTTCGGCACTTTCCTCTTCCTCTCCACATGCACTGCATACCGTTCTACCCCTTCGTATTTGGCCCGATATGTCTTGGTCCGCAATACTCCCGTCCTGGCCTCAAACAGTAGAGAACTACCCCGAGTATTATCATAGATCCTTTCCTTGGCAATTTCCTGCTTGAAAGTTCGATAGATCTCCAGTGCGGACTTCTTATTCATGCCAATTCTTGCTTGCATGCTTGCTTGTTTTTTTTTTTCTTTTGTGGCTCTCCCCCACTAAGGGGGATTGGCCAAGAAGCCGGTGGTAAATACAAGTCAATACCTTTAGGTTTTCTAGACTAGGGGAATATGGTTACTGTGTTGTGACTGTGAAATTATTTTGGCGCAATGTGAAAAAAAGTGGGGGAGAGAAGTAATAGAATTTGTTGAATATCTGAGGTGTAATCGTTATATGAAAATCTCCTTAAAGTTGAATCATTGCAGTGTATCAGCTAAATAATAAGTGGTAGTGTGGTTAGTAAAATTCGAGAGCTGATCGCTGACTCAGCAAGGTAATCTTCGCGTGTTATATATGAATTCGCAGAGAGCTCCGCAGATGTTTCTGTCGCTGTGTCCCAATGAAGTGGCCCCAAAAGACAAAATATTGGGAGTATTAGGTGATATTCCTAGATTTCTGAATAAAATTTCGAAGCAGTTTTTTCTTTGATTTTTGAAACGGTGACATGTGATAAGAAAATGGTCGATATGTTCAGGTTCGTTATTCTCCACATACCGGTCTCAACTTCATTCACTTTCTTCTTAACCAACAATTCTTCATGGTTTGGCCCCCTGCTGTTTTCTAAGTATTTACCAGTCAATTTTCTGGTTCGCTTCCTCTATTTTGTATCGACATTGTTCGTGTACAAGTAGCTGAATACCTTCCTAGCCCAACGCTCCTTCCCCATTTCTCTCAATCGCTTCTCAAATTTTATCTTGCTGCTAGCTTCCCTGCCCTCACGAGATGTCCATCCCATATCACCTTGTACTTCCTGATTTGGTGTATTCCCGTGAGCTCCTAAAGCAAGCCTACCTATTCCACGTTGCTTAATTTCTAATCTTGCTTGAACTTCTGATCTCATGCACAAGACCGCATTGCCGAACGTCAGACCAGGAACCATGACTCCTTTCCATATTCCTCTCCCAATAAGATACTTATTGTAATTCCACAGTGCCCTGTTTTTCATCACCGGTGCATTTCTGTTACTTTCAGTCGTCACGTATATTTCGTGTTGCCTTAGGTGCTCGGCCCCATTGCTTATCCATATGCCCAGACATTTGTATTTATCTGTTATCTCTAGCGTGACCTCCTGTATTCTAAGCTCAGTACCTTCATTGTCATTAACCCTTTACTGCCGGTTGTCGCGAATTCGCGACATACCGAAAAAGGCCGACCAAGCAACTTACCACACGCCTACTGCCTTCAGCGCCGGCTGTCACGTCTTCGCGGTGAACGTAGCTTTCAGTACGAGACATCTAGCGCCATCTCACGTAAGGTATTCCAAGCTAGGACCCAGTGTTGTGTCCGAGTTGGCGGTGAGCGCGAAGCACGTGCAACAGCTCTCATTTCTTCGTTGTTTTCTGCCGGATTGACGTAAGTTCAATCTACTATAAATTTTTTTCGGTGTGCACGCATCCAAGAGATTGAATATGACATGTTACATCGTTTTGAAGTACGTTTTTGTTGCACAATCCTTGCTTTCGTGGTGTGTCGCGAATTCGCGACATCCGGCGTTTGCGCAAGTGGTGACTGACGGTATGATAATTTAGTTTTTCATTTCTTGACAGGAGATGGACTCCCGCTCGTTTTATGGGAAAAGGGGGCTTCGTACGCACTTGCCACCTGAAGACAAAAGTGATGACAGCTGTCTCAGTGACAGCGAAGACGACGATGTTGTTCCCTATCATCATACACAAGCTCGAGTGTCTTCATCTAGCAGTGAGGATGAAGACGAAGATGCGGTAGATGAACCAAGTGCCTCTCGAAAGCGTGCGCTGCGATGGAAAAAAACCGGTTGTCAAGAACAGTGAGAAGTACCGCCCTGGGAAAGCGCTCTTCCTGAGGCTGACACTGTACGAGCTCCTATCGAATATTTCAAGGACTTTTTTGATGACAACTTCATGGATCACATCGTTGAGCAGAGCAATGTGTTTGCGACGCAGAAAAATCCTAACAAAGGACTTGCTCTGTCTCGTGATGAGCTAGATCAATTTCTCGGCACCGTCACATTCATGTCGATCTGTCGACTTCCAAAAATTCGGCTATACTGGGCGGCCGAGTCCAGGGTCCCCACGGTGGCCGACA
The DNA here is from genome assembly GCF_043290135.1 of Rhipicephalus microplus. Lineage (NCBI taxonomy): Eukaryota > Metazoa > Arthropoda > Arachnida > Ixodida > Ixodidae > Rhipicephalus > Rhipicephalus microplus. The sequence goes on from NC_134702.1 coordinate 238,779,495, forward strand.
CGATGTCACGTGATCGCTGGGAGGCAATCAGAGCAAATTTGCATTTCAACAACAATGATGACATGCCGCCACCAAATGATCCACACAAGGACCGTCTTTTCAAGGTTCGGCCAGTTATTGACTTCCTCCTGCCGAAATTTCAAGGTATCCCAAAAACACAAGCCCTGTGCGTTGACGAGCAAATGGTACCGTTCAAGGGACGCTCAAGCCTCAAGCAATACATTCCCAGCAAACCCCACAAATGGGGTTACAAAGTTTTTCTGCTGTGCGACCCACAGGGCATGGTGCACTCTTTCGAAATATACACAGGAAGGATTGATGCTGTCCCTGGGGAGCCCGACATTGGTGCCAGTGGCAATATAGTCCTCAAGTTTTCGCAAAACATTCAGCCAGGACTGAACCATCTTCTTTTCTGCGATAATTAGTTTACGTACCTGAAGCTCTTTAGCTCATTATCAAAAAAAGATGTCCACTGTCTTGGCACAGTCCGTGCTAATCGACTGCAAGGTTGTCCTCTGCCTTCTGATGCAAGCCTCAAGAAAAAGGGCCGAGGATCCTTTGAAGAATTCGAGACGGTGGTTGATGTTACAAAACTAATTGCACTCAAGTGGTACGATAACCGAGCGGTCACAACGTTGAGCACGTTCGCAGGTGCTGAACCAGTTACGTATGTTGGCAGGTGGGAACGCTCAAAAAAGATGACCGTACAGGTTGAATGCCCAAGTGCGGTCAGCATCTACAACAAGTTCATGAGAGGCGTGGACCAGCTGGATGCACTGATTGCATATTACAGAATCCATGTAAGGTTAAAAAAGTTTTACCTTAAGATTTTTTTTTCATTTTGTGGATATGGTCGTCTTTCTCGCCTGGCTGCTTTACAGACGTGACTGTGATGCAGTAGGCGTTCCTACCAAGCAGCAGATGGACCTCCTCAAGTTCAAGTTCTACATCGCTACCTGTTTGCTGAAGGAGAACAAGGACACTGCAACGAAAAAAAGGGGCAGGCCGTCCTCATCTGTGGAATCGCAGCTTGAGTGCAAGACAAAAAGAGGGCCTATGAAACCCGTGCCAGTCGCTAGTGTCCGCACGGACAGTACAGGTCACTGGCCAACTGTCGAAACCACACGTCAGCGGTGCAAGCGGCCAGAATGCAAAGGGCAAATCGTTTTCAAATGCACAAAATGCGACGTTCACTTGTGCTTGAATAAAAATGCTAACTGCTTTGTGGATTTTCACCAGCCGTGAAACGAGATGCTGTTACTAAATCCTGGGTAAAGGATATGTTTTGCTGAATATTTTTGATTGAACGATTCAGTTTCTGTGAAATAAATGTTTGCCAGAGATGCCAAGCTCCGTAGCCCTGATCAGACTCGGTTTATTGATGCGGCGATCACATAGTTGCGTTGAATTGAACGCATCTCTCGTTTGGACCACATATTGACTTAAGTGCCTGTTGTCGCGAATTTGCGACAAACCTAAAAGTATGCAATAAAGTTGCATTTCAGATATTATAATTTCCGAATTAAGTAAAGATTGCTATTTAAAGCTGAAAATTGGAAAACGAACTTTTTTCTTCGGCGCTTTCATAATTCAGGCATTAAAGGGTTAAAAAACATGACTGTTGATTTTTTCTTACTAAATATGGAATCTGACCTATCTCCCTCATTACCGCAAATGTCCACCAATCTCTGCAAATTTTCCTTGTTGGCATCCATTATTACTATATAATCTGCGTACATCAATGCTGGTGGTGCCTGTTCAATAAGTTTTTCTTGTTTGACAAAAGAGAAGTTGAAGCCTAGTCCACTCTCCTCTAATTTGGCCTCTAATCCTTGTAGGTACATCATGAATAATAAGGGTGACAGAAGACACCCCTGCCTAAGCCCCGTTTTACCTCTGCAGGCGTGGATACCTGTTTTTCCCACTTTATAACTACCTTGTTACCTTCATAGATATCCTTTAAAAGATTAGTGACTCCATTTTCCACGCCTAGTGTGTCCAGTATTCCCCAGAATTCCTCTTGAACCACGCTATCATACGCTTCCTTGATATCCAAAAATGCTAGCCACAGGGGCCTGTGTTCCTTTTTTGCTATTTCGATGCAATGCGTCAGTGAGAACACTACTTGTACTTCTGTGTACTATACTTCTGTACTTCACATGTACTTCTGTGAGACAGCGCCGTCTATTATACTGTTCGGAATATACTAGCTTCTTTTTTATTCTTGCCTCTTCTCTCAGTTACGTGTGACAAAGTTAGACTAAGAGAAGCTTCACCCCTAAAATCACAAAATCATGATAGAGCCTGGTAGATAGTAAATTTCTTCAAATTTTTGCCTGTAACATCAATCGGTAGACGTATCAGGTGTTTTGGGTGGCATTGATAATTGATACATTTAAAACTATCGGACGTAGAGCAGTCGAACAGAGCTTCTAAATGAACCCTGAGCAGACTACGTCTGCCGTTTGCACGTTCATTTAGCCCTCGTTCTTGGCTCGCATGTTGTGCGCGCGCATGCGTAGTTGGCCTTGAGAGGGACTGTTTCGAAGAAGCGGCCATGAATCCTTTCGCGAACTTAGCTTCCTAGCGTTGCGCTCGCGGCGCTGACTTCGACTATTCATCTCGGTGTCTGCGCGCGCTTTTCACGCCGTGACGATGGAAAGTGCTTTGAACCTTTGGCCAATGGATCTTCGGGATTCGATGGAGCTAGGTTGCGCCGAACTGCAACAGCGCGTTGGTATCCTGCAAAAACAAGTTAATTGTCCTCAAAATTTCTAGCGTCCCAGAGGTTGAAAGCCTTGGCTCGTGCCGTAGCAAGGCAACATCGATAGCTAATACCTTGTGTCTATGTTTGCGACAAGCACTCCTCGGATAGGAACATAGACAGGCGGCGCTATTGAGGTGAGCTTGGTGGCGACGTTTTCCTGGACAAAGCGAAATGGCAGTGTTGTTACCAGACAGCGCGCATATGTCTTCTATATTTCTGCGCTGCCTGAACGACTTGTCTAGTGTTCACGCCCGCACACACACCTGACGCGAAGTGCGGAAAGCATGGAAGGACTGATAGTCGTTAAAAATTTGAGCTGGTGGGGACGCACAGATACACACTCACTAGGGCACGAATGGCGATTCGACTCTGAATGACTTTGAACAAGAGCACGGTGAGGGCAGCATACACGCTTTACATTTACTGCAAGCAGAGTGTCACGACAGAGGGCGTTTCAGAGCTGTGTCCGATTTTGTGACTTTTTCAGAACGTTCGAGCGGGCGCAGGTTCACTAGCGCAGCTGTAGAGAGGGAGGTCAAGGTTGAGGAGCAAGACGAGAGCGCCTGTAAGGTCGACAAGCCCTGGCCAAACAGGCTATTCACGCTGCTGGTGTGCCGCATGACATTTCACTTTCGAAAGAGAACCATCACAAGGGACAACCGGGCATCATGTAAATCACTGTATCATAAAATTTAGCTAAAGGGAGAGCTAAGTTATAACCTTTCGTTCCTTTCTTTCCACTGAAATGAATGCTGCTGCGCACCCTTGTTCACTGATGCGATAATGAAATTTAGGGGTAAGGATTGCGTAGGGTCTGAAATTGAAGAAATAATATCTCATGAACGAGGCAGGTTACGAACGTGTCGCGAAACCCTCAGTCATATGAATCACTGCCACTGAGTCCGACTTTTTGAAAGCACGTCATTGAAAGGATTTCGTCTGATTGTGGTTTTTTGACCCACGTTCATTGAACTGTCCATATATATTGTAATCGTTTCAGCGAATTCCGAGTCGACAGTTTGCTCTGTGTTTCGTATTCTTTTTGTGCACCAGCGGGCAAGTTACTAGCGCGATAAGATCAGTTGCCAACTTGTCCAGCCTAGAAATACTGTATATGCTACCTTTAGGTAGCAGAGTTGTGCCACTGTTTCCCGGGCGCCGCTGACTCCCCATACAGGAGTTCAGTGCCCCTATTCACAGAGCGCCATCACGTGGTTATAGGTGGTTCATTTGCACTGCGTAAAAGACAACGCTACGCAGATTCTGGGCAGATCAAGCGGGGTTGACAACAGGTGTCATTCTCGCCGCGCTACTTCGGTAATGAAGCCATGCTGCCTGTTGGTCGCGAGAAATGCAGCAGCAAATGCATTCTGTGTTGAATTGTACTTTGCAGAGCCCATGCGATTAGATGCTGGTGCTGCGGGTGTTGCTATAGAAAGCTTAGTGTTCAGCCGGAAGGAATAAACGCTTGGCCATTGTCGTCGGCACGATTTCCTCTTGGGGGGGTGCAAACCATATCGCGGTGTGAGGAGAGCGGGAGCACTGGTCTAGCTTGGGTGAGGACAAGTGCTGTTGCTGCTTTATGGGGTCAAGTGCTCCTTTTCCACTTCTCTGCTGACGCCCATGCGCTTGGCTTCTTTTTTTTAAACCTGTCCACGCCACCGCAAAACTTGTTCTATTTGTAATAACCACAGATGCAGTAGTAAATACGTTGTACATGCAGAGTTAGCCAGCGTGTGTGGCGTTTAAAACGTTAAAAATAAAGGGAAAATTTAAACTTGAACTATTTGAATCGGCAAGGTGTTGCTGCTACTTCGTGAATTGAATACAGCTTTGAAACGTTAAGTGAAAAGACTGTTGGACACGACAGGGTTGTTGATCAACGATTCACATTAACTGCCGTGAGCCACGATTGTAATACAAGCGTAATACGAGAGCCGCGCGTAACGCGGGCGTCGCACGGCCACTCTCGATCGCTATCCAGCTCGATTCAGTTGAATACTACAAAGCTTTATCTGGTTAACTCACGCAGTTAACCAATGAGCCCAACGCAGTCAAAATATTCAATTCCTAACTCCCTCGATAGCGATCAAGAGGGAAAAATAATTTTATACATGTAAATGGGGAAAACAGCGCAAATGAAGCCGAAGGTAATGTGAGGCCTACTATAAATCTACATATGTATCACAGATTCAGCGAGCTGACGCACGTTGTTCCTTATTACATGCCAAAAACGTAAATATAAAATCTGGGCTTCCAGGCGTGACCAGAGCAACTGAGTTTTCCTGGTATTTTCATAAAGAATACAGAGAAAATAAAGCGACAAGAATAAAAAATGCAACGTTAGTACCCTGAAGCGTGAGTGCTGCTCCTACGTGGGTGGCTATTGGCTTTCCCGCAAGACGTTTGAACCCAATATGGCGTACCTTGGCGCAATTCTGCTATCTAAAGGTAGCATATTGCCACGTATCATTCCTCAAGTATTGTTATCGCCCTAATACACTACACAATTCTCAGCACCAACCGCGCCCGCAGATTTCGAGAAGCTTCAGGGCTGTACTAGATCATTTCGACAAGATCACGCCCACTACGCGAACTGTACAGATTATTCTGGAACCTACGTCACCGCCAGCGATAGCGCTAGAGCATTCGATGGCGAGAGTATAAATGCCGACGCACTTCGCCGCTTGTCAGTAGTTGATCTACGGCCGACGCTCCGTTCCTGCTATTTGTGCAAGACTGCTGTATACTGTAATCCGACTTTCCGTTTACCTGGCGCAGGGTCACCCAAATAAACAGTTAAATCCCAACATAAGGTCTCTTGTCTTCGGCCACGTCACGACTCGGTGACAATATACAGTAACTCTAGTCCATCCATCCGTATGTGCGCGTAGCGGTAGCGCATCATCCCATTTCTCTTCATTGTTCAGCAGCGTACTGCCGAAGGTCAGACGTAGTTGCCAGAATAAAAGTCTCCCGGCTTTAAAAAACACACCCAACGTAATCTCGGACAGGCAGTCCGAAACCTTGGATTCATAACTGGATGTGCACTCAGCCTGTGGAACTGCTGCATAATAAAGCCACGCAACAGAAGCAAAAAAGATTCCTAATTTATTGCCGTTGTCAAAAAGAAACATAAAAGAAAAAACACCGGAAAGGCAAGAACATTTATTGCAGTATACTTGCAATATCGTCTAACTTTAAGAAGCCTCAGAATCAGAACTATACAAGCACGCTGTAGTCTCATAACCTGTTCTGTAAAATAAATGTAATAGAATTGCCCGTTCAAACAGTTCTAAAATCGAGAAAAATATCAGGCAGCGCCAAATTCGCTTGTCAAATATGCACCTGGTATAAAGGAAAGTAGGCTAAAATAGAAGGCCAGTGGAACGTCGAATACTAGCCTGAACAAGGTGGTTTGGCAACCAGACTGTCTTGTACTGCTGCACGTCATTGCATCAAAAAACGTTCACGAGACTGGGGCCTGGTGAAGACTCAAGGCACACATTCTCATCAAATTTTTATACTATATCGACCACGTAGAACACGTCAAGTTTTCATACACAGCAATGCGCGAGGGTAAAAAACACCACCAGCAGTATCTTAAGTTTAGAACATCGAGTATATACTGTGAAAAAACTTCCACATTACGAATGACACAAACATGATAAAGCACACCAGAAATATTGCGAGTAAAAATTGCAGTATCATGGTCCAAACGTCCAATATTTGATCTTCTATGTCTGGTTTACATCGTCCAATGGTGACAATGACTGGCTTAGATTCGAGCACGTGATGAATACTTCGACGAACATCTTCGGCCCGCTGGCCATCATCAGCGCTGGAATCGTCGTCCGTTATCTGGGGCGCTTCTGAGCACACCCGCTGTGACATATGCATTCTCGTACTGCTCCTCTCATAATCTTTGTTATCATATTCCAGGGAGGCTCCCTTAGGCGAAGGTGTGCTCTCGTCAAAGGTGCGCCGTCTTAAACTAGTTACATTGCTAGCATTCGCCATGGGAGAACGAATACATGGACTGGAAACTGAATCGTGAGTCCAGCCGTCCGCTGAAGGATTAACTGGCGCTTTGGATCTCCAGCTGTCTTCATTACGCGTCGGGACATTAGTCTGGGTGTCCCGATTTAATTTTGTGGCCTGTGACGACGCCATTTCTGGACCTTGAAAGAACTGGGTGCCTCCGCCCCGAAGAACTGCCGGTAGTAGGCAAACAAACGTAGTGTAGATGAAGAAAAACAGGTGTGTTGACGTTGCCTCCGGACGACTGTCAGTCAAGGGCTCCGATAGAACGTAAAGAAAGTGGTCCTAAGCAGAAACAAAAATAGCGGTGCTGAATAACTAGGGGATCATACTAAATGTTCCGACTGCTGCTAAATGACGGCAATATACTGTCAAAGCACACTTACGAATTCACGAAGTTAGACTGTTCAACGAGTCGACATGCAAACTTTGATGAACTCTGAAGTTTGAAGAAAATTTGACCAAATATCAAACGTTGACCTTCGTCATGTATTCACGTCACGTGATACCGAATTGCGTAAATGTGGAACTAGCGAAACGACCACGAGCACGCTATGAGCGTGGTATGTTGTCACGTTGCATCCATCGAACTATAGCCATTGCCACATTTTGAAACTAAACAAGTAGAAAAGAGGCGTAGGTACAGTTGTGGTTCGTAAATGAGAGTACGTATTATCATGCTCAGCAGATCGATGAAATGGCAGCCATGCAAGCTGACAGTACCCCTAGCTTAACTGCCGAGATAAGTAAGTCCTCAGAAAGCGGATGCCAACATTTCATGCGATATAGATCATTACGTCCGGCCTAAAATGCAACAACTTCACCACAACTATAACATAAACATTCTGATAAATCCCGGAAATAAATATCCGAAGGCGCATGCTTCACCGGTATTTTATGCACCGTACTAAGTGTCAGTCTTCTATAATAAGTCCAAGTGTCACTTCTTTAGGCATAAGCCGAAGAACGCATCCTATTACACCTCGGTATAGTTATAGTAGCCACTTATTAGAACTCCTCGTTTACGTGGCCGAAAGCTAAGTTATACTGCACACTCTTATAAACTTGGGAGTCCGTGAAGAAGTGAAATGACAGACATCATGATAAAATGCACAAAGTTTGAACGTACCCGCACTCACGGTAGTATTCTTGAGGAAGGACACGCACGTTCGTTTCATCCACCAGGCCCTAAGGGCGCAAATGAAGACGGTGCGGAACTGAACAGCCTTTTTAGTATGCAGTACTTGAGATATATGCGATAATCAAAGATAGGATAGGGAAAGAACACGTAGCACGAAGCTACAAGAAAATTCGTGTGGAATTCTCAGAAAGGCAAGGCTTGGGCGAGGTTGAACCGCCGGCATGCGGCCACACAATAACCTGCTCTCCTACGCTCTGCAGATTGCCGCCTTGTGCCTAGAGCTGTTACCCGATAGATGGTAACCGGAAAGCCTGCTGCCAGTTACATTGCCAACCGACACCAGTCAGCGCAGTCCTGAATTCTGCTACACGGATGAATTTCACGTATTTTGTGGCCACCGGAAGTTTAGATTTCCGGTGCCTTGGAGTATACCGCCACATCGACAGTGACAGATGAGGCCTCGCGATACGCCCGTAATGTTTTCAGCGGCACTGGGCAAGGTTGCGCCGCCGGCATGCGGCCACAGAATAATCTGCTCTTCTAAGTTGGGCAGATGTTTGCCTGTGGCAAAGGTAAAATGCAAAGGTAAGGTGTTCGTGACACGATAACAAATTAGTTAGAAAAAAGCTCCGAGGTGCCCGAGATACCCTGTTCAAGATGATTTCCGTATAATTCAGATGAAAGCTGATTACCTGGGTGGGCTTATCAAAGCAGTGAACGCTGACATAGTCATTGGTTCAGAATCTTGGCTTGACGAAGTAAATACGAAACTCTGAAATGTTTTCTTTCAAATTCAAAACGTACCGGAAAGACCGGTGAACGCATGGTGGTAGTGTTTTCATTATTTTGAAGTATTCCTTGAAGTTCGAATAAATCCTTCTTGATAACAATGAAACAGAGTCTGTTTGGTGCCGCATGGTGCAAAGCAGGCGTTCTAGTTTTATGATTGGTGCTTTCTGTCAGCCTCTTGTTTTTGGCGCGAGTGTTATGCGTCAGCTGAGAAAAGATGGTTGCACTCGGGATAAAGAGTGTGTCGTTCATGCTGGTTACATTAAAGGGGTCGTCAAAAAGTCGCTTTACAACGACAATATCATCATCAGCAGCCACACGCGATAACTATGTCATCAGCCCGAGTGAACCTGTAAAGACTCTGTGCCTATCGAGGAACGCGGAACTTCGCGGCATCTGCGAGCTCGCGCAAGAGGCGCCCACAGGGCTGCCATACTCAATCTGCGTCCCACAAGAACGCTTCTTAATGTGACGTCAGCTGCACAGTTCAAGTTAGCGCTGAATGCGCATGGCAAAGACGCCGATGGGTGTCCCAATTGCACGCAGTCACAAGTACCGAAGAGTTTCGCGTTGCTCTATAGGCAAAACATTCCTTGTGCTATCGTCGCCTAGTTAATGCGCGTGGCAGCCGGTGGTTTCGCAATGTCGTTTTAAAGCGAGCGTTTCACAACCCCTTTAATTTGCCGAATGCTAAATAGAATAATGGTACCTCTGTCCTAAAATGTAATGCAGTGACATATTAGATATATATGTGGGGTTGATATGTGGTGTGAGATGACACTATTCTGGGTTAGTTATTCCGTAGCAACCCTGACGTCGTAACGAGACACACGTTATTATCACTATTATTATTTTTTGTGACGTTATTTGCTGTTTTTGTATGAGTAAAGATAGATGCCATAGCATTCTAGTCTTTCCTTTCTTGGCGACTCTTAGCAAACAAAAGGTAACTCTACTATAATAGGTTGCGTGGTTTATAATAAAATACTCGACCAGTTCTCAAATTCTTTGAGTGTAAGTGTGTCTTGGCAACGTCGAAAAATCGCACTGCGAAGCACCCTGGTGAGCCGTTTCGACCAATTATCAGTGCGCTTTGTAATTTGTTGTAGATGCTATGCGCCATTAATAATGGGGTATTGACGTGATGTCGTATGCTAGCAGGGTGCCCATATCTGTGCTCGCTCAACTATGTACCTCACTTTAATCTCTGCAAGATTTCTTTCGGTAAAAGTTGGGATAGGACATGTGCAATTTGCAGCTATTGTTTGCGTAGTTCGGGCCTACATTTAGGAATTTGTAACCTAAGTTATCACCTGACTTGAACCATTCTATTGCTTTTTTTTATTGTTTATACATAGCTAGGTTTGAACTGCCACTAATAATAGGCGTGTTCTCAGGGAACTACTACCCGCACCTCTGTATTTTGCTTCAATACTGATTTCTATGATCATGTTCTTTAAAATTAGAATAGATTATGGGGGCAGCGCTTGTGCAATTCAATTTCTCGTTGATTGTCGCTTCATGTGTATGAAGAATACAGTGGCGCACGAATATGATGAACCTCTTAAACCTGTGAGCTTATAATAGGTTCCATCTTCCCTGCTACTTGAGTCGTATCACTTTGTGCAATATTCTACACACGATCTCATTACAGAATGCACAAATCCAGACAGATCTGCTGTCCTTTTCCTGCTCTGAAAAGTGGTCCCACAACATTTGCGTGTTTTTCATTGCCATGCTTGCAGTTTACCTTGGGATGTAATTAAGATGTTCTTGCTGTACTTGTGCCTCCCGCATCATTTGATTTTTTGCAAATATGCATCATTTAGGTGCGAATAACCACCCCGCCGCGGTGGTCTAGTGGCTAAGGTACTCGGCTGCTGACCCGCAGGGCGCGGGTTCGAATCCCGGCTGCGGCGGCTGCATTTCCGATGGAGGCGGAATTGTTGTAGGCCCGTGTGCTCAGATTTGGGTGCACGTTAAAGAACCCCAGGTGGTCTAAATTTCCGGAGCCCTCCACTACGGCGTCTCTCATAATCATATAGTGGTTTTGGGACGTTAAACTCCACATATCTATCTAGGTGCGAATAACCTGCCGGCAGTCACTCCTTCTCCCACCCCGGAACTGCACCAGAAAGAAAGCGCATATTCGGGAAAGGGAAGTGAGAAAACTATTGAAGCATGGGAAAGGAAAACAAGGTGAGTAGGGGAGGGATATAAAAAGAAGAAGAAAACGGGCTTTACAATCCTGTTTGTAGAAGGTTTCCATCCCTTCTTTTCAAGACAGTGGTCCTCGAATACCTCCTTAGAAGAACGAATTTTTGCGACTTCTTGAAAGAAGGATTGTGGAACTTCTTTCTATTATCTCCAGGCTGGACATTAGCGGGGATATACGACCACTCCAGTCGAACGAACGAATTTTAGGCGCCTAACAGCAAACATTGTAAGAAGTTGGTTTTAGATTAGCCCATCCGCTTCGAAGCAGCTTTCTATCACTTTTGTGTCACTTTCAGTGACAGGTTGCATGACTTAGAATTGCAGGACGTAGAAATTGTAGCCGATACTGGCTCCTAAATGTAGGGAAGAGAGACACAGTAATGTAGATCAAAGTATACTACGCGGTGGAAAACGCCGACTGGAAAAAGACAAGGACAAGCGCAGTACTATCACCTTAAGGCTTATTTAATCCGCATTGCGTTGATATAAGACAACCGGAGAAAAAAAAGAAAAAAAATAGAATTCGAACAGACGTCAAACTTCACACACCCGAAGCACGAGGCATAATATCAGATGCATAACACACATGCACCATTTGCGAGATAATGAAGCTATTTATCTAGGAAGGCAGCCGATAGTTTGCTCACACAGTTGTCAGGTTTTCGAGCCATTCGCTCAGCTTCAATAATGAAGCGAGTGTGATCATCTCTGTGCCTATGCATTATAACTGTACTTTCAGACATCGCATGACAACCACACCTGTTGACATGCTGAGTCAAGAAGCCTTCTTTGCCGATTGGAACATTACATGCGTGTTCGCGCAATGTTCGCAATTCGGAGTTCACCTTCTTGTTCACCTTCTTCACTCGGTCCCGGCTCAGCCACGTCTGCCTACCTTCGCTGTTCTCCCGTGGCTGTCCTAAGCTTCCGCGTAGGCACCTTATTGGCTTCAAATCTTCACGCCCACACGTGCCGCAACCGACCGCCATCTTCGTCGTTCTCTTTTGTTCAGGAGATGGCGTGGCGCACTTTTCAAACGCGCACATTCACAACACACATGTGCAAGCATATGAATCCAGCAATGTTCTTAGCAAATAAAAACGGAGAGTTACTCAAAGGAATAGCCGATGAGGCATTTTCATTGTTGTTATCTAAGGATTCACAAGCCATAGCCGAACTGGTCAGCTTGTCCCAGAGCTTTAAGGTAGTAGCCACCTTCAAAAGTCTTTTTTGTCGCCAAATAAATTTTTAGGGTTTTGTTTTCCTTGCAGGGCCAAACATTCACATATATGTTGCAACAAAAATTATCTTTCTAGCGTCATTAGTTTGCGTGTTACAGCAAGTTTTCTATACCCTATGCTCCTATAGCAAAACCAAAACCACATTTCCAACTGTGGTTTCGGTTTCGAAAAATCGCTTTCAAAAGCAAGTGTTGTTTCTTCTATATTAGTGCTATTCAAAATACTTTATGCATTTTATTGTGACTGTTATATAAGGTGATGTCATTAAAGACAACTTTGTGTTTAAAAGTCTTTGTAATCTCTAACAACAGCCCCAAGGGGGACGCACGATGCTCGTCAAACTTTTTGTTGTTTGCCTTGGTCAGGCTACGTCAGGCCTCATTCTGCATTTGTTCCACGTGTCAACGCTACTAGGACTGTATCCTTAGGCCACCTGCACCATATTACGACTAGCATGGGGAAGTGAAGAACTCAGAACACGAGGAAGCGCAAGTTTGCTGGAAGTCGCTACACGACGACGAGGCTGCCTACTGACACAGACGCCGGTATTTCGGCGACCACGAAGAAGCTTGGGGACATAAACAAGGCGTACCAGGCTCCACTAGAGAATTCTGCGCTCCAGCGGAACAGGGTAATGGACATTGGTATCCTTTCTTCGGTGGCATGTTCCGAATGCATGAAAACAACACTGAAGCTCGAGGAACGCTCTCACCAAGGGATATGCTCGGCTTGTGCGGTCGTGTGTAACGACTGTGGGTTCAAGTGCCAATTGATACGTCGCGAAAAGTGGGTCGTGCTAATGAGAACAATTTACGTCTGGTTACGCGATGCGCCAGTTAGGAAAAGGGCACGCTGGTGCGAAAGCTTTTTCCAAAGTGATGAACATGCCTTCTCCTCCACGTCACTCCGCCTACGATAAATTGTCATCTCAGCTTTCTGCAGCGGCAGGAGAAGTGGAGTCGAAGTCGATGACTGATCCTGCTGTAGAAGTTCGTCGTGTTGTGGGGAGTGCCGAATGTGGTGTTTCAGGTGATTGCACGTAGCAGAAGCGTGACCATTCATCTTGGAACGGTTGTGTGTCTGTGATTTCTGTTGACACGGGAAAGGTTATTGATGTTGAAGCCCTTTCTAGTTCGTGTAAATCTTGTAAAACTAAAAGCAAGTTGAGGCAAGATAGTGTTTCGTACCAGGAATTGAAGGCAAACCACGCTTCCTGTCAGGCAAACCATGAAGGAAGTGCTGAGAGTATGGAGATGGTTGGTCTATACCGAATATTTGAGAGGTCGAAAGGCAAAGGATATTTGAAGTACCTGCAGTACTACGGCGATGGTGATTCCAAGAGCTATGCCGCTGTCAAAGACATGTAATCACTGAGCAAGGGGACAACATAACTCAACGTTGCATGATTCCATCATCCAGAAGTCCCCGCATGGTCTTCACCTGTTGTACTTGGGAACAAAAATTGGAAATGATTCGCTTTAGCGTCGATTGCCCACAATTAAACAAAGATATGCCTAAACATCTGCACCCTTTGCATTGCATTGATGATTCCCTGAGCTGCTTGCGAAGCTCTGAATTCTTCTCATCAATACGGGGACTTCCCAATAACGGGCCCTACATTCCGGTTAATACCACGTCCCCAGAAAACCACTAGATTGCCCAAAAACAGTTTTCTTACAACCCGATGGGCAATACAATTTTAATGTTATGCTGTTCGGCCTTTGTAATGCGCCAGCCACATTCTGAAGAATAATGGATAGCACCTTGCATGAGTTAAAATGGAAGACATGCCTATGTTATTAGGATGATGTCATTTTTTTCTTGATTTTGACAGGCACCTTTATTGTCTCAGCGAAGTCTTGAGCTGCCTCATGCGCGCAGGCCATCAACTAAACATTTAGAAGGGCAATTTGGGAACTCCAATTTTCACAATGATTTGCCACGTAGTTTCAAAAAGTGGCGTTTTCGCAGTTCCAGAGCAGCTTCACGCTGTCGCTGAGTTCCTGAAGCCTGCGACCCCGAAAAAGTTTCGTGGCTTTGTTGGACTGTGCTTATGCTGTTGTTGCTTTCTAAAGAGCTCTACTTCTACAATGAGACCACTGAAAAAGCTCATCACTGGCGATGGACACCTCTCTGGGTGGACGCCAGCATGCAATGATGCTTTCGCAAAATTACGCCATCTCCTAGCTTCACCACCAATTTTACGCCACTTTGGCACAGCTACACCAACCGAGGTGCAGACGAATGCTGGTTGCGTAGGCCTCAGCGCTCCCCTTACTCAACACAAGCCTGGCTTTTCGGAGTACATAGTTGCTTGTGCTGGTCGTGTACTCTTCAAGGCAGAGTGCATATACTATGTTCCTTAAAAAATGTTTGACCATTGTTTGAGCATTAGAAACATTTCACTCCTGCGTGTACGGACCCCCATTTGAAGTTGTTGCCGAACATCATTCACTTTGGTTGCTCGCTTCATTGAAGGATCCTTCGGGCCAGCTTGGACTTCGACCCCACGTTTACAAAAATTTGATAGTCCCTTCGTTTGCCACTCAGGGCGAGCATACCGACAAAGACGCTCTTTCTCGTTCGCCCTTTCCTTTATCCGTTGCTTCTATTTCCTTTGCCTATGGTAGAATCGCCAGCATTGACATCGCTGACATGCCTTCAAAACGCGCACGAACCCTTACGTAGTCTCGCTCACCGACGTTCTCTCTTCGTCTTCGGTGACGCCATAGCCATACCAGTGTTGACCTCGGGCACTATGCCGAAGAGTTCTGCATTATGCGATATGCGATACCATGTTCTGCTGTCGAAAGTATCAGACGAATGGTAGAAAATGGCTTCTTGTTATACCTCACGATATGTGCTCCCACCAGTGCGCGTACTTCCACGCTGACACCAAAGAGCCTTACCTGGCGTTTTCAAAACATGCCACTAGTTTTGCCAGCAATTCTTTTGAAGTGGAATGTACTCGTAGGATTGCAAGTACATGCGTTTGTGCACTGCGTGTCAGTGAGGGAAAACAACTTGTCAATCGTCTGGCGGATTACAACCTCTACCGTTTCCAGCTCAGGCATTTGATAGAATCAGCATCGACCTGTATGACCCCCGCATTGCACTTCTACTGGAAATCACTGGATAATTGGGGATGTTGACCACCTCAGCCGTTACGCCGAAAGGGTCACTTTCCCAGAAGCTTCAGCTCGTGATGTCACTTTGTTCATTTTGCATAGCTTTGTTCTTCGCTACGTGAGCTGCTTAGCGACTGAGGGTGGTTATTTCTATCGCAAGTCGTGCAGGAACGTCTCAGTGAGTGCAATATTATTATTCACACCTCTACAAGCTATGACCGGCACGCGAGTGGTTCGACAGAGCGCTTCAACGGCACGTTCAGGGATATGCTCTTTATTCTTCGACCATTTCAATAGGGCTTGGTGCTCCCTTTTGTGACTTATGCCGTTATGCGTGTGATACGGTCATGCAAGGAACTACTCACTTTTCACCTTTTTTTCTACTGTATAGGAGTGAACCCTCTTCGATGCATGACACAATACACACATACCACTCGTATGCTTCCGAGTATCATCCAGTCTCCGAACTTGTTCAGTGTGTTAAAGAGTGCTGCCACTTAGCACGTTCATTCACATCCGTCACACAATTTCTCCAAAAAGAATAGCTTGACCAAGACAAGCCTCCTGGCACGTTGCCTGTAGGCGCATCTGTATGGCTTTTTGTCCCTTTCCCATCCCATGGTCTCTGTATAGGTTTTCACCTAAGAACAATGGTCCGTACCACATCCTTCAATGCAAATCACTGGTCAACTACGTCTTCAAGCTGGTGACACTTTCAGATGACAGACGATGCCGTAGTCGAAAGACAGTCCACATCAACCACTTAAAAATTGCTACTATCCCCTGTTGCTTGTTTCACCATGAGTCACCAGAATAGCTCTTCTTCACCACCGGAGAAAGTGTAGTGGGGAAGAGAGACAGTACGTAGGAGCAGCTAGAAGACTACGACAAAGTCCTGAGAGAGAGAGAGAAAGAGAGAAAAGGCTTTATTCACAGGATCTTGCGTGGGGTAGGTGCTGGCCTCGCAGGGCGTGGTCTACCCTTCTAATGTTCTAGTCTATGCAGCCCCAGAAACACTGGGCCAAGAACTCGAGGGTTGAACCTGAACGGACAGAGGATACTTGGGTGCTCGCGTGCCGCGCTTGAGGGTCATGAGTTCCCGTTCTCCTCTGCCTGGCCATGGACCCCTCGAGCCGCGGGATCGCCCATTTGGAAATAGAGAACATGTCACAGGGAATTACGCCGCTGAAACCAGGCAGTTGGTTTTGGACAATAAACCCCTTATGCTACAAACAGAAGTATACGGTTGGCATGCTTGAATACTGAATGATGTTTCTACACAGTGTCCACTCCAGTAGGGTGTAATTATCACTGAAGAGGAACGTTTATTTTTTGTTGCGACCACTGCTGAGCAAATGAGCATCAAAAGGTTTTTTGTGGTTTTAGCTTGTCCAGTTTTGACTTGACCAGGGAGCGTTTGTAACAAACTGTGCTGCACACATGATGGAACAAGAGAGAAAAAACTTACTGCGATGCAATCATATAAAGCACAGAATAAAAAACAATGAGAATAAACGAGGCGAAAACATAGCAACAAAATCAAAGTGAAGTGACATACAATGCGATGCTTTCTACCTGAAATAATGAAATGATAAATCAATTTCAACAGTTGATAAAATAGAAAAATGAGGAAAATATGCAAGCAGAACAAGCAACTATGCTTGAAATATACGAAGAAGTGTTTCCTAAAGCACATAACATAATGTGTCAAAACATGCATAAAGGTGTGATTTATTTGCTGGGCTAAGAAAACGAAAAAAAGTTCCCTAACACTTCAGAAAAAAATACGAAGCTGTTTTGTTGGTGACCTTTCTGGTGCAATGTTTTTCGCACGACACATTTTTAGGAGCTCCGGAAACTAATGTTTTAAAATATTGTCCCAAATCCGTGCAAAATATTGGTACTTTCCAGGTCTCTGGTTCATGAACTGAATATGCTTGTATTCTTTCTGAGCAAGCTAATTTAACTAGGAAATCGCCATGGTTTTTATTTTTGATTTGAATGCTATGGAGGGGCGGTAAAAATGCAGGCATAGAATTTCAATGTATGATGTTTATGGAAAATATATGATGGGGGATGATCGATAAGCACGGTATGTATGTGTCTTAGTATTTTTTTACTAGAAGTGAGCGTAGTATTTATGAATTCGCGACAATAGTTGATCCCCACACGAGATGACAGCATGTTACGTCTGAGTGAAAGAGTGATTTGTAAATCATATGTGTACCATACGCGGTGAGCGTTTCTCTGTTAAGATAAGTTATCCCTACAATGATAGATAATGTTTGTAGTAGGTAGTTAACATCGTCGTCCCAAGACATCGTTTTCATAAATTATAATCTGAGTATTTTAAATGATTGAACTATGTCTATTTTTGCCCCATTATAAACTAAAGTTTCAATGGAGACCACATTCGTCTTTGGCCGGAAAATTGTGCCTCAAGTTTGGTGTTGTTGATCTTTATTGCATTGTATTCGGTACACTTACCCAATTGAATTGATGTTTCGTTTGCCCTATCCATCATGTCAGATAATACTCCACTGCAGAATAGCAAAATCTTGTCGTCTACGTAAATTACAGATTTGTATGTTTTATGAATACCCAGAATATCATAAATATATATATATATATATATATATATATATATATATATATATATATATATATATATATATATATATATATATATATATATATATATATATATATATATATATATATATATATATATATATATTCATAGAAATTCTGTGCATTTGTTCTGCATGATCACAATCACCATCATCAGCTTGTTTCTCTGTCCTCATTGCCACTCTGGGTCATCATCATCGTCGTCGTCTGTGTACTGGCTCTGCCCGTTCGTTTTGCGAGGTCTTTCCTCAATTAAACGCTGTCGCAACCAAGACTAGCAAGACTTCATACGTGGTGGAGGAGGATTTTTGGTCCTCTGACCTCCCGCAGCCCGCCATACCCCCTGAAGCTTCGTTCAGGCCGCCGCTTGCGCCCACAGTCAGGCAGCATGTCCCAGACTGAGCCTGCCGGAACTGATGTCATCAACAACGCACCGCCGCAAGCTGCCCCTCCTACTTATATACACGGACATCAGCGGGAACCCCCGCTCTTCGCTGGTCTTCGGGGAGAAGACGTAAAATGACTTGATGACTACGACCGCGTAAGTGCCGCAAATTGGTGGGACGAGGCCGCCAAACTGCGTTACGTGCCTTTTTATCTGGTCGGAGTCGCGTAGACATGGTATTTTAACCACGTCGTTGACTTACCCGACTGGGCTACCTTCCAGCAGCAGCTGCGACACGTCTTTGGGACACCAGACATTCGATCCGCCGTCGCGAAGAGGACACTGGATACTCACCGACAACATCCCGGTGAATCGTACAGTTCATACATCGAGGATGTCCTCGCACTCTGCCGGCGTGTCAATCAATCCATGCCGGAATCGGACAAAGAGCGCCATATATTGAAAGGCATTGGGCCTGTTGCCTTTAATGCCCTCACTGTGCAAAACCCAGCTACCATCGCTGATGTCGTGACGACATGCCAGCGCCTTGATGCGCTGGACTCCGTTCGCCTTCAACCGGACATCGGCGACCACCACTACACGTCAGATGGCCATCTGCGTGACCTCATCCGGGACATTATACGGGAAGAATTGCGGTCCATGGGCTTCACACCTCCTACGCCGCGACCTACACAGCCTTCGGGAATGCCCTTACGTGACATCATCAGGGAGCAACTTACATCCCTGACTGGCTCTGCGCCCGTACAGCCACCTGCTTTTCACTCTATATGCACGTACCCTCAAGTTGCTTCCGTGCCTCCCAGCGACGCCCACGCGACATTGCCGCGTCCATCCTACGCTTCAGTTGCTGCCGCTCCCCCGGTGAACTACGATTCCGTGCCCTCTGATCCTTCGGCCCACCTGACCGCGCTATCACCAGGTGCCCCGAATGCCTTCTATTTCCCACCGTGGCGCTCGTCTCGCCCTACTACTGTGGCTATCGCGGCCACATGTCTCGTTTCTGCCGAAAGCGCCAGCAAGATGAGCGTCGGAACGACGTGCGCGAACGGGATTCGTACACTGGGGCGTCTTATCAAGGTCGGCGTTATTAGTCTCCCCCGCACCGGTCATCTTCTCCGGCATCGACTGCACCACGAAACAGCCGAAAGTCGAGACGCCGCTCGCCTTCGCCCTTCTGCTGTTCCACTTCTCCACTTCGGCCCGCCTCATTCTCACCCGATATTCATTCGGGAAACTAAGTGATTCAGTTTGTGGAGGAAAAACTGCATTCGGAATTAGAACTGAAATTCCTTCATCAGGCCCGTGTAACATGATTTCTGTGGAAGTTGAAGGAGTACGAGTCCATGCTTTTGTGGACACAGGTGCGACATTGTCTGTGATACGTGCTGATTTGTGTGAACATTTAAGGAGAGTAATGACGCCTTACGATGGCCCCACGTTAGTTGCGGCCCAGTGGAACGTCATTCTCCTTTCCGCGTTTTGTACTGTGCGTGTTTTTATCGACGGCATCCGCCATCATGTCCAGTTTGCTGTCCTGTCCCGCTGCTCTCACGAACTAATTTTAGGGTGGGATTTGCTATCATCTGCTTCCGCGGCCATTTGTTGTGGACAACGCGTCGTTCACCTCGCTGACACCAACTACATGCTTGACGACGACAATCAGAAGGCGCTTAGTCTGGTCGCTGCGAAAGACATCGAACTGCCGCCACTGCAAGAGCGAATTGTCAGCATTTCGTCCAACGACATCTATCACGGAGATGTACTGGTCTCACCGTCACCACTTTGCGTTCGCAAAGGTATACTTCTTCCGTCTGGTGGCGTTCGTTTTTGCAATGGCTCGGCACTTGTCACCGCTGTCAACTCTACACCAGAGAAGATCTTACTGCCACAGGGCACTACAATAGCCGGTGTTGCTGACTTCGTGCCTGTATTTGTCACGCCCCTTCAGGCCATCGCATCCAAAGAACCTAGCCTCGGTGAGCATGTTTCTTCCTCCACCTTTACCACCGCTATCAGCAGCGAATTGACATATTCACAGAGGCAGTAGCTGCTCGCATTGTTACAGAAACATGCAAATTATTTCGATGTTTGCTCGTCTAAGCTGGGCCGCACTAATACTACAGCACATCGAATTCAAACTGCTGGGACATCTATCATACACCGCCGACCCTACCGCGTGTCTCTAGCTGAAAGAAAAATTATAGAAGAAAACGTTGCTGACATGCTTAAACGGTAAGTCATCCGTCCCTCATCTAGCCCTTGGTCGTCTCCTATTGTTTCGGTCCATAAAAAGGATGGCTCTGTGCAGTTTTGCGTGGACTACCAGGCGCTCAATAAGATCACACGCAAGGACGTGTACCCTATGCCACGCATTGACGACGCCCTTGATTCTCTACAAGGTGCGGAATCCTTTTCAAGCATTGACTTGCATTCTGGGCACTGGCAGATCCCCATGCATGAAGACGATGAGGAGAAAACGGCATTCGCAACCCCTGACGGGCTATATGAATTCAACGTGATGCCTTCCAGGCTCTGTAAAGCACCCGCGACTTTTGAGCGCATGATAGATACCGTGCTGCACGGTCTGAAATAGAAAAGTTACCTTTGCTACCTGGAAGACATTATTATCTTTTTGTCAACGTTTCCTGAGCACCTAGAACGACTGGATCAAGTTTTGACGTGCTTTGCTGGCGCCGGGCTTCAAATAAACACTACGAAATGCTCTTTCACTATCAAATTCATCAACGTCTTAGAACACGTCGTTAGCAAAGATGGCATCGGGCCCGACCCTGACAAGATTTCTGCACTCCTTCACTTTCCGCGTCCCGAGAAACCAAAGGAGCTTCGCAGTTTTCTTGACCTTGCCTCCTATTTTCGCCGGTTTATCCAGAACTTCGCTTTTATCGCTGCTCCATTACACCAACTACTTGCTTCCAACATCACCTTTCTGTGGTCTCAAGAGTGTCAAACGGCATTCGACCTGTTGAAGCGGGCACTCACGTCTGAACCTATGCTCTGCCACTTTGACCAAGCCGCACCGGCTATCCTCCATAACGACGCTAGCGGCCTTGGTATAGGAGCCGTTCTTCTACAATGCGACAAAACTTCCCTAGAGAATGTTGTTGCATATGCCAGTCCCGTACTCAACCCTGCCGAAAAGAACTACACTATAACTGAGCAAGAGTGTTTGGCTGTGGTTTGGTCGGTCCAGAAGTTTCGTCCCTATCTTCACGGCCGTCACTTCACAATCGTTACGCACCACCGTGCCTTATGCTGGCTTTCTACACTGAATAACTTGTCCGGACGCTTGGGTCGGTGGATACTACGCTTGCAAGAGTACGACTTTGACATAACTTACAAGTCAGACAGAAAACATCAAGACGCCGACGCTTTATCTCGTTGCCCGCTTCCAACTACCCATATCAGCGTTGGTGAGAACTCAACCGCCACATCTACCAAAGTTCATACCCTTGCATCAATAAAGCAACCTTCTTCGGACGACGAGCCAATATTTATCTCCCACCAGCGGTCCGATTCATACTGCAGACGCATGATGGACCACCCTTTGGGAGTTTCTCATCCACCCAACGCGCGACTCCGTCGTCAACTCCTGCACTTTAAGCTGCACCATGGGGTTCTCTACCGCCACGTCTATCACCCTGATGGTCAGCAATGGGTTCCTGTACTGCCACGCTCTCTTCGATTTCAGGTGCTCGAAGCCTTCCATGACGACTTGACTGCTGGTCATCTTGGTTTTCAAAAAAACTCTTGACCGCATTCGATGTCGTTATTACTGGCCTGGCCTTTCTTCTAGTGTAGCGCGGTACGTCGGCTCCTGCTACCCATGCCAGCGTAGTAAACTCCCCACGTCGGCACCTGCTGGACCTCTACAGCCACTTCTGTGCCCTTCAATGCCGTTCGAGGTTGTAGGTGTTGACCTTTACGGGCCTGTCCCCGTCAGATCTGCCGGCAAACGTTGGATAGTGACCGCCATCGACCACTTGACACGCTACGCTGAGACTTCCTCTGTTATTACAGGCTCAGCTGTGGAAGTTGCAGACTTTATTCTTCACGCAATGATACTGCTTCATGGGGCTCCTCGTGTAATGCTTAGTGACCGCGGCACAGTGTTCCTGTCACAAATGGTAAATGAAGTACTGCGCACTTCTGGAATTACCCACAAGACAGCTTCAAGCTACCACCCTCAGACAAATGGTCTCACAGAAATATTTCACCGAACCCTTGCTGACATGATAGCCGTTTACGTCTGACCCGACCACAAAAACTGGGACACTCTTTTACCATTCCTGACATTCGCTTACAACACCGCCGTTCAGCGAACAACTTGCTACTCACCGTTTCACCTGGTGTACGGACACACCCCGACTACCTTTCTTGACGTCTCCTTCTTCAACAACCATAGGAATTCATGTCAGTCTTCTAGCGAAAAATACATTTCCCGCCTGGCCCAGTCTCGCCATCAGGCTCGCATCAATACTGAAGCGAGACAGCACGAGCGGAAGATCATCTATGATGAATCCCACCGCATTGTGTCTTTCCAACCTGGTGACGAGGTGCTGCTTTTGAGACCTATTCGCACTCCTGGTCTTTGTGACAAATTTCAATCACGCTTCATCGGGCCATACATTGTTTTAGAACAGACTTCGCCAGTTAATTATCGTGTCACATCAGTCGTTGCCCCAACATACTGCCGCTACCGCCGCACAGAGATTGTCCACATTTGTCGCATGAAACCTTTCACGCGACGTTCCCCGTCACTTTGACTTTAGGCAGCCAGGGTGTCCGCTTCCAAGTGGGGGGAATTAGTGTGGGCATTTGTTACTTACACCGTCATCATTCCTGCATGATCACAATCACCAACATCAGCTTGTCTCTTTGTCCTCATTGCCACTCTGGGTCATCATCATCGTCATCGTCTGTGTATTGGCTCTGTCAGTTCGTTTTGCGAGGTCTTTCCTCAAATAAACGCTGACGCAGCCAACAATACCAAGACTTCATAATATATATATATATATATATATATATATATATATATATATATATAGAGAGAGAGAGAGAGAGAGAGAGAGAGAGAGAGAGGAAAAATAAATATACGCCTCTAAAAAACTGTTTATTGGTGACGTTTCGATCGGAGACCGATCTTCATCAAACGTATATATATGATCAGACATATATATATATACAGTCAAACCTCGTTATAACGAAGTTGAAGGGGGAGTCGTAATTACTTCGTTATAACCATTCGTTCGTTATAGCTAATATTCATTTCTACCGACAATTAGCCAGCAAGAGAGAATGTACTCACCACCGAATATCACAGCAGCCCGCCGCGCAGAGAAAAACGGCCGTCGGAAGGCAAAAAACTAGCAAAATAATAAAGAACAATGCACTTTATTTCCGCCAAGTTCAGCACACCAGCTGGCAGATCACTTCGAAGAAAAATAGTCCTTGATAAACTTTTGCCGACTCTTCTTCAAGCGGATGACTGCTCTTTCAGCGGCAGCCGCTATTTCAAGTCCGTCCTCACCGTCATCATGAGCACCAAAGAAGCGGCGCAGCAGGTCTGTCGCATCCAGCGCTTGCGCGGGCGTCGGTACGTCGGGTTCGTTAGGCTCCGGGGTGTCAACACATTCGTCACTGTCATCATTATGCACCCCCGTCACCGCGCGCACAATTTCCGCATCTGACAACTCTTCGGTTGTCACCGCGTCAGCATCGGCACCGACGTACGTGCAGAAAGTGTCGCAGTCAGGCACAACGCCGGCGTCAAGGAGAGCGTCCCACGATGTCTGGGCCTGGTCGCCCGCGGCACCCTCACTGGCGACATCACCGAGATCTTCGCTGGGCTCTCCGCTGCTGACGCCAAATGAGGCATGCCGGAAGCAGTTGGCGATCGTGCTTGCCGTGACGGCAATCCAGGCAGCTTGTAACATCTCGATCGCCATGTACAGGTCGATCGTTGTCTCGCGCTTCATGCTCATATTGAGCAAAATGCAGTCGATGACACGCTTGCGGTAGCCCGACTTAAAGTTCATGATCACCCCTTGATCGAGGGGTTGCACAACCGCATTAGTGTTAGCCGGCAAAAAGCACAGCTCAATGTTTTTTAACACAACGGTAGTGTGGTGGGCCGCGCAGTTATCCAGGACGAGGCATATCTTGCGGTTCTGCTTGCCCAGCCGCTCGTCCCACTCACGCAGCCATTGTGCAAAGATCTCTCTCGTCATCCAGGCCTTGTGGTTGGCCACATAACTCACTTGGAGTTTCCGCTTTCCTTTGAAGCATAGTGGTGATGCACTTTTGCCGATCACGAGGGCCGGCACCTTTTCGGACCCGTCCATATTCGCACAAAGTAGCACGGTCACATGGACCTTGCTCTATTTACCGCCCTGGCAGCGGTCACCTTTGAGGGCCAAGGTTTTTTGCGGCAACATCTGATAGAACAGGGCAGTCTCATCTGCGTTGAACAAATCCCTGGGGCTGTATTTTTCGAGCAGCTGCCCAATGTTCTTCTTGATCCACGCCACTGCAGCTTCGCGGTCCACAGATAGCGATTCCCCGCTGACAGCCCTGCCGACGATGTCGTGGCGCTCCTTGAAGCGCTGCAGCCAGCCGTCACTCGCCACAAAATCATCGTGCCCCATGATGCACGCGAAGTTCCTTGCCTTCTGCTGTAGAAGTGCCCCGCTCACAGGAGTGCCGCTTGCTCTGATTTCTAAAAACCAGTTGAACACCGCCTTCTCGACAGCTTCGAAGGCGGGGGCTCGCAGCTTCATTCGGTCGCCTTTGACGCCGCGTGCGACAGCGTCGGCAATAGCTTCTCTCTTGCTTAAGATCGTTGACAGCGTGCTCAACGATACGCCGAAATCTTCGGCCACTTTTTTTTTTCTTGACGCCGGACTCAACGGCTCTCAACATTCCAGACTTCTGCTCAATTGTGATGATTTTGCGCTTACGTTTGCCGTTGTCCATGTCTAGCGGCGGAGGGGTGTTGCTCTTCCACAGCGAACGACAAGGAACCAAGCACAAAGCCAACAAAGCCGCAATCTCCGCCGACCCAGCGTGGAGCTGAGGGAAGGAGGAGGTCAGATGCGCGGGCGGGTCAACGAGTTCCACAGGAGAGGGGAAGTCGGCTGACGCGCACGCTCGCGCGAGTTGCTGCGCGGGCGAGTCCATTAGTTCCTGAGGAAACGGGAGGCAGGGCGACGTGCACCCACGCGCGTGTTGGCAGGCGGCGCAAGGCGCGAGTTTTGAATTACCGCTGCCGTGATGGGACGTGAACCGGCGCGCGCTATAAGATGTTGAATTCACGTATACCAAAATGATCAGTAAATGCTCGTTGTGGTCAAAGAATGGTTCGTTATATCCATTGTGAGGAAATTATCGCTTCGTTAAAACGAGGTTTTAAATACATGGGCGTCTATGGGAATTTCAAAGGGAATTGCAATTGCTTCGTTATATCCATTAGTTCGTTATATCCCGCTTCGTTATAACGAGATTCTACTGTATATATATATATATATATATATATATATATATATATTGAAACGGGTTGTTGAACAAGCAGGGGTTTACTCGGCGAACGAGAGCTTTATTTAGCGCAAGAGCTAACTGAACGCAAGCCTGCGATCACAGCAAGTCTTCTTCCTTTTCTATACTCGAGCTCCATGCCCACTGCCCTCGTTACAATCACCCCCGGCCGATGAGGGAGCCATCCTGGCGACCTAAGGACAGGTGTACACAGAGGGGTCATGGTATGGCTTGAGCCGAGAGATGTGTACGATTTCTTGTCCCCGACGGTGCTTGTCCGGAGATGCATCTAGCGGCTCGACAAGGTAGTTGACAGGGGATGTTTGGCGTACAACTCGATAAGGGCCATGGTACCTGAACGAAAGCTTGTGAGAGTGTTCTGGAGGAGTATAAGGAATCCATAACCACACCAGTGAGTTCGGAGCAAAGCTCATATGCGTGGTTGACGCGTTGTGGCGATGTTTTTGGCGCGTCTGGTCATGTGACGTGAACGCACGAGCAAGCTTCCGACATTCTTCAGCGTGTGCTGCTGCTCGAGAAACAGTAGTCATCTCTGGAGGGTCCGGTCGATAAGGAAGAATGGTGTCCATTGTTTATGATGGCTCGCGTCCATAAAGAAGGAAGAAAGGCGAAAATCCAGTGGTGCTTTGCGTTGCAGTGTTGTAAGCATATGTCACAAAAGAGAGTATGCTATCCCAATTTGACTGGTTGGATGAAACGTACTTGGCCAGCATATCCCCAAGGGTGCGATTAAAACGCTCTGTCATCCCATTGGTTTGCGGGTGATAGGCTGTTGTAGTGCGGTGTATGATGCGACACTCGCTCAACAACGTTTAGATGGCATCGGAGAGAAAAAGGCGGCCGCGGTCGCTAAGTAACTCCCGAGGTGCTCCGTGCCTTAAAACCAGGTTTTGCAGTATAAAGCACGCAGCGTCTTTTGCGGCAGCAGAAGGTAACGCAGCTGTTTCAGCGTACCGCGTTAGGTGGTCGATAGCGACAATGACCCAGCGGTTGCTACTCGAAGTATAGGGAAGCGGACCGTAAAGGTCGATTCCGACACGATCGAAAGCTCGTGCTGGACATGGCAACGGCTGCAAGGGACCCGTGGCATGTTGAGTTGGCATTTTGCGTCGCTGGCACGTAAGGCAAGACCTTACGTGCCACAGCAAGTCTTCTTCCCAGGGATCCCAGTCAGGGATCACAGCAAGTCTTCTTCGTTTTCTATACTCGAGCTCCATGCCCACTGCCCTCGTTACAATCTCTCTCTCTCTCTCTCTCTCTCTCTCTCTATATATATATATATATATATATATCGAAGTCTTGGTATTCTTGGCTGCGTCAGCGTTTATTTGAGGAAAGACACACACACACACACACACACACACACACACACACACACACACACACACATATATATATATATATATATATATATATATATATATATATATATATATATATATATATATATATATATATATATATATATATATATATATATATATATATATATATATATATATATATATATATATATATATATATATATATACGTAGGATAATTTGTTGCAAAAGGAGAGTGCAGAAGGGCCAATTATTTATCCCGAAATCCATAGTTTGCAAGTTTTTTGTAGTGACAGGCTATGATGAAGATCATCGGTTGATGGAGATAAAGTTTGGGAGGTGAAACACTGCCTGGCGGCTGCATTTTCATGGGTGGCCAAATGTTGAACTCCGTGCACTCAGATTTGGGTGCACGTTAAAGAACCCCAGGTGACCGAAATTTTTGTAGTTCTCCAATACTGTGTCTCTCACAATTATAGAGTACTTTCGGGAGGTAAAATCGAAGATATTATATTATTATTATTATTATTATTATTATTATTATTATTATTATCATTATTATTAATTAAACTTTTCTGAGAATCTTGACAATGAATGCCTATGTAGACTCCCTTTCATGTTGTTTTGTGTGAAGAGATTGAGCTTTTCTGATATTTTGTTAGCTGGCAGACCTTTTAATGCTTTTTTCAAAGCCGAAAAAACGCCTAGCTCACTTTTTGCAGCATGTGTCTGCCAAAAAAATTTTAAATAAAACATACCACTAAGTTGATCATAACAATACCATCAACAAATCTTTTTTCTTGGTGACGTGTGTCACCTTGTTTGCTTCCAAGAAGTAAGTATCTTAACGAGATACACCGAACACTTACCTGTTTTCTCTGCGAATTTTCCAATCTCAAGGGCCACAACAGTGGATATTTGTGTGTGGTGAATTATTGCAACGACCAGCGATATGTTTATAAGATATAACTATATAGTTTTGCTCCTTGTACAAGACTGGTGCATTTTGCTTTTTACTCCTGGATTAAAGTGAAACGTGCACGTTGGAGCGTGTGCGATGCATACAGGGCGTGCGATGACTCGCCGCGGTGTTTATAATTGAGGAAATTATCTAGTGATCCGTGCTGTAGCAGCCCTTCTGGTAGGTACAACATAAGCTAATCGTGTCATCTCTTAAAGCACAGCTCTTTGACGCCCCCTTCGGCACTAACCGGCCTCAACGTCGGTGGCGTAACCATGCGAATGGGTACATTAGTCTTATTATGGTTGATCCTCCTTTCTTGCCTTCATTTTTCTCTCTTTCTTGATCACTAGCGTGCAGGATGACTTACCTTAGCTAGAAAAGTTTTTTTGCGGTATTTTGAATGAGTGGAAAATTATGATTATTTATAGTATAGTGAGTACCTTGCTACTGCACTAGAATTACCTCGGAAGCCCATAAGGCCTCATAAAACGTTTTCTCAGAAAATCCATCAAGTTTTCTCTCTGCCATGGTAAAAACACCGTGAAGTGATCAGAACGTGTTGTTAGATTCTCCTAAAAAAAGACCAAAAAATATGATCACAGATTTACGCATTATTTTCCTGTTCTGACATTATATATAATATTAAATCGTGTCAAAAGTAGCAGAACTCGTTATGTCACGCCGCGTAGCGTAAGAACTGTGCAGTTGTATTGTGAAAAATGGAGTCGGTCACATTGCTGTGCGCAGTCGCACAGTCGGACACTGTCATTTTAACCAGTCCTCAAAATTACCAGATGAATATTATTACACGTTCTCGGACAATTCTGTGCTACTATGACGGAAAAGGAGTTGCCCGGTGAGAAGCGGCATTCACTCTAAAAAAATATCGAGTAAAAAGGGTGTCTTTTTGTCCCACATTAATAATCATCATCAGGCTTGCGTGCGCTTCCTTTTTTGAAAACTTGGCGCTGACCACTTTTCTATCGAGAATGAAATGTAACCTTGATAATGGGCATGTTGATCGTGACCGGAATGTACTGGGCGCTGGGCGATAGCGCAAGGATGGAACGCAATATAGATGGCAATTATTGTTGTGGGATAAAAAGACACCCTTTTTACTCGCTATTTTTTTAGAGTGTTGGAGATGTGTCGCGGGCCGGCTACCTTGCTTCTCCGCAGAACTTAGAGTAATGGCATAATGGTTGCTTCCCAACTAGTCCAAAATTATGACTTTGGCGTACTAGGTGTCGTGCCAGTGAACCTGTATTAGCATGCTCAAGAGGGTTTACAGCGGGTTTTGCCAATACCGCTCTTGCAGGTGTCGCTTTTTTTGTGGGCGAAGCTCCTTAGAGTGTGTGTCGTACCTTGAAGTAGTAGCCACTTCTAGTTAGTTCTAAGAATTTCAATTTAGAAGGCATTGTGTGTATATGTTTATGGAAATAGTATCACTAGATAGCGCTAGTGGTTCCTCACTGCATATCCACGGAGTGAAGAATGATGAGTGGGGCGAAGTGTCCGTTTGTCCATCCGATGCCTGCTGTAGTGTGATAGGAGTGGACGGACGGATTCACCGACGGGCAGACAGACAGACAGACAGACAGACAGACAGACAGACAGACAGACAGGCAGGCAGGCAGGCAGGCAGGCAGGCAGGCAGGCAGGCAGGCAGGCAGGCAGGCAGGCAGGCAGGCAGGCAGAGAGACAGACGGAAGGACGAACGAGTGGAAGGAAGAACGCTGCACCCCTCTCATTATTATTTCCTTCATGGACATTTTGTAAATTTTTTGGACCACACATTCCAAGAAAGCACTGGACTCTGAAAGTAAAAGAGTTAAAGCAGGCCTACTCACACACAAAGCACATGCCGAAGCCTCTTATGAGAGGCTTCGGCAATAAGGGGCTTCTGAAGCAAATGCCGGCAATAAGGGGCTTTCGAAGCGCATGCCGAAGCCCCTTATAAGTAATAAACCCGATGTGCTGGTGCCTTCTGGCTGCGCAAGAGCAGAAAAGCCTGCGAAATTACATTTTCATGGTGACTTATCAGCTAGTTTTCTTGAATCTATGCCACTGAATCACACGAGCAAGAGCGCCAACTTTACGGAAAACTTTATTCGTATAAAGAAGGAACTCGTATGCTCACACGGGGTTATAAAAACAAGAAAAAAGCTTTTCAACCAATACAGCACTTCTCTTTATTGCAACACTGTTTACAGAAAATGAATACATGCCATAGGAGCAACTGTGAGGGTTAGATATAAGATCAGAAAGAGCTAGACAATGTTACGCTGAACCTAACCAATGACCGTGGTGTCAAAAAGGCCTCAACTAAGAGAGCCGCACCAGCGAAGAGGTGAGCTTCACCGCCACACTACACTTTCAGCAAATGAGAGATTAGTTCAATGGCTAATACACCGGCTTTTGCGTCTTTCGTTTTTTGTGCCGAAGAGGCGCTGTCTGAGAAAAAGCTTCGGCATTTCTCTGCAGAACTTGAAGTCACGCAGGGACCACCTTAAGGGGCGTCAGAGCACGAACGGGTGGCCCAAGACCGAACAAGCCAGCAATTTCCTTGATTGCAGCGTCGACGACTGTCACAATGTTGTTGAAAATATCTGAGACGACCCTGTCAACATCTCCAAGCTGATTATCAGCAGCTTCTGAAATATACAATGTAGAAAAAAAAGATACTGATCTGTAGATAAAAGAACTGTAGATAAAAAATTTTTTGCTTTCGCGGGGACTTTGGAGGGGGGGGGGAGCTTGAAGAAAGGCATGCTGAATTTAATGCGATAAAAACATTTGAAGGCATAAGTTCAATAAATATTTCATAAACGAAAATGACGCCTTTTTTGCGCACTTCATTCGCTTCACGTTCTGTCATAAAGAGAATGCCCAGCGCTTTTCTTGGCCTAATTATGACTTTCCTTCATTTAACTGTTTCTAATAACAGAATAAGCCGCTCGGACAATACCCTATTTTTGTTGCTTTTTATACATAATCAGTGCTGTTAATACCTAATCAATAGAGTGTGGCACAACGCCTAAGCTTCATATGTCGTCGCGTGGCAAGTGTGGTATGTGAGTTCGTCTTTGCGAGAAAGCCAAGCAAACGCAAGTGAGGTGTTGTAAATCTGCACCGCATGATTCTCAACGAATGGGACATCAAAAAGTGTTTGCGATTGCTTGTCCGGCTCTGATAAATTTATCAAGTATGTGTGGTGGGTATGCTGCGTTTGCCATAACTTTGTTAAAAATACTTTTTGGTGGCGAGAATAAAGGGACGAGATCGGCACGGCCGCGTCGTCCTTTGTCAAGTCGTCTCTCGGCCTCTCGCTACAACAGCAATACGCATTGGAACTGATTGCAGCGAAAAAAGAAACCATCCCATCATATCTAACATAATATATTTAGCCTTTTTATCACCACCTTCCTCATGGTATGTCCAAACCAGGACCTTTGAAATAATAAAAGTAATTATTACTTAATTATTTATTTAACACAGCGTCGACCGTCGATCAAAAAACCTCCCGCATCTTCTCACGGGAGAACTCGAGTAAATACGTCACATAGGGGGGGGGGGAATGTGCGAGACTATTGCTTATTTGTTTATGGTTGGAGAATCCTTAATTGTTATTTTCTCTTTATTATTGTTATTCAGCGAATGAGGAAAAGGTGTTGCCTTCAAAGAGTGATGGGACGCTGATGTTAGGTTGTGTTCTATTACTTATTGAAGGTACTGTGGCTTCTATCACATCTGCTCGAGTCAAGCAAAGCCTCAAGCCAAACGAAAGCCAAGTGACGACGCCCTTGACTGAATACCCAACACGCGATCCAGTGCCTACATATACGGTGTGGCCAGTGAGAGGTTGAGCAGTGCAAGCGGTCGTTTTCAGGGGCGAAGCTTCTTATAGCGACACCCGTTCGTCCCTCGTAGCCGTTGTAGTAGTGTGTAACAAGTATAACATTTTGGCCTCTAAGGTGGTGCCGGTGAGGGATTTCTTCTGTGCGTCGCAGAACAATAAAAGATAGTGCTCAATGTTCATGGCAATAGCTGCTATGGGAGAATGAGAGACAGGAGAATTCGGCTTTCAGTTAACGCGCACGCTGCAAATTTTTATTGCTCAACAACGCACAGAAGACAATAAAGGGTAGCTATGTTATACTCGCTGGGCGTAACCTCCTAGGTTTTAGAAAGGTTTAGCGAGCGCTAGGCCGCAGTGCCATGAATACAGTGAACTAGTATATACCATGAACTCAAGATGGTTAAAGGTGGGAAGTAGATACGAAGCGCAAGCCGCAAGAAAGTGTGTGTGTGCCTATTCTCGTTCAGTCCTTGGAATGTCCGCTGGATGGCGGTGTTTCTATATGAGGAATACATGATGAAAACATGCGAGATGGTGGTACTTGGAGTGGTGAATAGGTGGACGAACGGACACACAGACAGATGCATGGACGGACGGATGGACGCATAGACGGACGCAGGAGCGGATTCATGGACGAAAGCAGGGACGGACGCACAGATGACGTGCGGACGCACGAACAGACCCACGCACGCACGGGCGAATGGACGCACGGGCGGCCACAGAGACGCACGCATCGATGGACGGAAGCAAGAACTAGTGGACAGACGGATGCTTCACCCCACTGTCCATCATTCACTCCGTGGATATGCTGCCATTTTTTTTATTAGCAGACACTGCATGTGTCGGCATTGCGAGGCCAGAGAGTGGAGGAGAGCGACAGTTGGCATGAGACACGAGACGCCATAATTCGCAGTGGAGGTGGGGACGGCGCCACCGACGCCGGATCCGCGGCATGGAGTGCCCAAGAAGTGCACTGCATTTAAAACTGGTGATAAATGTGACGCACCAGCTTTTTTATATCACGCATTGAACTAGACAGCCTTATTACTGGTGGTCGCGCAAGCTCTCGACTAAAGCTAAGTTATGAGTGCGATAGCAAGAGATAACAGTACCTCACGAAGAACCACAAGCAGTTGAATACTTTCAGCCTACCGCTGCAGCTCAAAGAAGGATTCCTGAAAAGAAGGCACAGGAATACATAGGACAAGTGTGAACTAACAAGTGTCATAGCTGTTGCATGCTTTTATTTGAAGAAATCACTGCTGATGATTGATATGTGAGGTTTCACGTTCCAAAACCACCGCATGATTATGAGAAACGCCGTTGTGGAGGGCTCAGGAAATTTCGACCACCATGGGTTTTTTAACGTGCACACAAATCTGAGCACACAGGCCTACAACATTTCCGCCTCAATCGGAAATGCTGCCGCCGCAGCCGGGGTTCGATCCCGCGATCAGCGGGTCAGCAGCCGAGTACCTTAGCCACTAGACCACCGTGGCGGGGCACGAAAGCGCTGCAAGTGTCCACAATACAGAAGCCAACATTGTTTGATTTTTCTTTTTAACTCTAGCACGTAAACTTATCCCCCTGCGTTCCCTGCTACGCAGTGGCGTCTCATGCTAAGTGTGCGTGTTCTTTCAGGCGCGAAACTCCTTCAGGCGTAGGCTTGTCCGCCGTAGTGTTCTGCTGTAGCCACCCCTAGCACGTGATGTGTTGACTAGGTGGCCGGGATGAGCGCGCTACGTTTGAGATGTTTTGGTAAACAGGCAAACAGAGAAACAGGCGGATGGATGGACAGACGGGTGCACAAACCGACAGATGGACAGTAAAACTTTTTTGTTGCCTAACTGCTCCCGAATCATAGGGGTAATTTTATAGCGCAAACACAGGCACTTCATAAAGGAAGAGATGGAACACACAAGCGCTGACTACCAACTGACTTTGTGTCGCGGAATCGATGGATATCCATAGACACCACTTGCATCGTCCCCTATGGCTGCACCGGCTCTTATTCGTGATTTGACGATGCAAATTTGACACAAGAGTGCCACGGGGAGAACCGATTGGTAGTTTTCTTGCCTGTGTTATCAGGTCCTACCGCTTCCTTATGCACTGAGCTTCAAAACAAAGAAAAGCACGCACGGTGTCCACATCAAAAGCGAAGAAAATGTGGTGTTTTAGCAGACAAAGTCAACCTGGCATCCTATGAGTGCCGTCATTACGAAGGTGCCGCCACGTTATGTCCTCGAGGCCAATGTACCTCCGAAGCAGCCATACCTCTCATGCGCCACGCAATGAAAAAAAAGGGACACACAAAAGTATAATCATAAAACAGAAGCTTTTTTGCAATTATTGTTAGTGAAAACGGGGTGCTGAAAACGGGGTACTACTAACAGAATGTTAGCCTGTTTTGCACAGTAAATTCAAGCCGCTACTGTACAATTACCTCTTTCGTAGGAAAGACGCGGATGATGTGGTGCAGTTCTTGAATGGGAATACTATTGTGGGATATGGTTTCTCAGTTGACATAGACTTGTTTTATTCTGTACACCAACAGAATTGATGTCTTCAGTGCAAGCATGCATTGATGGCTATGGGGTTGTCCCTTTCCAGAAAGCTCTTAAGTCCTGTAATTCTGCTTCAATCGTATCTCGGTGCAGTCGGAGGTTGCCTCCGTGAATCACACCACGGCCCGAGCTATCATCAGGAGCACAGTAAACGAACACCTCGTAGTCGTTATTATCAATGGTGATGTCTTTGACTTGTAGGACCCGTTCAGCTCTTCTGCGATCTGGGGTGCAGGACGCGAAAGTGTATTGAATCAGGTTGGCTTGTACTAGGTCTTCATGACGCATGGCATCTCTGATGAATCCAGCAGCTTTGCACACCAGTTCCAGCTGTTGGTAGGCAGAACTCTTGAAGAGCAGTAGTCCATGACGATCGTTATAGTATGAGAACAGAATGACGACAAACAGACATGCTTTGTCGTCGTTCTCACGCAATAACGATCGTCATGTCATACCAACTAGCCCAAGTCGCCACACTTCTAAGTAGTAGTCCACCATGAGGACGAACAATGAGCTTGAGGGCGTCACTCGGTAGTCGAAGCTGTGTTGAAGCGTCAGAACAGTTTGCTATTATGCGTCCTCGCTGTCGAGGTGTTGGTTCAGTTGACGTATTTCGTGCAGGTGCACCTGAAGCATGGCTATTGTTAACTTGGGGCAGTCGTCCCGGTCCCGCTTTATCTCCGGGAGAATCGGGTACGGCAGACCCTGGTGCTGTTTGCGCCACCCGGAGCTTATTTACTTTCGTGAGCCAGTTAGTGGCGGCTAGTTCTTCACGAGAGATTAGGATGCCTTCTACGGCAACCTTCACGGTCGCCTACGGTGCGCAGGTTCGCCCGACGGCAAGACGCAACTGGCGAGCGTGCCGTTGCGGTGCCAAGCTCCGTAATCCTCTATGCGGCACGGTAGGCCTAGTGTGACATCCGGCGTGGTCGTGGAAAAAAGGCTAGCCTAGGATCGTCACTCGTCGTCCTACGTACTTCTAGTTGGTGCCTTTGGGTTCCTATTGTCGTCTTTAAGCTCTGATGGCATCGATTGAAGAACGCAACAATCTCACTGTCTGGGTTGAAGCAAAAATCGGCGCCGCCCATGTGAAGTGCGTCATTCGTTGGTTACGGTCAGTGGCGCCCCCCGCTGCTGTGGGAGCTCTCAACACTGAATTTCGCTAAAAGGCGGGAGTGGTCAGACACAACGTTCAGTGCAATGAGTGGTTGGTTAGGCTGAAATAGATTACGGGTGAGAGCTCGTTTCCACGCAATTCGTCGTAGCTCTGGCACAGAGTTACCACTTAAGACACTGTGCCAAGAGACTTCGCAAGGGGCATTTGAAAGACGTCGTCATCGACGGATTTCATAATGTGCTGGACCTTGGCACTTTCACCTATTGCGGCATTGAAGCGCCAGCAGGGATCGAGTGTGTCCTCAATGAAGGCGGTAAACGTTTCGCCTTGTTGTGTGCCCGTGTAAGCAGGCACTGTTTGGCGCTCAAGTTCTGCACGGCAGGGCGACCGAAAACAGAAGATATTGCCTGCTTGAAAGTAACCCAGTTTTCGAACTCGGATTCGTGGTTTGTATACCACAGCTTCGCCACATTAGCCAAGTAAAAGTTGACGATGCTCACCTTAGCAGCGTCATCCGACCTGTTTGGTCCAGTAACATTTTCGTAGGATGACAGCCAGTCCTCGACGTCCTCGTCTTTGTTGTCTAAAAATATTGGGGGTCTCGTTGGTGAACCGGGCCGGAGAAAGTAGCAGCCGTGAGAGGTACTGTCTATTTAGCAGCGTCAACTTGCATGGTCGACGGCAGGGTGCTGGAGCAGAGTTCCCAGGCGTAGGCGATGTAGTTTCCCAGCACCTTCACTAAATGTGAAGGGGGTTTATTGAAGGAGCCAAACAAACGCGTGGTAGCTTGAAAAGAATGCAGGTGGACCCATGTGATTGGGCTCGGTCGCCGACCTTGTGCCTTTTTTCGTCGCGGTAATAGTTGAGCCCATCATACCAACATCTTCCTTCTTCTTTATAGTCTTATTAATGCCGCCTTGAGTACTTAAATTGTGTGCTTGCAGCCGTTACTTGATGAGTGTTTAGAAAACGCCCTGAAAGGCCGCTGTTCTAGCTTTCACAGCAACTACTCTGTGCTTTCTGTGCTTTCCACGCAGGCCTTGCGTGTTTTTACGACTGTTTTGTGATGATGGTTGCCCCGCCGCGGTGGTCCAGTGGCTAAGGTACTCGGCTGCTGACCCGCAGGTCGCGGGTTCAAATCCTGGTTGCGGCGGCTGTATTTCCGATGGAGAAGTAAATGTTGTAGACCCGTGTACTCAGATTTGGGTGCACGTTAAATAACCCCAGGTGGTCGACATTTTCGGAGCCCTCCACTACGTTGTCTCTCATAATCATGTATATGGTGGTTTTGGGGCGTTAAACCTCCCCATCAATCAATGTGGTGATAGTTCCCACAAACAAGACACACTTTTCTGTTCGTTTTGTCTCTGAAAACGAAGGCGTGCCGTTTGCGAACTCTCAATAATAGTTCTATCACGACAGGTTTTTTTCTTGCATTGAAGAATGATTGCTGGTCTGCTGTCAATAAATTGTATTCTTCCCCGCACTCACTCATGAATTGCTTTTACTGGTGCCAGCTACGAATGAATGCTTTTTGGTTCCGTGTAACCTTTTTACGCACAGGTATATTGTTACGAAGGGCACTTTGGTGTGCTGCTGGGCGTATCGGCGCGCCTTAAGCAAGTGGGTGAAATATAACGAGACACCCGCCGCCCTGCACGAGTCTCGTCCTCTTTCATTCACTTCTCTTAAACTAACATAGCCATAGAATAAACAATCAGCCGAGAGAAGCACGTAGGCGCATACGCACCCGGTATAGAATAAAGAGGCCGGCCGTTTGCTTTTTTCTGCCGAAAAAAAGAAGAACTCAGGTTTCGCCTTCCTGTTTACGCAGCGCGATCACTTGGGCGCACTCAGCAGTTCCTTCCGCTACCGCTACTTAACTTGCGGACTGTTCTCAAAGCTACAGTCCTCTTCTCTAAACTGGTTATTTATTCTATGGGTGCATCTAATGCTTGGCTGTTTTTTCGTGAGGACGTCGCCCTTCATAACGTCACTCCACACAATGCACATTTGTTAGCTTATCTCATGCGTGGAGGCGTGTAATGCATCTGCGGATTTCATTTTCTAAGCTGCTTGCTCATCTTCAGAATTGAAGATTCGAGCAAAACGCACAGCGTGTTAGTCTGAAGTGATCTATTGCAGGGCAACGTTTTCACGAAGAAACAGCCAAGCATATGATGGGCCCAGCAGAGTGCGCTTCGTTCGTATGCGCTTATTCTCGCCCTGTTTGCAACTTGGCTCCGTCATACGGCACTGACGCACAAAAACGTCGTCGCTTGCGCACGATAGCCCAACATTTCGGCACTGAACATAACTTTCGGAAGTGCGTACCCTCGTTCAGTGACACGAGGGGACTATTTTGGGGTATTTTGAAACAAAACATCATAGGCGAATGGACGCCTACACATGCGCATGGGTGGTCTCCGATCTGCAAAGCACCGATGAACCCAACGCTACTAGCGGAGTTTCATTAATAAAAAATGTGAAAAAACTACAGGCTTCCCGAAAGTCAAGGTTCGTGCCTCCTTGATTGCTACAAAACACGTAAACGACTGGCGAACGCATCGCGTGTTCCTGGAGTGAAACACGCTCTGCTCAAGCTCAAAAGGAGGCGCTGGCTGTAGATTTTGCGTGCAAAAAGCTCCACCAATTTGTCTATGGCAACAGGATCCTTGTCAGTGCAGATCACAGGTCTCTGATATTCATCGCCAAAAAAGTGTTGCTGATGTCCCACCAAGCCTTCAGCGAATTCTCATCTGTCTTTTCAAATACGATTACGCCTTGCAGTTCATACATCGGGAGGACCTGCTGCTCACATACATACTGCCCCGTACTGCCACACAATGTGGGGGTGCTGATGAAGCAGATGACGTGGAGGTGCACGTAATTGAGGTTCTTTCAAGCCTAATATGTAGCCAGACGAAGGGGCAACTTCGACAAGACAGCCGCGCAGACCTGTATTTGAGAGGCATTGTAGAACAACTAGAAAACTGTGCGACTATTCAAGAGGAAAGAAAGCCATTCGCATCGCAGTTAGCGATAGTACATGATGTACAGCATAAAGATGGCAACATCGTCATGCCTAAAGCTATGAGAGCAGGAATTCCGGGGCTGATACACAAGGGTCACAAGGGGGAGAGAAAGTGCAAAACCAGGGCACGCGGGCTAGTTTTTTGGGCAAGACTGTGTTGTTAAATAAGGAGCCTAGTACATAAATGCCAGGTGAGTCAAAAATCAGCATACAGCTGACCGAGTCAGCCTTAGCTACGATGCCCTACAGCAAAACTAGCTGTAGTCGAGTCGGAATTGACTTCTTCCAGTTTACTCCGCCATTGTGGTATATGACGACCCTTCGAACTTCCCTTCTGTTGAAATACTGGTGGGCCTGAGAGCATCGAGAACAGTTTGGAGGACATCAACGATATTTTCTCGCTATAGCATACCAGCGCCAGTCTTCACTGGCAACGGGCGCAAATTGGCTTCTTGTCAGTTCGCTGGCTTCGAAATACGGTACGACTCCGTACATAAAACATCCAGTCCTAATTTCACCCGCTCAAATGGCTCAGCCGAAGAGGGCGTACGGAGTGTGAAACACATTCTCAAGAAAAAGAAAGGGGGGTTGTGAGGATTTCTGACTGGGTAACTTGGCTTATCGATCCTCTCCCTCAAAACGGTCACTCAGAGAGTTGCTGAAAGGTCGCCGTCTACGGCAATGGTAGCAGAGTGCGAAACATCAAAGTATCGGCAAATCACTTCAGGGTAAGCGTTTATGCCCCTGGATGCAGAGAACGTTGTTCGGATCAAGAATGGGAACTGGCCACGCACAGCAACACAACTTAAGCACGAAGCGCCACGTTCATATCTGGTCAAAACAGAGAGCCACAGACAGCTTAGAAGAAATCGAAAACATTTGCTGAAAACACGCGAGCGTTGTGCACACGAGAACGGCTGCGAGAGTGGCTTCCAAAACTGTAACCCACCCGACGGCATAGGACCACCCATCGAAGAGTTGGAACCTGCGAAAGACCGGACCCAGAAGTAGCTGCTGACCCGCAAAATTCCAGGATTCTTAAAGAAACCGAGGAAACAGGATCAGTGAGTGACCATTTTCAATTACGGACAGTTCATCGGTCAAGGAGAACTTTTACGGAGCCGAAGTGCCTTCGCTATGATCAAAATTTGAGTCATACGTTCTAGCTCAGTTTAAATGCGAAGGATTTCTGAGCGAACTTTGGCGACTTTGACCATATCTATCTATCTATCTATCTATCTATCTATCTATCTATCTATCTATCTATCTATCTATCTATCTATCTATCTATCTATCTATCTATCTATCTATCTATCTATCTATCTATCTATCTATCTATCTATCTATCTATCTATCTATCTGTCTGTGTGTCTATCTATCTATCTATCTATCTATTTATCTATCTATCTATCTGTCTAAGACTTTAATCTCTCCAGGCCTTTTTGATAATGGTATCGATAACAAACTTGTTATGGCATAACGAGACGGTATGAAGGACATATTTGACTAGTCATAACATGAAAATCATGATTTGTATTTCATGTTTGTCATGATTTACATTTCATGGTCCTGCAGCTCATGCGGTGGTTTACTTCACATGGCATGTTGCAAAACTGGTACAGTATGACATCATTGCATTTTGAACACAAGCGACAGATCCTAACATGAAAATCATGACATGCGTGTCATGTAACAACATGACTACCAGCCACGCTCAGGATGCGCTCTCGGCCGTTTTGCTAGCGTCACATATACTAAATTTGGTATTACGGTACGTGAATGAATGATGAAGGTATGTGACTGGTGCAAACATGATAATCAATCATGAGATGCGTGTCAAGTAACAGCATGACTACATGCTACGCTCATGATGCGCTCGCGGCCGTTTCGCTAGCTTCTCATGTACCAAACTCGGTATTACGCAACGCGAACGGACGACATGGGTAAATGGCCCATTGAAACATGCCAATACAACATGCGTGTCATGTAACAACACGACTACATGCCACACTCATGATGTGCTCGCGGCTGTTCCGCTAGCTTCATATATACCAAATTTGGTATTACGTGATGCGGATGGATGACGATGGTATATGACTGGTGCAAACATGATAATCGTGAGATGAAGCGTGTCGTGTGAAAACATGACTACATGCTACAATAACAGCACCAATTCATTTTGACCTGACGCTGGTTGCGTACTCGCCGACGTAACACTAACTTTGGTGTATGTTAGGCTAGAGAAATGGCCGAGAGTGCGCTATGAGCGTAGTATGTATTCATGTTTCACATGACACGCATATATCATGATTATCATAATTGGACGTGTCGTTTGCCTTTGTCATCCATTCACGTCAGGTAATAACAAATTTTGTCTTTGTGAAAATAGCCAAATAGCTGTGAGCGCATTACAAGTATGGTATGTAGCACGTTCATACATGACACGCATGTCATGATTATCATGTTTGTGGTAGTCATCAGTCATATATCGTCGTCGTTCGATCACGTAATGCCATCTTTCGTGTATGTGAAGCTAGCAAAATTGCCGCGAGCGCATCATGAGCCTGGTGCGTAGTCATCTTCTTACATGACACGCATGTCATAATTAACGTGTTTGAACCAGTCATATACCTTCGTCATCCACTCGCGTCGCGTAACACCAAAAGTATGTCTGAAGCTAGCGAAACGACCGTGAGCGCGCCATGAGTGAGGCGTGTAGTCATGCCTTATGTGACATGCATGTCATGATTTCTACGTTAGGGTCTGCCATTTATGTTCCCCCCGCA
The DNA here is from genome assembly GCF_043290135.1 of Rhipicephalus microplus. Lineage (NCBI taxonomy): Eukaryota > Metazoa > Arthropoda > Arachnida > Ixodida > Ixodidae > Rhipicephalus > Rhipicephalus microplus. Next base: position 238,821,078 of record NC_134702.1, read on the forward strand.
GTCATGTCATACCATGCCAGTTTTTCAGTATGTCATTCGAACCAAGGCACCGCAAGAGCAGCAAGACCATGTAACATAAATCATGACATTCGAGACTTACATGAGATGATTTGCATGTTATGACTAGTCAGTTATTCTCGTCATGCCGTCATATTATGCCATGCCAATTTCGGTATAGATACCATTATCGAAACGGCCAGAAGAGCTAAGGGTCGTAGGCGGCTATGTGGATAAATAGATAGATAGATAGATAGATAGATAGATAGATAGATAGATAGATAGATAGATAGATAGATAGATAGATAGATAGATAGATAGATAGATAGATAGATAGATAGACAGACAGACAGACAGACAGACAGACAGACAGACAGACAGACAGACAGACAGACAGACAGACAGATAGATAGATAGATAGATAGATAGATAGATAGATAGATAGATAGATAGATAGATAGATAGATACGCTCAAAGTAGCTGAAGTTCACTAAGAAATGCTTCGCATTTAAAAACAAGTAATGCATATTAGTAGAGCTGCCGATCACGCAGTGCTTGATGTGTATCTGTTGCAAATATATTCATGTTGTGCGCCACGTCCTCTTGCTAACGGGAGATATAACCCTGTGTTCAGAAACGCTGCTTGACTTGATCTTGACTTGCTACCGACTTCAATGCAGCACAAACGCCTTTCGAACGCTCTCTCTTTAGGCCATGTTAAAGCAGCACAAACGCACTGACGCGTTCCGAATGCGCTGCATTGAATGCGGTTTCAAGTGAAGTTCAAGTCATGTAGCGTTTCTGAATACGGGGATAGAGACTAACCCTGGGCAAGCATCCTCATCGAGCTAAAGAATCTGTCTGCTGAACAGTACAAATTACTAACAAAAGTGCATGACATTATGACATCAAAACTCAATTCCTCGTAAACAACGCTGCCATTTGTTCCTTAGGTACACGTTTGGTTAGCGTCGAGACCACCTGCCAGCGTGTGGAAGCAATGCGAGAGCAGCTGAAATCATTAAAATTGGACACAGTTTATTCTGCTCCTCTAATTTTAAGATTGTAGAACCACCTTGATGAAGCTGAAAACTATTCAAGGCGTAACAACTTGTTGTTTCACAGCATTGTTGATACTGAACCAAGATAATTATTCGAGCTTCAAAGTTATACTCATTCACCACCGCGCCGAGCACCTTGATGTCACGCTGAACATTCAATTACCAGGGCGTGCATAACGACTGAGTACAAGTTCGAAAACAGCCAAGTATAGTTAGATTCAGCTTTTTTTTCTTTGAAAGCTTAGGAAGCGTTACTCTCCCATAAACGTGAATAAAAGGCTACTTCTTTCGGCATATGCGAAGACTATACTTCCGGAAAGTCAAAAACGCAGGTAAGCACCTTACTGCTTTCGCAAAAAAATGAATCCGTTCCTTATTTGATTCGTTACAAAACATTGCACAAGCTCCAAGGGATAAGTCTTCAACGAGTCATTTCAAATGGCTATTTTTTATCGTTTTTGTGTTATTTTTGAAAGCAGTTTCTAGTACGCGTGGTGCGGAGATTTTTTATTTAACCATAATTTATGCGCATTCAGTCTTTCAGTCGGCAGTTCAGCTCTTGTCCTGCGTATTTCTCCTCTTTTTGTCTTTGGTTGTTTTCGCGCTATCATCAATATTTGGCTACGAAACTCTCAATCAAAAGGGCCGTGCGACTCTTTTTGAGCATGGGGAGAAAACGCTGCTCATCGGTAGTCGAGGTTCCCTAGAACACGCGAGGCAAATAGTATAGCGCCACACGCGTCCTTGAATTTCCAATAACTTCTAAAGATCAGCTAAAGAGACGAGACTCTCTTCATGGCATGAGTGTTTAAAATAATGTTAAATGTACAAAATATTGTGAAAGATTACTCAAAGACAAAGAGGGAAGCCTTTGTACATTGTGCCAAACTATGTTATCCCAGTGCAATGCTTGGATGAACCAACGAGAGTGGACTGCGAAAAACATCAACATCATGAAAGTTAACCTTATATAGTCTTTGTATTCTGTGAGAGGTGGAGTGTTGGAAGAAGTTGGCAGGTACATAGAGTGGTCCATTCTCTCTGGCTAACTTACGAGGAATTCAAAAGGTAATACAACTCAGCAGTACACGGCAGGATATCGTACCGTGAACTAGCTTGTAAAGTCAGCACGCCTTCATCGGCAGCAAAGCAATGGCATTGATAATAACTAAGCAGGGTTACAATGATATTCCGAGTCATTTTTAGCGAAACGATGGTTGTAAATGGTGACGAATTTTTTCCGTACCTGCTCAATAGCGTTATAGCCGGATTTAGCAATTCTATTGCAGACCACAAATGCATACTCAAGTTGAAGATGACATATTGCGGTGTACAGTTCGTGAAAAGCTCTAGGAGAAGAGAATTTTTAGAGATTCTTCAAAGGTAGCCTAGTGAACGATCATGTGAGTGACTGTCTTGCAGAGTATCTATAGTATGAGCAAGAAAACATTTACGTGCTATCAAAAAGAACACAAAGTCCACTGCTCTCTTACACCTAATATAATAAAACGGTATTGGCAGAGTACGAAAATGACACGATAGATGTTTGCATGATCGTCAATGATGCATTAGGGAAAATGTTGTTGTTGTAATAATAATAATTTATCCCTAATAATATTATTATTATTATTATTATTAGGAAAATTTTGAAAATCCCACATACCGGTGTATAGTACAGAGAGAATCAGGAGCATGACTGAGCACCAATGCATCTTGAGCCTTCCTCTAAGCGTTGTGCTGCTGGCGTATCAGGTTTGCTTCCGCTGCGAAATGCCTTCGTAGGGGCAGGCTCCTGCGAGCAGTGTGCATGCCGAACTCCATGTCGCTTTGTTGGTATTCAGCACGTGTAGGTAGACAAAGCATGTGCCGATGACTAATCTTCCGCAGGCTTTCCACTTAGAGTAGCTACAGACGTTTTCCACAAGAGCAGGCATGACCATGGCAGCTGCGCTTTTTGCAATCAGATGTGGCAAGACTTTCGCTTCTCCGCACCCACGTCATGACGCGGATGCCTGGGATTCACCATTCGAATAATGCTTGTGTAGGCCGCAATTCCGAACTCACAAAGCTACTCACCATTTCCTTTTACGGGCTGTCAAAGCGCAATGATGGTAAATCGAGCCAATTGGTTGTTCTAGGTCATAAACCTACAGCCTAAAAAGCGAGGGAATAGTACTAATAATAACATCAATAATATTATGTATTACAAATAACAGCTGGAGTATTCTAGAGCTATAATATATGATAATGAGCACCAGCACAATGGAGTGCTCCGGAAACTTTTGCCATCTGGTGTTCTTTCACGTACACTGACGTCACTCACACAGTACGCAGGCCTCTAGCATTTCACCTCCGTTTGAAATGTGACCACCATGGCTGAGATCGAACCTGCGACTTTCGTGTCAACATCCGAGCACCATAGCCATGCACTGCTACACCGCAGCGGACCGTTTATATTACCATGAATTTCTGCGCATGATGTGATTATCAGTTCCTTAGTATGTTTCAGGACTATATATTGTGTTTTTATACAGAAAGCTGTTGAAAGTCGGGGCTTGTTTGGCTTTATGTGCTCGTCTGTCATTCTTTTTTTTGCACTTTTATTTTACGATCATATCGAAACATACACTGCATAGTGCACTCTTTCAGCCTTCCGTCTGTCCGGTGAAAAACGCGCCACTTCTAAAGCTTCTGGTAGATAAATGATTTGTGAATAAGGGGTGGCTGGGTCCTACAACCTTTCTCGTCCAACCTGTGGCACACGCGTAACGCTGAGTCAGCCAAAACCTACTGCTGCCTTACAGGTGCCTCCAACAAGCGAGTATAAACGCAACGAGCAAGGTAGTTACAATCATGGACGCAGTTAGGCTGTAACGGAAAGTCCATCACCCGCGCAACAAAAGCAACTGAGTGTGAAGCAATAAGCGGACGAAACAATAAGGGCGTGTGCGTCGGCTGTTGAAGTACCACCATAAGGCAAAAATGGTAACTCGCGAACATGAATGACAAAATTACTCTTGAAAAGTCATTGAATCGCGGTACCAATTGGTTTTTGTAGAACTTCAGAATCATGAACTGTTGCGATGCTTGGAAAAACATATTTTGGCTTTAAAGAGGGAAAACTTTACCATGTAAGACATCGACAAAAAAAAAAGGGCGCCAACTTGAAACTAAGTTAGAAGCAATAAATTTAACCAACTGAAAATGATCCCTCAATTTTCCGAAGCGTTCATCATTGTAAATTAAATGACTTTCATTCTTTCTAACTGCGTTGAGTCTTGCGTCTTGAAGGCTAGAGGAAAAAGTTGCCTGCAATCTTTTTACAATATGAAAAAAAAACTACGTCATTACACCAACACTTGACCGAAAGAAATTATATTGCATGAATATTACTTTTCAAGAATAATGAAATAACATTTAAAAAACTTGAAGTAACGTGCGTCATTTGTCACTAGCCGAAGTGAACTTCATTTGCAGCGCATATACGATGTAATGTCAGACATCTGAATTACACCAGAGAAGTAAGAGTGGCGTCTACGAAAGCTCGCAAATGAATGACGACTGTTTTTTTTAAGATGCTTGATTTTTAAAGCAGGTTTTCATAGTTTCTCATGCTGACACATTTGTATAGTTTCACGCGTGCTTCATTTAAAAATTTTTGTGTAACTCGTCCGTCCCACGTACAAGAACTGCGGAGGCATTTCATTTCAAGCGTCCGAAAGCCGTCCATACCGTTTCCAAGTTTTCTGATCAGCCTTAGCGCCCAATATTAACATTACAGTTTGCAGCAATGCCGGTGAATGAGTTTATAGGGTGTTGTATTCACTGTATACACTTACTTCAAAAAGTATATGTGTGTATTACAAAATTTGTTCGGGTAGCAAGTTTAATGAGTACTGCCAGCGACGCCTTTTTGGGCTGTAAGAAGTCAACGCAACGGCACGTCACGAAGAGATATATATGAACACAGGTAATATGAACATGAAATAAGTACAAAAACAAAGCAAGCACAGTTAACTAAAAACGCGTCTTAAGGGATCGGTTCAAACAAACCACGTGCTCACGCATTAGGGGGCAGATGATGCGCGTGCGGCGGCCTTGATCATGTCGGTCGCTAGAACTACAGCGTATTACTGTCAATCGCTACCAATCATCTTTGAAATCCCCGATGAACAAAGAGAAGAAAAGGTGCAATCAAGTCCTTCTTAGTACTCTAGATGTTAACTCGCTGTGCACATTCGAGGAAAATAAACGCAACGAAATATATGCTGTCAAACATAAGAAGTTGCTCAGGGATGTCATGGTGTCTAATTGCAAACCCGCGCAACTCCTTAAAAATTTAGGTACGGCGCCGTCCCGTTTCAAAAACACGCCCCGTTCAAATGAAGTCTGAGATGTTGTCAACATATAGAAATGTAGTCTGTCCAAAGGTAACGTGTCTGTAATATCGCTGGTTTGAAGTTCTGACACGCAACGGGCCATTGAGACGAATTCCAGCTATACTCACCAACTTAGACCATTTGCGCGCTACCTGAGGTTGAGGGAATGCTTTCACGATAGAAATAATACCACTCGTGATTCCTGGGCGCAGCCGTCATCTGAAGATTGAACACCACCATAGCGACGCGATTATTACGTTGGCCAATATATTGATGCTGTTCAGCGCGATCTCACTAAAGCACACAGGCAGAAAACTTCGTTCCGTCGAAATCTGTGCGACGAAAAACTGAAGCCTGTTGAAATATTAAGAAAGCGCGACGTCATCATTATTAAGCCAGGCGATATGGGTGGTGTCATTGTGGTTATGAACACAGCAAACTAAATCAAGGAGGCTCTTCGGCAGCCTAATGACCGTTCATTTTACAAACGACTTGATGCAGACCACACAATGGACATCAAAGGAAATTTAAGAAAAAATATAGGCACTCTGGCGAGATAAAAAAATATGTGAAAAGGCAGCCACAACACCAGTCCTGCTAAATCCATTGAATGGTCGATTTTACATGCCGCTGAAAATTCCTAAGCTGAACAACCCTGACCACCTCGTAGTCTCTGCAAATAGAACGGTGACAGTAGACATGGCTTGTTATGTTGACTCGTTCATTCATCATATTGTCGGCATGTATCAGTCTTTCTTGTGGGACACGGAGCACTTTTTGTCAGTATTTAGCAATATTACCGCGTCTAATGGTTTCTTTCTGGTAACGCTGCACGTATCATCCCTTTACACAAATATCCCTCACTCGGATGACATCGTGGCGGTTGAAGAATTGTATGACAAATTTTCCGGTGATAAACCAGTCAACAGCACTACCATGTCGGCACTACTTCACACGATTCTCCAGATGAACAATTTTGTATAACATGAAGTGCACTACGTACAGGTCAGCGACACCTTCATGGGGGCTACGATTGGTCGAAACTATGCTAACATATTTATGGCGAAGCTTGAAAAACCATTTTACGCAGTCGCCAATTAATACCGCTAAGGTATAAAATATTATTGATGATATTTTATTATTGGGCCTCATGTTGAACCGGACCTTCTCTCATTCATATGAGATTTCAATAACGTTCACCCATTCTTTTCTTTCACGCATGTCTTTTTGATGGAAACTATAAACTTCTTGGACGTCTCTATTACTCTAATAAACGGCACCTTATTCACCAAGCTGTTCAAAAGCCTACTGATTGACAACAATATCTGCATTTCAACAGCAGTCATGCTAAACATTGCTAAACACTTATCTGGTCATCAGCTCGCTGCCAAGAAGACTCTCGCCACTCGCGCCCAGACGTCAACTGAATCGTACATCTCATACATTCTTGACGTCTTGGTGCTTTGTAGCAAAGTCGACCAGCGCATGTCGGAAGACGAAAAAGTTAATCACGTCCTCAAAGGGATTACTGACGATGCCTTCAAGCTACTGTTTTTTTTAATGTCACGAGCATCGACATGATCCTGACAGAATGCTGCCATAGAAGGCGGCATTCTGTCAGGATCGTGTCGATGCGGTCGCAACACCGGGGGGGGGGGGGGGTACTCTTCGGCTATTTCAACTGACAGAGCCTCATCACCACCAGCCTCTCCAGCCGAGTCGACAACCTACGTCAACCTGCCACCCCTGAGGGATCCTGGCACTTTCTCCGCTAACGGTACCATCGACGTTGACTCCGGGTTGCATCGGTACGAGCGTGTCAGTGCTACCCACCACTGGAACGCACGCTCATGCTCGCCAGTGTGGTGTTCTACCTCGACGGCACGCTGTGGACATGGTTCGAAACTAATGAAGCCGAAATCACAAGCTGGGATCTCTTCAAAATGATGTGTGATCTTTTCGGCAATTCATCTGTTCGTCAGCTATCTGACGATCTAGAACAGGCTGAAGCCCTATTTGCTGTTCTATATCAGGCTAAAGCCCTGATCTAGAACAGGCTAAAGCCCTATTTACTCTTGCGATGACGCCATACGCCAAGTTCCTCGAAGTGACAACCTCACCCGCATCATTCGTCGCGAGGTCGAGGCAGCTCAACCAGCAGTCACTCCATCTGCAATACCTGATCCCTCACCGACCACGATCTCACTGATACAAGCCGTCTTTCGTCAAAAATTATCGAACGTCGGCCTACATCCCGTTCAACCAGTCTACTCTGCCGAGCCTTTTTATCGTCGTCCTTCCGCTCCTCGCTTCGGTTCCAACTACTCTCGCCAGCGCAATTTGTCCGAATGGCGTACACTGTGCGACAAGCCTATATGCTTCAGCTGCCGATTTGTCGGTAGTATTGCCCGCCACTTTCGAAATCACTGGACTCCGCCGGCGCACTATGCGCCTCCTTCCCAGGCCACTTCTGTCGACCAGTCGTTCTCAGCAATCGCTTCTAATTTCCCTATACCGACCGCATCCTCTGATTCTGCCACACCTCTGACGAGACCTCGCTACAACCGCTCATTATACCCTGCTCGTAGTCAATCTCATTCGCCCCCACAACACCGTCCTGCCTCTCTGACCTATTCGTAGCACCTCCGACCAGAAAACTTGGCAGCGCAACTTCTGGTGGTGGAGCTGATTAACGACGGCGTCTGTAAGAAATCCTCGTGTAACATTACCGACCACCCGGTATCTGTTGAACGTTACTTTAGAAAATGTACCTGTGCGCGAGTTGATCGATACCGGCGCACAGGTACACAATGAGTGCTGCTCTTCATCGCCGCCGCCTAAATTAAGTTATCACACCCACCTTGAACCGAGCCGTTAGAGTCGCCGACGGAGGAACTGCCACCATTAATGGCATGTGCTCTGCCCGTGTGACTATTGCCGATAGGAGTACTGCTGTTCTTTTCACCATTGTAGAATATTGCCCTCATGATATAATTCTAGGTATGAATTTTCTAACCACTCACTCGGTCCTTATAAATTGTTCAGCCGGCTGTCTTGACCTTGAGACGCCTCTAATTTCCGATCCGACCAACCCACCCCAAAGCCGTCTTTGCTGCATTCATTTCATACGCCTTCCGCTTAACTGTGTTACACACATCGACCTCCTCTCTACGCCACCTGTACCTGACAGATTACATGGTGGCACCAATTCATGCCGTGATGCTTATGCATGACATCGCTGTTCCACACACCATTTTGACAATTGTTGAAAACCGCACATGCCTTCCAATCGTACATTTTGCCCTCACTGCCCAAATTCTTCCCCATGGTATCTCCCTGGCCAAAATTACTGCCATACAAGACCATACGGTTGCGCCTTTCAGAGCAGATGATTGCTGCACGTCAGACTATGACGCAACCCTATCACGTTCATCTGGCGTCGACGTTGACCCCATGGTAAAGCCAGACTTCGCTCCTGATCAAGCGAAAGCCATCCGTCACGTCCTGGAGTCCTATAGTGACATTTTCGACTTCGCCAGCACGGCCTTTGGCCGAACGACTGCTGTTACTCATCGCATCAATACTGGTGACGCGAGCCCCATTCACTGCTGTCCATACCGTGTTTCCGCGTCAGAGTGTACAGTCATACAACAGGAAGTCGAAAAGATGCTTGCGAAAGACATAATCGAGCCCTCGTGTAGCCCCTAGGCTTCTCCTGTCGTCCTGATCCGACAGAAGAATGAAACATCGCGCTTTTGTGTAGATTATCGACATCTTAACAAAATTACGAGGATGTTTACCCGTTGCCTAGAATCGACGATGCCTTAGACTGCCTTTACGGTGATACGTATTTTTCCACTATCGACCTTCGCTATGGCTATTGGCAGATCACTGTAGACGAGATGGCCCGTGAGAAGACCTTATTCGTCACTCCTGACGGTCTTTATCACTTCAAAGCTATGCCCTTCTGTCTCTGTAATGCGCCGGCCACATTCGAAAGATAGATGGACTCATTGCTCCAAGGGTTTAAATGGTCAACCTGCTTATGGTATTTGAACGACATTATCGTTTTCTCGCTCACATTCGACTCCCATCTTGGTCATTTATCGGCTATTCTTGAAGTTTTTCGTCAAGCCGGACTTCAATTGAACTCTTCGAAATGCCACTTCACTTGTTGTCAAATAAACGCACTTGGCCAGCCCATCGATGCCGCAGGAGTACACCCGGATCCCGAGAAAATTCACGCCATCACGAACTTTCCTGTTCCGAAGTCAACACAGGACGTTCGCAGTTTTGTGGACTTGTGCTCCTATTTTCGGCACTTTCTTAAGAACTTCGCGATCATTGCGTGCCCACTCGCAAACCTTCTGAAGAAGGACGCCCCGTTTTTCTGGGGCGCTGATCAAGCCACATCTTTTTCGCAGCTCACAACCCTCCTTACAACACCGCCGATATTGGCTCATTTTGATCCATCAGCTTCAACCAAGGTTCGCACTGACACTAGGTGGGCACAGCATAGGAGCAATGCTATTGCAACACCAACGCGGACATGACCGTGTTATAGCATATGCTAGCCGACTTCTACCTACCACCGAGCGCAACTATTCAATCACGGAACGTGAGTGTCTCGCTCTTGTGTTCGCAGTCGCCAAGTTTCGCCCATACTTATACGGGCGTCCATTCCCAGAAGTCACCGATCACCTCGCCCTCTGCTGGCTGGCCTCACTCAAGGATCCCACTGGACGCCTCGCTCGTTGGTCCCAACGTTTAGAAGAAGACACGTTCACCATAACGTACAAAACAGGGCGGTTGCATCAGGATGCGGATTGTTTATCACGCTACCCTGTAGAAGAAGCTGCCCATACTGCCACATTTCCAGACCTTCTGTCTGTGACGCAGCTACTCAACCTTGGCCACGAACAACGCCGGGATGCTTCCCTGCGAACCATCATTGACAAGCTTGAGTCAAGGCCTCACGACGCATCTCTACAAATGTTCCTGTTCAAGGACGGGATCCTGTATCGCCGTAACCTCGATTCATATGGCAATGACTTACTCCCCGTTTTACCAGCAAATCTTCGTGCGACTGCCCTCAACCAACTTTATGACGCTCCTTTGACGGGCCACTTTGGCGTCTCTCGCACACACGACCGTGTACGTCGTCATTTCTTTTGGCCTGGTCTTGCCCGTTTTGTTCGGCGCTACGTCGCCGCTTGTGAGCCCTTCCAGTGCCGCCAAAAGACATCCTCCCTACCAGCTGGATTCCTTCAGCCGATTGATATTCCCACTGAACCTTTTTTTCGAGTTCGCCTCGACCTGCTTGGCCAATTCCCGATCTCCAGCTCAGGCAACAAATGGATCGCTGTCGCCACTGACTATGCGACACGGTACGCTATCACACGAGCACTTCTGACGAGTCGCGCAACCGATGTGGCGGACTTTCTGGTATGTGATACTACTTTAGAACACGGAGCTCCACGCTAACTTCTCACTGACCGAGGCCGGACCTCCCTATCAACTGTCATTGAGGAAATCCTGCGCTCTTGCTCTGCCGAGCACAAGTTTGCCGCTTCGTACCATCCGCAAATGAACGGTCTTACGGAGCGCCTCAACCGCACCATAACCAACATGCTTTTTAAACACGTAGAGGCCGACCACGAGAACCGGGACGTTCATTTGCCATTTGTGACGTTCGCATATAATTCATCACGTCACGACACTGCCGGCCATTCGCCATTCTATCTTCTATAGTGCCGAGAACCCGCCCTACCCTTTGACACGTTGCTGCCCTCGGTCACTGAGTATGCCGGCGAAGCCATTGCGCGAGCCGACCACGCACGCCAACTCGCCCGCAGCCGTCTGCAGGCCTCACAGGATCACCAAAGACAGCTCTACGATTCGCGTCATCGAGACGTGCACTTTTCACCGGGTTCCCTTGTCCTTCTCTGGTCCCCCATTCCACATGTAGGTCTTTCTGAAAAAAATGTTGCCACGCTACACCAGACCATACCGCGTCGTTCGCCAGGTGACTGACGCTACATGCGAAATCATTCCAGACTATCCAACGCCATCATCGTCAGTTTCGAGAGACATCGTGCACATAGTTCAACTCAAGCTTGAGTCGAACTATGCTTGCACATAGACGGTGCTTCTACCTCCGGGGGGTTATGATACACAACAGCTGGCACAGCCATGCTGCACGAAAGAGAAAGACGACGTTGCTTGCAGGTTGTTGATGAACTGTCGCCATCTTATTCGCTGAGCACGGTCCTTCGTATATAATTGAATAAATAGGTTACTCAATATATATATATATATATATATATATATATATATATATATATATATATTGTTGCAAAGCCTTCGAACAGTGGGTCGTCCTCTCGAGTGCCTTCTAGTGGGTCGCCCTTTTCATAAAAAGAAGAGCAGCTCGTGCAGAGAGTCGGTCCCCGCACTGACTGTCGCTGTCGTGAATCATCAACGACTGTCCGCCAATAAACGTCTTAACAATTTGGTGGAGGTGCTGTCCCCTTCAAACATCTTCGGTTCGCATTCGATGCCCTTCGAGCTTCGATCCCGTACCGTGCCTCCTACCATGCACCAGGACGCCGCTCAGCAAACGCTCCCTCCTACACCGAAGCCATGTCCCGGTGTCCCCCGCATCCGCGACCCTCCTGTCTTCACCGGCGCGGATGGCACCGACGTCGAGGACTGGCTTGCCTTGTACGAACGTGTGAGCGTCCCCAATCATTGGGATGAGGCAGCTAAACTCGGTAACCTGCTCTTCTACCTTGCGGGTATGGCCGGAATGTGGTACAATAACCACGCATCTGATTTTCCGACTTGGTCCGCTTTTAAGACCGCTGTCGTTGACGTGTTCGGCCGTCCTGCCGTTCGTAAACTGCAAGCCGAACAGCGTTTACGTGAACGAGCACAGCAGCCTAGCGAGTCCTTCACAAGTTACATCGAGGACATCCTTGACTTGTGCAAGAAAGTCGACCTGAGCATGTCAGAGGCTGACAAAATCACGAATGTTCTCAAAGGCATCGCCGACGATGCCTTCACCATGCTCCTGGCCAAGAACCTCCATACTGTGGCAGAAATCATTACATTATGCCAAAGTTACGACGAGCTGCGGCGGCAGCGCTTGATGACCCGTCGATCGCCACCACGTGATGCTGGTCTCGGCTTTGTCAGTGGTTCCTGACCACACAACCTTGCTCGCCGAAATCAAGTCATTCGTGCATGAGGAAGTTGCCCGCCAGGTCTCTTTACTGGCTTTTGCTCCGCCGCAACAAGCTCAGCAGCAATCAAGTACACTTGTACCTCCGCTCCGCCGAGCCATTCAGCAGGAAATCGCGCAGGTCGTTTCAGAATACCACCAGCCGCCTCCTGTATCTGCGCCACTCAGCTACGCCCAAGTTGTAGCCAGGCCGCCCCCACCAATTTCTGTGGATTGCCCTCTAAGTTACACCGAAACCACCGCGAGGCCCCAGGCTTTCGGAGAAACTGTGTCGCCTACATACGCCGACGTCACCCACGTGCCCCGAGTGCCGCCCATCATGCACTCATATCAGCAGCCGGCTCGCCCAACGCGTTCTGCGACATGGATGGGACCCGCAAACAGATGGCGCACTGCTGACAATCGCCCCATCTGCTTTGCTTGTGGTCGCGTCGGTCATGTAGCACGCTATTGCAATCGTGTGCAGCAATCGCAGGTCGCCTCGAACTTTCCCAGCCAATCAAGCCGCTCTTATGACCAACCGCCACCTATGTCACCGTCGTCCCGCCCCGCTTCGTCTACCCGCCGTTCACCATCTCCGCGACGTCGCTCACTGTCGCCGATGCGGCCCCGTCCACTCGAGGGCGACCAGGAAAACTAGTCGTCGCAGTCCACAAGCCAAGGGATGCGACGCTGTCGAACTGCGGAAGCCCTCAGGAAAGCCCATCGAACGTGATAGACGTACTTGTGGATGGCGTTCGTGCATCTGCCCTTGTAGATACTGGAGCCGCCGTATCCGTAATGGACGCAAAACTTAGCCGATTACTGCGCAAAGTGACCACGCCACTCTCCGGGCTCTACCTCCGTACAGCCAGCGCCCAAAGCATTCACCCTACGGCGATGTGCACAGCCCGCCTTATGATTCAGGACGTGATGTATGCGGTCGAATTCATCATAATTCCTTCATGCTCTCACGACGTCATCCTAGAATGGGATTTTCTCTCCCGCCATGACGCCGTCATTCATTGCGCACTAGCAGAAATAGAACTCGCCCAATTCTCTTCTTTGACGCCGGCCGACAGTCCATCTGCTGCAAGCAAGTTACTCGTCAGAGATGACACCCAAGTGCCTGCAAACTCGACCGCGACGGTGTCGGTCTACTGCGCAAGCCTTTCTGACACCGCTGCACTCCTCTCGCCATCTCATCGTGTTTTCATCAGGAAACGCTTGCTGGTTCCTTTCGCGACCGTGCAACTCACTCACGGCCGCACCACTATTTTTGTAGTGAACTCATCCCCGTACAGCGTTACGTTGGTGCGAGGGGAATGTCTCGGCAGCGTGGAACCCATCGAAGACGAACAAGTTATGGAACAAGATATGGATCAACCCGATGACAAGCACTGCTCAAGTTCCAGTACGCTTAGTGCTGTTTCGACATCTGTTTCATCATGCGATGATGTATTCGGTCCCTCCATTCCCGACAACCTTACGCCAGGCCAGCGTTCCCAGTTTCTGGGCCTGTTGGAAGAATTCCGGTCTTCTTTTGATGTCGCCCAACGTTCTCTCGGCCGCACATCCACCATTACGCATGGCATCGACACAGGCACACAGCCACCACTGAGACACCGTCCATATCGCGTATCTCCCACAGAACGCCATGTAATCAACGAGGTTGTCGACGACATGCTTCGCCGTGATGTTATTCGACCCTCTAGCAGCCCCTGGGCGTCTCCTGTCGTTCTCGTCACGAAGAAGGACGGTTCTGTGCGGTTCTGTGTGGACTACCGACGCCTCAACAAGATCACTCGTAAAGACGTGTACCCACTACCGCGGGTAGATGACGCTATTCACAGCCTGCAAGGAGCAGAATTCAAAAGGATCAAAAAGTGGGCCAGTTGGTAATTCATTTTCTTCGATCAGCGAACTGGGAGCGCAGAGAAAACACAAAGGACGAAGCGAGGAACCACACAACACGAGCGCTCAACTATCAACTGATTTATTTTCCACATCGGAAGGACATATATAAACACAAAATGCGCATGTCAAAAAAGAATATGACGAAATCAAGGGCAGCATGCGAAGCGTGTAATCAAGGCACATGTCTAAGGGTTATCTAGGTAGCTGAATTCACAGTCAAGTAGTGAGAAGGAAGGATGACTTATACATTGGTCCGCATTCCTGGAAATGTGATAGGCTTCAGAAATTTCGCGCGTAGTTTGATGAGGATGCCGGAACAGAACAATTGTATTCTCAAACAGAGGTTGGCACTTGCACGAAACGCAATGTGACGCTAAATGGGAGTAAGGTGTATTTTTCAACGAGCTTCTGTGTTCCCTGAGACGCACGTTCACACATCGGCCGGTCTGGCCAATGTACATACGTCCACAAGAAAGGGGTATCTTATATACTACTCCGGTGATGCACTTAACAAACTTAGTTACGTGCTTCTGGAGGCATCCTTTACCTTTAGATGCATTATGTGCCCTCCTGTGCACCATTGAACATATACTGGCCAATTTATTGGGTGCCGAGAAAACCACGCGCACACCGAACCGGTTTCCCACGTTTTTTAACCCATGGGCCATTTTATGAATGTAGGGGATTACTGCCGCGCGCTTCTTATTCTCTTCCTTGTTCTCTGAAGAAATACATGTGCGTTTTTCATTATTTTTGACTGTACGCAAGAGCTTTTCACAGACTGAGCCTATTACGTAGGAAGGGTATCCCGCACCTATCAGCCGTTCCAACTGTGCTACGAAACCACTTTGCAAGGTATGCAGGCAACATTTTCCGAGGGCTGAACGTTAACGCGGAATCGTAATGTCATGTTTACGCGGAATCGTAATGTCATGCGCCCGCCACCTTTGAGCGCATGATGGATACTTTTCTGCATGACCTGAAATGGCACACGTGCCTGTGCTACCTCGATGACGTCGTCGTTTTCGCTCCGGACTTCTCGACGCATCTTCAGCGCCTACGGCATGTTTTAACGCGTCTGAGTGACGCCAGTCTGCAATTGAACCTAAAGAAGTGCAGATTTGCAGCTCGGCAGCTGACAATGCTCGGCTACGTCGTGTCCAAGGACGGAATTCTCCCTGATCCAGCTAAGCTTCGGGCCGTGGCCGAGTTCCCCAAGCCGACATCCGTCAAGGAACTGCGAAGTTTCGTAGGGCTGTGTTCCTACTTTCGGCGCTTCATTCGAAACTTCGCGACTATCATATCGCCGCTGACGAAGCTCCTTGGAAGTAACGGGCCTCTCCATTCGTGGTCATCACACTGCGACGACGCTTTCACAATGCTCCGTCGTTTGTTGACGTCGCCTCCCATACTCCGCTACTACGACCCTAAGGCCCCTACAGAGGTACACACGGAAGCCAGTGGTGTCGGCCTTGGCGCTGTCCTTGCGCAACGCAAACCTGGGTTCCCGGAATATGTCGTGGCGTATGCAAGCCGTACGCTTACTAAGGCCGAGACTAATTACACCGTCACCGAGAAGGAATGTTTGGCAATCGTCTGGGCCCTTACGAAGTTCCGACCTTATTTGTATGGTCGCCCATTTGATGTCGTCACCGACCATCACGCACTATGCTGGTTGTCGTCATTGAAAGATCCCTCAGGCCATCTCGCCCGGTGGGCACTTCACCTGCAAGACTATGATATCCGCGTGCTGTACCGCAATGGAAGGCAACATGCTGACGCCGACGCCCTGTCACGCTCTCCCTTGCCTGACGACAATGCCCACAACTCCTCGTCTCACCTTGCCATTTCTTCCATCAGCATTCATACCATCGCTACTGAACAGCGCAAGGATCAATGGATCGCCTCACTGATCGACTTGCTGGCTGATCCATCCACTCCATCCACTCGCGTGTTGCGTCGTCAAGCCCACCATTTCGCCATTCGCGACCACCTCCTCCACAGACGCAATTACAACGGTGAAGGCCGCCAGTGGCTACTAGTCATACCTCGCAGTATGCGCTCTGACATATGCGAGTTCTTTCATTCTGATCCGCAATGTGCGCACTCCGGGGTATCGAAGACTTACCACCGCATTCGCCAACGGTACTTTTGGCGCGGCATGTACCATTACGTGCAGAAATTCGTTCACTCCTGCATAGATTGTCAGCGCCGAAAAGCTTCAACGCACCTATCACCGGTAAGTCTGCAACCTCTACCTTGCCCTGCCAGGCCCTTTGGGCGCGTTGGCATCGATTTGTATGGGCCACTTCCACTGACGTCGGCTGGTAACCGCTGGGCCATTGTCACTGTGGACCACCTCACGTGATACGCCGAAACGGCCGCTCTCCCCGCGGCTACAGCGAGCGATGTGGCCTCCTTTCTGCTCCACAGATTCATTTTGCGACACGGTCCACCCCAGGAACTGCTCAGTGACCGAGGCCGCGTCTTCCTGTCTGAAGTCGTTGAAGCCATTCTTAAAGAGTGCAACGTTGTTCACCGCAAAACTGCCGCTTACCACCTGCAGACGAATGGCCTCACCGAACGCTTCAACCGTACGCTCGGCGACATGCTCTCCAAGTACGTCGCCGCCGATCACACAAATTGGGATTCCATTCTACCCTTCGTCACCTACGCATATAATACCGCCCCTCAGAGCACTACTGGCTTTTCACCTTTCTTTTTGTTATATGGAAGGCACCCGTCGCACTCCATCGACACGATACTTCCGTACAGGCCAGATCCGTCTGAGTGGGCGCCTATTTCTGCTACAGCCAAGCTTGCTGAAGAGTGTCGAGAGCTTGCAAAGACCTTTACTGCGCATGATCAAGAGCGACAAAAAAGCATTCGCGCTGACGCCAGCACTCCTGCGGCCACGTTCCTCCCTGGAGCGCTCGTTTGGCTCTCGATCCCTACCACTGCAACTGGCCTATATTCAAAACTATTGCCCAAATACGAAGGCCCCTACCGTGTCGTCAAACGCACTTTCCCTGTCAACTACTTGATTGAACCAATCGAACCATCTTCGGACATGCGCCGCCGAGGATGCGACATTGTTAACGTGGAGCGCCTCAAGGCCTACCATGACCCGTTCATTGTAACCACCTGTTAGGTCGCCAGGCGGCTCCCTTTTCGTACCCGGGGTAGTTGTGGCAAAGCCTTCGAACAGTGGGTCGTCCTCTCGAGTGCCTTCTAGTGGGTCGCCCTTTTCATAAGAAGAAGAGCAGCTCGTGCAGAGAGTCGGTTCCCGCATTGACTGTCGCTGTCGTGAATCATCAATGACTGTCCGCCAATAAACGTCTTAACAATTTATATATATATATATATATAAATATATATATATATATATATATATATATATATATATATATATATATATATATATGGTGGGGTGATATTCAATGGATCCGGTGGAAAATGCAGTATAAAAAGAGGTCGACAAACGTGCGAAAAAACACTAGTTTTACTAACTTTTCGGCAGGTGGGCCTGCCTTCGTCGGAGTGAATGGTTCAAACCATTCACTCCGACGAAGGCAGGCCCACCTGCCGAAACGTTAGTAAAACTAGTGTTTTTTCGCACGTTTGTCGACCTCTTTTTATACTGTATATATATATATATATATATATATATATATATATATATATATATATATATATATATATATATATATATATTGTAAGCAAATTTATGCGTCCCATCTTTTAACCTGTACCTACTCATCAACACCACTCCAGTTTAGGTTGAGGAGCACATACTCGAGAAAATAAAGAAGAGTCTTGAGGGTCCTGGACTCCGTGTTACAAGTGAATGAGCCACAAGTTTAGGATCTACATCTGCATCTACTAGTGGTAGAGAGTGCGTCCCGGTTCCTGCGTCGTCTCGCGCTTTCGGACACCCCCAGCGTCTTCTAGAACACAACCCCAGAGCTCCATTCAGGCCGCCGTTTAAATGACCTGGGTTCGGTAATGTCGCGAGCCGACCAGCCTAGCGCGCCAGCTTCGCCACCGCTCCCACCACCAAGAAACCCTTCTCACCTGGTCACCAGCCCTCAAAAGCATCCTCCGCTGTTCACAGGGCTTCCGGGTGAGAAGGTTGAAGATTAGCTCGAGGAGTATGGCCACGTGAGTGCTATGAACAACTGGGATTATTGTCATTATTATTATTATTGTTATTATTATTATTATTATTATTATTATTATTATTATTATTATTATTATTATTATTATTATTATTATTATTTGCATACACGAATACACAAGGACGCAGAGGAAATAGGGAGGGAGCAAGCTGGCAACTGCCACCTGTAGGGGCACAACGCCTGCTCACTGAGCCTGCGAAACTCACCCACGTTGCACTCTACTTGAGCGGCGTCGCAAAAACACGGTTTTTCAACCACGCTATACACTTTCCCGCATGGCCCGCTTTTACACATCAGCTCCACCAGATTTTCGCCAACCCCTCAGTGCGCTAGGATATCACCTAGAAGAGACGGTGCGCGAACGCCCAGCAAGTTTTAAACTTCTTACATTGAAGATGTTCTCGCCCTCCGCCACCGCATCAACAACTATAAGGCGAAAACGGCCGTGTGCGCCACCTACTAAAAGGCATTGCGACTATCGCTTTTATTGCGCTTGTGGTGTAGAATCCGCAGACCGTAGCTGATGTTGTCGCTACCTGTCAGCGCCTTGAGGAGCTTCAGACCACTCGGTGCACACTGATATGTCTGATCAGAGCTCGAGTCATGACACAACAAAGCTGCGTGCATTGACCCGCTCTATCATCCGCAAAGAACTGCATGCACAGGCTTTACCTCACCATTTTGATATTCGAACGACGCCACCTGCTACTAGTTTACGAGACGTCGTGAGGGAGAAACTGGCCTCGATTACTGGCACACCAGTTGCAAGCTCCCACCAGGCCCATGCCAAGTTTTGCTCACGTTGCTGCAACGACACCTGCGCCCCACCAATGCCTGGCCTCGACGACTGTCACACCTGTTCCGAGCTCATAACTTGGGGCCATGCCAATTTATGCTCAAATTGCTGCTTGGACACCTGCACCCCCACAAAGCCCTATGCAGCTACCAGCGCCCGGGGTGCGTGGTTCACTTAACTCATTCGCACAGTGACCATCTTCCCACCCTTACAACGCCTGGCGCACTACACGGTCGACTTGCTTCTATATCGGCCTCTATTGTCATATTTCAAGGTTTCGCCGACGCTGTCAGCAAGACGAAAGGTGATGCTAGGATGACTTTGAACGGGACGACTTATACCCCACTGCACCACCCTATTGCTGACTGCATCAGAACAGCACACGTCAGTCGCCGCCTCCGCAGAGCTTAGACTGAGTTGGCAGTTCTCGTTTCTCGCGTCTTCGCTCATCTTACACCGATGTGGCGTTCCTCTTCTCCACTCTGTCCTTCTACTTCAATTCCTGACCGCCAACTAGAAAACTAAACAGTGCAGCCTCGGGAGGAAAAGCTGTATCCTGCGAACTGCGTCAAACTCTTCCGGACCACCCATCGGATGTTTTATTGGTGTATGTTGAAGAATACAGACAGAGGCACTGGTAGACACATGCGCATCACTTTCCGTAATTTGTGCAGACGTTTGTGTTCGTTTGAAAAAGGTTAGAACGCCATACGATGGCCCTCCCCTTTGTTGCGCACAGGGAGTCCCTATTCCACCTTCAAGTGTTTGTACAGTTCCCGTTTCCAAAGATGGCATTCTTCACCACACTAAGCTTCTTCTATTTCCTTTGTGCACTCACATAGTCATTTTAGGATGGGACTTCCTTTCTTCGGCGTCAGCTTTCATATCGTGTCGTCAGCGAGTAATTCATATGTCAGCTACTGAGAGTTCATCTGATGTCGATCGATACAACTTCCGTTTCGTTGCTGCCGCTGATTGTTTCATTTGGCCAGAAGATGAACAAACTCCCATGATCGCTTCGGATACTATAATTACCGCTGACCTGTTCATAGCTCCATCAGTTCGCTCCAAACCTGCGGGGCTTACCATTGCACTAGGCCTTGTGCGGTTTAATGACGGTAAAGCATTAATCACCGCCTTGAACCAGACTTCTTCGCCAGTTATGCTGCTCCAGGGCACTGCTGTGAGCTGCTTCGCATACAGCGAGCCTTTTTCACTGGTTACCCTTCACGCAGAATCACAGTCTTCGACTGCTACAACTGATACTAAGGCTACCACTCTTGCATTGAATGCTACCATAAGTCCTCACCTCACTGCGGAGCAAAAGAGAGATCTCTTAGACCTTCTCCAATAGCACTGCCTTTCATTTCACGTACATTCCAAAGTTCTGGGCCGCACCTCCATTGCAGACCACAGCATCGAAACCGAATAGAGCTCCATTGCACGCGACCGCCCATACCGCGTGCCTTCGGCGGAACGAGATATCATTGAGGAAAACGTCGCCGACATTCTCAAAGGGGATATTATTCGGCCTTCATCCAGCTCTTGTTCGTCTTCTCTAGTGTTGGTTCGAAAAAAGGATGGCTCTGTCTGATTTTCTGATGATTACAGAGCCCTAAATAAGATCACGAAAAAAAGATGTATATCTGTTGCCATGCATAGATGATGGCCTGGACTCTCTACAAGGCGCAGAATATTTCTCCAGCCTTGATCTCTTATCCGGGTATTCGCAACTACATATGCGCAAAACAGACAAGCAGAAAACAACGTTTGCAACACCTTACAGGCTTTACGAGTTTAACGTCATGCCTTTTGGCTTATGCAACGCTCCAGCCACATTCGAGCGCATGATAGATACTGTCTTACGTAGTCTCAAGTGGAAAACCTGCTTACGTTATTCAAACGACATCATAATTTTTTTCTTCTACTTTTTTCTCAGCACCTTAATTGTGGACGAAATTCTAACGTGCATTTCGAACGTTGGCCTTCACCTCGATACAAAGGAGTGCCATCCCGCTAGCACAAGTATCAAAGTATTAGGTCACCTTGTCAGTAAAGATGGCGTTCCACCCGACCCAGACAAGGTTGCTGCAGTAATTTGTTTTCCACGTCCGGGCAATCAAAAACAATTGCGAAGTTTCGTGGGCCTGGCGTCTTACGTCCGCTGCTCCATCAGTCACCTTGCTGCCTTTACGGGGACGTTACCCAAGCTTCTGACGTCGGTAATGGCCTTCACTTGGAATGACGAGTGCGAGTGTGCTTTCGAAGCCCTTAAGCGACCTTTGACCTCAGACCCCGTCCTCAGTCACTTCAATGAGAGTGCGCCCACTTTCCTGCACACAGATGCCAGCGGCCACGGAATCGGGTGCTGTCCTTCTCCAGCGCGACGACACTTCTCGTGACCGAGTAGTTGCCTATGCCTTCCACGCACTAACACCTGCGAAGCAGAACTACTCAATAACAGAGGAGGAATGCCTCGACGTTGTTTGGGTGATGCATAAATTTCGACCTTATCTGTACGAACGCCAATTCACTGTGATTACCGACCACCATGCCTTATGCTGGTTGTCCTCGCAGAAAAAATGTCTGGGTGCCTCGTTCGCTGGATACTCCGTTTGCAAGAGTACACTTTTGACGTTGTGTACAGGACTGGCAAACAGCATCAGGATGCCGACGCTCTCTCTCTCTTCCCTCTGCCACTTTCATTCCCAACCACGTATCCCCTGAGGTGATCAAGCGGCTTCCTCTTCACTCACGTTATGACGTCTGGCAGTTGCAGAGTCGCTATTTTCAAACAGCAGCGCTCAGTTTGCCACGCGCCAACGTGACGACCCCTACACTAGCCGCATCATTGCATGATTGAATGGCTCGCCTTCTCCACCTAATGCCAGACTACGTCGTCAGCAACGGCAGTTCAAGCTAGAGAACAACGTCCTGCAGCGATATACTTACAATGCGGATGGGCATCGGTGGGTGCCAGTACTTCCCCGTTCACTGCGAAAACAAGTTCTGGATGCATTGCACGACGACCCGTCAGCTGGACACTTAGGATTTCAGAAGACCTATAACCATGTCACAAGCTCTTTTTTCAGGCCTCGTTTTTCTACCTTTGTGGCTCATTATGTCCCTTCTTGCGTACTTTGTCAACGCCGGCAATGACCAACTTCAACTCCTGCTGGCCCATTATAACCCTTTCCATGTCCCGATACACCTTTTGTCGTTGCCGGAATAGACCTCGTCGGATCACTTCCCGCAAAGCCGGTGAGCCAACGCTGGATTGTCACAGCCGTGGATTACCTCACGCGATACGCGGAGACCACTCCTCTACGCCCTAGCTCTGCCTCGGACGTTGCCACCTTCTTTTTAGAAGCCATTGTGTTGCGTCATGATGCACCTCACGCGTTGTTGAGTGACTGAGGCAAGGCCTTCCTGTCCACAATTCTTGGCTATATTCTAGAAACTTGTGGCACAGTTCATAATACCACTTCCGCTTACCACCCGCCGACAAATGGCCTGACAGAGTGATTACACAAGACTCTAATCAACATGAGAGCATGTACATCGAACGGAACCACGATAACTGGGACAAAATCTTGTCGTTCGTTACGTTTGCACACAATACCGCTGTTCAAAAAACTACCGGGTATTCACCTTTCTTCGTCGTCTGCGGTCGTGTGTCTAAAGTGGTGCGACATTCACCATTGACGCCTCTTTCTTCATTGTAATGACACAAGCGTCCACGACTGCGCCAGGACATTTTGTCTCCAGGATCGCTGACACATGGCAACGTGCTCGACTCAGCACGAAGGCCAGTCCACAAGACCGCAAGCAAGGCTATGACAGCTTTCGTCGAGACATCACCTTTTGTCCTGGTATTGAAGCTTTGGGCGCCTGTTCGTACACTAAGATTGTGCGAAAAAATTCAGTGACGATTTCTCGGACTTTATGTTGTTTGCGAACGAACATCTCTTGTCAATTACCCTTTCACTCCCGTCGAGGGTTCCTCGGACCTTCGTTAACGTGCATGAAAGATAGTCCACGTTTCACGTCCTAAAGCCTTTGTTCGCCGTACCTTTCCCGCCTAGGTCTTGGCCGGGCCGGCCGCTCGAGTGCGCGAGAAAAACAAGTGTGAGCAATATTTATGCCTCCCATCTTTTCATCTGTACATACTCATCATCACCACTTTAATTTAGGTAGTGGGGCACATACTCGAGGCAATAAAGAAGAGTCTTGAGGATCCTGGACGCTGTTCTAATATATATATAAGGGAGAGAAGTGTATACCTAAGGGCTCGTATTTCCGTGTTTTAACACTATAATAATGAGATATAACAGACAGTAATGCCAAGGAATGTACAGGGGAAGTTATTAGAACCAATGGAATGTAAATAAGAAGAAAGAAGAAAGAAAAGTGGATGAACAAATTACCAGCTGTGAGCAGGAATCGAACCTACGAGCATCGAACGCGTTATTCGAAAGTCGTAGGTTCGATTGCTGCTCACAGCTGGTAATTTTTTCATCCACTTTTCTTTCTTCTTTCTTCTTATTTACATTCTATTGGTTCTAATAACTTCGCCTGTACATTCCTTGGCATTACTGTCTGTTATTTATATATATATATATATATATATATATATATATATATATATATTCAGCAGGAAGTTCAAGGGGTCTGGTACGTATAAAGAACACAAGCGAGTACACGTACGAAAGAGCAATACTTTTATGCCAACGTTTCAGCCGTGGCACGGCCTTCGTCAGGGAATGAGACGAAGGCCGTGCCACGGCTGAAACGTTGGCATAAAAGTATTGCTCTTTCGTACGTGTACTCGCTTGTGTTCTTTATATATATATATATATATATATATATATATATATATATATATATATATATATATATATATATACATATATATATATATATATATATATATATATATATATAGTCCAGTAGATCCTCCGTGAGTAGTCACAACGTGGTTTATTTCGACGTTTCGGCATAGAGTCTGGCCTTCATCAGGATTAAAGATACAGTTTGTTGGTGCTCAGCTTTATACAATCTCAAATCAGAGGGCAAGGAAAGAGGAAAAAAGACAGAAAAGAAAAAAAAAGAAAAAGAAAACAAAAAGAACAAAAAGAGAAGAGAAAAATATTATACGGTGGACTCCCCTCGGGCGCCCCCCTTCCACTCTTCCTTCCACTTCCCCCTCCACTCTTCCCTCCACTTCCCCTTCATCTCTCTCCCCTTTCTCCCCTTCACCTTTCTGATGTCAGCGGTCTGTGTATGTTTCCTTTCACTAACGCATTCCTCCCGATCAAACGGCGCCTCCTGGCACTGGCGGTTCAGTGTGGGGCAAAAAAGAGCTTTTTTAGAAAGTCCTAAGCCTTTAACTACTCTTTTTTAAGAAATCCTAAGCCTTTAACTACTCGGAGACCCGTAAAAAATTCGTCGTAGAAGGAGGGGTGCCGCGTATTGTGGCAGAGGCTGGTAAGCGGGCAGTTTAGGAAGTTCTAAGCCTTTGACTACTCGGCGCCCTGTCAACATTTCGTCGTAAAAAGAGGGGTGCCCCGTATTGCGGTAGAAGCTGGTAAGCTGGCACAATGCGAATTCCTTGCCCGCTTCTAGATTACGCGTGTAGTGGGGGCCTCCCGGCTGTGCACAGGGTTGCTGTTGGGCATGTCATGCATGGCACAATTGATTGGGTAGTAAAATAAAACAGAAAACAGACGACAGCAGCACTTAGAAAAAGTAGTTACACTTGAAATTGCTTTGGGTTGTCCAGTGCCCTTCGCAGCTGCAGTGCCGTGAACTCAGTTACTATTTTCATTGTTGCCGTTATTGTTTTCTAATGCTTTAATTGCTGCACGTGTACCAGGATTCTCATTTATTCCTCTATCGAGGGTGTTAAATCGGTGGATAAGGTATGACTCTCGTTGTTCACGTTCCCGATTTGATTTAAATCCCGTCTCTAAGAGCGATACTGACAGTTTGTCGAATGCATGGTCGAGAAGATGGAGATGTTTTGATAGAGGTAGACTTGGGGCCGATTTCGCAAGGGCACTGTGATTATTGAAGCGAATCCTAAATGGTGTTTTTGTTTGTCCGATGTACTGCATACCACACACGTTGCATTCGAGTAGGTATACCACATTAGAGGAATCGCATGTTAGGTTTTCTCGTATGTTAATCGAAAACTTGGATTGCGTGCTGTAATGCAGCTATGCCGTCATCGTGAGGAATATTTGTATATAATGAAGAGACATCAAGAGTAACCAAGTACGAGTTTTTCGGCACACAGAGACCTGCATTATCTCGAAGAAAATGTGCGGTGTCTTTTATGTACGACGTGAGGGTGCATGGAATGTGACTTATTAGTTTGTCCACGTACCCTGATATGGGTTCAGTTATTGTACCGATGCCTGATTAGTCGACCTGGGTTACCGGGTTTATGAATTTTTGGGCGGATGTAGAAGCGACCTGGACGAGGGTATGCTGCTCGCATCAGTTTGTGGTCAGTGTTGGTTATCTTTTCTGCATTCAACAGTTTCTTTAGTGCTGTTGATACGATACGTTTGTATTCGTCTGTCGGATCACCTGGGAGGCGTTCGTAAAATCTTGAGTCGTCTAGTTTGGTGTATGCTTCTTGTAAGTAGTTGGTTGTATTAAGGACTACAATTGCTCGTCCTTTGTCAGCGGGTTTTATTGTTATGTCTGTCCTAGATGCCAAATTTTCTTACTTATTTTTTCAGACTTTGTCAAGTTTTCTCGGTTTCCTTTCTGTCTGTGGTACTCGTGTACTATATCTTTCTGTACTGCGGTGATGGTCCAAGCACTTGTCTCGATTACTGTTCGGTGTCCAATCATTTGATTTACGACGCTGAATTGTTTCGTGGTTAGAAGGCCTGTCCAAGAAATATTCGCGCAACCTTAAGCTTCGAGCGAAGTTGTCGAGGTCTCGGAGCAAGTGGAATTCATCGAAAAATTTTGTGGTCGGGCAGAAGCTTAGTCTCTTAGATAGCAGTTTTTCTTCGTCAGGTGACAAGCTCGTGTCCGATAAGTTTACAACTACAGTGTCACAGGGTGTGTTCCTAGATGGGTGCTTGTTTGTACCATTAGTGATTTCCTGGGTGGTGGTGTTGTAGTGATAAGGGACTATATCAGGGGACGTGAGTTTGGGCACATGGTCTCTTTTGAGTTTATGAATTTTCGTGGTCATGATGGCTTGGTATTTATTCTGTTCGAATTCTGTTAATAGCGTGATTTCTTCGTTCGATGAAGTGTTGTGGTGAAGAATGGTGTTGGTCATAGCGACCAGTTTCTTTACCTGCATGTCACTGTGCCATTTCTGTTAATTTAAGAGGTGCCTCAAGGAGGACGTTTTTCCATGCTATTTGGTCGTGTTCATCTAGATTTGTAGCGGCTGGTGTGAGGGAGAGTGTCATACCCTTGGGGGCTATTCTAGCAAGAAGGTACACTTGCAATGTTGATTTTTGCATTTCGTGTCTAATTCGTTTGTCAGCAAGTTTTCGTATTTTAAGGAAAGTGGCACTGCAACTGGGAAGCGATGAGCTGGACTTACATTTCAGAAGTCAATCTTCTTTTGGGTGCGGGGATGGCACTGATGAGGTGCGCAGGTTGTAGTTATGTCCGGTAGGTCTTGGTCGTTGTAGGGAGGGTTTCGGCGTTGGGCTCCCGGTGAACGTGTTCGTTGGCAGTTCCGGGGTCTGCAATAGGGGGACGCGGTTTCGTAGTTCGGCAGGCTTCCCTTTGAGGAGTGGTGAAGTTGTGCTGTCGTGTAGTGTTTTTGTTCTCGACATCCGCAATGGAGGGACGCGTGTTGGTTGTTCAGCAGACTTCCCCCCTAGTAGTGGTGCGCTGTTGATGATGGTGAGGGGGTGCTTGTGGCTCGCGGGAGTCACAAGAACAGTCACAAGCGGGAGTTTCGCTGATCATCGGGAACTCATCTGTGATGTTGGGTGGGTGTGGGGCTCCTGGTGTATGTTGATATTCAGAAGTCTTCTCGTGGGTGTCTTGTTGTGTTGAACGTATATTCACGGGAGCTGCTGGTTGAGTCGACCACCCAGTGGTAGGTTCGAAGTCTCCGTGACCGAGTGCTTTCTTGAGGGTTTCGGCAATCAAAGCGACACCCATAAAACTTGGATGAAGCCCATCCGCAGCAAGAAAGTGTATTGGTGGCAACTGCTCGAATTGGTAGTCAATGTTTGACGCCACTGTAAAAACAGTATTCCATACAGCCAGGCTCACCGGTTTAAGCGAATCTGCTCTAGAGACGTTGACTTTGACGCGAGCTCACAGAGGCTAAAACTTATGCTCGAGAAACAAAAATACCCCCCACATGTAATTAATAACGATGTTCAAAAAGCGAGTAAACTAAAGCGTGAAGACTCACTTATGAAGCGACCACCACGAGAAGACCCACAACGAACAAACCTTTGCTTGACTTACAGCACAAACTTCCCCAATGTAAACAAAATCCTTAAATGACATTACAACATTCTGGAACAAAGTGAACGTCTGAAACGCGCATTCCCATCCGCTCCAGGCGTCGTTTACCGACGACCACGTAACCTCAAAGACACCCTTGTCCACTCCCAAATTAACACATCATTTCCCAATAATTTATGCCGCCCTTGTTTAAAGCCACGATGTCTTGTATGTAAGGCGATGCGAGAAACAGACAAAGCAACCAGCACGCAATCCAAGTTTTTGATTAACATACGAAGAAACGGAACATACGATTCCTCTAATGTGGTATACCTACTCGAATGCAACGTGTGTGGTATGCAGTACATCGGACAAACAGAAACACCATTTAGCATTCGCTTCAATAATCACAGAGCCCATGCGAAATCAACCTGAAATCTACCTCTATCAAAACATCTCAATCTTCCCGACCATGCATTCGACAAACTATCAGTAACGCTCTTACAGACGGGATTTAAATCAAATCGAGAACGTGAACAACGAGAGTCATACCTTATCCACCGATTTAACACCCTCGATAGAGGAATAAATGAGAATCCTGGTACACTTGCAGCAATTAAAGCATTAGAAAACGATAACGGCAACAATGAAAATAGTAACTGACTTCACGTTACTGCAGCTGCGAAGGGCACTGGACAACCCAAAACAATTTCAAGTGTAACTACTCTTCCTAAGTGCAGCTGTCGTCTGTTTTCTGTTTTATTTTACTACTCAATCAATTGTGCCATGCATGACATGCCCAAGAGCAACCCTGTGCACAGCCGGGAGGCTCCACTACACGCGTAATCCAGAAGCGCGCAAGGAATTCGCATTGTGCCCACTTACCAGCTTCTACCGCAATACGGGGCACCCCTCTTTTTACGACGAAATGTTGACAGGACGCCAAGTAGTTAAAGGCTTAGAACTTCCTAAAATGCCCGCTTACCAGCCTCTGCCACAATACGCGGCACCCCTCCTTCTACGACGAATTGTTTACGGGACTCCGAGTAGTTAAAGGCTTAGGACTCCCTAAAAAGAATAGTTAAACGCTTAGGACTTCCTAAACATGCTCTTTTTTGCCCCACACCGAACCGCCAGTGCCTGGAGGCGACGTCTTATCGGGAGGAATGTGTTAGTGAAAGGAAACATACACAGACCGCTGACATCAGAAAGGTGAAGGGGAGAAGGGGGAGAGAGTTGAAGGGGGATGTGGAGGGAAGAGTGGAGGGGGAAGTTAAAGGAAGAGTGGAAAGGGGGCGCCCGAGGGGAGTCCACCGTATATTATTTCTCTCTTCTTCTTCTCTTTTTTCTTCTTTTTCTTATCTTTTTCTTTTTTTTTCTGTCTTTTTTTTCTTTTTCCTTGCCCTCTGATTTGAGATTGTATAAAGCTGAGCACCAACAAACTGTATCTTTAATCCTGATGAAGGCCAGACTCTAGGCCAAGACATCGAAATAAACCACGTTGTGATCGCTCACGGAGGATCTACTGGATCTACTGGACTATATGCCTCGCTATGGCCACTCAACCACCATGCCTGTCTATATATATATATATATATATATATATATATATATATATATATATATATATATATTGTGGTATTTGTCTTCAGCTGAAGCGGACGAGCAAACGAAAAAAAACTATGTTTTAATGGTAACGGTACAACTGGTGACCGGCCTTTGTCAGGGCATACATTGACGAGGCCAACATTTCTGGCATCAGTATGCAGCATTGTAGGTCTGTGTCATCGGAATCGGCAAGCACGGGGGTCATTTGTAGACTTTGCCACAAGTCATCGTAAGCAGCCTACTTTTCGTCGTCCCTAACAGTTGCAAGGGCATCTCTCGTCACGCGAGTTAAAGGCGACGCAAAGCGCAAAAAATCTGGAACACACCACCAATAATATGCACAGACACCAAGAAAATTCCTGACTGCCTTTTTATGTGATGGTGTTGTAAACTGTGCGACAGTGGTAACTTTATCAGGATCTGGACGAGCGCTTGCGTAACTGACGACATGGTTGAGAAACTGCAGTTCCTCAAAGCAGAAGTGACACTCCGGATTGAGCGTCACGCCTGCAGCCCTTATGGTCAGCAAGACCACGTGCAATCGTTCGAGGTGTTCGTAAAACTTTGCCGAAAACACGACGTTGTCTAGGCATACTAGGCAGGTTCTCTACTTAAGCCCAGAGTGCACGGTATCCTTGAGACGCAGAAAAGTAGCAGGCGCGGAGCACAACCCAAATAGTAAGATCCTAAATTTATACAGCTCGTCTGGCGTCCCCAAAGCGGTTTTTTCACAATCGCTGTGGTCTGCCTATTCCTGTGTTTATCAATTATTTGCAGAAGTCTTGTACACATCTAATGAATGCTAGTCTTAAAGAGCAAGCAGCGTGACTGTCGAATGCTGGCTACCCCTCTTACCTACAGGTTTTGGTCGCGGAACAATTGGTCATCAGGCTACAAACCTTGGTTCAAAGCCGTTCCCCAGGTTGAGTCATGAAGGCTCAGGAAGGTTGCTGCAGTTCTTTATCTACGTGGAATTTCTCACAAGTTAAATATAGTTTGGGAGCTGGCAAATGTAAAGGTGGTTTTCTCTGCCCCAAATAGGTTGTCTTGTGTATGAAGGTTATATCACATGCAATACCAGGTTTTTCTAAAAAGCGCAAAACCGTGTTTGTCACGTGTGCTGAAAATATAATCTGATACCTCTTTCTTGCGGCAAGCACTAATAGGACAAACTGGCCGCTGTATTAATGACCAGCTCCGTGAACGTGCGTGCAACGTCAATAATGGTCGCGATGATTTTTTTTTTGGCACAGCACAGCAGCACGTGTAGTTGCAAACCACTTTTTCGTTATGCCGTGATTGTTGCTAGAAAATAAAAATAAAATGACACTCGAGTCAGAGAAGATTAGTAGATTAGTGCTGAAAAATGTTAGCGCGCCCTCAATCGGGTTTACTCACCAATAATTGTCCTTCCTAAGATTGTAAATTTTTGCGCATGGCATTTAGGAGTTTCAAGGCTGTTTTTTTTTGTTTCTCACATTTCGTGACTATATCTATGTACGCTCTACAAAATAAAAATTTGTTGGAGGTTAGCCCTATTCTTTTGCCCCTTTCCTTGTCCTGTGTCTCATTTTTCACGCGCTGCGATATAAGTAGATAGCAATCATTACACGTACGTCATATATGTCATGATTTACATTTGATGGTCTTGCTACTCTTGCGGTGGTTTTGTTCACATGAAATTTTGCAAAACTGATGTGGTATGACATGACTGCATAGCGATCATAGGGGACAGACCCTAACGTGGAAGTCATGAAATGCAATTAATGTAAGTCATGACTACACGCAACGGTGACGGTGTGACGGTGCATTCATGCTCGTTTCGCAAGCTTCACATATACCGAATTCGGTGTTACGGGACGTAAATGAATAACTAACGTATAAGACTGGTGCAAACGTAATTATCATCACTTGAGCGTCATGTAAGAGCATGACAACACACCACGCTCATGATGCGCTCATGGCCCTTTCGCTAGCTTTAAATATACCAAATTTGGTATAACCTCACGTGAATGAACGAAGAAGGCAAATTACACGTTCAAACACGATAATTTTGACATGTGTATCATGTATTACAAGACATGCTACGCTCATAGCGCGCTCGCAGCTGTTTCACTAGCTCCACATATACCAAATTTCGTATGATGTGAGGAGAATAGATGACAAAGGTAAATGACACATCTAAACATGGTAATTATGATATGCCTCTCTTGTGAAACATGATAGCATGCTACGCTCATAGCATGCTTGCAGCAGTTTCACTACTCGAAATATAACAAATTCGGTATAACGTAACGTGAATGAACGACGAAGGTAAATGACACGTACAAGCAAGATAATTAAGGCATGCGTATTATGTAAAATACGACTACATGCTACGCTCATAGCGCGCTCACAGCCGTTTCACTAGCTCTACGTATACCAAGTTTCGTATCGCGTGATGTGAATAGACGCGAAGGTAAATGAGACGTGTAAACATGATAATCTTGATATTCGTATCATGTCAAACACGATTGCATGCTTCGCTCATAGCGTGCTTGCGGCCTTGTCAATACTATACATATACCAAATTTGATATAAGGTGACGTGAATAGACAAATAAGGTGAATTACACGTCCGAACATGATAATCACAATATGCGTGTCATGTAGATCAAGCCTACAATCTTTCTCTCATAGCGTGTTCGCGGCTGTTTCGGAAGCTCCACATATGCGAAATTTGGTATTGCGTGACATGAACAGACGACGAAGGCAAATGAAGCATCCAAACATGGCAATCATGACATGTAAGTCATGTATTACATAATTCACGTCCACGTCGTAACGCTGTGCTCGTTTTAAAATGACATACAGACATTCCTCATTTGTGCATCGCATATGATCGATTCTCACAGCACGTGATATCTGGCAGCTTTTTTACGTCTCTATCGGTGCCACCACCGCTGAGTTAATCCCCGTAGACATTTTTTCTTTTATCTTTAACCTTGTCCCCATAGTGACGTGGTGCACGACATGGAATCAGTGGGCATAGAAATCATAGCCAAATCTCGATCCTAAGTGACGTGGGGTACAAAGACAGTATCGTAGGAGCAGTCAAAAGACTACAATCTAGAGGTGAGTGAGTGCGTCACTCTTACTGACGCGCCTGAAACTATGCAGTTCATTTTAGTAAATAAACCCGTTATAATAAGGTGGAAGTGCTGGGTAACCTTCAAACTGGACATGCGAACTAAGACCTTACCTCTAGCACCAGCAATGTCGGAAGAACCTTCCAACCAAGGTACCCCCAGAATCCCACCAGTTTAGTCCCCACGTGTGGCCCCTGTGTCATCCACTGATTTTCAGTGGTAGTCACAGCCATGACGCAGAGGAGTGGCTGGCTACTTACCATAACGCGAGTGTGGCGATCAAGTGGTATGATGCGACTATTCTGACTTATGTTAGCTTTTGCACTGCGTCACCAGTTTCTCTTTGCGGAATCGCGGAGCCAATATTACCAGCTGGCGTTCGTTCAAGGCGGCCTCTTTGCAAGTCTTCGACCACCCTGCTGTATGAAAACTTCGTGCAGAAAATCTACTCTGTGAGTGAACACAATAGCCAGGAGAGAATTTTACCAGCTACATTGAAGGCGCTGTTAAGTTGTGCAAGCGTGCTAACCCCGCGATGCTCGAAGCTGAGAAGAGCCAACAGTTATTTAAGGGAATAGCCTAAGACGCATTTAATGTGTTGTTAGCAAGGACCCAGAAACCATAGCCGAACTGGTCAGCTTGTGCCAGAGGCTTCACAAATTGCGTAAGCAGCGCACTTAAACACCGCGCTCTCTTGACCAGCGTGACTCCAGCACGACCTTGCCACGGAGACCAGAATAACCTGTTGGCTCGCATAAAGGAGTTCGTGCGCTAGGAGGTCGCTCGGCGGCTCTTCATTTTAATGAGCACGCCCGAACCAGTGCAGACGCATCATCTGGGCTCGACCATGAGGCACGGTATACAAAATGAGGTACACGACGCTTTGCCTTTCGCTCGTTCAGCACTTCTAGACGCTGAACTCTTCATGTATGCGCAGGTAGTTTCAGCCAGAGCGCCTCGACTGCCCTTACGCTCCCTCACCGGGGCGGGGTCTCTTCGACCATCACCATCCCCGTTCGGCCAACCTTTTGCAGTGTTTATGAATCTGTGGCGCACTTCCGACAATCGCCCTATCTGCTATTCTTGCGGTTATGCACAAGTGGCACGCTTCTGCCGCCACCATCCTTTCGGTCACACAGATATCATGCAAAGATTACCGCACAATTCTCTGCGCTTCAGCGGCACAGCACGGCAACAATGTTGTTCTTCACCCGACCTCCCCCCCTTCCCGTCAGTCAATCAAGGATCTCCATACTTTAGTGTCGTAGTCTATCTAATTTTTCTTTTCCTAGTTTTCTATCTTTTGTCTTATTCTCTATCTTTGTAACATCACAGTGTAGCCAGCTGGTGCAAGAACTGGCTAACCTTCCTGTATTTCCACTTAATTATTTCCCCCTCCTTTATCATTCCGATGTCGCTCCCCCGTCATCAATGCGCCATCGACATCACACTTCAGACATCGAAAACTAGATGTCGCAGTGCCAGAGACAACAACTGCGTCATGTTCTGAAGAATAAAGTCCTCCCATTTCTCCGGCGAACCTCGTCGACGTTTTTGTGAATGGAGGCCATAACCTTAGGCTTTTGTACACTAGTGCTGCCATTTTGGTTGTGGAAGAAGAGTGCGTTCGGGCATAACTCTGCTTTGAACAACTTTCGTTTTTTTCTTAAACTGTCAGAATTGCTGACTTTCTCTGAACAAGTGGAACGGAGTACGTCACCCCCAGGGATGGGGGACCATCCATCCAACGAGACCGCGGCCCCCAGCCGTTTGCCTAATGATGGACCGAAGGTGGGTGACCGTGTTGGCGCATTCTGCTCCTTGTGATGCTTCCACCGACTGCTCATCAGTGGAAGAGATGGAATTGGAAGCCGACTTCAGGGCATTCAATACCCGCTGGTTGAAAAGAAAGCTTCGCAGGACGTCAAGCTAGTATTTGATTCTGAGACTCTGCCTCCTAGCGTGAAGGTTGGATTCGTGAGACATTCAGTGCGTCCTTACGTGCCACGGCCTTTGCAGTGTCACAAGTGCTGCAAATTGGGACACGTTAGCGCAGCGTGCAAAAGTGAGACAACTTGCCAGCGGTGCGGCGGATCTCATAAGCTGGAAAAGTGCGATACTGTGGTTCCATTGAAATGTCCAAACTGCTCTGGGGCGCATGAGGCAACGTCGAAGGAGTGCCCGAAGATCAACGAAGAAATTCACGTCGTGCGGAAGATGGTCAGACACAACTCGACACACAGAGACGCTGTCACATCCATCCGCCAACACAGACGTCGTTCAAAACGTAGGAACCAGCAAAAGCATAGTGCACATAGGAGTGATGCATCACCATCAGCAACAGATGAACATACGCGTGCGCATTATCAGGCCGCTACAACCATGTTGTACGCAACACGTCCCAGGGATGCAGAAAGTGGACCAACGCCCGCGTTTCACGCTGGTGCTTCAGATACTGAGGGGCCTTCGCTACCAACCGGAACAATAAAAAAAAACACATCATGGGCTGCAACTTCAAAGAGGGCGGAAATGATAGGCAAGACACTGAGAAGAACCGAACTATGTTGAAACATCTACTAAAACTTATTTGTTCCATTCTCAACAAGCTACACACGTTAGGCGCGAAAACAGCAGTGAAGATCCTCAACGTGCTGGAACTGCTACTGCTGACCCTTCCATAAACAATATGGCGATTTTTTTCGATTAACGTGTTCACACTTCTGCTATAATGCTGTGGAACGCGCGAGGTTTGCGAAGCCGATTGTCTGACTTTCGACAACGAATGTTTAAATACAAATTTCCGTTCGTTGTTATATGTGAGCCGAATATGATGTCGTCGTTTCGGATTTCCGGATACGTCACTTTGTGGTCACGTGATGATTAAAATGCAAGCAAAGTATTTCTTTGCGTACGTCGAGATTTAACGTACGTGAGGCATGCCATGGCTCCTCATGCTTCTAACGACTGTATTTGCCTATCTATAAAGCAGAAGCGACGTTCATTATCAATCATTCGTGGATACAATCCCCCTAGAAGCCACGTGGACTGCTCCCATCTCTTGTCTGTGCTCCAAGCTTGCCCTGGACCACATGTAATAGTTGGAGATTTTAGTGCTCATCATCCCGTGTGGGGTTTTGCCTCAATGAACACCCGTGGTTGGGACATTGCCGATTTTGTGCTCAATCAGGGTCTGATGTCTATGAACGATGGCTCACCTACTTACCTCCATGATGCATCGTACAGCAGCTGTCTGGCTATATTTTTTGTGAATAGAAGTCTCTTGCATACCACCTGTTGGCTCGTAGACGTTGAAACACATGGAAGTGACCATCTCCCTACATATATACAGCTAAAAGGATTCCGTCGTTCGACTCCCCTGTCTGTGAAAAGCGTAGAATGGCCAGGGTTCCAAGCTTCTGTAAACGCTCAGTGCGTGAACATTAAATCTATATCTGAAATAGAAAGCTTCATTGCATCAGCCCTAACAACGCATACAAAACCTGTGAGTGTATCGCTACCAAGATCACAACTTGACGCACAATATGAATACCTTCGTGCAATCCGTCGCCGCACAGAGAGGAAATACAGGAGGACGAAATCACCATATGACCTATCTACAGCACGCCAACTCAACGACATGTATTGCGACACCTCGACAAGCTCGACAGGCCACGGTGGACGGTGTTTTGTGACTCTCTTGATCCCAGAAAACCCCTGACTGGAATATGGCAAATTTTCCGAAGCCTTCAGACGCCTACACAACAGTTGTTCCCTTTCCGAGCATTGGCTTTAAGGCAAGGTCGACCTGAAGTAGAGGTTGCAGAAGATTTCTGCCACTTAAGAACAAACCTCATAAGCGCGAAAATGCACGCGACAGCGACGAGCAATGCTATGAGTGACGAAACAGGGCGTTCGCGCGACGTGTCGCGTGCTCATTTTCGCGCGACCGCTTGGTTCTCCAGATTTGGAAGCCGTTGCTCATCGCACGGAAGTGCTTGGGTCAAGCAGCCAATAGCGAAAAACCGGAAAAGACAAAGACTACGTAGGTGCACGTGACCCTGCCCGAGCCACGTATGCGCAACAAGAAATAACGCAATGTTTACGCATGTGCATATAAAAAAAGCGCTGCAAGGCATTCATAAACACTTTCCGTTCCATTACGCAACAATATATCTCATTTTTAAATTGCATACCGCTCACTACGCGGTTTTTTTGGTGCAAGTAGAAGGCCTCATGCCAGCAACAGTGGAGTTCGCTCGCCGAAGCCGTCAGGTGAATGAGGTTTGCCTGCGCTAGCGACTGATCGCGCGAAGACGATCTACGTCGCATCGCTCGTCGCTGTCGCGTGCATTTTCGCGCTTATAAGGTTTGGCCTAATACTCGTAGGTATGTCCTCCTCACCGATATCACCTTCGTGCTCAGACTCACCGCCATCCAGCGACGACCGCCTCGACTTACCATTCACAATGCATGATCTCGACGCGGCGATTTCAGTGACCCGATGGTCGTCCGCACCATGGTCTGACGAAACTACTTATTCGGCTCTATATCACCTCAGCCAGGAAGTAAGGCAGGCTCTCTTGTCGTTCTTCAACTCTTCGTGGGAAACGGCGACAGTTCTAGAGAGTTGGCAGTGCAGCCGCCTAGTGGCCTTACTGAAACCAGGCAAGTGTTCACACGAGTTCTCTTCTTATAGACCCATTGCCTTAGCCAGTTGTATCGGTAAGGTGATGGAACGCATGGTGTGGCAAGATTGGAATGGCTGCTGGAGAATATTTCGGCTCACAAGATTTTGTAAATGGCTTTCGTAGGGGTCGATCATCTATAGGCGGTGTTGTAGACTTAGTTTCTTCTGTTGAAAAGGAAAGACA
The DNA here is from genome assembly GCF_043290135.1 of Rhipicephalus microplus. Classification (NCBI taxonomy): domain Eukaryota; kingdom Metazoa; phylum Arthropoda; class Arachnida; order Ixodida; family Ixodidae; genus Rhipicephalus; species Rhipicephalus microplus. The sequence continues at coordinate 238,858,679 of NC_134702.1, forward strand.
ACGTCGGAGATTGGTAGGTGCCATTTTCTAAGACATAAAGGGCGCGTACGACAGCATCCATCATGAAGCCATTCTTGACGCACTTGAAGACGTCGGCGTAGGTGGCCAACTACACGCATGGATAGTGAGCTATCTCAGAGGAAATAGAATTTTTATGTCAACATCTGACGGCGACACGGCCAGGCACCTCGTAAGCCGTGGAGTTCCGCAAGGCGCCGTCCTGAGCCCCATGCTTTTTAACATAGCACTCGTTGGCTTTGAAGCTGAGCTTCCCGACTTTGTCAGAATCAGTGCGTATGCGGACGACATATGCATATGGGCATCTGGAGCAACGCGACCACAACTGCGAGCAAGGCTACAACAAGGCACATCAGTAACATCTACGTACTTGCGCCGTCAGGACCTGGAACTTTCAATAGCAAAATGTGCTGCATTGGCATTTACCAAGAAATCAATGTCACCGTACGCAGTCTTCGCTGACGGAGCAGTGATTCCCGCAATCAAGCACCACCGCTATTTAGGGGTCGTCATTGGTCGCAACCTGTCCTGGTCAAAGCATGTTAGTGTGCTGCGGAACAAACTAATCAGTTTTGTGTGTGTTCTTCGTGTTATAGCAGGACTGAGATGGGGCCCTTCAGAGAAAAGTCTTCTGCAGTTACACAAGATATTATTTGTGGGCTGTATACGGTACAGTTCACCTGTACTTTCCGGCATGTGGACAACGTGCCTTCGTACTTTAGAGAGCCTTCAGGCACGAGCACTGAGAATATGCCTTGGCCTGCCACGGTGCACGTTAACCTCTGGCAATACAGAGGAGCCCCACACCTACCCTATACAGGTTTACACGTCCTGTGAGCCTCTTAGAGCGCACCTTCGTCTGCTGACCCGACACGCACAGAACTCTTTGTCTTCGCTACAAGCGGACTGACCAGGTTGTACCTATTCGCTGTGCCTCGATACGCAAAGACACGTGATCCCTTCAGGCTTTGCACCGGCCGTAATCCCTGCAGTGTCTCCACGAACATTGACTAAACCACTGGTGTGTCTTCACATACGTAGAATTTCGTATAAGTTTCGTGTTTCTTATATTGCCCTTAAGCAACTCGCATTGGCACATTTGGATGACCGATACAGCGAATTTGTGAACATTTACACCGATGGATCCATAACTTTGTCCGCCTCAGCTGCAGCCTTCGTGGTCCCTCAACTCGGTATTTCTCGACAATACAAATAAGATCACAGGTCACCATCGACAGCTGCAGAACTGGTTGCTATACAGGAAGCCATGATATTTGTGAACAACCAAGCACTGCGTAAATGTACGATTCTGTCCGATGCAAAATCAGCGCTTCAAGTTATCCATTCTTGCTCAAGAAGAAACCAATTTTGCGAGTTAGCGTTAGTAATCGTCCAAGCATTTGACCTAACATACAGGAGCGGTCACTTGATTACACTACAATAGATTCCGGCACACTTCGGCCTGGTTGGCAACGAAACAGCCGATAGCGAAGCAAGAGCGGTAGTATACAACGCTCCTACGCACGTCAAAGTACCGTATTCGCGAAGTGACGTCAACACATTGTTGAGATCACTCATGCGCAAAAGCGCTGCCACTTACCGGTCGCTTCCAGATCGGCGGAACAGGCGTCTGCAGGAAACAGACGCCGGTATGACTTTTCGTCTTCCAGATAAAATCAGCCGAAGACATGCTAATATACTGCACCGAATTCGCCTGGGAGTCACCTTCACTCGCCACTACACCCACCTAATCGGTCCTGCGGACAGTCCGAATTGTGAGCGCTGCCAAGTGCGTTAAAATTTAGCTCACAAATTTTGTGACTGAGCATTATACGCGGCGCAAAGAACAATGCTAACTGCAACGTCGGCAAGCATCGGACGAACGCCATTGTGTGAAAGCCACATCTTGTCAGGAATAAACGACCAAACAGTGTCAAAAACTGCTACAAAGGCTGTTTTAGATTTTATAAAAAGCACTGTACTAGATGCTAGACTGCAGGGCACTATGCAAAGTGGCTTCTGTACATACGCGTCACCTCTTCTTGTCCCCATCATCACCCTTCATCCCTCTTTCCTTCCCCCTTTCCTTATCCCCTGTGTAGAGTAGCAGGCTAAAGCAAACTAGCTCAGGCCTCTCTGCCTTCCAATAAATTCTCACTCGCGCACTGACATTTTCGTAATTGATTTAAAACTTTGCCGCCTGCTTCGGATAGCTACCACAACAAAGGGATTGTCCCTCCGTACGGCCAGCGCTCACCATATTCAACCATCTGCTGCTTGTACAGCCTTCCACAATGTTTTGTATACTGTTGGCTTTCTTGTGGTGCCAACGTGTCCTCATAATCTCATCCTCGGCTATAACTTTCTTTCTTAATCATGTGCTTATCAACTGTGCTCATGCTGAAGTGGCCTTCATTGCGTTGTGTGCCTCATCTCCAGTACCTGCGTTGAAGAAGCTGTTTGTCGCCGACGGCATCGACATACCACAGAATGGCATAGCCTTTGCTGCCGTGACCTGTGCCGCTGTGCCCACGTCTGCAGTGTTGTTTACACCTTCCCAAACATTCCATTGTCGTTTGCTTGTGTAGATATCGCGACCAGCGCTACGTATTTATTAGTCACGACACTCTTGCCATCTACCACAACCAAACTTCGCGGAGAGCGCATTAAAACGTTTTAGGATTTAGACAGTTCCTTCATTTTTGGCCCTGATCACGAGAGTGATTAGCAGCTTGATGCACTGACGCCATCTGCCCGTGCACCTGTTCACGCAAACAATATTGTGTTGCCCCCAATTGATGGCGAACTTGGAGAAACACACCACGAGACGCTGATCAAACTTCTTCACCAGTTTTGCGGCCCATTCAATTGTCATCACACGCTGTTGAACCGAACGCACACCGTTGTTTATCGCATTAACACCGGCTCCCAAGAACCTCTGCGACAGCGTCCTTACCGTGGGTCTCCCGCTGAGTGTCATGTGATCACTGAGCAAGTGGACGATCTGTTTAAACGTTGCGTCATGCGACCACCCAGCGGTCTCTGGTTTTCACCTGTTGTACACTTTTGAAGAAAAAGATGAATCGATCTGCTTCTGCGTAGATTACCACAATTAAAACAAAAATACGCCTAAACATGTGCACCCTTTGCCACGCATTGATGATGCACCAAACTACTTGCAAGGATCTGAATTCTTTTCATCCCTAGACCTACTGTCTGGTTATTGATAAGTCCCCATGGCCCCATCCGATCACCCAAAAACTGCTTTTCTAACGCCTGATGGGCTATACAAATTTATTATTATGCCATTCAGCCTTTGTAATGCGCAAGCCACATTCCAGGGAAAAATGGATATCATCTTTAAACTTTTAAATGGGAGACATGCGCATGTTATTTGCACGATGTCGTTTTTTACCTGATTTTGACAGTCTCCTTCATCGACTCAGAGAAGTTTTGAGCTACCTCGTGTGCGCTGGCGTTCAGCTAACGTGAAGTATTGCAACTTTGGAGCTTCAAAGCTCACAATAATTGGTCACGTAATTTCAGAATATGGCGTCCTTCCAAATCCAGAGAAGCTTTTGGGCTGCCGCTGAGTTCCGGAAGCCTAACACCTTGAAAGCGCTTCACAGCCTCGCTGGACTGCACTCACTCTGTTGCTGCTTTGTGAAGAACTTCGCTTTTAAATCGGATCACTGACGAAGCTGATCACCGGTGAGGGACACCTCTCTTAGTGGTAGTCACTATGCAATAATGTTTTCGGAAAATTACGTCATCTCCTTACTTCACCACAAATTTTAAGCTACTTTGACCCAACTGCACCAACCCAGCGGCAGACGCATGCTAGTGGCATAGGACTTGGCGCCGTCTTTGCTCAACGCAAGTTCAGCTTCTCGGAGTACGTAGTTGTGTATGCCAGTCGCGTCCTCACCAAGGCAGTGCAAATACTTGGTTTCCTAGACAGAATGTTTTGCCACTGTTTGGTCATTACAAAAATTTTGCCCTTTCGCATACCGCCATCCATTTGATATTGCTACATGCATGTTGATATTTTGTAGACGATGTGTGTGTTTGTCTGACAAAGAAAACGAAAGGTGGTCTCCGCTCGTTCGCTGGTGAACCGGTCACGCCACTACTCATGGTTTTAGGTACATCTCATCCACAGCCTCGTCGATATGGCGTCACGTATTATTCATAACATATTTCGTGGAGGTGGAAGCCTCCCCGTCTTTACCATGAAGCTTCGCAGTGGCCACACCGTTCAGTCTCCGGCCACGGATACCAATGACAACAACCCGTCAGCGTATCCATCTGTAGCTCCAGCCACTACATTCCTGACGGTGCCCTACCCACGTGATCTCGATACATTCTCCGCACAACCTAGGCTTGACGTTGAGTACTGGCTTCATATGTACGAGCGTGTTAGCCAGACACACCGATGGGACCCTACCATAATGCTCGCTAACGTAATCATTTACTTGGGTGGCACCCCACGTGTTTGGTTCAACGCCCATGAGACCGAGAGCACCAGCTGAGATATCTTCTAGGAGCGACTACGTGACATCTGTGGGGACCCTTCCGGTCGTCAAATGGAAGCGTGAAAAGAACTCACCACTCTTGTGCAGTCTTCAACTAAGTCATATGTCTCGTGCATACAAGATTTGGGTGCACGTTAAAGAACCCCAGGTGGTTTAAATTTCCGGATCCCTCCACTACGGCGTCTCTCATAATCATATAGTGGTTTGGGGACGTTAAAACCCACATATCAATCAATCAATCAATCAATCAGTCGCGTGCATACAGGACGTGCTAGCGTTGTGCCGGAAAGTGAACAAACAAATTATAGAAAGTGATAAGGTGGGTCACATACTCAAGGGCATCGCGGATGACGCCTTCAACTTACTCATGTACACTAACGTCACAACCGTCGATGTGATTATTAAAGAACGCCGCCGCTTCTAAAGGGCCAAAAGCCGCCATGTCCTGCCTCAATTTACGCGGCTACCAAGCAGGGCGTTACATCTAACTGCACCGATCTCAGTGGCGCACCACCCAAGCAGGAGAACGTGACACGTCTAGTTCTACGGAAGCTTGAGGCGTCAAGTCTAGTGCCATTTCTTTCACTTTCACTCGAATATGGCGCCGCACAAATGCCTCCGGCAGTCTCTGTTATTCAAGCCGTTGTGAGGCAAGAAATCGCAAAGCTTGGTTTTCTATGGCCTGCTCTGTCTCTCGACCAGCCTCCAGACAAATGACTATAAATGCACCGCCCAATGACTCATATTTTCTTCCGCAATCCCACAATCCGACGGAATGGAGAACAGAAGACGACAAGCCAATCTGTTTCCGCTGTCACCGAGTTGGCCATGTCTCCCGCTACGGCCGCAGCACTTCAACGCCCCACTGTTGCAGCCAAGTTTCTTCTCCTCTTCGGCCATACGCCGAAGAGGAGAAGAATACCCCGTCGGTATTCGCCCAGCCATGAGTATCCTGCTTCCGACGCACCTAAAAGCCGCTCTAACGCTTGTTCACCGTCACCGCAACGCCACCGTTCGCCGTCGCCCCAACCCGGCCGCTATTCATCACCGACTATTTATGGATCTTCCCGGACGGAAAACTAGATCATGCTGCTCCTGGAGGTAATGCTGCATCAAGGGCGAGTGACCCGAATTCGCCGTTGACGCTTCCTACTATAAGGACTTGCTGGAAGTGCATGTGGACGGTGTTTATTTGACGGATTTAGTTGACACTGGAGCTCAGGTGTCCATAATGAGTTCTTGTCTGTGTCGCCGCCTCAAAAAAGTACTCACGCCTGCCGCAACATAAGCCGTCCGTGCCACCGATGGTGGAACTTTGGCTGTTGTTAGAATGTGTACCACACATATTAGCCTTGCTGGCCACCATGTTTCTGTTTTATTTACCGTGTTCGACGAATGCCCTTATGACCACATCTTCGGGATACACTTCTTATCGACGCATTCTGTGCTGACCAACTGTTTTGCCGGCCCTCTCTGTTTATAACTTCCTCTTCTTCCAGATTCTCGCCCCGAGCTGCCAAAAAGCCTCTGTACCACATACTTCAGTCGGATACCGCCAAAAGCCCTCAAATTTATTGATGTGGCAACAAGTTCACCCGTTGTTGACGATGATTATGTCGTCACGCCTATTATTGATGTTCTCCTGGCGCGTGACATCAATGTGCTACACTGCGTCGTAACCATCGCCTCTAACCGAACTTGTCTGCCAATTATCAATTTTGTTTCACCCAGCAAGTACTTCCACACGGAATTTCTGTCGCTACGTTTCGAACCTTAATAGACGTCCACGTCACCGCTTTTGTGGCTGACGCATGCCCTGATCTTCCATGTCGCCCACTGGATGCACATCCCTCGATGCGGCCTTGTGCCCCGTGGTCGACCCGAAACTCAAACCTGAGGAGTCCAATTCCCTATTCCGCCTTCTGGCTTCCTACCGCGACATATTTGACATCGGCAGCAGTACACTCGGTCAGAATTCGGTCTTAAAGCACCGAATTGATATGGCTGCTTCTCCTCCCATTCATCGCCGACCATACGGGGTGTGTGCCAGGGAGCGTTAGGTAATTCAAGAAGAACACAACAAAAGACTAGGCAAAGTAATTATTGAACCCTCCTCGACCCCTTGGGTGCTTCCTACTGTGCTCGTAAAAAGAAAGGTGACACGTGGCGCTTCTACGTTCATTAACGCCATCTTAATCAAATCACAAAAAAGGACGTTTATCTTTCACCCCGAATTGATGACGTCCTTGATTGTCTTCACGGCGCGCGATACTTTTCTTCATTAGACCTGCGTTCTGGCTATTGGCAGATTGCGGTAGATGAGAAAAACTAAGAAAAGTTTGCGTTTGTAACTCCCGACGGCCTATACCAATTGAAGGTGATGCCGTTTGAGCTATGCAACGCCCCAGCCACCTTTGAACGTATGATGGACTCGCTATTGCAAGGGTTAAGTGGTCAACATGCCTGTGCTACCTGGATGATGATGTCCTTGTATATTCGCCTACTATTGAGACACACCTCCAGCGTTTGTCAGCGGTTCTCGACATCTGCCACACTGCTGGCCTTCAACTAAACTCATCGAAATGCCACTTTGGCCACCAGCAGATTACAGGTGTTGAGCCACCTTGTCTACACCTCAGGTGTGCAGCCTAACCCAGAAAAAATTCGTGCCGTCACGAGCTTTCCTTTACCCCAGTCTGTCAAGGATGTCCGGAGCTTTGTGGTCGCTCAACCCCTCACCGACCTTCTGAAGAAAGACGCAACTTTTACAGGGGGTTCCACTCAACCTGCTGCTTTTTCTCAAATCATCACCCTTCTTACGACTCCACCTATATTGGCCCACTTTGGCCCGTCCGCTTCGAAAGAGGTCAGTACCGATGTGAGTGTTCACAGGATTGGAGCCGTCCCAGCCCAACGGCAGCGGTGACACGACAGAGTCATCGCCTACGCTAGCCGCCATCTCACACCCACGGCAACTATTAAATAGCAACTATTCATTAACAAAGCGTGAATGTCTTGTTTTTGTTTGGGCAGTCACAAAGTTCCGCCCATATCTATATGGCACGAATTTCTCTGTAATAACAGACCACCATGCGCTATGTTCGCTTTCGTCACTGAAGGATCCTATTGACCGGCTCGGGCGCTGGGCTCTGCGACTGCCAGAGTATACCTACACGTTGACATACAAGTCCGGACGCCTACATCAGGACGCAAACCGTCTGTCCCGCTACCCGGTTTCTGACTGGAGCACAATAATTGACACCGACACCAGCCCTTGCATCTTTCCTTCTCGCAAATGACGTGCATCGGTGACGAGCAGCGCCGTGAAGCGTCCTTGCGTGCTATCATTGAACGCCTCCAATCGCCATCTTCAAATCAGCCCCATCGCTAATTCGCGCTCCACGATGGTGTATTATACTGTCAAAGATTTGACCCGGATGAACCGGTCCTGCCGCTTGTCATTCCGAAACACTTTCGCTCGGAAATTGTACATGAATTTCATGACCTTCCGACTGCTGGCCACCTTGGTGCGTCACGCACTTAGGACCAATTACGCCGACGCTTCTTTTGGCCAGGGCTTGCACGCTCAGTCAGAAGATACGTTGCGGCTTGTGAGAAATGCCCGCGCCGCAAAACACCATCGACACTTCCCGCCGGATGCTTTCAACCACTTGAAATTCCGTCACAACCGTGCTCCCGCGTTGGCTTGGACCTACTTGGCCTTTCCCCTTGCCTTCCTCGGGTAACAAGTGGATAGCCATGGCCACCGACTACGCCACGCGTTATACCATCACACGAGCTCTTCCAACAAGTTGCGCCACATATGTCACCAACTTCCTCCTCAAGGACGCGATTTTGCAACACGAAGCCCCACGGCAGCTGCTTACAGACCGTGGCCGCACCTTTTTGTCGAAGGTCATAGACGACATCTTGCAGTCCTGTCAACCGAGACACAAACTGACGACATCACACAACCCGGAAACCAATGGGCTCACGGAGCGTCTAAATCAAACTCTTACAGACATGCTCGCTAAGTATGTTTCTACCAACCATACCGACTGGGATATCGCGTTGCCATACGTCACATTTGCCTATAATTCTTCTCGCCATGACACTGCCACTTAATTTCTATGTTTTCTGTTCGGCCGGGAACCTACATTACCCCTAGATACAGTCATTTTGTCTACCGTGACACCGACTAGCGAATATGCCCTTTACGCTATCACTCAGGCTGCCCACGCACGCGAAATCGTCCTCAATCGCTTTCTGGCCTCTAAAGAGAACCAGCGGCGTTTGTACAATCAACGGCACCGCGACGTGCGCTTCTTACCCGGTTCATTGGGGCTGCTTTAGTCCCCAACCCGTCAAGCCGGCTTGTCGGAAAAACTTCTTTCCCGCTACACAGGTCCATATCGAGTCCTTCATGATATTACTCCTGTGACATACGATATTGCCCTGCTGCCCCATCACCTTCAACTGCCTCACAGACCACTGATATAGTACATGTGGCACGCTTGAAGTTTTAACACTCTCCTGCTGACGTTGACATCTAGATGCGCTGAAACGGCGCTTCTGCCGCCGTCATGTGTGTTGAAATTTTGCGGGACGATGCGCGTGTGTGCCTGACGAAGAGGACGAAGGGTGGTCTCCGCTCGTTCGCTGGTGAATCGGTCACGCCATTACTGCTTGCTTTAAGTACATCTCATCCACAGCCTCGTCGATATGGCGTCGTGTCTTGTCCGTAACGATATCATTAGCGACCATCATCCACTCTGTTGGCTCACTCCATTGAAGGATCGTTCAGGCCGGCTTGGACGTTGGGCGCTACGTTTACAGGAATTCGATATACGCATCATTTATCACTCAGTATGCAAGCATAGCGACGCAGAAGTTTTCTCGTTCTCCCCTTCCTTCAGGCGTTGCTTCTATTTTTTTGCCGAAGCTACCGTTACCAGCTTCGATATCGCTGACATGCCTTCAGAACAGCGCAATAACCCTTAGATATAGTCTCACTCATCAACGTTCTCTCTTAGGCTTCGGTGACACCATGCCAGCGTCTACCTCGTGAGTACGCCGACAAGTTCCCCTATATACGGTACGGGATGCCATGTTGTACCATCGTAACTATCAGCCAGTTGGTAGGAAGCGGCTTCGTGTTATACCTCGCCATATGTGCTCCAACCTCTGTGAGTGCTTTCACGCAGATCCCTAAAACGCATTTGCTGTCGTTTTGAAAACCCGAAGAATCACGGGCTTCACCAGTGATTCTTCTGGTGTGAATTTACTCGCATGATCGCAAGTACATACGTTCATGCACATGGTGTCAGCGACGCAAAGCAAACTGCCATCCGTCTGGCGCATTACAAAACGTACCGTGTCCAGCTAGGTCATTTGATAGAATCTTCATCGACTTCAACAGCTTCCTACCTTGTACTCTTGCTGAAAATTGCTGGATTATTGTAATTGTTCACCGTCTTAGTAGTTACGCGGAAAGCACCGCTTTTCAGGGCGCTGCTGCTCGTTATTTCACCTTGTTTATTTCGCATACCTTTGTCCTTCACCACGGCGCACCACGCGAGCTTCTTAGTGACCGAGGGTGTGTGTTTCTATCGCAAGTCGTCCAGGAGCTTCTCAGTGAGTGCCATCATATTCATTGCCCAACTACGCGCTAGCACCCGCAGACCAAGTTTGATGGAGTGCTTCATACCCACGGAGATATGCTTTCTATCCTTCAGCCAATCTAATACGACTTGGTGCTCCCTTTCGTGACGTATGCTTGTGATACGATCATACAAGTACCTATCCGGTTTTCACTCTTTTTTCTACTATATAGACTCGAACCCTCTTCGGTGCTTGACACGATACTTACACACCACCCGGATGCTTTCGAATACCGTCCAGTTTGCGAATGAGTCCAGTGGGCCAAAGAGTGCGGTGGATTTGCCCGTTCATTTACTTCTGTCACACAAGGTCTTCGAAAATAACGAATTCACCAAGAGAAGCCAGCTCACACGTACCTCGTAGGCTCATTTGTATGTTTTTCCAATTGATTCAAGTCTCTCAGCCTTTCTAGAAAGTTTGTAGCTATGTAAAATGGTCCATATCGCATTGTTCAATGCAAATCGCCGGTCGAGTACGCCATAGCACCGGTGACACTTCCCGACGACAGGCGATGCCATGGTCGTGAGACAGCCCACATCAGGTGGTGGTGGTGGTGGTGCAGCAGGCGGGGTTAGCCTGGCCTGCATGGCCGGCAATTGTCCACCTGAGCATCTCCTGAATTTGGAAAGTGTCGCCACGCGTCAGACAGCCCAGTGTCTCGCAGGAAGACCAACAAAATTCGTTGCACGTTCCTCCTAGTTGCCGCGGGTCTTTCAGGAAAATTGACGTCATTAACTGTCCGGTGCCTATGACAGCATTTTCGCAAGGTGTAGATCATCGCTGCTCTTTGCACATCAAACTGTGGGCAATGCCAAATGAAATGTTCAATATCCCTGATGTCACCACAGAAGGCACAGAGCGGGGAAGGGTATCTCGTCTTGAATGACCAGACCGGGGTGTATGCTGAGCCGGTTCTTATGCGGTACAACAGCGTCGTTTGTTCACGAGAAAGTCCCTGAATTACACATTCTTGGTGTGGAAAGTTGTAGATCGCCTTGAAATGGTTGCATATCACATCTATGTTGTTCCGGTAAGTCTTGGGAATTCTTACTTATGGAACAGAAGTACGTGCTTCGCATGCAAGGGCATTAGCCTTTTCATTGCCTTCAATGCCAACGTGGGATGGGATCCACTGGAACTTTATATTAAAACTCTTGTCATTTAGGTGTTTAATTAGTGCCCAAGATTGCCTGGTAAACTTTCCTTGAGGTAGGCCGCGATGCAGTCTTTGTAGCGCCGATTTGGAGTCCGTCAGCACTACAACATCTCGTGCAGGAAAGGATCGCAATTTTCGCAAAGCCACCGTGATTGCAGCGCTTTCTGCCGTTGTGGACGAAACCACGCGATCCAGGCGGCCCGACCATGACACGCCAAGGCAGAGTATGCAGAAAGCCGTTGCGCAGCTATCCGTTTGTGTGCACACTTATTTGTCAGTGTACACTTGTAGGTGGCTGCGGTACATGGTGCTCAAGTGGTCCAGCGCAAGAAATTTTGCTTCCGCGGCTGGAATGGTGCGCTTCGCTGGTAGATTGGGTACGCTGAAGTTACACGCAACATCCACAAAAGACTATGGCGGGTACATAGGGCGTCGTTTAGGCAGTTTCAAGCCTAAATATTGAAATTTGTTTAGTGCCGAGTTGAAATGTGAGCCAGTTCTTGCTCTTAGCTGCCGGAGAAGCGCCGTGCCTGCGAAGAAATCGCCCAGTCTTGACAGCTGCGTCAATAAGGCCTGAGACGCTAAAAAGTGGAGCGGAAGAAACTCGGCTTCATTGGTGACCTTCGTGTTTGAAGCCGCCTGAGGGACCCCCATCGCCAAGCGAAGACCCTTTTTGTGCACTGCTTCTAGGCGTTCGAACTGGCTCGGTGATGGTGATATCATAAGCGCATCATTGAATTTAAGCATGGACATAGGATTGTTGTCCCAACGGACCCCTGCCATGCGAGGAAGAGCGTTGATCCTTTGCACTGATGCAGTGACTATACCACCAACCGTACGTCGCCATAATAGCTTGTTCTCGATGGTAATGCCCAGGAAACGGACACTTGTTGCGCAACGAATTGAGTGGCCTCGAATATTCAGCGACAAACGTGTTGACTTCTATCGCGCTCCCGGGAAGAGCATGAAGGCCAATTTTTCAGCTGATAAAGATAGGCCAAGTGCTAACAAGTGACACTCAATGATTGAAATAACACTTTGTGCTATCCGGACCAAACGTTTGTGCTGGTACCCTGAGATCCAAATGCAGATGTCATCGGCGTAGATGGATATTTTAACTGCTTTCAGAGGTAAATGCACAGTGTCAGGAAGGCTGGCCATGGCAGCGTTAAAAAGCAAGGAAGATAGAACACTTCCTTGTGGGACGCCGAGGGAAACGCGTCTCTCTTCGCTCGTTACATTTCCAAGCTTAACACGGACACAGCGGTCTCTGAGAAATTCATGTACGAACCGAAGAGCATTTCACGACACACCCATGGCTTGGAGCCCGTTCATGATGGCTGCCTGAAGCACACAATCATATGCCTTGGCAACGTCCTTGAAGAAGGCGAGTGCCGAGAGTCCTCTGATGTAGTGGTGCTCGATATGGCTTAATAGCTCGAAAACACTGTCCTACGCACTCAATCGTGGGCGAAATTCGGTCATATACGATGGCCATCATATTCCTTGTTCAAGACGAAGTTAATCTTGTACATAATAATCTTTCCATCAACTTAGTTACGCATGATGTAAGAGATACCCGTTAATATGATGCGAGGCTCGCAGGATCATTTCCGGACTTTAAGACTGGCACCACCCATGCAGTCTTCCAAAGAAATGGGATCTTTTCCGTGCTCCAGACATGATTAAATAAGTCCGATAGGGCCCTTTTTCGGTCATAAGGCAGATTTGTCAGCATTTTATTGCTGATTATATTAGGACCCACGGCAAAGCTTCTTAATTTGCTAAGTGCCATATCCAGTTTTTGAAACGTGAATGGCGTATTCATCGTGTGAAAAAACTGGGGTGACAGAGGATTCGCCGCTCCTGCTGATCTACCAGATGTATACACGTCTACGAAATCCTCTGCAAGAGTTTTCAAATCTATCCCTTGTTTCAAAGCCAGTGCTTCGAATGGCCTTTGTGAGTGGATCCTCTCAGAAAGACTATTTATTACTGCCCATATCCTTGTCAAGGGCGTAAATGTTGATGAACTCTCAGAGAAAGCGGCCCATTGATTTTGTCTTAATTTTTTTTGTATGGCGACGAACCGCAGCGTTTATTCTGGTATATTCGGTTTTCGCAGACGGATTTCTTCTTGTTCTCATTAGTTTCCACTCCGCTCGTCTACGTGCTGCGCAGAGGTTCTTCAATTTCAAGTCAGAAGCAGGAAAATGGTCGGGCAGTTTCAGCAAGAAGTTGCCGCTCACTTGCTTTGCGTCATATCTGCGAACGGCTCACCAGTGGATTTGTCCAACGCTTCTCTGTAGGTGTCCCAGCGTGTTATAATGCAGAATTGTCTACCAGCAGTTCGAAATCCCAGAATATTGGTGAAGATGGGGAAATGGTAGCTGCCCATCCTGTCTGGAGCCGTGGTCAATGATACCAGAAGCTCCGTGGAGTGAAGTACAAGGTATATTGCACTCGATGAATCTGGTGACCTAAAAAAACGTAGGTTTGCCATCGTTCGCCAGACATAAGTTGGCAGCATCCGCAGCTGCTAGAAGTTCTTTGCCTCGCGCAGGAAAAGATCTTTTCCTGCGCGAAAAGAAATTTCGCGCAGGAAAAGATTGACTTCGCACAGACATTTCACAGGACCAGCGCAGTTCCATTGCATTATTAAGGGCACTTTTGAGGGACGAAATAGACCAGGTGCGCGAGACATTGCCATTATTATACTGTGTGTATGTGGAAGCAAAGCAAAGTAACACTGACTTTAGAGCCATGAATGCTTCCAACATGTCCTTCGTTGAACTCGCAGGCATCTTAGCAACGTGTGAACGTAGTGCGGTGAACAGGGCGCGAATGACGTGCTCGAGGTTTTCTTGCTGTTTGCTTGCAAATGGTACTTGAGGTGGGCTCAGTGCATCAGCGTAGGTGCGCTTGGCGGACTCTTTCGTGATACATTTCTCACCAGCGTTGAGCACTTGTGTTGCCTCTATTACCTCTTGTCGAATTTAGGCGTGTAAAATTTCCTGCGTACTCGTCCAAACCACCATGTTGTGGCGCGCCGGACATGTTCTTTGTGAGCGATGGTTCGTTCACAGTCTTCGGGCTGAGGACAAACGTTTTATTTCTTCGCTGTGCAGCTGTTTGTGCTGGACATCAACCGTAGCTAGCTGAGTGGTCGCCGCCACAGTTCGCACACACGTTTTTCTTTACTTGTACACGTCTTAAAGTCATGAGGCCCCCACAGCGCTTACACATTTGTTCGCCATGACAGTGCTTAGCAACATGTCCAAAACGCTGACATTTAAAACAGCGTGGCGGCGTCTCCACGTAGTCTACAAAGTCGTGTCTGGTGAAGCCAAGGTTGATCTTCTCTGGACGTTCCGAATTGGGAGCCAATGTGAGAACCACAGAGTCAGTGCGCCTTGATTCGCACTCGGAGGTTGAGGTTTGGACCCGTCGTATGAATTTTCTTGCGTGGTATACTCCCTGAGGTCTCAGGTAGGTTAACAGCCCTTCGTTCGAGTACCATCTTGGGACTCGTTTTATAATGCATGTATTTTTCATTAGCTGTGCGGTACACGGGCAGATATGGCAAAGCCGCAGATTGCGTTCGTCTCTAGAAGCATATTAGCTTGGTGTTCTGTTTCTATATCCAAGAGCAGGGCTCCCTGTGCTGTGAAATGGCTCTTAACTGGGGCTCCACCGAGAATCATTTCAATTTCCGAGTATAGGTCAATAGGATTCACTTGCCTTAAGTTAGCGCCTTCGGATGTTGGAGCAATTAACACAGGAACAGGAATTCCCACCATCCTGTCTTTGGGATGTCGCACAAGGCGGAAACCACCCTCGTCTACGTCTAGATATGTGAGGTTCACCCCGTTGTGGTCCCCGACGACAGTTGATTCGTCCTTTGATTCAACGCTGTGTTGTCGCTTGGAGTCAGGTACGCTTGCGCAAACCAGCTGGTGTTTCTGACCTGGTGTGACACCTTGGGAGGTAATGGCGGCGCTCTCACTGATGTTTAATTCGTTTCTTCTAGCACATCTTCACGCGGTGGGCTGCGCAGCACCCGTTGGTCGCCGCAGGTACCTTTTCGAGTCGTCCGACGTCTTGAGCAGTGCTGAGACGCAATATAAACAAAAATAACGATAAATTCAGACAAAGCTTCTTAGCGAAGCAGCAACATCTTCGTCGTCTTCATCGTCACAGCCCACATCAGCCGCTTAAAACCTTGGCTTGCTTCACCGTTATTCACCAGGATGGCTTCTCTGCATCACCAGGGCAACTGCAGTGGGAAAAAGAGACAGTATCGCAGGAACATCTAGAAGCCTACGACGAAGAGCTGAGAGAGTACGTGACATTTCCATTGGACGTACCAGTTACTATTTCTCTTCAGTACCATCGAAAAATAATTCCCCATGTTAACTGTATTAAATATCTGGGTGTATTCCACGATCAAAAACTGAACTAGCGTGATCACATTGAACATATTAAAATTAAGGCTACACGCACTGTTGGGATGGTACGTAGGCTCGGTGGCCTCCGTTCCGGTTTTCGCAGAGATACGCTGATCATGATTTATCGCATGTACGTTCGTCCGATTCTTGAATTCAGATGTGTACTCTTCTCTAGTTGACCAACATACAAAATAAACCCTTTGTTTTTCTTAGAGAAGGAAGCTCTTCGAAGTTGTTTAGGTGGGCCGAAATTCACAGCTAACAATGTTTTGTATCGAGAAGCTCGGATACGCACTCTTGTTTGCAGATTCCCAATTTTAACTGTCAAAACCTATTTAAAATGTTCTGAATCCACTTTAAGAAGGCGACAGTTTGTATTCTTTGCCGAGCCTGGTGTCTTTTTCAATGAGCCTTGCTCCGGTGTATATAAACCCCAAGTTCTTTTGGTTCAAACAATCCTAGATGCTTTAAATGCTAATGTTCTCGAGATCACACTACTGACAAACCAATCGGCCAAGTGCAAAAAGAATTTAGCGATATCTTCCCAACAAATGTTTAACACTTGCCCTCTAAATATTTTATTGGCTGATTAGAACAACAACTGTATCAATTAGGTACTAATATAGTAATTGCAAGATGCATCTATGAGTGGCGAGAAAGCAGATGTGGGTATTTTTTCTCTCTCATTATTCTGGTCGTTTTCATTACGCCTCCAAGATTATACACGAATATTTGAAGCGGAATTAACGGACGTTATACTAGCTATTCGTAAATTTCCTGCTACTCAATCGGCAGCTGTGATAGTGACTGACTCGTATTCCGTGTGTTAATTTTTATCATCGTCGTCGGCGTCAGCAGTACTAGAAACTTTTAAATCATTAATCCTAGCAAACATTCGTCTTGTGCGAACGATATGGGTGCCAGGTCATTGTAGTATATCTGTAAATGAGATGGCTCACCCACTCGCGCGAACATTCCTTGATCTTCCGATTGTGCGAATCATGCCTCTTACAGCTTATGTAACAGCAGCGAGGTTCAGAAAACTTTCCCTTCTTGAAAACTCATCAAAAATTACAATACCTAATTCATATTTCTCGCACCTGCACTTCGCATGGACTAATAATAAATGGTGTTCCTCGCATAAATTGCAAGTCTCTATAACAAAATTACGTTGCCGTGTACCACCTCTTAATTTCTACTTAAACAGGTCTGGTCTGGTGACATCCCCTCTGCGCTCAAGCTGTAATGAACCCTAATATATTGGCCATTTTCTTCTCACATGTCACCAACTCAAAAACCGAAAAAACGTTGCTTTGAAATTTTATTTAAAAAACTAGAAATATCACTCACTACTCCTAATATTTTGTCTTTTGGGGTCGCTTCATTGGGACACAGCGACAGGAACATCTGTGGTGCCTCTGCGAATTTCTATGTAACACAAGAAGATTACCTTGCTGAGTTATTGCTTAGCTCTCAATTTTTACTGGCCAATCTACCACTTATTATTTAACTCTTACACTGTAATGACTTAACATTCAGAAGAATCTCATATAACATTTACACCTCAGGTATTCAACAAATTCTATTATTTCTCTCCTACCCCCTTTTTTACATTGTGCCAAATTAATTTCACAGTCAAAACAAAGTAATCCTATTCCCCTAGTCTAGAATGCCTAAATGTATAAACACCGCGCCGCGGTGGTCTAGTGGCTAAGGTACTCGGCTGCTGACCCGCACGTCGCGGGTTCGAATCCCGGCTGCGGCGGCTGCATTTCTGATGGAGGCGGAAATGTTGTAGGCCCGTGTACTCAGATTTGGGTGCACGGTAAAGAACCCCAGGTGGTCGAAATTTCCGGAGCCCTCCACTACGGCGTCTCTCATAATCACATGGTGGTTTTGGGACGTTAAACCCCACATATCAATCAATCAATCTAAATGATGATGATGATGATGGTAGATTTTAGTGGCGCAAGGGCAACTCAGGCCAAAGAGCGTCAATCTAAATGTAATAACTTGATTTAACCACCGGCTTCTTGGCCAATCCCACTTAGTGGGTGAGAGCCACAAAAGAAACGATCAAGCAAGCAAGCAAGCATGCAAGACAGTGGCTGATGCCCCTAAAACGAAGCAGTTCATTTTGGACAATAAACCCCCTTGTACTAGAAACAGTGGTTAACTTTTAGCGTGCTTGAATACTGGAGCATTTCTTTTAACAGGATGGGCTACATTAGGGCATATTTACCACTGAATAGACATGCCTCTTTCTCGTTGAAACCAGAACGGAGGAAAGAGCATTGAAAGGTCTCCTGCGGGTGGTGACATGCTGCGTGACTTAGAAACAGTAGGCGTGAACGTCGTGGCTGATACTGGATGCGAACTGGACGCTGGAGTAGACGGTTGGTGTTCATGTAGAGCAGACGAATGCCTATCTAGTATCAGCAAAAGGTGTGGATTACGTATACTGAACAGCTCGACGTTCTTTTCGTTGCCACCACCACTCAGCAAATGCTCATCAAATGGTTTTCTGCTGCAGTTTATCTTATTCAGGTGGTGATGTTGTTCATGACGTAGAAGCGGTGGGTTTAAAAGTTATGACGAATACTGGGTCCTATCTGGAGAATTCTGTAAACAGTAGGTGTTCTTAAGAGTGGAGAATTTTTCGCCATAGTATCTGCTAAAGCAGAGAAAAGTGATCACTGAAGACCCAGACGGTGTTTTTGTTGCTACCACCACTGAGCATATTTCCGTCTAAAGGTATAGCACTGTCATTTAACCTATTCAGTTGGTGACGTGGGCATTACGTAGAAAGGATAGGCGTTAATGTCGTAGCCAGTATGTGACGTCGTGGTTCATACTGGCTGCTGTCTGCAAACTGCAGTAGAGAGCACGCATTCCCGAAGACTCGAGAATTTGAGGAATGAAATGGCCTTAAGGTGGAGTCATGTCCGCCATCGTTTCTCGTTGACGATGACGACGATGAAGAACAGACACGTTCCAGACAACATATTCTTTTTCAGAAACCACGGCATGGTGCATGCAAGGTACCTCCTATACGTCATGAATATGACGATGACGCTGGTCAATATGCTCGTGGTAACAAACGAGTTACATGACCCGCATTATTCCTCTGTTAGCGCGGCACAGTCTATGTGGGGCACCCACTATAAGACATATCAATGACGATGAGGATGGTCGTGAAGATGATGGCAATCAGCATCACGCAGAACGACTGCTTTGTGCAGTACATAACAAGACAGTATATTTGCTTTACGATGGACTTCATTTGACTGGAAACAACTAACAACCACCAAGGAAACGTGTACGGACGTCATTTTTTCTAACATCAGGCTAGATTTGATACCGCAAAGAAGTAATATAAAGGCAAATGAAAATTCACAACACAACGCAATATACCATTCATGACCAATAAACCTCGCATATAATCGTACACCGCTTTGTCATTCATTTACGTACAAAAATACTCAATGCCGTGGGCGATTTACGCTAACAACGAACAACCCCACCGTTACGCCCACTCATAATCATGCATGCACTTCGTGGATATGCCGTGTTTTTTTTCTTTCCTTTTACATAGGGGAAATACGATATTAGCCTAAGCAAATGCTCCTTGCCTATCAGCTGATGCTTAAACATTTCGATCACTTTGTAGGGTAATGAATGCACTATACAGCACAGTTTAGGTTATATTCAATGCGAAGCATTTCTTAGCAAACTTCGGTGACTTTGAGCGTATCTATCTCTCTGGCCACTTACGTTTGGCTGCTCTCATGTTGACCTCCTTAACTTGACGTGAACCAAAACTAGTATGGGAGGGTAAGATGGTTCGACAAATATGACGTGCTGGTCAAGAAAATAATAGTGCCACAATCTCGTCACGTACGTCGTCTAGCACTTCCCGCAAGACAATGGCACATATCCACGGGCGGGTATGCGCCGCTGGTATGCGGGTATGTGCCAAAGGTTATTGACGCTTAGTATCTACCCAAGAACTCGTCCGTCCGTCGACCTAGTTCACACTCAAAGTACCACCATCAAGCGGGCATTGCAAGGATTAAACTAGAGGTGGCTATGAACTACTACAACTCCTATATCCATCAGGAACACACGACCCATAGTTTGAAGAACGCACATAGGCAATTTTAACGCGCGAGTGTTAAGAAATACCGCACATTGGTAGCGTTGACCCGACGAACGCAAAGAATAAATGTCAGGCTCCCCGCTGAAATCGAACCCAAGCATTCTGCGTGGCATCGAAGCGTTTTACCACAGAGCTACGCCAGGTCTCGGAACTACTTTTTAAATAGACGTTGATTTTTGTGAAACGTCGATAGCAGTTGCAGTGCTGCCCACCCAATTTTATAAACATTGCATATTTTCTCCTTTGATAGAGCCGTCAGGTCTCGTTAACGTCAATTTCGGTGAGTTACCATGCGCTGAAGTTCATTTATGTAGCATTGTGCAAGGCTAGCCTCATCGCAAGCATCAACACTTCATATCAGCTACTGGTGTTGCTAATATGCATGCTCCAGTTGGTATCGTTGAGCAAGTGCGAACGACTGGTTACATGAACATCCGCAACTCTTCAACATATGTCTCTACCTGCTACATTTTCACATATACTTAGCGTCATATGATGACGTTCGCTCAATAAAATAAATTGCAACATGGTCACCTTTCCTCCGCATGATTCGCATAATGTCGATTGCCAGGTACGCGAGATCTGCCGAATTTTTTTATCACTCTTTACAAACGATGCGGCCCTTCATCATGCCCTCTGCATCGAAGAGAAGTTGTAGTTATATTCTAAGCCCTACCGCACTGTTTTAGCGGCTAAAGCACTCGGCAGCCAACCCTCAGATCTCGAGATTAAACCCCGAATTGCGGCTGCATTTTCAATGAAGGCGAAAAAGTTGAGGTCCGTGTACTTATATTTAGGTCCAGGTTAAGGAACACTAGGTGGCCGACATTTTCCGGAGACCTGCAATAGGGCGTGTCTAATATCAATACGGTGGTTTAGTGAGGGCCAACGGCAGATATTATTATAGTTATAATTAATCTGTCCTGCGAATCCCAACGATAAATGCCTGCGTAGACTCCTTTTGGTGTTGTTTTCTCTCAAAGAGCTTCAGGCTTTCATATATTGCGAAAGTTGGCAGATCGTATACTGCTCGTTCAAAGTTGAAACAAATCACCTTTAAAGCTCGGTTTTCTCAGCGTTTGTCTGACGAAAAATAAAACAAAATCACAGCACATCCACGGAGGAAATGTTCTTGAGTCGGGCGAAGCATCCATCAGTCCGTCCGTGCGTCCATTCATACACCCGCGCGTCCGTCCGGGCAACCGTGCTTTTGTCCGCACGTCCGTGCTTTCCTCCGTGCATCCATTCATTCGTCCGTCCATGTGTGCGTCCGTCTGTTCATTTCTCTGCCTGTCTGTATGTCTGTCCGTCTGTCTGTCTGTCTGTCTGTCTGTCTGTCTGTCTGGCTGGCTGGCTGGCTGGCTGGCTGGCTGGCTGGCTGGCTGTCTGTACGTCCGTCATTCCATTCATCTGTTTGTCTGTCAGTCTGTCCGTTCGTCTGTCTGTCGGTCCATTCATCCGGCTGTGCGTCTCTGTCTGTTTTTTGCCTAACAGTACGTCCGTCCGTCCGTTTATCTGTCTGTCTGTCCCTCCGTACGGCTGTCTGTCTGTTCGTTCGTCTGTCCGTCTGTCCGTACATCTTTCCGTCCGTCCATCGACGTAGTTGACACTCGAAGTACTGCCATCAAGGGGACATTGCCAGGACTAAACGAGAGGTGGCTACGAACTTATACAACTTCTATATTCATCGGGGACGCACGACCCACGGCTTGAAGAGCTTCGCCCCTAACAAAAAGCCAGGCCTGCGCGGAAGGTGCAGCACAATCAAAGCGAAAGCTAGAATAGCGGCCTTTCAGAGCTTTTTCACTGCAGTTACTCATTCGGTAACTGCTGCAAGCACACTTGCTTCATGTTCACTACAGCATTATTAATAATATTATCTCGGTAGTAGGCGGGCATGTGCTATGCTTTTTTTCGTCATTCTTCTGAGAAGCTGAAAAGTGTGGTATCCGCTACACAGTTATGAATTTTGGGCCAATTGTTCATGTAGTGGCTGACGACGATGAGGAATATGCGAGAAGTGGGTGTGCGTCACAGTTATTATGTGAACAAGAACAAGCTTTTGTAATGAGTTGGAGCATTGGACGACCCACTCGTTACGCTATTCGCATTGTGAAATGACTGCTTGTTCCTTTGCTGTTTTAAAACGGTTTATAGGTCTTAATAAAGCGATTTCTTTCCCAACATCAAGCCTGCCTAAGGGAAGTTTCCAAGAATTCTCCAAGCGCCGGCGTGGCTCAGCGGTAGAATGCTGGGCTGGCAAACATCGCACTCGCGTTCGAACACCAATGTTTTATTTGCAGTATAATTTTTTTCTAATTCAATGTGATGTGGTTACAGACACCAGTGGCGACCGACAACTACGGCGCCCTGTGTGAGCTGAGTCTCTATCTCATAACAGTCTTCCTTGTAAAACGTGCCTATGACTCAATCCTAATAATGGCAATAATGAGGCCCTTTACTTCATGACGTCTGTTACCTCATTTGCTTCACAGAAGAATCAATCCTAACGAGATACGCTGCTGTTTTTTCTGCAATTTTCTTAATCTCGAGAGCCACAACTGTGCGTGTTCGTGTGTGGTGAATTATTTGAAGGACTAGCAACTTGCTTATAAATAATAACTATGTAGTTCTATTCTTTGTACAGAACTGATGGATTTTGCACTTTATTCTTGGATTAAACTAAAACGTGCATGCTCAAGGAAGGGCGATGCATACAAGGCATGCGAATACTCGCCGGGATGTTCATAATGGAGGAAATCTTTTCGCACTCTATGCTTTAGTGGCCCTGCTATGAAGCACAGCATAAGCTAATCATGTTATCTTTTAAAGCGCAGCTCTTTGGCTCCCCGTCCTGCGTTAACCAGCCTCGCTGTCAGTGACGTAACCACGCGAATAGGTACATAATGATGATGATGACCTCTTATGGATGGTGCTCACCCACAGAGGGGGATGGGTCAAGAACCGGGCGGCAGGATACTTAAATGACACTACAACAAAAATGAACCCAATCTGAAAAAGTAGTTTAAAAATAATACTACCAAAAAATTTTTGCTGAGAAAGCGGTCAAACCATCTCTTGTTTTTGATAGACATAACAACGAATTATAAACTAAAGACCTGAAAACGGGGGCAGAATGAATACAGGGGCAGAATGAACACAGGGCAATGAATCCGGCAGTCAAATCGAAAAGGGCCAGTCCAAAGAAGGGGAGAAGATGCCCACCCCAGCCTTTTCTTTTGACACAGATGCATCAGTCACAATGATATTGCTTATCTCTAGATGAGCTAGATAATCCGCTAACTGGTCATTTAAATACCTATGTGCCAATTGTTTCGCGTTATGAGGAAATACATCATCAAATTGTATGCGAAGCATTGACTTTAGGTTGTGTCTATTGGACCAATATGTTTAATTTTTACACTCAGTTGCTGTACTAGAGCTTGTGCAAATACTGTTTGCGGGGTGTGTAGTCGCGACCAATGGGTTTCAAAAAATAAAGCTGGTTCTTGAATTAAAGCGTAAAATGAGAGTCTTTGGTGCGAACCGTATATATTTAAGAATGCTTGCACAGTAAGAATTTTAAACCTATTCAGCAGAGAAGGTAGGCGAGCTTCCATATACAACACGTTATTTGCAACAAATTTTGGTAGACCCAGACACAAACGCAACGCTTCTCTTTCCATGACTCTTCTTTCGAATTTCTTTCTTGTCTTTCCTTCATCTTTGACTTTTTCTTGATCGCTAGCGTGCAGCATCACTCATCTTTGCTAGCGAAGTTTTTTTCGGTGATCTGAATCAGTGGAAAATCATCAGTATTTATAGTATAGTGAGTACGTTGCTACTGCACTGGAATTACCTAAAAAGTCTATAAGGCCCCGTCATTCGTTTTTTCAGTACCTCAGTGAAGTTTTCTCACTGCCATCGTGAAAGGACAAGTTAGTGATCAAAAAGTGGGGTTAGATTCTCCTGGGAAATGAAAAGACCGTGAAATGTAGTAACAATTTTAGGCTTTATTTTCGTGTTCTAACAGACATATATATTTTTTAAATCGTGCTTAACAGTAGCGAAGTCCATTATGTCACGCCGCGTAGCGGAATAACTCTGAAGTTGTATTGTGAATTATAGAGTCGGTCACCTTGCTGTGCGTAGTCGCACAGTCTGACCCTGTCGTTTGTGCATGTGCTCAAAACTGCAAGTCCCACACTATTATCCATTCTCCCTCAGTTATGTGCTACTTACGACGGAAAAGTGGTTGCCTGGTGAGAAGCGCCGTTGCCGTCACGGCCGCCAGTGGACCGAATTGAGAAATGGCGCATGCGCGCGCGGTAAGTACGCGCGCGTAGTAAACCGCCGCGCTTGAACATGAACTCCTCTCGCACTCACTGCTTGCAGCATTTGAGCATAGAGCTTGATATTCGCTGCGACCAGAAAAAAGTACTGAATACTGCCACTAGTACAAGTTCTGAAACTATTATTTCTACAGATGCTAGCATGCTTGTATGTGCCGCTGTTCAGAAGAGGACAAAGATGCGCGTGCAGAGAAAAAGAATAGTCGTACTGCCGTTGTTCGAATCAGTTTGACGTCCTTGTGTGCCCTTATCAGCAGGTTACAGTCACGTTGTAACGTGACACTGGTGGAGGTGCTGGGTAATAGTCTATGCACTGTTACCACGAGGAAGATCTCGGTTCCAACATTGACACCTTAGTAGAAACAGCCAACCTTCGACGCAGTCGGCGGCAACTAGGCCTACCACCCCAGTTCAGCCTTCTTCCGGAACGCTCCAGAACCATGGCATATGCGACAACTGCAAGCCAGACTGAACCGTCCGCGACTCCGCCAGCACCATGGCTACCAGCCTCCCGAACGCCAAAGCCCTTCCATGGGGAGCCCTACGAAGACGTTGAAGACTGGCTGGACCAATACGATCGAGTCGCCGTCGCCAACGAGTGGGACGAGCACCGGAAACTGCAGTATGTCTATTTCTACGTGGAGGATTCGGCGCGTATTTGGTTCGAGAATCACGAGGCCGCCCTGACAACCTGGCCGGTGTTTTGCACTCAGCTGCGGAACACGTATGGTAGCGCTGACCGGAAAGAACAAGCCGAACGTCTCCTCAATTCCCAACGACCCAATGAAAGCGTGGCCATGTTTGTTGAGGAGATGTCTCGTCTGTTCCGTCGAGCGGATTCTGCAATGACGGAAGACAAAAAGGTGCGCATTCTGATGCGGGGTGTCAAGGAGCAGCTGTTTGCAGGACTTGTACGAAACCCACCAGCTACCGTGGCAGAATTCCTCCGTGAAGCGACGACAATGGAGCGAATGCTGAGACAGCGATCTTCGCAGTATGAGCGGTCCGACAACCTTGCATGTCTGTCAGCAGCCTTGGTAACACCCGATGTCACGAGCGTGAGAGACCTTGCTGAGCTAGTCCGTAGCATTGTACGCGACGAGCTGCAAAAGCTTCACGCAGTGCCTTCACAGCCTCAAGTGGCTGCTCTGACAGACGTCGTCCGTGAAGAGGTGCGGCAGCTGGTACGACCATTAGCGCCACCTCCAACCGAAGCTCCTCTGCTAACGTATGCAGAAGCTGTACGTACTCCTGCACCGGCAGCCAGCTATTTTCCCCCGACCGACTAGCCTGCAGACGCCACAGCACTTCTCGGGCGGGCCACGCTATGAAAACCAACGACTGCAGATGCCGCAGTACTTCTCGGGCCCACCACACTATGAGAATCCGCGACCCAATTTGCGTAAATCTAGCGTGTGGCGCGCTTCCGACAATCGGCCACTATGCTACCACTGTGGTGAGCCAGGTCACCTGTACCGGGAGTGCTCGTACAGACAGATGGGCCTACCTGGATTTCGGCCAGACGCTCGTCGGCCCAGGGACGGCGAACGACCCCGCGCCATCGCAGAATACTTGGCAAGTCTACCGTCTCCGAATCTTCAGCGACGCCAATCACGCTCTCCGTCTCCTCGACGCTCTACGTCCGCGAATCAATACTCCACTTTCGCCGATGTTGTTGCGGGACGATCCGCTAGGTCCCCAAGTCCACGCCGGGGAAACTAGAATCAGCGGCCTCCGGGGGTGGGACCGCTGTTAAGCTATCGTCAAAACAGCCTCCTCCGACCCTTCCACCGACATTCGACGATTCCTTTCAGCCGACACCTCACATCGCTGACGAACCCGTTTCTGCTGACATTGCCGTTCGTGTCGACAACCATCCAGTGACTGCTCTAGTCGACACCGGCGCCGACTACTCAGTTATCAGCGCTGAACTTGTGGCTGAACTCAGGAAAGTCACGACTCCTTGGGGGCATGGACCAAACCTTCGGACAGCCGGTGGTCATCTCTTTACACCAATCGGGAGATGCACCGCAAGGTTGCAAATCTGTGAGTCGACGTTCGTTGCTTCTTTCGTTGTGCTTCCCGAATGCTCCCGGAAAGTAATCCTTGGCATAAATTTCCTTCGTGAGCACGGCGCTGTTATAAATCTTCGAGACTGCCTCGTAACGTTTGCTGACGACTATGGCCCGAAGCCTAGAGATACCAATCAGCAGAAGACTGCGCTTCGCATTGTCGACGACACCGTCACACTTCCGCCACGCACCAGTATGTTCGTTACAGTACAGGGCGACATAGACCATGACAGTAGTGGTATCGCTGAAGCCAACCTTTCGGTGCTCTTGTCTCAGCAAATCTGTGTTGCCCGCGGCATAATTCAATTTAAACGTGGGATGACTGAGTTGTTGGTCACCAATTTTAGTGGATCATACCAACATTTGGCCAAGCGAACAACTATCGCTCATTTCGAATCCATTGACGATGAAGCGTGTACGACGATAGCCCCGATTTCTGCAGCCGTTGAAAGTGACACCGCGGTAACCGATGCAGTCGATGTCAATCCGAAGCTGTCATGTGCACAGAAAGAGCAAATCCGCTGTATCCTCCGCATGTTTAGCGACTGTTTCGCGTCTACATCCAAGATAAAACAAACGCCAACCGTAAAGCACCGCATTGTCACTGACCATTCTGAGCGACCCATACGTCAACACGCCTACCGAGTATCACAAAAGGAACAAGAGGCTATACGTTCTCAAGTGAAGCAGATGCTCGAAGATGGCGTAATCCAACCCTCGAACAGTCCATGGTAGTCCCCCGTCGTACTGGTAAAAAAGAAGGACGGCACTCTCCGATTTTGCGTCGATTACCGCAAACTCAACAAAGTCACAAAGAAAGACGTTTATCCGCTTCCGCGCATCGACGACTCACTAGACCGCCTCCGACACGCCCGATACTTCTCCTCTATGGATTTACGCAGTGGCTACTGGCAGATAGAAGTTGATGAACGCGACCGAGAGAAAACAGCATTCATAACGCCTGATGGTCTGTACGAATTCAAGGTGCTGCCCTTCGGTCTGTGTTCTGCCCCTGCGACATTCCAGAGGATGATGGATACAGTGCTCTCCGGTCTCAAGTGGGAAGCATGCCTTGTTTACTTAGACGACGTCGTTGTCTTCTCCCAAACGTTTGAGCAGCATTTGCAGCGACTTAGATCTGTGTTTGCTGCAATTCGCACGGCAGGCCTATCACTGAAACCCGAAAAATGTCATTTTGGTTACAACGAATTAAAGTTCCTCGGTCACCTTGTTAGCCCTGATGGTATTCGGCCGGACCCAAACAAAACATTGGCTGTCGCAGATTTTCCACCACCTACCAACAAACGTGATGTGCGTCGATTTTTAGGCCTCTGCGCATACTACAGATACTTTGTGCAAAATTTCGCAAACATTGCCGAACCCCTCACTCGTCTGACAAAAGACGACGTTCCCTTCGTGTGGGGCCTTGAGCAAACACGCGCTTTCTCCGAGCTCCAGCAGCGTCTCCAATCTGAGCCCTTACTCGGACACTACGACGAATATGCCGACACTGAACTACACACAGACGCTAGTAACATCGGCCTTGGTGCAGTCCTTGTCCAGTGGCAAGGCGGTGTCGAACGCCCTATTGCTTATGCGAGTCGGATTTTGTCATCTGCGGAGGCAAAAACACAACAACTGAGAAGGAGTGCCTAGCTGTTGTCTGGGCAATAGCTAAATTCAGACCGTACCTGTATGGTCGCCCGTTCAGAGTTGTTACCGATCATCATGCGCTCTGCTGGTTGGCGAACCTTAAAGACCCTTCCGGACGTCTGGCCAGGTGGAGCTTACGCCTTCAGGAGTTCGATTTGACAGTCGTGTACAAGTCTGGCCGGAAGCATACTGACGCGGACTGCCTTTCCCGAGCTCCTCTTAAGACAGTGTCAGGTGATCACGATTTCGATGGCCGTTTTCTCTGCGCCGTTAGTGTATCCGACTTGGCCGAACAGCAGAAGAACGATTCCGAGCTTCGACAATTCATCGAATATCGCGAAGGCCGTACGCCGCATCCACCACCAGCATTCGCCCGCTCGTCATCATCGTTCTGCGTCCGCAGAAATATCCTCTATAAAAGAAACTTCGACCCTTACGCGACTGAGTACCTGCTCGTTGTCCCGCCAGCGTTACGAGCCGATGTCTTGTCCGCCTGTCACGATGAGCCTTCCTCAGGCCACTTGGGATACACACGTACCTTGGCCCGGATTCGCCAACACTACTACTGGCCTAAGCTCAGTCGAGACGTGAAGCATTACGTGAAGACGTGTCACGAGTGCCAGCGCCGTAAAGCACCACATCAGCGCCCAGCCGGCTTTTTGAAGCCCATCGCTCCTCCGACACAACCGTTCCAACAAATAGGCATGGATCTACTCGGATCTTTTCCCAAGTCTCGTGACGGCAACCGCTGGATTGTAGTCGCTACTGATTACATGACCCGCTACTGCGAAACGAAGGCATTACAACGTGGCACCGCCATTGAGACTGCCCACTTTTTCATGAAAAACATCGTCCTCCGACATGGAGCACCAGCAGTTGTCATAACTGATCGTGGCACAGCTTTTACCGCCCGGATGATACAAGACGTCATGCAGCTTAGCGGCACAGTACATCGAAAAACTACTGCATACCACCCACAAAGCAACGGCCTTACAGAGCGACTAAACAAGACGATCGCCGACATGCTATCCATGTACGTTGACCAAGACCACAAAAACTGGGTTGACATCCTCCCTTATGTCACGTTCGCTTACAACACCGCTGTGCAAGAAACAACTGGATTCACACCATTCCGGTTGCTTCATGGTAGGGAGGTCACTACAATGCTGGATGCCATGCTTCTACCAGACAGACACCAGATTAGTGTCAAGACGAACGAATTTATCAGACTGGCAGACGCGGCTCGTAAGCTTGCAGTCGAACGAATCCATAAGCAACAATGCATCGACTCGCTGCGGTACAACGCTCGTCGTCGCGATGTCTCTTACCAACCCGGAGAACGAGTATGGCTGTGGACTCCCAATCGACAACGGGGCCGGTCGGAAAAGTTGTTACGCCGCTATTTTGGTCCCTATAGAGTTTTCCGTCGTCTCAGCGAAGTGAACTACGAGGTTCTTGACGAGGACATGGCTCGTCAATCCCGCCGTTTACAACAGCCACACGTCGTCCATGTTTCGAGGATGAAACCATTTTACCAACGCTGACTATTCGTCACACCCCCTTGAGTAGACTTACAGTGATTGTGAACACCCCCTTGTGTACTGCTTATCGTGTGTGTTTTCATCTGGCAATAATGTTATGACATCGGGACGTTGTCCTTTGGGAAGGGGGGTAATGCCACTAGTACAAGTTCTGAAACTATTATTTCTACAGATGCTAGCATGCTTGTATGTGCCGCTGTTCAGAAGAGGACAAAGATGCGCGTGCAGAGAAAAACAATAGTCGTACTGCCGTTGTTCGAATCAGTTTGACGTCCTTGTGTGCCCTTATCAGCAGGTTACAGTCACGCGTTAACGTGACAATACGAATGCTTCGCGGTGCAGTCCTCTTGCATAATCTGTGGTTTGAATTACTACCCTGCAAGCTTGCGTTGCGCTGAAAAAATAGACACCACAACGAATCGTGCTCGGTTCCTTTGACTTAATAATATTGCTACGTAGCTGACATATCAGGGGTCAGAAGACGACAACGAGGAAGTGGTCTGTCGGTTTTGCGTGCTGTCCTCCATCTTGGTCGACGCCATACGCATCAGTTTGAATATAGATTTTAAGTAGACACGCCTCGGGTCATTTTTACGTAACATCTTTGTGATGGACGTGCTCGGTACTTTCCCGTCTTCATCACGAAGCTCCGCAACGGCCGCGTCATCATAGGTCCAACCATGTCACAGGTTGAACAACCATCATCTTCACCAGCTGCCCCTTCCGTGACTTCTACATACGTCGTTCTACCTCCTGCTCATGATCCCGGTGTATTTTCTGGTCAGGATGGCGTTGACGTCGACAAATGGATCAACCGGTACAAATGGTTCAGCGCGAGCTATAGGTGGGACCCGACTCTTATACTTGCCAATGTGCTTTTTTACCTCGATGGCTCACCGCGAGTGTGGTTCGAGACGCACGAAGCGGAGATTACAAACTGGGACTCCTTTAAAGAGAAGATCCGCGACCTTTTTGGCGACACCGTTGGGCGGCAGATCACAGCGCGGAATCAACTGACGGCTCGTGCACAGACGTCGACGACGGGGTCGTACGTCGCGTACATTCACGCCGTCATCGCCCTATGCCGCCAGATTGACGAGCACATGAGTGAGTCGGAGAAAGTGGCACAAGTGCTGAAAGGCATAGCAGACGACGCCTTTATTCTTCTAGTTTACAACAACGTTGCCACCGTCAATGCCGTCATTAAAGAGTGCCGGTGGTTCGAAGAAGCCAAGAGCCGCCGTATTACTCAGCGGTTTACCAGGCAGCCCAGCACAGCCGCAACCTCATCGTGTGAAGCCACCGGCCCACGTAGGACAACGTCACACGCATTGTTCGTCGGGAAATTGAAGACGCCTGTCCAGCTCCTCTTCAGCCACCTGTTTTCGCAACACTCGCCTCTGACCAACAACAGCCGTCAGAGGCGTTAATACAAGCTGCGGTGAGGCAGGAGTTTGCGAACTTCGGCCTTCTATCAGCATGTTCCTTGACTCGCCCTGAAGTCCCGTCTTACTCCCGAGGACACGCTCGCCGTTCACCTCCAACAATGCCCTTCTGTAACCCTTCGGAATGGCGAACACCCAACGACCAGCCTATTTGTTTTTTCTGCCACCAGCCTGGGAACGTTTCTCGCTATTGCCGCCGCCGTTGGTCAAACCAACCACGTCAGATTTTCTCTACCTCGGCACTCATGCATCCGACGACCCCTCGACGTTCAGTCGCCGCACCCTTCAATTTCTATTCGTCGTCATCTTACAAGCCTTCCACTGACACCCCTTTGCCCGGTCGCCGCTACCCTGACGCCCCTTCGTCCGGTCGCCGCAGCTCTCGGTCCCCGTCACCGCTACGTCACCAATCCCGCTCTTCGCCACCTCGGCGCTTTTCCTCGCCGAGCTTCTCTGGACAACCGCAGCAGCAAAAGTAGATACTGCTGCTTATAGAGGTGAAGCTGCAATACCAATGACGACCGAAAATTCTCTACTGACGCTTGCCACGCACCACAGCTTGCTTGAAGTACAAGTCGATCAGTTTCCTGTGACCACTCTCATTGACACAGATGCGCACCTGTCTATTATGAGCGCTTCTCTACGCTGCCGCTTACAAAAGATTATGACACCATCTACGACGCAGGCAATGCGTGTTGCCGATGGTGGTACTGTACCAGTAATCGAAATGTGCACTGCTCATGCCATCATTGCCGGTCGTCACGCCGTGGTACTTTTTGCCGTGCTAGCCTGCTGCCCTCAAGACCTCATACTTGGCCTTGATTTCCTTTCGGCACACTCGGCCCTAATTAATTGTTCATCTGGTACCCTCAGCCTTGATCTTCCAATCTTTGCCGACTACTCTGCAAAGCCCACCAGCCGGTTGAGCCCGGCCACTTTCGTTCGCCTGCCACCTCGAACCGCCACGTACGTGTCTTTGTCATCGACCCCTCCCGTTCTTGACGGTGATTATATCGTTACGCCAATTACTGAAGTTCGGCTGACGCGCAGTGTTACTGTGCCCTATATTATCGCGACCATAGCGGATAACTGTGTGTTACTTCCGCTCCTTAACTTTGGTTTCACCCCTCAAGTGTTGCCCTGCCAGATGTCTCTAGCCCAGCTAACTGCCATGACAGAGGACGATGTCAGTGTTGTCGCTGTATCTGCTCATCATCGAAGCGCTGTCTCAAGGTCACCCAGCTAAGACGATGGTATTTTTCGAAACATGATTGCATCGGAGCTGTCGCCTCAACAGGCCGACGCTATCTGTGAAGTTTTAGCCTCGTACAGTGACATTTTCGACACCGGAGATCGTCGCTTGGGTCAGACTAAAACTGTCACTCACCGAATCAACACTGGTGACTCTTCGCCCATTCACCGTCGGCCGTATCGCGTGTCAGCGTCCGAGCGAGAAGTGATTCAGAAAGAAGTGGCCAAAATGCTTACGAAAAACGTAATCGAACCATCAACGAGCCCTTGGGCGTCTCCCGTGGTATCAGTAAAAAAGAAAGACGGCTCACGGCGTTCCTGCGTTGATTATCGCCACCTTAACAAAATTACCAAAAAAGACGTGTACCCTCTACCACGCATTGATGATACCCTTGATTGCCTTTATGGCGCCACCTTCTTTTTATCTCTCGACCCGCGATATGGCTACTGGCAAATTGCTGTAGATGACATGGACCGAGAAAAGACCGCCTTCGTTACCCCTGGCGGTATTTACCAATTCAAGGTCATGCCATTCGGTCTCTGCAACGCTCCAGCGACCTTCGAGAGAATGATGGACACGCTACTACAAGGATTTAAATGGTCAACATGTTTGTGTTACCTGAACGACGTGATCATTTTTTCACCTACCTTTGCAACCCACCTTGAACGCCTTTCGACCCTTCTATCCATATTTCGACGGGCCGGCCTGCAGCTCAATTCCTCCAAGTGCCACTTTGGTCTTCGTCAAATTACCGTATTGGGTCACCTTGTTGACGCTGCCGGCGTACGGCCAGACCAGGCAAAAGTACGCGCTGTAACAAACTTTCCAGTCCACGCTCTGTCCATGATGTTCGCAGTTTTGTGGGCCTCTGCTCCTACTTTCAGCGGTTCGTGAAAAACTTAGCGGCACTCGCACGGCCACTCACCGACCTTCTCAAACAAGACGTCCCATTTTGTTGGGGCCCTCCTCAAGCTGACACCTTCTCTCAGCTAATTACCGCTCTAACGACACCTCCTATTTTTGCACATTTCGACCCTAATGCTCCTACAGAAGTGCGAACAGATGCGAGTGGTCACGGAATTGGTGCAGTTTTGGCGCAAATTCAGCGGGGCAACGACCGTGTAATCGCGCACGCAATCCGTCTGCTTTCTAAGTCTGAACGCAATTATTCTATAACAGAACGGGAATGTCTCGCCCTTGTTTGGGCGGTTTCGAAATTCCGTCCTTGTATGGCCGCCCTTTCCGTGTCATCACAGATCATCACGCGCTGTGTTGGCTTTCTTCTCTGAAGGACCCCACTGGACGACTTGGTCGTTGGGAATTACGCCTACAGGAGTATTCCTACTCGGTTGCTTATAGGTCTGGACATCTCCATCTGGACGCCGATTGCTTATCCCACTACCCTGTTGATGAGCCCGACGAACCAGACATTGAGCCTAGCCTCAGCGTCATGTCAATGTCCCAGTTTCTTCAGATTGGTGATGAACAACGTCGTGATGCTTCTCTGCGACAACGTAATGACCATCTCGAATCTGCTCCGAACGACACGTCACTTCGCATGTACGTCCTCCTGAATGGCACGCTGTACCGTCGTAGCTTCCAGCCAGAAGGCCCTGAGCTCCTTCTTGTCGTGCCGAAAAATTTGCGTTCAACGGTGCTGCACGAGCTTCATGATGAACCAACTGCTGGTCATCTGGGTGTATCTCGGACGT
The DNA here is from genome assembly GCF_043290135.1 of Rhipicephalus microplus. Classification (NCBI taxonomy): domain Eukaryota; kingdom Metazoa; phylum Arthropoda; class Arachnida; order Ixodida; family Ixodidae; genus Rhipicephalus; species Rhipicephalus microplus. Next base: position 238,892,683 of record NC_134702.1, read on the forward strand.
ACGACCGCGTGCGTCGCCGCTTCTTTTTGCGTGGTCACGCCCGGTCCGTTAGCCGTTACGTGTCCTCCTGCGATAAATGCCAACGTAGGAAGCGATACTGCGCCCCCGGCTGGACTTCTTTAACCAATCTCCATCCCAACCGAACCATTCTTCCGTGTTGGTATAGATCTTCTCGGTCCTTTTCCCGAGTCGAAATCAGGTAACAAGTGGGTCGCCGTTGCTATAGACTACGCGACTAGGTATGCCATCACTCGAGTGCTCCCCACCAGCACCACTAATGACGTTGCGGACTTTTTGCTCCACGACGTCATCCTACACCATGGCGCTCTTCGCCAATTACTCACGGATCGCGACCGCGCATTTTTGTCTCGTGTAATAGACGATCTTCTGCGCTTTTCCTTGACGCATTACAAGCTGACCGCTTCCTACCATCCCCAAACAAATGGCCTTACCGAACGACTAATTCGGACCCTCACGGGCATGCTCGCGATGTATGTGTCCTCCGACCACCATGACTGGGACCTCGCGCTACCTCACGTCACCTTCGCGTACAATTCTTCGCGCCACGACACCACTGGTTATTCACCGTTTTTTTTTGCTTTATGGCCGTGATCCGACGTTACCATTCCACACCCTACTTCCAACCACTACAACGCCGTCAACCAAATATGCACGCGACCCTATTGCTCGTGCCGACGATGCACGTCAGATCGCCCGCTCTAGACTTTCGGCTTCGCAAGCCACCCAGAAAGCCATCTACGACAGCCGGCATGCTGACGTTCGCTTCTAACCCAGTTCTCTTGTTCTCCTGTGGTGCCCAGTTCGTCGAGTTGGCTTATCCGAGAAGTTGTTGTCTCGCTACATGGGTCCTTACCGTATCATCCACTAGGTAACCAACGTCACCTATGAGATCATTCCTGCATTTGAGACCACAAGCCTGCCTGCCACTACACCCAGTGATGTTGTGCACGTCAGCAGGCTGAAACCTTACCACCTGCCTACTGGAGACCGTAGTTAATGTGCACCGAGAGGGCGCTTTTACCGCCGGGGGGGGGGGGGGGTAATGCTACGTAGCTGACATATCAGGGGTCAGACGACGACAACGAGGAAGTGGTCTGTCGGTTGTGCGTGCTGTCCTCCATCTTAGTTGACGTCATACGCATCAGTTTGAATATAGATTTTAAATAGACACACCTCGTGTCAATTTTACGTAACAATATCTTGTGGTAGGAAAGTAAAATAACTACCCCGTGTCACACAATGCGATTTACACAAGTGGTGGTCTGTTTGAATTTTCCAAGCCACAATAAAAGGCTCAGCCATTATTGTTTATCGTAATCGGTGACCGCATCAACAAAGTGCACGTGATGCCCCAGTGATGTGCAGCCAGGCGGCTACCTTGCTTCTCCGCAGAACATCGAGTAATAACACAATCCGTGCTTCCCAACTAGTCGGGAATTATGACTGTGGTAAGGGGGGTGCTTTGGAAGTGTACTTGTATTATACCCCCAAGAGAGTTTACAACGGGTTTCTGAAATACAGCTCTGGCTGGTGTCGCTTTTACTGTGGTGCGTTTTTCATGCAGACTTGGAGTTTTGGGGGTGAAGCTCCTTAAAAAGTGGGTCCTTTTCTTGTAGTAGTAGTATGCTGTAGTAGTAGTCACTTGTAGTTACTTTTAAAAATTGCTCACTAGATGGCGTTGTGTGCATTTGTCTTTGGAAGTAACACAACTAGATGGCATTTGTGGTTTTTACAATACGAAACTCCCAGCATATCCACGGAGTGAATGATGAAGGGTAGGGCGAAGCGTACGCCCTTCCGTGCTTTTGATGGAGTGAACGGACGGACGGATGGACGGACGGACAGACGGACGGATGTATGTACAGACAGACAGACAGACAGACAGACAGACAGACAGACAGACAGACAGACAGACAGACAGACAGACAGACAGACAGACAGACAGACAGACAGACAGTGATGGAATGAAGGACGCTGCGCCCCACTGATCATCATTCACTCCATGAATATGTAGTGATTTTTTCTGCACCAGACAAATCAAGTAAGCGGTAGACTCTCAAAGTAAAAGACTTCAAGCAGAAGTATTTACACAGAAAGTGCGTGCTAAAGCCCCCTTATTTACGTGAAAGAGTTACACCCCAAAAACAGTTCAACCCGTGAATTAAGTGATGTGTGGGTACCTGCTGGCTGCGCAAGAGCAAACGAGACTACGAAATTACTTTTTCCTGGCGACATATCAGTTATTTCTTAAACAATGCCACCTAATCACACGTGCAAGAGCACCGACTTTGCGTAGAATTTATTTGTGTAAAGAAAGAATGCACACGCCAACAAGGGCTTGCAGAAACAAGAGACAAAATACTGTTCATTCAATATATGACTTCGTTTTAATAAAACGCTCTTTCTACAAAATGACTGCCTGCCACTAACTCAATGGTCAGCTTTAAATACAACTTCGGAAAAAGCCAGACAAAATTTTGCTGTGAAGTCAAAAAGACTTCAACGGCCAAAACACCAGCTTCTGTGTCTTCTGTTTCTTCTGTTTCTTGGGCCGAAGAAGCTATGCCTGAGGCAAACGCCCGGCATTTCATAGCAGAACTTGATTTTACGCAGGTACCACCTCAAGGGGCGTTAGAGCACGAACGCGTGGTCCGAGACCGAACAGGCCTGTGATTTCCTTCTTTCCGGCGGCGACGACTGCCATAACGTTGTTGAAAATATCTGAGACGACTGTGAGAACCGCTCCCAGCTGATTATCTGCAGCTTCTGAAGTATGCACTGTAGAAAAAAAAAGATACCGGTCTGTAGATAACTAAAGGAATGGACATTTGTCGCCTTCGCAAAGAATCTGGAGGTGAACTTCTAAAAAGGCATGCTACATTTGATGCGATCAAAAACATTTAGAGGCATAATTGCAATGAAACTTTCGCCAACTAAACTGATGCCTTTTTGTGCACTTTCATTCGCTTTACACTTCGTCAAAATTATGCACTATAGTCTAAAAAAGCAAGCATTGTCCGGCGCCTTCCTTGGCCTAATTATGGGTTCTGTTCATTCGACTGTGTCTAATAACGAAACAAGTCACTCTAGCAATCCCCTCTTTTCACTCATTCACAGCGAGGGCTCCAGCATATTGGATTTCTTGTAGGTAACATGCGAGGGTTTATCGGTCGCCTGCCAATTTGTGCAAATGTTCGCGTGCCATGTAGTGACCTCTGGAACTCGCTGCCATCGCTACGTATAGCACTGCCTAGCACCACCGGGGATCGCACGCACAAAAATGCCCAGCAAAGCGGACAAGGAAGCATCTTCGTATTCTGTTGGCAGTTCAAGCAATGTGAAACTTCGAAGATTCGAACCCCACCGAAGAAAACGCGCCTTTTTCGTCAACCATTAATTCGTTTCAATTTAGGCAGCAATTATTCCACTTCTTTTCGAAAAGCAATAAACATTGTCTTCAATGATTTCTTTTGCTTAACTGGTTGCGTCTAACTATTACTGGGAGTAATATATTCACTCACTTTGTGCAATAATATAAAACATTCAAGTTATTGCAATAATTCTAGAATTCAGTAATTTTTCGAGCACCGCATCACAAACTAAAATAAAACTCAGACGTCCTAAAATCCTAGAAATTATTTTTGTATGCATAGCTAAATACCTAAATATTCACCGCAAACGTTTAACACATTATCAGTGGCAGTGAGAGTATCTTCATCTTGGCATCAGAATCACTTGTAGTGCTTGATGTACACTATTAATTATCATTTCATTCGGTTTCAACCATATATTAACAGTAATCCACTCTAACATAAAAATCAGAGTGTCTGCTAAAGATTGCGTGTCTGTTAAAGAATAACTTAGCTAAGGATCTCACCCATCGCCACTTCACGCATGCAAAATTTTTAAAATGGTATGAAACATAATGTGCTGTCATGCGTCAAGGATAGAACGGAACAGGAATACATGAATCTCAGACACGAATAGATGTTCCCCAACTAGCCTGAGCAACTCTTCACCTTTCCCGGCTGGTCACGGTTTGCAGCCCCAAAGCACCAGGTGACATTTTTTACCTTCCCAATGTCTAAATAATTTGATGCTCAAATAAAGATGCTCACCCAACGGGCCCATAATATGAAAAACGGAAGCACTAAGTTATAACACGTAGCACATGATTGGAGGTAAAAATGACGTATAGAAACTGAACTAAAAGAAAGTTTTCGTTCATTGAACGAAAACATTGTTTGAACGAAAACATCGAAATGTACAGAAAATGGCATTTAGGCTTCCGTGTGGGAGCCGGAACCCTAAGTTGTGGCAAGTCCTACATCGCTCTTACTGGACGCTGCATCTATGATAGATTGAGGGAACATGCTAATAGTTCAGACAAAAGTGATCATGCCCATGTTTCTGCGCACTGTAAAGCCTGCGAATGCGTGCCTTAATTTGAGAAACCGTGATTCTCGGTAGTAGTAGTAAACAAACAGCTAGAAAGCTCCTCGAAGCTTTTTATATAAAAAAGAGCCCGATTGTATCAGTGACTCACATATAACGTTGTATCCCGCTGAAATCTGGTTTTTCGATAGCTTATTGCATTGACAATGACGCTGTATGGCGTTTGTTGGCTGTGTACGCATGGGTGGAATTGTCTTCTTTTTTTTTCCTGTACGTTTCTTAGACTGTCATTAAACAGTTGGTAGCTGGCACTGCTCTTTCCTTTCTTCTCAACTCCCCGTTCCACGAAATGTTTTTTCACGCCTCAGTCCTCTGCGACAGCATTTGCTGCGAACACACAAACGCTGTGCAAACGAGAACGGCTACGAGAGCAGCCTGAAAAGCTGTGAGGCAGCCGATAGCCTAGGACTACCCGTCCAAGAGTTGGAAGCTGCACACAGCTCGGGCCCAACAGTGGCTGCTGACCTGCAAAGTGCCAGGATTCGTAAAGAAACTGAGCTAACAGAAACACTGAGTGACTCTTCCTAATTACCAACCGTTCTTCGGTCAACCAGAGCTCGAACCAAGCCGAAACACCTTCGCTACGATGAAAATTTACTTAAAATGTTGTAGTGAATTTTAAATGCCAAGCACAACTTAGCCAACTTCGGCGAAATCGACCATATCTATCTATCTATCTATCTATCTATCTATCTATCTATCTATCTATCTATCTATCTATCTATCTATCTATCTATCTATCTATCTATCTATCTATCTATCTATCTATCTATCTATCTATCTATCTATCTATCTATCTATCTATCTATCTATCTATCTATCTATCTATTCATCTATCTATCTATCTATCTATCTATCTATCTATCTATCTATCTATCTATCTATCTATCTATCTATCTATCTATCTATCTATCTATCTATATACGAAATATATACCAAATTTGGTGTTACGTGACGTGAATAGATGATGAAGGCAAATGACATGTCGAAACATGATAATCATGACATGTGTGTCACGTAAAACGTGACTACATGCTACGATCATAGCGTGCTCGCTGACGTATCGCTAGCTTCACAGACACGAAGTTTGGTATTACGTGATGTGAATAGACGACGAACACATACTTCAGGAGCAAACATGATAATCATGACATAGAAGTAGTGTGCGGCACAGTTTATGACTGCCTCGCAACTCTTAATAATTTGAATGTGACATTTCAACCTTCCCCATTCTTCGTACACCATCGATTCCCACTGTATGCGGGTTCTGCTATCTATCTATCTATCTATCTATCTATCTATCTATCTATCTATCTATCTATCTATCTATCTATCTATCTATCTATCTATCTATCTATCTATCTATCTATCTATCTATCTATCTATCTATCTATCTATCTATCTATCTATCTATTTATATACATAATATATACCAAATTTGGTGTTACGTGACGTGAATAGATGATGAAGGTAAATGACATGTCGAAACATGATAATCATAACATGTGTGTCACGTAAAACGTGACTACATGCTACGCTCATAGCGTGCTCGCTGACGTTTCGCTAGCTTCACAGACACCAAGTTTGGTATTACGTGATGTGAATGGACGACGAACACATACTTCAGGAGCAAACATGATAATCATGACATAGAAGTAGTGTGCGGCACAGTTTATGACTGCCTCGCAACTCTTAATAATTTGAATGTGACATTTCAACCTTCCCCATTCTTCGTACACCATCGATTCCCACTGTATGCGGGTTCTGCTATCTATCTATCTATCTATCTATCTATCTATCTATCTATCTATCTATCTATCTATCTATCTATCTATCTATCTATCTATCTATCTATCTATCTATCTATCTATCTATCTGGTCGCCTACGTAGGAATTATCTCATTCATGTTGCCTCCCCCCCCTTAACATGAGGCACACCAAAATTAGTGTGGGAGGGTAAGATGGTTTTATGACCAAGGCTCGCTTGTCACGACATAAGGAGTGTCCCAATCTTGTCGCGTACGTGGTCAAACTGTTTCCGAAAGCACCACCGTGGTGGTCTAGTGGTTAAGGTACTCGGCTGCTGACCCGTAGGTCGCGGAACCGTATCCCGGCTGTGGCGGCTGCATTTTCGATGGAGGCGGAAATGTTGTAGGTCCGTGTGGTCAGATTTGGGTGCACGTTCCGGTGGCCAAAATTTCCGGAGCCCTCCACTACAGCGTCTCTCATAATCATATGGTGGTTTTGGGACGTTAAACCCCTCATATCAAACTATTTTCGAAAAAATGGCAGGCATGTGCGGGAGGAAGAGTGGCCTTTATGAAGAAGAGAAGAGTGGCCTTTATGAGCCTTTTCTAAACACTGATTGTTTAACCGCTGCAAGCACACTTGCTTGATATTGACTACGGCATTATAAATAATAATATCTGGTTAGTCGTTTGCTATTCTACTTTTCGCCATTCTTCTGAAAAGCGTGGTTACCACTAAACACTTGCAAGAAATTTTGTACCAATTACTGATTCAGTGGTTGACGATAAAGAGGAATTATGCCTGAAGCTGGTATGTGCCACAGATAATAGGTGATCAAGAAAAATATTTTGTAATGGGTTGGAGCGTCGGATGACCCACTTGTTACGCTATTCACATTCTGTGAAGCATGGTTGCTCTTTTGCTGTTCTAAAACGCTTCATTACTCATATTAGCGCCATTCCTTTCTCGACATCAAGCCTGCCTAAGGCAAGTTTGCGAACACGTCCCAAGCACTGGCGTGGCTCAGTGGTAGAATACTGGTCTGGCACGCAGTGAAACCGAGCTCGTGCCGTGCTGTGTCCCTGGTACTAGTTTTTTTCTTTTCTTAATTCGTGCGAGATTGGTTACAGACAGCGGTGACGGTGGCAGCGGAACACTATAGCGCTGGGAATGACGTGAGTTGTGATCTCATAACAGCTTTAGCTCTAAAACAGTTGCACATACGCGGAGGTAGGTATGTGCCTTTGGTATGCGAGTATGTGTCACGGGTGTTTGACACTCAGTATCTACGCAGGAATGGCGACAGCACAGATGAGTAACTAACGCTTGAGCGCTAAGAAAAGGCTACCATAGGCAGCGTTGATCAGACTAATGCAAGCTATAAATGTCAGTATCCCAGCATCAATCTGTGTGATAATGAAGTGTTCTGTGACATAGCCACGCCACACCTCGTATATACTTTTCAAATGGACCCTGGTGTTATCGTAACGTCAATTGTGGTTGCAGTACTGGCTATCCAACTTTATACTTCTATGTACTCGTTTGACACAGCCTTCATGTCGAGTTACAGTACTGTATTTAGGCAATATCGCTGAAGTTGACTTGTGTAGCAGTGTTGAGGGCTACTTTCCCCGCGCCCCCAAGTGCAAACACTGGTGCTTCATATCAGCTTACCGCTTCTGGTCTATCTAATATGCATGTTACTGTTGGAATGATTACGATACTGTAAACTGCTAACATAAAACACATGCGACTGTTTAACGAGCGTGTGTGCGTGAAGTTATACCTATATTTAGCACCACTTCACAACGTCTCACCCAATAAAGAAATATAACACATGCACCTCCCATCCGCATGCTTCACATAACATCGATTACCAAGGTATGTGAGACCTGCCGCATTTTTTCTTTGGCTTTCTACTTGTTTCCTCCGTATTATGATTACAAGCAAGTGTCTGGTTGCGTAACTCTATGAAAAAAAAAGATGTACCAGATCAGGCTATTTTGCATGTGTGCATGTTGGCACAAGCCACATTCAAAATAAGCGCACTCTACGATTCTCGCGCCCTCCCAGTATGGAAGGCGTACTTGGAAAACAAATCACCAATTCAGAAAGTAGCACATATTAGCACGAGCCATACAACAGCAGCCGCATGAGGCACTCAAGAGAAATAAAAGAAGACGAGACGAATGCTCTAGAACGAACCGTTGATTAGAGCGGCCCCGTGAACATTGAGTTGCCTGATTCTTGGGCACGAGTTTGCCCTAACCACTCGATTTAATTAAATTGTACCATTTCATTGTGCGTTACAAACTAATAGCCATTTTTTTCCTTTGCTCTTCCTTCACCTTGATGCTCACCGTAGCTACCTAAACTATATCAATAAACGAGCAATCATTTATTCCTTGCTCACCAACATGTTGTTTCGCTTCTTTACATTGAATACGATAAAGTTCACTAGCTCATAAAATGCAATCCTAAGCCTGTGCTTCCCATTACTCCTATGAAGGTTCAATATCACCATGTAAATATTCTGCTTAAGCTCTATGGTATAAAAATTTTGTATCAGAACCATAAAGCCCAATCACTAATGTGTGCAGCCACGCAAATGGAAAGCTGTGGAAAACTTGGAGGCTTATTTCACATCACCGTCAACATCAGCCTGATTACGCCCGCTGCATGAATAAAGACCTCTATCAAGATCTGCCAATTGACCTGGTCTAGTCCTCTCTGCTTCCCCGTTATACCCGCAAAATTTTATTTATCATAGGCCTACTTAACTTTCTAGAAGCCTCCGCCTCACGCCTTTGCCTTCAGATATCACAAAATTTCAGTGGAGGGCAAGTGCATGCACGAACCACCGAAATCTATTGAAGAAGTAATTTGTTGTGTGATAGAGACCTATATGTTCAAAGGAATTAAGACGTACCGCACTCGACCAAGAGTTGGAGCAATTTCGAGCTCCAGACGCATTCATCCGAAATCTAGACGCATTAAAAAATCCAGCATCGAATACATGAACTCTAGGAACAACGATGAAACTTGCCCAATTCTTAATACTACTCAACAATGGAACAGTTCTTGTGACTCGCTAGACCCTCGAAAGACTTTGTATCCCTTATGAAAGAGTCTTCGAGGCATTCACTCGCATCCGCAATCGCGTCATTCCTTCGCTGCTCTGGCGCTACATCAACATCGCTACGGCTTGATGTTTCTGGTAAATTTTCTGCAAATATTGCCGGCCACGTCTCTATAGCGATTGACCTATTGCCACATGACGTTCCAGTCGCACCAGATTGAGAAATGAAGGTTGAAATCACTATGCAAGAACTTCACGCAGCATTGAACACGTGCAGGCACTCATCGTCCCCAGGTCTGGATGAAGTGACTTATGCTGCCCTACGTCACCTGGGTCCGAAGGCACAACGCTGCCTCTTGGGCATTTTCAATAGGTCTTGGCATGATGTTATTGTGCCTGATGAGTGAAAGTGCAGTCGCCTGGTGCCCTCGTTGAAGCCGGGAAAGTCTTCATTGGGTCTGGCATCATACCGGCCTATAGCCGTAGCAAGCCGCGTCGGCAAGGTCATGCAGAGAATGCTGCTTACGCGCATATAAAGGTACCTGGAACATTATAACACATATCCCGATGCTACGGCTGGCGTTTGGCAAGGTAGGTTTTTAATGGATAGCGTCATTGACTGAGTGATCTCGGTTCAGCAACAAAAAGGTAACAAGCGGCCGTCAGTAGCTCCGTTCTTAGACGTCAAAGGTGTCCATGACGACGTGACTCATCAGGCTGTTCTCAATGCTCTCAAAGAAGCTGAATTTGGAGGCTGTGTCTTTCGAAGGGTGAAAAGCTACCTAACAAAGAGATCCATGTTTGTTCTAATTGAAGACGGGTCTAAGAATAAGCATTTCACAAGTCGTAGGGTGCCACAAGGTGTCGTTTCGAGTCCAACTCCTTTATACCTGTTTCTGGTGGGGCGCACCGAAATGCTGCCACAGATGGCTCATATATCTCTCTACGCTGATGATATCTGCATTTGGGCGTCTCGCGTGACATGGCCTCAAGTGCGCGCAAGTATACACCTGGCGGCAACAATGACATCGGCATACCTTCGCCAGCAAGGTTTGACTATCACCGCAGAAAAATGCGCAGCGGTAGCGTTTACACGTAAACCGACGTTTTTCTACCTATTGCGCATCGATGGTGAATAAACTGCATATAACAGCAGTCATGAATTCTTAGGTGTCATCGTAGAATGTGACCTAACCTGAAGTTCACATGTCGCATACCTGACGAAAAAGCTCATCGGTTTTGATAGTGCATTCACGTTCGTTGTCGGAAAATCATGGGGCTCCTCCGTGCACACTATGCTGCAGCTTTATACAACCCTCTTTCTTGAACTTCTCCAGTACATCTTTCCTGTCTTATGCAACACGCGCAAGAATAACATCCGTGCACTACCGAGCGTACAAGCCCAAGCACTTCGGACATAACTTGGCCTTCCAAAATGCTCATCGACAGTGGCAACCATTGTTATCGCACAAGAACAGGCAGTATCAACGTATATCACTCTCAAGACGACAATAGCGCACATTCGGCATTTATCACGGCTTCCGTTACATCATTTACTTATTTGACAGCGCAGAGGTCCCTTGCTTTGTTCTGCTGTATTGTGACGAAACACCAGGACATAGTACCGCCTGGCTTCAAACTTGCGATGAGTCCAGCATATGTGTTATGGAGTCTGACGTGCGCTTATTGGTTCCTGGAATCATTAGGAAGGCACGCATGTCACCGCTAGCCCTGAAGCAATTCCCTTTGCGTCTGTTGGACGAAAGTTACTTTGACCGCATACATATTTACACCGATGGCTCCACTAATTCCCAGATTACCAGAGCAGTGGTCGTTCCATCTGGTAATGTGTCTCTCCAATACAAGTTCTCTCACACCATGACGCGGACAGCAGCAGAACTCGAAGCAAATCAAGGTGCAGTTAACTACATTCTTTGACAGCAATCTTGTCAATGGGCCATCTTTTGCAACTTGAGGTCAGCCTTACAGACACTACGGTTATCTATACAGCACTGTTTACACGAACAATCAGTCAATCGCACGACTACCGCGATACGCTCGAGCAAGGTCACCACGTCATATTTCAGTGGTTGCCGAGTCATTACAGAATAGTCGTAAAAGACCATGCTGAGGAAGGTGCTCGATCGGCTCATGACCAAGACCTACGCACGCCCACACCACTCTTGAGAACGGACGCTGCAAGGCGACTACAGTCACTTGCTCGTTGTATAACTCGCCTACAACGGAATCCGCTGGGTTTCTCCAATGCGCGCCTGTGTTCTATCGACCTAAACGTGCATCTTTGTTTGCAATCGGGCTTCCACGACAAGCTTAAACTTTACTGTGTCGCATGAGGTTGGGCGTGGCATTTACGAATGCGTATTCTTGTCTCCTTGGAATGGCGAGCAGTTCGGCATGCAACGTTTGCGCCTGCGAGGAGATGCTTGAGCACATTCTATGTCACTGCCCAGCATACCAGTCTGAACGACGTATTATGTAAGCCAAGGTTCATCAGCTGGATTCACGACCGCTTGCAGAAAAGCAGATCCTGGGACCTTGGCCGACGGTTTCGCATGCGCGCAAAGCCACGAAAGCCCGCTCGTGCTTCCTATAAACCACCAGACTTCACAAGCGCTTGTAAAAAAAACAGCGTGAGACCGTACTGTGTAGTCTCGAGCTGACTATTCATCCATATCTTTCTTACTCCTCTTCTTTTCTGTCTCTTTCCTTTCTATTATTTCCCCTTTCTCCCCCTCAAAAGTGTAGGGTAAGCTTAGTTAAACTCCCTGCCTTTCCTCTCTAGTTTTCTCTGTTTTTCCTTCTTGATTTAAACTATAATATCCTTAACTCTGACTTGCTCCCTGCTCAACTCTGCTCCCTTCTTCTATCTTAAGATAACACCTATCAGTGTCCTTTCCATCGCTCACTGTGTCGTCCTCAATTTAAGCTGCACCCCCTTTATGAGCCTCCAGGTTTCTGCTCCGTAGGTAAGCACCGACAAGAGACAGCTGTTATCCACCTTCTGCTTGAGGGATAATGGCAAGCTATCATTCATAATTTGAGAATGCTTGCTGAATGCGCAACTTCCCATTTATATTCGTCTAGGTTCTTGAATCCCGTGGTTCGGCTGCGCTGTCACTACCTGCCCTAAGTACACGTACTATTCTACAACATCCAGTGCACTGCTTTCATCCCGAAGCGCTGTTTTCTTCTGAGGTTTCTGTGCAATCATTTCTTTTCGTGCAGAATAATTTTAATACATACCTTCCCGCTCTCCTTGTCTGATTCAGTTAACTTGAACTGCATGTCGTCTCCTAACTTACTCAGAAATGAAATGTTATCGGTCAAGTGCAGAATTCTGAGGTACTCTCCAGTAACTCTTATTTGTAACTCTTTCCATTCTAGGCCTCTGAAAACCTCCTGTAAGCACACAGTAATTAGCATTGGGGAGATCGCACCCCTTTGTGTTTCACCCCTTTTTCTTGGTATTCTATCGCTTCCTTTATGGAGCACATTGGTGACAGTTGATTATCTGTACATTTCTCCAATGATGTGTATATATGCTTCGTACCTACCCTGATTTCAGAGTGGCTACTTCATGGCTACTGGTATCTCCATTGAATCAAATGTCACAAACTGACCGTAAATGAACTCCATAACGCCTGCTTCTAAAGTATTCTTCAACAAGGTGACAAGGAAGGCAGCAAGTGTGTTCCAAGCTCGAGGATCGTCGCCTGTTACGTTAATATTATGCCGGTGCTGCGGTAGAAGCACATAATGCTGTAGCATAGAGGCAAGCCGACCAAGCATACGGCATGTGACGTCGTGGTGTCGCGACCATGTATAGGACGTCGTGGTGTTTTCCTCAAATTTCGTCGAACACCTCCGGCGCCTTGAAGCAGTGCTGCAAGCAATCAAGAACTCCGAACTCATACTCAGGGCAGAAAAGTTCCGCTTTGCAAACGAGAACCTCTAGTTCCTGGGCCACGTTGTTAGCAAGTCCGGCGTCCGACCCAACCCGCAGAAAACTGCTTCCATCGCCACCTTCCCACCGCCTACTGACAAGAAAGCCGTGCGTCGATTTCTTGGCCTATGCGCCTATTATAGCGGCTCGTCAAAAACTTTGCCCACATTTCTCAGCCACTCACTAAGGTTACCAGGACCTATGTGGAGTTTAAGTGGGAAACGCCGCAGGAGAGAGCATTTCAGGAACTGAAACGACGCCTGCAGGCGCCTCCGCTACTTGCGCGTTTCGACAAATTCACCGAGACAGAAATATCCATCGACACAAGCCGTGTAGTAGTCGGCGCCGTTCCTGTGCAGAGGACTGAATGACGGGAAACAGTCAGCAGTTATGCTAGCCGGTCGCTATTAAAAGCAGAAACCAACTATTCTACAACAGAAAAGGAATGCATTGCAATCATTTGGACTACATCGAGGTTCCGCCCCTACCTTTATGGCAGGCTCTTCAAAGTTGTGAGCGACCACCTTGTGTTGGCTAGCTAACTTGAAAGACCCTTCAGGTCGCCTCGCTTGGAGGAGCTTAGACTTCAGGAATTCAATGTTACCTTCGTTTACAAGTCTGGAAGAAAACAATCTGACGCCGACGGCCTGTCTCGTACCCCCGTTGAACCACCGCTGAAGGACGACCCGGACGATGACTGTTTCTTAGGAACCGTAAGTGCCGTTGACTTCGTCGAGCGACAGAGAGCTGAATCGAAACTCAGGAGCCTTGCAGAATACCTCGAGGGCAAGGCCACTTTTGTCCTAAATGTATTCAAATGACAAGTTGGGCCATTTCCTGCGGAAAGGTGTTCTCCTGAAGAAAAACTTCTCGCCCCTTTGGGCAACTACCTAGTCGTAGTACCTTCAACGCTACGTGCAGAAGTTTTGGAGGCTCTACACAACTACCCAATGGTTGGGCACGTCGGCGTTTCCCATACGCTCGCAAGAATACAGGAGAAGCACTACTGACTACGTTTTTTCACCGACGTCACTCGTTATGTGAAGACGTACCGGGACTGCCAATGGTGAAACACGGCACCGACCAGACCAGCCGGTCTTTTCCAGCCCATCAAGCCTCCTCCCTGGCCATTTCGGAAAATCAGCATGGACTTACTGGGCCGTTCCCAACGTTGAATTCCGGGAACAAATGAGTTGTCGTAGCCACCGACTACCTAACACGCTGCGCCAAGAAATGGGCCCTGCCCAAAGACAGTTGATTGATTGATATGTGGGGTTTAACGTCCCAAAACCACCATATGATTATGAGAGACGCCGTAGTGGAGGCCTGCAGAAATTTAGACCACCTGGGGTTCCTTAACCTGCACCCAAATCTGAGCACACGAGCCTACAACATTTCTACCTCCATCGGAAATGTAGCCGCCGCAGCAGGGATTGCCCAAAGACATTGCCGCCGAGGAAGCAATGTTCTTCGCCGAGAACATCGTCCTGCGTCATGGTGCTCTACAGGTCCTCATTATTGACAGAGGTGCGGTCTTTATGGCGGACCTAACTCAGGCTATCCTGAGGTACAGCTCCAGACCACTGCATACCATCCACAGACCAATGGCCTCACTGAGCGTCTTAGGAAGACTATCGCCGATATGCTGGCTATGTAGGCCGACGTCAGGCACAACACGTGGAATCAAATCCTTCAGTACGTGACCTTCACGAACAATACGACCGTCCAAGAAACTACGCAGACGGTGCCGTACAAGTTGTTCTATGGAAGGAGCCCGGCAACGACGCTCGACGCTATGCTTCCAAACGTCGCTGACGAAGAGCAAACCTCAACGTCACCGCCTACCTTCAGTGGACTGAACAAGCTCGTTAACTCGCTTACCTCCCTATCTAGAATCAGCAGGTGACCTACAGCTGCCATTACCATATTCGACGAAGTTTTGTGCAGTACCAGCCCGGGGACTGTGTCTGGGTATGGACGCCGATACGCCGACGTGGGCTCAGTGAAAAACTTCTGCAACGGTATTTCGGACCATACAGAGTAGTAGTTCGACGTCTCGGCCCACTTGACTACGAGGTTGTTCCCGACGGCATTATGAACTATGAGAGCATCGGGACGAGGCCATTTTTCAGAGGGGGGCAATGCCACGTTTGTTTATCAGGCTTTGTTATCGCGCCATTACACTACGTTCAGCGCGAACCAAACCTATGATGTTTGAGAAGCCTCCAGGCTTCAGTAGATCGTTTTCTTAAGATTAAGCCCACTTTGTGAGCATTACACATTTTTCTGGAACCTACGTCGCCGCTAGCGATAACGCTAGAATATTCGACGACATGGGTAAAAAGCGGACACGGTTCACCGCTTGTCAGTTGATCGGCAGCCGACGCTTGGTTCGCCGCTATCACTGCAAGACTGCTACTGTAATCCGACTTTCCGTTTACTGGCCACAAGATTGCACAAATAAACAGTTTATTATTCAACTCGCCAGGTGCTCTATTCGTCCACACACGACCCCGTGGCAATATCCATATCTCTATTTGTTTGCAAGCTGGCAGTCATCATTACCAGCCTGGCTACGCCCTTGCAGAGCATAGGCTTCTCCCGTGTTCGGCCAACAGACCCGGTCTTATACTTGCTGTTACCACGTTATACCCAAAAACTTCATCTCATCTGTCCACTTAACGTCCTGTCTCTCCCTTGCGCATTTGCCTTTTTGGGAAATTCTGTCGGTTATCACGAATCATCAGCGGCTATCCTGCCTGAGCAATACTGGCCCGGCTCATGTCAATTTTTTCTTCTTCATTTCAACTACGATACCCATAGGAACCGTTGGCTCCCCGACCCACTTCCCTGTCATTCTGTCTCGTGAAGTTACGCGTATCATTTTCATTTCTATATCTTGAATTGAATGATTGAATTAAGTTTATTGCGCAACAAGGTTGCGAGGAGACAAGGCGAAAAAGCTGCTCAAGCTACACTAAGCAGCTTGAGCACAACCTAACCACCTCACACACTGAGTGGTTACAGCATTTCAAGGCATGTCCTATACCTAATGCATGAACAGAACAGCAGAAACAGTAAGCGAACACGGTAACAAATAATGAACAAGGTATATAGTGTAAACTTTAAAGAAACTGAGAGGAAAATACTCGTGGTGATGAAGATAGCAAAAAACAAACTGAAAACAACAGGCCAACCTACGCCAAATGAGACAATCTGGCTGCGTCATCCCCCATTTAAATAGAACCTCCTACTTATAGCATCCAGGCTTCTGCTCCGTGAGTACCGTAATGGTGAAGCTGTTATATACCTTCCTTTTGAGTAATAGAGATAAACTACCAAATATGTTTTGAGAATACTTGCCAAATGTGCTCTACCCCATCCGGGTTTTTCAAATTATTTCACTCTATTGGTTCGGCTTCGCGGTTACTGCATGTCCTAAGTAGACGTATTAATTTTTATATCTACGGTCTCACACAGCTATTGCAAAACGCTGTTCTCTTCGAGCCTTCTTCACAATACTTTACATTTCTCCAAAATATCCAGGAATCCCTCAACATGCTGCCAGCATAGTCGACAGCGATGGCAAAGAGAGAATGGCAGCTAGCATCTTAACTACAGAAATCGACACGTCAATAGAAACAGTGACAGCACTAGCAGTTTCAATCTTGCCACAGCAGTATTAGTAACAGATTCGCAAGCAGATTTTCCAAATTTTCAGAAAGACAGAACTTCTAAGCAAGCCTTACAAATGCTCGCCACTGCAGCGAAGACGAAACTATTGTTTGGCTTCCAGATCACGACTCCCCGATTGGAAAAAAGGCTGCCAATGCTTCCGCCCAAGCTCATATTCACCGGGCAATCCCACAGGACGCACTAAGCAAAGAAAAAGATGTACTTAAAACGCACAATGGTATGCTACAGCACTACAGGCTAAACAGAACTTTTATCCGCCAATTCACCCCAGCCTGACTCGGGAAGAGGCAGTAACCCTCAAAAAGCTGCAAGCTAACACCTAAGTTCACGGTACGCCGCTTCACCACATCTCACCAACCGAGCACTCGTACAACTGCCAGCACTGTGATGTCCTAGAAACCTTATTCCATATGGTATATGAATGCAGACAAAGCCCTGGAGCCACTACAATAATCGAAGAACAGTGGGAGGTCAAGTTATCAGACCCGGCTCTGAAGAATCAGCGCTGCATGGTTCAACGGGCACGGGAGATGGCGAAGGCTGGTGGCTACCTGAAATAACGAGGATGCCCACATTGAGCGCATAGTGCGTTTGCAAAAATAAAAGTTTCTGTTCTCTCTTTCTTTTTAATGTTTTTCAGACTTTCTTTCCTTCTTCGCTTGTGCAAGTGAGTCATCATGAGCTTTAATGCGTCTCCTGGGTTACTTGTTTATTTCGAAGTCATTGGTGAATCGCAGGCTACTGGGATAAACAAGACAAGCTGGGGTGATTCCACGAAAAATCGACAGGGGTCGCAGAATTGATATTTTAGATTTATTTCTTATTTTATATTTCGTGCACATATTACCCAGCAGCCTGAAAGTGAACTTTATTTTTTTTTAACTGCATAGTTTAGAAGGAAAATATAGTCAACCTATTTTGTACACAGGGACCAATTTCGTCCCTTGTCATTTGTAAAAGTTTACCACAATATAAATACACAAATATTAGCTTGATGAAGTTTTTTCCTAATATTCGTTTGTGTAATGAGGAGCGAAGTAGCATTGTTTGAAGGTTGTGGGCTGAATCAAACCGTTTTGAAAAATGTGTGAACAGGTGACACTTTTGAAAAGTTGCGTGATTTGAGATTTTTTTCCTCCTAAGCTATACAAGCTAGCGTTTCATAGCTTGGTCACTTATTACAACATAATATTTACAATATTATCTGTCAATAGTGTTGCTGTACCTAAAACACATAATTTTATAAATTGCCTCCAACTTTCAAATTTGTCGACAGTAATGCCTATTAAAAATCAATATTTAAAAGCCCCATCTTTGATTTTTCGTAAAACCCTCTAAAGCATTTCTCACAGGTGACACAAAAATAATATTACAAACATTTTGCATTATTTTATTTGCAGCAACAATATTACGGGCGGAATTTATAGCTTTTCGAGCGTGCACTCAGGCGATAAATGCATGAGATATCGGGCTAAAAAAGTGGGCTTTAGCTTCTGAGTCGTTTGAACAGTACTATACTTGCAGAGGAAAAGCAGATATAGCACATTGAGGATTAAATTTCTGTAAATGCGCATTTCAGGTGCGCTTCGCTAAGCTTTAATGCCGGATGAGCAATACCTAGTGACACACTTTAAGGCCATCCTTACATATTTTCCGACAACGCGATGAATTAAAATGCTCTAACACCAGCATAGAACCACGAAAGATAGTACTTGAACATTCGGAATGACCCCCTCTTTAATCCCTTTTTAAGCTGAGAAATGCATTGAGCAAAAACCATGGTGTGCTAAAAACGCTGATTTTTTTCCAGATGACTTACAGCAGTGCCTCAGACCAAGAAAACACGACCATAATTTGTATCATTTGGTGAGGTTGACCATACGCACCGAAAACAAAGGCCTGCAGCTCGCGGCAAAAATATGCACTAAAACAATCCTAAAGTAAGGAATAGTCTCTAGGTAATCTTCATTTGCATAGAGAATTTTGACCTTCTTTAACCGTACGGTCTTCTGCACCATCATTTCAGATTCAGGCTTAATCGCTCCCAAACATGCCACTCTTAGGTGGAAGAGTTAGGTTTCAGACTTCGCTAGGCTTTACTAAGTTATGTTCCGTCAAAATTACAGATTTCTTACCGTTTCCCCTTAGTTGAAATGCTATGATATTCTGCATTGCCTACAAGAGGGGGTGCGCATGAATATGTTCAGTAGGCGGCCGGGGAAGGAAACGCTAGACCGTGTCCAGGTTAAGGAGGCTACAGCAGCATTACCAAATATAAATATTCGTTATGCTTCAGTGGTTCCTTTCGCAAGCCTATTCCCGTTTAGGTGTACTGAACGAAAACGCTAAAAGCAGATGACCGTAATAGCTGCCTCATGCAACCAAAGTGAGCAACTGAGGTGCGAAACACTGAGGTCTCAATCCTCGGCTTGAAATAGCAAATTGAGGTAATTCAGAAGGGCGCGCTTGAAACGATCATTCCTGTTTACCAAATCTCATTCTCTTCTGTAGTTATGGTCCTGTTCAAACGACTTAGAAGTTCAAGCGCACGTTTTAGCCTGATTTCTCATGCGTTTATCGCCTAGGTGCATGCTCAAAAAAATGGAACTTCCAGCCGTAATAGTGTAGCTTCAAATAAAATAGGCCAATATGATTTTTAATTATATTTTTCTATCAATTGGGAGGAACGTATTATGGGATTTTCAGAAAAATTGAAGATGGCGGTTTTTAATATTGATTTTTCTATAGGCTTTACTATCGACAAATTTGAAAGTATGAGGCCATTTATAAAATTTTTTGTTTTTGTTGGAAAAACAGCAACGGTATATACAGGCAATATTATAAACAATATGTTATAATTGGCCCCCAAGTTACGAAGCACTAACTTGTATCGGTTAGGAGAAAAAATCTCAAATCAAGCAACTTTGAAAAAATGACACCTGTTCAGGTATATTTCAGAATCAGTTTCCTTCAGCCCACGAATTTCAAACAAATTTGCTACACTCTTTATTACGCGTGCATTTATTAGAAAAAAAACATCTTCAATAAGCTAATGTTTGTGTTTTAGTATCGTCGTTCTTTTTTAAAAATGAAGAGGGATGAAAATTGTCTCTCTATACAAAATAAGTTCAATAATTTTTTTCTTAATCTACGTAGTTAACAAAAAAAAACGAAGCTCACTTTCGGGCTTTTTGCACAAAAAATATAAAGTAAACAATAAAATCTAAAATATCAACTTTTCGACCCGTGTCGATCTCTCGCAGAATCACCCGCATGTGAGCGGGGTTAGCTGATATAAATATATAATAATACTTAACATCGTGGAAACCACAAGAGGGCTCCGTGGATGCGACACAGCTTCCTTTAACCCAATCCACTTCACCGTGCAGGTTTCTATTCAAGTTGCCTTCCTGCTAGCGCTCGTTCTTGGCTTCACTGCTGTTTCGGGCAGCGCAGTGCCCTCTCACCCGCCTAATCTCTGCGCCGGTGGTGCTCATGCGGCGTATAGTTGTGGCAGTTGTCAGGAGGCAACCGTTCAACAGCCCTTCCACAAATCCCCCCCCCCCCCCACAGCCACTGGCCTTCTCTCTACCTTGGCTGGACCAATCATCAACGACAACCTTCACGGAGTAGCCTATAAAGCTGCCGCATAGATCGGCACTGCTCCTTGGGCTTGATGGCTGCGCCACACTAGCATCCTATGACCCACTCCGCTTCGCCATGCAGGTTGGTTCGTCGTGTCAATTCTACTCCAAAGAATATGTTGATACAGCTGCCGATCCCTTAGTGCTTAACGTTTATCTGTTGTGAATGTAATGATGTCTGCAACATCATATTGCTAGCAGGAGATATATAGAATAACCCGGGGTGAGAAATGGCTAGCATCCTCAAAAGAGAAAGAGAGAAACGAGAAAAAAGGAAGGCAGGGAGGTTAACCAGATGCTAGTATCCGGTATGCTACGCTACACTGGGGTTGGGGAATAGGGTGTTGAAAGAGAAAGATAGAGTTAAGAAATAAATAAGAGAAAAACACCGACACACACACACAAAATCAGTCCACTCAGAGGCGTTCCGACAGGCCAGTAGTTCGCAAAAAGCCCAGTAGCGCTTGCACGGCTTTCTTCTGTGACAATGAGTCATCACGATGGCGCAGTATTCTTTCTTTTGACACTGGCTGATCATTCTGCCTGTTTAGTGTATTAGAAAGGTGTTGTCTTTCCAGGTTGTATTCCGGGCAGTCACACAGGATATGTGGAATTGTTTCTTCATCTCCGCAGTGTGCACAGTCGGCGGTGTCGGCCGCCCCGCCGCGGTGGTCTAGTGGCTAAGGTACTCGGCTGCTGACTTGCAGGTCGCGGGTTCAAATCCCGACGGCGGCGGCTGCATTTCCGATGGAGGCGGAAATGTCGAGGCCCGTGTGCTCAGATTTGGGTGCACGTTAAAGAACCCCAGGTGGTCAAAATTTCCGGAGCCCTCCACTACTGCGTCTCTCATAATCATATGGTGGTTTTGGGACGTTAAACCCCACAAATCAATCAATCAATCAGCGGTGTCGGCCATCTCTATGCTGAACGCGTTCGCACGGGTAAACGCGACTTCCAACCATAGTCTGCACAGAGCAGTAGCGTCACCTCGTCGAATTTTTGTTGGAAGCTGTAAGCTTAACGTTGGATCAAGGGATCATAATCTTGCATGCGTAAAGAGAGGCTCATTCCAAAGAGCCATGGAGCGTTGGCGAACAAGCATATGAGCCTCCTAGCAGCGTCCGTCCTTGAGAGATGTATTGACTGGTTGTCTTCTGTATTGGCTGGACGGGCAGCTTGATCAGCTCATTCGTTACCGATACTTCCACAGTGGCTTGGCAACCACTGAAATATAACGTGGTGCCCTTTCTGTGTTATATGTTGTAGCATGTCTGCTGTTTCAAATACCAACTGCTTGTGTGAGCCATGGCGTATAATTGACAGAAGTGACTGCAGTGCCGTCTTGCAGTCGCAGAAAATCGTCCACCGTTGCGTGCTTTTGTGATTAATGAAACGCAGCGTAGCGCGAAGCACTGCAAGCTCTGCTGGCGTTGTTCTGGTTGTATGAGCTGTCCTGAATTTGATGGTTGTGGCGTGCGTTGGAATAACGACCGCCGCAGTTGAGCTGTTTGGCAGGACGGAGCCGTTGGTGTAGACGTGGGTGCAGTCATGGTACTTCTCGTACAGCAGAAGTAAGGCGAGCTGCTTCAGTACTGGTATTGAGAAATCTCGTTTTTTCCGGATGCCTGGTATTGTCAGGTTGATGACTGGCTGTTTAAGGCACCATGGAGGAATTGAAGGTCTCGCTGCGGGCGTAAAACCAGTTGGTAGAGAGTCACCATGTGTAGTTATTGGTCGACAAAAAGGAAGTATGAGGTCTATCCGCTGGTAGAGAGGCTAGGTGGTGGTGGGGAGTCCGGCCCACATGCCTTATGTGTGTCCTCAAAGCTTCAATTTCAATATGGGTCTGCACGAGGGGGTTTTTGCCTAAAGCTATAGTCGCTACCGTTGAGGCACCCTGAGGCAGACCTAGACATATTCGAAGCACCTGTGCCTAAACGCTTTGTATCATGCGTCGACTTGTTTTGCTGGCGTTTGATAATGCAGGCAGATTGTATCGTAAAAAGCCAAGGAAAAGCACCTTGTACAGTCGTAACATAGCATTAGGCTCCATTCCCCAAGTCTTTCCAGCTCAAAACTTGAAAAGATGGCATATGCCTGTCAATCTCTTTTTCAAGTACGACACATGAGGGCTCCATATGTCTCTGTCGACTATAACACCCAAACATTTGTGATATCGACGATATGGTATATTTTTCCCGTTAATTGACACTCTGTAATTCGACATGGGTTTCCGCATAAATGATAGAAGAGCGCACTTCCCGGAGGGAACTTCCAGGCCTCGATTGCGGAGAAACAAAGCAGTGGCAGTAGCAGCTCTCTGTATTCTCGCTCGAAACTGTAGGCGAGTTACCGCAGATGTCCAGATGCAGATGTCTACAGCGTATGTTAAAAGATATTGTTTGGTAGGTGCGTATGGAGAGCGATTAGTGTTATACTGAAGAGCACGGGGCTCAGTACACCACTCTGAGGGACGCCACGACAACTGAAATGTGCAGACGTGTTCCCGGCCTCCGTACTCACAAAAAATGATCACATTTGGAAATAACTGCGTGTCAACTTAAACATTCGGCCACCCACTCCAATCGCTTCTTGTGCGGTAAGAACGGCTTGATGTGTAACGTTATCATAGGCTCTTTTGATGTCATGGAACAGAGAGGCGCAAAGACACTTATGGCCTTTGTCGTGTTCGACGTACGTGATTAGGTTGATGACGCTATCGATTGATGATCGACCACGTGGAAAGCCCGCCATGGCATTTGGGTAGATCTCATGATATTTCAAGTATCACTTGAGTCGGCCGAGAATCATTCTTTCCATCACTTTACCCACGCAACTAGCCAATGCGATCAGGCGATAGGAGGAGAGTTCGAATGGTGAATTGTCAGAATTTAGCAGTGGTACTAGACGACTAGTTTTCCAACCTAAGGGGACAGTGCCCTCTAGCCAACAATCATTATATAGCTGAAGTAGAGCTATTCTCGCGCGCTCACCCAGACGATCCAGGGCTCTGTAGGAGATTCCGTCAGGTCCTGGTGCGGAGGCACGTTTTCATGAAGCGAGTGCTGCCTTGAGCGCCTGAATGGTGAACGGGAAATCTATACAGGTATTACGTGGTGGCGGACAACTACTCGAAAGTGGTGAGCTGCTAAGTGCTGTAGTTGGCGCTCATAATCCGGCGCAGAACTCTTCAGCAACATCCACATCTGGTCGATTTTGGTAAAGGGCTAAGGCCTTGAATGGTGACTTCTGAATGAGGGATGACCGCAAACCTCTTACCGTCCTTCATATCTGCGATAAAGGCTTACGACGGTCGAGTGACTCGCAGAAAGTAATCCAGCGTTAGAATTCTAGCTTGTCCTACCAACGTTTGATCTTCTTCTGCATACGTCTAGCAGTCCGTGAATCTTCAATGTCCTTCGTGCGCTGGTACCTTCTTTCAGCTCGTCGTCGCAAAGCTCGAAGCCGCTCCAGCTCTATGTCGACGTCGATTATTCTTACAGGGCATGGGATCGCACACACAGTCTCTTTTGCAGTGTTCTTGATGGCCTGTTGTAAATCGGATATGTGTTCTTGGCATTGGTCTTCCATACGAGACTGAAATTTTTTCCAGTCCACTCTGTTAACCATATCGTGCACTTTAGGAGGCGACAATATTCTGATCTTGACTATTGTTAGAATGTGATCACTTCCATGCGCTTCTATATCTGTAAACCATTCAGTAGGTTTCACTAGGCTTCGCGACACAAAAGCCAAGTCGAGACAGCTACTGTATGTGGAACCACGCAAAAATGTAGGACTGTCATCGTTCAGTAACCAAAGTTTGTTGTCGAAAGCAAAAGACACCAAGTTTCTGCCCTTCATGTTGGTATTCTGACTTCCCCATAATGTATGATGAGCGTTAAAATCCCCTATGATAACACACGGGTCAGGAGTTAACGCTATGATGTCTCGTAGTCTTTTTTTATCGAACCGGCTTGATGGTGATAGGTATGCGCCAACCAAAGTGATGTTGAGCCTCCTCTTTTTCACTCTTAAGCAGACGTATTGGTTTCCATCATGAAGTGGTACAGGTTGAAGAATGTAATTAGGGTCTCGGCGAATGAACACCAGAACTTCGCTGCTTTCAGTAACAGTGGACGACATAAAAGGTTCGTATCCCGACAGTTGTATTGCACTCGATAAGTTCGGCTCACAGATGACAATTACGGGAAACATATTGACGTACACAAATCGACGAAAGTCACCAATGCGCGATCTCAGTCCCCTGGCATTCCACTGCAGTATTGCTGCTTTACGAACCTCCTCCCTGAAAGACAGTGGTGGGTTAGCCATGGTCTACTCTAGGGCTGCCAGCACTGGACTAAGCACGTCCAGTACTTGAAGGGCACTTTTGGCTGACGGTGTATTCAAGTCGCTTAACAACACGCGAATGGTATCCACTAATGATTTTAGCATCACCATCACGCGATGATCTGGCTTCCCGGCTGTTGCAGCATCTTGTGCTTGTTCTTGAGGTGGCTTCTGTTGAGGCTCAACAGGTCGTGTAAGCGGCTTCTGTTGAGGCTCAACAGATCGTTTAGGCTGTAGGGGTGGCCATTCCTTTGGGGAGAGAGATCTCCCAGCATCTTCTCTTTCAGCGCATATGTTTACCATGCTAGGAGCCGCGCCTGTCGATTTCACTTGAGTTTCTGACTTTCTCGTTAGATTTTGCACTGTCTTCCGTGAGGACCTTCGACGACGACGGCGCCTTCGCCTTACTTTTTGGGCAGCTTGTCTGTCAGTCAAGTTGTCTCACACCATTTGCCTCAGAATATAAATCTCTTTCTTGATCTGAGGACACTCCTTGGAGGAAGCACTGTGAGCGCCGTGGCAGGTGGGGCATTTCAACGTAGTTGCACTACAGTCGTCTTCTGAGTGGTGTTCAGTGCATCGGGGGCACACTGCGAAATTTCTGCAAACACCCTTCACGTGGCCAATCTTCTGGCACTTGAAACACTGCATAGGCTTCGGAATGAACGGGCGAACCTGGTGACGAAAATGGCCAACCTTCACGTAAGAGGGAAGACAGTCACCCTTGAATGTTATTCGCACACAATGAGAGTTGCCTAGGCGACCAGCATGCACAATGAAGTTGTCTTCCCTCACTGGTTTTATCAGTACAGGAAAATGTTCATTGGCGATTTCAGTGTCTATACCATAGGTAACTCCTGTTACGCTGTCACCATTCGCTGGTATGATGGATCGGACTTTGATGTTTCCCAGCTCCGACACATGCTGTAGCATGTTCAGTGCACTCGGGTTCATTACGTTCATTGCCCAAATATTCTTCCTCGTGTTTATCCTGATGTCCTTAATCTCGTTAGGCACAATGTTTTCAAAATGCAAGGACAGTGCTTGCCTGTTGAGGGTGCGTAGATATGCCGTGGTTGTCTGCGGCACAAACAGAATGGAGTGAGGCCATCGCTGAGGCGCTGTCCTCACAGTGGCTGTACTTTACGCTGGTGATGCGTTCATGATTCTTCGTTTGGCCTTGCGGTAGAGCACAGGTTCGAAGCCGTCTTCCGAGGACTCGTCGTCTGATGCAGAGTACAGCTCGGTGTCCTCGCTTTCGCTAAATGCATTACCACGCTTTCTAGAATCAATGCTCGTGGATGAACTGGTACCGGGCAGGATCTCCGGGGATCATATCATCAACGAGCTAAAGAAGCTGTCTCCTTCACAGTTGAAATTACGAATAGAAGTGCAGAGCATCAAAACCCAACACCTCGTAAACAGCGCCGCTATTTCTCTCACAAGTACACGCTTTACTACTGTCTAAACCAGCTGCTAGCGTATTGAACCAATGCGGGTGCAGCTAGAATCAATCAAATTGGATACAGTTGGTTCTACTGCTTGAATTGTAAGATTGGAGAACCATCTTCATGAAGGCGAAAACCATCTAAAGCGTAGCAACTTCTTGTCTGATACTGACTCAAAAGAATTATCCGTGCTTGGAAAAAATCTTCATTCGGCACTTCGCCGAGCACCTTTATTACCTATTTGGCCGCCAAATAATTGAGGCTGCACATCGACACAGTACATACACTCAAGATCGAAGCCGGTCACTTATAGTTAAAATGGGTTTTTTTTCAAAACCAAGGAAAAATCTGCCAGGGGGCTGAGGTGTGTAGTTGCACCTTACATGGGCTTCTGCTTTTGTTGCTATTTTCTGTGCAACCTTGCCAGGACACTGCTAACGTTTTGTGACCCGGGATTCCTGACGTTGCAAGGCATCGTTTTACACCAGACCTATCGTGTGTGTACTTTTTTACTAGATATTGAGTGAGTGAACAACTTTATTTACTTCCTGCAGGTTACCAGGCTGGGTTCCCACCTAGGAGCTGGTTGAGAGACCATGTCTCTCCGCAGCTTCTTTCGTCTGCTGGATTGTGACTTCTAAAAAAAAGTGCCGCCATATCCACGAAGTGAATGATGATGAGTGGGCGAAGCTCTGGAGGAAAACCTGGTAAACCATGAATCTTCCGTACATTTTGCCTACTCGATTTTATTACAATGCTCCCCCTAGCGTACGTCGCCGCACTAAATCGAACGATTGCCTTCCACCAATGACACGTGCCATATGTGACATCATTCCTATTTTATAACATCTCGTATCTTTCATCATCAACTACAAGTACCGCCGTCTAGTTTATAACATCCTGCATCTTTTCATCATCAGCTACAGGTCCCGCCATCTAGTGAGCACTGAAAGAACTAAACGAGAGGTGGCTACATGCAGGAGATGGTGCCGCCATCTAGTGAACACTGCAAGAACTAAACGAAAGAAGGCGACATACGGGAGACGATACCGCCATCTAGTGGACACTGCAAGAACTAAACGAGAGGTGGCTACATACAGGGGACGCACAGCCCACGCCTTAAGGAGCTTCGCCCCTAAAATATTTTGCCTGTTCACTGGGACGCAACATCGCCAAAGAATCCAAAGGCCGCGCTGCACGCACATGCTGCTGTGGCACCAGGACAGGCCTGCGAAACCAGATGGATGCCACCGGCTCTTAGGTCCACGAGCACGCTGCTCGCGCAACACGCAGACACAGCGTCTGAGGTCAAAAGCTAACGCCCTCATGGAAACGCAGATGTGTAACCCACGTAAAGCGGGCCCAAGTACGATGCAAGTGGACAATACGGAGGGTAACTCAAGAACGGCATCACGCTGTACGTTTCATGAAAATAGAGAAAAAAACGGCAGGCAAATCCCACATTGGGTTGCTAAAAACTGGCCGTGAAGGCAGGTCAGACAAAGAAGACAAGTCAGCCGAAAAAAGAGCTACACAACCTCTGAAGCCAGACGCGGAGTCTCAACCACACCGTCAAAGCAGCACTAGGATGCGGTCATTCCCTACTGACGGCTATAAATTTTTATTTTGCCCGCCACCAGGACTAGATCTTTCAAAGCGAACACTAATCGAGGGTGCACGTGTCATCAGATGATCAAGTGGCTTGCCTCAGCTGGACTTTTATGACCCTGTGCGAGTACAGTTGCAGAAAGTCGAGAATGTGGTCATCGCAAGCACAAGTGCTGAACGAGCTTCAAAACTGCAAGATATTGTTTTATTCGTTATTATTTGAAGGTTACCCCGCATTGCCGAAAAGCGTTACAGCAGGAGGGTTACAGAAATGACATATGCAATTTTTCATTCTTACAGCATACTTGCATGGCAGACAATCCATTCCACCCTTTAACAGTTCTAACAAAAAATAAATTATTGAAGAGGTTCGTCCGGGTGCGTAATTCTCTTATTTTAAAAACATGGTCAGTTCTAGATGAACGGTAATGACGTTCCTTAAAATTTTTTTATTAATTCCTGTTTTATCATTATATCTCTGAAAAAAGAACTTCAGTCGCAGCTTTTGCCGACGCGGGGAAAGCAGCTCCCACCCAAGTTCATTTTTCATCCTAGTGCAGCTCTCCCCTCTCTTGTACCTTCCCAAGACGAACCTGGCCGGTATAAACGCTATAAAACAGGTATAAACGATATACAGCTTGGCGGAGTAATATATCAAAAAACAGCACATTTGAAAATAAAGGCTCTAAAAATAAAGTGAAAGATCTATAACAGAGTATACAACATTGCCCACCAGACAAGTGTAGCACACGTGAACTTGAGGGCAGCATACTAAAGCAGACGGAAGCCAGAATAATGAAGCGGGTAGAAAGAAGGCTGCAAACACATGAAGCGTAGATGCTCAACCTCGTCGAACGACACCTTGAAGCTTTCGAGGAAGCCCTCGCTGTGAAACTCCTCGGATCCATAGACATAATCATAGAGGAAGTGGTTACTAAAATTATAGCAAAGGTAGACCCACTATCGTACTGTAAGCATGTTTGACGCCAAGCTTGACGGCGTCATGGCACAACAGCATAACTTCATAACATTCGCATACAAAAATGTTTTACCCATGAGCAGCTAGCGAAACAATCAGGAACCAAGCGGAAAGAGCGAAAGACTATAGGGGATGAAACTGCAGTGGTAATTCGATTGACAGCAACAAATAACCGGCACCAGGTGGAAGTCAACTGCCAGAGTGGCAACACCCACACGAAGATCGTCTGAGCCAATCCCCATTCTTCGAATTTTGCACAACAAGTGCAGATCCTAGAGACCTCGTTCTGCAAACTTGCAAGAATATGTTAAAACAAATAATCCAGATATGATTGCGTTGCAGGAAACCCCCACACAGAAAAATCAACCCCCCTGGCTACAGCGTTCTCACACGCTCACCCCGCACCACAATTCTAGTCAAGAAGGCTCTAACCACACAGGCTTATGAAATCGAAGACATTCACATTGAACATACCATCGTGGATATAATGCCAACTCGGAAGACTCAAGAAAGCTTACACCCGACCAACCCTTACCGCCCTCCGCGGGAGCAGTTACACCAATGCGAGCACTTCGTCCACGAGCTCCATCAAATGGTTAACGGCAGCTGACTTGTCATAGTTGGGGACTTCAATCCTCCACACGCAGCCTGGGGCTATCACAGCACCAACAAGAAAGGGGCGCATGTTCACGACGCTGCACAGCAACACGGTCTGCCACTGTTGAATGACTTGCTCCATTCAACCCGAGAGTGCGACAGCGAGTCGAGAGGTACTAATCCCGATCTCACGTTCACTAGAGACGTGCACAACGCAACGTGGACAAGACTACCGGACACTCTAAGGCGCGACCATCACATCATTTCAATAGAGGTCGAACAGGCTCACGGCTTGCTTAAGACAGAAAGAGCTCGGCTCACGGACTGGACCACCTACAGAATCGACCTTGATGATGACTCGACCATCGAAGACATTGAAGCCTGGTTAAACAGTATTTTAAGTGTTGCTGATGGACATACTAAAACAATACACTTGAACGAGGACAATCGGGCAGTCGATAATCATATCCTTTACCTATGGGAAGATCGAAGATTGCTTATCAAACGATGGCAACAGCAAGAGCTCAACCACAAGCTCAAGCGCCGCATCACTGTATTCACCAAGCAGGCACAAGAGTACGCGGAAAACCTTGCGAGCCAGAACTGGCGATCCTTCTGCGACACACTTCAAATGACACTGAGCACAAAGAAGACTCGGCGCATTCTTCGAGCCCTTATCAATGACACCCACACTAAATCTAATCAAAGACATTCAATTCAGCGGCTCAAGTACAACTGAGAGGGCACTAAGCCCCATTACTCCAAGAACTTCAAGCAAAGCTGCGTGGCTCTGTTAACCAGCAAGCTACCTCTATCAACACTTCGACACCCAGGGACTACCCATGATCGCCAGACGAAGCACCAGACCAAACGTTCACGCAGGCAGAGCTACACGCGGCCACCGCTAAGTTTACGCGCAACACAAGCCCAGAAAAAGACAGGGTGACCACTGAGCACCTACGAAAGCTACCGCCCCGGGCGTTGACGGCGCTCTTTTGGCACTAGAATGACTGCTGGAAAAAGGACGAGCTACAACAAGTCTGGAAGCACTCGTAGGTGACCCAAGCCAAACAAGCCAATCGCGATTGCGAATTTTCGTCCCACTTTGCTTACGTCTTGTGCTGCGAAATCCTTTGAGCACATACTAAACAAGCGGCTCACCATAAACCTCAAACACCATGTTCAGCTTCTGCCAAATGTTCAGCGCACAAAGCTCTTTTTGCACGTAAAGGAAGATATTCTTTTTCGAGCACAGTAAATCATGTGTTCTAGCTCTGGGCGTAAAGGGCGCATTTGACAATGTAAGCCACGAAGCCATTCTGCGTAGCCTTGAAGATGTCGGCTGCCGTGCCAAAACACACGCCTACATGCTGAATTTCCTCACCAACCCCACAACCACTGTAGCAATTGCCAGTATCTGGAGCGAGCTTTTTCAACTCCCTAACAAGGGCACGCCGCAAGACTTAGTGGCATCAACACTATTATTCAACATGGCCCTCCTTACGCTCCCACTTCTCTTGGACGCTGTCTCTGGGATACATCACGCGTTATACGCTGATGATATCACTATGTGGACCAGAGGTGCAAGCAGGGGTGAGCACGAGGACCGACTTCAAGAGGCGCTTAACATGACTGAAGAATATCTCAAGACCTGCGGCCTCCTTTGTGTTCCCGAAAAGACGGAACTGTTAGTACTTGCGGCACGCGCCCGCGGTAGACCACCAAGCTACGATGCACCTGACCCAAGAGTCTTTCTACAAGGAGTCCAAATACCAGAAGTTGACAAACTTCGAGTCCTTGGACTACCTATACATAAAGATGGCTCTGGCCGTGCTGCCCTACCCCGGCTGCAGAACATCGTTACACAGCTCACTCGCCTAATCCGAAGAGTGGCTAACCACCGCAGCGGCTTCAAAGAGCACGACACCCTAAAAGTGGTACAAGCTCTCTTTTACTACCGCATAACCTTCGCAACTTCCTACCCTAACTTGAAGACAGCGGAAAAACAAAAGCTTAGTCTGCTGATACGAATTGCTACAAAGCTTGTCCTAGGACTGCCGCCAGCCACCTTAACTGACCAATTGCTCCCCATGCGAGTTCACAATACGTGGTAAGAACTCACCGAAGCACACCTTATCAACCAAGCCGAGAGGTTCAAGCTGTCACTAACAGGGTAAGCCGGCCTTCGACGCACACGATACGAGACCACCCTAGAACCCAACGAAAAACGCAAAGGCGAAATTCCGTCGGAGCTCCGAGATGGCCTTGAAATTTGGCAGATTCCTCGAAATGTCAATCCTCAACATCACCAAGCAAGGCGGCTCACCAGGGTTAACATGATCCGGAAAATTCATGGCAATGACCCGCAGGCGCGATACGTGGACGCAGCCCAATATACGGGACATAACGCATTCACAATTACCGTGACATATTACAAAGGCGCGGTACTGGAATCGGCAACTATCATCGCCAAACGTGCGGAAACAGCTGAAGACGCTGCTATAGCACTCACCACTCAGAGGATGAGGATACCATCGTGGTCTTCACCGACTCACAAACAGCGGCACAGAACTACCTGAAAGGCAGGGTCTCCAGGGTGGCGATTAGGCTACTAAAGCGTACGGACAATCCTCCTCCCTACACATGCATCGTATGGGTTCTGGGTCACGAATATCTCGAGGCAAATGAAGCAGCACACACCCCAACCTGCGAATGCATCAACCGGGCATTCCCGTATGAGATCCGAGGCATCTCCCTCTCAACAACAGAAACAGAGGCAAAAGAACCCGTATACCACTAACGTATAATGCATTACTGCAACATTATCGGCTCGAACGCAAGTCATACCGTTCGCCACATCAAAAACTCACAAGAGACGAACGCACTGCCTACAGGCGTCTTCAAAGCAGCACGTTCACCCACGGAGTACAATTGCACCATATGAGGCCAACGTTTCACAGCTATATCTGTTCTCACTGCAATGTGGCAAGCACTCTGGCGCACCTCCTACTGCAGTGCAAAGTAACCGTCTCAATGCTACAAGCAGCAGCACCAGATGCTGACGAAAACCTCCTCAGTTAAGCGTGGGAGATCGCGATCTCCCAGCCGTACCTGGTCGAGCAGCGTCAACTTGTCGCTCGAGCCCAGCGGGCTGTCCAGGCCAGAGGGTTCCTGGAATAAGGGGCCCTCCCACTTTCACTCACAAGCCTAATTCAATAAATGTTTTCTCTCTCTCTCTCTCAATACCAAGGACACGTCGCTCTGAAGTGACCGTAAATTAAAGGGTACTGCTTTCGGCATAAGCGAGGACCAGGCTTCCTGCAAGTCCAAAACACACCTCATTGCTATTGCAAAAAAGCAATCCGTCCCTTTTTTAATTCGTTGCAAAGCGTTTCCCATGAACTCGAAGTAATATGTCTGCAACGAGTCATGTCAAAAATTTGTTTTTTGTTTTGTTTTTTATGGTATTTTTGATGCATCCTCTTAAGTACACGTGGTATGGCGATTTTTTGTTTAACCATAGTTTATGCGCAATCAATGTTTCAGTCGGCCGTTCAGATTTTGTCCTGTGTAGTTCTCGTCTATTTGTATTTGTTTTTTGCGCGATTATATATTATTATACAAAGAAACTCTCCATTAAAGGGCCCTGCGACTCTTTTTGAGCATGCTGAGGAAACGCTGCTCATCGGTAGTCGAGGTTTCCTAGAACACGCGAGCCAAATAATATAGCGAAGCACGTGTCCTTGAATTTTTCATTACTTGTAAAAATCTGCTAAAAAGACTAGACCATCATCACGGCATGAATGTTTAAATATAGGAAAAGTGCAAAATAATGCGAAGGTTTACTCAAACACAAAGAGGGAAGACTTTGTACATTGTGTCAAACTATGTTATCACAGTGCAAAGCTTGTATGAAACAATGAAAGTGGACTGCAAAAAACAACGAGATCATAAAAAATAAATTATATAGTCTTTGTGTTTTGTGAGAGGGGGAGTGTTAAAAGTAGTTGGCAGGTACATGGAGCAATTGATTGTCTCTGGCTAACTTACGAGGAATTCAAAAGGTAATACAACTGAGCAGTAGACGGAAGGATATTCTACAATGAACTTGATTGTAAAGACAGCATGCCTTCATCGGCAACAAAGCGATGGAATTGTTAATAGTCAAGCAGGCTTACAATAAGATCCTCAGTCATATTTAGCGAAATGATGGTTGGAAATGCTGAGGAATCTTCTCTGTACCTGCTCAATAGCGTTATAGCTGGAGTTAGCAAGTTTTGTAATATCGTCAATAAATTATGTGGAAACCGTTATTGTTATTACAACAATATATTATTATTATTATTATTATTATTATTATTATTATATTTTTATTATTATTATTATTATTATTATTACTTAAAACACACATACCGGTGTATAGTACAGAGAGAATCAGGAGCATAACTGAGCACCAATGCATCTTGAGCCTTCCTCTTTGCGTTGTGCTTCTGGCGTATAAGGTTCGCTTCGGCTGCGAAATACCTTTGTAGTGGTCGGCTTCTGCGAGCAGTGTGCATGCCGAGCTCAATGTCGCTTTGTTGGTATTCAGTGCATGCAGGTAGACGAAGCATGTGCCGATGACTAATCTTCCGCAGGACTCCGAGTCGCTGCAGACGTTTTCCACAAGAGCAGGCATTACCATGGCAGCTGCGCTTTTTGCAATCAGATGTGGCAAGACTTTCACTTCTCTGCACGCACGTGATGACGCGGGTGCGTGGGATTCACCATTCGAGTCATGGTTGTGTAGGCCGCAACTCCGAACTCACAAAGCCACTCACTATTTCCGGCTACGGCTGTCAAAGCTCAATGCTGGTAAATTGGGCCGATTGCTTGTTCTTTATCGTAAACTTACAGGCCAAAAAGCCAAGGAATATAAATATAACATCAATAATAATAATCAATACAAATAACAGCTGGTATATTATGTCCTAGCTTTAATATATATGATAATGAGCAACAGCATAGTGGAGGGCTCAGGAAAATTTTGCCATCTGGTGTTCTTTTACGTACACTGACGTCAATCACACAGTACGCAGGCCTCTAGCATTTCACCTCCGTTTGAAATGTGACCAACATGGCTAATATCGAGCCTGTGACTTTCATGTTGACATCCGAGCACCATAGCCATTCACTGCTACACCGTGGTGGACCCTTCATAATAACATGAATTCCTGCACATGATGTGATTATCAGTCCCTTGGGATGTTTCAGCTCTATAGATTATGTTTGTGCATATAAAGCTGTTGAAAGTTGGGGCTTGTTTGGCTTCATGTGCTTGTGTGTCGTTCTTCCCTTTTTGTTCGCTATTATTTTACAATCACATCGAAACATGCACGGAATAGTGCACTCTTTCAGCCCTTCGTCTGTCCGGTGATATTGCCACTGCTAAAGCTTCAGGTAGATAAAAAAAACAGTGAATAAAAGGTGGCTGTGTCCTACAACGATTTCTCATCCAACTTGTGGCACACGCATAACACTGAGTCGGCCAAAACCTACCGCTGCCTTACAGGTGCCTCCAACAAGCGAGTATAGATGTAATGAGCGAGTTCGTTACATTGATGGACGCAGTTAGCTGTAAATGAAAGTACATCAACCCCGCAACAAAACTAACCGAGTGTGAAGCAATAAGCGGAGATAACAATAAGGGCGTGTGCGTCGGCTGTACAAGTACCACCATATGGCAAAAATAGTAACTCGGAAACATGAATGACAAAATTACTCCTAAAAAGTAATTGAATCACGGTAACAATTGCTTTTTGTTGAACTTCAGAAGCATGAACTGTTGCGATACTTGGTGAAACATATTTTGTCTTCAAAGAGGAAAAACTTGACCATGTACGACTTCAACGAAAACCGAGGGACAGGAGGAGCCCTGTTATGATCGGCCTGTCTGGCTTGATGCCGCTTTGTCGCATGAGACATTGTGGCTGAGCCTACCCTTATTTCTTCCGTGTCAGTGCTCCCAGAGATGCATCAAGAGTGGCGACAACAGAGAAATCGTTCTTCTAGCTATCCCAGGTCGTCGGCGCCCCTCGTAAAACTCTTTGGACACGCCTGCCCGACTGACAAATTAGGAAGAGTTGTTGGCCGTCGAGGCGGCTTGCTCTGTCGTCAAGGTGCCCCGGGCATAGGACCCAGCGTCTGACAACCGTCTGCGGATGCCTTTCCCGCGTTCTCCGCGCCACCCTGATGCCGCTGTTTCCACAATTTGTGGTCTGCCTCGCGCCGTCACTGAAAGAGACTGCGAAATTGACTTCTACGTGAGACTCAACGTCTTCTTGCTGTGCTGTGTTGTGTGTGGTGTGAAGTGCTTTCTTTCTCGCCATAGGCTGAACTGGGCATGCCTCTTCCCCCTTTCGTGGTTTAGGAAGGAGGCGGCGTGTCACCTTCCCCTTTCGGGGGCGAAGGTAAATATAGCAATTTTCATTGGACTGTTCTGGCCTCTATTGTTTTGCTGCAGAGAATCCTGGGAAGGACAAGACATAAAATGGGAGCGCCGAGGCGCTCTCGGAAAGCTCTTACAAGCTCCGAGAAGCTCACGGAAGCTCTAGGGTTTCCACGATACTAACCCGATCGTGTAGCAACACGCTACCAGTAAATATGTAAATAAAAGTCACTGTTAGCAGCTCCCGGCTCCTCTCCTCGACATCTCCCCGAGACTCCGGCTGGCGCCAGTCCTCAGGGCAGACCCACTGTTACATTAGCCCAAACTAGGAAATAAGGTGAAAGCAATAAAAATTAACCAATTGACAGTGATCGCTCATGCGGCGGAACGAATTATGATTGTGAATCAGATAATTTCTATTCATTCTGTGTCAAGTTTTCTATCTCGAAAACGAGAAGAGAATCTTTCTTGCAGTCTAAACGAACTATGTTACAATAGTTACAACTGACCAAAAGAAATTATATTACATGAACACTACTTTGCAAGAATAATGAAATTATTCTAAAAGTACTTGAAGAAACGTGCGTCATTTGTCACTAGCTGACGTGAACTTCATTTGCGGTGCATATACAATGAAGTCTCAGAGATATGAATTACACCAGAGAAGCAGCAGTGACGTCTACGAGAGCTCGCAAATGAACGATAATATTTTTTTAGTGAGACTCCTGTTTTTTGATGCGGGATTTTGTATTTTGTCATGCTGACACGTTTGTATATTTTTGCAAGTGCTTCATTTTATATTGTTGTGTAACTTGTCTATTCCACGCATAAGAAATTTTGAAGCATTTGAGTTCCAGCGTCTGCGACCTGTCCATAATAATTTATTAATTTCTGATCACGTTGAGTTTCTAGCAATGCCGGTAAATGGGCTTCTACGGCGGTGTATTCAGTGTAGATACTCACTTTAAGAAGTATTGCTTTAATTACGGAGTTTCTTCAGAGAGCAGGCTTAATAGGTACTGTCAGAGACACCTTTTCGAGCAGTAGGGAAGAGGACGCAACGTCAATGCACACAGATATATATATAAACCCAAATAATATGCACATGAAACAAATACAAAAGCACAGCAAGCACAGAGAAATAACAGTGCGTCTTTAGGGAACAATTTAAAGAAACAACGCACTAACGCGTTAGCGGACTGATTACGCAGCTGCGGTGGCGTTGGCACTATGCAGCGAGACGGGCAGGTGGATTAGGCAGATAAAATGCGCCCGCTTCGCGCCGGGAGAGAAGGCATGTCGTTCACGAAGTCATTTAAGCGTTAACGTCCTCCGTGGTACCCACAACAATGTTGGCCTCCCAAACGTTGATGGCAGGCCACGTCAACGCCTCAGCTTCTGTCACCATCTGATCAGACAACAAGACCTAATCTGTTTTCTTCTTTTTTATCTTCTAGATACGAATCTTCGTAAGACTTTACCATATCAATCTGGCTTCTATCCGTTCGTCCACTGTACACAGGCGAAGTGCAGGCGGAAACATATGGTTTAGGCACAGCCAACATATGGTTTAAAAATAGATCCTCCCTCCATCTATCTGTTCATACGTTCATTCGTTCATGCGTTCGTCCACTCATTCTTCGGTCCGTTCCTAATACTCGCTGGTCAAATCAACGTAGGTATTATGAACCTTAGCACTAAACATCATTCCGTCATGAGCCGCGAATATACGCCAATTTTTTTTTCTGTTTACATGACATCGGTGCTGGTGGTAACGGGTTACAAGTGACGCCATTAACAGTAATTTGTTACTTTTTTCAGTACCTTAGTAACGTACTCGTTACAAAGTTGGAACTGTAGTGGCCAACGTCCGTACGTTATATTTTTCGCTAACGTTCAGTGTCATGTTACTCGTTACTTTTTTAATCCTAGGTGCCATTTCTCCAGACTTCGCCGGATGAATTCTTTTGTGCAGCGCCGGATTGCCGTCGCCTAAACATGCATGAAAAAAAGAAGACGTGTTGAATCACTTTTTCTTGTAGAAATCTTGGGTAGATTGCCGGAATCACTGTGGGGAGGGTTGTGTCATCGACACACAAAGCTTAAAGAAAGACTTGGAATCCGCCGTAAAAATATGTACAGTGCTCAACTTGCATTTCTATAACCACGGAGCATCGCGCGCGGAACAGCATGAGCGACATCGGCAGTCACAAATACGCCGCATCTGAGCATGCGCAGCTCCTATGATATGTCTGCCCTGCAGTTTCCACCCTTCTTTATCTCCGTGGCCATGATGACTCCTTTGGCCGTCGAAGCGCTGTCAACATTATGAAACCAAACTAAAACAAAAAAAGAAATATTCCCACCTCGTGACATATCACAGCGACATCTGTTTTACTTCATCTTTTTTCTTTGTGTGTTTGTTTTGCTAAATTGTTCAGAGCGCTTTCGAAAGCCAAAGCGGTTGCCGCATGTGTGGAGATAAACAGAGATTATTATTGCAAGGCAGGCACGTCACTGTCGCCGCGCATGCTCAGGTGTGGCGTATTCGCGACTGATGTCACCCGTGCTGTTTCACGCACGACGCTCCGTCGTTATAGACATGCGAGTAACACTCCACGGGCATGCTTTTATGAAAATGTGCTGAGGCAGGTGGATTGCTGGCACCTGTGCTTCTCCATCCCCAAGCGATAGTCTGTTCGAAAGGAAAGCGCGTGGGCTGTTTAATAAGCGCCACGTGCTGATTGCGATGGTTCGTTTGGGGGCACGCAGCTGGGGAACTTTGCAAGATCCTGCGGCAACATGAAGTTGGGGTGCGCAAATTCCAGGGAAAAAAAGAATACGCTTGCTGAATTCAAGCGGGGTGAATGACCACAGCATAGAATTTAACAGCTCTCGCGTAGTAGACTTAAAGGCCAATTACTATCAGCAGCTTTTTGTAGAATCCTGACCCATCCAGAAGACACCCGGTAACTTGAACCAATCTAAATGTGCGCGGCCGATGGAGAGTCTGCCTCAGCGGAATTTCGCATATCATGGAGGGACTCAAGGGCATGAAGAAAAACCGTAATAAAGGAAACTTCATTTTTTTCCTTCTAGAGCAAAAAAAAACAATTTTTTTTCTCTGCGCTTTGATTGGTATTCCTTATTTTCAAATAACTACGGTTGCAGCCGAAAAGAAAAAGATAGCCACAAGGCAGACACAACTGCAGCTAGTTTTCTAATCAGAGTTATTGCAAAGAGGTGATTTCACGAGATCTTGGCATGGATGCGAAAATGAAAAATTTTAGGTTTGATTGGGTGTTTTACAATTTATGCACATGCTCGAGAAGGAACATTGTTTTGAAGTTCTTAAGATATGAGGCCAAAAATATTGAACATTTCAACATAGCGAGACCAAGTTCATAACGCACCGTTCTCGAAACTTTATAAAGATGTAACACACACATATCGCTGTTACAACAAAAATGGCATTTTGTTTATGAACAGTGTGCACAAGAAAGAGTAAAGTAACATTTTACTCTACAAAAATGTCTTAATGTGCCACAATTTTTTTAGAGTACCTATGTAACAGTTGCACTAAGTTCATAAAACTTACACAGTTTGGCTTCAAAACCTATTCCGCTTTTTCTCTCTTCAGTGGCAGCTACGTTGCTAATTATTGAACCCCGGGTAGTGGGGCAAACTATTATAGTGCGAAGGAACAAGGCACCGTTTTTCAAAGAAAATTAAATGCAGCGTTGTGGGCGATCTTCACGCTTCTCAGTGATCTATAATGATTAAGAAATCTCTTTAATACTACGAAGTTTGCACATCAGCTTTACTAGTACAGACCTGAATTGGAATTTTCTGCATATATACACTCTAAGCCAAAAGGGAGCAACAGGGGTATAGGGGTTGCTCCTTTTAGGGAGCAATTTCATTGCCACTCTCATTACTCCCCTAAAAGGAGTAACAGCAAAGGGACGAACCGTTGCTCTGCTTTCAGTTCCTCCTTCGGGTGATGAACAGTTACTCCCTCCAGTTCCTCCCTGCGGACCAACAGTTACTCCCACCAATTGCTCCCTGCGGACCAACCATTACTCCCACCAGTTGCTCTTCTAAGAGGAACAGTTACTCTTTACCGTTCCTCCGACGTGTTCGCAGTTACTCTCTGAAAACCGACCGCACATGCTTCCGGTTACTCCTTGGGGAAATGACTATCTCGAGTATGCTTGTCACACGCTTAACACACGGCGAGAGCTCCTTAGAAGAGCACTGCTTGGGTGCCTCTAACACAAAAAGTGGACAATATTGAAAGGAAAATAAATGCTTTATTGTTCTTTTTATGAGACGACGTGTGATCACACGTAAAAGTAGACTTCGCCACACCACAGCCAGCACTAAACAAGCCCCATAATACATCAAAGGTTTTCTGCGTCATCCGTGGAAAAACAATCTTGAATTTCTAGCATAGGGCAGTCTGTGTCATCATTGGTGAGAGAAGGGCAACTTCTTCAATGCTGAAGGACTCAAGTTTCGCAGCTGGTGTTTCCATCAGGCTAGCACTACGGAATGTCACCACAGGCATATGTGAAGCATCTCAGTGCTGCAAGAAAAAAAAATAGAAGTGTGAGGTTAAACATGCCAGAATCAATACATAACAATGAGTCACACACACTGCAGCAGCGCTCACATTCTAGGAAGTCTACTGCAAAATGAAATGTGAAAAAAGGAAGGTTCGGCCAAACGTTACTTGGCAAGCCATATAAATGCTGATGTGGTAGACTCTTTTCACATGATGTCTCAGACAGCAATATTCTGGAAGAAAATGTGCAGCACCTCAACAAGGCATATTTGTAACAGTTAAAGATACCCTTAAGTTAACTTGTATCCTATACACAACTGAGTGACATTTCTATGAGCCCATTCATCATTGGGCATTCTAAGAGAGATCATGTGTGTGGCAAATAACACGTACCGTCCGCTCGTGTTAAAATACCTATTTAGCTCGTGCACATAGTTGTTCTCCATTCTACTGTTCTAACATACGCTGCTGCGTCTTGATTTGTGCAATACCTGTAGGCACAAGCCAAGCATGCAAAGCCTGCTTGAAAGCAACCATTTCCAGAGGCTACATGATAATGTTCAGTATATTTATTTGTACTTGATGCAAACGGCTGGACAAAACTATAGACAAATAAATGTAGACCGTGCTACCTGCAAAAAATGCTTTAAATTTAGTAAACTAGGGTGCATTTGTTCACTCGATTGACGAGTCACAGCCACGAGATATGTAAACGAAACAATATATTTTAAGGCATGCACAGATATTCTGATTCTTTATTTGACAGTGTCACAGATAGCTTGCCAATACATATATATCTGAGAGCAACAAGGTGTGACGCTTTTATTAGTTCAACGTCTTGTTGGTTCACAGCCAAACAGGTTACTGCTCTGTTAGACAAATTGGAATAAGCGCACCGTAGTTTCCAAAAAAAAAACATTATTAGAAGTTAGCTCCCGGAGTGAATGTCTGCCTATTTATTTTGTACTGCCTTCTACATGTGCCACAAAGACATTTGTTGAGGATGTGCTACCAGTCAAGCCAAGATCGCATACTTGGTCAAGGTGATGGAAATACAAACATTAGAAACACTCCC
This sequence comes from Rhipicephalus microplus, assembly GCF_043290135.1. Classification (NCBI taxonomy): domain Eukaryota; kingdom Metazoa; phylum Arthropoda; class Arachnida; order Ixodida; family Ixodidae; genus Rhipicephalus; species Rhipicephalus microplus. Next base: position 238,934,345 of record NC_134702.1, read on the forward strand.
ACCTCTAGTAAGAGCATAACACTTCATGATCTTGGAACAGCAAGGAGGTGCACAAGAAAGTTAAGCCCACTCTTGCAGAACTTCGAACGCAAATTTTTCAGAGTGGGGGAGGTCAACATGCTGTGGCACTTTTAAACCCATGAAACATCTGCAGAAAACAGGGTAAAGGCAAGTCAAGAAACGCTGTTATGAAGGCCTGTGCATGGACAGCTTTGTCAATCTAGGCCCAAGTGTTATGCTTTGTGCAAGCCAAAATCCATGTAAATATGGAAAGCATACTTTTAGGAGCACCAGCGTAAACAAATCTTGGCAGTTGGCTTTCTAGTACAAACAGCAATCCCTGCAATGAAAACAAACATTTTATCTTAACTGTAACAGTGTGAGCACACACACGGGCCAGCGGAGCCATGTCAAATTGTCAGTGCCAGTGCAGCCATGTGGCATGATAAACTATTCTCTGGCCAACACATGCACAGTTTGCCCCTAAAAAGCGATGCTTTCACATACGTAGTACAAAAAGTCTGCACTTACCAAAATTCACTTGCTTTCTGTAATTTAGCATCGTTGGGAGCATCTTTATCGGCGGTATAACCAAATTTGTGTCATATCCCTGAAAAAAAGTAGTAAAAGACATGCATCAAATATTGTTTCATTTGGTAGCAGTGAAGTCAGGTTAAGAACAGCCAAGTGGGAATCAGCCCACTTTTGTGCATGCGGCAAGTCCCAAACGGCGTTATTGAGGTTGTCGAAATTTTCGTCGATTGGTATTAACGTCGATATGTGACTTCAACGGCATGCCAAGTTTTCACAGCGCATAAAGATTTCATGATGCAGAATAATGACAACGCTAACGAAAACATACAGCATTTATGGTTGTCTTTTAAAATATTCAGTTTTGCGAAGGTTTTGCATGACTAAAGAAATCTGAAAGATTTGGGTCATTCCTCCTCCAATTATTCTGTCCATGTGTAAATTGCTCGCTTGATGGTGCGCTTTTAAAATAGTGCGTTCAGCGCAGAGGTGAAGCATGTGACGCAGTGATGTGGGCAGATTTTTTTTTTCTTTTTAGGCGTGTGGGGAGGGGGGGGGGGGGGGTCCGCTTATCTGAATTGGAGGCCGGGCAAGCGAATATGGTCGTCATAATGGGCTCCCTACGACTGGCCTAAAAAAACTCTGTGCGCAACCGCCTGGCTATGTCAGTGAAGTGATGCGACAATGATTTGTTCGCTTACTGATTTACATACACTTTACAGCTCTAAAAAATGCGGCCCAAGGCCCCAACACTCAGCCGTTAACGTTACACAAAGCCAATGGTAGAAAAGTGCCAGTATGAAGGCAGCTACAGGCCCGCCCCAATGTTATTTCAAGCGAGGAAGTGTTGCGGAAATGAACTTTTAACTGAAAAAGTACACTGGCACTGCAGTGGTGACAGGGGAAGCAAGAGGGTATGCAGGCAGTAATAATAGAGGTAATTTAGTCTGATACGGGTAGCAATGGACACGGTAAATACGAAAGAGCAAATAAATTCTCTTTTAATAGTGCAACCACTCAACAATGTATTGTAAGAGCATTAAATGTTGCTGGAAATGTCACTCACCTGCACGCTGATGCATGCACAGTCCTTTGTCTGACGAGCGAAGAGGCTTGCAGATAGCTGAAGACGTGTTTACGATGTGATTGTTCCACCCGGCAGCAAAATCCACAACAACTTCGCGCTCCATAAAATAAATATACACTAACCTTCATCACGAATAAGTAGAAACGCAAATCTGCGACACATACACACGATCGAAACATAGCTCACAAGCTCGCATGTCCATGTGCTCGCCGACAACAGAGACCACATGAATATGAGTAGTGCGAACGCGAACCTAGTTGCGCCGAAAAAAAAAAAAAACGTCGAGCAGTGGCAGCACAGGCGTTAGCGCAATGCTTTCAGTGTGTTCTCCTAATACACTTATAAAAAAAAACTCAGGTACACTAAAACTTATAATTAAATATAAAAAATTGAGTGTGATTTTTATTTAGTGCTAGTAAACATAAACACTGAATAAAAATTAGTTTGTAAATTACATCGCTTACTACACTAGCGCCACACTTGTCGTGCGGGCGCAGATGGCGCATATTTGTCATTCTGCCCTCGAACTACACGGTGAAGCGTGCTACCAAGTGTACGACTGATGAAAAGCGCGTCTGGGTCCGCTTTTTTTTTTCTTCTCCGATATATCAGGGAGGGGGGGGGGGGGCTCCATATGCACGTGTTTCGGTGCTTGATCGACTTTGACGCCCTTCCTTCGCGGACGAACGGCGTGTCTAGGCTTTTTTTTTTTTTTCATCGTTGTTTTGCACGTGTTTCGGCGTTTGGTCTGCTTTGACGTGCCAGCACTCCATTCTGCTGCTGCGTGTGTTAAGTACTTGCCGTAGCTGTATTCTCAGGCCTTCTGTGTTCAGCCAGCGCTGCTATCTTATTATCTGCGGATGCTAAAATAAATCACTGTTTTGGTTTGGTGAAGTTTGGCACACAGAACAAACAATAATCTGGCCCATGAATATCAATGTGGGCGGCATGCATATTTGTGTGCGGTGTCCTGCCGGGGAGTAACCGTTGCGTCACGAGAGGATTTACAGCGGTTCCTCCTTCCATTGCTCCCTTACAAACTTACGATGAATACAGTTGCTCCCCCATTCTCGAACAAGTCGGCCATCTTGTTCCGCTTGGTCTTTCCGGAGAGTAACAGTCGGTCTGAAGGAGGGAAAACAGCCGTTCCTCCCATTTCGGCCGTTTTTGGCTTAGAGTGTATACTCTGCGCATGCGTGCCAGCGTCGACAAGGCACGCGGCATTATTTTTACCGGCCAAAATGGGACGACCGATTTGGACCAATCAACATCTGGTGTAACAAACTTACAAATCCACTCCCCCACCCGACCTCCTCGGAAACGCAGGTCTCCGCCATTGCGCACTGGTGCGCGGCGAGCTATTTCGGAGGCCAAGGACCACCAGCTCCGATTTCGACGTGCTGCAAGGGAGGTGTTGTTCGGATCACGAAAAGGCTGATTATTGCAAATTTGCCGAGAGCTCAGTAAAATATCTTTGTGGATAGCGTGGATGAATAAATTTCATACTCTGTATATTGTTTCTTTCAGAAAAAGACGTCTTCAGCTTTTGCTACTGCGTCAGAAACCATCGCATGTACCTCTACACAGCAGTGCTGAGGTTCATTACATTTGTAGAAATAATTCTCAATAAATGACAACTTTGGAAGTAATTTTTCTTTGAGTTAGTAGCTTTGTGCTAAACATAAATTCAAAACTTAAATATCCTTCTATTGCCGGTTCCTGCAGCAGAGTCACATTAAGACATATGATTTCGGAGTAACGGCAGAGGTAACGTCGATTAGTTTTTCTCGGTAACGTTAGCGCTTACGCGTTACCTTTTCAATGCAACATAGGGCGGTAATGCGTTCCTTTTTAGGTATAATAACGCGTAATGCATTTATTACCCTTTTTCAGTAACGCGTACAACACTGCATGGCACATTCAGCACAGAGTCTACCATGAAATGCTGGTCTTGCTACTGGGCGCGCGCTTTCGCGTGTCTATAGTCACTTCATCACTCTCGTGTTTCTGGCGTCGTCGCACCTACACAGAGCAAAAAAGCGCTAGTCTCTAAGCTGTCGGCTTCAAAATTACCAAAACAACACGCAGCCGCAGCCCGCGAGACGTTCTCGCTGCGGCGGCGTGAATAGGAGGTCAGTAGCACTCCAGTTCAGTTCTTAGAGGGGCCCTCTTACGCTTCAAAACATAAGTGCTGACTGCAGACCTCACGGTGGCCCTCGCAGAACTATTGCGAGTGGAAATGCCGACGGAATACACAGACCTGTGAATAAATCAATTTTATGCTGAATGTAATCGTGGCAATGCATGGAACTAGGGGCTCATATTGAATTTTTCCTTTCTTTACCATGGTTTTTCACTAAACCGGAAAAGAAGAAATTTCTACGATTTTTCAGCTCGAAAATTGCGAAGCTGTTCAGAGAATGCGCCGAACACCACGGCTCTGAAGGAAATGCACTGGGTACGCTTATGTGCCGTTGTTTTAAGAAACTGAAAGAAAAAAATGTAAGAGTTTTCATCTATAAGCGCCATCGCGAAAAGACAGATCAGTAAACCTACAAAACGATAGTGAAGCTTTCACCGGCTGCCTCGTTTCACACGTGTAGTGTCCTCTTTAAGTACCACATTGTTTGTTACCATCGCATTGGCGTCCTCAATATGTTGCGCAAAGCTCGCAATGTGGTATACAAGCTCTTTGTACAGTATGGTTCTCAGTTCATTTCATTGGGCAGCATTCGGACGTCACAGGGCGAAGGGAACGCGGTCAGATGGGCCCGCGAAAATAGAGTTGAGGGTAACCATTCATTTCATTGTATTTTGATATCGCTACGCTGAATATCTTTGCACAACGTGCGCCTATCGCTGCCGTTCATGCAGCAGTTATCTCTTAAGCCTTCAGTCTTCGTAACCAGCTAGAAACACATGTAAAACAATGAGGTGGCGAAAAGGGTTAGAGGGCCCCTTCAAGTGGCATATGTAAGTAAAGCAGCCCGGTAGTTCACTTGTATGCTTTTTAATAGCAGGCATTTTGGGTTTCTGGGAATATACACTAGCGTAAACATTAAGGCAGCTCTCGGCGTAACACGTAGAAAGTAAATTGAGGCGAGCACATACGTACACGCAGCTGCACGTTCAGTGCACGCGCTAGTGCTGAAAACGACTCTTAAATTTCCAAGATTATTCAAGTTCAAGGGTACCGTGATCTTCAAAAGATCATTCATTTCCGCTGGGCACGTCGCGAAACAACGTTCGTGGAACGAAGGGCGTGCGAAGGCCAATGCCCATACTGATTTCTGCCATCGCAGTTCAAAAGCTTGTGACCTCTAACCATTGCGCTGATTAAGAAAAAGGTGGACGGTGGGTGAGCTCAACCTTTGGCTAAATTAAACACGATGAGGATGACAATAAGCGAGTTGCTATCCAGAAACAGTGCAGAGAGTTTCCGTGCGAGCAACCGCCACTAGCGACACATCGAAAGCGCGTTCGTTTTTGGTAACATTGTCCAAGTTTCTTTCTTGGCGAGTATTTCAAAAGTTTTATGTGAACCGCATTGGTTTAGGTAATGACCTGGCTTTATTGAACATGGGTGATTACTCACGACACCCACGCTGCCGCGAAGAAAAAAAAAAGTGCGGTTGTTTTAATGGTATACCTTACTTATCATCACAATATTAAAGAGTCCACAAAGAAAGTGCTGTTGTCGTACTGTCAACAAAATAACGTTTGCATCATCGGGCGTTTTAGTTGTGTCAAGTCTCTAAACGCGTTCGTGGCGATAATGTAGATCGTTTCATAGTTGTTGCGTATATGTATTCGAGCCTTGAGACAGCAAGGTCTTGATGTCATATCGAAAAAAATGAATTGATATCACTTCGCTGCTAGTGTGCGCCATTTTCGCTTCTGCATCAGCTTGTTCATTCCCAGCTATGCCACAGTGACTAGGAATCTATTGCAACGCAATGGTAGGTCCTTATTGAAATGCCTCATTCAACATATTGATTATGTCACACATCAGAGGAGTGTATGCAGTGTCTTAATTTATGTAGTTTCTAATTAGCTGAAGTGCCAGCTTGGACTCGCAAAATAGTGTTAATGTCACTAGACTCTGCTGTAAAATGTAGCACGCAACTTGTGAGACGGCGCTCAGCTCAGCGGCAGTAGATAATGTGTGGTGCGCTATCTTGAAGCGTTCAATTATTTATATGAGAGGCAAAGTGAAAGCTGCTGCAGAGGAAATCTTCGTGACAGAGCCATCAGCAAAAATGTGCACTGTATATCCGTACATATAGGAAATATACGACAAATCGAAGCGCTTATGTCCAGCAGTTGGCATTTTTACTTCTTTGTTATCTCTGGATAGACAATTGGCTTAGGCATCATCCAGAGCGGTATGTCGGAGATCACTTGTGGTCCATATTTTGATAACAACAAATCTCAGTGCGACATCACAGCTTTGGAATATGCAGCATTGCGTCGTCTGTTAAAAGCGTCAGCCAGTGGATGGTCTCGTCGCCTTGTCAGTAGCCTCAGCTGTACTCATAGTGGCTCGTGTTGAATATAAACACTAGTTGACAAGCACGTGCTTTCGCAATAGTGCCCCGTGTAGAATAACATCGAAATACACCTAGGTAAATTCTTAGGGCACGCGCCTGAACTTCCTCGAGTGTGCGTACAGCAGATTTGCAAACACGTGAGAGAGCATGAGCGCTGTAGCGGAGGTATCCAACAAAAATTACTTGGTATAGCTACAGTAGAGAAGATTTCGATGGCCCCATGATTTTCCAGAGATATGGTGAATGACTTTGACGAAGCTGTCCAGGTTTTTTAGCGCTGAGATGTGCTTCGAGCAAGACAAATCACGATGGATGATAACTTTGAGTAAGTTGTGATGAGTCATCTAAAGTATTGCGTTCCCATCGATCAATACAAGGTAGCAAGCCACGTATTGTCTCGTGAATGGCAGTGCTGCACTTTTTGTTCGTGGCAGTTGCAGTCTACAGATATTGAGGTACGCAGAAATTGTCGATACCGCACTTTGTAGCTTCATTTCTACTTGCATACGTGTTAGACTCGTGGTACAACTGCAAATGTCATCTGCTTACACAGAAACCGACATTTTGCCTCCTAGATTACCGACCTTCTGAACGAGGCCAACAAGCACGATGCTAAATAAGATTGAGCTCGGGACTCCGCTTTGAGGCACGCTATGGTAGACGGGAGGCCGATTTCAATCACTGTCGTTGGTAGACATGAATACAGTTCGTTCTTGAAGATAGCTGGCTATCCTTTAATGCATGTGGACGCCTATGCTGTAGTTTTCAAGAGAACTTAGAATGGTGTAATGCAGAACATAGTCTAATGCACCTTTGATATAAAAAAGGACTGCAGCCGTCAATCAGTGGCGCCGTTTCTAATGTTGAACGGTTGTTACAAAATCAATCGCACTGCCCATCAATAACCTTCTCTTCCGGAAGCCAGTCATGGCGTTTGGATATACTCTTTGCTTCTCTGGGAACCATTTCAAGTGCTACAAAACCATTCGTTTCGTGAGTTTGTCTACAAAACTTGCTAGCGCCGCAGGTCTGTAGGATAGCAAATCACGGAGAGACTTGCCTGGCTTTATCAATGCCACGACCTTGCCAGTTTTCCAGTGTGACGGTACAGTTTGAGATGCCCAAGAAAGGTTGTACAAAGACAGCAGTTCTTCGGAGGCTCAAGGACCAAGGTGGCGCATGGTAGCATGGATAATTCCACCAGGCCCAGGTGCACTGGAACGTTGCGAAATGAACATAGCCACATGAAGTTCCTGCAGCGTGAAAGAATGATCCAGACGGACGTCTGCTGTAGGGTTTGTGCACCAAAGCAGTGAGCCATTTCTTGTTGCAGAGCCCTAAAGGTGAATGCAGAATTCTTCCTTGATTTGTTTCTCGCTGCATGTCCTTATGATGGCCAATGCATGAAAAGGACGTAGTTGCTAAGGAGAAGATGGAAGAGCTCGTACAACGCCTCATATATGATATAATTGTTTTTGTGGTTCCAGGGTGACGCAAAATGACTTCCAGTTTTGGTGGCGAAGCTTTTCTAAATACATCTGAGTTTTGTTCTGCACGCTACGAGAGGTCCTAAGGTCTGTGGTCTATTTTGTTCGCCTGTGTTTGCGTTCAGCTCGACGATGCCTCTATGTATACCACATCAACCGACTTCCAGGAAATAGATGTGATAACACGTGCAGTGGTTTGTATTGCTGTGGAAATTCGTTCTTCAATCTCTGTTGGAGAGACTATAGAGCTAAAAACTTTCTATCTCATTTTTAAAAGCCTCCCAACCTGTGCATTGCCTTCGAATGCTTGAAACACCAGTATACTATCGTAGATGTACGTAAGTAGGAAGGTGATCACTGCCATACGTTTCAATGTGTGAACTTCAGGCGGCGGATGTTCAAAGGCACTGACAAGCGGCAGCTAAGTCGAGACAGCTGCTCTAGGTTGTGCCACGGGGATATGTCGGTGATTCATCGTTAAGAATATTGCTACGGTAAGAGCCGGGCTGTAGTATGTGCTCGGTAGATAGAAGAGGAAGACGACTTTGCCTGGTGCAGCCTGAGGACTCCATCTTTACCGCGACTGCAGAGCTTCATCCTCACCCTGTAAATAAATCCACCTATCCTTTAATTTAACCGTAACAGCTTTGTGGTGGAGGCGCTGGGTAATCAACCAAGATCTGAACACGACGCTTCAAGCGCCTGATCTACGACGAAGCCGCCGCCTTGCTGGAATGCCCCCATTACCACTGGCAGCTGAGATGTCTCATGGCGAAGAAGGAAACCGTATCCCCGCAGCTGCAGACCTTCTACCAGTCCCAGCAGCGCCGCTATTACCAGGTTCGCGTGCGGCTATTCCCTGGTTGCGTCACGATCTGATAGTGCTTCGCACAGTCGAAGGCGAATCTGGCGAGGACGTGGATGCCTGGCTCACACACTACAAACGGGTGAGCAAATACTACCAAAGGGACGCGGCGACCCAGCTGAACAATGTAGTATTTTTCTTAACGGACACAGCCCTCGTGTGGTACGAGAACCACGAAGATTCCCTCACGTCAGGGGATCACTTCGTTTCCCAAATAAGAGCGTGCTTCGGAGACTCCGTAGCTGAGAGAAAGTAGGCGGAACAAAAACTACTGCAGAGAGCTCAGATCCCAGGAGAGACGTGCATGACCTATGTCGAGGCAATCTTGAAGCTCTGCAAGATTGTCAACCCTTCTATGTCAGAGAAAGACAAAGTTAGCCACCTGTTGAAGGGCATTGCCGAGGACGTGTATCAGTTCCTCATCAGCAAAGACAGCCTTGCTACTGTAACCGACGTCATAAGCCACTGCCGCATATTCGAGACCCTGAAGATGCGACGTATCACCCCCAAGTTCGGTCGCCTACCGAATGTAACCACCGTGGCAAGTGTTGACAAATACACGCCGCTTGATCTCGCGTCGACAATACGCCACATCGTTCGAGAAGAGCTCACTCGACACGCTCACCTGACGCCGTACAAAGCTACACCCGCACCGCCTCCCTCTCGCCCTTCCGTGTCAATTGCTACAGCAGGCAACGATGACTGCAACTACAGGCCACCCTCACCACCGATGTCACAGCGCAATAACTACCTGCTGCCGAGGTACGAAGACTGCTTCAGTTACCCCTATCAGCCAGCCATCACCTATTACGACCCGAACGAAGATATACCCGTACCACCACCACGTCAGCGCAATGCTTTCCAACAGTACAATGCATACCGCCAAGCCCCTGTGTGCTACCGCCACGGTATCACCGGGCATATAGCTAAGTTCTGTCGTCGACAGAGAGAGCCGACATCCCGATATCGTTCCTTATCAGAGTTTCCACCAGCGGGCACTAGTCACAACAACGGTCATTGGCCCGCTTTTTCCAGGAGTACCTCGCGGCGGGGAAATCACCGTGGCAGTTCTCCCCCTTCTGACCGTAGTTTGATGCCTCAATCTGGCCGACTGCATCGTTCCTCTTCGCCGGGATGACGCCTGTCATCACCGCCGCCACCGGGAAACTAGCCAGTGCGACCGATGGAGGTGAGGTCGCACAATAGGATTTGCCTCAGATGCCTCCGCCAGTTATAATGCCCAAGAACAAGATACGTGTGGAAATAGATGGCTTTTGTACAAGTGCGTTGGTGGACACTGGTGCTATGATATCAGTTATGAGTCTTTGTTTCAAAAGTCGCATTGGCCGCAAAGTTATGTTTTCTTGGGGCGAATCAACAAGGTTTCGTGGTGTTGGTGGGGAAGTACTTCATCCTGTCGGAGTTTGTGCCTTCAATGTCTTATTGGCAGGAAAGGTGTTCCCAACAGAGTTTCTTGTGCTGTAACGTTTTACCCACAATGTGATTCCCGGTCTTGACTTTCTTCAAAGATGTGGCGCTATCGTCGACTGCAGAAGCGGTGAACTTTTCGTCAGCGGTGACATTGTTCCTGCCCTCGTCGACGAGGCGCCGCAGGCCACGAAGGACGCTCTGATTGTTTCCAATGAGCTGACAGTGCCGCCATGGTCAATGAGGTCAGTTGCGGTGTTCGCCCCAGAATCTGCCACATCTTTTGACGCCATCGTTGAACATGCCATTGTTCAATGTGCTAAGAAAGGCATACTTGTCCTTCGTTGTTTACTATCTGTTGATGAAGGAGCAACTTTTCTGTGGGCACTAAACTGTTTGCCAATGCCGGTTTTGCTCCTTCGAGGAAGGAAGCTTGGCGTCTTCGATGATTCCACTGAAGGTTCTGCAGTGGTCGTTAACAACGATGAAAGCGAGAAAGGTACAATCTCTGGCAAGCGCAGTTGCTCTTAGGAGTCGCATCCTAGGCATGATTAGCGACACTTTGCGGTCACATAAACAGCAGACGTTATGCCATCTGTTGAGGCGACATACTTCTGTGTTTGACTTTTGCCAAGAGGAGAAGCCACTACATCTACCATGTTCTCGCGCTCACCATAGGATTGACACCAGCACTGCCCATCCGATCCGACAAAAGCCTTACCGAGTGTCGTCATCAGAACGAAAATTTATTGCTGACCAGGTTCAGGAAATGCTGAAGAAGGGTGTTATTGAAGAGTCGTGTAGCCCGTGGGCAGCACCGGTCATCTTGGTTAAGAAGAAAGATGGTGCCTGGCGATTCTGCGTTGATTACCACTTTTGAAAGGTTTATGGATTCTGTGCTTTGTGGTCTTAAATGGGATGTGTGCTTATGCTACCTGTATGACGTCGTCATTTTTGGGCATACCTTGGAAGAGCACAACGTCCGTTTAAGCCTTGTTTTAGACTGTGTCGGAAAGGCTGGCTTCATTGTGAACTCTAGGAAGTGCCGGTTTGATGAACGACAAGCTTTAGTCCTCGGTCACCTAGTTGACAAAGATGGCGTCAGGCAAAATTGGAGCAGTCGGCACATTCAAACCACCAAAGACGCTGAAGAAACTTCGCAGCTTCTTGGGCCTGTGTTCCTACTTTCGCCGCTTTGTGCCCCTATTCGCGGACGTAGTACACCCACTGACGAGCTTGTTGCGAAAAAACAGCCCATTCGAATGGACACCTGATTGTGATGCCGCGTTTTCTGAAATGAAATTTCTACTAACATCTGAGCCTATTCTTCGTTTTGATCCCTCTGCTCCTACAGAAGTGCACCGTGACGCAAGTGGAATTGGCATCGGATGTGTGCTTGTTCAGCACCATGATAATGCAGAGCATGTTGTTGCTTATACGATTCGATGTCTAAGCAACGCTGAAATGAATTATACGGTGACAGAGCAAGATTGTTTAGCGGCTGTATTCGCCATTCAGAAGTTTAGATGTTACCTCTATGGTCGTCCATTCACGATTGTGACAGACCGTCATTCATTATGTTGGCTTGTTACCCTCCGAGACCCTTCTGGCCCCCTTGCTAGATGAGCTTTACACCTTCAAGAATTTGACTTCAGCATTTTGTACAGAAGTGGACGAAGTCATTCGGACGCTGATTGCTTTTCTCGCCTACCTATGACCACGACGGAGGACAGTGCAGATACCCTTGACATCTGTTTTGCTGCGGTCTCTCACACGTTTTCTGACGCCAATATCTTCAAACGAGAGCAATTGAATGATTTATCTTTAAACCCTTTGTTCGTTGACGCTTGGAATCTCAAAGGCAGTGGTCGCTTTCGCATTCGTGATGGACTGTTGTGCAAAAAAATTACTCAGCAACCGTCGCACCTTATTTACTGGTTGTACCTCAAAGTCTTCGATGCGACGTTCTCTATACTATGCACGATGACCCAACGTCCGGACACCTTGGGTTCATTCGCACCCTGCATCGAGTGCAGCAGCGTTTTTACTGGCCCCGAATGCGAGATTTTACGAAACAATACGTCTCGAGCTGCGAGAATTGCCAGCGCCACAAACGATCTTCCAGTGCACTGCACGGCCTTCTTCATCCCGCAGAACCGCTTACTACGCTTTTCGAGCAAGTAAGCATCGACCTATTGGGCCCGTTTCCGCTATTTTCAAACAACAACCGGTGGATAATAGTGTGCTTCGACCACCTTACCAGATACGCCGAAACCGCTGCGATACCATCTTCTACAGCTGATGGCGTCGCTACCTTTTTGTTACGCTCCGTTGTTCTTCGCCATGGTCCACCTCAAGTAATCATCAGTGACCGTGGTCGCCAATTCATCGCGGACGCTGTGGAAGAATCGCTTCGCCTGTGCACTTCACAGTTCAGACATTCGACACCATACCATCCCCAGACGAATGGTCTTGTAGAACGTACCAATTGAACTCTTACTAACATGCTCGCAATGTACGTCGCGTCCAATCACAAAAACTGGAATAAGATCTTACTATTTATTACTTATGCATAGAATACAGCGAAGCACGGGACCCCGGACTTCACGCCCTTCTACCTGCGCTACGCTCGATCACCACGCAGTTCCCTTGATACAATCCTCCCAATTAAGCTCCAGACCGATGAGTCTGTGGCCAAAACATTGTGCCGGGCTGAAGAAGCCTGCCAAATTGCTCGCTTGCGCACACTGTCATCACAAGATCACTCCAAGCAACGATACGATCAACGCCATGATGCCATTTCATTCCGCAAAGGTGAATTCGTGTAGTTGTGGACCCCCCAACGAAAACCTGGTTTATGTCAGACGTTTTTACCGCAGTACACAGGCTCCTACGTCATTGTAGATTGCTTGACTGACTTGACGTATGTTGTGGCACGCTTGACGACACCTTCTCGTCTGTCAAATCAAACGCAGTTGGTACACGTGGCTCATCTCAAGAAGTTTCCTCCCTCCAGTGACATAAACTCGCCCAGCGGGCTTCGTCTGTGAATTGGGGATTGCTTCGGTATGAGCCCGGCTGTAGTATGTGCCCGGAAGGTAGAAGAGGAAGACGACGTTGTCTGGTGCGACCTGAAGATTCCATCTTTACCGCGACTGCCAAACTTCATCCTCACCCTGTAAGTAAATCTACCTATCCTTTAATTCAACCGTAACAATATGAAGGACATTGTTGCTTGTGAAGCCTAGAAGTTGTTTTCCCCTAGTAATTATGACACTTTCACCCCGAAGATATTGATGTGCATTGAAGTCACCTACGATGGCGTGAAGTCCTTGACTCGTGTCGATGAACAAGTTTCAGGTGTCCAGCGTGAAATGTCCCACTCGGTAAAATGTAATCGCCAACGGTCGATGTCGTAGGTCTTTTTAGCTGCAACGTGATGGAAACGTACTCATTGCTGCTATGCATAGGTATTTGGTTATGGTAATACGTGAGGTCACAGCGCATGACTAGTAAAACTTTGCTAGGGTTTCTACTGAGACGTCATTTTTTCATATTCAGATAGTCTGAATGGTGAAGTTATATTCGGCTCGCATATCACAGCAACAGGGAATTGATATTTCAACTATGACAGTTTAAAATCTGCAAGGTTACAATGTAGCCCTCGAGCGTTCTATTAAATCACAACGGAACGACTCATCTTTCCACACAGTGCAAGGGCAACCCATCTTCTACACTGATAAAACTTTGGTGAACGCCGGGCACACTGTGAGCCGTGGGTTGGTCGACGAGACCATTAGGTCCGCTGAGCGCACCAAGAAAGGCAACCTGACGACAGGCCCGCTGCCTAGTCAATGTATAGAACAGATTTAGTGCCCGCCCCTCCCAGTTGGCCGGCCCCTTTTGCCCACCTTGTGCGGACGCCTACGGGTAGGCCTTTCGGAGAAGCTCTTCGCATTTGTAGACGCCCTTGAAATCACTTTTTCAAAGTGGTTTAGCAACTACGAGCTTCACAGTGGCAGCTTGAAAGAGGTTGTTTTCTGCTTAGTAAAAAAATGTCACATGGGTTGCGCACAACATAGTCCAAACCTCACCAATCAAATGACCAAGTTTTTTCTGCTCACCCATTTGCCTTTTTACACAAAGGTACTCCACAAGGAGCGAGCATCTTCCCGTGAAAAGAGGAAGCACCTGAAGCTCAGGCGCATCACCAGGCTTGCAACCCTATGTTTTGCGGGGCGTTTGTGAAATTTAAAACCTTTTTCTTGGGGATAAAAAAGGACACGCGACCAATTATTAAGAATGTATTGTTGTAAACAGATGGTGAGTCAGTACTCAGAAATGAGTTGCATGACCTGTGTGCAGAAAATAAAAGGTTTTCATCCACATAGCGCTCGTGATTCTCGTCTCTGAGTGTGACATTATGAATGATGGGGCTTTATTTACATATTAGTGCCTGAGGAAATGATGGTTCACTGTGGAAAGTGTTGCAAGAAATGGCTCACAACTGAGCTCTTTGTTCCACTCCTCTACAAATGTTTCAGTGCCGTCACGCGCTCACTTTCGGCATCCTGTCGACCTGACAATATTTAAGGTCAGTCGCGCACCCGCATAGGCATCCTGTTTTCAGGAAGCTAATTACCATATTTTCTCGGTCGCCATTTGAGGCCATGCATGAGCAAAAAAATATATATTAGGTGTTTCACATTGCCAGCGCGCATGGTTGGTTCCCGTCTCTACGCAGTGCATCACTGCCTTGGGTGACGTGCACACGTGTGCCAGCGCCATCCGGTGGTTTCCTCCCAAGGCGTTACGTGCTAGCCGGCGCGTTCATCACACTTTCCTATTCCAGCCACTGTAACAGTGCTGCACGGAACTTTTGGAACCGAGTATAGTTCTTTTTTGTTAGTTCTTGGAACGATGCCAAGTAGGTCAAGTCACAGCTGCAGGTTGACGTCCCTCTATCGCTCACCTGCAGCAGCTGCCAGCTCCTCCAAACACACTTGGGTGGTGTTGCTACCCCACCTGCTGGCAACACACTTCTTTCTCGCTTACCCCTCTCTTACGCCCAAAACGCTCGTTTGCAGAAAATTGGGAACACTCTTTGGGCTCGTTTCTCTGCGATAAAAGTTGCACAAAATACAACCCGCCTCTCGTGTCTCTGCGTTTAAAATAAATATATACAAGAGTAAAGGCTTTAACAAGTTTCGCATCAAACCATTCTTTCAACACTCACGTCGACGACCTTTTCTGCCGGGTGAATGGCGTGCGCACCGCTGCTGTTTCACATCCCATTATGGTTCCCTGTAGGGAAATGGTCGATATTTTTCAGCACTATGTAAGCTTAATTAGGAGTCAGGCTAGTTGGTTTTCATTCAACTTGCATTGTCTTTTAAGCTCAATATATAAACCTTACAGTGCTTCGAGCTAAGTAATAGTGCACTTGAAGTTGTAAAAGATTATGTCTACTTAGGACAGGTAATAACTGTAAAGCCGAATCACGAGACTGAAGTAACTACAAGAATTGGAATGGGGTGGGGCACATTTGGCAAGCACTCTGAAATTACGACAGGTAGATTGCCACTATCGCTCAAGAGGAAGGTATATAACAGCTGCATCTTGTCAGTACTTAGCTACGGAGCAGAAACCTGGAGACTTACAAAAAGGGTTCAGCTTAAATTGAGGACGACGCAGCAAGCAATGGAAAGAAAAATGGTAGGTGTAACATTAAGAGACAAGAAGAGAGCAGAGTGGATTAGGAAACAAACCGGGGTTAAGGATATCATAGTTGAAGTCAAGAAGAGGAAATGGACATGTGCCGGCTCTGTAGCACGTAGGCAGGAAAACCGCTGGTCATTAAGGGTAACTGACTGGATTCCTAGAAAAGGCAAGTAGGTTATGAGGAGACAGAAGGTTAGGGGGGCAGATGAGATTAAGAAGTTTGCAGTTAGAAATTGACAGTGACAACCCTAGCACCAGGTCAACTGGCGGAATATGGGAGAGGCCTTTATCCTGCAGAGGGCGCAATCAGGCTGATAATGATAATGATGACAAATCAGACACCGAAGAAGCACCCGCATGCAGCGTTGCTTATTTCTCTCAGTTTCTTTCTCTCTCAGAAAGGATCAACTTGCAGTTGTGCGCGCACGCGCACAACTGCAAGCTGATCCTTTCTGAGACGGATCATTCTCGCGACGGATCATTCTCGCGTCATTTGTTGCCTCACGTAACGATTATGTGAGCAAGATCCAGAATGTTTAGACCAATCAGAGACAGCTAACGACCATTTCTAAAAAAAGAAACAAGGAATAGAATAATATTGTTTATGCGACTTATACTATAGAAGCTGGCGCTGAAGCTGCAATTGATGCTAACCACACATAACCAGTGTCTGTGTAGTAGAAGTACATGTGCCCTGTTTATCTCCTTGTCAATATTTCGGATATATAGCATTGTAGCCATATTCACTATACAATGACTTGGTGTCCGCACAGTACCCTTTCAAAAGCAGATTCAGACATTGCTTAGTTAGGTGGTAAAATAATTTAGCGTTCTGGTTTTTGTTTCGCACAACGCGCTGGTACTGTTATGCACTTGGAAGGTCCAAGGAGCCACCTCAGGACACTTCCCGTTTGAAGGTAAGATTTAATAATAATAGCTTTATATAAATATTTAATAGAATAAAGATCTAGAGTAAATAGAGAATAATAAAGATAACTATTATAAAGATTATAAAGATATAATAATAATAATAATAATAATAATAATAATAATAATAATAATAATAATAATAATAATAATAATAATAATAATAATAATAATAAACACCGATATAACCGGTACTACCCATCGTACACAGTTTTGAAAAGTATAGATGCTTCATTTTAGTGTCTAATCACTAAATCATATAGCACTCAGTTCCTACGCAGAGTGTGCCGCGCACAGTCGTGAAGGATCGGCACCCAACCCACGTCGTTGCGTAGAAGCCTGAACGCGAAGCACGAGGGTTGATGCTGTCACCACAGTTAGCGTCGGCGTTGGACAGCTACACGAGCTGTAGGAGAAGCAGCCTTCCTAGGCTGACGGCGCATGGTGGACCAGCGGACGCCGCATCTCACGCACTGGCCCCGAATTAGAGTCACGGCTGGAAAGGCGCGCCTGAGCTCGAGCCCGAAGTTCGACTGTTCAGGCCCGCCCACAAGCATAAAAACGTCAGCGCAGTCAGGTAGCCATGGAGCCCCTCGGGCCGCCGAACGATGGAGGTAGCAGCCTTAGCTCGGGTCTGAATCCTGACCGCCCTGATGCGTGGCTCATCTTCCTCCGGCCACAACTTCGACCCCTTTTTTTTCCCGAAGCGGGCTGCTCCCACGTTGGGACTGAAAGACCTAGCTTCATGAATGAAAGAGAGTTTCTTGACGTACACATGACTTTCACATTGTTTTCACGGGACCAGACACATGTTCTTATATATATATATATATATATATATATATATATATATATATATATATATATATATATATATATCGACACGCTTGCCACCTTAGCTAGTGATGGCACTGACTGACACTCCCACGTATAAATTCACATATATACCCAATAAAGTGGCTGGAGGAATGGCCGCCGTGGTAGCTCAGTGCTAGAGCATCGAACGCGTTATTCGAAGTTTGAGGGTTTGGTTCCTGCCCACGGCCAGTTATCTTTTTACCCACTTTTCTTTCTTCACTTATACATTCCGACTCAGATTATTGTCTGTTAGATCTCATTATTCTGTGTCAAAACACGAAAAAACGAGCCCATATGTATACACTTCTTTCCCTAATTCATTAACGCATTCTGGCAGACTTAGTGCCTTAGGTTGTATACGAGGGAATATTGATCAGCTGGAAGCTCGTAATAGGCTCACGTTCTACGTTACGCCAAACAACCTCATAAAGAGTGTACCACACTCGCCCCCATGGCTACTGATGGTGCTGACTGACACTCCCACGTTTAAATTCATATAAATGCCCAATAAAGAGGCTTTGGGGATGGCCTCTGTGGTAGCTCCGTGGTAGAGCATCGAACGCGTTAAGGGAAGGTCGCAGGTTTGATTCCTGCCCACAGCACTTTTCTTTCTTCGAAATCACATTACAATTCGGTCTAATAACTTCCCCTATACTTTCCTTGTCATTAGTTTCTGTTATATCTCAGTATTATTGCGTCAAATGAAACACGAAAAAACGAGCCCTTATGTACACATTTCTTTCCATATATATATATATATATATATATATATATATATATATATATATATATATATATATATATATATATATATATATATATATATATATATATATATATATGTATATATATATATATATATATATATATATATATATATATATATATATATATATTGATAGTACACCTTTAGTGGTGAGCAGAAGAGACGTTTACTTTGTGGAAAACGTAGCGGTAGAACCGACCAGCTGTCAAGCGGAGCGAGCGCGAGCAGCAACAACACTCTTCCTTCTCTTCTTCAGCTGGCGTTCCGGCCTGTGCCAAATATCAATGCTACAAATCACTCCCCCCTCAGAAAAGGAGCCATCCTGGCGACCTATGGAACGGGTACGACGGGTGGGTCGTAGTGCGGCTTCAATCGATCTACGTGAACAGTCTCGCGGCCTCGATGCCGTCGGTCTGTTGATGGTTGAACCGGCTCAACAATATAGTTAACCGGTGAGGCCTGACGTAGGACTCGGTAGGGGCCTTCGTACTTCGGCAGTAGCTTGGTGGAAAGACCAGGAACAGATGAGGGAACCCGAAGCCATACCAAGGCGCCAGGCGAGTATGACTGCGAAGACAGGTTTTCGTCGTGACGGTTCTTCTGGTACGCTTGATCTTGGGCGGTTAAGGAACGCGCGAGTTGCCTGCATTCTTCTGCATAGGTGGCGACTTCAGATAGAGTTGTGGATTCCGAAGCGTCTGGATGATACAAGAGAATGGTGTCCATGAATGAGGAAGGTTCGCGCCCGTAAAGGAGGAAGAACGGAGAGAATCCTGTCGTAGACTGAGTGGCGCTGTTGTAAGCGTAAGTTACAAAGGGTAGTATGCGGTCCCAGTTGGTGTGATCAGCGGACACGTACATGGATAGCATGTCGCCCAGTGAGCGGTTAAACCGTTCGGTCATTCCATTCGTTTGCGGATGGTATGCGCTGGTTGTCCGATGCACAACGTTGCATTCGCGAAGAAGGGCTTGTACCGCTTCGGAGAGGAACGTACGGCCGCGGTCACTGAGTAGCTCACGAGGCGCGCCATGGCGTAGAATGAGATTGTGAAGGATAAATAAGCCAACTTCACGTGATGTGGCCTCTGGCAGCGCAGCAGTTTCAGCATAGCGTGTCAAGTGATCAATGGCGACAATCACCCAGCGGTTCCCGTTAGGCGTATAGGGAAGGGGACCGTACAAGTCAATTCCGATGCGGTCGAAAGGGCGGGAGGGGCAAGGCAACGGCTGCAGTTGTCCATTGGCTATGTGTGGTGGGCTTTTTCGGCGTTGACATTTGGAGCACGAACGCACGTACTGTCGGACAAAGCGGTACATTCCGCGCCAATAGTACCGCAGCCGGAGACGTGCATACGTTTTTATCACACCGGCGTGGCCGCATTGAGGATCCGCGTGAAAAGAGTCGCAAATGTCGGCACGTAGGTGGCGAGGAATCACAAGCAACCACTTGCGGCCGTCAGAAAGGTAGTTGCGACGGTACAGGAGTCCATCGCGGATGGTAAAGTGTCGAGCTGTGCGCTGCAGTGAACGATTGGGCGTAACTTGGGACGGCCGAGACAGTAACTCTATCATAGAGGCTATCCAAGCGTCTTGGCGCTGTTCATAGGGCATGTCCGCGTACGAAAGTGCCACAGCATCGAGGCTGGATACAGAAGTACTTCCGTGTTCATGGGGAAGTGGAGAGCGGGAGAGAGCGTCGGCATCTGAATGTTTGCGGCCTGACCTGTAGACGACACGGATATCATAGTCTTGGAGGCGTAACGCCCAACGAGCGAGACGGCCAGATGGGTCTTTTAGTGACGATAACCAGCAGAGGGCGTGGTGATCAGTCACGACGTCAAATGGACGGCCATAGACGTAGGGTCGAAATTTTGTGATTGCCCAGACGATGGCTAGACATTCTTTTTCTGTGACTGAATAATTCTGTTCAGCCCTAGTAAGAGTGCGACTGGCATAAGAAACGACGTACTCGTCGTATCCAGACTTGCGTTGAGCAAGAATAGCGCCAAGTCCGACTCCACTTGCGTCGGTGTGTATTTCTGTAGGGGCATCAGGATCAAAGTGACGGAGAATCGGTGGAGATGTCAGCAATTGACGTAGTTTCGCGAATGCCTTATCGCAATTGGAAGACCACGCCGAAATGCCCTCGGTGTCAGAAAGTAGCCGTGTTAAAGGGGCCATGACAGATGCAAAATTACGGACAAATCGGCGAAAGTATGAACATAAGCCGATAAAGCTCCGGAGTTCCTTAAGTGTCGATGGCTTCGGAAACTGGGCGACAGCACGGAGTTTTCCAGGATCAGGTAGAACGCCGTCCTTGCTGACAACATGCCCTAAGATGGTGAGCTTCCGGGCGGCAAAATGGCACTTTTTCAAATTTAGTTGGAGCCCAGCATGTGTAAGGCAATGCAGGACACTTGCGAGGCGCAGAAGATGGGTATCGAAGTCTTTTGAAAAAACGACGACGTCGTCCAAATAGCAAAGACACGTCTGCCATTTAAGGCCTCGAAGTATGTTGTCCATCAGACGCTCGAAGGTGGCTGGGGCGTTACAAAGGCCGAACGGCATCACGTTAAACTCGTACAAGCCGTCCGGAGTTACAAACGCAGTCTTGGCGCGGTCAGCTTCATCCATGGGTACCTGCCAGTATCCCGATCGAAGATCCAGCGAAGAAAAGAATTCTGCACCTTGCAAACAGTCGAGAGCGTCGTCAATTCTGGGGAGCGGATAAACATCTTTGCGCGTGATCTTGTTAAGGCGCCTGTAATCCACACAGAATCGGATGCCCCCGTCCTTCTTTTTGACCAGTACCACCGGGGAGGCCCACGGACTGTTAGACGGCTGTATAACGCCACGATTGAGCATATCAGACACTTGATCGTCTATAACTTGGCGTTCGGCGTGGGAGACCCGGTATGGACGCTGACGCAATGGTGCGTGGGTGCCAGTGTCAATACGATGGACAATTGCAGATGTTCGGCCCAGACTGGTTTGTTTGAAGTCGAATGATGAGCGGAAGTGGTCGAGAAGTGTCAAGAGTTGAGTTCGTTGGTCAACAGGAAGGTCAGGATCAATCGATGGAAGGAAGACGTCGAGGGAAGAGGTGGCGGATGTGAGAGCGGAAGTAACACTGGCGATCTCAAGGCTTTTTGCTTGATAGGGCAGTTGACTGGTGCAAACACAATCGATGTCCTCAAGGCGGCCGATGCATTCGCCACGGAATAGGGTGACTGGTACAGAAAGGAGATTCGTGGCATAAATGTTTGCGCAAGTGGCTTCGACCGTCAGAAGAGCAAAAGGCAGAAGAACGTTTTTTCGAGAAGTGAAGTCTTCTGACGGCGTGAACATGACGTCCGAAAAAGCGGCATGGTCGCACGAGATCGGCACAATAACAGAAGACATAGGTGGAATATCAGTCTCCGCGGCGACGACAACACGAGAAATAGAAGGCTTATTATAATCGTCGTCGGAGAGCGATGACAATTCTAGTTCGGCCCGGGCACAATCAACAACGGCATGATGTGTGGAAAGGAAGTCCCAGCCTAATATGACGTCGTGTGAGCAGTGCGGAAACACGATAAATTCAACCACGTACAGAACGCCCTGGATGATTAACCGAGCCGTGCACGTCATAGAAGGGTTCACGTGATGCGCTGTTGCCGTACGAAGGGAGAGACCAGAAAGCGGAATCGTAACTTTTCTTAACTTGCGACACAATGCTTCACTCAATACAGACACGGCAGCTCCGGTATCTATTAATGCTTGAACGGGGATACCTTCAATCAAGACAGTTATTTCATTATTCGGTAGAGAACGAGGCCTTGTGGAGTTCGACGGTGGCGCAGTTCTTGCCTCCGGAACTGCGATGGTCAGTTTTCCGTTTGGGCAGGTGGTGCACGCCGAAGCATTGGTGAAGGCGAACGTCGGCGCGGGGAAGGCGATCGGCGTGGGTTGAAGGCGCGGCGGCTCGGCGGAGAAGTGTCCGAAGCTGCATGGAACGGCAGCGTCTGTGGTGGTTCTGTGGGGGCGTAGCCGTAGGTGCCATCAATAATGCCTGAGTAAGGGACGCGCCGGCGACAGAACCGCTCAACATGGCCAGGCTGACGACAGTAATAACAGATAGGTCTGTTATCCGATGTACGCCAAGGGTTGTTGGGAAGCGTTGAAGGACGGCGGTAAATGGGAACATGCGAGCCTGCCGGTACGTGTGTTGCGTAGAAGGCGTTCGCTTGGTGGGCAGGGTCGACGACGTTTGACGGCGCATGTACCTGCCTTCGCGCGACGTCAGCGTAAGTCAGGGGAGCGGACACAGGTGGTGGCTGGTACGTGGGGGGAAGTGCCTCGCAGACTTGCTCTTCGATGGTTTGGCGCAGTGACGAGGTCAGCCCATGCGTATTGCTGGGAAGCAAGGGGGCAAGGGACAACTGGCGTGCCACTTCCTCTCGGATAAATTGCTGGATTTGCGGGGTCAATACAGTCTGTTCTGGAGATATTGCACCAACGGTCAATGCTGGCGTGCTGGTCATGTCGAAAGTAGGCCGTCGCGTTGAAATGCGCTGTTTTCGCAACTCATCGAAACTTTGGCAGTGTTGGATGACTTCCGAAACTGTTTGCGGGTCTTTAGCCACCAGCATGTGGAAGGCATCGTCCTCGATGCCCTTCATAATGTGTTTTACCTTGGCGGTTTCCGACATGTCAGGATCAAAGCGACGGCAGAGGCCTACGACGTCCTCAATGTAGGACGTGAAACCCTCTCCCGACAGTTGGGCGCGATCCCGCAAGCGCTGTTCTGCACGGAGCTTGCGCACTGTCGGTCGGCCAAACACGTCCGCGAAGGTGGTCTTGAAAGTGGCCCAGTCGGTAAGCTCGGCTTCGTGGTTGTTGAGCCAGAGCTCTGCTACTCCTCTGAGGTAAAAGTGGACGCGGCCCAGTTTGTCGTTTTCGTCCCACCTGTTGTTGACGCTTACTCGTTCGAACGAAGAGAGCCAGTCCTCGACGTCCTGCTCATCGGTGCCGTTGAAGATGTCTGGATCTCGCTCTCTCGGGACGCCGGGACAGTGGACAGGTGGAGATGTAGGAGCCGTCTGCTGTGCAGCGTCGATGGACATTGTTGATGGCGAAGGTAGAGTTCGGTTGCGGAGTTCCAGGATGGAAAAAGGTACCCAGCACTCTCCACCACTTGATAGTACACCTTTAGTGGTGAGCAGAAGAGACGTTTACTTTGTGGAAAACGTAGCGGTAGAACCGACCAGCTGTCAAGCGGAGCGAGCGCGAGCAGCAACAACACTCTTCCTTCTCTTCTTCAGCTGGCGTTCCGGCCTGTGCCAAATATCAATGCTACAATATGTATATATATATACATGCTCGTGTCTTGTGTGTTTGTGTGTGCGTATTTCTGGTTGATGAGTGAGGTAGGTTTGCCCCCTTCCACTCGTGAAAGAGTTGGTTCGCCACTGTCCTTTCATCCTGCATGGTAATATACCCTACATTAAAGTTTGCTCGGCCCTCGTGCTTACGTCGAATTCTCCCGTAGACTCTACGTGTATTATATATTAATGCCACTGCCTATACCACCCGTGAAGGAGTCCCCCTGAATCTTTTCATCGTTACTAGCTGTCCTGGACCCCGAAGGACCTGCGTCTCCCCCCAAAAAAGCTGTTGCGTGTCCTGCAAGTCACCAACCCACCTCTTTAACTAGCCTCCTATTGAAACGAATTCTGTCTCGTTGAAACCCTCTAACTGTGCACCTCTTTGCTTATTTTGACTACCTCAAATGCTACATCTCGACTAATCTACCATATATCTTTGTTTGCATTGTAAAACGCTCTTTTCAGGTTGCAGTAACACACTGGTACCTCCGGTATTGTGCATACCACTACCTGTACCTGAGGGGAAACGGTGCACATGTGATCGACCCCTTTCGTCAATGTGGTCGCTAGTCCTTCAGATTCTACGTTCAAGACATCGTTTAGACTGCCTGCAATTATCACGAGGTTTCGTCCATCAGCTAGCTTTACTTGTGAGTTTCATTCTCACTTGCCTGATCTCCGCTTCCACATCCTGGGAGCGTTCCTACTGAAACCCTCTGGTCGCCTCTAATCCTCTCTCTGATTGCATCTGCGCACCAATATAAATTCAACTACCAAGCGACTATCACTTGCTGCGACTTATCTCCTAGAGTGTCCCGCACATGTAGGTTACTTGTGCTTTGTAATGCCAACTGCTTTGTCCCCACCCACACCTCACACTATTTCGCAAAAGCTGGGTTTCATGACCTTTGAACCGGTTGAACCTGTTTTTTCCAAACCTGCTTTCTCCTACTTCTCCGCGGTTTTCTGTGCCGGTGCCCTAGTGTTTTCGCCATCGGCTTCTCTTTTAATCACTGTCACTAGTGCTTCCTCGGCTGACCTAATCCTTTCTCCCATAGCCTTCGTTTTACAGCAAGAGCTCTTATGAGATTGCATCTCAGGTCATGCGCAGTTGTCCGTCGTCGCCACCGGTACCCGTAACCACATCGCGCGAAGTTAGCAAAAAAAATTGACAGATCCCACGTGCAGGGGTAATCGATGATATGCGAAGCACGAATGAGAAGGTTTGATATGTCACTTTAAATCAGCACAACGTTACCAGGTGAAGGTAAATGATGCCGTACATCATTTCCCTCTCATGATTATCATGTTTGAATGTGTCATTTACCTTCGTCATCTATCAACGTCACGTGATAGCAAATTTAGTTTATGTGAAGCTAGTGGAACGGCCGCGTTTACGCTATTAGCGTAGTATGCGGTCATGATCTTACATGACACGTCTGTCAGGATTATCATGTTTGAACCATTGATATATTTCATCATCCACTGACGTCAGGTAACACTAACTTTGGTATATGTGGAGCTAGCAAAACGGCCACAAGCGCATGATGAAGGTCGCAATATACTCCAATGTAGCGTTGACGCGCGCGCACGCTGGAAACAGTGACGCTACGTTAAGAAAACGCGAGCACTCTATATAGTCTGACGCCAGGCGCTACCAGCGTCCGTCGGCGCCGCCCGACGGCAAACGGCGCGCAATGCGACTTGCTGCATTTCGCGCCGATGCATTTGATAGACAACATGCGTCTCTCTATTTTCGTGACGGAGGGACGCAGGACGTGGTTAAACGTGCATGCGTCAAAGCAACGCTGCGTGACGCACGCCTGCGAGTATATGGCAGGACTGGCGAGTGGCGTGGCAACGCCGGTGTGGCGCGACGAGATGAACGCCGGGGAGCACGACACCACCTCACGTCGAAATGTATTGGCACTTATACTGTGGCATGTAGTCATTTTCTCACATGACACGCATCTCAGAATTATCACTTCTAAATGTATCGGCACCTCTACTGTGGCATGTAGTCATTTTCTCACATGACACGCATCTCATGATTATCACGTTTGCGCCAGTATCATACCTTCGTCATCGATTCACACCCCGTGATACCAATTTTCGTTTCGTTGAAGCTAGCTAAACGGCCACCAGCGCATTCTGAGCGTGGCATGTAGTCATGTTGTTGCATGACCCGCATCTCATAATTATGATGTTTGCACCAGTCACGTATCTGTGTCATCCATTCACAAACTGTAGTACCAAATTTGGTGTATGTGACGCTAGGCAAACGGCCTGGAGCGCGTCATGAGTGTGGCAGGTAGTCGTGTTCTTACATGACACGCGTGTAATGATTTTCATGTTAGGGTCTGTCGCTTGTGTTCGCCACGCAATCATGTCATACCAAACCGGTTTTGCAACATGCCATGAGAACAAATCCACCGCTAGAGGTGCTGAACAATGAAAGGTCAATCATGACATTCATGACATACTTTTCATGATTTTCATGTTATGTCTAGTGAAATATGGTCTTCATACAGTCATGTTACGTCACTCCATGTTTGGTATCGATACCATTATCGAAACGGTCAGGAGAGCTAAAAGTCGTAGGTAGCTAGCTAGCTAGCTAGCTAGCTAGATAGATAGATAGATAGATAGATAGATAGATAGATAGATAGATAGATAGATAGATAGATAGATAGATAGATAGATAGATAGATAGATAGATAGATAGATAGATAGATAGATAGATAGATAGATAGATAGATAGATAGATAGATAGATAGATAGATAGATAGATAGATAGATAGATAGATAGATAGATAGATAGATAGATACGCTCAAAGTCCCCGAAGTTCACTAAGGTATGCTTCGAATTTAAAACACTGCACAAATGATGCAGTGAGGCTCCAACTGGGGGTCCACCGGGTGCCAGCCTCACATTACACCACTGAGCAACGCCATTGCTTGTGGCTTGTTGGAAAAGTTGCCTTAGGCAGGCTTGGTGTTGGCAAAGCCATCGCGTTAATGCGACATATAAAGCGTTTTCAAACTGCGAAAGAACAATCAATTCAACCTCACGCAGACAATTAATACTCCGACTCGTGGTGACAACATACTCGATCTTGTCTTCGCTTCCCACCCCGACCTTATTCACTCACTTACGTGTATATAAGGCCTGAGTGATCACTGTACCATACTATTCAACCTCTGTATTCCAGTACCTAAGCATAATTCACGGAAGAAGCTAATACGCGACTACAACAAAGCCAACATCCACGTAATCATTACCGAATTGGAAAGCTTTTATAGTTTCTTCTCTCAAACAGCCATCCCCAGAAGCGTAGAACAGAACTGGTTACTGTATAAACAAAAGGTCTTGACGCTAATCGAAGAATACGTTCCACTAGTGTCTGTTCGCTGTGACGATGACAGTCCTTGGTATACAACTTCTATGAAAAAACTCTCACAAAAGAAGAAACGCCTTTTCCGCGAGGCAAAACGTAGCATTTCTCCATCGAAATGGGACAAATATTTCACTTGCCTTCGGGAATATACTAGCGCGCTGAAAAAACCCAAAAAGAAGTATTACCATGAAGATCTCCTAAAAATCATCCGCGACAAACCTAAAAAATTTTGGAACATTATCAACCCCAACAATTTAGCGCATAACATTTCACTGTGCAATCCTGATGGCTCACGAGTTGCAACTCAGCAGCGCTCTGACTTGATGAATTCTCACTTTTCCTCAGTCTTTACTAATGAGCCGTCGGGCAATATCCCCTTTTCCTCCAGGTATAACTTTCCCCAGATGCCATCCATCCCCATAAACGCTGAAGGTATCCTAAAAATTATAAATCGAGTGCTCTGGTCCTGATAACATACCGGCAAAGCTACTGAAATCCACTGGAGCTAGTTCTAGCCACATTCTGCAAATGATATTCTCTCAGTCCCTCTCCGAGGCTATCATACCTGTGGACTGGAGGGTAGCCAAGGTAACCCCACTATTCTAATCAGGTGACCGTTCTAACCCATCTAATTATCGTCCTATTTCGCTGACATGCATTGCCTGCAAATGCCTCAAGCACATTATGTATTCGCACGTTGCCCACCACCTTAATAACAACGGGTTTTTCTTCAAAAATCAGCACGGCTTCCGACCTGGTTTGTCCTGCGAAACTCAGCTCTTTGAATTCACTGCCGACCTCGCCCTAAATTTAGATTCTCTATTTCAAACTGACGTCATATACATAGACTTCTTTAAAGCCTTCGATCGTGTCGCTCATCAACGACTAATAAACAAAATCTGCTGTCTGAACTTGGACCCTTCAGCCCTGTCATGGATCCGATGCTTCCTCTCCCACCGATCTCAGTTCACTGACATTGCCGGTCTTCACTCCACTGCCGCTCCCGTTAAATCCGGTGTCCCTCAGGGGTCAGTACTCGGCCCCTTACTCTTCCTTAAATATGTGAACGATATACCATCAGGAATTTCATCATCCATTCGATTATTTGCGGCCGATTGCGTCCTTTATCGCCGAATAACCACCCCTGACGACCACGAAATTCTACAAAATGACCTATCCTTAATTGAAAACTGGTGTTCACTCTGGATGATGCAGACCAATGTTTCCAAATGCAAAGTCATGCGCGTATCTCGCAGTCTAACTCGGAACACGTCTACAATTTAAACTTAACGACCTTGGCGTACGTTGATAGTTACCGATACCTTGGCGTGCTTATTTCTAACACTCTCACGTGGTCGGATCACATCACACACTTAGTTGCTGACGCATCAAAGAAGCTTGGTTACATACGAAGAACGTTATGCCTATCACCTCCTACAGTCCATAAAATTGCGTACGTAACCTTCGCTCATACGAAGCTCGAAAACGCGTCGTCCATTTGGAGCCCTCACCAAACCTATCTGATTAATCTGTTGGAATCCGTTCAGAATAGGGCTGCCCGGTTCATTATGTCCAATTACGATCACTCATCAAGCATCACCTTTAAAAAGGAGTCTTTAGGCTTGCAGAATTTAGCTGACAGACGTATACGCTCTCGACTTTCTTTATTTCACAAATTATACTATTAGTTTTCTCACTTGCATGGTTCTATCTTGCTTTCTCCCGCCCACTATTCTCGCCGGCTATTTAATTCCAGAAGCTTCCAACGTCTTTTCGGTACGACCGTTGCATTCAATAAGTCATTTCTTCCTGTCGCCATCAAGGAATGGAATAACTTACCGGAAGCCATCGTCTCAGAGCGTGACTCGTGCGCATTCAAACAACTACTAACAGCTCACTTAAACTTGGAAGCCCATCGAAACTCTTCCACTGTTACTGTATTTTGCGCTCTTGTATGTGTAAATTTTGTGCACGCATGTTTTTATACTTGTATAAGTACATTTCGTGTGCGTCTGTTCTCGGATCCTGCAAAAGTATTGCTCGTGTGTTTGTACAACTTTCTATTTTTTCTTTGTTTCTGTATTTAGAAAAAGGTCCCCCCCCTTATGTAATGCCCCTAAGGGGTCTTTAAGGGTCAAATAAATGATGATGATGATGATCAGTCGTCGCACACTGCTAATAGTGTAATGAGTGGGCCGTCGAATGCTCCAACCCAATACATTAACTGCGGCGCACATCCACTTCAGCCTTAATTCTTCATCGTCGTCACCCATTGCATGAACGATTGGCACAAAATTCCTTGCAAGCGTTTAGCGGATACCACGCTTCTCAAAAGGATAAAAATACCCTAGAGAATGCAGGCCTACTACCAGAAAAAATTATTATTATTGCCCTAGTCGGTATCAAGAAAATGTGCCTGTAGTAGTTACCCAATGAGTGGTTTGAAACGGCTATGAAAGGTCTCTCTTCTAGTTTCGCTGTAACTGTGCTGCACCTTCCGCGCGGGACTGGCGTTTTTTTTTCTTGCTCTGTCGCCAACACATCCTTAGCCCAGCGATTCTCATGATCAGTTCAATACCAGCAACCATCATGTTCTACATTTCTTCCTCAACCTCACACTGTCTACACTTCATGTGAGCTTCCTGTGCAGTCACATCCGCCTGCCCTTCATTTTCCAGACCAACCCGCATCCTGAACATTTTACATTTTTAAAGAAGATAGTCTTTCTTGGGGACCTTCCACGCAAAAGCTTTGGTCTGTCTGTCTATACGTTTGTCTGTTTGTCCTTCGTTACCACAAATCGGATACCTTTAACAGCACCAGCCAATACCTCGAACGGGCTGACCCCATCTGCAGCGCCCACCAATGTTGCTCAATAATCAGCGTTCATACGTGTGCGATTGTCAATTAAAAAGCAATTATTGCACATATCTGAGGCACCATAACAACACGTATATATTCTGCATGTTTGTCTTTTACTGGAAAAGGCATACATAAGCAATTTTAAGATCCGTGGCGCTTATCACTGACCATGCAACGCTTGCACGGAACGGAGAGTGTTTTCAGTGCTTTGCTAAGACGAGATGATGGTGGCACCTACCCGTCGCTTTGCGTTCTGCACCTTATTCCCTCTGAGACGGTTTGTTTTCAGAAAGGCACTGCCAGATGGCGCTCATGTCTCACGTGTGACGTCATTTGATGCGCTCGTTCGCCTCCGCTTCACTCTCGAGGCACTCCAACGCAGCGCCTCCGGAATACCATTCACCAATTTTCTTGCGCAGAACATCAAATCAGTGTTTTATTCAGTCTCTCCACACGCAACACTATCGTCTTTCGACGACATTTGCAGATTACATGCAGATACGGGGCCATGTTTCCCCATATCTTTTTTACAATCATTTTGACGTGAATTCACCAGTGTCCACGAGTAGCTGAATTGTCTCACTCGATAAGTACAGCAGGAGGTGTACGATGAACACTGCGTTAAGTAAGAAAGTCTAGGATCTCGTACAAAATCGTATGAGGTCGGTGTACTTTCATTCCCACCCAGGGGGGTGCAAGTACATCAAAGTTAAAAAAACACAAAAACAAAAAACTACCAAGTGACTGACACCCCAATAGTTTCTATAATGTATTAGGTGCACTAAAAGTTCTCACTACTGCCTTGTCAATTATTAAAACAAGACTGAAGCATGCAAAAACGCTGATGTGCGCAGTCAATCTGGAGCCCTCGCAAAACACACTCATCACGCCATCAAACCACCGCCAAGACGGCGCCCCTACCACCGACGGAGTTTCTGAATACGGTGACACGTACTCAGAAACTCTCTCAATGCTTTGATGACGAGTGAAAAAGCCGTAAGACGCACGCAGGTGCAGTCTAGCCCAGCCGTGTTATCTGCCCAGATGAGTTTTGTGATGACAAGGTTGGTGAGACAACCCTTCACTGCAAAGTACTAGCCCTCAACCTCACTATTTAAAGGGAAAAAATAACTCTAGTTTTTTGTTCACTAAGTATTACGGCTTGGTGGCGCTAGCCACCGGCCGCTCTAAATAGGGTACAGCCATATCAATCCATCCAGCCATCCTGCATCTCTTGCAATGAGCACAGAGCAGAAGAGTGTTGCACGATGGGAAACTGTGCATTAGGGGTTCCCGACGAAAAGGGGGGAGGAGATTTATAAAGTAATCAGCGGTAGAGAGAGAATCCTCTTCTAAAAAAGTAATGATATCAGACGGCTCGCAGCATAATGTAGGTGTGCCAGATTCGTGGATAATACAAGCAAAAATGCGGAAGAACCGGCTAACGAGGCATAATGCAGGAAGCATAAAACAGTGGAAATTCTGAGAGATAGACAACGCTGCATCTGTTCTGAAAGCAGAGAGCACCAAATAGGTTGTATTCACGTGGCATCAGGTTGGTGGGCGTGGTAGCGAAAAGTGCGACAGCTGTGCTGGTAGCCACGTCGCCACCATTTTGACGTCTGGTGGTTCCGACGGGTGCATTCATTCCACCATTGCCCGTCCGCTGCTTACAACTTACTGCGGGCAGTTACCTATTATTTCAATTTTATTTACTTTAGAAGGTATGAGATTTACCCTTTGTGATGCTCCTGCAGCCATTGACAATGCGTGCTCGGGCAACACCACCTAGCCTAGCTTTGAGGGGAACTCCCAACATTTTTCCCATATTCCCCGATTTTAATAAAGCTTTCAACACGTGTTCTCGTCAATACCGTTGTGATATGTCCAAATTATACAACCATAAGTCGTTAAGCTTTTTTGTAAAGCAATTTTAAATTCGTAGCTGATTTTGGAATCACACATGTAAATGCGGGCCACCCTGTGTATGTGACGTAAGTGCTTACTCTTTTTCAGAAATACGACCTTTCCGAGCAGCCGAATACAGCGCGCGATTGGGCAACGACAACGCGAGAACAGTTCAGTTTTATCAGCTGCATACATCTTGGTAGTCGTCATTGACTTCGGGTCTTACAATATTTAAAAACGAGGAAATCGATTCGAGGCATGTCAGACGCTTCACGTGCCGGTGGGTCGCAAGCGAAAAGTGATGCTTCCACGCTCCAATAGCAGCTGCATTCATTGTTGAACTTGTCACTAATAAGTCCAGACGAACTATCACAGCTTGCTTCCGCGTCGGACGACATCACCAACTTGCTTTTCGCGCTATGTTTACACCCTAACCGGGCCGTGGCGGGGTGTTGCGTATCTCGTGACGTAATGGGTGACTCATTTTCGGGACGTCATTCGATACCCACCATGGACGACAGAGCAGCTTATATTTTTATTATTTATTTGTGGGGTTTAACGTCCCAAAACCACTATATGATTATGAGAGACGCCGTAGTGGAGGGCTCCGGAAATTTAGACCACCTGGGGTTCTTTAACGTGCACCCAAATCTGAGCACACGGGCCTACAACATTTCCGCCTCCATCGGAAATGCAGCCGCCGCAGCCGGGATACAGAGCAGCTTCCGATTTCGGTTTCCATCTTGACTCGCCGTTTATTGCCAAATTAAAGTTTTTGACGAGTACCTGCGCAAAATGAACCACCCTAGCTATTAGAGGACGATCATTATTATTTCAAACCAGCATTATCTCAGTATGGTTAATAATGCACCATTCTTTCCCATCACCCCGGCTTTCCAACGAGCGACGTACGTCGCACCAGTCAGCCTGGTCAACACAACCTGTCAGCCGTCAGTTTTGC
This sequence comes from Rhipicephalus microplus, assembly GCF_043290135.1. NCBI lineage: Eukaryota > Metazoa > Arthropoda > Arachnida > Ixodida > Ixodidae > Rhipicephalus > Rhipicephalus microplus. The sequence goes on from NC_134702.1 coordinate 238,967,063, forward strand.
TGGTTATGCCCCTGCACCTCGAGTGCTCTGCAAGACATTATGTCGTCACGAAGTTGAACGTGGTGAACCAGTTTTTTACTCCTTGCTAGTGTTTTCTTTTCTTCTGAATTTTTTGAAGCTATGCATTTGTTGACCAGTGACAGTTCGTGATTGTGCACTAGTGATAAATTTGCGTATCGTGAAGTGAAGCGCTAAAAAACTTTGAATAAATCCTCGTGTGAGAATTTCGTTGAGCCACACGTGGTCGTATGCTTCCAGTGACATGAACCAATGTTGCATTCTCGGCGGCAAAGAAAATTATGACAGTGGACCAAGGTTCGTGTGTTTTCCTTTCCGAGAGGCCTTAGCAGCAAGAATAGGTGGCTGCGATTCGTTCCGAGGAAAGATTTCATAGCAAGCGCCCATTCGAAGGCAGGTAAACAGAAGCAACAATTACCAATTGATGCGACCAGCTGAGCAAGGACCTGAACGATAACAACAATTACGAATAGTCGATGCATACGTTCATGCTTCTGCCGCACGTAGTTAATTACGCATTTTCGTACTTAGACGTTCGAATTTGAGATTAGGGAATAGTACACAAGACATTTTGGAACCATTTTTGTAAGATTGTGTGAAAAATTCAATGTTTTTGCTATACGGAGAAGTTGTTGAGGTAATAGTTTTTATGAAAGTTATGTTGTAAAGCAGCAGTGAGTTGATTCGGCGTGGTTATCGAATTATCACGTTTGCACTGCCGTTTCATTTATGATGTTTTATTCAAAATGGGTAGGCAAGCTTCCCTTCCACAGAAGTGACTCCATCACAATATTGACGCACTGCTGAGATGAGACAGCTGGAAGAAGACTTGAAAGTTAAAAGTGACAGAGTTCGCCTGAAGGAAGATGCAGCGCCCACAATTTTCCTAATCTGTTCAGCCAACCTATCTACAGCTTCGGCTTGTAGTGAGTATGCAAATTCCAAGTGAGCAAGGATGGATAGTGACGTGATCGCTGAGGCTATAAAGAATAAAAAAGTGAAGAATTCTGTGTCGTCATTTGAATGAATAAAAGCAAGAGTGCCCGCTGTTTACTACACCAACTTTTGGCCAGTGGTCCTGAATGTCAAATGTGTCATATTTCTTCGTATCGAGAGTGCTCCTGCTCCACATGTGAAGTTTTCGGCTACGCTGTAGTCGAATCTTTCTATGAGTGTTTGATCTTGTTTAGTGAAGCTTCCAAACTGGAACCGCAATGACGAATAAAGTGGGAGACCTTTTCTAAGTGGATTGAATTTTCCTCAGCCATACACATCTCAAATTACTATGAAACTTGCATGTGAAAAGCTTACCTGCAGAAGCTTCGCTAAACAATTGCTTTCTCGCTCTGATCGATGAAGTGTTGTTCCATCAACGACGCTGTCTGTTAAGAGATTCTATGGAAATACAGACATTATGCAATAAACACATATACGAAACTGTATAGTGCCTAATAGAGTGATGGCATGCAAGCATCGGCAGAGGCATTTACGATTTCGTGCTTCCCTATGTTTTTCAGTTTTTCGTTGAGTGCCTGAGTACAGCAGAGGACGGAGCATCGCTGCCGCTGAGCGTGCAATCTAGCGTGACTTCCCCAGATGCTGCCAACAGCCCCTACCTAGATAGAAGCCAGCGCACGATGCTCTGCAGTATATCTCATCGGAGCTGGCCTTTCCAAAGAAATGATTTTGCACGTGCCGCAGCAAGATCGACATCGAGCGTGATATCAGCGACATCAGTGTCTCCTTTTAAACTGTGTCACGCGCATATCTCCAGCAGTGGGCATGGAAGCAGCGGAAGAGCCATGTACTCATTCGTGCTTCCCTATGTTTTTAGATGAGTTATTTTAACAGACTACCATGTAAGAGCTTTATATATGACAACCTTTTTATTGTGGGGATTACATGCCCAGAAGCCCTCTTAGTGCCTTTTTGTGAACTGCTGTGGTTAATATTTATTTATTTATTTCAATACCCTTAAGGCCCAATTGGCATTACATAGGGGGAGGGGATTTAGGTGAATACATACATTTCAAGCAATATGAACAGAAAACAAAATACCAAAAAGTACACAACAAAAAGGAAACAGCGAGTAAATTTAATCACAGCATCAAGTCAAATACGTTCACCAACATTAATCCAATACATATTTGTTAGTACCATAATAATTAAAACATCTATGAACATCACTTGGAAGAACACTGAATAAGTATCAGGAGCAAAAATACCAGACGAAACGAGGGCAATCAGACACCGGTCAGCCATGTTTTTCACTATGCAAATAGCCCTGAAGCATGGAGTTAAATATGGAAGGATATGTTATTTGTGCGATGTTAGGTGGAAGAGAATTCCACTCGATTATGCATAATGATAATGGCAAACTTTGAAACTTCTCGGTCCTAGCAAAAACGAGGGCCACCTTGTGCGCATGATCGAGGCGGGTTGAAGTATGAGGGGCTGGAAAGATACGATACTGGGCGAAAGATGAGTTGCTGTGATAGAGTGAGTGAAATAACGATTGTCGAGTATGTCGCCTGCGCATGGCAAGTGTGGTAAAGCTAACGTACAATTTTAGTACAGAAACACTTATGTAAAGTGAGTAAGACGATGAAATGCACCGAGCAGCTTTATTCTGTACCATTTCGAGCACGTTAGTAAAACCAACTCGGTGAGGATGGCATATACTTGAAGCGTACTCTAGGGATGGCCAAGCCATTGAATTGAAAGTGCGCAGTCTTGTGTCCTTATTAGAGAAATGCACGCGACGTTCAAAAAGGGCGAATTTCTTGAGAGCCCTATTAGTAGTATACTGTATGTTAGCAGTCCACCTTAGATCTGAAGTGAGTTTTACACCCAGATACTTAGATGACGTGACTTTTTCTATTATCGAATCATTTATTTTATAAGAGCTATAGCATGTAGAAGTCATATTAGTAAACATGAATGCTTGGTTTTTTTTAATTCCATTTGCCATGAGACATTAATTGCCATTCGCTGCACTATACCCCTAATTTGGTAAGATTCTGTTGTAGTTCTGCAACGTCATCTATGGAAGTTATTTTCCTATAAATAACGCAATCATCTGCTAAAAGACGAATTGATGAACTTCTGTTAGATGCAATGTCAATATTGTATACTAAAGAGAGAAGAGGATCCAGCACACTGCCTTGTGGCACACCAGATGTTACTCGGGTAGGATAAGACATGCAGTGTTAAGTTTAACTGACTGAGACCTGTTGTTTAGAAATTCTTGTATTCATGCAGTCGTTTTCTGGTCGAGGCTGAGGTGATGTATTTTTAACATTAGCCGGTTTTGGGGAACACAGAAAAGTCTATGAAAAGCGCGTCGATGCAGATGGACATATGAAGAGCTGTGTGCAGGTCTGTCACGAGTTCAAAAAGTTGAGTCTGCCATGATGATTTTTCTCGAAAAACATGTTGTGTTTCAAGTAGTACATTGTTACAGTTGAGGTGACGCATGGACAAGGAGTGTATGATGTGCTCTGGTAACTTACACGAGATGGACGTAAGTGAATTTGGCCTTTAGTTGTCGGGGTGATTGCTGTTACCGGACTTAAATATGGGTACCACATTAGCCAATTTCCAGTCATATGGTGTACAATTAGAGTCAAGGGATTGCTGGAAAAGGAATGCAAGCAACTTAGCTGAATGTTCACAGGGTAATTTAAATAATTTGGCGCTGATGCTGTCGGGGCCGGGACTGGTTTTAAGGCGAAGTCGACTGATTGTGCGAGCTACCCCGTGCTCTGTTAGTAGGACTGCTGGAAAACGGTATTCATTGGGCAGTTAAGATAGTGAAAGAGAATCATTCAGTGGAAGTTCGTCAGTGGATACCGTAGTGAAATGTTTTTTTAATTTTTCAGCGGAGTGTTCTACCGATAAGGTGCTGCAGTCTTCTTTCTTTAATACTACTGTTGAGAGGGTGCTTTTGGGGTTCACGATATTCCAAAATATTTAGGGTCGGTTTTCATGAGGTTAGGTAGTGTTTCGTTAAAGAATTTATCTTTCGCTTGAAAAATGATACTGTGTGTCTCAGCTGAAATGTTTTCGTAAGCTTCCCACTCTTGGGGACAGTTCGTGTGACTAGCTTTTCTGTAAACGTTTTGTTCTTGTTCAGGGCGCGTTTTACACCTCGCGTGAACCATGAGTCTTCTGATATAGAACTCATTGTTAGTTTAGGAACACAGGTGGCTTCAATTTCTCAAAATTTATCCCGACACACCAGTTTCCATTAGTTTTATGGTCCTCAAAGTAATCGCAATATTCCGCTGCGAAAGTGTATAGCATACTGTTCATTTTTGTTATGTCGGTACGCGTATAGTTCAGCAACTGTTTTTTTTGCTTTCCTTGCAGTAAGAAGTGAAACCAAACAATGGACAACCCTGTAATCACTGATTTATTCTAGCACGCGTGTGCTACAGATTTCGGGACTGTTAGTTAGGACCAAGTCTAAAACCCAATCCTTCCGCTTAGGTTTATGTACAAGTTGTGTGAAATTGTGATAAAGGAGCAGCTGAAGAATTCGAATACATTCAGATCGGTTATTATGATGAAGGGCAGACAGATTGGACCAATCTATTTCTGGATAATTAAAGTCGTCTCCTAAGAATCAAAGTGAATTAGGAAATGTCCGTGTAACTTGTTCAATGGCATCACCAAAAAGTTCAGGAAACTCTGAATTGCTGTCGGGGGTCGATAACAAGCGCCAATGGCGCGAGCAACATGACCATTAAGACATGATGTCCAGACTATTTCGAAAGGCGAGTCCGCTGAAATTGGAGAGTGGTGATATAATTCGTTTATCGCAACAACCACACCACCACCTCGGGAGCCGGTTCTATCTTTTCGGAAGATTACGAGTGACGTGTTTTTAATGAAAGTTCGCTGCTTGTTACGTCCTGAGACAGCCACGTTTTGCTACTGATAATGATTGCTGCAAAGCACGTGTGCCTGATGGCTTTTAAGATGTCAGTCTTATGGTATACGCTACGAAGTAAGCCAATAGCATCAAATATGAGTCAATGAGTGAAAGGCGCTGATTATGCGACGCTAAACATTATTTAGCAGATCGTTCAAGGTCTGAGGACACCTGAACCACCGAGCCACTGGCTGTATCAAACTGACAAACTTTGCCTTGTAGGTGAAGTTTGTTAAAACGCATTGAAAAGCGGGTGTTGTCGGTGCGGTTGCTCTTGGCGAATTCCCGAAGATTTTTTTCTGTTATTATACGGCAATATATATGTATTATATAATTTATGTTAATAATATATGTATTATATATATCTGCTATTATACATGTGGTGATATCGAATAGAATCCGGGACGCGAAGATGATCAGGAGGAGAAGGAGGAGGATTGAAAGAGGAAGGACAGGGAGGTTAGCCAGTTCTCAGACCGGCTGGCTACCTTGTACTAGGGAAGGGGGTAAGGGATGTAAAAGATGAGATAAAAGAGACGTTGAAAAAAACGGGAAAGAGAAGGTCATCAGACGATCCACGACGCTGCTTACAGTCTGTCTCTAAGACCACTTGCCCGCAGAAAGCGCAACAACGCTCTCAATGCCTTGCGTGCAGAGGACGGTCTCGGCCAGTGTCCTAATACCTTTTCTTCCGACAATTAGCGATTGTATAGTCTATCTAAAGCTTTGGACAGTTCTTTTTTTGGCACGCTGAAGTGAAGACACTCGCAGAGAAGATGGGAGAAAGTCTCTGCGCAGCCACAGTTGTCACATGTCGGGCTGCTGGCCATTCCGATTCGAAACGAATAAGCATTCGTAAAGGCCACCCCAATTCATAGACGACACAAAAGTGTCTCCTCAACTCTGGTTATTCCTAATGGAAGACGGAGCTGTAGGCGTGGGTCCAAATTAAGAAGGCTGACGTTGGTGAGTGCCAGTGAATTCCACTGAGTGAGTGTCAGTTCTCGTGCAAGTGATCGAAGCCTTGCAGCGGCGTCCGTTCTTGATAATGGTATAGCTGCACAAAGGGCATCATCATGAGCAAATCGGGCTGCTTCATCTTCACGGTCATTTCCATCAATGCTGCAGTGGCCTGGCATCCACTGATACGCTATGTCACGTTGTTTCTCTATAGCCCGGTGATGAAGCATTCGTATTTTAGCGATTAGCTGTTCGTTTGGTCCATGACAATATGGCGAGGCAATGCCCTGGAGGGCTGCTTTGGAGTCGAAGAAAATTGACCATGTCTGTTGCGGTTCTTCAACTAGGAACTCCAGAGCGGCACGAATGGCGTCGAGTTCTGCCACCGTTGATGATGTCAGATGCAAGGTCCTGAAAGTTATCGTGATGGATTTCTCCGAAGCACCACTGCGCCTGTTGAACTTGTTGAAGTGACCAACCCATCTGTGTACATGTGAATGCGTCCACTGTGTTTTTCTTGCAGAAGCAGTAAGGTTGTTTGTTTTAGGGCCAAATTTGACAAGTTTTTCTTCTTTTGCATTCCGGGGATGGTTGTCAGGGCCTCCAGTGGATGTAGACCCCACAATGGTAACGGCGCTCTTGCTGCGTGCGTGAAGTTCGTGGGAATCACCGTGCGATGTAGAGCGATAATAGAGCAGAACGCACAGCGTGGCCTAGAAGTTGGAAGGGAGCCGAGGTGGCGCGATTCAATCCGGGTGGCATGTCTTATTTGCGTTCTTAACTCTTGCTGCGTGCGTGAAGTTCGTGGGAATCACCGTGCGATGTGGGGCGATAATAGAGCAGAACGCACAGCGTGGCCTAGAAGTTGGAAGGGAGCCGAGGTGATGCGATTGAATCTGGGTGGCATGTCTTATTTGCGTTCTTAAAGCATCGACACGAATGTAGGTTGTGATAGGGTGTTCATGAGCGATTGCGACAGTTGCTGCTGAGGATGCGCATCTTGGAAGCCCGTCAGACGACAGCTCCAGTCCTCGTCCTTGAAGGTAGTTGGACGTCAGTGTAGCCGCTGTCTGAAGCCTGGCTCATACGTGTAGAAGCGTCACCCCTGATGCCCAGATGCAGATGTCGTCCGCGTATATCGACAGATTTACGAAGTGTGGCAGGACGTCAGCGAGGCCGATGAGCGCAATGTTGAAAAGTATGGGGCTTAGGACCCCACCTTGAGGTACACTGTGATAAGTATGATGGTGCCTTGTTGCACCATCTTCTGTCTGAACGAAGAAGGTTCTGTCCTTCAAATAGCTGTAGATTCATTGGTAAACGCGGCCTCTCAATCCAATGCTGCCCAAGGCGTCCAAGATGGTTTCATGTAGTACATTGTCATATGCAGCCTTAATATCCGAGAAAAATGCTGCTGATAATCTCTTTAGGCTTTCTGCTGTTGTACAGACGTGACAAGATCAACAACATTGTTTATGGAAGACCATCCACGTCGAAAGCCGATCAAAGCATGGGGGTATATATTGATACGTTCCAGCTACCACCCCAGGTGAGTCAGCACCATTCTCTCCATCACCTTTCCAAAACAGCTGGCAAACGCGATGGGGCGATAGGAGGCCATGTCCATTCGATTTGCCTGGTTTGAGCAGGGGTACAGGTCGGCTGCACTTCCACGAAGGAGGTACCAAACCGTTGCTCCACGAGTCATTGTATACAGCTAGACGAAGGGCATGCCGAGCTGTTTGTCCTAGGTTAGCAAGGGCCATATAAGTGACTCCGTCGGGTCCAGGCGATGACGAGCGCTTGCATGCTGCCAAAGCTGCCAGAAGCTCCTCTAGAGAAAACATATTGTTCATCCGAGTGTCTCTGGACACCGGCGCGTTTCGTAGGTTACTCATGTTGATCTCGGACCCCTTTTTTGCAACCCTGGTACAGAAGTCTTCTGCTACATCGATTTAACGTCGGCCTTGGTAGAGGGCAAGACATTTGAACGGGCGATGCTTTTGTGGCAATGTTCGTAGGCCGCGGATTATTCTCCATATTTGCGAAAGAGGTTTGTGGGGATCGAGTGACTCGCATAATGACTTCCATCGTAGCGACTGTAGTGCATTGATCCGACGTTGCATCTTCTTTTGTAGACGTCTCGCCTCCCTCAAGTCGTAGATGGATTTCGTGTGCCTATAACTTCGTTCGGCGCGACGACGGATTGCTCGAAGTCGCTTCAACTCCACCTCATATTTGCAAAAATCTAGCAAAGGTCCACAATTAAACGTTGCCTCTTGGATAGTGGCCTTCATTATACCTTCTAGGCTTTCAACAGAACCATCTTGGTTTCTCTCCCATTGCTTCTCTGTGGATGATCTGTACTTCGACCAGTCTATCCGTAAAGTGGGCGCGATTTGCGACTTGCTTAGCCCCTCGATCATTATACAGGTGCGAATGTGGTCACTGCCATGCATTTCATTGTCCACTTACTGAAATACATAAACTGTTAAAAGATATGCATGAGCGCTAGATTCGCATTGAAACCATGCACTCAGCCATGACAGGTGACATCCATGAGCTCAAGCAACAACAACTTTCGCTTACTAAAGATATTTTCAATGTATCGGCACGTTTTATATTGTCAAAAATTGGACATCTAGTATAGATAACGTCCAGCGCAAACTAACATCAACAAATCAATTTACAAAGCAAGTGCAAAAGGACATGCTTGGGCTACGTGCGCGTCTCGATGAGGCTGAGGATCGTTCTGGGAGGAACATCCTATTATTTTTTGGCATTGTAGCTAACGGCTCTGAAACTACGCAGCAGACTGAGGAAACAGTCTTGCGCTTATTTCAGCAGTCCTTAGACCTAACCTTGTCTGGTGATAACATTGCGCGCAGACATAGAATTGGCTGTTTATCCACTAATAAATTTGTCTGATTATAGTCGAATTTTGTACGTACAATATGAAAGAAATGTTTTTATTTTCAAAACGTCACAAGCTGAATAGAAGAAAAGTGGTTATGCGAGAAGATTTTTCTGTCAATACTCGCCGTGCTAGACTGATGCTGACCAACTTCGCCAAAGAGCTTCATTGTCCTTCCCACCTGCGTTACAAGAAACTTTTTGCTAATGAAAATGCTACGGCTATGACTACATTACTGACGGTGTGCATGAAATCGGGCCATCCAGATGCTTCCTCGGGGAGCTAGGAAAAAGCAAGGGGCAAAGGCACTTTCGATGACCCCAGAAAATCGATCATGCTTTCCACCAACGTTTGCAGCCTCCTGTCTAAGAAGGATGAAATGTGTGCAGCAGTTAATAATTCTAACGCTGATATTATTGCGTTAACTGAAACGTGGCTTTGCGACAAAATTCGCAACAATATCGTTGTGACAGACGTGATAGATGTGGTGGTGGTGTTCTTCTTGCAGTGAATGAGAGAATTAACAGCTTCGCCGTTGCAATAGACTCGGTATTAGAGGCAACTTGGTTTGTCCTCAGCGTTGCTTTTAAAAAAGTTGTCATTGGCGCATGTTACCACCCACCATCTGGATGTTTAAGTTTTTCCGACGACTTGCATGATTGTCTGAGTCACCTGAAATTTATGTTTCCCCGCGCAGCTGTAATTCTACTTGGATATTTCAGTTTTTCTAGCATTGTGTGGTCTAATTCTTATTCATATTCGTTTCATAATTCCGCTGAAGCACAGAATTTCATTCGCATCTGTTTTGATTTTTGGTCTTACGCAACTTGTTAATTTTCCTACTCGCGTTACGAATACTACAACGTCCATTCTCGGCTTTATTTTGACATCAGAACCAAATATCGTATCTTTTGTTAGCAATGTACCTGGAATCAGCGATCACAACAATATTCAAGCGCATATCTTACTACCATTCTCACGCATGTATAAGCAGCTCGAAACAATACGCGATCACAAAAAGGCTGACTTTTACTCAATAAACATTGATTTGAGAATTTTTTAGACGAGTTATTACCCAACTGCACTAAAAGATAAGTGCAGAGCAACTGGGACTTGTTCAAGGCTAAAGTATCAGAGCTAACTGTTAAATAGATCCCCATAAAAAAGTTTTGTAATACTGGTGCTCCATGGTACAACAGGTACGTTAATCATCCTTTTAACCGTAGGAAAAGGTTGTATCGTGCTGCTATCAAATCGCCGTCTGATCAACGTTGGTCAACTCACAAATCTGCTATTACAACTTATTTATTTGCACTGAAACACGCAAAGCTTTCCTTTTTCAGTAAAACTCTTCCAACTATGCTGAACAATAACCCTAGACAGTTTTGGAATTTCATGCATGGCAGCGACAATCGCGCTACAGCCTTTCTGACAGCTGGTGGGCATCCCGTGCTCGACGTAGAATGCGCATCTCGACTAAACGACATATTCATAAAAGCTTTCTCACATTATGTGACCATCAACAACCAAATCACTTTGCCGTCATCCCATCACCTACCCATGGACGCTATTTTCGTTATCTCACAAGGTATTCGTGTGGTCATTAAAAAACTTAAAAAATCGTCATCATGTGGAGTGGATGGATTCAATACTAAATTCCTGCAAAACACTGCTGAATACTGCTCTATTATCCTCTAATGCATTTTCTCACAGCCCTTACAGCACTCTAGCCTTCAGAAAGACTGGCTGGTTGGTAAGATAGTAATCAGTGGTGACACACAATCCAAGAAATTTCCGTCCGATATCGCTCACATCAGTACCATGCAAAATACGTGAGCTTATCAATTTTCACTCACCTCGTTAACTTTCTCGAGTCTAACCAGTTTTTCACACCCTCCCTGCATGGCTTCCGTAAAAACTTCTCTTGTGAAACGCAGCTCTTAGTGTTTACAAACGACTTGCATGCCCTACTCGACTCTTGATTTACCATTGACTGCATTTTTTTAGAGTATTCAAAGGCGTTTAACAAGGTTAATCATGAGCTACTACTTCTTAAGCTGAAACATTTATATCTAAGTCCTAACGTGCTTGACTGGATTCAAGCCTTTTTTTCTAACCGAACACAAATTGTTTCTGCTAACAATGTTTCTTCCCCCGTCAAACCGGTGCTCTTGGGCGTTCCCCAAAACTCGGATTTGCTGTTTTCAATTTTCATGAATGACTTGCCAACTAGCGTCTCATCAAAGGTATGTCTATTCGCCGATGATTGCGTAATTTATCGAAAAATAAGTAACGGAGACAATGTGTCCTCACTTCAGGCGGATCTAAATAACATATTTACCTGGTGCCAATCATGGAACATGGAACTGAACATTTATAAACGCAAAGCAGTGCGTGTGTGCCGCACTTCACTTGTTTGCCCACAGTATCATCCTAACAATACCTACCACGAGGCTGTTTCCTCTCACAAATATCTAGGTGTTCATATTTCAAATAACCTGACATGGAATCATCATCCAAAGTACATCATCACCAAAGCTAACCGTCAACTCTGGTATTTTCTCAGAAACTTCTACATGACACCTTCAAACCTTAAGAAGCTTCTTTATAGTACCTACATTCGTCCATCGCTTGAATACGCATCATCCATCTGGGATCCTAGTGGCACTACACTAACACTAGAATTGGAAGCAGATTGGAATCGTTCAGTTTGCATTATCTTGTTCAATTATACCTGCATGGCGAGTGTTACACTGATTAAATCTCAGCTCAACATTCCTGAAGTCGCCATTCGGCGTAAAATATCCTGGCTAAGTCTCTTTCATGAGCCTTATTATCATAACAACAGCCTCCGCGAACATTTTGTTAAACGCCCCTCGTTCATATCACCGAGAATTGATCATTCTCAAATAGTTCATGTTCCTCAATGCAGAACCGCCGCCAATTTGCACGCTTTCAATCCAAGAACTACAGCTCAATGCAATCTACTCCAAAGATCACCTACTGCAATCACCGACACATCACATTTTAAGGTTTTTTTACGAAATGTGGTTGGCGCTACTTGATTTCTGCTTTGTGTTATGTTCATATATATGTATGTCATGTCCTGTTTTGTTTTTTGTTGTTCTTTGGGGATTGTTTGATGTTCTTTGCTTAGTTCTTAAACATGTACTACCTGCATTATCGCTACTGCTACGTTGTCTTTTTCGACGTAGTTTATATAACGTATTTCTGTATTATTCTGCCAATTATTTAAATTTCGTTCTTTATATTTATCAAGTGTTGCTTCCCATTTTTGACATGTAACATGCCTCTTGCCCCTGTAATTTGAAAACCCTGAAGATATAATAAATAAATAAATAAATAAAAAAATTGCCCGCAGCTTCCCTCGGGGGAACACTGAGGAGGATGCGTACCATATAATTGGTTAACGGGGTGTTAAAGTGCGACTTACTTGGGTCGATGGCTAAATTGGTTAACGTGGTTGTGAAATGGGGTGTTAAATTGCGACTTACTTGGGTCGATGGCTAAATTGGTTAACGTGGTTGTAGGAGGGGGTGTTAAATGAGTGAACACGTACACACGTATGCGAAAGGGCGGCGCTGGTCGAAGGGACGTCGATCATTGTGTTTGTGGATTCGTTGGAATTCATTTCACCGCGACCTTGGACGTCGACGCGCCGTACAAACCAACCGACGAGCGGCAACTGAGCGAGCGAGCGCCGACCTTGAGTATATATACAGCACGACGGCGCATGCACTGTCAGCTGTTGAATGTTCTCGAAGCGCGACGCCACATGCGCGTCCACTGGAGAATCAGGAGAATTGTAGATGTCGAACGCGGTGTGTAGAGGAGGAAGGGTGCACAGATGGTGGAGGAGTGAAGCGCGCGCGGTGTGTAGAGGAGGAAGGGATGCACAGATGGTGGAAGAGTGGGCGACGGCGCGACGGCGCATGCGCGCGCGTCAGCTGTCGAATGTTCGAGAAGCGGTGCGGACGGCGCGGACGGCGCACTACAAGGCGCGAGTATAAGATGCTCCGCATCTAATAAACGCAGTGACGCACAGCCTGTTAAACAATGTTTGCAAACTGAAAATGATGCAGTGCGATACTACGTCTCCCCCTTCCACACCGAAAAAAAAAGCTGCCTCGCGCAAGGCAAGTACATCAAAAAAGTCAGGCCTGCGACATGTAGCAACAATATTACTGAAGAGATTTTTCATGCTTCTATTTCTGCCCCCCCCCTTTTTTTTCAGTAAATTGGACGAAAAGCCTGTTCAGCATGGTTTTATTATGTGTTAAGGCGACAGAAGAAGTTGACTGAATGTATAGAAAGGTGTATGTGATTATAAGTAAAGAATGTTCAATTTCCAAACATACAATAATAGTGTGACCTGACAGCACACCGTATCTCTAAACGCAGACCAACGTCTTTTGGAATTCTTGCAGTAAATTACCGAACTTCACCGTACGCACCCCCGCCCTCTAAATGAAAGGAACCATTGGCAGCACAGAAAAACGTGATGTGGGCGGTGCGAGAAAGTGCCACGACAATGGGCATGGAGAGGCCTTCAGCTAGTCTAGGTGGTATTGGCTCGGCTTGCTTGAGTGTGTACAGCGATAAATTGGCCGCCAATTCTGAACAGCAATACACACACAAGTGTGTATCTGTGGTGTGCGTTGACCAACTATACCTGACGGGCGAGGAAGCCGCATTTGTCATCAACTGGAGGTGGAACTTTGAGACATAAAGGACTACTTGGTGCATACTACAAGTTTTGTGACACACGAACGACTGAAAGCGAACAAATATTTTGATGCTTGACTAGTGGTTTTGTCCACGAACCCACGCTGAACGTCACGGTGACCACGTCGTTCGTGCAAAGGTCAAATAATTTGCAGTTATATTCTATCTGTAAGCATAAAAGTCAAGTTTACCCATTATTTGGTACTAGTGCGTTGTTCTATAAATCTACTTCGAGCTGCGAGCTTCACAGCACTTACCCTAACAAAAATGTCGGTAAAATTTTCTATTGGTCTTACAGAAAAGTTTATTCAAGCTATAATAACTGCATTGGTATTATATAAATGTTATTTGAATTCTATGGCCACCAAAAGAAACGTATTGATGACACCAATAAAACCAATAAGGTGCCTATAGGTGTCAGCTATTCGTCACATATAAAACCAATAACCACCATATTGGCCCCAATAGGGTGTAATAAGACTATATATCCAATAAATATGTATTAGCACCATTAAGTGTCTGGTATTGGCACGGGTATGCTTTATAAGGGAAACGTATTTGTAGCAAATAGAACCAATAAACAGCAAGTATTTGTGATAAATAGAAAACTAGAAGGCGCGCATTGCCGCCAGATTCAAAGAGATGTGCGGTTAAATGCAATATAGAAGCCCAAGCATATATATATATATATATATATATATATATATATATATATATATATATATATATATATATATATATATTTCAGTTACATAGTCTGGAGTAGCGAATTCAACCAAAACAGAGTTTACAAGTTGTTCAATATATGAGCACTATGTGACGCCCGTTACTACTACATATGTGTGTTGTAGCCATATTTTTCACAAATTTAACCAGATAATTTAACACTTGTGACTTTGAGTTATTTCATGGAGTGCTCAAGAGTTTTGTATAAATTAAACAATACTACTTTCCAGAAAAAGAAAGTTATTGAATGGTTTAACCTGACACGCCATCGAGGCAGATGTTGAAAAAGAAAGACATGTATTTTAGGATTACAATGCCCTCCTAGGCAGTGTATACTTGCATGTAACTCAGATTCGCTAAGTGTTGTAGAGAACAACCTGTTAATGAAATAAGTGAAGCCAAGACAGATATCTTCAGTGCCCAATTGCACGTATAAAATCAGTTTTTCTCATCCTAATTCGTAAACTTGGCAAGAACAGTGCGATGGTTTTCAACAAAAACTGATTTCACTTGCAATGCGTACTTCATAATGAAGACCGGCTAGGGTGTAGTAAGTTACAGCGACTTGAGGTAGATATTGCCACATGGTTTGCTTGGGTGAGATCGAAGAGTGAACGAAGACAAAGACGATCTCTCTGAGCCGCTGCTTGAGTAGTCGACTAAACGAGCTCATTTTAATCAAGTTTGTCGAGAGTAACGTGACAAGACTGGTGGAGTTGCTGGGTACAACGTCTCGCAATCCACCCGATGCTCAAGACCCCGTCCAGCAGCCGGAACACAAGCCCTGCACCCGTGGACACTCCTGTTCATAGAGTAAGCCGCCGCCAACGAGGCCTACCGCCTGAGACACCAACCACTGACGCAGCAACTATGACTTCGACACAAGATCCCATGCAAGCTCCGACACCTTCCACGCCGATCTACTGCACCGTCCAGAACCCGCTCATGCCTAGCCCCTTTCACGGAGAGCAGCATGAAGATGTTGACGACTGGCTGAGTGAGTTCGAACGTGTCGCAGCGATCAATTACTGGGATGATGCCGCGAAGCTCCGGAACGTGTACACGTGCCTAAAAGACAGTGCCAAGACGTGGTTTTTGAACAGGGATGATGTTCTGACATCTTAACGCGAGTTCCAGCGTCGCCTCTTGGAGACCTACAGGAGTCCCGACCGCCGCGAACGGGCGGAGCGTGCACTTCAATCACGCATCCAGATGCCCAACGACGAGACCGTCTCGATGTACGTCGAGGATATGACACGGCTTTTCAAGCGAGCAGATCCTGCTATGGCAGAAGAAAAAAAGGTGCGCCACCTCATGCGTGGTGTGAAGGAACAACTTTTTGCTGGTTTGGTGCGTAGTCCCCCCAAAAGTGTTGCTGAGTTCCTTACTGAAGCGGCAACAATGGAGCGAGTACTGCACCAACGGTCTGCCCAGTTTGACCGTCAAGTGAATGCTGCCTCAACTCCCGAAATTTTCGCCACCCCTGGGAGCAAGAGCCCCGAATGGATTCGCGAGATCATTCGATCTGTCGTCCGGGAAGAAATGAAAAAGATGTACGGGACAAGGCAAATCGATGTTGGTTCTATCACCAGTGTCATCCGCGACGAGGTCCAGCAGGTGCTGCACGCCCATCGTTTTCCGCCCACGTCGGTTGATCCGGAAACGGCTCATGTGTCTACTGACAGTCGCCGTCGTACGTACGCGGAAGCCTTGCGACCTGCCACTCCTCTTTCGGGTCAAGGAGTCCCGATCCAGCCAGTGCCGCACGTCCCGATTTAGACAGTGCCGCACGTCCCGATCCAGACAATGCCATACGTCCCGATCGAGACAATGATGGTGTCAGTCGCGATTCAGTCAGCGCACGCTGATTTGGACATCGATAGTCGCTGTACACCGACGCGCAAGTCTGATCTCTGGCGTACGCCAGACAGACGACCCCTCTGCTATCATTGCGGTGAGGCTGGTCACATTTACCGCGAATGCCCATACCGGCAAATTGGACTGCGCGGATTTTCCGTCAATTCCCCTCGTCCCCGATTTGGTCAAAGGCCAAGGGATATCGAAGAATATCTCGCGCAACAGCGTGCACCCTTTACACGATGGCAATCGCGGTCACCATCTCCGAGGAGACCCGCAGCCACTGGGCCACGTTTTGGGGAGACGGCACGGGAATGCTACCCGAGCCCTCGTCGGGAAAACTGAAGGCAGCGGCCTTCGGGGGCAAAGTCGCTGGGACTCAAAGTGCGGAAGACCTCCCATCGATGCTTGCACGCAACGCCGAAGGCATTTCGTCAGAAAATAATCGCAGTGCCGAAGAAACGCCGACATCCGCATCTGAACTTATTGACCGCGTGTCGCTCGACATACCTGTGCTGGTTGACGGTCTTCAGGTCAGTGCATTGGTAGACACTGGTGCAGACTATTCGATCATCAGCGGGAGGCTAGCGAAAGATCTCAGCAAAGTGATCACGCCATGGAATGGAACGCGAATTCGAACAGCTAGAGGACACGTTGTAACACCGCTGGGTCGCTGTACCGCAAGAGTGAAAATTCGTGCGTCAACGTTTGTGCTCAGCTGCCTCGTTCTTCCCGACTGTTCGCGTCAGCTGATTATCGGCATGAACTTCCTTCGGGAATACGGTGCCGTCATAAATCTCCGTGAGCGCATCGTGACCTTCTCGACTCAAGGCGCAACAGATCGAGAGGCTGATAACTGCCGTAGACTTGCGCTGCGTGTTGCTGACGACAGTGTGACGCTGCCACCTTGAGCAACTGTTCCCATCGAAGTCACTTGTGAAGACTTCCAAGACGGCGACGTGGTTGCTGAAAGCAACTTATCACTTCTGCTGCTCCAAGGTGTATGTGCCGCCCGAAGTGTTGTGCGCGTCCGTGACGGACAGTCAACGATACTAGCTACGAACTTCAATTACGAGCACCGGCATCTTTTCCGTTGAACCACCCTAGCTTATGGAGAACCTGTTGCCGACGTCACGGAGTGCTTCGCGTCCGAGGAAACGCATGAGGATAAGGAATTTCTAGACCACATCGACATTAATTCGACGCTGTCAGACGAGAGAAAGGCTGCACTTCACGACCTTTTAAAGTAGTTTAGATCTTGCTTCGCCTCTTCTTCTAAAGTCCGTCAAACACACCTCACGAAGCATCGAATTATTACCGACGATGACGTCCGCCCCATCCGGCAGCAGCCTTATCGCGTTTCTGCCAAAGAACGCGAGGCTGTTCAGACACAAGTAAAAGAGATGCTTGATGACGGGATTATTCAACCATCCAGCAGCGCTTGGTCCTCACCAGTCGTTCTAGTAAAGAAAAAAGACGGAACGCTGCGATTCTGTATTGACTACAGGAAGCTTAATAGCGTCACAAAAAGGACGTCTACCCGCTTCCACGGGTAGATGACTCCCTCGACAGGTTACGACGTGCGAAGTATTTTTCGTCCATCGAGACCAAGAAAAAACCGCGTTTGTGACTCCAGACGGACTTTACGAATTCCGAGTTCTTCCCTCCGGCCTCTGTTCTGCACCAGCCACTTTTCAGAGGATGATGGACACAGTTCTCGCTGGCTTGAAGTGGCAAAGCTGCCTTGTCTACCTCGATGATGTGGTCATCTTTTCCGAGAGCTTTGAAGAACATCTGAAGCGTCTGAGAAAGGTTCTGGAAGCCATTCGCACAGCTGAACTTACGCTGAAACCCCAAAATTGCCATTTCGGCTATGAAGAGCTAAAATTTCTGGGACATGTCATTAGTGCAGATGGAGTGCGACCTGATCCAGACAAAACTGCTGCTGTCGCCGCCTTCCCTGTCCCATCAGATAAAAGAGCAGTACGCCGTTTCCTCGGCTTGTGCGCGTATTATCGCCGATTTATCGCCAACTTCTCTAAGATAGCTGAACCTCTTACGCGACTCACCCGAGATGACGTACCCTTTACTTGGGGCGCAGAACAAGATACAGCGTTCACAGAGTTACGACAGAGAATGCAAACAGCCCCTGTTCTTGCCCATTTTGATGAGGACGCTGCTACAGAAATTCATACAGATGCCAGTAACGTCGGACTTGGCGCTGTCCTTGTACAACGACACGGCGGCGTTGAGCATGTGATAGCTTACGCCAGTCGTACTCTTTCTCGAGCTGAGACCAACTATTCTACGTCATAAAAACGATGCCTCGCAGTCGTGTGGGCGACGACCAAATTTCGGCCTTACCTCTACGGTCGTCCCTTCAAAGTGGTGACTGACCACCGCTCGCTCTGCTGGCTGGCAGATCTCAGAGATCCATCCGGCCGTCTCGTACGGTGGAGTTTGCGTTTGCAGGAGTTTGACATTACGATTGTGTACAGGTCAGGGCGCAAACACGAAGACGCCGACGCGCTTTCTCGAGCACCTGTGGGGAACGCTGTCAGGGGCTCCGAAGATGAAGATGCCTTTCTCGGAGCAGTTAGTGACTCCGAGTTTATGTCAATGCAGCGGGCAGACGATGAATTACGCCCAGTCATTGATTCGCTGGAAGGCCGCAACTCTCAGGTCCCTCAACACATTGCTCGCGAACTGTCCTCTTTTTGTTTAAGAAGAGGCATTCTTTACAAGAAAAACGCCCATGGTAACGACAAAGCCTTCCTACTCGTTGTTCCTACCGACATGCGTGATGAAATCCTCCTTGCGTGCCACGACGAGCCCACGTCCGGACATTTGGGCTATTCACGAACTCTCGCCTGAGTACGCCAACAGTATTACTGGCCGCGACTATCAACTAGTGTACATCGATATGTGAAAGGCTGCCGTGAGTGCCAGCGCCACAAGACTCCGCCTGTGAGGCCCGCGGGCCTGCTCCAGTCGATCGCACCACCACAGACACCGTTTGACCTCGTGGGAATGGACCTTCTCGGGCCCTTCCCTTTGTCGTCCTCTGGGAACAAATGGATTATAGTTGCGACAGATTATCTTACGCGTTATGCTGAAACAAAAGCGTTACCCCATGGCACGGCCTCTGAAGCCGCGCAGTTCTTCGTGCACGAAATCGTCCTACGGCATGGTGCCCCGTCATGCGTGATTACGGACAGAGGGACGTCGTTTACAGCACGAATGATGGAGGACATTTTCAAACTGAGCTGCACAAGTCATCGAAAAACAACGGCTTATCATCCGCGATCCAATGGACTGACAGAGAGGCTTAACAAGACCATAGCGGACATGCTGTCAATGTACGTGGACGTACAACATAAAACCTTGGACGAGATTCTTCCATACATCACGTTTGCTTATAATACGGCAACGCAAGAAACAACGCGATTTCTGCCTTTCCGACTTGTTTACGGACGCAACGTGCGAACCATGCTCGATGCTATGCTTCCGTGCGACCAAAGCAATGAACTGGCTCAAGATGCTGAGCAATACACTCAATACGCCGAAGAAGCTCGTCAGCTAGCTCGCATAAACACCAGTCACCAACAAGATGCAGACGCACGACGTTACAACCTCCGCCATCGAAATGTCACCTACCACCCTGGGGACCGAGTGTGGGTGTGGATCCCTGTCCGGCGACCAGGCTTATCAGAAAAACTTCTAAGCCGTTATTTTGGACCGTACAAGGTTCTTAGACGAATCACAGATCTTACTTACGAGGTATTTCCGGACGGCGCAGCGTCTTCTCGTCGACAGCTTCAGCCCGAAACCGTGCATGTCGTTCGGCTGAAGCCCTACTTCACACAGTAGCCCTTGTGGTTTCACGTGCTACGACATGCCGTGACATTGCGTTGCTGCTGCTGTTTGTGTTCTCCTGTGTTTTTTATGCCCTTTCTTTTTGCGCTTGGCGGAAGCGTTGGCGAAACTTCCTCATTTGCGCTGCGAGTAGTGGCACTCTCCCTCTTTTGGTTCTCTATATCTGCGTGTGTATACCTTCATTTTTTTTATTTACGAGCATCGAGTCGATGCTTTCAAAGGGGGGGACTATTGCCACATGGTTTGCTTGGGTGAGATCGAAGAGTGAACGAAGACAAAGACGATCTCTCTGAGCCGCTGCTTGAGTAGTCGACTAAACGAGCTCATTTTTTATCAAGTTTGTCGAGAGTAACGTGACAATATACTTGCTTATAAAAGACATAAATGCTGATTTCATGCGAAGAGTTAGAGGGGTAACAAAAAGAAGAAAACACTTGTTGCCATATTTATTTTCCACACCTAAAAATGTGAGCTTATTGTTGTCATGAGGTCTTACTTGCTTTCGGAAAAAGCGAGTCAAGAGGCCACTATTCACCATCGCCACAAAACAAAAAACGCAAGTGCTCTCGCGGCAATGCGTAGTTGACACTTTGACACATAAACCACGATGCTAAAGCATAGTTCAATTAGCAAATTATTTTCCGCGCCTTGCACCATACCAAACTTTAGCGTGTGTGCATACTTCTGAAAACTCACAATCAGCAATACGATGGTGTACTAGGGCAGCATGTGTATAATAACAATAAGGTGATTTGTACCGCAAGGGCCTTCTTAATATTAACGAAACATTGACAATAACACTTCATGAGACACAACCGAAATGAAGAGGAACACAACCCACAATGATGTTACTAGATGAATCAAAATGAGTATAATAAAATAGGTACCTCTCAATTATAGTTACAATATTGTTTCCCACGATCCAAAAAGGGTAACAGAATGTAAATATTTAGGGCTAATATTCACTCCAGACTTGAGGTGGAATACTCACATAAACGTCACCTGTAGAAAGATAAACAAAACTCTATGGGATTTGAGGCGAAGGTCACATGACGCAACACGCGACCTGAACATTCTTGCGTACAAAATCCTAGTACGACCAATTATTGAATATTCTAAAATATTGTGACACCCTCACACCACGGCTAGTCTATGAAAACTGGAAAAATTTCAAAGAATGCCTACCAAGTTAATATTCAATAAATATCAGCGCATGCACTCTGCTTCCGAACTTGGCATCCGTGCAAACCCACGAGCCTTAGTATTTGAAACTAAGGATGACCGTTTCAAATTTTATTTCTCATCATTCGTGATAAGAATAAAATTAACTCATTAGATTTTTTGGAATTTTCCAAGATCCGCGCTCTAGACAAAAACACACTTTAAATATACAGCCACCAGCCACCCCCAAATGACGCATTTAAATAGAGCTTCCTTCCAAGGGCAATTAAAATACAGAATAAATTACCAAACACAATCTCAATGTCTTCCTTTATCACAGCATTTTCTGCAGCTTTAGAATCACTCGTTTTGTCAAAAACAGGGGCGTTATAATATTGTTTTTATTTGTTTATTACTGTATTTCACGATGTCAACGTATGTTGCCTCGCTCTTTGTTAATTGTTGTTTTCAAAGCAAAGAATGCAAGCGCACGTGTTCAATTTTGGTGTGTCCATTTGTTCTTTTAAAGTAAATGTCTGTGTTCGCTGTATGTCTCCATTTTGTACCGTATTTTTTGACCATTTCTTTTAATTTTTTCGCTTCATTTTCAGTATTTTAGAGTATGCAAGTTATTGTATCTCTTTTTCATTTCTGTACAAACCTCAGCTTGTATTTGATAGTATCAATCAACAAACAAACAGAAAATTGTACAGTCAAAAGTTGCAATACTAAGTTGACAAAAGTACCTTTAAGATTCACCCCTAGAGGGGTCAGCATAACCAATTTTCGGCCATAGTCTGTGTTGTGTGGGTTGAGTCTTGTACGTTCACAGACAAACTTATAAACATTGACCGAATTTGGTCGATCCGGTAATTTATAATCGAATATTTTTCAAACGACCGAATAGCTTGAGAGACCGGTAACACTAGTGCGATCGTTAGCTGTGTCGTCATGAACCGCTTGCTAGGCGAGCTGCTGTATGGTCTGAATTTTGGAGGACAACCGTGTGTTCCATGGTCAGCTCCTCTTGCAATCGAACTTTTTCTGCGTTGTTCAACTTTCCCCTGGAACTAAATGACTTGCAGGGGTTGAAACGATGCCACCGGGTCATCTATGTAGCGCTGCTACTTCAAGCAAGCAATTTCAGAGGTCAAAAAGTGTCGTGTGAGTGTAAAATGCCTATGTCGTTGGCCACTACGGATAAATATTTATCGAACCTCTCGCAAGCGGTGCCAAGGTTAAGCGTCACACTTGCTTTTTTTTTTTTGCTGAACGCAATCGGTAGAGTACAATCAAAGAATCCTTCAAAATGTATATTGTGAGTAACCTTGGAGCTGCACTGATATGCCGCTCACTTCAGCTTATATTTACATATACCGCACGCAATACTAAGATCGCTTATTCATTATGTTCAGCACCGAAAGTCGTGTATGCACTTATGCTAGTCAACAAAAATCTGCGCGCTTTGCCGATTCCACGGCGCAAAATAACGCTTGCTCGCTAAGGCAGCCTCGACAGCCCCCTGTATTCCAAGCTCGTTTTTCAACCTGACTTGCTTCAATTAAAGCTACTTATCGTTGTGGAAAGCCGTCTGCAACGTCTGCCACCATGGCATGGTCGTTGGAATCTTAATTCACACCGTCTTCGATGATTTCTTCGTCGCTTGAGCTGGTGGCGATGGCGTCGAAATCAAAATGCGCGACGTACGCGACGTCGTTGCCGCATATGGTGATGGTACTGGCAACACAACGCAACACTTGCGACCGACTGACACGTGCGCACCACGCGGCAAGCAACACTCGCAACACTGGCCACGTGCAAAAGGTGCTGTGTCGTAGCAGGCGATGGCACGACTCCTTTGGCTTGGGACGTCACGCACTCTATGACAAAATGGCGGTCGCTGGCGGTGGGCGGAGTTTACGGCCGATGAATTCTATAGCTTACATTGGACTGAAATAATCTCTCGCAGACCAGATTTCACACGCGTACAAGCGTGTTTGACCCTCTACCTTCGTTTTTCGCCGAAAACCGCCAAATGTTAGGTGACCGTGGCATGACCTCTTTAAAGTGGGAATTATGGAGCTGCCAAAAAAATGTCACTTTGCAACTTTAAATAGCATCCTTTAATTGATTATTTCGTTAAACTATCTAAAATGCAACTTTATAGCATACGTTTACGTAGATTACAAATTCTCCATATATCAAGGAAGCGCCGACAATGCAACAAAAACGTACGTCAGAACTGAGTAACATATTGTGCGGCATATATTGGACGTGTGCACACAAAATAAGCAAAATTATTGTAGATAGATAGACTCAGGCGAAAAAAGAACGAAGCAGAAGTTAGAAATGTTGCGTGTCCTTCACACTGTCCGCCATCAGCAACAAAACTTTTGATTTCACCGTTGAACATTTTACACAAGGCGGCACTATGTTTTTCGTGCTGGAACTACGATCTCTGTCAATAGTACGGCTAACATTAAAGGTGGCATACATTTCGTGACATACTTGCTCGAAGTTTTTTGGTATGTCAATAATTCGCGACACACCTCAGTAAAGGTTTCAGGCAACTTCATAATGGATGCAGGTTACAAAATGTTACAAGTTTAGTAGATCAGTCTGACATTGTAAGCTAATTCTATAAGATAGACTACAGGTAATCTTAGAGACTACCACTCAGCCATTTATAGTACCAGACGGGAGACGAAAAGTTTCATAGGTGTCATTTCAGGCAAATACCGGTTCTAGTTCGTGAGAATGATATCGCAAAGTTAAGAATTGTAGTGCAAACAAAATAAAAGCTAGTTTATCTGAAAAGCTATTATGATGAAGACCGAACAACATAACTGGGCAGTTTGCAGCACATATCAGGGCTAGGATATCTTCATAGCGGTGGCACTTCGAAGGTGATGGTATGATAAGATGAGTAGTGCAGCTACATCTTTGATTGACTCTAATAAGCAAACTGATTCCCCTGCCGATAGCACAAAGTCATTTATAAAACACAGTTCACAATTGATAAGAAGGTCATTATTTACCCTTGCTTGAAAGACGTAGTGACACGAAAGGGTGGTTGTACTTTAAAAATTCTATCATTTTCTAAAGGCGCTTTTGGTTTCTACTACAGCCTAGCATCACGACAGCGTACAAGTTTCTCTTCGCATGCTCTATGCAAGATATCATTTTTGAATTTGCTCAGTAATAATTGCAGCATTGATTTTGTGGCACCATCAGGGGCACACAAGGGTCTGTTTTATGCTTTTCGGTACGTGATGCCATGAACTATACACACTAGCTTAAGAAGTCACCACAATTTATAATGTAAGTTCAAGTCACGTTAGTGTCAATGTCAGTAGCTGCAACCTTTAGAATCAACATTGTAGCTGCAATAAAATATCAGCATTTCCTGAGATTCACATTTGCTCACGTTGGCCTCTGAATACAGCTAATTTGCATGGCAGAGTACTAAAAGGTGCAGTAATTAGTGTAAATGCTTGTTTAAATAATAATGTGAAAAAAACATTTTTAAGGTTGCATTCAACGCTTGGTCAGAGGGGGTTGAAATCAATCTCAAGTACCTCTTTATGGCTTCCATCATAATCATATCACTGTCTCAGCCCATAAAAACAATTACTACCTACAACTAGCATAATATTTACTCGCTCACGTTCTTGCATATTTGGGACTTTTGAAATATATAGGTCATTATCCACGTTTATCCCCACACATATCCTGTCCTCTTCAGTTGCACTAATCAGCACCTTCTCCTCAACTCCCATGGTAAAATATTCTTGTGCCTTTGACACTCCAATCGTTGGCACACCCAGTAACACACGCCATCTTCCAGCTTGAGCACTCTGTCAAGCACGTAACTGAGGCCATCCGTACAATTTAGGGAGGAGCTGCAAAACGCTTCGTTCGAATATAGCTGTGGACATGATAACTCTGTCCTTTCAATATTGCCTCTTATATTACACAACATTTTCGGAATGCTGCCCAAGTCCACTGGAAAACAAAGCTGCCTGCTGATTATCAAGCGACGAAAGGTGGCCGTTACCAAGTGGCTTTTGCTCTGGGCTTCCTTTTACAAAGTAGCCAGCCATAGACTCGCACAATGCCCATGCCTTCTGTGGCAGAATCATGGTCTGCGAAACGCGACAAAGCTGAAGGGTGGTTGTGAAGCGCTGCAGGAGATGCAATGGCCCTCCGTCCACATTGCTGACTAGATTGAGTAGTGCACCGTTTCCGATTTAGAAAAAGTTGTAAATGAGACCACAATGGTTCCGGGTGGAAGACATTCTGTAGCAGGTGCACCAGTTGGTGAATGTTGAAAGTCACTGCCTGATCTCTGTAGAGCTCCTCTACCTGGAACACAATTTTAGCCAAGTTATCCTTAGCAACTTTCACTTCCTCTTATTTACTAATATTACCTCTTAGGAGAAGAAAAGCGCTGTTCACTAGGAGACCGAAATGTTAAAGGTATATTGTTGGCAAAATGACATCAAGACATGGCACAGAATAAAAAGCAGCCACCACTTCCGTTCACTAGCTTTCCGCAGACAGCGTCCTTTAAAACTGTTCACGGAAGCCTATCGAAGAATTGTGGTAGCTTTACAATTAGCGGTCATGGCGTGACAGCTCAGATCTGTGTAGGTACCACAATGAATGCTAGTTATTTCACGGGAGTGAACACGTATCTGTGAGTTGTTTTCCTACTCCTTCTAAAACACAATGCATTTTGTCAGGACACATTCCTGATACTAAGTCAAACTTTGGAAGGTAATTCTACCAGAGATGCGTTACTTTTGACACCCCGTGCTGGCTTGCCTGTTCACAGTGCCAGCTACATATCCTCTTTTACCTAGCTGGTGATTCTTGTGGTTCGAACTTTATTCTCGACAGGGTCCTGCAACAGTAAGATGGTTGTACTTGTAAGAAAAAGTCATAGTGTACCAGAAACCACATTCGCAACTTCAATGAAAACTTTAGTATATCGGCGCAATCAATTCACAAATAAAATAAGACATAAACCTTTAGCAAAACTTACGTTTGTGCCTTGATCTTTTGTGGGGGCAGAAGCTGCATTCAAAGTAGCCATTAAATTGCTTGCCGTTTAGAGATGCTGCCCATGCCGGTGCATCGACATAGCAGCGAACTACTTGTGCACCTATAAGAGTTCTCTTTCGTCAACTTTACACGTAGCTGGATGCGTTGCAAGGAGCTAATTGACAAACACCTCCAAAAACTTCGTAATTTCTGGTTGCCCCTCACCAAACAAAAGCCACCCAACAGAACATTGTTCCAGCGCAGCACCACTCGTAGCTCAATAATTACACATTGTATTCGCCATAATGAACCTTTATTACAGTTGAAAACTCTAGCACTATCAGTATCAAATGTGAGTGGCATATCACTCAACTAACTGCCCTACATGTGCTTCCTGTACAGTTCTTCAAGCGTGATGTCAGTGAAAACTCTACTTCTGCCCGATATTTCATGAGCATTTTTCTCCCCATGCGAGCCGAGAAGGGTTGTTGCACTGCCTTGTCTCAAAGCAGCAGCTTGAGCGCTTTCACACAGAAAAAGTGTGCGCAGAATTAGGGGCATTGTCATTAGTACAAATAAAATTGCTTCCTTCGGGACTTGCAGGTGGTGTACTGCAGGCTATGCAAAAGTAGTCGCATTTAACTAACTGCTGTGTTCTTTTCTTTTCGTGCCTTTCTAAGCAAATACTCTGATGATGACAACACATCAGTGCGAAGTAAATGGGTAATAACATGGACTAACTTTTATTGCAATAGCATGGACACTCTCAGCTTGATTTTGCCGCCAGCGTCGGCAACGCCATCACTCGCCGTATATGTATGCGTATCTATAAATCATCATCAGTCTGACTACGTCCACTGCTGGACAAGGACCTCTCCCATGTTCCGCCAGTTAACTTGGTCCCGTGCTTGCTGCTGCTAATTTATACCCGCAAACTTCTTAATCTATATTTATATATATCAAAATGCAAGAAAGAAACGCAAGAAAGAAAGACTCCGGCGCGCGGAATCAAACGTGAGACCTCCGCGTTGTGAATGCGAGGCGTTAACCACTGAGCCATCGTGGGGCAGCTCCTTCAACTTTCAAACGGCAACGTTTCATTTAGGCATTCAACACTCTTCTCGCGTGCGTGCTGTTTGAAATCAACGGTATGGGAGTCGCTCGCTGGATTCCGTGCCGACCGGTCGTGCCCTCGCGATCTCCGACGTGAGCGTAGCTCTGGCCGACTAGGCTTGCCCTACGTCATCTCCTGACGCCGACGACCTTCGACGACAGTGTAGCTCTGACCGACTGGACTTGCTCTACGCCATCTACTGACGCCGACAAGAGCTCTCGCAAGTGGTGCCCAGTCCTCGGGCTCCTGTGACCGTGTTTTCATCTTTCCTTTCTCTCCTACCCCCTCGATATGTCGTCGCTCTCACGCTTTCACGCTTACCTTATCCCTCTCTCTACACCTTTATTTCTATCCTTTTAATCCTTCCTCACCCCCATCTCTTGTGAGCTATTGTTGAGGTGTCGCTCCCTGGAGCAGACAGTTATGGGGCTCACTTTTCCTTTCTTTTCATTCTTACAACATAAACACTTCGCCCCCTATTTATATCTACCACTTACTGCTGTTGGCGGGTATCTCGTGGAAGAACTATCGTGTTTCCAGATATATCAGCAAGATGGCGTAATGAGCGCATGACGGCTCTCATCTCTCACGCGAACATGGCCCGCGGAGAGGATGGCAGTGGACGATCTCTTGCGTGCCCTCGCTCGCTAGGGAGGATTATACGTTTTGGCTGGCGTTCGGCTTGCAATGAAACGATTCTGTTGTAGTTACAGTGCGCAAAAACTTCACTGCAATCGTTCCGCAGCCTCCATTTGCGAAATGGGCGTGCTTTTCAGAGACATCGAAGTAACAACTCAGAAGCTTATTCGCATTCACCTGTACCTGTGAGTACGCTTCGTGCGTAATTTGCACGTGAGAAACGCGGGGCACGTTTCGTTCTTGTTGCCATTCTGCGCGTGACCTTCCAATTTGTTGCCATTGCATATATTGCTTCGCCTTTGTGGCAAAGCTGTGACTTTTTTCATACCACTCATAGAAGCCCTGCTGATGTTGAGGCCATTAGTGTAACTACTGCATCAGTAGCAGTCAAGTGGGAACTTGGCAAACAGTCATTTGAGAACAATTTTACAAAGTCATCGTCACCGACCACCGCTGGTTCGCAGCAGGCTCCATTTTCTGCGTCCAAACCAGGGCACTCTGTCGACTGCTCCTTCGATGTGCCATCAACGACACTGCAATGATCTCTGGCTGCGATTGTGATTTGCCGTTTAATTGTCGCAAAGTCGTCTCTTTCAGATGGCGATGCATTCAAGTTTTCCAACTGCCTGTAGTCTTTGGCGTTCATAGGGGAGGAACAACACTCCGGCTTGACAGTCGAAGCTTGTTTGTCATTCAAGCCAGCAGACGCGCTCGGCAAGCGTTGATAAAAATAGTTGTTCGTGGAACAGCAAAATCTGCTCCAGGCCAAATGGCGATCGCACTTGCTTTTACGAGGGTGAACGTCGTGCTCCTGTTCGCACTTGCCACTGACGACACCCTTATTGTTCATGGACAGCATAAAAATGACAAATATTGAATATTCAAAAGAATTAGTACGTCAACAGAGCCACCCGAACTAGCAACAAAGCCTAACTGAACAGTATTTATTGTAGACCGTTGGCCATGTGCATGGCGAAACATCAAATTATAAACCCTAAATAAAAAAAACGAGCAGCTGTTGCATGAGGATGTTGTATCTGTCTACTGTTGCAGATTTTTAGGTTATTGTAAGTAATGCACAGTCAATTAGCAACAAACAAAATGCCGAAAAAAAATTACGTAACGTGTGTACATACGAGCCTACTAGACACTCTACCAGCCAATCGTATCTAGCTGTGCACGCTGAAACTGCAAGTCGGCTTTGCTACTGGAAGTGCTATATTTGTTGCTGGCTTGTTGTACACGCGGAATAATTGATTAATGTGTCCCTAATTACATACGCATCAGTAAGGTTTTGTGACGATGACGCAAGGAAAGTCGTGCGTGTTAAAGTCCTTAAAAATTTCACTCCGAGAGGCTTCTCCGACTACGATAGCAGTAAGTAGTATTGTGTCCACTAGCAATGTGACCACCAAAGCAGTTTTTTATGCGCAGATTATGCGGCTGTTCGGTAAGTAAAGTTCCTAAAAATTTTGGTGTAATAAAAACTGCCTGCCATTTGATTTTAATGTACTCCGCATTCGCGAAGAGGCAAAGTGGCAAACCAGCCTCCAAAACACCTTCCCCTACCACCACGCTTTTCGGACAACGAGTACAACGGGAGTGATGCCTTGGAATGTAGTGGAGATCACTTGAACTAGGTATGCGTAGAAACTGCATTTCATTGCATAGAATACTTTTGTTGGCTATATTTTTGTTGCTGTTGTGTGGTTGTCATGTCAGAGGCGTGCTGGTGAAACTCATGACGTAAAGCAACTCTCAGGGCTGTATTAATATTGTTAGTATGAAATTTGTGATAGAGAAAACAACGATAAGTGGCCTGGTTGATTGTTTGGCTTGTTGAGTGCAACATGTCGATTCTTGGGCCGAAAGATAGAACAAAGGTCTCAGTTTTGTTTACCTCATTCCTTTTTCTAATATCAGTAGTTTTGATTAGCACACGCATGTAAACCTATACCCGGCTTGCACTAACCATGTGGGGGATGTTTTAAACTCATTTTTTCACTATGATGAAAAATTCACTGAAATAAAATTTTGTTCACGGTGCACGGAACACATATTTTTATGTTGCAAATTTTCAGCTATCTCCTCCTTCCGGTTATCTTGTGTTGGACAGCAAACCGGCTTTCCTGGACTGCTTAACCTGCCTGACTCCTCCTTAACCATTTCTCCGTTCGTTATGATGCAATTTAACTAATTGGAATTGGCAACTTCTGCCGAGTGTATTTGCATGCTTAATTTATGGCCACCTACGTTTAATATCATAGGTATTGAGAAACGCAGCTGACCATGGCACGCCGGCCAGAGGGGAATTGAAGAAGGCCTTCAGAAAAAAACACCTGCAGTCCCTATTTGAGAAGAAAGATGAGGAGGCAAATGGCGAGCAAAAAGTACTGCAGCTGAAACAAGAAAATAAGCTTCCGAAAACAGAAAATGATAAATTATTGCTTTAAAGTAAAAAAATCCACAGCAGGCTCGAAACGCTCGAAACAGCATTATGTAGCTCTTTTCTTAATTCAGGTTTGGATTTTACATTTTAACATTCACATGCAGGTGTAATTGACAGAATAATCAAGAGATTCGTTCTTTATTCGCTTTAATAATTGTGGTGTAAGATCAGGGTTTGGGCCCAGGACCCCTCGCCAAGGAACTGAGTTGAGCCACCAGTGCACATACACGCAAACAAATATTACATAGAAAGATCATGTATTAATGCATATTGAGAGGGACTTTGATATATGAAGTCCTACCTGCGCTAATGGTCTTTTGAATTCAGAACGATCTCGCTGTGTTTTAAGCCGTTAAAGGACGTCAATGCCCAACGCTCGAAGACGGTGTCCCGTCTGGCTGGTTGACGTCGCTAACGCGTGCCAGCTCTTGCTAAGGCACAAATCTCTGCTGCAGCAGCTCAGTAGCCCGGCCTCAACGTTCGTCTCGGCCGTGCCCGTGTTGTATCACAGACTCTGAACTACCTCGACAGCTGTGGGCCACCGCCCATGGAACACGTTCGATCGTCGTGAACGACAGCGACGATGAGGTCTCCTCGCAAGATCCCTGGGTTAACTGCCCAGCCGGAATGCCGGCCTCGCTCGTCGCCGTTGCCCTGCAGCAGTCAAAAACGCCAGCCTGACCCCTTGATGATTGTGTTCGTTAAAGTTGGTAAATACTTCAAGTCACCAAAAGGCCACAGGTATAGGTTTCTAGACAGAGTTGGACTTCACTACCAACAATACTGTGTTGAGAGTGGCAGAAACTATAACCAGCTTTAGGAAATGCACATGCCCTTCTGTAGACAGTGAAAGAGGACAGCGATGTTGAAACAGATGTTCACAAAGTTATGGCCTATGTTGCGTTTTTGTAGCCTGCGTGGCTTGTGTTTACTGAGAGGTACGTAAATGTTTCCCTTTCTACAACGTCTCGGGTGCTTCCAAGACGGCGTGAGTTGACATTTCTGAAGTAGGATCACCATTCAATCGCCATGGAGAGAACATGTGAGTTCTATCAGCCTACGTAGCTTGTTAACGTGATCCTAAGTCTGAGATGCAACGCACCGACAGAAGAAACAACCCAACTAGCGGGGGAGGAGGTACGGACTTTGGCAATGTAGACACCATTACGGTGCGCTACTTACTCAAAGCTATCCAAGGGCCATTTACGATTGACCCTGCTGGAATGACTGACTGTGCCGGCGCAACTTCATCCAGCGCCAACGTTCCAGATAAATCCCAACTTGAGTCACGATATCAGTGCCTTCGATGGCTTTGAAGACGGTTCTGCAGCGCGTGAATAGATTGGGAGCTTTCGGCAAGCGTCAAATATTCACGAGTGGCCAGCTGCATACACGCTGGAGACAGCCAAGGCCCGATTGGTAGGAGCTGCCAAGAACTGATACCGTTCAAGAAGTTCCAAGATGTCATTGGAGGAGGAGTTTTAGAAACACTTCCGTCGGACCTTCGTCAGCCAGACTCGCGTTGCAGAACTGTGGCGCAGATGTTAGAGTGCGTGCAGAAGCGTAATGAGAGTACGGCCGCCTCCTTCCGCTTCATAGGCGCGTTCACACTCGGCCTCAAAAAGAGCGAAAATGACGAAACTCCCCGGAAACTGGCCTCTTTCGCCGCCCAAGCGGCGGGAAACCACGCCACACGGCAGGCGTGCAATAATCGGTCTGATCGCGATTTTCCCGCCATGCAAAACCGAATCCGGTTTCCGCTACACAGCCTGGGCTGCTCTAGATCAAACCACGTGACCTAACCAGCCTGCCGCAAACTCAACATGGCGACACAGGCGTCAGCGGTGGCTGGCATCGGCTCAAATCAAAAACTACCCGTGCAGCACAATGAAGCTTGAAAGACTCAATGAGGACGCGTTCATCGAGAGCCTGACTTAGATTACGATCGCAGAGAGCTCTGGAATCGGACAGTGGGGTAGCAGCCTGTCGGCATGCACCAACGTGTCTCGCGTTTGTGTACAGCCAGCTGAAGGCGCTACTGCCGCTGCCGGTGCGTTCGCTTGTGTCGTTTCTGCTGGATTATCTTCCAAATCAACATATAAAAAGGTGCGAGCTGCACTCGGTATCAACTTTAGTTCTCAGAAAGCAGGAGAAATCGAATTAACTTTCAAGGTATCGATGGCAGCGGCGGCGGGGTGGGGCCGAACTAATGTTAACATCTTCAACGCGCGTGGTCGGGGTTTTTCGTCCGCTCTGTCGTTTTCGTTTTTCTTCAACTCTCAAGTTTGAACGTGCCGTAAGGTGCATCTTTGCGATGAACTCAACCTGGACCTTAACGATACGTTCTATCGCCACTGAGGTCGTGCGAATTCTGCATCAAGATGACGACGACCATATTCTCAGACCTACCGGTACCGTAGAATACGCACCGATATGCGGGAATTCGACAGACACGCAGAACACCTAAAGCATTCCTTATTGAAACAAAATAATCCGGAAAACATTATTGGCGATGCCATACTACGCGTTCGCAACGTGAACAGGAATGATTAAATTAAGAAACCAAACAAAGTATCTAAAACGACTTCCCAAACGAACCTTGTACTAACTTACTCCTCATCAGCGCCACGAATCAACAACATACTTTCCCGCCATTTCAACATAAACAGGAAAGGCAAACGACTAACTTCTATTTTCGCGAAGCCACCTCACGTGGTGCACCGCAGAGATAAAAATCTGAAGTACATTCTTGTCAGAGCAAAAATAAACACCCCCAAAATTCAATCAGGGTGCCATCGCTGCGGCAAAGCTCGATGCAAGGTATGCCCACAGATGGTCACAACACGTGAATCCAAAGCGAACTTCTCGGATTTCAAATTCTGCATAACTGAAAGCCTTAATTGTGACTCCAATAACGTACTATACATGCTACATTGCAACGTCTGCGGACAAGAATATATCGGCCAAACAGACACGCCATTTCGGCTGAGGTTCAATAATCACCGGTACCACGCCACTTCACTGCCGAAGCTACCTTTATCTAGACATCTGCGCCTGGCAAACCACAGTTTTGAAAATATCAGTGTAACTGTTTTGCCGTCCGGTTTCTCAAACAGACGCGAGCGCGAACAGCGTGAAGCATATTTTATTTTCAAATTTCGAAAATTAGTAGCCGGCATCAACAAGAACCATGGAAGACTCTCCTGCCTCCGAGAAGTAAGCCAGGAGGAAATTGGTGACAAATATTAATAGCTGAAGACCATGCTTGTTTTTTTTGACTGACTCGTACGTGTACACTGTTTTTTCTTGTTTGTTTTTTCTTCTTTTTTCCTTTTATTCACATGCACATACAAAGTGGTTCTGTTCGCCTACCACTTGATGACCACTGAAGGGAAACGGACAAAGATGAAAGAGAGCTGACCGTCCCATTAAGGGGAAACCCTTTCCTTACGAACGCCGTCACGAACCCCTCCCGCCACCGCAGCGACAATCTTGGGTGGCCCGACACACGCCCAGAACTGACCAGCATGGGATAAGAACCGGATGTGGACGTACACGGACATTTTGTTTTGTTCTCAGTGTTGACAGTGGCTCTTCCTCTTTTTTACTTTCTTTTTTTACTTTGTTTAATCTTTTCGTCTTTTTTTCTCTTTTTTTCTTCCTTTTTTCTTTCTTTCTTTCTTTTTTTAGTTTTCTCTCACTCTCGCAAACATCCTTCAAGGCGAGAAGGACGCGGCAGAAACGAAGTTAGGAAGTTCATGTTAGTATAACTCATCCCATGATGAAGGGAGGACCCCTCCCGAAACTGTTGGGAAATAAATATATTTATCCTTGTTGACAACGCTCCCGTTGTGCCATATCCCATACCTTCAAGAAGACTAAGTGGCCCTATAAATTATTACTCCCGCTATATATATATATATATATATATATATATATATATATATATATAATTTTTTAGACGCACCAATACCTCTGTCTCAAATCGTACCTGATAGCCTGCGTTGATCCCTGCTGCTCAGATAGATTTACTCCTTTATTTATTTCTGACTTTTCTTTCTATATCTTTTTTTCAGTCCCAAAATTACTTTGTGTTTGTAAAACCATAAGCCTTTTACTTGAAGATCCTGCCACCTGGTTCTTGGCCGATCCCCCTTTATGGGTGTGCACCAGAGTAACAAGGATCATCATCATCATCATCATCATCATCATCAGTAGCCTGTGTGGCATTTGAGTAAGCCTGTGTGGCAAGCAGAATAATGTGCGTGAGTAAACTATTATTTATTACAATGTCTTGAGTACTCCAAGGACGCCCTCGAAGCTAACGCAACGATCGTGCCGAAGAACTTAAGATGGCATATTCTCAAAGTGGGCCATGGGAGCCTTATGACAGGGGTCCAAGGCATCCGGCGCACATCAGATCAAATTTTAGCTGATTTTTACTGGCCGGATTTGTATGGCGATGTGAAAAGATTCGTTAAGTCATTCGACAATTCTCAACAAATGACACCAAAAGGCGAAATTGATGTTGCGCCTCTGGGCAACATGCCTCCTATTTATTGGCAAGATGAGTCACAAGTACTGAGGGATTTATTAAACCACCGGGTAGCAATCTCTACGACGATGCGTCAGTCGTGGCTGGCTCTCGAGCAGAGAGGAAGCACGCGATCTTCTTTTTCCTCCAGATTGAGAGCCGCTCTTGCTGTCGACCCACTACGTGCTGGTAAACAAGTCCCAAAAAGAGAAAAGAAAGGTACATAGCATCACCGCGATGCTGCTACATAGGCACGTGAAAAAGAAATTGGAAATTCGGATAAAGTGAAAGTAATAATTGAAGAGCGTGCCAATATAAGGAACGTCAATGAACGAGAAAGCAAATTCACACAAATAAACAAAAACACACAAAATGCTGTACGGTAAAGAAAAAGTTACGAGCAACGCGCAATAAATGGTTTCATGCGCAACACATGAACGACGACCGGCCTCAATCGTGTCCTGCTCCGTGCATGGGGTGTTGAGTCCGGAACCACTTCGTAGTTCACGTCACTGACGCGGCGTAACACTTTATATGGGCCAAAGTACCGGCTCAGTAACTTTTCACTAAGGCCACGGCGGCGGACGGGCGTCCACACCCAAACTTGATCTCAGGGGTTGTAAAACACTTCTCTGTGGCGGGTGTTATAGCATCGTGCGTCTGCCTGCTGTTGCTGGCCGATGTGCAGTCGCGCGAGTTGCCGGGCTTCCTCAGCACGCTCTGCGAATTCTTCGGCGTCAGTTGCCAACTCATCTTCGTCTTGACACGGTAGCATAAAGTCTAGCATGGTCTGCACTTCGCGGCCGTAGAGAAGCCGAAATGGCGTGAATCGCGTGGTCTCTTGCACGGCGGTATTATACGCGAAGGTCACGTAAGGTAAGATCCGGTCCCATGTTTTGTGCCGTACGTCGATGTACATTGAGATCATGTCTGCGAGGGTCTTATTCAGTCGCTCAGTAAGCCCGTTGGTTTGCGGGTTGTACGCAGTTGTCCTTCGGTGTCTGGTGTTGCTCAGTTTAAAACTTCGTCCCTAAGCTGCGCCGTGAATGTCGTCCCTCTGTCCGTTATTACACTGGAAGGAGCACCGTGTCGTAACACGATGCGGCGCATGAAAAATTGTGCTACCTCAGAAGCCGTGGCTCGTGGGATCGCCTGCGTCTCAGCGTAGCGTGTCAAATAGTCGGTCGCGACGATCACCCATTTGTTGCTGTCCGCCGACAGGGGAAATGGCCCGAGAATGTCCATGCCGACTTGGTCGAACGGCATGCAGGGTGCTTCGATGGGCTGAAGCAAACCGGCTGGTTTAACAGATGGTTGCTTTCGGCGCTGACATTCCCGACAGCTCTTGACGTACTTCTTGATGCTTGCTGAAAGTCGTGGCCAATAGTACCTCTCGCTCACTCTGGCAAGTGTCCTTGAGTAGCCCAGATGACCGGATGTGGGTTTGTCAAAGCAAGCGAAGAGGACGTCGTCTCGCATGTCTTGAGGAACCACCAGGAGGTAAGCACGCCTGTTCGAACGAGCGCTCTTCTTGTACAGCACACCGTCTCGCAGGCAGAACGACGTACACGAGCGAATAAATGACGTGGTATGATAGCGCCCTGGCCCTCTAAATGATCAATGATTGGACGAATCTCTGCGTCATCTCGCTGCCGTTTGCTGAAGTCTGATGCGCTAACGGCGCCCAGGAAGCCTTCGTCTTCCTCTGCTTCCTGACTGATGACATGAAGGGGTGCGCGTGACAGTGTGTCAGCGTCTTCATGCTTACGGCCGGACTTATGGACGATAGTGACATCAAATTCCTGCAGCCGCAAGCTCCACCGTGCTAGCCGTCCTGAAGGGTCACGCAGGCTTGCCAACCAACAGAGCGCGTGATGGTCCGTCACAATCATGAAGGGATGACCATAAAGGTACGGGCGAAACTTTGTGATTGCCCACACGACTGCGAGGCACTCTTTCTCCGTAGTAGAATAATTCGCCTCGGCACGGGATAGAGAGCGGCTAGCGTAGGCTATGACTCTTTCGGCGTCCTCTTGACGCTGAACGAGCACTGCACCGAGCCCAATGTTACTAGCGTCGGTATGGACCTCCGTGTCAGCATCATCATCAAAATGAGCGAGAACGGGCGCTGATTGCATGCGCTTTCGCAGCTCATTAAAAGCTGCTTGTTGCTCATTTTCCCAGGCAAACGGCGTGTCGTCCTTTGTGAGACGAGTCAGAGGTTCTGCTATCTGTGAAAAGCCATGAAAGAACCGGCGATAGTAGGCGCACAAACCAAGGAAGCGCCGGACGGCTTTCTTATCGACAGGAGCTAGTAATTCGACAACACCCTACTGAAAAGTTCCGTATGAAATCTTACGGAAAATATATGGACTCCGTAACATTTCCTTATGCTACATACGGAAAACTAATGGAGTTTTATGGAAATATACGGAAGTTGTATGGCATTTACGGAAAGCTTCTTATGGAATATATGGAAGAATAAGGAAATTGTATGGCGTATACGGAACGCTTTTTATGGAGTATACAGAAAGATAAGGAAAATGTGTGGCATATATGGAAAGCTTTATATGGAGTATATGGAAGGATAAGGAAGTTTTATGGCGTGGATGGGGTGAGTTTTATGGAAAATATGGAAAGATAAGGAAACTTATGGAGCATATGGAGAGTTCATTATGGAAGATTTGGGAGGATAAGGAAAGTGTATTGAGTGTACAGAAGCTTTCATAAGGAAAATACAGAATGTAAGGTCTTACGGAAATATACAAATTTTGTAAGGTGCTTACGAAAATGTGCAATAGTGTATGAAAGGAATGTGGATTGTTGCAAAAATGTGGAAACTGTACAGTTGTTGTCACATTTTCAGCAGGAAATACGAGCTCTATAAAGTTATAAATGAATGCACAGTGACATATACAGTACAAAAGAATAACGCAGGCTAGTCTGTGTTGTTAGTCACCGCTGTTCGCCCTTTTCCAGAATGAATAGAACTTCTGCAGATGACCAGGTGCTAAAGTCTGTCACACGGAAAATGTGTCATTCACAAGGAATGACAATAACTGTCATTTTACTTGCATGCTGTCACGCGAAAACAAATCGAGCAAGCAAAGCATAACTTCAAGGGCTCGTTTTTTGGTAGAAACAATAATAATGAGAACTAAATTCAATGTGAATGAACTTGTCAATATTAATGAAACTGTTCTCATTAACATTGGCAAAGAGAAATGTCATTTTAAAATATCGACCATGAGCTTAGCTCTTCTGAGCACCGACAAAAGAAATGAAAATCTATGAAAACTAATTGCATGTAGCCTAAAAATAATTTTTATTGATAGTATATGTGCTCCTACAATATAGATACAGCTATACACAACTTGCCACAGCTTCATGACAGAAACGAGGTAGGGGCAGAGGGAGTGGTCAGAAAAATAATTAAGTATGAGAGCACAACTGATATGTACGGACACATAATGGTGCTTATTATTGATGCACGGATGGTCGTATATAGAGCTGGGTCGTTTTGAGATCTTCAAAAGCATTGTTTCAGACCACCATGCAGATTACGCTTCCATTGTAGTGCTACATAAGACACAACTTATGGGCCAGCTTTAATGAATAAAAAGATTATAGGTTAAACAAATGCTTTAAAATATATCATATCATGGCTGCATGGACGCATACAAGCTATGTAAAGCGCAATAAAGTGAGGACGCATGAGCTTCTCTTGATGCTTCAGTTCTACATAGATGCTTCCACTGTGCTGCAAAGAAATTTAACCAATGTCTGTGTGTGCAACATTGTCCATTTTAAACTATTTATATGTATATATAAAATTTCTACTGCGGGTTAAGCTACGTAGCACTCCATAACTCTTCCTTTTATTAAGGGCAATTTTTCAAACAATCAACATTATTCATTTTCTGTCTCATGACTTCGTGCCCGCAATTCTTGGTTTGGCTCGATCACAATTGTGCAGCCCTTATTTTGGAGGAATCAAAAAACATCAACCAAAATATATTTTGGAACTGCTCCTCGATGGTATTGCCTTCCCTCAACTGCCACAGCTTGAGATGAGTCATATAGCAAGTCTCGCGCATACCTAGGACCTACCCTTGAGGAAACTGGTCCGGCTGTGAAATGCTCAGTTTTTTCTCAAATAAACTTTTTGGTTTGAGTTTTCTCAGTTCTCGAGTCTCTTCACAATAAAGCAGACCCAATGTTTCCCTTAGTCCCTAATTTTGTTATATTATGAAATAAATAAAAAAATTAATACTGAAAATAAAAATACTAATAACTGTTGCGCAAAAAACACAGTCCCACATACGTACTTGAACGCAATATTGCTTTTATTTTGTTTTATAACCTAAGGAATTAGAAAAAATAGCAGTACAATAAAAACGTTGAAAAAAAAACAAAAAAAATAATTTTGGCGGGACTCGAACCTGCGCTACTCAGTTGTGCTCGTGCACGTGAACCGAGTGCGTTAACTAGCTGAGCTATTCGCGCAGAACAGAGAAGTAGCGTTTAAGTGATGCATATAAATTTGCTTTTCACACGCTATGTGTTGGCATATTTATGTACGATATGCGATCGTATCTATTGTTGTGTGCATACGTTTTGTGATTGTATATACGTCCCATGCTTTTCGCATGTCTTTCAACTATAGATTGCTGCCCCGCCGCGGATGAAAACAAGTATTTTTACATCCACACACAAGCTTGAGCAGTTGAAGGTTGTTTCCCGGGGCTCTCTTGCGATTGAGTCGGCCACCACAGGGAATTAGAGTGATACGCCATTAATCCCTGCATCTAGCTGTATACCACTTAGTAGCTCTATCGCTTGATGACAAATCGAGCGCGGGGCGCGACGTTATTGCGCACGACCATGCCTCGCGTAGTGGCGACATCAGCTGATTGCGCCGGCCCGCTTGCTTCGATTTGCTTCAGAGCAAAGAAATGTCATACCTTGAAAGATTGCGTACTGCACTATATCAAAATGTTACTGCTTTGTAGCCATCCTATTATTCATTGAGAATTGATAACTCTGATATCACTACTGTAGAGCTTTGCGTCGGCGACACGCACCGAACGTGAAACCGCACTACGTCTGTCGTAGAAGTAGTAGGAGGCTGTCGTCTGCTAGAACAAAAACAAAACAAAAACCTGCGAAAATATTCATAAGTTGTAACTTGTTTTTTGAATAACCGTTTATCACTTTTAAAGTTATTTTGCCAGATAACATACATTTCTTTAGTTTATAGCAGCGACAGATGTTTTTTTTCCCTCACACAGATATCCAAGCCAAATCCATTCACAGCTAAAGCCACATGTTGTTTGTCTTTGTCTCCGTGGGTAGCTCTCTCCTGTGTTCGCGCTGCTACACACGAGAGCACGAAATGTGTAATTTACGCAAGGAACCGCCGTTTCTCGTTCGTGTGATGTGCTAAGATTGCGCCCTATTCCCGCGGTTGTTCGAGTGCGGATTAAGTGCGAGTCGTCCAAGCAATCGGCGGGTTGGGCGGGCGCTCGAAGGACTCCGAGGTGACGGCTGACGCCTGTGGTTGCTTCCCTCAGGACAGTGTGAAAGAAACTAAAGGTAAGGTGGACACTTTTTTATGTAGACCAAGTATGCCACTCAGTGCAAGTGTGTGTTGCTGCTGCACTCGAACGAGGCGTCGTGAAACGGCAACCTTACGCGCCTTTGCGAGTGCGGTTGCCGATACGCTTTGACAAGGCTAACGCTAGCAGAGCCATGGCGCATCGGCGCGGCCTTACTGGAGCTAATTCGAGACAACTGCGGCAACTTGCATGTGTATGGTGATCGATTTTTTCATATGTGCAGTGTAGTGAGGAAGACGCACACGGCGCTTGCTACGTTGTTGATTAAACGAAGCCTGCAGTGCCATTTGATGGAAAGCAGCATTTTGTTTACGTTCGCGGGCGATACAACTCGTAACTTGGCTCGATTCACCTAGCCAACCGCCTAAGTGGGTTGATTAGCATACGTTCACGGTAGAGCGTTATTATGCCCCTAAACAGGGGCGTGTGCTTGTTAAAAGATATAATGTGTGTGCCTAGTGTAGAGAGAGAGGTGTTCGTGCAATCTGCATATGTACCTGCAAGACGCTTTTGCTTGTAACTAATAATGTACCGGCCAGCACCTACATTGTACGCCTGACTTTGAAGAAAACTTGCATGCACAATGTGAGATTTTGTAATCTGCCAGAGTTGCTTTTTATAAAATAATACACTGCCAGCATGTTCAAAATATGTTTCGCTGCTGTGTGGCAGGGGTGCGGTTATCATGCTGTTGTGTACTTGCTGATGCAAGCACTTATAGTTTTGATGCGTTAATATTTCTCATCTAACTCATCAGGTGTTTGGCTGTTTCAGCACAAACAAGGCAAAGAGAGAAGGAAGACGGGTAATGACAGGAGGAGTGCCGACTTTTGTTTGCAGGAGAATACCCATGTTGGTGTATTTATTGTGACAGCCTTTCTGTGTTGCTTTCTTGCCCAATTTATGCAACAACACAGTTGTCAGCAATATGAGAGAGAACACTGAAATTAGCTTTTAAAGATCATGGTGACTAAATGCCTAGTAATTCACAGCACAAAGTAACAACAAAAGACATCAGTATGATTATTGTGGACGAGTACAGTCTTGCATCTAAAAAATATATTGTGCAAAATGTTGCCTAAGTAAGAAACCTCTCTATGTTTGCAAATAGTGTGACGTCACTTCGAGCGCCGT
Organism: Rhipicephalus microplus; assembly: GCF_043290135.1. Lineage (NCBI taxonomy): Eukaryota > Metazoa > Arthropoda > Arachnida > Ixodida > Ixodidae > Rhipicephalus > Rhipicephalus microplus. Next base: position 239,008,791 of record NC_134702.1, read on the forward strand.
GCCAGCCATTCCCTCCCTCTGTGCAAGGGCTGGTTGGCAAGGAAGTTGTTTGTTACATTCCTGATAGACCACTGAGATGTATGCGATTCTAAACCTGTAGCCTAATATATACATAATCTTTTGCGCAGTTACATCGCTGCATCTGACACCTACAACTTATTTGCATATTTAAATTGCTCCCTTAGGACCTAACACACAAACTTGTAATGTGCATTGTCACTTCGTGAATATCGAGTGGTAAAGGTACTGGTACTGAGTATATGTGAAACAAGAATCTCTGCTTATTACATGAAGACAAATGAGGCCTTCGATAAAACGAGTTATACCTTTATTGGGCTTGCGTACTCGTCGGGGCGATTCATACATGCAGCTTCAGCAAATGGTATCTTCCAGCCCGGTGACCATGCAATTTTTTTCTGCACATAGCGCAAACACTGAGATGTACCCACTCGCAGATGGTCGCGTCAAGTGCATATTTACCTTGACTAAAATGTCGAATCAAGTTTTTTCATCGACCGGTCCCTGCCATGAGTGCTAACGTCTTCGCAAACAAGACACATTGTTATTGACACTGCACACACCACACACAATATTCTCAGTTGAACCAATATTCTCAATACCTTTCAATGCACACTACATGCCGCAATCAACAGTGCACATTTTTGAAGACTATGCCACTGTTCCTCGCACAGGCCACCACGTGTGTTCACTTCTTCAAGATAAACAGACAGCGTGGCCAATATTTTACCACACAGCTAGATGTTTGCTGACACATACTACAGCTAATGTCGACATTGTAACGTGAAGTGTAAGCTTTGAAAAATTAAAGCTTGCCCCAAACACCGCACGACTGTACCGGGCTGAGCCACCAGCGGGAGTGTTTTTCCAGCCACACCTTTTACATGTGCCAGTGACATCATGCTGTGACGTACCTCGGTAGGGGCCTATCGCTGCATACTTTATGTGAATGAGGGTCCTGTTACTGAAAGCAGGCATTGTTGATTTCGTAACTTGTTCATTCCCAACTGGACCTTCATTTGCACGAGTTGTCTCACTGATATTCAGGCGAACTTTTGTGCAATAAGTTATACAGTTGGCAGTCTGTGCTTGCTCCATACTGTTGTTACTGGTGTTTCTTGTTGTTACTTTGCACTGCTCATTACTGCTCACCTACAGAAACTAGCCTATCTTGCTGCTGTTTTGGACAAGATGCAGCTGGCAAGTGCGATAGTGTTCATAACTCTAAATTCTCAAGCAAAAATTATCGTTTCATATTGTCACGAGGTTGTGATACACGCAGCACTTGAGAGGAAGCACGCAGGAGTCAGGGCGGTGTCAGGCGAACTGTTTATTGGGCGAACTTGTGCCCAGCAAAACAGGGCCAAACACAACTCACAGCGACAGCGGCGTGAACAGTCGTCGGCCGACGGAAAAAAAAAAGACCCCCAGTGGCGCACTGCGCCGGCTTTTTATACACGCGTCGTAACGCGTTCCAAAGTGGCATACAAGATAAACGCGGCCTGCGTTGCGCTTAACAGAAAGTGATAGCGTCTTCCTTCGCAAACGAAAAGAACCGCACGTGTCAGTTTTTTATACACGCGTCGTAACGCGTTCCAGAGTGGCATACAAGATAAACGCGGCCTGCGTTGCGCTTAACAGAAAGTGATAGCGTCTTCCTTCGTAAACCAAAAGAACCGCACGTGTCACTACCCCCCTCTGAAAAAGCATCGTCCCGATACTAAAGACAGAACATAAGAGAGAGTACATGCAATAAATTACATTAACAATGCATCACAGCTAATCAGCGCGCGTAATAAGGTTTAAGTCGCACCACGTGTACGACTTCGGGTCGTGCACGGCGTCGTTGGGATGACGTTAAGCCATCGGGCACGACCTCATAGTCCAGTTCACCACGACGTCGGACTACCTTGTAGGGTCCAAAGTAGCGTCGCAGGAGCTTCTCAGACAATCCCCGTCGTCGTATCGGCGTCCAGACCCAGACAAGGTCACCTGGTTGGTATTCGGTGTGGTGTCGTCGAAGGTTGTAGTGGCGCCTGTCGACCGTCTGTTGGCTCTTGATACGCAGGCGGGCTAGCTGTCGAGCTTCTTCAGCGCGATCCAGGTAGCTGGCGACGTCGAGGTCTTCTTCGTCGGTGCCGACCGGTAGCATGGCGTCAAGCGTCGTTGTTGGGCTCCGTCCGTAGACGAGCTTGTATGGAGCAAACTGCGTCGTTTCCTGCACGGCCGTGTTGTACGCGAAGGTTACATACGGGAGTATGGCGTCCCACGTCTTGTGCTCGACGTCCACGTACATGGCCAGCATGTCGGCGATGGTCTTATTTAGACGCTCGGTGAGGCCATTCGTCTGTGGGTGGTACGCCGTGGTTCGGCGGTGGCTTGTCTGACTGTACCTCAAGATCGCTTGCGTTAGGTCAGCCGTAAAGGCCGTACCTCTGTCGGTGATGAGGATCTCGGGGGCTCCGTGGCGGAGGACGATGTTCTCAATGAAGAACATGGCGACCTCGGCGGCAGTGCCCTTGGGCAAGGCCCTTGTTTCGGCATAGCGGGTGAGGTAGTCAGTCGCTACGACAATCCATTTGTTGCCAGAAGTTGACGTCGGGAACGGCCCCAGTAAGTCCATGCCGATTTGTTGGAATGGCCGTTGAGGTGGTTCGACGGGTTGCAGAAGTCCGGCTGGCCTAGTTGTCGGCGTCTTGCGTCGCTGACAGTCTCTGCATGTTTTTACGTAGTGGGCGACGTCGGCAGCGAGGCGAGGCCAATAGTACTTTTCTTGTATTCGTGACAGTGTGCGGGAAACACCAAGATGTCCGGCTGTCGGGTCGTCGTGTAATGCTTCCAGAACCTCTGGACGTAACGCTGAAGGTACCACGAGGAGGTGGTCGGCGCGGAGCGGCGAGAAGTTTTTCTTCAGGAGGACGTTGTTTCGCAGGAAAAACGAAGCCAGTCCTCGGCGGAATACTTTCGGCACGTCGGCGGTCTTGCCTTGCAGGTAGTCCATGAGGATCTTGAGCTCCGGGTCAGCTCGTTGGCGTTCCGCGTAGTCGTCGGTACTTATGGGTCCCAGGAAAGAGTCGTCGTCCTGGTCATCCTGGGGCGGCGGATCGACAGGGGCGCGAGACAAGCAGTCGGCGTCGGAGTGCTTTCGTCCGCTCTTGTAGACGACGGTGATGTCAAATTCTTGTAGTCTGAGACTCCACCGTGCGAGGCGCCCTGATGGATCCTTCAAGTTAGCTAGCCAAAACAAGGCGTGGTGGTCACTCACGACTTTGAAAGGCCTGCCGTACAGGTAGGGGCGGAACTTTGATGTAGCCCAGATGATGGCAAGGCATTCCTTTTCTGTCGTGGAATAATTGGCTTCTGCCTTCGAAAGTGACCGGCTAGCGTAACTGATGACCCTTTCAAGTCCGTCGGTCCTCTGCACGATCACGGCGCCGAGCCCTGTGCTGCTTGCGTCCGTGTGAATTTCGGTGTCAGCTTCTTCGTCGAAGTGCGCCAGTATTGGCGGCGTTTGCAGGCGTCGCTTTAATTCTTGAAATGCCTCGACTTGCGGCGTTTCCCATTTGAAGTCGACGTCGGCCTTCGTGAGGTACGTCAGTGGCTCGGCGATCCGCGAAAAGTTCTTCACGAAGCGCCTGTAATAAGCGCAGAGGCCAAGAAATCGGCGTACTGCTTTCTTGTCGGTGGGTGCAGGAAAGTCGGCGATCGCAGCTGTTTTCTGTGGATCAGGGAGCACACCCGACTTGCTGATAACGTGGCGAAGGAACAATAGTTCCTCGTAGGCGAAGCGGCACTTTTCTGGCTTCAGGGTAAGTCCCGAGGCTTTGATTACCCGAAGAACAGCTTCAAGGCGCCGGAGGTGCTCGTCGAAGTTGGAAGAAAATACGACTACGTCGTCCAAGTAGACGAGGCAAGTCTGCCACTTCAAGCCTGCGAGTACTGTGTCCATAACCCGTTGGAACGTCGCAGGCGCCGAGCAAAGACCAAAGGGCATGACCTTAAACTCGAATAGGCCGTCTGGTGTTATGAAGGCAGTCTTCTCTCGGTCTCTCTCGTCTACTTCGATTTGCCAGTAGCCGGTTTTGAGATCCATCGACGAAAAATACTTGGCGTTGTAGAGTCTGTCCAGAGCATCGTCTATCCGTGGGAGGGGATACACGTCTTTCTTCGTGATGTTGTTCAGGCGACGATAATCGACGCAAAAACGTAGGGTTCCGTCCTTCTTCTTCACCAACACCACGGGTGATGCCCACGGACTCGTAGACGGCTGAATGATGTCGTCACGCAGCATTTCGTCGACTTGTTGCTTGATGGCCTCGCGTTCCCGTGCAGAAACTCGGTAGGGGCTCTGACGGAGCGGACGGGCATATTCGTCGGTTATGACGCGATGTTTCGCGAGAGGGGTCTGACGAAGCCTCGACGACGACGAGAAGCAGTCCTTGTATTGGTGGAGTAAGGCTTTGAGCTCCTTTTGTTGCTGCCTGGAAAGGCTTTGATTGACGTCGAAGGCGGGCGCGGACACTGCTGTCGACGTTGCGGCTCCCTGAGAATCAGTGAGGGCGAAGGCATTGCTCGCTTCCACAAATTCGATTAGATGTGCTACCGTCGTGCCCCTATTTAAGTGCCTATATTCGTTGCTGAAGTTCGTCACCATTACCTTGGCTTCGCCGTTATGAAGCTTGGCTATGCCTCTTGCGACGCACATCTGACGGTTTAGGAGCAGGTGCTGGTCGCCTTCGATGACACCTTGTAAGTTGGTAGACGCTATGGTGCCGACGGAAATGATGACGCTCGACAGTGGCGGGATGGTTACCTGCTCTTCTGTCACATTCAAGGCATTGTGAGCGACGTTGCAGTCTGACGCCGTTGCATTATCCGTGGACAGCGTGATTGACCTGGATCTTAGGTCGATTACTGCGCCTTGCTGGTCCAGGAAATCCATGCCTAAAATGACGTCTCGCGAGCATTGCTGCAGGACCACAAAATTCACAGAATACGTCTGGCTGTGAATCGTGACTCTTGCCGTGCAGGTTCCAGTCGGTGTTATAAGGTGGCCCCCTGCTGTTCGGATATCCGGTCCTTCCCATGCAGTCTTTACCTTCTTGAGCTTAGCGGCGAAGAGACCACTGATGATAGAGTAGTCGGCGCCGGTATCGACTAGGGCGGTGACGCTGTGGCCGTCGATGATCACGTCGAGGTCGGTGGTTCGTCGTCTGGCGTTCCGGTTAGGTCGGGGCGTCGGATCACGGCTGCGCCGGCTTGGTCCGGTGCTGCTATGTCGCGTCGGCGGTGAGGCTTTGTCGTAAGGACTCTGCTCAGGCGGCGTACTGCGACTACGTCGGGAAAGTTCGTGCGTCGTGGTCGTCGTCATCGGCAGCGGCGGAGGAGGATCTTCGGCATTGCGTCGTGCAGCAACCGCACCTCCATCGGTTGCTGCCTTTAGTTTCCCGGGTAGGGGCTTGGGGATCGGCCCCGGTTAGGGCCGGTGTACTGGCGGTGATCCGGGGAGACGTAGCGGCCAGGCGAAGGTGAACGGGATGGTCGTCGTTGTTGCCACTGCGATCCGGCGATGTAGTCGGCGATGTCGCGAGGTCGCTCACCTGGGCGCGGACGCGGCGCGTTCACGTCGAAGCCACGCAGTCCCATCTCACGGTACTGGCAGTAGCGGTAGGTGTGCCCGGCTTCGCCGCAGTGGTAGCATAGTGGGCGGTGGTTCGGGGTGCGCCAAACGTCAGTTTTCCTCGGCGAGCGCTGGATTACTGGCGAGCGGGAAGGCGTCGGGGGTGGCGGCGGTGGCTGGCGACGAAACTGCGGAGACGTTGGGTCCTCGTGTTGGCGAGGAGCGGCGACAGGTCGTCGTGCAGTAGCGGCGTAGGTCATCGCCTCCAGTTGGGGCTGTGGTCGTTCAGGAACGCTCAGTGAGCGCTGTAGTTCCTCGCGGACTACGTCTTCGAGAGAGGCGACTTGGGGCTGAGACGATGGCAACATGCGGCGCAGTTCTTCACGAACAATAGCGCGTATGGTCTCGCGCAGGTCGTCGGGGCAGAGTCCTCGGACTTCTGCGACGTCTGGCGACATGCGCCGATCGTATTGGCTGGTCCGCATTTCAAGAGTCTTCTCGATGGTGGTAGCCTCGGAGAGGAACTCTTGTACCGTCTTTGGCGGGGTTCTGATCAGTCCGGCGAAGAGCTCCTGCTTCACTCCTCGCATAAGCAGGCGAACCTTCTTGTCCTCAGACATGTCGGCGTCGGCGGGGCGGAAAAGTCGCGTCATCTCCTCCGTGAAGATCGTTACGTTTTCGTTGGGGAGCTGCACCCGAGTTTGAAGCAGTGATGCGGCTCTTTCCTTCCGCACGACGCTTGCAAAGGTGCGCAGGAAAGCAACGCGGAAGTCGTCCCAGGTTCGAAGCGTTGACTCGCGGTTCTCGAACCAAGTCCTTGCGGCGTCTTCCAGGTAAAAATACACATGACGCAGCTTGTCGTCCGGGTCCCACTTATTGAGGGCTGCGACGCGGTCGTAAATGTCAAGCCAGCTTTCCGGGTCTTCGTAGGTCGATCCGCGGAAGGTAGGCGGCTCTTTGGGCTGGTTGACGACCACGGTTGCCGAAGACCTTGCTTCCGTCATCGTGGATGCCGGCTTCGTAGCAGCCTTTGTTTTCTTGTCCTTGTCGGGGAGCGGCAGGTATTCGGGTGGTAGTCCTTGTTGTCTTCGGCTCACTCGAACGACCGGGTCGGCGTCGTCCTCTTGGCGGCTTGGGCTTGGCTCACGGCTGGACGGGGGCGTACGGTACATGGACAGAGAAGCACCTCCACCAGATGTCACGAGGTTGTGATACACGCAGCACTTGAGAGGAAGCACGCAGGAGTCAGGGCGGTGTCAGGCGAACTGTTTATTGGGCGAACTTGTGCCCAGCAAAACAGGGCCAAACACAACTCACAGCGACAGCGGCGTGAACAGTCGTCGGCCGACGGAAAAAAAAAGACCCCCAGTGGCGCACTGCGCCGGCTTTTTATACACGCGTCGTAACGCGTTCCAAAGTGGCATACAAGATAAACGCGGCCTGCGTTGCGCTTAACAGAAAGTGATAGCGTCTTCCTTCGCAAACGAAAAGAACCGCACGTGTCAGTTTTTTATACACGCGTCGCAACGCGTTCCAGAGTGGCATACAAGATAAACGCGGCCTGCGTTGCGCTTAACAGAAAATGATAGCGTCTTCCTTCGTAAACCAAAAGAACCGCACGTGTCAATATTCAGTTAGTTGCATTCATATCAGTACATTATAAGAAATCATTGATTAAAGATTAATCCGTGTTCCTTCACATAATGCTCACAACTTTTATATCAATTTGAATGGTGTTTATAAAAAACTTGGGTTTTAGCTAAACTTCATGCTCTTTTCTTGAACAGATGACAAAACGCTATTGGATGCTTACTTGCCATGAATTGGACTGTGTTTGAAATACATTGCAATTCTTCACCGGACTGCCAGTACACTTCACATTGGGGTAACATTTATTAACCATGGATTGATTAATTAAGAACGGAAAGAAAGAAGCGGCAGGCCGGGATACTTGATATTGGCATCCGTTTTGCTACCCAGGGCATTATCATGCAAACTTCCTATAGAGTGGTTATGCGTCTTGCATGTGTGTCTGTAAACCAAGAACTTTGGGTAGAACTATATTTTTCTTACAAATGGTTGCAGGACTGTGGAGGCTGTAGGGCTGCTTAGGAATGGTGGAATCCCTGGACATGTGTTCAACCTTGCTGCATCAGCTCCTTGGTGTTTTCACGGCATCTTTACAGATGTGTTGGGTGAGTAAAGCAAGCAGGTTTCAACACAAGAAAAAGTATAATATGGCAGCACCTCTTGTGTGTGCCTTACATCCCAAGTATATCAAATATTTATCTTGCACTTTGTGGCCTGTAATTTTTAAAGAGACACTTCTTTTTGCTTTATATTCGAGTCTTGATGCTTCGACAGCAATGTATTTGTGTTTGACAGCAAGTGTTCTTGAACAAATAACTGATCTCAATAATGACAACACACCCTTCATACTTGGTCCTTAGCATAAGCTAGCACATACCTGTAGCAGATAGAATTATTCATTTTTTGATGGGATGATAATGGGCAAGTAGCAAAGGCAAGTTCAGATTGGAGTGGTCGGTGACATCTGTTTAGGCTCTGCCATATTGCTTTGCAACCAGAGTTACTTGTGGCCACATATACAATGAAGCCACATGACGTGCATTCTAAATGAGATTACCATATCACATTTCGCTGCATCTCAATGTGTGCCAAACAAATGCAGATATCATTAGCTTGCCACTATAAAGGGATACTAAACCAACACAAGGTTGAAATTTAGTCGTGGTGTTGCAGCTGTGTATGACTCTACAATGGATGCATAGCCGTGATAATTTGTCTATATGTTGTCGCAATAGTAATGTTACACACATTGTACGATACAAAAGAGGTCCTCGCTTATTTCGCTTTTTTTCGCAATGCTTCTTTCTTGTCTCTTCTTGCCATGTGCTCCTCCTCACTGTACAAGGAGCAAGAGTAGTGGGCACACAAACACGTATTTAAAAAAAAATGTTGTAAGGTGAGCACTGAGAAGCTGAACACTTCCGAAAGGCTCAAAGAGGTAAAGGTATTGTTTCTAGCTACTTTTTGGGCACCCACAGCTAGTTGTGCTGCTGCAGTTAAAAATGAGTTAAATGTTAAAAATTATTTGGAGGTGGTTTGGCACCCATAATTGCAGTTACATACAGAACTAGGTTTCAATGCGTAAGCAAAATCTGTTCACTCTAAATAAATCCTAATGATATCTGAAATTCAGGAAATATTCACAGAAAAGCTCAGGAAAAGGCTAAGTGGTTGCCCCTTGAACGTGAAGGAGATACCCTTCTTCTAAAAGGTCAATAGACAGTCTAGTAGTCTCGATATTACATGCACTATAAAATATTCTGGTGTGGTGCTTTTCATGCATGTTATAATGAGAGGGGTTTTTAATAGAACTGTTGTAACTTTGCCCTGCGTTGCTAAAATTTGTTCACATAGTTATAATACATGAATCACTTTATGCCTTTTGATTTTATGCAAATGGTTTGCTTACCCAGTCGGTTTAACTTGATTTAGATAAAAACATAAATGCTCTAAACTTTTTTTATTATACAGCAGGTTTATTTTTAAAATACACGACCATTGATGTGAACACAGTTGGTGGCGTGCTTGATTAATCCTTCACTATCACCACTCTAAGTACACCTGCTACAGTGCATAGTGTGACAAAAGTAATGGTACTTAACATTACTGGCAGCATACTTTTATGTCTCAAAATGTGTTAAAAAGCCTGGTAAAAATGTGTGTACGTTTTTTTTTCGCTCCAACTAAATATTCTGGTCTACTCAAAATAGCTTCCGCTCTTTTAAGGTCCTCAAACTATTAGGTGTTCAAAAGAAGTATGAATGCCATATGCTTTTTTTGTCAGCCTACTCACAACTCTAATAATGAGAATTACCCGACAACATTACCCAGTAAAATATAGGGATGTTATAAAAAGTAATGTCAATTCAACTGTCAAGAAACGTTGCCAAGTTACATTTTTGTTCACTTTTCTTTTCATAATTTTGTTAAAGTTACTTTTGATAACATCCCCTAGAATTTTTTTGGCATCATTTTCTACTAGTTCTCATTATAATGTGTTCAACAAAGACAACAAACCCTTAAATTTATAGTTCTTTCCTTTACTCATGAATCTGAAACAGTGAATCTCAGTAATCTTAGCGGTGTGTGACTTGTTTTTTTTTTGAGCAGTTGTGCATGTGTTCAAGTACATGCATTTAGGTGGTAGGGTGAACCATTGCCACCTCCTGTGACTAGCAGATTTTCTGAGAACTGACAGATGCATAATGCTGCCAAAGAAGTATAGGGATATTGGAAGTAATCGTAACGTAATTGCAATCGTAATGTTATTGCCAGTAGGCAAAAAAAGGTGTGCCACACTTGCCATAATGGTAACAAGCAGCGCTGACTGACTCTTCCATGTATAAATGCACATATATACCGTACAAAATGGAAGAGGGATAGCCGCCATGGTAGCTCAGTTGATAGAGCATCGGACATGTTATTCGAAGTTCGCAGGCTCGGTCCCTGTACAGGGCAGGTTATCTTTTTTCCTTCTACTTTTCTTTCTTCACAATTACAACACTTCTATTCTTCTTGAAGACTTTCTGGTGTAGAAAAGGTACCTTATAATCTGAAGAGGCAAACAGAATGTGCACGAGTTAGCTGTTGTAGTGGTTACAAGTAAGATATGTTTTGAAGAATAAATCATTCTGCCACTTGCCTAAAGAATGGCTACAGGACATGGCACTGGATGCACTTTGTTATTTTTGAATCAAGCTATCTTGTATTCTATTTTTATAAATTACATGGGATACACATGATGGTATCACACACTTTAATGCCACAAAGATTATGCAGCGAACAATGTTATAAATGCGAAATTGCATAAGGATAAGGTGAAAACTGCACCCTCAACGAGAATGTACAGGGAGCACAGGGTGCAGGCGTCATTCCTTCTGCCCGTGCTTTTCAAGTGCGAGCTGTTTTCTCCTCCTTCTGACCAACTAACTAAATTGAGATGTGTTGTTATAGTGCAAGAAGATGCTCCACGGGAAACTAGGTTTGTCTCAAACTCTGTGTGTGTCTTTCAATCTATATGGTGCCCGGTTCAAGAGTTCATGCAGACCAGATCGTGTGAAACAGGACCGTGTAAAATGGACCGTGTAAATAAAATAAAATGGACCATGTAAATAAACAGGATCGTGTAAAATGTCGTTTTCGTGTGCAACTGTAGTTGTGGTTGTGCTGAATGACCTTTCTTTATATACACTACATAACAAACTTGCTCCTTTAGAGTCGAGTGCATCTTCGGATCGATTGTAAATGTTTGCATATGCGAGGCCTTAAGTTTTATAAGAAATTGCTCAGTGTGCCACGAGGAAATGTGTGTTCAGCGAAAATTTGCATATCATTATATACAACTCTTAAAGCCTCGTCTACAACTTTGTGCAGGTTGACTTTGAGCAGAAAACGAGGAGCACCAGCAGCCCCCAGAAAAGAGCAAGCACCCTCCAAGCTTCCGAAGCTCTCTTCGACGGGAACATCATGGTCACTGTGTGGCATTGAAAGCCATTGCAAGGAGTGCCTTATCAGTACACTGTGCTGCTCTTTCATCGCAGAAGACGAAGTTGACCACTCTAGAGGAACTTCATGCTGTGTATTGTGAGTGCTTCAGTGGTTTTGTTTTTGTCCAGCCAGCAGTTAAGAAATCATGTGTCAGATTCAGCTGGGATGGCTAGAGGGAGTCGGGCAGGCATGTTTGGACATTTGTCTAGCCAAGTAGTGCCAATTTTCGCACTGGTCCTGTTGGAGTTACTGCCACAATCACAGAAGCTACGTAACCTCTCTAAATGTACAGATGTGTCGGGGAAGATTAGCTGCATTAGGTTTTTCTATAACTGATAGCTGCCAACATTCTTCATTATATAGGAGTTTTGTTCCTTACTTATGGGTGTAAAGTCCTCCACAGAAAAAATGCAACACGTCTACTTCCAGAAGGCTCCAAGGCCCTACTTGTAGGTTTTTTCGGCTTGTATCATAAGCACCTCGTTTGGGTGTACATGAACATTTTATAAACATGTACAGCGAAAAATTTGGGTGGCCGGTCGTTTTGTAGTTATCATGTTCCTCGCAGTATTCTTAAGCATGTTGTGCATTACGTTGTCAAACTGGTTCATGTGCATAGAAGATATTGCGAAGTTTTAGGCTACAGTATAAAAAGCCTGGAAGCAAGCTATCAATAATTTTTTAACAGAGTTGCTTAATCTCATACATGATACATCACTAAACTTTTGTGGTTATTCATCAATGTAAGCTCGTCTTAGTGTTATCCAAAATGAGGATGTGAGTCGACAGATGGAAACATCTAGTAATCAGGGTGAACAGTGGAAGTGCCTCAGACAGGGTGGCCGATGTTGCGATAGGAGGACCTAATTTTTAGAAGTCACCTTGTCATCCTTGGCGTGTTAGTTTAAATAAGGTCAGTAATGACATCATCTTTTGCTGTAGGCGTGTGTGCCAGTTGGAAATGTTTGTCTGAGAAAAAAAAACCTATAACGCAGAAGAGTGCAGCCCTTGCTTCTTTTCAAGTTAGGTTGCGCTGATACAAAGTGTTCTCTCCTCCAAAGGGAAGCAAAAAAAAGATAAATGATAGAAAAGAAGAAAAAAGAAGAAAGAAAAGGGGGATGCAAAGTAAAAGTAGTGCTACACTGCTCCTACTTTGAATCCCCCCTTTTCTTCTTTTTTTTTCTCTTGTTTTCTTTTTTCACCTTTTTTGTTACATTTGCATTGTCCCATCTAGTGCATGAATCAATGACACATGGCTTTGCTATAGCAAAGATGCCTATGTGGTGTTGGATTGAACAGTGCATTGTACTTCATTCAGTTAATTACAGACTGATCAGTCTTGCAATAAGTGCTTCCTGTCTATCACCACACATGTTCAAATGAAAAGTTTGTGCTTGGCTCTTAGTATGCTGGTATATAGCTTGTGTCTTGGACTACTCAAAATGAATGTTGTTTTGCTGCTGTTTATGGTAATGAATTTATCCAACATGAAAATATCTTGCCTTGCGAACTTTGTCGGACCTGCCTTTCTTTTTCTTTCCTATGCAGGCATTGTATGTGAGGGAGGCAGTAACAGAGAGGTGATAGCTTGAGCTTCGGAAGAATAAATGCTGGCAGTGAAGCAATTACACATCAAACATCCCAGCCATTTTGCCAACCGTACTAAATGTGTTTTGAAAAAAAAATATTGTGCTCGGTTACTGTATTAAAAACAGCAAAATGCTAAAATATATCGCAGAGAACAAAGTATTAGGCCACGTTGGTGCCTTCTGGACTTCCCAGGATGTCGTCTGGGTGTTGTTTGTAAAAAGTAAAAAGTGTTTCAAAAATACTGCCTTTTTGCACCAAATTCGGTCTAGGTATTAAGTAAAGGTGATTGTGTGTAGTGCATGAAGCTCAGTAATATTAGTGCAATTTTTTTGCCACATCAAAAGCAAGGAAGCAGTTCTTTTTATATGGCAAGTTATATGATTACACTTTGTCTTAAAGTAGAAATGAATTTTTGAAGTTTTCTTATGAAGGCTGTTTTCTGCATTTGATATACGACAGCTTCCGTTCCGAAGTTCTCCATGGCCCTCAATAGGAGACTTCAAAAATCATTTTCCTTATTTAAACAAAAATTGAAATGATAACACTTGCCATGTAACAAGAATTGTTTATTTGCTTTCAACTTACACATAAAAGTAATTTTCAATTAGACAAACACACAGCTCAAGTTGCATCTCAATGTGGACAAAAACGATTATATAGTGATATTTGTAATCTGGACCTAACATTATTTTTTTTCGTGAAATATAACCTCTGTGCAGTGAGTATTTGGGGCTCAAATATTCATACAAAGTGCAGTATTGCCATACAAGAAATGCAAACGATAAACAGTTTGGCTGAATTCTTCAAAGCCTATGTAGCGGAAAAATTGCACTAATAATACTCGACTTCAAATACTTTAAGAAGCACCTTTACTTAATATGTAGATCAAATTTGATATGGCAAGAAAAAGCGGTACTTCGAAATTTTTCTCACAAATAACACCCGCACGACATTCTGCGAAATTCTGATGGTACCCACGTGACCACTACTTTTTTCTCTTCAAAACATTTCTGCAAATAGCTATTTTCAGGAGAGTAAATTACCATCATTTTTTAAACTATACATCTGTGATGGTCGCCAGGCAGTATGGTTTGTATGTTTGGTGTAGAATAGCCCATTGCGAAAAACAACAAATGTCTGAGCATCCTTTGACGCTCGGGCAATTTCGAAAGCATTTGTTTGTTAGCAGCAATTCAGTTAAGCCCTTGTCTTTATGCTTAGGCCCAGAAACAAAACACAAGTAACCAAAGTAGTCCTAAGAGTCATGCAGTCTCGCTGTTCCAAGGCTTGTGGAGCCTAATTTAGTGCAAGCTTCACCATGTTTTAAAAATTCAGATTCAACCAACAGGTTTTGGAGGCACAGTGCATTTTCAGCTAACTTGTTTCACACCAGTTGCTTTGATAAAAAGCGGGAAGTAGAGGTAAAAATACCATTTTAAAGGCATTGTAGATAATAACAAAATGGACTGCTTTTTTTTGTGTGGTGCTTTGCCTGAACGCTGTGCTTTTTGTGGTATAGTTCATTGTCTAGTGAACAGAGACCTTAAAAACTAACATTAGGCATGTTGAGGTCGATTTCCTGGTTATAGTCATAGTAGCCATATTAAAAATATATGACTTTAAACTTGATTGTTCTTTTGAAGATGTTTTCTTGCATAATGATATTTCAGAGTCTTAGTCAATTTTGTTATAAGAAAACGTGATGTCATAATAGGGTCACTTTTTGTAGGGTCGTTCAGTTCTACCTTACCTTTTATATTCCTAATAGAGCAGTTATTTTCAATATTGGTATTTAAAATGGAATGAGCATGCTGTATGTAGTAAGGTGTAAGCACTTACAGATAGCACATGCACACAACTTTTCTGTTGGCAGTTTATTTCTGTTATTCTTGATTTATATGTGGGGTTTCACGTCCGAAAACCACGATATGATTATGAGAGACGCCGTAGTGGAGGGCACTGGAAACTTCGACCACTTGGGGTTCTTTAACGTACACCCAAATCAGCACACGTGCCTACAGCATTTCTGCCTCCATCGGAAATGGAGCCGGGATTTGATACCGCGACCTGCAAGTCAGCAGCCGAATTTCTGGTACTCTTGCTCCCCTATATGTGTGCAGTTCGGTTATAGTTATCTGGCTTGCACAGATTTTTAATGGCACCTGCCTTGTCCTGCTTGCTTTCATGGTGATTTTAACCTTCATAAGTTATATAGGTTTAACTCTCAAAATTGTTCAAGATGCCAATTTTGTGCACAAACTGTATAGTATAAAGGCAGCAGATATACATGCACACACTATTAAATGTACATTGAGAGCTTTGACTTGCAGTTTCTAAAGTTTTACTGTGCAGGAAGCATTTAAATCATAATTTCATAAGGACATATTAATCGATTATCTCTACCATTGAAAAGTGTGCCAACCTAGTTATTTTCACTGTGATAAGCATGCTGTTTTCTTTGATGTGGCAGAACTAATTTATACACTCATTCCTTCTATTATTCACATATGCATAACTTGAAGGATTGTGTGCCTTACATTTTCAGTTTCATTCTGTGTGTTATATTTCTTGTGCATGTGAACTAATGTGCTAACATGTGTCTCTGACATTATTTGTGCCAATTATTTTCATTTCCAGGTGCCTATGAAGGACACATAAGTTCTATGGCAGTGACCCTCCAAATTTACAGTGGTGCCGGAGCCTCAAGCAGCATTTCGCCGATCTCCACAAGGCGTTCATGATACAAACACAGCGCCACACTTTCACAGTGCTATGATTATTATTTATGTTTAAACATTTCGTTCTAAAATTGCTGTTACATTGTGTTTTGTGCCACCATCCTGTGGCTTAGGTGGAGCACGTGAAATTACGGTGTAGTCACCTCATTTGTGTACCATCAACACTGCAATGTCACCATTCACAGCTGGAGCATACAGACAAATAAAAAAATATATTGATTGTAGCAGGGCTGGTGTGTATAATAATGCTTCTCTATTGATAATAATAACTTTATAAGTTCTTTAGGTCTTGCATAGAACACTGCATTAATGTGTTGCAATG
Organism: Rhipicephalus microplus; assembly: GCF_043290135.1. Classification (NCBI taxonomy): domain Eukaryota; kingdom Metazoa; phylum Arthropoda; class Arachnida; order Ixodida; family Ixodidae; genus Rhipicephalus; species Rhipicephalus microplus. Next base: position 239,024,656 of record NC_134702.1, read on the forward strand.
TAACCACCATTTGTGATCGCTAGCATGTTAATTTAGTAGTTTTGTAATGTATTTTATTTGAAAGGTAATTTTGCTTCCGCATCACGACAATTAGAAAGATGCCGATAATTCAATTCCTCATTAGGTAGCTTCTTAACACATTTGTTTTTTTCAAGCCTTTGTTTACTCATCAAGGCTGTTTCAGATAGCAAACATATTTCACCTTCATGCAAAAGATTAAGAATGAAATATTCATATATATTTATACACAGTACTTGCTTTTGCAAACGTGAATGGCCAATTGCTTTTACTCGAGATCTAGGATGTCCATTTGATCTTTGCAAGATGAAGCAGATAGCTGCATGGTTTCTGCATTATGCTAATTTCCGTAAGCTGCTTATCGGGTAATATAGCATGATATGGCACTTTCCGTAAGCTGCGGATGTCCGCAACTTTCTGCACGATGTGGCGCTTTCCGTAAGCTGCGGATGTCCGCATCTTTTCGCATGATATGGTGCTTTCCGTAGGCTGCGCATGTTCGTATCTTTCCGCATGATGCGGCTTTCCGTAGTCCAATAATTGCGTATGTACGGATTCGTATATGCGGAACATTTCAGTAGGGCAGCGGCAAGCTTGTCCGGATCGGACCGGATTCCTTCGGCGCTAACTACATGTCCAAGAAATTTTAGTTCTTTATAGCCGAAGTGGCACTTCTGTGGCTTTAGTGTGAGGTCCGCTGATCGGATAGCCTCCAGCACGCTGCGCAGGCGGTGAAGGTGCTGCTCGAACGTAGTAGAGAAGACCACCACATCATCAAGGTAGACAAGACAAGTCTGCCACTTGAGCCCTGTGAGGACAGTGTCCATCATTCGCTGAAAAGTTGCTGGCGCTGAACACAAGCCGAAAGGGAGCACTCGAAATTGGTATAGGCCGTCTGGAGTCATGAAGGCCGTTTTCTCACGGTCTCGCTGATCTACCTCGATTTGCCAATACCCGCTTTTGAGATCGAGAGAAGTGAAATAATGGGCACGACGAAGTTTATCCAGTGAATCGTCGATACGCGGCAGCGCATACACATCCTTTTTGGTCACGTTGTTAAGCTTTCGGTAGTCGACGCACAAGCGTAGCGATCCGTCTTTTTTTGACAAGTACGACTGGAGATGACCGCGGGCTGTTAGGTGGTTCAATAACGCCATCGCCAAGCATCTCGCTGACTTGCGGAGGTATCGCTTCACGTTCTTTAGCCGACACGCGGTAGGGGTTCTGGTGTATCGGGCGTGCGTCCTCGTACGTGATGATCCTGTGTTGAGTAATAGACGTCTGGCGGATCTTTGAGCAACTTGCGAAGCAACACCTGAACTCGAACAAGAGCGCTCGTAGCGCAGTCTGGTTATCGGTGTACAGATCAGGATTGATGTCAATATTACTCATTGACGTCTCGATGGTATCCACTAGTTCTGACGTGAGACAGTTGGTGACGTTTGCTACTTCGTGGGCAAATGCTATCGAAGGGCCACGGAACAGATGTCGATGCTCGTTGCTAAAGTTGGTTACGAGCAATTCAGATCGGTCATCACGAAGATGTATTACACTTCTAGGTACACAAATGCCTTGCTGCAGGAGCTGTTCTAAATTTGTCTCGGCCACCACATCGCCATCGCCCAAACCACAGCATGTTACGTCGACTAGAACGCTTGCTCGTGGAGGAACCGTCACGCTCTGTTCAGAAATACGGAGTACGTCGGCACGCTTTCCATCATCCTGCACGTTGATTGCTCGCTTGGCTGAGAACGTGACGCGGTGCTCTTGCAGATCAATGATAGCTCCATTTTCCTGCAGAAAGTCACCTCCCAGGATGACGTCACGGCAACATTCGCGTAGAAAGAGGCAGCTTGCTACGAATGTATACCCTTGGATCTGTGCTCTGGTTGTGCAAGCACCCAGTGGAGTGATGACGTGGCCACCAGCTGTCCGAATCTGCGAGTTGTGCCACGGCGTGATGACTTTCCTCAGCTGCGTTGTCTGTTTCCCGCTCAGTATGGAATAGTCGGCGCCGGTGTCCACTAACGCATTAACTGCACAACCATCAATTGTCACTACTATGTCGAGTGAACGTCGGCCATCCTTTGCAGCAGTATGTGATGTCGGACCGGTTTCTGTACGGTTCTGCGTTAATAGGAGGTCTTCAGCGCTTCGACGTTCAGCGACCCCATCCCCAGAGGTCGCTTGGGCTAGTTTTCCTGGCGGGGGCTGGGAGATTGTGTGGTAGAATAACGCTGGGGCGTTGATGAAAATCGCCTCAGTGATGGCGAGCGTGGCTGGCGCCCGGCAGACGGTAGTGCATGCTGCTGGGCGAGGTATTTTTCGATTTCGCGTGGTCTCTGGCCGTAACGGGGTGGCGGTGAGTACGCAGAGAAGCCGCGAAGCCCAAAACGGCGATATGGGCACTGGCGGTACAAGTGATCAGCTTCTCCACAGTGAAAGCACAGAGGCTGGCGATCAGGTGTGCGCCAAGCATCAGACTTCCGAGGAGACGTGCGCTGATCGTCGATGTACTGAACTGGTGGCACCCAACAGGAGCGCCAGGGACAAAGGGCAAAGGCGGTGGCGTGTACGTGCCTTCGTAGTACGGTATGTGCTGTGCTGACTGGAGTGCAACAGCAGGAACCGGATGGACGAGTAATGGCGGCGATGCAGCAGGGCGTTTCAAGGCTTCCACGTAGGTTGTCTCACGGCGGTATTCAGCAGGAGCTGGTGCAGCTGTATCAGGAGGCAAGGTGCTCCGGAGGGCCTGGTGCAGCTCATCCTTGATCAAAGTTGCAATTGAGCTAACCGTAGGATGAGGTGTTACACCAGCCTTTTGCAACTCTTCACGTACTATATCACGTATGAGTTCACGTAGACGGTCGTTGCTGGTTCTAGTGGCGGTGAAAATGTCGGCAGTAGACATGCCACTGACTTGCCTGTCGTATTGGTTGGATCGCTGCTGCAGCATTTTTTCCATTGTCACGGCCTCGGACAAGAACTGCGTGACCGTCTTCGGAGGGCTGCGCACGGGGCCGGCAAAAAGCTGGTCCTTGACACCACGCATCAAGTGACGCAACTTCTTGTCCTACGTCATTCTTGAATCGGCCCGTCGGAAGAGGCGCATCATGTCTTCGACGTACGTGGCCACAGTTTCGTTTGGCAAGTGTACGCGGGCCAGAATAGCTCTTTTAGCTCATTCTTGGCGATCAGCGCTGGCATAGGTCTGCAAAAGTCTACGAGAGAATTCGGGCCACGTCGTCAGCTGCTCCTCTCGGTTTTGATACCACGTACGTGCCCCGTCTTCGAGATAGAAATAGACACGACCCAGTTTCTCTGCGTCGTCCCACTGATTCAAGGTGGCTACACGTTCGAAGTCCGCCTACCAGTCCTCAGCGTCCTCGTTCTCCATGCCATGGAACGTCGCCGGTGCCCGTGGGCTTTCCAACGTATAGCGGTTCGACGTCGTGCTTCCCGTGCCTGTTGACGAGGTTTGCACCGAAGCGCTGGTCATGTTTGTCGACGTGGTTGGAGCAGTATCGTCGATTTCTGGAGGCAATCCCCTGATCCGGCGGCTGGTCCGATGCAACGGAGTATTGATTGGCACTGGACTTGTATCACGGCTTCCTGGGGAGGTCTGCAGCATCCGTGAGACTACCCAGCATTTCCAACAGTTTCTCACGATGAGTCGCAAGTACTGGGGGATTTATTAAACCACCGGGTAGCAATCTCTAGGACGATGGGTCAGTCGTGGCTGGATCTCGAGCAGAGAAGAAGCACGCGATCTTCTTTTTCCTCCGGAGTGAGAGCCGCTTTTTCTGTCGACCCACTACGTGCTGGCAATATACGCCACTTGAGCATGTTGCAGTTGATTTCATTGGTCCGTTCTCACCGAAGTCAGACAGTGGCACCTTCTACATTCTATTGCCTATTGAATTTCTGACCCGATATGCAGATGCCATTGCACTCCCCACAATTGAAGCTGCGCTTGCCACAGAAGAATTGAGATTTTCTCGCGAGTCGGGTTACCGAAGAAACTCGTAAGCGACCAAGGAACAAGTTTTGCAGCGGATCTCACGGGAGAAGTGGGCCATCTTCTTGCCATCAAGTTTATTCGAACGACCCTCCTACAATGCCATGGTGAATGGGCTCGTCGAAAAATTTCATGGAATGCTCAAAACAATGCTGAAGCGGATGTGTCCGGAAAAAAATGGCAGCATATCCACGGAGTGAATGATGGATAGTGGGGCGAAGCATCCGTCCGTCTATTCGTTCTTGCTTCCGTCCATCCATGCGTGCGTCTGAGTGGCCAGTCGTGCGTCCGTCCGCCCGTCCGTGCGTGCATCCGTTCATGCGTCCGCACGTTCATCTGTGCGTCCGTACCTCCTTTTGTCCATGCATCTGCTCCTGCGGCCGTCCATGCGTCCATCCGTCCGTGCAGCCATCCATGCGTCCGTCCACGCATCTGTCTGTGTGTCCGTTCGTCCACCTATTCAACACTACAAGTGCCACCATCTCGCATGTTTTTATTATATATTCCTCATATAGAAGCACCACCATCCAACGCACATTCCAAGGACTGAACGAGAAGAGGCACACGCACACTTTCTTACGGCTTGCGCTTCATGTCTACTTCCTTACTTTAACCACCTCGAGTTCATGGTATGTACTAGTTGACTGTATTCATGGCGCTGCGGGCCCAACGCTCGCTAAACCTTTCTTTAACGTAGGAGGTTACGCCCAGCGAGTATAACGTAGCAAACCTTTCTTGTCTTCTGTGCGTTGTTAAGCAATAAAAAATTCGCAGGGTGCGCTTCAACTAAAAGCCAAATTCTCCTATCTCTCATTCTACCTTAGCAGCCATTGGCATGTACATTGAACACTATGTTTTATTGTTCAACAACGCACAGAAGAAATCTCTCACTGGCACCACCTTGTAGGTTAAACTGAAATACTTGTTACACACTACTACAACGGCTACTAGGGACGAACAAGTGGCGCTATAAGGAGATTCGCCCCAAAAACCAGGATCCTGGGGCGGGTATCTCGCCCCACTCCTTTTCGCTTACAAATAGGTTCCGCAAGCGAGCTTGAGCTTCTCACCTTTTTAGCTTATTTATGGTCGTCATGTGTGAGAACCTTTGACGGTATTGAAGAAGTTGTGGAGCAATGAAGACATTGGCGGCGAAATTCGTACTACATACACATACTCGCTTGACTTTCGAAGCCGCCTTGAAGAGACATGCAAACTGGCGCATGATGAGTTAGAGCATGCGCAAATCAAAAGGCTTACTATGATTGCGAGAGCCGTCCTCGAAAACTAGACGTTAGAGACAAGGTGCTACTTCTTCTGCCGACAGATTCCAACAAGCTGCTCATGCAATGAAAAGGTCTATTTGAATTCGTCGAACGAAAGACTGAAGTCGACTACGTTTCCTTGTTAAGTGACAAGAGGAAAGTTTTCCACATCAATATGCTTAAAATACGAAAAACGCAAGCCTTTACCAATGCAGAAGTATCTGTTATAACTGAAGTAGACAAAGGTTCCTAGGAGGGAAGGAGGAACAGGCAAGCGAAGGAACCTCACACGAGATTTTTTCCGCTAGCTTACACCACCCACAGACTGTGGCTGATGTTCAATTTTCGGAAAATCTGAGAGTGAACCTGCGTTCTGACGTGTTTTATTTATTCCAGGAACATGAGATCATCTTCTTGGACCTTCCAGGATAGGCTGAACTTGTAGATTGCACGCTACGGTTGACATCTGACAAGCCCATATACGTGCCGCAATATCCCAATCCTCTAGCTTAACGGGAAAGTGCAGAGAAAGCATTTGTTTCTTTTTGTTGCTTTGATCTAAGTGCTCAAGTTGGGAATAACTGAAAGGTCGAAGTCACCATACCATGCACTCATCGCAGTTGTTAAAAAACCTGACGACACAATTCGTTTTTGCACTGACATCAGAGAGCTCAATAGTAACTTGATTAGTTGTGAATAGTGAGCTGATACCACGCATAGACGTTGTTCTTGCCCTCGCTGCTAAATGTATTTTTTTTCAAAGTTTGACCTCATCAAAGGCTATTTTCAAGTGCCCATGGTGACGAACAGCAGGGAAAAAGCAGCATTTTTCTGTACTTCTGGAATATACCATTTTGTATATATGACTTTGGGCATAAAGACAGCTGCGGCTGTTTTCGAACGCCTCATTAGAGCTGTGCTTGGAGACTTGAAAAATGTCCACCATTACTTCGACGGTGTAGTCATTACCACAAACACGTGGCATGAACATTTGGTCACCTTGCGGCGTGTATTTGACGAATAAAACGCGCCAGTTTAGCCATCAAGCCTAGTAAATGTGAAATAGGAAAACAGACCACCTGTTTCCTTGGTCTTCGAATAGAAGACGGTAAAGTTGAACCTCTTCTGAAAACGCTTGACAAAATTCTCTAAACAAGACTAAAGACAAATAAAGCCGTACAGTCTTTCCTGGGTATAGCAGGCTACTACATAAAATTCATTTTCAACTACGCTGAGAACACTAAGCCTTTGAGCGACCTTACAGGGAAAGTACAGAGCAATACCATCACGTGGGAATTGTCTCAAGAAGAAGCTTTCGATATTTTGAACAGCAAACTTGAAAACACTCCCATTTTACAGGGTGCCTAACATGACAAAAGATTTTGCCTTCTGAACCGACGCCTCAACTATTAGTCTTGGTGCCGTACTGCTACGACTAGGAGAGGACCAGGTTTTACATCCTGTTGCGTACGCTAGCCGAAACTTGTTGCTTCGAAAAATCTACTATTCCCTGATCAGCCGAAAATAACTGGCACATGTCGGGGCAGTAGAAAAGTTTCACTGGTGCTTGTATGGCAAGCCATTTGTTTACAATGTGACCGTCAGTTTTTGCAGTCTCTGCAATCCCCTAAACACCTCAACAATAAGGCTTCATGCTGGAGCCTACTCTTGCAAGAGTACTAATTTTCAGTATTGTACATCAAAGGGTAGGATCATTTCGGAGCTGATTATCGGAACCGCTCGTAATGAGGACGTAATAAAAGCAATTGTGTGTGTTTCAAAATTTTGTGAACATGGTACTGAATGTTCAGTGAGTGATTAAAACTTCGTGACATTTTTTCCGCCTCTTCGTCACGTCATTAACGTTGTGAACAACTTTACTGAATGGGGGTTGCCATGATAGCGGCGTAATAGAGGCGTGCAAAAAACAAATAGGTGATTGCAGTGCGGGAGCATTGAAGAGGAAATCAAAGTGTGCGCGCGGGCGACGCGCGCAACGGTTGGTGTGCTGGGGGTCGAAACGGCACAGTGGTCGTGAACAGACGGTTTTCGGCTGGACGTCCGGTCCGGGGAACTAAACGACGTTCTACGGGTGCTACCATTCCTGTACTCCAGCTGGGGACTGCCCAAGGGCCAGGCGAGGCGCAGGGATCCGGCTGGCGTTCCTGACTGCTGTAGGGCAACCGCTACGAACAAGGCCTGCGTCCCGGCTGGGCAGCTGGCCCAGAGACCTGACGAGTTGCCCTCGTCTTCACTGTCCTTCATGACGATCGAGCATAATCCGTGGTTGGTGGACCTCTGCAACTGAGATCGTTCAGAATCACTAAGACGACCCGGGTGTGGCCGAGACGAACGTGGAGGTCGAGCTCCCGAGCTTCTGCAACAGAGATCTGTGCCTTTGCGTCGGCTGGCACGCGTTAGCGACGTCAACCTGCCAGACAACACATCGTCTTCAAGCGGCGGGCATCGACGTCCATTAAAGGCTTAAAACACAGCGAAATCCTTTTGAATTCAAAAGACAATTAGCGCATTTATAACTGCATACAGCAGAGTACCTCTCACATTATTCATTATTGCATCACCTTTCTATGTATTATATGTTCGCGTGTGAGTGCACTCGTGACTCCACTCAGTTCCTTGGCGAGTGGTCCTGGGCCCAAACCCTGATGTTGCATCACAATATTATAGCCGCATGTTGTTAGGCACGTATCCGAATTCTTGCGCTGCTTCCTGCTCTTATGAATTCTGCCACACCAACTGACAAGCCAAACGCGCCAAGCTAAACGCGCCATGCAACGCTGGCTGCACGTGTCACCACCCCGCGCTGGAGAAGAAACGCTGGCGGTTTTTTCGAGGATCAGCTCGAAGCGAGACGCAAGAGAAGTTGACGAGGTTTGGACTAGTGAGCTCACAACCTTTGTGTATTTAGTTGATGGGCACAAGTTTGCCATTAATAAATAGCTCTTTTAGCTTCCGGCACTGTATTTGTTCGTTACAAACTGGTGGAGGTGCGGGGTATGATGCCAAGCCCATCTAAGCATAGGGAACATAGCCCAGAACCCCGAAGGTTGGAGCCAGCGCTGTTGACTCCCGTACACCAACGAGCGAGTCGTCGCCTACGAGGTGAGCAGCCCGAGTTTGGTGCCCTCTTCGATTCTTCGAGACCAGTGGAGGACGTAAGTTCCGGAGCCCCTGCAATGGCTACCCAAGCGACTTCAATTTCATCGCATATCGTCATGGACCCGCCCCGCATAACAGAGGTATTTCACGGTGATATTTTCGAGGATTCCGAGAACTGGCTCGATGGTTTCGAATTCGCTGCCAGACTGAACGGTTGGAACGAAGACAGGAAACTTCGCTACGTCTACGTGGCACTGCGAGATTCTGCACGTACGTGGTTCAAAAACCACGAAGCGTCCTTATTATCGTGGGAGGACTTTCGAAGAGAGTTTCTTGCTACGTACCCAAACACGGACCGCAAAGAAAAGGCAGAGGCCGCTCTTCAGACGCGAAACCAACGGAACAGCGAGAGCGTCGCCATGTACATTGAAGACATATCTCGACTGTTCCGCCGGGCCGACCAGAACATGGCTGAGGAAAAGAGGTTGCGGCACCTGATGCGTGGAGTGAAGGAGGAGCTTTTCACAGGCCTGGTGTGTAATCAACCCCGCTCTATTGCTGAGATCAGATCAGAGGTGACAATAATAGAAAAGACCTTGCAGCAGCGTGCGCGCCATTACAACAGGGACGTAAGCGTCTCATCTGTTAGCACGGCGTCGACAACCCTCACGAGTAACATTGATCTCTTGCGTGAAATGGTGAGGCCTGTCGTAAGGGAAGAACTTCGGAAAATAAAAATGACTCAAGCTTATCCAGCGATGTCCTCATTTGGTGACGTTGTGCGCGAAGAAGTGCGGCAAGCGATTCTACAACCACAGCCTCAGGTACTACAGCACACACAACCGGAGCCTCCACCTCAGTTGTCGTACGCGCAAGTTGTACGACAGGACCTCGGACGCATGAATCGGACGGCTACGACTGCTGTGATGCCTCCGACGTTTTCTCCGAGTACGCCGCTACCAATGCCGGAAGCAAGACCACGTAAGAGCGATGTATAGCGCACTGTAGACCGGCAGCCCCTTTGCTACCACTGCGGTGAAGCAGGTCATCTTTACCGGGCGTGCCAGTATCGTCGAGCGGGACTTCGTGGTTTTCAAGTCAATGCACCATGCCCACGGAACGGTGAACGGTCCTACAAAATCGAAGAATACTTGTCTTCTCGCTATTCACCTCAAGACACGCAACAACGGGAGTCGCGTTCGATAGCACCGATGCTCTATCGGTCACCGAGTCCTCGTCCGTCATCAAATCTCCGAAGATCACGTTCACCTAGCCCGCGGTGGGAAAACTAGAGCCAGCGACCTCTGGAGGTGTGGCCACTGATATACTGACAACTGAAGACCCTGCATTGTTATCCCGACAGGACGGTGGCAGTTACGCGACGACGAACAAGTGCAATAGTACCGACGTTACCTCCGAGATATTAGTCACGATCGACGACGTCGAGGCCATTGCGCTAATAGACACTGGTGCAGACTATTCCGTTGTCAGTAATGCTCTCGCAAAGAAGCTTAAGAAGGTGTTCACTGAGTGGAGCGGACCTCAGATACGTACCGCTGGAGGGCACTTAGTTCCGTGGGGTTTTAAAGGAAAGACTGCAGGCGTGGATAGAGAGTGAGGGGGTTCTGGGGGAACTGCAGAATGGGTTTCGGAAACACAGGAGGTTGGAAGACAATCTGTTCTCACTGACGCAGTGCATTGAAATAGCAGAAAAGGAACACAGGCCCCTGTGGCTAGCATTTTTAGATATCAAGGGAGCGTACGATAGCGTGGTTCAAGAGGAATTGTGGGGAATACTGGACACACTAGGCGTGGAACATGTAGTCACTAACTTTTTGAAGGGTATCTGTAAAGGTAACAAGGTAGTTATAAAATGGGGAAAACAGGTATCCAAGCCTGCAGAGGTAAAACGGGGGCTTAGGCAGGTGTGCGTCTGTCACCCTTATTATTCGTGATGTACCTACAAGGATTAGAGGCAAAATTAGAGGGAAGTGGACTGGGCTTAAACCTCTCTTTAGTCAAACAAGGAAAACTTATTGACCAGACACTACCAGCATTAATGTACGCAGATGATATAGTGCTAATGGCCAACAACAAGGAAGATTTGCAGAGATTGATGGACATCCGCGGTAAATGAGATTCAGTAAGGAAAAACTAGCAGTCATGATTTTCAATGACAACAAATGTAGTGAGCTTAGAATACAGGAGGTCACGCTAGAGATAACAGATAAGTACAAATATCTGGGCGTATGGATAAGCAATGGGACCGAGTATCTGAGGGAACACGAAACATACGTGACAACTAAAGGTAACAGGAATGCAGCAGTCATGAAAAATAGGGCACTGTGGAAATACAATAGGTATGACGTTGTGAGAAAAATATGGAAAGGGGTCACGGTTCCTGGGCTGACGTTCGGCAATGCGGTCTTGTGCATGAGATCAGAAGTTCAAGCAAGATTAGAAATTAAGCAACGTGGAATACGTAGGCTTGCTTTAGGAGCTCACGGGAATACACCAAATCAGGGAGTACAAGGTGATATGGGATGGACATCATTTGAGGGCAGGGAAGCTAGCAGCAAGATAAAATTTGAGAAGCGATTGAGAGAAATGGGGGAAGAGCGTTGGGCTAGGAAGGTTTTCAGTTACTTGTACATGAAGAATGTCGATACAAAATGGAGGAAGCGAACCAGGAAGTTAACTGGTAAATACTTAGAAAACAGCAGGTGGCCAAACCAAAAAGAACTATTGGTTAAGAAGAAAGTGAAGGAAACGGAGCCTGACATGTGGAGAATGGGCATGATTAAGAAGTCCGCACTAGAGATCTATCGAACATTTAAGCAGGAAATTGCCAAGGAAAGGATCTATGGTAATACTCGGGGTAGTTCTCTACTGTTTGAGGCTAGGATGGGAGTACTGCGAACCAAGACATATCGGCCCAAATACGAAGGGGTACACACAGTATGCAGTGCGTGTGGAGAGGAAGAAGAAACTGCCGAACACTTGATAATGTTCTGTAAAGGGCTTCACCCTATAGTTCAGGATGATGGCGCAGAGTTTTTCAAAGCACTGGGGTTTAGGGACCGGGAGGTCAAAATAGACTTAAAGCAAGTAGACTTAACTAGAAGGAGGTTATCTGATTGGTGGCTAAAGTCAAGGCACGAGTGAAAATTAAACTCTTCACTGCAAAGTACGAATCCTCAAACTCACCTTTTAAGGAGAAAAAATAAATATAGTTTTGAGTTCATTAAGTATTACGGCTTGGTGGCGCTAGCCACCGCCCGATCTAAAGGATACAGCCATATCCATCCATCCATTCATCCATTATGCACCGCAAGGATAGGAATAAGAGGATTTGTGTATGTCGGCAGCCTTATTGTGCTTCCTGAGTGCTCCTGGGAACTGATTATAGGCATGGACTTTTTCCAAACAAACAATGCAGTCATCGACTTGCAAGAATCTCAGGCTTCGTTTTCTACGGAGATTGCCGTCGCCTTCTGTCATGCGGAGAAACCAATCGTTCTACCTCTCCGCATTGTAGACGAAGATGTAACCGTGCTGCCACGTTCTAGTGTGACCGTTCTTGTGAGGAGTGAAGTTCTTCGTGAGTGTGACGGATTAGCTGACGGAAACATCGGACTGCTACTAGAAAAAGCACTATGCATGGCAAGAGGCCTGGTGAGCCTTCGTGATGGATGTGCGTATGTCCTATTAACTAACTTTCGAAATGAGCTGCAGCATGTTGCGAAGGGAACATCCGTAGCATCGCTGAATAAGTACGTGTAAGTCTCAGATGTTTGCACTCTTGATAAAGCTTCAGAGACAGTAGATAACGTACTCCAGTCAGTAGACATTGACAGAGAGCTCTCGTCATCTCAGAAGCAACAGATTGCTGCCCTCATCAGAGAGTTCGCCGAGTGCTTCTCCACCTCGTCGAAAGTCGGACGTACTCCCGTCTCAAAGCACCGTACCGTGGTCGAAGAACACGTGAGACCTGTGCATCAGCGCCCATACCGAGTAGCGTCAAAAAAAGAGAAGCCATCAAGAACCAAGTGCAGGGAATGCTCAACAATGATGTAATCCAGCCATCCAACAGTCCGATAACATCACCGGTAGTGCTAGTCAAAAAGAAGGACAACACTCTGCGGTTTTGCGTAGACTACAGAAAGCTGAACCAAGTCACAAAGCGTGATGTTTACCCACTTCCATGGACCGATGATGCCTTGGATAAGTTACGCAATGCTCACTTCTTTTCATCATTGGACTTAAAAAGTGGATATTGGACGAACGAGATCGCGAGAAGACGGCGTTTGTGACCCCAGACAGGCTATACGAGTTCAAAGTGCTCTCTTTCGGTTTGTGCTCTGCTCCCGCTACCTTCCAGAAGATGATGGGTACTGTGCTCTCCAGACTCAAGTGGCAATCCTGTCTCATCTACCTCGACGATGTAGTGGTTTTTTCTTCTACCTTCGAGCAGCACATCCACCGACTGAGAATGGTACTGGATGCCATTCGCGTGGCAGCACTGACCATCAAACCGCAAAAGTGTCACTTTGGATTTCGTCAGCTTCGGTTCCTCGGGCACATAGTTAGCGCGGAAGGCGTCCGCCCAGACCCGGAAAAGATTGCAGCAGTTGAAAATTTTCCGAAAGCGCAAGACAAAAAGGCCGTCAGACGATTCCTGGGATTGTGTGCCTACTACAGACGCGTTCTCGAAAAATTTGCTGAGGTCGCTGAGCCTTTGACACGGCTAGCGAAAGAAAGTGTACCATTCTCTTGGCGGGAGGAACAAGAAGCGGCTTTCTCAGAGTTGCTATGCCGTTTGCAGTCTCCTCTAATACTTGCCCATTTTGACGAAGAGGCCGATACAGACATACATACTGACGCGAGTAACGTTGGCCCCGGTGCCATCCTCGTTCAGTGGCAAAATGGAGAAGAAAAGGTCATTGCTTACGCGAGCCGCACTCTATCGAATGCTGAGCCCAATTACTCAGCGACAGAGAAAGAGTGTCTCGCAGTTATATGGGCCATCAGCAAGTTTCGCCCATACCTCTACGACAGACCGTTTTGAGCAATCAGTGATCATCATTCATTGTGTTGGCTGGCAAACATCAAGGACCCTTCAGGAATACTTGCTAGATGGATCCTGCGTCTGCATGAACATGACATCACTGTGGTCTACAAGTCCGGTCTCAAGCACAATGACGCGGATTGCCTGTCTCGCGCACCTGTTGAGTCTCCATCATCTGACCAAGAACAAGACATCCCATTTCTTTGAGTTGTGAATCTGTCGGAGATGGCTCGTCTTCAGCGAAAGAACCCGGAACTACGCCCGCTTATCCAATACTTGGAGGGTCACCAATTTAAGGTACCACGAGTTTTCGTCCTGGGTTGGACATTCTATGTCCTCCGGAACGACGTCCTATATAGGCGCAACTTCGTAAACACCGGTGAGACGTTTTTGCTTCTTGTGCCATCATCACTGTGAGCAGAAATCTTAAAAGCGTGTCATCACGACCCATCGGCTGGCCAAATGGGTAGTAGTCGCACTTTGGTCAGAATTCGCCAAAAGTATCATTGGCCGAAACTAAGGAATTCGGTGCACCACGATGTTAGGTCATGCCGCGATTGCCCGAGACGTAAAATACCACCATCGAAACCAGCGGGTCTGTTGCAACCAATAGAGCCACCAAAAGGGCCATTTCAGCAGGTGGAAATGGATTTGCTGGGTCCATTTCCTCTCTCTTCATCGGGAAAGCGCTGGATTGTTGTAGCAACAGATTCGATATGCTGAGACATCACCTCTCGCGAAAGGAACGGCGAAAGAAGTAGCCCAGTTTTTTGTCACTCAGATTGTACTACGACATGGCGCACGACAGGTTGTCATTACAGACAAAGGAACAGCATTTACTGCCCGTTTGATGCAGTCTGTTATGAAGCTCACCCACACCGACCATAGAAGGACTACAGCATACCGTCCGCAAACAAACCGATTAACCGAAAGGCTCGATAGAACTCTCGCCGACATAATCTCGATGTATGTGGACGTTGAGCACCAGACATGGGACAGTATTTTGCTTTATTCAACATTTGCATATAATACCGCAGTACAAGAAACGACACACTTCGCGCCATTTCAACTTGTTTATGGTCGGACGGTCACAACGACCTTAGACGCGATGTTACCTGTCAACGATTTGAATGAGAGTGACCCACACATCAGCGACTACATAGAAAGGGCAGAAGAGGCACGGCAATTGGCAAGACATCGTATCATTTTGCAACAAGGCTCCGATGCAACTCGCTATAATCTGAAACGGAGATACGTACAGTACAACCCCGGAGACAAAGTGTGGGTGTGGACGCCTATACGCGCACCTGGCCTATCGGAAAAACTAATGCGGCGCTATTTCGGCCCTTACAAAGTACTTCGCCAGTTAGGCATGCTAAACTACGAAGTAATTCCTGGAGGGCAAGTGTGCTCAACCCGACGCGGGAATCACCCAGACGTCGTACATGTAGTACGAATGAAACCGTACAACGAAAGGCACTGAACGACACAACTGATCAATGTGCTCAAACATCAGATAAATACTCCTTTACAGAACTGTTCGACGTCAGCGTACGCATCGGGACGATGCGTTTCGGGAGGGGGACTAATGCCGCATGTTGTTAGGCACCTACCGAAGTCGTGCGCCGCTTCCTGCTCTTATAAATTCTGCCACACCAACTGACAAGCCAAACGCGTCATGCAACGCTGGCTGCACGTGTCACCACATCACGCGCTGGACGAGGAACGCCGGCGGTTTTTTCGAGGAGCAGCTCGAGGCGAGACGCAAGAGAAGTGTACGAGGTTTTGACTAGTGAGCTCACAACCTTTGTGTATTTAGTTGACGGGCACAAGTTCGCCCTTAATAAATAACCGTTTTAGCTTCCGGCTCTGTATTTGTTTGTTACAATATTCTATTGTTATTTATTATGAAAATACATGATCAGTTTTTATAGAGTAAAAGGGCAGTGTCTCTTAAAACCATAGCTAGCATCGTGTGTTCCCTTGCTTACGGAAAGTCGCTCATCGACGCATATGGCTCAGTTTACAGCAGGAGCTGTGGCTTCACCGTTCATATCAACAGACACAAAAGCATTCGAAGGTTGCAGTGGTGCCTTGCAGCGACTCTTTTGTACCACGGATGGGCGAAGACAGCGCTTGTATTCCCACAGATACGGAATATTTTTGCCTGGTGACATGCAGGAGGAGCAAGTATCCTTTCAGCTGCAGTGTACATCAGTTTCTGGGGTGGAATGCACGATAGGCACACTTTCCTTAAATTTTATAAGCGTAACAATCTGGAATAACTCTCTCCATTTCATTCTGCTTCTTTCTCGTGGTTCATCCTACACAGAAGGTTCACGAAGTGGTGGCTTCCACTGTGCTGTGGTGTATAGGACGGTCGCAAAGGGGCAGAGCCCTAATGCCAGTGTCGGAACGGTAGCATGCCCATCTTGGTGGTCTTCACCTAGGCACTGAACTGCATTCTACCTGTACATGCTGCAGCGCCATGCGCACTCCCACGCATGCAGCCCCTCATTGTAGCTTGTCATTTCAACCGAATTAATGGGGTGCTCCACCAGAAAGCATCTGTGCCACCATGCCACACAAATATGGCGGTGAAGGCCGCTAGCACCGCAAGCACGGGACGTCACTTGCTACCCTCCTATACATGACAGATCTATACCTACAATCCATGCAAGCCTTCTCAAGGTGCAGGGTACACTATGTGGTAGGTGTGCACTGTATGTTTGAATGAGAACAACGATCGAAAAGCCAGTTGAAATATAAGAAAATAACTCAAAGAAATTTCGTTGCTTAAAGAAGTTATTCGTTTTTGTCGGGCATGATTCAAGCCTCCTTTTGGCTCGGCAGTAGCAGCAGAGCGGTGTCGACCTGCTTGGGTACCACATAAGTGAATATAACTGCTGGCTTCAGCATTAGTCTTTAGAGGGGAGCCCCGGTTCTTGTTGTGCACTTGAGCAGCTTCCGCCCTCATTCTGGCTTGGGGTGTCATTTCTAATCATTTCTGACCAAAGTCAATAGTAAAAGAACCTGACAACGCAAAGTAGCGAGAAATCTAGCTGAATAACTACAAGAAATGAATTTGGTGTGGCAGGCTTCAATAGTTGGTGGTCTAATAATAGGTCATCTCAATTTTGTTTCCTTTGTTTCAGGTGATTTTAGTCAGTAGTGACATAAGCATACATGAAGAAGCGTTCGAACACCTAATGCATCACTCAAAAGATGGCATTTTTGTTGTCCACGAGGCCTGTGTGCAAATTTCTTCGACTGCAGTCCTCAAGGGCAGATGTGTCACCAGGGCTGCATCGAACCGAACCAAAGGCGAACCTGAGCCAGCCTTGGATGCATCAAAATATGGCGCACTAAAAAGTTTGTTGTGTTCTTGTAATCAGAAACCCTGTTGGCATCATACAACGAACATTTGTTATGCAACTTCAAGTTATATATGATCCTTTTGTCAAGAGTTGGGGACGTCCTCTGCAGTTTATTTACTGTGTTGTCCGAACTCCTCAGACCTTGAGTCATTTAACGTACCATTGCAGTAGTAATATCAATGGCAGTTTTCTGTTGTTACTTTTCTTAAACAACCACGCTAAGCTTTAATGCAGTAGCCTAAATAGTACAAGCTCTTTCTGTGGTGGTAAAGTGTTGACCTACATGCCCCTATTCAGCACCAGCTGCTTGTTTCATTTAACCACAGATCCATGTTTATGTATCACTGTTCTATAGCTTCGCCAGTTCATTTGCAGAATTCAGCACTTAAAAGGAGCCTCTGCTGTAGTTCATTGTCACAATAAATAATACAAAGAAAATAAAAAAATTGTGTACAAAAGGATAAAAAGCAAGATGCATCTCATGATACAAAAGCACTAAACACTAAGCTCTCTAAATAGCAGAATGCTGGATGCGAAGCTTGCATAATAAATTTTGATTGATTGATTGATTGATTGATTGATTGATTGATTGATTGTGGGATTTAACGTCCGAAAACCACCATATGATTATGAGACACGCCGTAGTGAAGGGCTCTGGAAATTTCGACCACCTGGGGCTCTTTAACATGCACCCAAATCTGAGCACATGGGCCTACAACAATTCCGCCTCCATCAGAAACGCAGCCGCCGCAGCCGGGATTCGATCCCGCGACCGGCGGGTCAGCAGCCGAGTACCTCAGCCACTGGACCACCACGGTGGGGCTATTGAATTTTGATTGTTAGTTCATCAAATTAAGTATGTTTTCAAGATTTCTGAAACATTTTTTATTACTCCGAAGTCTAATTACAGCAAAAATGTTGGAGAGGACTCCAAAGTGCGTTCTGATAAGATAGAAACATGAAAGTGTTTTTGGATAGGTTCATGACGTACTGGAGGAGCTGTGTTAGGTTGTTGCTTTATATAGAATGAGGCGTTGCAGAGAGGGAATTGTTCTTATGTATATTATTTAGTGAAACTGAAGTGTTGTCAACAGCATGACTGCCTTAGCAAATTGATTTTGGGGTGTGTGCATATATGTGTGGCTAAGAGGCTGAGGGTGCGTGTAGCGTGGGCCAAAGAGAAGTGTTGGTGAGGCTTTAACGGGCCAAGTACCCCTTTTGCAACCCCTTGTGGATGCCTACCTACGGTCAACTGCAGTTTACACGTGCCAGGCAAAGATGCTATCCCCAGTCTATTATCTTTCAACCTTCGTAGGAGCCCAAGTAATGTGGTGGACAAGGTGGGGTTCCCTGCCAGTCTAGAGTTACAAATCTCTCTCATAGACATCAATATGCTCAGCCGGAAGTCCAGTGCCGTTCAAGGAGTTTTGGTGCTGTTAATCTCTATCTTTTTTTCTGCCCCCGTGTTTTCATCTTCTTTCCCGATACACTGGAAAATAGCGTGAATGTTACCAATACTGAAGTCTGAGGATAAGTTATCGGTAACCAATTATCGCCCCATATCGCTAGCCTGTTCTTTCTGTAAGCTTCTCGAGCACGTCATAGCTAACTACGTCACTAATTTACTTAGTGACAACAACATACTAACCCCATTCTAACATGAGTTCAGGAAGGGTGTGTCCACTGTCACTCAATTGGTCACAGTCATAAATATTTTCCCATCTGTTCTTGATTAATCTGGGCATATTGATGTTATTTTTCGTACTTTATTCATTAGACTGTTCTTTGCGAGAATGAAAATTTGGTAATATGTGACGTGAATGGATGATGAAGGTATTTGACTGGCGCAAAGCTAATAATCGTGACATGCGTGTCATGAAAAAACTTGATTACATGCCGCGCTCATGATTCGCTCGCGGTCGTTTCACTAGTTTCCCCTAATTAGCTATTACGTGACGTGAGTGGGTCATAAAGGTATACGACTGGCGCAAACATGATAATCATGACATGTGGGTCATCTAAGAACATGACTTTATGCCACACTCATGATGCGCTCCCAATCGTTTCCTAGCCTCACATGTAGCAAGTTTGGTTTTTAATGACGTGAACGGACGACTAAGCTAAATGACACGTCCACACGCGATAATCATTACATACGTGTCACGCAAAACATGAGATGCTACGCTGATAGTAGACTCACGGTCATTTCGCAAGTTTCTTATAAACTAAATTTGTTGTAACCTGATCTGAGTGGATGGCGAAGGCAATGAATGGTGCAAACAAAATAATCTTGATATGCATGTCATGTAAGAACATTACTACATACCACGCTCCCGCTGCACTCGTAGCCATTTCGCTAGCTTTACAGATGCCAAATTTGTTGTTACGTCACTTGAAAAGACGACAAACATAACTGAAACGTCCAAACATAATAATCGTGATGATGATGATGATGATGACGACGACGACGACGACGATGACGACAATGGTGGTGATGATGATGATGATGGTGGTGGTGGTGGTGGTGGTGGTTGTGGTGGTGCTGGTGGTGGTGAATTATATTATGGCGCAAGGGCCAATTTGTGGCCAAACAGCACCATTTCTGAATACTAGAGATGTGAACTGTGATAATATGGGTTGCTGTACAGGGGCCTCGAAATTCCCCGCGCTAACACGACTAAAACATAGAAGTAATAAAACCATGACAGTGGCGTAAAAATTGTGCAGTGAAAAAGGTTGGCGAAATGTCATGATAATAAAACCATGGCGGAGATGCAGTCCCCGCAGCCATAACCACGGTGCAGGTGTCGTGCTACGGATCGCCTTGAAGTATGGAGTGAAAACTGTGCCAATCTTTATAAGACGTGAACAGTGATTGAAGTTGTATTTCTACCGATGAGCATCTCAGAGTGTAGTGGCAGCTGCTGTAGGCAAGGTAGCACAATTTGCTTTTTTAAAGCATCTAACTCATTGCAATGGACAAGTATGTGGAGAACCGTAAGTGGTTCTCCACATCTCTCACACAATGGCGGATCAACGGCAGACAAAAGGTGTCAGGAAAAAGGAAGGAGGAAGAAAGTTTAAGTGGGAAGACAGGGAGGTTAGCCAGTTCTTAGACCGGCTGGCTACCTTGTGTGGGGGAAGGGGTGAGGGGAATAAAGCCGTTAAAAAGAAAAGTTACGAAGAGACAGAGAAATTTCAAAAAAGTTGCGACAGAGGAAAGGCAACATGAAAGAGTATAAGAAACTAAAGTCTGTCTCTGAGGCCAGTTTTCCGCAAAAAGCACAGTAAAGCCTTCAAAGCCTTCTGGGCTGAGGGTGAGCTCGGCCAGTGACCCAGAATCCTTTGTTCCGACAAAGGCCGATCGTCCAGTCTATTCGGAGCTGCAGTGAGTTCTTGTCTTTGCGCGTTGAAATGGGTGCACTCACACAGAAGGTGCGCGATGGTTTCTTCGCAGCTGCAGTAAGTGCATGTAGAAGAGCTGGCCATTCCAATGAGATATGAGCATGGGTTTGTGAAGGTCACTCCAAGCCACAGGCAGCATAGAAGTGTCTCCTCAGCGCGAGATATCCTTGGGGGAAGACGAAGCTGCAGATCGGGATCCAAGTTATGCAGGCGCACATGTGTGAGGTGCGTTAAGTTCCAGTGTACCTGGGTGAGGTCACGCGCAAGTGAACGAAGTCTTGTAGCTGCGTCGGTTCTTGAGAATGGGATGGCTGTGTATTGGGTACCGTCGTGTGCAGATCTAGTGGCCTCATCTGCGCGCTCATTGCCATATATACCACAATGACATGGTATTTACTGATACACTATGTTGTGCTGTTTCTCGATTGATTGGTGATTAAGAAGCCTCATTTCAGCTACTAACTGTTCATTAAGTTCATGGCGAAAGGGTGACATAAGACATTGAAGAGCTGCCTTCGAGTCCGAGAAGATAGACCAAGTTCGCGGAGGTTCTTCAACTCTAAACTCCAGAGCTCACGTATGGTGGCGAGTTCTGCAGCTGTTGACGATGTGAAATGCGATGTCATGAATTTAATTGTGATGTGCCTCGATGGAATAACCACCGCCCCTGCAGAGTTTACTGAAGACACCGAGCCATCCGTGTAAATGTGAAGGCGTCCGTTGTGCTTCTCTTGCAGGAAGAGTAATGTGGCCTGTTTCAAAGCTAGATGCGACGACTTTTTCTTATTTTTGATGCCAGGAATTGTAAGAAGGACTTTGAGTGGGTGTAGGCGCTATAATGGTATCAGCGGCCGTGCTGCATGCGCGAAGTGCAAAGGAAGCACGGCGCAATGCTTAGCTACTGTTGCGCTGAACGCTGAGTGGGGCCTAGAAGTTCGAATTGAGGCGAGGTGATGAGATGGAAGCCAAGTGAAATGTCTTATATGCATTCTCAAACCGTCTACGTGGATGTATGCGTTGACTGGATAATCACGCGCAATGATGACTGTTGTTGCTGTAGACGCGCATCTCGAGAGACCAAGGCATATTCTCAGTGCTGGGGCTTGGATCGACTGGAGGACGTGCAAGTTTGTTCTTCGGATCCTTCAAAGCGCGGGTAAGCTTTGTCGCATATAACATAGAAACAGAACAGTGTAAAGTTGAAGCATTGCTCATACCAATGCACCCCACGTTTTTCCAGCAAGAAAGCTCAACACATGGGTGATCATGGTGAGCTTAGTTTTCATGTGGGCGATGTGAAAGCTCCGGGAGAGGTCGCGATCAGCTATGACTCCGAGGAATCGGTGGGTCTTCACGTAGTTGATCGTGTGTCTGTTGATTTTAATACCATATGGGCTCATCACCATATGCGTGAAGGCTATAAGTGATCACTTCTTTGGTGACAGCTCTAGTCCCCGTTCTTCCAGGTACTTTGTCGCTAGTATAGCCACTCTCTGAAGCTGCGCACGCAAATGAAGGCTTTTTACGCCTGACGCCCAGATGCAGATGTCATCTGCATATATTGATAGATGGACAGATTCTGGAAGTGCGTCAACCAGGCCGAGGAGCGCTAGGTTGAAAAGTATGGGGCTAAGAGCACCACCTTGAGGCACACCACGACGGATGCAATGATGCGTTGTTGTTCCATTCTCCATCTGTACAAAGAAAGTTTCGCCTTTCATGGCTGTCGATTCATTGGTAAACCCGACCCCCTAATCCAACATTTTCCATGGCATCCAGAATGGATTCATGTGATACGTTATCGTATGAACCTTTCACGTCCAAGAACAACGCCGCAGATAATCGTTTCAGTCTTTTTTGATGCTGAATAGATGAGACCAGGTTTGTAACGTTATCAATTGCGGACCGCCCACGCCGAAAGCCCGTCATAGCATCAGGGTACACCTCGTGGTGCTCCAGGTACCACTCTGGGCGAGTCAAAATCATCCTCTCCGTCACTTTTCCGAAACAGCTGGTAAGCGCGATGTGGCGATAAGAGGTCAAGTTCAGAGGAGATTTACCTGGTTTAAGCACAGGGACCAGTCGACTGGATTTCCATGAATGAGGGACAAATCCCTCCACGAGTCTTTGTGCGCGGATAGAAGGGCCCGTCGAGCTGCTTCCCCCAGGTTTCTTTTATTGTTGTAACTTTCACATCCATGTAACAAAAAACATCTCAAACACTTGTTTGGTCCCATAGCCTAACTGGCTAGTAGAGGGACCAATTGTGTGACATACCTACATACTTACGCAAGCGGTTACACAGCGACAAAGGACATCAAACTGGATACAATGTTTAAAATAGACAAAAAAAGCAAAAACACATGATTGAACTATACAAAGAAACATAGCGCAGAACATAGCTAGTTATAGCACAGAATAATAATAGCACTAGAATAATACTAATCATAACAATAATAATACTACAAAATGACTATGCAGATGTATTACTTAGAAAGTTCACATGAAGTGCATGCTTCATGGCCAATGATAAATTTCTAGCCTCTTTCACATCAGTCGGTATCGCATTCTATATGAAAGCGCCATGAAATTCTATGAACCTTCGACCGTAGGCATTTCTGGCTACCTGTAAATTAAAACAGTGATTCGCTGCAGCTCTTGTACAGCGCGCGGGTAACGTAAAAGTGCTTAATGGGAATGGGTCATCACGTTTTATTATTCCATGCACTATATCAGCAACACTACACACGTGAACAGAGTCCAGTGGAAGTATACGCATTATTTTAAACAGTGGTTTTGCAGTATCCGTCTTGCTTGAGTATGTAATAATCCGGACTGCCCTCTTTTGCAGGCGGCTAATACATTTCAAATGAGTTTTATATGTACTGCCCCACGATGCTATACAGTAGCTCAAGTGACTGTGCACGAATGCAAAATATAGGATGCGCAAAATCGATGCGCCAAAACATTCACGGGCTTTTAGTAGCGTGTGACACCCATATGCTAGCTTGGAGCATGTCTTCTCTATATGCGCTTTCCAGTTCATGCCCGAGTCAAACATGACCCCTAAGTACTTAAACGAGGCTACTGGCTGTAGCAGTGCCGTATCTAAAACCAAGTTGAAACCTGCAAAGTCACGTTCTTTTTTTCTAGAGTGAAAGACCATGTATTTAGTTTTCTCTGTGTTGATATTTAGGTGGTTTTGTTTAAACCATACTTGTACTCTCTGTAACACTTCGTTAATTTTATCTTCGATGTCTCTTAAGCTGTCACTAACAAAGATTAGTGCCGTATCGTCTGCGTACATTAAAGCTTCTGAATATAGTAGGATGGAGGGAAAATCGTTAACGTACAGGGAAAAAAGAGTGGGTCCAATAACTGAGCCTTTTGGTACCCCAGAGACTATTGATTGAGTAGAGGACTCGACACCATTCATCACTACTCGTTGCTGGCGGTCGGATAGGTATGATTTGAGAAGCTGGTGAATTTTGCCTCGAAAACCGTAGTCATGAAGCTTACTTAACATGATGTTGTGGTTGACGGAATCGAAAGCTTTTCGTATGTCTAAGTTTCAAAGTGCCGTGTACGTGATTCCATCCGGGCCAGGCGATGAAGATTGTTTGCATGCCGTCAAGGCCGCTTGGAGTTCCTCTAAAGAGAAAAAGGTGTTCATTCGTGAATCTCCGGAGACTGGAGCGTTTTATAGGTAACGCGTGGTGCAGGCGGACGCCAGACCAGCAACTTCGTGCAGAAATCTTCTGCTACTTCAATTTCGGTGCGGCCTTGGTGGAGAGACAGCCACTTGAAGGGGCGATGTTGATGTGGCGATGTTCGTAGGCCATGAACAATCCTCCATGTCTGCGTCAAAAGCTAGTGTGGATGCAACTGTTCGCACAGAGATTTCCACCGAAAGGATGGAAGTGAAGTGATTCGCCACTGAATATTTGTCTATAAGGCGCCTTGCGTCACTCAAGTCGTGAATGGACTTAGGGCGCCTATATCTTCGTTTTGCACGACATTGGATCGCTCTGAGCCGTTTCAATTCCGCTTCATGTTGACAATATTTTGAAGTATGTTCAGTATGATAAGTCACTTCTTGAGTAGCACCTCTAATCATATCCTCGAGGGTGTCAAGAGGAGGCGCTTCATTTTCTTCGCACCTCTTTTCCATCAGTGACCTGAACGTTTTCCAGTCAATGCGAGTTGAAGTGTCGTAGTTTGGCAATTTTTCCAGGCCCTTGATCTTTAAATGAGTTGGTATGTGGTCACTTCCATGAGTTGCATAGTCTGCGAACGACTTAACCTTTCCATTTAGGCTTCGTGACACAAATGTCAAGTGAAGGCAGCTGCTGCTCCAGAGCAACAAAACAAACTAGAATACTTGCCTTCCGCGATGGTCTATTTTCTGACTTCCCCATAGTGGGTGGTGAGCGTTGAATTCTCCGGTGATGATCTATGGTCAAGGTGTGGCTGTTAACAGTGCACGTAGTCTTTCAGGCTCGAAATGGCTTGAAGGTGTTATATGCGCCTGCCAGCGTGAAATTGAGGTATCTACGTTTTACTGTCAAGCAGACACACTGGTGGTCGTCGTCAGGGGCTAAACTGTGCTCGATATAGGTAAGGTCGCACCTGATATATACAATGACTTTACTCTGTTCGTTGCAAGTAGCGCACTTGAAGGCTTCGTACCTAGATAGTCGTGCTGTATTGTGCAGGCGTGGCTCACAGATAACTATAATTGGAAACTGGTTTTTAAATACAAGTTGTCGGATATCAGAAATACGGGGCTTGAGACCTCTGGCATTCCACTGAAATATCGAAGCTCCTTAGACTTCTTTACGAAAGGCTTGCAGAGGCAATGCCAGGATTCATCTCCAGACTTGATAGCACCGACTTCAGCGCATTCACTAACTGAAGTGCACTCTTAGCAGCCGGACTGTCAATGCTAGTGAGGAGCATACTAATGGTATTCACAAGGACCTTTACCATGGCTACGATTTCTTTATCGCGACTATCACCGCATTCGCCTTCCGAAGTGATTGCAGACGAGCGATGCGGCGGCTCAAACGGCGGGAATATCGTTGGCAGCGCTCGCCATGCTTCATACGAGCCGGTGATGCTCGTGTCTTGCTTGAACGATTTGTTGTCGTCGAGACTGGACGCTTGAGGTGGTAGTCCGGCGATCATTTGGTGAGGTGCAGTTCTTGCTTCCACACGGGGTTTCCTTAGGGGCCTCCGGCGACGAGACTGCCAGCGTCGTGCTTGGACAGCGGCTTTCCTGTGAGTTCAGCCGTCTCGAGCCATTAGCCTCGACACTTCCATTTCCTTTTTCATGATTGGGCAATTTTTTGACGATGCTTTGTGAGCGCCATGGCAGTTTCGACATTTTCGAAGTTCTGCCTGGCAAGCGTCTGCGTTATTTGATTCTGAGCATAGCGAGCACACAGCCAGGTTTGTACAAACAGCACTGACATGTCCCAATCTATAACATTTCCGGCATTGAAGGGGCTTCGGTACAAAGGGTTGCACTGTGTGTCGAAAATAGCCGACTTTGACTTGTGATGGAAGGCTGTCTCCCTTGAACACGAGTTTAACGCGGTGTGATTTGCCAAGGCGACCAGCTTGCAATATGGAAAGTTCTGCAGACACTGGTTTGATGAGAGAAGCAAAGCCACTTTCGCTGATGGAAATGTCGGCGTCGTAAATGACGCCTGCAGTAGAGTCACGGCCTTCAGCCATGTATGAGCGAACATTGATGTTATCCAAGATTTTGACATTGCTCAGCACTTACATTGTGCTTCGTTGAGTGACGTCTACGGCGAGGATATTCTTGCAGTCGTTGATCTGCACGTCCGCGATCTTTTTTTGGGCGAGTTCCTCAAGAGACCTAGACGTTGCTTGACGATTGAGTCGGGTGAAACTCTGAGCCACATCGATCGGCACAAACAGAATTGTGTATATCGTGGGCTCTCACGTCTTCGTCGCATTCTTACTTGTTGATGGAGACGGCATCACTAGTCTTCTTTTTGGCTGCCGCCTTGTCACAGGCACGAAGTTGTCTTCATCGGAGCTTTCGTCGCTGGCCCTAAAGTAAATCAGCGTGTCCTAGCTGTCGGCATCACTCGGGTGGCCCGTACGCTTGCTCGTGGCAGCTGCAGATGACGTCGATAGCTGCGGTGGCAGCCCAGGCAAATCCACATCCATCGCCGCAGTCACTGGAACGGCGTCTTCCAGAGAGCCACTGAAAAACTTTGAAAAATTATAGTAACTGACAGCAGAGGTGTGAATGTGTAGGTTTGTATGTCCTGGCATTAGCTTTTTAAGCGTTTCTACTGTGTGTCGTGATTTCGAAAGGGCTGGCCAATGACCTAGTTGCGGCTTAACAGCATGAAGCTTATTGTCTGTCTGTCTATTCCACGTGCTCTTCCGATACCCCCTGAGCTTTCGTTTTAGAAAATGTTTCAAGTAAAGTGCAGGGGTTGGTATTGATGCATTGGAAGTGCCAATGGCGGATGCAGCTAGCTTGTCTGCCAAAACGTTCCCTTGTATCTTATGGTGCCCTGGCACCCAGCAGACAACGACATGCTGTTTTGATGTGTACAGTGTGCAGAAAAGCGAGTAAAATGACACTGGCACAAAGTTTCGTGTTCTTTAGGAGTTTTCAGGGATTTCGTCACACTCAGGGAATTAGTGTATATTACTGCCTTTTGTAATTTTATCTTTTTGATGTGTTTCACGACCACCGGTAATGCATAAGCTTCTCCATTGAAAATGCTTGCATCAGGGCGAAGAACGCTTGCCTCAGAAAAGCATTGGCCTATCGCTGCATATGACGCAGAAGTGTTGGACTTTGAAGCATCGGTAAAACACTCAGGGCTTGTAAATTTATGTTGTAGTCCTAGGCAGTATGTAAATATATGTGGCAGTGGCGTGTGCTTTTTGACTTCCACAAAAAAGACATCACAGTTCATAAGCTGCCACTGCCACGGCGGGAAATATGCAGCAGGAGCCATCTAACTATGTTGTAGAATTTGCACATCTGTTTCTTCGGCGAGGTGCCTTACACAGAGCGAGTAGTGCTGCCTTAACGAAGGACGGTTCTCGGGCGAGCCAGAACTAGACAAATTAGTACTTGTAAAATAAAATATGTCTCGCTTGTCTGCCTTCACCTTCAGACAGTACACAAAAGACATGTAACCTCTCAGTACGTAGGGCGATCATTCGTGCGAATGGTCACCGCACCATGACTACAGCACCGTAATCTCGGTGCCTGCGTACGAGCCTTTCATATAAATTTATCAGTCATTTTTCGTCACTACCTCACGTAGTGCGTGACAACACTTTCAAAATGTTCATGGTTTCTAGGAACGCATCTTTTAAATACTTCATGTGTTGCGTGAAGGATAGTTTTGTGTATAATATTAGTTCAAGAAACTTGTGCTTGGTCTTCAAAGACAGGCGTTGAACATGCAGGTCAATGTCGGGGATAGGATGAAGGCCCCTCTTTCGGCAGAACAAGACGCAAGTGCTCTTTTGCAAGTTGAGTTCAAAACCATTGTCATCTGCTTATTGAGATAACTTGTTCAAACCTAGCTGAAGCTGACGCTGGCACATTAAGATGTTGCACGATTTGAAACCCACCTCTACATCTTAGACATATATGCAGTAAAAAATATTGCGTGGGAAAGCCAGGTGCAAGGAATTGATTTTGACTATGAAAAGTGTGCTACTTAATACGCCTCCTTGTGGCACTCCTGTTTGTTGGACAAATATTCGAGATACGACATTGCCAACTCGGACACGAATTCTCTGGTTAGACTGGTAGCTTTCAATGATTATCAGCATTCTATCCCCCACACCTAAATGTGACAGGTCTCGCAATATTCTTAAGTGCAATGTAGTATTATATCTCTTTTTCATATCAAGGAACACAGAAAGAAAAAATAGCTCATGAACAAAAGCGAACAAAAGCTCACGAACAAAATTTGTGCCTCGATACGAACAAGGTGGTCATTGGTGGACCGAGCCTCTCAAAACCCACACTGGTATGGGTTAAGTAGGCCTTTAGTTTCAAAAAAGTTCATCATGCGCCTGTTTATCATTTTCTCAAAGACCTTGCAAAGACAAATGTTTAACGCTATTGGCTTGTAGCTGAAAACTGAGGACGGGTACTTGCCTTGTTTTAGAATTGGGATAATGATAGCTTCCTTTAAGGCTGAGGCTAGCTTGCCGGAAAATCATGTCGTATTGTACAGAGAGAGGAAAGCCTTCTGGGTTTCAGTGGGCAAGTGTTTCAACATTTCATATGCCACACTGTCCGGGCATGGCATAGAATTTTCGGAGCAGATAAGTGAGGCTTGTATTTCAGGCAAACAGAAACGTTCATTGTATGCCCCGTGGGTTGTGGGTTTGCGATCTATTCTCTGTTTTTTCACTCTGGTTTTGTATCTTCGGAACGATTTCTCTTCGAAGTGCGCCTCGAGAGTGTTCGCCTGGTGTTCTGAACTCTCCCCTTGAATGTTGAATAAAGGAAGTGAGTGTGCTTGGCGTCCTGACACCTTTGCAACCATGTGCCAGACTATCGCCTCTTCTGTGTATGAATTATTGCCTCATTAGAACTTAAGCCAAATTTTCCTTCTCGCCTGTCGGCACGTCCCCCTTTCTCACGACGTGATGTTCTTAAAGCTTATAAGATTCTTGGCTGTAATCGAATCTCTAAGCAACTTTCATGCTTTATTTTGTTTTTTGCGTGGATTATGACACTCCTTATTCAACCATGGGGCTCGTAGTTTGCCTGACGGTCCACATGTTTGTTGTGTACTTTTTTTTGCTGCATCAATCAAGAAAGCTGTCAAGTAGCACACAGCATCCTCTATGCTTCATGCCCCCATGTCAGTTCGAAGTACTTGAGTAATTTTTTCAACTGTTCCCAGTCAGCTTTGTCGGTAAGCCAACGGGGAGCCTGTGGAGGACACGTGTTTGCTATTGATGTGCTGATAACTATAGGAAAATGGTCACTGCCATATGGAATAATGATGACTTCCCATTTAAGTAGAGGCAGGAGTGATGTAGATGTTATACTGAGGTCTATTGCTGAGTACGTATTGTTAGCGATGTTAATATATGTTGGCTTTTTTTCGATTCAGGAAGCACGCACCGGGAAAACAAGGAACTCCTCAATTAGGCGATCTCGTGCATCGCATCGAGAGTCACCCCAGAGGCTACTCTGTGCAATAAATTCCCCGAGGACAAGGTAGGGTTCTGAAATTTCACCTATGAGGGACTGGAATTCATGCTTTTTAAGACGGTGTTGGGGAAGTATGTACAGAGAGGAGATGATGATGAGTTTATTAAAAAACTGCTTGAATAGCCACCGTCTCAAGGGATGTTTGTAGCGGTATGTGTGTGCATGCAATCTCTTCATTGACGATAACGGCAACCCCGCTCGAAAACGCTGTGGCATCATTCCGGTCCTTTCGAAAAATAACGTAGTGACGTAAAAAATTGGTGTGTTTAGGTTTCAGGTGTGTTTCTTGTACGCACAGCCCTTTAGGTGTATGTTTGTGTAAACGTTCCTGGATATCGTCGAGGTTTCTCAGCAGTCCTCTGACATTCCAGTGAAGTATTTGCGCCTCCATTTTTAAGTTGTTTGGTGCTGTGTGTACAAAAATCTTTGTTTGCGTTACAAGACCTTTTGAGGGCCCTGTAGACCAGGGTTTATGTTTTCTGGCGTGCTCCATGGAGTTGCGTCCATCCTTCGGCGTCTGCGGCGCAGGAGAAGTGGGACTTGTATCCAACACCTACCTCTTGTGAGGTAGTGGATGGTGCCTGCTCAGCAGGCAAGATAACAGAACTTTCGGACCTAACTGCGATTGCAGAGGTCCGAGGTCCGGCAGACGGGCGGGTATGCCGACCCTGTTATCCAGGTGGCGGAGCAGGCTGCTCCAGCCGGGGGTGCTGATGGCACGACCGTCGTCACACTCTGTGTGACAGTCGTGCATGCGGAAACGTGTGGTGCAGCCTCCCGCCGCGTCACATCGGCGAAGGAGGGATTAGACGGGTTGTGTAGTGCAAAACGTTTACGTGAACCTTAAAGTGACCAATTTAATTTGACCTTCAGTTCTACTATTTGTTTCTCTTTTTTTCATTTGAGGCATCACCGTGAGCATAGGCAGAATGATCTCTTCACAGTTCAGGCAGTCAGCTTTGAGGTGCAGTTTTCGGATATGTGTTGAATAAATAAACACTTTGTGCAAGTTGCGTGCCCTCTGCAACTATGCAATCCATGGCCGAAGCGTTGACACTTGAAACTTCAGCGGGGATTGAGAATGTATGGTCTTAGACGGAGCTTACAAGAGCCGTTTTCAATTGATTTTGGTAGGTCGCTGGTTCGGAAGGTAATTATTATGTGTTTTGTATGGGTCGGTTTGTTGTCGTGCCTTATTGGTATTTGTTGGACTTTGATCGCATTCCGGTCCTGCCAACCTTCGAGCAGTTTATTTTCAGAAAGTAAATTGAGATCATCGTCAGAAATCACGCCGCGGACAGTGTTCATGGACCTGTGTGAATCCACCAAAACAGGGGCTTCTCCAAACGCTACTCGTTCAGCCAGCTTCACGTATTGAGCTTTGTCACGAACCTCCAGAAGAAGATCGCCACTTCCCATCTTTGTGGCTTTATAACCTGGAACTATTGATTACGTGAGAGTTTTCGGCACGAGAAAAGGTGTAATTACACGTACTGCATTCTGGCTGTGGATAACGTAGTACTTCGGGAAGGTCGGCTTTGCTATGTTTAGCACGAATGTGTCTTCGGCACGCCGCCTTTTCAGGGAGCAATCAGGAAGTGGGAAAAGAATTTGCCATAAAAAGACTATAAAGTTCGGTGGCGATGGTGTCCAACAAGGGGATGCTAAGAGGTTGAATGACAATTACTTAGAGACGCCATCCATGGATCGCTGCCGAAGCCTGCTATAATTACCCGAGGTTGGATAGCTACACCAGGTGCTGCCAGGAAATTTGAAAATAAACTGAAATTAGATGGTGACTGGGCAGATAATAAGTGTAAGAGAAAGACGAATATGCTGGAAAAAAACAGACAGGAAAAGGCGACTGTCGGTTTCCCCGGGGTGTGTCAGCCGTGGTGTGCAGTCTACGTGAAGCCGGGGCCAAAGGCGCATGTTGCCTCTGTTGGGGGCCTTAAAGGTTAAAACCCCCAGGGTTCCATTTTCCCCGGACACGGCTCAATCATGCACGGCTAAGCGTGGGAGGAGATTGACATCCCCCCCCCCATTAACTCGGGTCCGTGGTGTCACTGCACACCACCTGCTTGCGCAGACGCCCTTTCGGGGACATGATAGTCTTGACATGCGGGTCGTGTAAAGTATGACTAAGAAAAGAAAAGAAGACCACCACCCGATTGTAGCATCAAGTCCCAAAAAATATCCGTATGATTTTTTTAGCAAGAAAAGCCTCTTAGTTGCCGAGAAAGTTTTCCTGGTTTGTGGCTCAAACCTGGGACCAACGCCCCTATTCGGGGCGTTGGCTCTGCCAGTTAAGCTAACCAGAAAGCTAGCAATTGACAGTGCGAGGAAGAATCCATCGACAACTTGAAGCACAAGTGCACAAGTTGTGAAGTAAGCCCGAGACCAGGACAAATGTTTCGGCAACAAAGAGGTTTTTCTTCCTGTAAAATCCATACGAATATTCTTGTGGCTTCGTGCTACAATGAGGTGGTTGTCTTTTCTCCTTTTTTTAGTTTGTCCGCCTCCTTGCGGGTTTTCGCAGAACTCATTCGCATTACTTGCGTCCTAATGCTTCGAGTTGCCGATAGATTTGCCCTCGCGCTGTCAACTGCTAGCTTTCTGGTTAGCTCAACTTGCAGAGTGACAGCCCCAAGTAGGCGTTGGTCCTGGGTTTGAGCCCCGGACCAGGAGGTATCTTTCGGCAATTAAGACGCTTTTCTTGCTGAGAAATCTGTTCGTAATTCTTTGTGGCTTCGTGTTACAATTAAGTGGTTGTCTTCTTTCCCTTTCTTATCTTTCCGCCACCTTGCGGGCTTCCGCAGAACTCATTTGCAAAACATCATTACATGCTACGCCCATAGCGCGCTCGTGGTCGTTTCGCTAGCTTCACATATACCAAATTTGCTATTAGTTGATGTGGATGGATGACGAGGGTATATGACTGATGAAAACATGAAAATCTTGCCAAGCGGGTTTTGTAAGAACATGATTATGTGGCACGCTCATGATGCACTCGCGGTCGTTTCGCTTTCTTCACATACGCTAAATTATGTAATATGTGACGTGAATGCATGATAAAGGTATATGGCTGGTCTCAACGTGATAATCGTCACACATGTGTCCCGTAAAACACGACTGCACTCTAAGCTCATAGCACGCTCGCCGCCGTTTCGCTAGCTTCACATAAATTTGGTAAATTTAGTAATACGTGACGGGACTGGACGACGAGCACGATCGCAAGCACTAACATAATAATCATGATATGGAAGTCACATACGGCATAATTTACGTCCACCTTGTAACTTTGTGCTTATATCAATATTACAATTCAACCTCCCTCATTCGTGCTTCGCATATCATTGATTCCCACTGTACGTGGGAGCTTACCACTATTCTTTCAGCGACAGGGGTCCTCTGCGTTATACTCTTTCTTTACCAGTGTATTCGTTTCACAGGGAGCATTTTATCCACACGGAAAACTGACCATCGCAGTTCCCGAGGCGAGAACTGCGCCACTGTCGAAATCTACAAGGCCTCGTTCCCAACCTGCAAATGAAATCACAGTCTTCATTGAAGTTGTTGCCATGTCCGCCTTATTCGACACTGGAGCTGCTGTGCCAGTGCAGAGCGAAGCAATGTGCTGCAAGGTAAAAAAGAATACTACTTCGTTTTCAGGTGTTTCTCTCCATACGGCGACCGCACATCACATAGAGCCTTCTATGACATGCAGAGCTCGTTTACTCATTGAAGACCTTTTGTTTGTGGTTGAATTCATCATCTTTTCGCACTATCCCCAGATGTTATGTTGGGCTGGACTTTCTTTCCACGCCTGATGGCATTGTCGATTGTTCCCGTGCTGACCTAGAATTATCAGCAATCTCTGACATTGGTTCTGCCAAGTCATTTTTTTTTCGTGCCATCATCGCAAAGGACACAGACATCCCACCGTTGTCGTCTGTTACTGTACCAATTTCCTGCGACTATGTTTTTTCTACCACTTTGTTCACGCCGTCAGCGACATTCACTTCCCGTAAGCACTTTCTCATCCCGTTTTCTTTTATCATGATTGAAAACTCCTGCGCAATCATATATCTCGCGAACCTGCTTCCGGTTCCAAACACTATTGTCTGCGGAGAATGTATACGGTGACTTGAGGACATTCAGTCTGTCCTAACTCACTACCTGGTCACACAACAAGCCTCCATGTCACTAACGTCAATATCGATACAACGGCCAACACAACTACCCCAGCTGCCTTCCTTTCATCGATTGCTTCGGACCTTCCAAGCGCTCAGAGAACCCAACTCTTGAAACTTCTAGGCTGCTTTCGGATGTCTTTCAATCACAAGCAAACCAGTTTGGGCAGAACAACTTCGATTGCTTATCATATAGACACCGACAGCCATGCACCCCTGCGCCATCGTCCATACCGCGTATCTCAAGCTGAACGTCAGGTTGTTGATGACGACCAGGTGACTAACATGCTTATTCGCGGAGTCATACAGCCATCCGACAATCCTTGGGCCTCCCCGGTGGTGCTTGTGAAAAAAAAGTACGGTAGCATCTGCTTCTGTGCTAATTAAAGGCGTCTTAACAAGATCACACACAAAGTAGTCTATCCACTCCCCAGAATTGATGACGTGCTCGACTGTTTTCAAGGACTGCAGTTCTCTTCCCTGGATCTTCGGTCGGGCTACTGGCAGGTACCAATGAATGAAGCCAAACACCCTAAAACTGCGTTTGTAAATCCTGACGGTTTGTACGAGTTCAATGTGATGCCGTTAAGCCTCTGCAATGCCCAGGCCACAATTGAGCTTCTTATGGACAACGTACTTCGAGGTCTCAAGTGGCACACGTGCATTTGCTATCTGAACGACGTCGTTGTTTTTTTTCGAAAGACTTCAATACTCATCTTCAGTGTCCTCGAATGCCTCACACAAGCTGCGCTACAACTAAATTTGCAATGTCACTTCACTGCACGGAAGCTCATCATCTTAGGACACGTTGTCAGCTAGGATTGCGTTCTACTATACCCAGGCAAAGTCCGCACTATCACCGAGTTTTCTAAGCCATCGACACTCAAAGAACCCCGGAGCTATATAGGGCTATGCTCGTATTTTCCACGATTCATTCGAGACTTTGCATTCACAATGCCCCTTTAACACGTCTACTTGCTGACAGCCAAGGTATCTCGGCATTGTCGTCACGACGCATTTGCGAAATTGCGTCATCTCCTGACATCGCCGCCGATTTTCCTTCTTTTTGACCCAGACGCCCCTATCAAAATCTACGCGGATGCTAGTGGAGTCGGCCTTTGCGCTATTCTTGCTCAGTGAAAGTCTAGCTTTACGAGAACGTCGTTTTTACGCGAGTACAACTCTGATCAGAGCTGAAGATAATTATTTGGTCACGGAAAAAGAATGTATAGCCATTGTTTGGGCAATCGCAAAATTTAGACCTTACGTATATGGCCGTACATTTGATGTCGTGACTCATCATCACGCCCTCTGCTGGTTGTCGTCCATAAAACACCCATCTGGTCATCTAGTCCGTTGAGCATTACGTTTTCAAGACTATGACATCCACGTTGTCTACAGGTCAGGGCGCAGACATGGAGACGTCGACGCTCTATCTCGATCTCTGCTTCCCCGTGCCTGTGCAAATGCGCCTGTTTCAACCTACAATTCCGCGTCCCTCCCACACACTGACATGCCATCTGAGCAGCGTTTACACCTTTGGATAGTGTCTTTAATGGAGTTCCTATCCATCAAGATGTTACGGGGAAGATTTATTCACCGAGAGCTGGTATTGCTAACGGCTTAAAGAGCGCACAGTCATGCAGGCCAACGGGAGAAGCTCGAGAGTTCAACCCACTACAACCACGTTATCGTCTTCTTCATTTGGGTGCCAATTCAGCTGTGTCTAGGTGACAGTTTCATACACGTATCATCACCCCGGCCCGTAAGGCACCGTCTCGGTGCCTGTTAAATGAGCGAGTCGGCGTTGTAGGGCTTGAGACGAGAAACGTGGACTACTTCCGTTCTGGGTGCAGCAGCTGATGAGTTTGTGGTAGCGGAAATCTCGTAGGTCACAGGTGTGACCTGACGAATGACTCGGTAGGGCCCGGCGTATCGCAATAGTAGTTTCTCGCAGAGGCCAACACGTCGAGATGGGAGCCACAAGGGAACAAGAGATGCCGCAGAAAAAACGGCATCTCTACGTCGACGGTCGTAAAGGGACTTCTGTGCTGTCTGCGACGACGATAACCGAGCGCGTGCTACCGCGCGTGCCGTGAGGGCCCGGGAGATCGCATCCTGAGCGTACGAAGTGGAGGATGGGTGGTCTGATGAAAGCAGTGTGTCGAAGGGCAGTAAGGGATGACGTCCGAAGAGTAGATAAAAAGGAGAGTAGCCCGCTGTTTCATGACGCGACGAATTATAGGCGAAGGTTACGAACGGAAGAGCTATGTCCCAATCAGTGTGGTCGGTAAATACGTACATGGAAAGCATGTCCGTCAATGTGCGGTTTAGGCGCTCCATAAGGCCGTTAATCTGAGGTTGGTAAGATGTGGTGAAGTTGTGACGGGTAGCACAAGATCGGAGTAGGTCATCAACCACACGAGATAGAAAGTAGCGACCACGTTCTGTGAGCAGGTGAGTCGGAGCGCCATGCTGGAGAATAATGTCGTACAGCAGAAAGTCGGCAACGTCGGTTGCGCAGCTGGTTGGTAGCGCTCGAGTGATTGCATACCGAGTGGCATAGTCTGTGGCCACTGCAATCCATTTATTTCCAGTTGTAGAAGTTGGAAAGGGACCTAGCAAGTCCAACCCCACTCGATAAAATGGCTCGGCTGGAACTTCAATAGGTTGAAGAAGACCGGCAGGGGGAGTCGTAGGCTTTTTTCGGCGCTGGCAGAGGTCACAAGATGTGACGTAACGGCGAACAGAGCGGTACAGACCCTTCCAGAATACTCGTCGTCGAATGCGGTCGTAAGTTCTGGAGACTCCTAGATGTCCAGAAGTTGATCGTCGTGGAATTGTCGCAGAACATCTTTTCGCAGGTGATGCGGTACGACGCGTAAAAGTTCCGCGCCGTCGGGGTGTAAGTTGCGGCGGTACAAAATGTTGTCTTGAAGCAGGTATCTGCTAAGAGAAGGGTCAGCATAACGCGATTGAAGGCGGTCAATGATGGCGAGCAACGATGAATCTCGGCGCTGTTCGTCAGCCACGTTCAAAAAGTCAGTGATGGCTAAAACGCAGGCATCGGATTCCAAATCAGTGGAGCTAGGTGGATCAACGGGGTGCCGGGATAAGCAGTCAGCATCGCTGTGCAGCTTTCCAGATTAGTAAATAACCGAGAACGTGTACTCCTGTAATCGAAGAGCCCATCGGCCGAGTCTTCCTGTAGGGTTCTTAAGCGTCGACAGCCAGCAAAGCGCATGATGGTCCGTGATGACTGCGAACGGACGTCCGTATAAGTATGGACGGAATTTCGCGATAGCCCAAACGAGGGCTAAGCATTCCCGCTCAGTTATAGAATAATTTTGTTCCGCTTGCGGCAAAAGGCGGCTAGCGTAGGCTATCACACGGTTGGTGCCATTCTGTATCTGAGCGAGTATGGCACCAATGTCATGGCCGCTTGCATCGGTGCGAAGCTCTGTTCGAGCCGTTGGATCAAAATGAGCCAACACAGGTGGTGAGGTGAGGGCAGTAATTAGCGACGCGAAGGAATGTTCTTGGTCCCTTCCCCAAGAGAAGGCCACATTCTTTTTGAGGAGATCCGTGAGGGGCCTAGCAATATCCACGAAGTTGAAGACAAAGCGGCGGAAGTATGAGCAGAGCCCAATAAAACTGCGAACTTCTTGTGTGGAACGCGGAACCGGGAATTATCGGACTGCACGGACTTTGTCAGGGTCGGGTTGAACACCAGTGGCGTCAACAAGGTGGCCGAGTAGTTTAATCTGCCGACGTCCAAATGAACATTTTGACGAATTCAGTTGGAGACCAGCGCAACGAAAAACGTCAAGAATTGCCGAGAGACGAGACCGGTGGCTTTCGAAGGAGGGCGAGAAAACTATTACATCATCCAGATAGCAAAGGCAGGTCGACCATTTGAAACCGCGAAGAAGAGAGTCCATCATAAGTTCAAACGTAGCCGGGGCATTGCACAACCCAAAACGCATGACCTTGAATTGGTAAAGGCCGTAGGGTGTGATGAATGCTGTCTTCTCGCGGTCGCGGTCGTCGACCGAAATTTGCCAGTATCCGGATCGAAGGTCAAGGGTCGAGAAATAGTTGGCGCCGTGGAGGCAGTCGAGCGCATCATCGATTCGGGGTAAAGGATAAACGTCCTTCTTGGTGATCCGATTGAGGCGGCGATAGTCGACGCAAAAGCACCAGGTGTTGTCCTTTTTTTTAACTAAGACCACAGGGGAGGCCCAAGGACTCGATGAAGGCTCAATGACGTCTTTACTCAACATTTTCTCGACCTCCGTCTGTATAACTTGGCGCTCAGCATGTGACACGCGATAAGGGCGTTTGTGGAGTGGACTGGCGTCGCCGGTGTCGATGCGGTGGGTTACGGCACTTGTGCGGCCCAGGGGACGGTCGTCGACGTCAAAGATATCCAGGTAAGAAAACAGAACACGCCGGAGCGCCGCGATTTGGGAAGGTAAGAGGTCGCTGGATATCATTTTGTCGAGGAACGCCTTATTTTGCGACGTGATGACAGGTTTTGCCATGGTCTTAGTGTCAGGTGTAAAAGAACAAATCGAACATTCATCAAGGGTGGAAAGATCGGCTAAAGTGATGCCTTGGGGAACAACTTGGGTCGACGTAGAGAAGTTCAGAACTGGAAGTAGCACCGTGTTGTTCGCAACAATCACTATAGTATGTGGTAGTGCGATGTGGTGCGTAAGGGTCAAATCAATGAGGGGAGCTACCAGATTGTCTCCATCAGGAACGTACGGGAAGGGCGACAGAGGAACGTACATAGCAGCCTGGGGCGGTAGCCGTAGAGACTCCACGGATCGTAGCCGAGTGCGACTTGGAGGAGTGAAATCGGAGCGCAAAGGCAATTCGAGCCGTAAGATACCGGTAGAACAATCGATGAGGGCAGAGTGTGTGGTTAAGAAGTCAATTCCAAGGATGACGTCGTGTGGGCAAGCATCGAGGACTGCGAAGAGAACGGAAGTGTGGTGGCCAGCAACAGTAACGCGGGCAGTGCACATACCAAGTACCGATGTTCGACTTCCGTTAGCAACTCGAACAGAAGAGAACATAGCTGGTGTGAGAACTTTTTTCAGGCGAGATCGAAGTGTAGAACTCATAACAGATACTTGGGCACCAGCGTCAATTACAGCAGTAACGGCATGGCCATCAACGAACACCCGAAGTAAATTGCGTCTTGAAATTGTAGCCGGTTGAGGGTTTTCGTTCCGAGTCGTCAACGCAGCGCCACCTCCAGGAGCTGCACTCGTCAGTTTCCCGGGGAATGGCCAGAATAAGCCGGTGACGGAGAGCGGCGGCGTTGAGGGGAGCGTGACGGCCGACCCTGAGGTGACGGCGAGCGGCTTGACCAGGTTCTTTGGGCGACGACGTCAGCGTAGGACGGTTCGGAGCGTGGAGATGAACGGCGAGCTGAAGAGTCCTGAATATGGCAATCCGAAAAACAGGGTTGCGAATAGTGTCCACGGTCCTGACGGCGGTCGACATTATGAAAGCTTGGCCGGAAATACCCCCTGTTGCGACAATGGCGGGAGATGTGCCCAACTCGAGAGCAAGAAAAACAGATGGGTCGATCATCGTGCGTACGCCACTCAGATGGATTTCGGTAGCGTGGTGGTAACCGAGGAGTCGAAGCTGCCGTAGCGACAAGTGGGGCAGAGTGGTGGTCAGCGTTGTGGACAGGAGTGCTCATGGGCTGCGGCTGGGGAACCTGGACGCCCAGGTTAGCAAACTCCTGGCGTACGACGGCTTGAATGAGCGAGACTGTTGCCCAGTGGTCTTGCGCAGGGGGCTGATAGGAAGCGGGTGCCATGGCTTCCAGCTCCTGGCGAACAATCCTTGCGATAGTGGCGGGAGGCGCAAGTGAACGGGGCGCTGCAGAATCCTCACAAGACGAAGTCGCAGCAGTGTTTTGTAGTCTTGCGCTGTGGTGGGTGATTCGCCTGCTTTTTGCTTGTTCAAATCGTCGGCATTCGGATATGATGGAGTCTACAGTGGTGCAGTTCTTGCACATCAGTATGTTGAAAGCATCATCAGCAATGCCTTTCAACACGTTGCTGATCTTGTCCGCCTCGGACATGTTTTTTACCGTCTTCCGGCACAGTGCCAGTACGTCTTGTATGTACGTGACGTACGACTCCGTCGATGATTGAACACGCGACGCGAGGTCCTGCCTGGCTGCCATCTGACGAGCAACTGACCGACCGAACAAATCGCGAAGCTTTTGCTTGCATGTGTCCCAGCTGGTTAATTCTTCTTCATGCGTCTCATACCAGGCGCGTGCCGTACCCCTTAGGTAGAACAGAATATTTGCCAGCATAAGCGTTTCGTCCCACCTGTAGTGCTTGCTGACGCGCTCGAATAATGCGAGCCATTTTTCGACGTCCGTGCTGTCCGTCCCGGAAAACGTGCCAGGGTCGAGAAGATGGGGGGGGGGGGAATCACACGTGATGGAGCCGGCGCGGATGGCGAGGCCTGAGTGCCAGTTTCAGGCATCGTGGCTGGAGAAAGCTGGCGTCCACTGCGGAGTTCCAGAGCCGGGTTGTGTGAAGAACCCGCACCTTCCACCAAAGATGTTACGGGGAAGATTTATTCACCGAGAGCTGGTCTTGCTAACGGCTTAAAGAGCGCACAGTCATGCAGGCCAACGGAAGAAGCTCGAGAGTACAACCCACTACAACCACGTTATCGTCTTCTTCATTTGGGTGCCAATTCAGCTGTGTCTAGGTGACAGTTTCATGCACGTATCAATATTATCAAGTATATCATATCATCAAGTACCACCAGCTGCTCGCTGTGGCACACAGCTCGCCATTTCACCATGCGCGATGGCCTATTTTATCACCACAAATACCTCACTGACGGTCGCAAGTGGTTGTAGGTGATTCCTCGCCATTTACGTGGTGATTTCTGCTCCTCGTTCTATGCGGTACAAAGCGCATTCTGTGTTTCACAGTGCATATTACTCTAATAGCAGCTCGCAGTGGTAATCGCAGTGGTTGTTCCTGCACCTTCTACGCATGCCCAATTTTCTCTTTTTTTTTCGCCAATATATCTACACCACTCCGATAGTAAATCTTTGTTCAAAGCCAGTGCTCTTTTCTGTCCTTGTTTTTAGCTTCCGTGGTTGCGAGGTAACTACTTCTAGGTTGCGCTGTTCCTACATTAGGTTATTTCCTACCAACTTGCCCAAGTTTCAATGTTTGGCCTCTTCTCTCGCTCCGACGAAAGCGATGGAAGCTAAGCAGAGAGAGATGGGCGGGCAAACAAAAACGTCACTTGCGCCTCGTGACCTTGAGCACTTTTTTCTTTTTTTTTTCTTCGACTACGAGGCTTTCTCAGTGTGATCGCGCGCGCACGCGTGGACAAGTGACGGCCTCTCCCGGTGACCTCTGTAACAACCGAGCTCACTATGCTTAAATGGACCAATGGATGATAAATGAGCTTACTACGAGTGATTTTTGGATTATTCCGTCATTTGTCGAGAAAATAGAAAGATATTTTCAGCTGATTTTGATAATTTATTGTGCATTCCAGGCCACGTGCTGCACTATAATATTTGGCTCGCGTGTTTTCGGTAGCCTCTACAACTGATCGGCAGTGTTTTCTGACCATGCTCCAAAAGTGTTACAGGGCCCCTTGAACCACACAAGACTAAGCACACTAAAAAGACCGCCATGACGCCAGCCTGCATCCCAGTCTTATTCGCCCAGAACACTGGTGTGGCTTCGCGTTGCCTTCTAAGCTCCTGGCCTTTCTTTGAATCTGCTGCCTAAGCCTTGTTCAGGCTATGTGCGCTACGTACGAATTATCCGTAAGGAGCGTAAACGTAAACGCAAGCAACGTAAGGAGCTTGTTCAGACGTTGTTGTACTTAGCGTAAATATTGTAGCGTATGGGAAGAAAATGTTGGTGGGCCCGCAACATTAACGACAACTTCTGATGTGACTGTTACGTACGACCAATGGGCAAAGCAGTTTCAGTTTCCTCTTTTTGTTCGTGGAGCTTCCGGCCTCGCCAAACTACGCGTATTCATGCGCGTCTTGAAAGCCGTGCAGTAGCGTGTTGGTGCACTTATTTTGCAGGCCAGAGGGCAGACACTACTTGCGTTATTGGAGCACTCGTAGTGCCTCCCTCCTAACCTAACCAGCCCAGTCATGGCCAAACACGTGAACCCTGCTAGGTTAAAATTGTAGCCAGGATGCAACGCTCATTCATAATGGTGGTTGGCGCGTCATAAAAAACAGATCATACCGAAATGATCAATTTGAACATACGTGGTCGCCAGCTACGCGCCAAGATTTTTCACAAGAGCGTTGTCATCGTTTTGTTTACGGGGTGGAGTACTCTACAAAAGAAATTTTTCCTCGACGGGATCTGCCTATCTGCTCGTCATTCCAGCAGCTCTTCGCAACGAAGCATGCCACAATGAGGTTTACCTCTGGCCACTTGGGTTACACGAGAACGTTGGCCAGGGTACACCAAAGGTATCACTGGCCAAGGCTCACCACAGCCATGAAAGACCACGTTCGCACCTGTCTCAATTGCCAGTGCCGCTCGTCCCCACCGACTAAATCAGGTCGCCTCCTGAAACCCGTACAGTTTTCAATGACTCCACTCGTCCAGATTGGCATAAATATATTGGGCCCACTTCCTACTTCTACTCCAGGCAACCGCTGGGTAATCGTCGCGATGGATTATCTGACCCGTTGTGGCGATACAAAGGCTATCCAGAGAGGTAAAGCAGTGGAGGGAGCCAGATTTTTCATCGAGAATATTATACCGAGGCATGGTGCACCAACAGTCGTAATCACAGGCAGAGGAACCGCATTTACGGCAGCTCTTTTGGACCATAGCTTGATGCTGATTCAAACAATGCATTGTCAGACCACCGCCACCCACCCACAAACGAACGAGCTGACATAGCGTCCAAAAAACATTGAAGACATGCTTTTGATGTACGTAGACGTTTAAAACAAAAGTGGGATGAAATCTTGCCTTGCATAACGTTTGCGTAATACACGGCCAAGCAAGAAACCACCCGCATGACACCGTTCAGTCTCGTTTATGAACGGGAAGTACAAACCTTGTTAGGTGCGATGTTACCGCATGAAGGCGACGGCATCGACCTGGACGCCGGCACGTTTACGGAACGGGCGGAAGAAGGTAGGCAACTTGGACGTTTATGAATCTTCCAGCAGCATTAGTACGATGCAGGCCGCTTCAGTGCTCACCGCAGAACAGTCGTCTACCAAACAGGCAACAAAGTATGGGTTTACGCCTGTACGGAAACGAGGAATTTCCGGAAAGCTCTTAAACAGATAGCTGGGACCGTACTTCGTGCGGCGAAAACTGAGTGATGTCACTTACAACGTTGTTCCCGACAGTTCGTATAGCACAAGGCGTCGCCACCACCATGCTGAACTTGTTCGCGTAGTGCGCATGAAGCCTTACGTCAGTGAGTGATTGTGTGAGACTTTTTCTTTAAAAACGTGCATTACAGACTTCGCAATGGGAAGATGTTTTTGAGAGGGAGGCAAATGACACGTGTCTACATGCGGACAAAAACGATGATGGGGGATTAAGCGGACACCAGTTGGTGGGCCTCTGACTTTACTCGAGAACGAAGACGACAATCTTGCGGCTCAGCTGTTTAGAACACGCTGCTTTTTCTGTGTCAAGATGTATCTGTGTTTTGTTCGCGTTGTACCGAGACAATATATTATAAACATCGGCAACTCACGCCAACACCAAACCTAAAACTTTACGAACAACTTCATTTTTTTAGCTGTGGGGGAAAAAGCGAATCGCGTCCTTTCTCGGAAATGTCTATGCACTACATGGCACACTCACAATTCGATCATTACAATGTAGTCAACAACTTATTCATGTCGCTGCACCAAGCGCAGGCGCCAGACAGCACGACAAATTTTTCGTGGTGGATATTCAAGCAACCACGTTTTGAGTACGTTTGCAATCATGCTGTTGCAGAGAACACTGGTGCCGTGCAGCACGATGACTTGTTTGGTTAAATTTTGCAAGAAGGCACGTTGCGGGTGCTTGCAATACTTACTCCTCGTAGGATTCAGTTAGCAGCGTAGAATTCGTGCATCATTATTGTAGGTGCTGTGGGACCCACATATTGCGACTGGGCTAGCACACGAGGTCTGAAGCCCCTAATGCCTGATTGAGTACCGCGGTGACCATTTGCCCACCACACTTTATATTCCTATTTTTTCCCTTGAAGACTTTGGCATTCTCAGGCAACAAAACCAGTCCCGGCATCTCCTGACCACACGAAACAATATTCTACAGATGGTGGCCTGGCAACTTTTTCAAACACTTTTTTGAAACCGATGGCCTAGAGCACTTATTACCCAGATCAATAGGATGACGAATGTCAGATATGCGAGAAATGGTGGGACCTGAGACACGTTCTGGGGGCTCGACCTCAGGTGTCGCTACATGGTTGCAAAATTGACAATGATGATCAGGGGGAGGCCATGTGGCTAAGCTCGAATCCATAAAAACAACTCAGAGCCATCCAGCTGAACGAAAACGTCATCAAGACATAAAGGCTGCTAGCTGCTATTTAGGCGTGGACCGATGCGTCGAACCGCTGGGCCCCACAAGGTTAGTTCTTTTAGGGGTGAAGCTATTGAGGGCATGGTTCGTTCCCTCATCTGTACTCGTAGTAGCAGTACAATGTACCCAAACAGCTAAATCAAATACATAAGTGCGTAAATACAGAAACGCCATTATCACGCAAGCATATGTTTGATGTCTTTATATTTTATAAATTTC
This sequence comes from Rhipicephalus microplus, assembly GCF_043290135.1. Lineage (NCBI taxonomy): Eukaryota > Metazoa > Arthropoda > Arachnida > Ixodida > Ixodidae > Rhipicephalus > Rhipicephalus microplus. The sequence continues at coordinate 239,069,199 of NC_134702.1, forward strand.
AATTGTATGCCTAAAGCTTGCAGAATTACCTTGTATCTATGCTTTTCACAATGTATTCATCACACGCATGCTCTTTTTCTTTCTTTTTCTTCTCTTATTGCTGCTTTTTTTCATGTGCATTTTTGCAACGTGAAAAAGAAATACTTTCTTGGCGGTCACATTATTTATTCATACGTATTCTAACCTGTTAGTTGTGCACATGCATGTATTTATATGTATTTGAAACTGTCACGGGTCTCGTTAATTAGGGAGGCGATCGCCGGGCTAATTCCAAGGGCCGAAGGATCGGCCCCCTCGAACCGCACCACGAAAGCGTGGACAATTTAGAAGTGGTCCTTTTTGGCGCGACAGCGGACGCCGGCTGTGGCCCAAAGAACAAGTCAGAGCCGAGAGTTAATAAACAAACAAAATTATATTCTCAATAATGGCAGATCGACAACAATACACAAGTTTGCACACTCCACAAAAGTTGAGTACATTATGGCACCAATCAAACAACGTACTACACAGAACAATCCACCACACTCGTAACAACGGACACAGACAACAATACACACTACAATGCAGTCGCATGCATTGAACAACCAAGACACTTAAAGACTAAAGAGATAGGAAACCTATTAAGTCCAAAGTTCTTGGAACAAAAGTCTGGATGATACTCTTCCGAGAATCACTCACTCAAAGCCCAGCGTTGTTGTCGTTCCGCTGCCCCTGAAGTTTCATTTCCAGGAAACCCCGCGTCTTCAGTTGGCCTCTCTCCAAGCTTCAAACTTCTCCGCCGGAAACACATCGGCTTCACACACGCAGCTGTTGCGACGCGTCTTCACTCGATAGCGGTAGACACACGCTCTTGCCTGTAGCTTGAGCCTTCACCCCTCAGGTGGAAATCCTCTTCTTCTTCTCCTGCTTTGTCCCTACGGACAAAACCTTCGCCGACTACACGGCGGTATACCCTACGCGCTCTGGCGCTAACTTCCGTCTTCTATTGCTCTTTCGTCTCGGCTGCTCGATTAAATACCTTCCGCGCGAGATTCCAGAAGGTTCTCGTCATTTCGTCGGCGCGATACGCAGCGAAGGCTGGGGAAAGGCGCGAGATTGTACGAGGGCCGTCCCCGACAGATGACTCAACCCGGCATAACATGCCCCTTTCCATCTAGAAATTTCCAGTGCTTGCTCGGCCACCGTTGTGGGGTGAGGAGGTTCGTCGGCGAAGCCACGCTTCCGAGAGGAGAGGCTCGCGCGCCTGGGGAGCCTTTAGATGTTTGTTTTCTTTTTCTTTCTTTTTCGTCGACCTCGCGGCGTCACTCCGGCGGTTCGTTGCGAGAATTTGGCGGCGCGCCCTTTTTGAGCGCTCGTTCTGTGACACTGCCCCCCACTTTAAGAATATTATCTCATAATATTCAAAACCACACAAACGAGCGCGAACAGTCACCACACACTCTCACAGACTGTAACACAATCCGGTGCTCATGACATTTCACTTTCACAATAGATCACTCAATACAACTGTACATTGTAATTCAATTCCCCAACGCATGAAATATAGCCACAGGTACATGACTACAACACTTCGTCACACATTCCAAACAATACAAATGCACAAAGTTCTCTCATTAAAACAATTATTATACTCACATCATTACTATATATCACATCACCGTAACCAACATTTTGACTCACTCAACATACAGTTGTGACACAGGACAACAAGAACATTAACACAACATATGGCACTCAGCCCTGCCAAACACAACACCTCAGCACCTATACCTCAGCACCTATACTGTGTACTTTGAGCGGCGCTTGCGCCCTTTTTTGCGGTGCTCGCTCGATGTCTTCTTGTGTTTCCAAGTTCTTTTTCGGCGAGCCCTTTCCAACGACGATATCTGAGGTGGCGTCTCAGCCATCATTGTCACTTTCGACACCGTTAACGGGTCATAACATTCAACGGGTCCTGTCTGTTTATTTACCAGCTCGTTCATGTCACGGCATTGGGCTTGGCTGGCCAACTCCGTCACCATTACACTACTGGTCGGTTGGGGTCGTGCCGACGTACGTCCAGCTGCCCAGCACGTAAACTCATTCAACACCATCGTCTTCTCATTCGCTGTCTCTTGCGCCACGGCTTCACCTTGGGCTCTAGTAAGATCCGTCACGGGATGCTCTCCCACTGTATCTCGCGGTCACTGGGTTGGCGAGGGCTCTCTCTTAGGGTCTTCTCCCAAACATTCCGGATCATTCGGTCCTCGCGCCCCGGCGATGTTTCCGATGACAAGGTCGTAAAGGGGGGTCGTCATGCATAAAGCTGTAACCTTCCCGCTGAAGTACGGGGTTTCAACCTCGATCTCTGCTTCGGGAAGCATTCGAACCGTACGGTCAATGAGGCAAACCGGTTTCGTTTTGCCCGTTAACTCACTTTCCCGTACCAAATTTCTCCGCACGATAACAGTGGAGCTGCCGGTGTCTCTTAACACCGTAATCTTATTGTCCGCAACTTTTCCAGGCAGCGTTGGCATACCCTTCGAAACACCGGTTGGCTGTTTTGCCATTACAGCACCCACATTAGGAGTTTTCTCCCCATTTTTAAACTCCACAAATCCATCTGTGACGGTATTATTACCGGATTTCGGTGCCGCTTGCACACAGGATACCTGGTGAGTTTGACTCGCTCCGTTTCGACGTGCGTCTGCTTTGTGCCCAGTCTGACCACACTTGAAACATTTTACAACCGTAGGGCTCGTAAAGATCGTTCGACAGTTTTTTCGCGCGATCACCCAGTCAGTTACACAGAAAACATCGCGGAATGCTCTCTGGTGCACGCTTCTTTTCTTCGGGAGCCAATTTCTTCGACTCCTCGGGACAATCCTTCTTGACCCTGGCCAAATTAGTGCCACCTTGCGCTTCCAAGAATTGATCAGCCAATTCAAGCATGTCTTCAAGTGAGTCATCCTTCCTCTCTTTCAAGTACAGCGACAGGCTTGGGTGGCAACTAGTAAGAAATTGTTCTCTAATTAGGAGCTCTCTAAGCTCATCGTACACCTGCGCTGTCCCTGAAAGTTCAATCCATCTGTCGAAATAATGGCAAAGTCGGGCGGCATACTGCGTAGCCGTCTCACCATCAGCTGGCTTTCCTGTCCGAAATCTGTCCCGGAATCCTTCCACAGTAAATCTAAATCGCTTCAGCAAAGCAGCTTTTACCTTTGCATAGTTGGCTGCATCGGTCGGCGTCAGCCTACCGTACACACTGAGCGCTTCACCACTCAAGCAAGTACACAAAGCAGTTGCCCATTAATGTTCCGGCCAATTCTGGCTCCTTGCAATCGTCTCAAATCTGTGAAGGTACGCGTCAAGGTCGTCCTTCCTTTCATCAAACGCGACGAGCAGCTTGCTTGGGTTCAAGCGGAAGCCATGATCTTCCCGTTCGCTGCTTTCAACTCAAGCTTGGACGGGAGTTTCACTTCGCTGTTGCAAACGGAGCCGTTCGAGTTCCATCTCGTGCTGCCGCTGCCGTTCCCTTTCAGCCATCTCCGCTTCTCTTTCTTCTTTCAGCTGTCGCTCCTTTGCTTCTCTTTCTTCTCTCGCCCTTTCGGCTGCCAACTTTTCTCTCTCCAGCTCCAACTTCAATTGCTGCTCTCTTTCTTCTCTGGCTCTCTCAGCTGCCAACCTCTCTTTCTCCAACTCAGCTGCTTTTTCTTCCTTGGCTCTCTCTTTTTCTTCTTTTCCTTCTGGGTGAACCACTTCCGTAGTTCGACGCCAGAAAGACCCATCTTCTCACCAAGAGCAACTAACTTTTCGAGATCCATTGTATCTCGCAAATAAGACCTTGCCGCGTGCAAAAAGTATCTGCCTAAATCAGTCTATCGGAACACTCCCCTGCACTCGTTAACAAGAACCCTGAGCAACACACAAAATTGTTCCGATAGCACTTTCAACAACTCGAGGCTCTTTCTCACTACTTTGGACACACTGTGCACCAAAAGTTCCTGTCACGGACGCCAGATTAATTGTCACGAGTCCCGTTAATTAACGAGGCGATCGCTGGGCTAATTCAAAGGGCCGAAGAATTGGCCCCCCTGAACCGCACCACTAAAGGGTGGACAATTTAGAAGTGGTCCTTTTTGGTTGCCAGCGGACGCTGGCTGTGGCCCAAAGAACAAGTCAGAGCCGAGAGTTGATAAACAAAATTATATTCTCAATAATGGCAGATCGACAACAATACACAAGTTTGCACACTCCACAAAAGTTGAGTACAATATGTCACCAATCAAACAACGTACTACACAGAACAATCCGCCACACTCGAAACAACGGACACAGACAACTATACACACTACAATGCAGTCACATGCATTGAACAACCAAGACACTTAAAGACTAAAGAGATAGGAAACCTATTCAGTCCAAAGTTCTTGGAACAAAAGTCTGGATGATACTCTTCCGAGAATCACTCACTCAAAGTCCAGCGTTGTTGTCGTTCCACTGCCCCTGAAGTTTCTCTTCCAGGAAACCCCGCGTCTTCAGTTGGCTTCTCTCCAAGCTTCAAACTTCTTCGCCGGAAACACGTCGGCTTCACACACGCAGCTGTTGCGACGCGTGTTCGCTCGATAGCGGTAGACACACGCTCTTGCCTGTAGCTCGAGCCTTCACCCCTAAGGTGGAACTCCTCTTCTTCTTCTCCTGCTTTGTCGCTACGGACCAAACCTTCGCCGACTACACGGCGGTATACCCTACGCGCTCTGGCACTAACTTCCGTCTTCTCCTGCTCTTTCGTCTCGGCTGCTCGATTAAATACCTTCCGCGCGAGATTCCAGAAGGTTCCCGTCATTTCGTCGGCGCGATACGCAGCGAAGGCTGGGGGAAGACGCGAGACTGTACGAGGGTCCTCCCCGACAGATGACTCCACCCGGCATAACACGCCCCTTTCCATCTAGAAATTTCCAGTGCTTGCTCGGCCGCCATTGTGGGGTGAGGAGGTTCGTCGGCGAAGCCACGCTTCCGAGAGGAGAGGCTCGCGCGCCCGGGGAGCCTTTAGATGTTTGTTTTCTTTTTCTTTTTCGTTGACCTTGCGGCGTCACCCTGGCGGTTCGTTGCGAGAATTTGGCGGCGCGCCCTTTTTGAGCGCTCGTTCTGTGACAAAAACCACACAAAGCGTTGTTTGTACTGCACATTGTGCACTGGTGCTGTTGCCTGGTTGTGACTCCCTAACTTTTTTAAGCTGTATGCAAACAGCTTTCTTTCCAGCACTGCCTTCGGTGCCTCTATTTTGACATGCTCTATCATGTACAGCTACACACCACCACACAGAATTGGCCTCCATGGCCATGGATGGGTCCTTATCAAAACGCCAAAAATAAATAGGCCAAACTATGGAAAGGTTGAACGTCAGAACAATGAAAAATTGTAAGGCCGAAAAATTTTGATGCCGAAAAATCAAAACGTTGAAACTAGAACACAGAGTTTGGCCTTTCGTTTCCGATAATTCGGCTTTTTGATTTTTGGTGTTTTGAATGCCACTAGCCTTGCATATATTAGTACAACCACAAGATCATTGTATTTTGTGAATAGCGTTAGCCCACGAATGATATCTCTATGCTAAAAGGACGGGAAGGATGAAGGGCTGTTGCCTATTGAGTAGCAATGTGTTGACACCGCAACCTTTTTTCTATTTTGATCGATAATTTATAAATAAATGCAGGTCATTGTAACAGCTTGTAGGTCCATCTGGATCCCCTAAATGGTTTCATTCTTAGTCCAACTAGAAAGTGTAATAAGAAGCAGTATCTGGCCAAAAGGAAAGCTAAAATCCACTGCAGCACGTGCAGTCGTTCGCTTTCTGGACGAATCAGAAATAGCTCAAAAGTACTAAACAAATGCACTTCACTGTTAACCGCGGTATGTTTCAAAACAGTATTTTCGTGTTTCACTACGATATTTTTGGGAAAACCTTTCTGAAAACAGTTCAGTATTTAAGCGACAAAATCACCTTAGAAATTTCATTGAACGTTCACGTTTTTGTTTGAACACTTAAACTAACGTGATTACTTGTGTTTTTTTTTTACAAACTCGGTGTGGTGCGGACACATTTCTATGCAGTGTGGACCCATTTCTGTGTGGTGTGGACACTTAGTGTTGAAAAACGTGAACTCATTGTGTAAGTGTTGTGCTATGTACATAAGTATAGCCTTATGTTTGCTACAAAATATGCAATGTTGACTTTTGTGCAAGAGAAGAGGAGTAGCCGGCGCCACCCATTGGCACCAACCTCTCCTTACATACATTTAATTTTAAAAAAGCAGTACCTGGACAAGCCAAGTGTTACAAATCTTCATATTCGAGAGCACGATTTTCGGAAGAATGCAAACCTCCCTATGCTTCCAATACATGAGTTCAGTCTTTGATTTAGCCACTTGTGCGGCGGCCGGTGCTTGTACTCAATGGTATACCATCTCTATGACTTATGTTGTGATGTTGACATACATAAATGTGCTGAATTCTTTTATACCCTAATATTCGCATGCAACTATCCTGAAAAACAAGTAAAAATGTCGCTAGACAGCAGGTTGCTGAACTCAGATTGAAACCATTTTGTTCTCTCCTCACCCACATAGAGGCTGGCCCCTTAAGCATTGTGGACTAGTGACCGGCGCTGAAATGCAGCAGGGTACTGCTGCTTGGCTCAGTGTGAGCAAGTACTGCCATGGGGACAGCATCTGCCTTTGTGGACTTTTTCTGCAGGCGTTTAGTACACAGAACTTCTCATTCTACTCGACAAGAAACTTTTGTGCAACCTAAGTTTCGCTAACATTAAAAATGTAAAATCAAGCCATGATTGGCCAGAGCAAGCATGCTCCTATTGAGGTTTTCTATTTACTTATTAAAGAAAGTTTCAAGTTAAGTTTGCAGTAATCGATGTTTTTGTTTTTATTTATATTAAAACAAGCAAAATTTCTTGTTAAGTCATCTGCAAGAACAGTACACTAGAGTACTGTCTATTATCAGAATTGAAAGCAAAGTTGGACCCACCACAACTTCTTGAGGGCTGGGTGTACTTTCTATTATGCAATCAATTAAATTTCTAGCACGTTCATAATCCTTTATATGAAATTAAGTTTGGTGGTGACAAGATACTTTAAAATATAAAAATTTAGTTGGGTAAGTCACTTTGCCGGTCCTGTCAATTTATTTGTGGTGTTTTGGCTAAGTAGGTCTTCAACAATATTGGCATCTAAGGACTTCTGCAGTGCAATCGTAAGAGCTTGTAGCGACGCGGCCGCCACCGCGCACCCCGCGGTCATAAAAACCTGCGGAGCTGCATTCCAAGCAATGTGCTGCTCTCCTCTTTGTTTTGCCTTCGTCTCTTTCACTCTTGCCAGTTCCGGTGCACTGCGTGCACCTTCTCTATTTTCGACTTTCTGGTTGTCAGAATAAAGCAGAAGTTGTCACTGAAAAACACTTGTCCGTCTCGTACAACCTGGCTCTATAAAGTGGTGACCCGTAATCCTTCGCGGTACGAGCGAAGTATTGTAGAGTCATGCCGAATGACGAGACGCATCTAAATACAGAAGTTACTCTCACGACCGATCATGACGTCTCTGCGATCTACCAGCTTACTGGGACCACAACCCTTCAATGTGGTTCATTCCAGCTGAGTCACAATTCATGCCATCTGGCGTGCGCATGGAACAACGCAAGTGCCATGTCATTGTTTTGGCCAACGTTACTAGAAGCAGCTAGTAACGTTGGTTTCAGTGCTGTCACCTGCTGCTGCCGAAGAAGTATCTGACCTGCTTTCTGGACTCCCCTCCGACACACCATACAGCACTCTCAAGGCTTCTCTGCTGGAAAGAATGACGACATCCCAGCGTTATCGCATACAGCAGTCACTCTCCGCGTAGGAATTAGGCGACCACTGGCCCAGCTAATTTCTTCGTTATATGCGTCAACTCATGAGCGGCTACGCCACCTCTACTGACGAGAACTAGATGCGAGAACTGTTTCTGCACGGCCTTCCTGACAATGTGCAAATAGTACTAGCCACTGCGTCCACGTTGGACCTCAATAGTTTGGCCAGCTTGGCGGAGGCCTTGCAGGTGGCCACGCCGTCTGTGTGCAACGTCACGCCATTCTTCAGCAACGTGAGTGCCACTCCACAATCTCGACGCGCTTTGCGATCGCCTAGAAAAACTGGCGGAGCGTCATTACATCACTCCACGTCCCCGAAACCGCAGCCGTAGCTCCCCGCGTCTCGGACGCGCACAACGCTCTCGGCTCTCCGCCGTACTTCGGCTATGCTATTACCATCGCCGTTTTGGACAGGACGCGCGTCATTGCCTCCAACCTTGCTCTTGACAGGGAAGCAGGCAGGCCGGCCATCGACGGCAATGACTGGTCAAGGCCAACCCAAAAATGCCTGTTAAACGTCATGGACAAAATCACAGGCCAGCAGTAAGTGGTAGACAATGGTGCAGAAATCAGCAATATTGCGGCTCAAAAATCCGACCGAACAATACCCCCAATCTCCTACCTGCAAGCTGTCAACGGTAGCAAGATCCCCATATAGAAATCGCGGTCACTCACTCTCAACCTAGGCTTGCACCGCGTGTTTTGTTGGGCTTTTCTCGCCGCTGAGGTACGCCGTGCCCTCATTGGTGCCCACTTCTTAAACCACTATGGGCTGCTGGTCGACGTGAAAGGACAACGCCTGCTAGACACCACTACACTGCTCTCCGTCCTTGGTGTTGTGTCCCATGACTCGAACATGATCACCCCAACTAAAACAGTGGCCGAGGACCGTTTCGCAGGGCTTCTTAGAGAATTCCCAAACATCACTCAACCGTCTGGCTGGACAAAACCCCTGCAACATGATGTCCGCCACCATATCATCACCACTGGTCCACCTGTTTTCGCTCACCCACTGCGACTTGCTCCAGATAAGATCAATGTAGCTAGGGCTGAGTTTGAACACTTGTTTGAACTCGAAATTATACGACCATCGTCGAGCAGCTGGGCGTCCCGTGTTCATTTACAGTACTCTCGACTGAATCTACCTGAAGAGGTCGCGCATGCAGCAGAGCGACATCTTTCTGAAGAAAACTAAGTATTCGCTGAGGTAGACTACTGAAGAAAGAAGTTCAAATTTCCACTGCTATGTAACGCTCAGTGTTTCATATCAGATACGCCAAAGCTCTGAACTCGTGCTGCAGTCTTCTTGAACCAGCCAAATATCTTGATACTGGTTCCTACATTGCCCAACATATCCACTGAACACCGTAAGACTCACAGCGTCAATGGGCGACCATTAGCACTGTGGCCACTGCGCCGCTGTCATTACACCAGCGTGTCTGCAAGAATTTCCGAAACAGCATTACGATTAAAAGCAGCGCTAGTTTCATGCAAGGAAAGAAAAATATTGGCCCCATATCTTCATGCTTCTGCAAATGTCGTCGAAAGACGATGGTCTTGCGTGTGGAGAGAGTGAACAAGACGTTTATTTGATGTTATGCGCGAGAAAATCGGTGAATGGTATTGAGGAGGCGCTGAATTGGTGTGCCGAGAGCGTGCAGCCAAATGGTAGTGTATAGGTGTTCTGTGGTGCAGCAGAGGCGAACAAGCGCATCAAGTCAAGTTACACGTGAGACATAAACACCATTTGGCAGTTTTCTTGGAAATATGGCAGATCCCACGCAGAGTGGGAATCGATGATATGCGAAGCACGAATAAGGAAGGTTGATATGCCACTTTCTAATGAACACAATGTTACGAGGTGGAGGTAAATGATGCCGTACGTGACTTCCGTGTCATGATTATCATGTTTGAATGTGTCGGTTACCATCGTCATCTATTCACGTCACGTGATGCCAAATTTAGTATATGTGGAGCTAGTGAAACGGCCGCGAGCACACTATAAAAATAGTATAATGTCATGTTCTTACATGACGCGCGTCTCATGATTATCATACTTGCACCAGTCATATGCCTTCGTCATCCATTGGCATCCCGTAACACTAAATTCGGTATATGTGGAGCTAGCGAAACGGCCTCGAGTGCATCATGAAGGGCCCAATATACTCCAACGTAACGTTCACCCGCGAAAACGCTCGGCACAGAGACACTACGTCAGCACAACGCGAGTACTCTATAGTCTGACGCCAAGCGTGACCGGCACGACCAGCGTCCTTCATCCTGGCCTGACGGCCACTGGCGCCAAATGCGACATCCTACATTTGGCGCCAATGCGATACCCAGACAGCACTCCGTCTGCCTCTTTTCGAGAATCCGTGCGCGATCGGCCCACCCCATGACACGCCGCGAGGCCTTTGCAGTTGTTCGCAAGAACAACCCCACGGAACAAAATACTGCCACTTGAGAGGGGTTTTCATAAGCGGCGGCCGCTGGTGGCTCTACTGCTCATGCACCAACGAACACCACCACCGCTCCAGAGAACGCCTCGGCGATCTCGGGGCTCGCGGCAGCAGTTCGTGCCACGTTGGACTTCCTCCCTTGCGACTGTCCGGTTCGCCAGCTCTGCATAGCAGCGCTGGCTACGCAAAAAGCTCTGACACGACATGGCGAGTAAAAACTGTGCACGGCGGCCGCGCATCCTTCAGTGGAACTCTCGTTCCTTGTGCCGCCGTCACAGTGAGCTCGCTGAGTACTTGCGGCTCAACGAGTACGACATCGTCACACTACAGGAGGCTTACGTACGCGAAAGCGAATGTAGACTTCCTGGTTACTCGAGCTACCATTGTACAGCGAGGTGTCGAGTGCGCGATTGCGACTTAGATGTGTGCTGCGACCCCACACATCCTCCCGCCCGCTCTTACGCCTCCATCTACGTGCGCAAAGGACTCGCACATTGCACTGTTGATGTTTCTGACACCTTGTGCAGTGAGGTTGAATGTGTGGCGGTTAAAGTGCGCCTCTGGCAGTGCGACACGGCGGTGGCGTGTGTTTATGTCCATCCTGTTCACACGTGGGACACAGCATTCGTGACCCGTTTGGTGTGTCGCATACAAGGTAACTGTGTCATTTGTGGAGACTTCATCTCACACCATACGGCTTGGGGGAGTGACCACATAGACTGCAGAGGCACAGACCTGTTGGATACCATTGCTGGGACAGGCTTGCTTATTATAAATACGGGCTGACTGACTTTCGTCCATCGCGGCGTAAAGGGCAGTGCCATAGACCTCTCACTTGTGAGTGACCATTGTCGGTACGAATGGAAGAGGGAGGCAGAAACGTGGGGCTCAGATCATTACCCCCTCCACCTAGAGCCACTTGATCGGCGCCGCGCGGGCACGCGCACATGCATTGTCACTGCCTGGCTGCGTTTTCGGCAACTCTCGGCTGCCTCCCCACCTTCCGATGTGACCTACTTCTCGCACGTCGCCCGCTGCGTCGAAGCGGCCTCGCGCAAGTGCACAGTGCCAGTGGGAACACCAGTTCCGGCCATAAAACTTCTCAATCTACGCGAGGCTCTCCGGGGGCTCCAGTGCCGTGCGACTAAAAGCGACCACTAGAAGCACTGGACACTTTAGAATCGCCTTGACGCCGTGTGTCGCCGACACGCACGGCAAAGACGCCACCACTCCTGGGGCAGCCTATGCGTCACGCTGGACGACCTGCGACACTCCGCGCGTGTGTGGAGGATATTCAGTGTCGTCCTCTGCCCCGTTGAGTTACGTTTCCCAGGCTTGGCTGTTGCTGTTGCAAATTGTCTCACTTACCAGCAATTGGCCGAGCTACTAGCTGACACCCTGCGCCTCAGCGCTCCCGAAAGCTTGCCCGAGTTTCCCCAACTCCCGCTGCTCCATCACCGAGAGTGGTACAAACATCGCCACTTTTTCCTCACCACCGACATGCGCAATCAAGTACGCGCTTATGCACTGAGGATTTCACTCTCGGGGAGTCGCGCAAACGGCGCTCAGCGCCGGGCGCTGACGGCGTAACATATCAGATGTTTTGCAACATCGTTCAGTCCCAGCTCCCCGTGCTCTTGGCCGCCTACAACGACGTGTGTTGCACGGGGATAGTGCCGCAAGAGTGGCGCGAAGCCATCGTCGTCCGTGCTCAAGAAGGGCAAACCGCCTCGGAGCCAGCGTCCTATCGCCCTGTTTCCCTTACCTCCGCAGCGGGCAAGCTCTTCGAGGCCATGGCACTGAGGAGACTTGAATGGATTGCCGAGGCACTGGATGTTTTTTCGAATTCGCAGTTCGGCTTCCGCTGTTGGCATGCCACTGCCGACACCCTTGCCGACGTCATCGCAACGCTAGAAGAGGCACAGCACAAAGGAGAGGCCAGGTACCTCAACCTGTTCAACATCAAGGTGGCATTCGACTCTCTGTCACACCCCACTATGCTAAACACAGTGCGCAATCTCCGATTGACCGGTCTGCTTGATTGATTTGTGGGGTTTAACGTCCCAAAACCACCATTTGAATATGAGAAACGCGCGACCAGTCTGCTCTTCACGTACATCGCTTCCTTATTCGGTGGCAGAACCATGCGTGTGCACGTCAGTGGAGTCCTTAGTGCGCCGCGTCCCGTGAGTGTCGGTGTTCCGCAGGGCAGTGTACTGAGCCCCTTCTTGTTCAATCTCGCCTTGGCTGACATCAACGATTACATTCCCCGTGCTCTTCCCTGTGACGTGCGCGTGGTGGTCTACGCGGCCGAGATTGCGGTGTTCGCGACGTGACCTGTGCCCAGTGGCCGGTGTATTCGCACCAGTGTCCAAACCGTTTTGGATTCTATTGACACGTTCATCACGGGCAGGAGGATGACGCTTTCACCGGCGATGACGGAGTCGCTGCTGCTGCACCCCAGTTATGGCGCCCAGCGCTACACACCGAGTTTCACTCTGCAAACAATCCCCATCTCTTGGAAGAGGCCAGTGACCTACTTCGGAGTGCAGCTGGACAAACGCCTCAACTTGTCACCAGTGGTCAGCGACCAGCTTCGAAACGCGCGAAGGCTCGCCTCCACCGCTCGAGCGCTCCTTGCTCGCGGCAATGGATGCACACCGTCCCTAGCTCTCTGCATCTACAACGGAATGGCTGCGGCGCGCATTTCGTACGGCCTTCCTTTCGCGGCCCTTACGAGTTCCAACTGGTAGACACTGGACGCAGCGCATCGTATCGCAATTTGCCAGTTTTTCATCTTGCCCAGATCATCTCAAATCGGCCCAACACTCGCTGAGGTGGGAGACATGCCACTGTCACTCCGGGCCGATCTTCGAGCGCTAAATCACATATAGCGTATGAAACGCTCGCGCCACGGACAGCAGCTGGTGTTCTGGCTTTCCTCACTTCCGCACTCACGAATGGGGCAATGTGCTGCGGCATTCTACGTCTCGTCCTGAGCTCACCGGATGTGAATGACTATAGTGCCCCGCCCTGCCACCATCGCCCTCTCAAGATACGGACACGGTTACCGGGAGTGGCAAGCAAGCGGACAACGCCAGTGTGTGCTCTTCGGCACGAAACTGCCGCCACTTTAGACGAACTTCTCGCGGGGCGACTCCTCGTCTTTACTGACGGTTCAGTGTTGAACGACGGTTGTGCCGCGGGTGCGTGTGTGGTGCCTTCGCTGGAGCTTCACAATCAGTGCCACCTCGCCTGCGAGGCATCGCCGACGATAGCCGAACTCACCGCGCTTGACCTCGCTGCCGATGCCCTCCTTCAACAGCGAGTTCCGTCGGCGGCCGTTCTCTAGGACTCACGTGCTGCTCTCCAACTACTCGCGCAGGACTCCCGCAGACCTCCGGTTGCCACGCGCATCGCGCGAATGCTCGAAGCAGTGCTGGACCTCGGGTGTGATCTTGTGCTGCAATGTATACCGGCGCACGTTGGAATATCCGGCAACGAAGCGGCCGACGAGCTCGCCAAGGAAGCGCACTCTCCGGGAACCCTTGTGACTACAGCGGTTAGCACATTCGACGTAGCGCGGCTTCGCACACGGTGCTCCGTCACCGCTCGCCACCCGGATCCACGAGTTGCGGCAGGGCAGCCAGCACGCCCACTCCCGAAAAGTGGATTTTGTAGAGAGGAGCGTGCCCTTCTACTCCGCCAGCGCATTGGCTGCTACCACACGGCGGAACGGGTTCACAGACAGTCGAGACGGAGAGACCCCAACTGCCGTAATTTCCCGCAGCCCGAAACACTCCATCACATTACCTTCAAGTGTGAGGAGTATGCGGACGCGCGCAGATCACTGTTTGATGCTTCCCAGGCCGCACAGAAGGTTGGCCCAATATTGGGGATAGATCGGCATTGCCTGGCCCATGAACGGCCCAGTATTCACAACGTACCGCCAAGATTGGCTATTCCAGCCAAATAGAACGGCGACGTTGGACCAGCGTTGACAACGTACCCCCAATATTGGTCCTGCCAGCCGAATAGAACGGCTATGTTGGACCAGCATTGACAACATTCCGCCAATGATGGCTGTGCCAGTCTATTAGATTGGTTATATTGGGCCAGCTTTCAGAACTTTCCGCCCATATAGGCTGTGCCGGCCTATTAGAACGGACACATCGGGCCAGGTTGTACAAGTAGCAGCCAATATGGGCGGAGCCATCCAATAAGACCGGCATTATTGGCCCGCCGTTTGAACGTTATTGCCGGCGTCAGCTGAAAAGTCAACATCACGATGTCATAATATTAGAATATGAGCCAATTTCTGCGTGTGCTGCTTTTTGGCGCTGTTCTGGCCCCAATTCACGCGCCGATTTTTCAAGTTAGAGAGAGAGTAATATATGTGCCGGGCACAATATTAGAACTATCTTTTCGTCATTAAACCATGCCCCGGCCGCCGCGGCGGTCTAGTGGCTAAGGTACTCGGCTGCTGACCCGCAGGTCGCGGGTTCGAATCCCGGCTGCGGCGGCTGCATTTCCGATGGAGGCGGAAATGTTGTAGGCCCGTGTGCTCAGATTTGGGTGCACGTTAAAGAACCCCAGGTTGTCGAAATTTCCGGAGCCCTCCACTACGGCGTCTCTCATAATCATATGGTGGTTTTGGGACGTTAAACCCCACATATCAATCAATCAATCATTAAACCATGCACAGCTCGTTGAAATGCATAATTGTTGGTTGAAGTTGTGCAAGGTAGACTTTTTAAGTGAGAAAAAATTACCGATCAAGTTTCTCAATCAGACGTGACGTCCGATGCGGTGCTATCCGTACGTATGACGAAGCTGCTGCGGATACCGCTGTCTTACGCGTGCATGTAGACGTCGAATATCTGACGCAAACCTTATCGTATCATGTGTCGGGCTAACTATCTACGCGACCTATTCGAATCTGTTTTGCGTTCACAGCACAGTACGGTTAACGGCACTTGCTGCTGCTTGACGTGTGGGAAGAGCGGGGGCCGTCAGTTGCGTTATGGTGACTGAATCATACAACATATGCAGTTGCCGTGATCTAACACACAGACGCGCGTGCGCACGCACTCACGCGCTATATTCATGCAACGACCACACGAATTCCCAACAACATCGCAGCGAACGGTTGGTAAGGTGTTGCGGAGTGTGTGGGCGTCGTAGGGCACCCTGTCGGTGCCCAGCTCGTTGCGAACGCGAATTTCGGCGTGGAACGCATCTTTTTTATGTACTTTTTTTACGTGTGCCCAAAACGGTAGGCTGCGCGATACGAGAAGTACGACACACAAAAAAAGAAGAAACGTGAATGCATAGGGCAAATCGTTATAACAAAAAAAACACGCACGCTCACGCCACTGCAGTGGCAGTGGCGTGAGCGTGCGTGTTTTTTTGTTATTAACGAAGCACATGGGCTTCCATAAAACATGACAGCCAAGAATAATGAAGTATTCGTTTACATACAAATTACTATGAGTTGCTGAAACTCACGCAAAAGAACATAATTTTCTTCCTTGTATATTGATCGAGTGCCTTGGAATTATGCTATGTGAATTTGACACATCAACAGTGCATTATGATTCCCACCATAAGGGGCCACAATCTTGGCAAGTAATAGAAGTACTCTTCCCACCTGATGTGCACCTAACGTGAAGAGGCCTTGTTTCTCAGGTTAGCAATATATATATTATATATATATATATATATATATATATATATATATATATATATATATATATATATATATATATATATATATATATATATATATATATAACCACTGGAAAAATATACCAGGTGTAACCAGAAAAAGGTGCACCTGCAGTTTTAAAGTTTAAAAGAAGCAATGACATGCCAACCATCCAAAATAGAACGCCCGAGAAAGGAGCATCAATCAGTATTACAGCAGCTAAAAGCCTGCTAACAGCTGAAGGTAGTCATGCTGCTCTTCCATTCAAGTATAGTGTACACTGAGAAAAGATACTGAAGATACACCATCAGCAAATGACAAAAGCAATACAGACAGAGCTTTCTCTTATAATACAAAAAGTCTTTAGCTGAGGAGGCAAATAAGTCATTGGCACACAATAAGTGCACAAAAAAAAAGCTTTCGCACGAGGCTGTCAGCGCTTAGACAACACAGGCAAAAATACAGTAGACTGAAGAAGGGAAAACCCATAGCAAAAGTTACCATACTCCTGAGTTCTTGCTTTGCGTGCAAATGAAGCTAGCGTGAAGTTGAACACTAGATTAAAACACCACGATCAAAATCTGGAAGTCAATGCTTTAGGAATAATACAAAGTACTGAAGAAGCATGCAAAGAGCATTCCTGTGAAGGCAAATATAAAAAAAGACTGAAAGCTCTGTGGCCCTGAACAAGACAACACCACAACCAATCGAAGAGCCGTTCGGACACACCAGCAGTTCTGTCCAACACTAAAAAGTCACAAAAACATACCTTTAATGCCTTTTTTACAGGAGAACTTCAAAAGAAATGTGCATACACCAATGCCAGAAGTATCGATGGAAGCTATTACTCATATTCAGCTCTTCATTGAAACACTGACAGAAGATACTTGTACCTGGATGCTTAATTACTTTGGTACAACTCAAGAGCGTCGACGCCAAGTGGCAAAAAAATTATGATGGAAGACTACAATGTGATCAAATGCACACGTCAACCACCAACCAAGGTCCTATGCTAGAGTGAATATCGCAAAAAGTCTTGAACGCCTAATGTCACTGGCTCATACTCAGCGTTCTCAATCAAAATCTTGACCTCCCACACAGCATATTATTTCAACAACCTGCCACCTCTCACCATGTCATGAAACAAGCTCGAGTATACACAAACCCTCCTCACCGTTAGGTAGTTAGATAGCTCCACTAGTGCTTCACTCTCGGAACACATAGACCAGGGCCGTAACTAGACGGGTAGTGAGGAGGTTCTGAGCCCCTGAAGTATTTTCATGCTCTGATTTTTCGTCAACAATAGCTTAATCTGGGCAAGTTGGTTCATCGTGGTTGTGTTCTAGTAACAGTGAGAAAAGTTCAGGAAGAGACAAAAAGGACAGGAAAGAGCGCTGACTGCCAACTAAATTTTATTGAAGGTACTATGCCCACTTTTTTACAGAGTACAAGAACAGTGCTCATGCACAACGACACATGTGAGACCATGATAATATAATCTTAACTGAGAAAAGAATACTCTCTCTCTGAATGGATGAGTGAAGGTATACTGATGCACTGATCCATGGCCTTCCTGACAAGAAAATGCTTTCGCAGTCTCTCTTTCATTTCTTGTTCTTGCTTTTTTCAAAAACAGTGTTTTATGAAACATAGAACTGCACTTACATTCTTTACAGTGTATGGCCATGCGACTACCATAGCCATTCTTAACATTTTAAGCATGCTGTCTTGCTCAAACATTGGGGCATTACCCAGTTTGTCTTATGTTTACGTTTCCACGTGTCAATAGTATCTCATACACAACATTATATTGGCATTCAGTATACCTATTCTCGTGACGAATGGTGAAATAATGGCTATTCCTGTTGCTTTTTAGTACACACACTTTTGAAAACTTGCAAGAGATGGCAAATAACAAGATAAAATCATATGGGCTCGCTATTTTCTTTATATTGTGAAACACCTTATGTACGTACGGTATAGCATGTAAAGATCTTTGGTCATTCTGTTTTTATTTTGGTCCTGTTTTGTTTAACTTGACTTTCTGCAGGAGGGTTTAGCACACGGGTGTGATGGTGTTGTTGGGATATCCAACATCCTTTAGTCTTTTAATCTGGTTTTTAAGGCTTACCTCATCCTTGTGCTCACATGACTTCTGAAGGGTGGCCTCAATGCACGTGGTGGCAATTCCTCTGTGTATATTGTGTAAATGTGTAATTATTTGTTATGATGTGCTAAAAAAGATGTCCCAAGAATCAGAATAAGTGACAATAGTCAAAGTTTTTGTCACTGCCTTTATACAAATACCACTTTATTTGTTGCCTCCTGCAGTATTTTAGGGCCTCTTATATAGATAGGATGTTTTCTCACTTTTATTACATTTTTGTATTGATGATGCCATATGCTCAGGAGGTAGAATGTCGTTATGTTCTTTCTGACAACTTCTAGCTTCTGAGCAAAGATAATGTTTCAGAAAAATGAAAAAAGGCTAGCATAATATTAAGACATGGGAAGAAAGCCGAGTTTATCAAAAATGAATGCATTAGTTGGGAATGAGAAAAAAAGATGGATGACAGGTCAGTAATGTCAATTAATTTATATTAGGACACATGAAATGTAGCAGAGGGTGGCAGGTGATTAGTTTCAATGAGATCGAGAAATTATCAGCCATAATATGAAATTGGCTCATACAGGACAGGAAACATTGATTGGGCTTCCACCCTGCAGTGGACATAATATAGGCTTAACGCTAACAATGAGCAAAGCCTGTAAAATTAATGCTCCATGAAATGAGAGGTACTGCACAGATTGCTGTGCTAGACTTCCCATTTTGCATGTTTTTACCAGCTTATCCTGCTCGCTGTTCAGACACAAAGCTTCACCAGAAAAACAATGTTATACTTGGTGAGGATAATGCCAGTGAATCCAGTGTTTTATCTACACCTTTCCTTGCTTAAGTCCTCCTCCAAACTATACGATTTTTCTTGGAAATGTTCTGCTTACAGCACACCAACCGATCAAGTGAAACAACTTTATTGGGGTCCTGCAGGACGCGCCCTAGTATGCAATCACCATTTCACTTCAGGTTACAACATACTGGTGGTAAAAATATTCTCTGGCAGGGTACAGAAGTGCATGCACTGAGCTAGCTTGTGCAGCGCGGTCTATTCCAGAAAGCTGAACCTATGTTTGGTACAGAATTTTGTAACCACACGATGCTTGCACAGATTAAATGTGGCCACACATAGCAACTTCTGAGCTTTTTTATGAAATGATCTCGCAGTATCTGAAAACATTTATTTTTTTGTTTACTTCATAGTTCCCAGTGAAATATTTCTCTTGTTCTTCTCATTGAATAATGGCATTTGGTGTGACTAAGGTGTTCCTAATGCCTCACTATGAGATCAGAAAAACGATTCTCCTTGAAATTGCTTCACAAGCATTTCCTAAGATATTGAATGACACTGCTTGCACATGTACAAACATTTGCTAGTTTTATTGAGGGTTGATGATAAAGGGAATCAGTTGGTGCATGCAAGCCGGACAGAGATTGACTGGCCCTGAAAAGAGCCGTTTAGTTATATATCTTGCAGCTTGTTCCAGGTAGACAGGGCTTCATTCTGTAGAAATGGTAACTCATCACACTAGTTCCACAGCATGAAGAACATAACTTGATGCTAACACTGACTCAGATGTTCTGAAATGTCTTAGAGGGTACATGAAGGCTGGGTACATGAAGGTTGTAGTTATACTAACTGTACAGGCAGCATGCTTGTGTGATATGTGCATAGCTGCATCAAAGCCACGTGTGAGAATTGCGTGAACAGCTGAAAATCTCAATGGCAGCATAGCTTAAGAAGTCTGTCATCCCTTTTTTGCCAGTTTCCAATATCATCCTTCCCTTTTCATGCATCTTCTTTCAATATATCTGGGGTTTTAATTCCCAAAACCACAATATATTAATGAGAAGCGAATTTTGAACATCTGGTGTTCTTTAACATCTTCACTTGTTTGCAGCGCAACACCAGAAACACAGGACAGGGAAGGAGCAAAAGAGAAAGAAAAGACGGCGCCGACTCTGAAAAAGACGGCACTGACATCATGACACGCACATGTCGTGATGTAAGCTGCCCAAAGAGTGGCCTCCCGTGAGAATAGTGAAGAATTGGGAATAGGATCTACCAGTAAGGGCTTTGTGTGCAATTCACAAACAGTGAAAAAGATCCACCAGGGGTGAACCACAGGTACATGGTGCACTCTGGTTGAGAGAGAGCAGAGTAAAACAGATGTGCCAGACAGGAGATTATAAATGGTTTTGTCTGGAGCTGGTGCCAGACCGAGCTCTGATTAGGCGTAAGGGAGTATTGAGCGCCAGGCCAATGTGATCCCATTCCTGTGATGGGGTGCAATGTGATGACAGGTGCGAATTCCATTTTCTTTTTTTTCCATGGGTTTAGGGAAATAATTTTTCAGGGATCAGATGAAAATACCTCCGACATACATAATAACATGCTTATTCTTGGGCGTAGTCATGCCTAGCCACCAGATTGGGAGAAAAAGGAATGTTTCCCGAAATGTGCGATAAAGTGTTTGGTGCTACGCCTTGACGGAAGTATTGATAGGTGCTTTGGAAATTGGTACGCCATTTCTGTAATCGTTAAATATGCAACTGCATGTGCCACTGCTAGGGATAGCGTGACACTCCCAGCCATTTCTGGGTGAGCCGTTTTAATCTACGTGAAGATGTTAATGAGCCCGTTCTCCATCACAGCAGTAGCTGTGGCCATTCCTTCAACTAGGCCTACTGCAGCGCCAACTAAACGTCTGCATGAATTTAGCGCTAGTACCGTACATAATAATCAGCACGTGCCTTGGGTTCACTTCGATGGTGTTGTGAATTCATCTTGCCTGACAATGGTTTAAGTTGCATGCGTGCCTTAATCATTATTGCAATAGGAGACCATGATTTATCGTCACGCATGGTGTTGCTTAGCTCGGTCGTCAGTGTTCAAAGCAGGTTCCGCCTTGTGAGTGCATGAGAGAGGCACAAGAGTTGATTTCTGCTCTGTGTTTCTATAATTCCCTAACCTGTATTATACAGGAAGCGGATAGTGCTGGTGTGCGTCAGCTGCCTCGGTGCGCTCTCAACCGCCTGCCTGGTAAGACTGATAGCTCATTCTATCAGCGCCTTGTCGTACTCCCTCCTCACACTGCGACATGTCCTCCACTTGGAGGACATGATGACGGAACAAGATACGAAGCCCAAAACCGCAATGTTTGCAAGCCACAACCCGAGCAAACAATTCAACGGTGAGGCCAGAAAATCTACCTGACTAGGCCTGGAGCAACAAGCCAGAGAGGATATTCTTGGCTGGATAGATGGATGGATGTGGCCGTACCCTTTAGATTGGGCGGCGGCTAACGTCACCTAGCCGTAATGCTTAGTGAACTAACCACTAGATTTTTTTCCCCCTTTAAATAGTAAAGTTGGACGGGTACTTTGAAGTGAAGGGTTTAATTTTCAATCGTGCCTTGACTTTAGGCACCAATCAGATAACCTCCTTCTAGTTAAGTCTACCCGCTTAAAGTCTATTTTGCCCTCCCTGTCCCTAAACACCAGTGCTTTGAAAAACTCTGCGCCATCATCTTGAACTATAAGGTGAAGCCCTTTACAGAGCATTGTCAAGTGTTCGGCAGTTTTTTCTTTCTCTTCGCACGCACTGCATATCGTGTCTACATCTTCATATTTGGCCCGATATGTCTTGGTTCGCAATACTCTCGTCCTGGCCTCAAACAGTAGAGAACTACCCTGAGTATTATCATAGATTCTTTCTTTGGCAATTTCCTGCTTAAAAGTTCGATAGATCTCTAGTGCGGACTTCTTAATCATGCCAATTCTCCACATGTCAGTCTCCGTTTCCTGCAGTTTCTTTTTAACCGATAGTTCTTTCTGGTTTGGCCACCTGCTGTTTTCTAAGTATTTACCAGTCAATTTCCTGGTTCGCTTCCTCCATTTTGTATTGACATTCTTCATGTACAAGTAGCTGAAAACCTTCATAGCCCAACGCTCCTCCCCCATTTCTCTCAATCGCTTCTCAAATTTTATCTTGCTGCTAGCTTCCCTGCCATCAAATGATGTCCATCCCATATCACCTTGTACTCCCTGGTTTGGTGTATTCCCGTGAGCTCCTAAAGCAAGCCTACATATTTCACGTTGCCTAATTTCTGATCTTGCTCGAACTTCTGACCTCATGCACAAGACCGCGTTGCCGAACGTCAGCCCAGGAACCATGACCCCTTTCCATATTCCTCTCACAACATTATACCTATTGTAATTCCACAGTGCCCTATTTTTCATCACTGCTGCATTCCTGTTATCTTTAGTCGTCACGCATATTTCGTGTTCCCTCAGGTACTCGGTCCCATTGCTTATCCATACGCCCAGTTATTTGTATTTATCTGTTATCTCTAGCGTGACTTCCTGTATTCTAAGCTCACTACCTTTGTTATCATTAAAAATCATGACTACTGATTTTTCCTAACTGAATCTAAAATCTAACCTATCTCCCTCATTACCGCAGATGTCCATCAACCTCTGCAAATCTTCCTTGTTGTCGGCCATTAGCACTATATCATCTGCGTAGATTAATGCTGGTAGTGCCTGATCAATGAGTTTTCCTTGTTTGACTAAAGAGAGGTTGAAGCCAAGTCCCCTTGCCTCTAATTTGGCCTCTAATCCTTGTAGGTACATCATGAATAAGAAGGGTGACAGTGGGCACGCCTGCCTAAGTCCACGTTTCACCACTGTGGGCTTGGATACCTGTTTTTCCCACTTTTTAGCTACCTTGTTAGTTTTATAGATTTCCTTTAAACGATTAGTGACTCCATCTTTTACACCCAGTGTGTCTTGTATTCCCCACAAATCCTCTTGAACCACGCTATTGTACGCTCCCTTGAATTTCTGCAGGCCGGTAGGAAGCTTCACAGAGCAGCGCCTGATCTTGTGAAACGGCGCAGCCATGCAGGCAGGGCTTGGTGTTTTTATTTAAAATGGAACAACGAGGAAGCTGCTGAAGCTCGTGCCTGTATACAGCTGCTTTATATGGAGATGAAACTTTAACGAAAAAAAAATGTAATGATAAACAGTAGGCTCATAACAAACAACATTTCTCTGAGGGTGCATGGAATATATGTCCCATGCAAGGCTATGCATTGCAGTCCTTACTGCATTAATTATGTACACATACTGCAGGGCATGCAAGTGTATGCGGACACACGCTGACGAAATGACATTTTTTGCTACATACAAACGTGCACCGCACCAAATAAGACGCACGTGTTTGTATAGTCAGGGAACACTCGTGAATATTGATAAAATCACACAGCTCGCTTACAGTATAAAACAAACACAATTGCGAACAATAAAATGCGACGCTGTTTAAAGAGGCGGACCCAGGTTACGAGGAGAATTATCAGTATGGCATACACACCACGTGTCAAGCTTTTGCAACATCTAAAGAGACTAAATATGGAAAGTTGCCTTTGTAAGTTAACATGACAGTACCAAATGGAGAAGCCACACGAGAGAACAATTCATCGTGGGCTAAAGAATGTGTTTTAAATATTATACACAGCTTTGCAAGATAATATCGACGAGTTTTACTCGTCTAGGTGTGGGAGGTGTAGGCCTGATAAAATGCGATGTTGCTTCAGAGCCTTTCTTTCGTAATATTGCAATTTTATTCAACTCTTCCAAACGCGGCACCGTAAATTTCTACTGGGTGCTCGAACACGGCAAGCAGGTCGCGGGGCAAAATCTTTGTAACATTTTATTACCGAAACAGCGATACTAGCAATGCTTGAGCTGCACTTGCTGTTTTCTAAATTGTAACCTCCTCAATCTCATCACTGTGATCAGAAACAGAGAGGAAAAGTACAGCAGTAGTACGTAGAGAAATATTCAATTTCAAGCCCTTTAGCAATATCATCTAAACAAATTGCCAGTTCACTGTTGAATTCTCGATGGAAACAAACAGCTGATCAGGGACGCAAGCTTGGCTTGGCACTGGCTTGGCCGTTCATACAGAGCCAAAAGCCGCTGCAGGAAACTGGATTGCGCATCGTATTGAGACAAAATATTTTATACATTTTTGTTTTCTTTGTTTCATTTCTCTAATTGCTCTTGTGATGGCGTGGACTGCGCTTCGTGATCTCATGTACCGGCACTGTTTTTAAGTTTAGTATGGCGCACGATAATACATGATTGCGTGCTTTAATTTAAAAAGGTTCGCGAGTATGGCAGCAACACTGCAATGTCGGGAAGAGGCACGGGGAAGAGGATAGTAGTAGAACCAGTAGCAGCTGCATGCCCGGGTGGAGCGACTGATGCCCAGATGGAGGAATGTCAACCCGATGCCTTTTGTGTTGGCCGTTCTGGCAGTTCCGCCAACTTTATAGAAAGAGACGACCTCGTCGCTTGTCCTCTTCTCTTTTCCTTCGGGCATCAGCGACAACATTGACGGACGACGTGTTCGACTTCACCGTGCACGTGAGTATAGGTTGGTTTTTCATTAGAGTGAATTCTTGTTCAGATTTGCAACTTGTCGACTTCATCCTGATCACCTGTCACCGGCAATAAGTCACATACGTGTGATATTTAGGCGAAATAAATGATAATGCACATTTTCTGCTCCATTTGCGTGACTTAGCTACAGCAGGACATGAGGTAAAGCCTTTGTCGCCTAGCCACTAGCAGGCAAGATCGATCACTCGCATCCTTCAGTTCACGAATCAACGCGCCTGCCTTAAAATTAGTAAGCTGCTCGCAAAGAAATCTTACCGAGGCAATTTTGTTTTCTGTGAACGATGCACCGTAGATTTGTCTTGATTATTCAACAAAAAAAAACTTGAGAAAAATAAATGTCGCGACCTTTTAGAAAACGCCGTGTCTAAGAGCTAGACGCGGAATTTTGTAAAAGGCTCATTAAATTCAGTATGTTTTCGTAGTTTCTGCTTGAAATTATTGTCTATGAATTTCATGGCCCAATCTTTCGCTTTGGCTGAAAATCTCGGCGGCAAAAACTTTGTTCAGTGTCCCTTTAAGGGCAGGTGTAGATGCAATCATTTCAGTCGCAAATCTTTTTGCTAGTCGGTCGGCTGGCTAACAATAAGGGTACTAACTAGAGTTCCAGATTTCATCAGCAACACATCGTCATGGCTTCATCAGATGCTGCATTATATACATTCTATCCTCGTTTTTAAATAGGTGTACCGTATGGTCCACTGTTACAGGAAACAAGCGAGCTCATGGACAGTGAGCTATGTGGTGCTAACTGGCAGCGAGGCTTGTGAATGGGACGCATGCGCATAGAATCGGGGTGCGCCCAGTTTTGTCTGCCATTTCTCCGCCTGTAAGCATGACAGCATTGGAAAGCGCATCCGTATTTTAGCTGCGCAATTTATCTAGCCCAGTGCCTCCTGCTTCAGGGATTTCCTGTGAGCACAAAAAATGCATGATTTTAATCGTTGCTGCAGTGTTTTGCAAGTTGTCACCGTAAAGCACATCATATTTTTCGCATAATGCTCGCTGCAACTAGCAAGTTTCGATGACTCAAAATGCTGTTCAGGTCTGATGTAGCAAACATTTTAAGCTCGTCCTCGTGACCATGAAATATTGGTTTATTAAATAATGGAAGGCAGAGTTGGTATCAGTTGATTTACAGTGTGAAAATGAAAAGTGCGAAGGACCGTGCCTCGCAAGTAAGCCCCGAGAGCATGAGCAGAGAAGTAGCAGATGAGGATGCTCATGCGCTGCATTTCCATATCTCACCAGCACTAATGCTTGACGGACTGCTGGCCACGCACTAGCGTGTTCTTTCTGAAACAGGACTTTGGCCCTGTAAGGAAGTTCTTGAAGGGCATAAGTAAAACGTAGAATGGGCCCCCTAAATGCACCCATTTTTGAACCATTGGGCTTATGAATTAGTGTCCTTTTCAAAATACAACTATTCTGAGCTATAAATTGTGACAGAACAGTGCACGAAGTTTATAAATGGGAAAAAAGTCTTTAAATGTCCCCTTTATACATAGTGTTCTTGTGATGTCACTTCTGCCGTTGTCGCCCTCTCCCGCCATGCCCGGGTAACTCCCTGGGTACCTACGGCAGTTCACGTGCTGCAGTGCGGTTTGTTGGGGGCTCGTCATCTGTTGCTGTGAACGATGTGGAAGCATTGTGGTTTTTTGTTGTTTTACTTTAACGAGCTCATTGGATTAGGAAGGCCTCGCTCGTTCACTCGATACAAGACCAGATAATCAAGATGTGCGACACATATACCAGCCACGGCGTATACCGGCTGCCCGCCACAACCTATGAGGGCCTATTATCTTGCTTTCACTACAAATTGCCTGGCCCCAAAAACAAGTGAAAGCTCAAAATCTCTTGAGCCGCAATTTTAAGAGTGGATGTGCGAAGCGCAGCTGCTCCCATCGAAAACTAGTCGTGCAGAGCTAGGCAAGTTTACAAGAGATATAATGTTATGAATATATTGTCACGGCCTACGCCACCAAAGTAGCAATGCCCCCCCCCCCCAAGTGTTTTAAACAGTGCTGATGTTGAGCTTGAGCCTCTATGATTGCAATTTGTGGAAATAGTCGAGGAAAATATTATACAAGGCAGATAGCGACTTTGCGTGGTGTGTGCCGCGGTAATGCCAGTCATCACTTTATTTTTCGCGTATGCTTTAACACACTTTTCACTTTGTATTTTGCTTTTGTTGTACGCTAATGTACAGTGGAGTCACTGAACATGATAGAGACCGTGTATAGAATTGATTGACTAATTAAAAAAAATCCTGATGCCCAACTTGAACCGATCGGCTATACTTCAAAGTGAACTAATATTGTTTCCCATTCTTTATAGTTTGTTTCAATGCAATACCAAATCTCCGCGATCGCCATCACGATTTTAACCGCCTTCCTCGCCATCATGATTTTAACTGCGGACAAGTTTGTATGTACAGTATCTTGGTAAGCTATATCTGTTTGCAGGTAAATACTTGGCTATGGCACTTACCCGTAATGAAGTTGCACCTGAAGATGCAAATATTGCAAAGTTTCTTCAAGTAGCTTTTGTTAATCTGCACCAGCCAAATACGCTGGTACTTTTAGGAAAATCGGAATGTGCGTTCTCAATTTCAGGTTATAACTTTCAGCGAAGAAACACCCTAAGCTCTGCTCCCTCTGCGTGGACTACTAAATCAACTTGCCTCACTAGCAGCTCATAATTTCTCAAACTTGCATCGTGAGGCAAAACTAAACGGGTGCAAGCACGAGGAGACAACATGGCAGTTGTAGGCGATAGATTCGGTTGGTGCCCGGGCATGTTGGTGGCGCATTTCGGAAGTGACGAAAAGGCGCTGCGAGATGCACGTGCACACTTTGTATAGTTGCTGTATTGGACAGCAAACTTTTTTCTTATCTGAGCAGTTTTACCAAAGGAAGCTTCATCATATGGAGTGATAAATGAAGCGAATCCACAGGTTGAACCACATCATAGCCTCGCTGTGCTTTTGTACTTTGTTTAGCTCGCAAAATTTATTTGTACATATAAGTGACAACTTGCCAGTAATAAGGCAGCACTTGTTTCTTTACCATATGATCATCTCCTGTGTGCTGCTGCCTCAATATTTCAAATTCTAAGCATTTACACCATTGTATGCTAACTTTTCCTTCAAAGTGAGACAAGCCACATGTGTATCGTAGATCAAGAAGCATGCCAGTTTTACGTACTTGCAAGGTAAACATCAAAAATGCACAGTTGATCAAAAATACTAGTTTAATGGTGCATCTACATAGCAAAGCACCTGTGGCACCTCGGGAACAAGATAATGCCACATATGTTACAAGAGCTAATTAAAAAAGATAGGGGACGTTCCGTGAACAAATAGAAACAAAAATAAAATGGCACGTGGCAGTGAGCGAAGGCAGCAAGGGGGGGGGGGGGGGGAGCCCGTGGGACTTCAGCGGATGAGCGTAAGGTGTGTGTTTAATATGTGGAAGAAAAAAAAAATTCAAAATTTTGGCGACTGAAATGAGGGTGACTTAGTGAGTGCGCTCATGACGAGAGTAAACACGGTTATTATTTTTTTTTTCAAATCTCTTTTGAAAGCCACAAAAAATCTGTATGTGGTGCAGCCTAACAGAAGGTCCGTGAAAGCAAATTATGAATTTGTCGTTGTACAAAGGCCTATTTTTTTTTTCATGCGCACCATCCTCGCCGCGGTGGTCTAGTGGCTAAGGTACTCGGCTGCTGACCCGCAGGGCGCGAGTTCGAATCCCGGCTGCGGCGGCTGCATTTCCGATGGAGGCGGGAATGTTGTAGGCCCGTGTGCTCAGATTTAGGTGCACGTTAAAGAACCCCAGGTGGTCTAAAGTTCCGGAGCCCTCCACTACGGCGTCTATCATAATCATATAGTGGTTTTGGGACGTTAAACCCCACATATCAATCAATCAATCATGCGCACCATAAATAGTGCTCAAAATTTAATTGCATATGTTGTTTTCATCCTCGCTGTATTCCGTGCTGTTTATGATGTAAAAAAAAAGTAGCACGCTGAAGTGGTGCTGCTTTTGGGCAATAGTTGAAAATGGCGGGGTGCATGAATGCGGAATACTGCCGCTTACACTCAAATCACTCTTGTGGTCACCTCCCACTGTTTGCAGCATGTGTTCTGTATACACAGCTGCATATTTCCTAGCTAGAAAAATTTGATTTTAGGTGTTTCACGCCATTTTCCATGTAAATATTCCACAATTGCACACACTGATCAGCAGGCTTTCAATTGCGCTGAAGGACACAGGTGCCATAAAATTCATAGTCGATTCTTTCAAGAAACCGTATGGAAAGGCTGAAGCTTCATGCGTACATACACACACACATACCATATTGTTTTTTGTACTTTATGAAAGCTGCGAAGGTCTCATGTGCCTCCAAGCGTAACCTGTCTTATTTATTCTCCATCACCACAAAAGTTTTGTGAGTTTCAAATAAAAAAACTTTGTGCATGGCCACTTTTGGGTAATTTTTTTGTGTAGGTGTTATTTGAGCAGCCTACAGTGTTTACTTTATAAGCCTGTATGTATATGTTGCATTATAAGGATGCAGAATGTGTGTAGCTGTACAATATAGATGAAGTGTAAAAATTAAGTGTGTCTATTGTAGTGTTCTTGCAACCAATCTTACCCCCGTATTCTAGAACGTCCCTCCACTCAACGCTTCACGTTCACTTGAGATGGCTGATGGGAGCGCCGTCTCTAAGCAGAGAAAATTGCTGCATGTCAGCAATAATCTGCTGTGATTCTCGAGTAGCGCAGCGTCGCTTTCAAACGAGCAGCGGCACAGTGCTCAACACTGTCAAGTGAAGGGTGAAAGTCGAGTCGGGGAGCGTTTATGAATATGGGGGTTAGTTTTGTTGTCTTGTTAACCTGCCATTAACACTGGATTGATGCTACTTTGCTCTAGCTGTACAGTGCTCTCCAAGGCTCAAGGAGGCACCGCACGGGGAAGGCTCGGAGCAAACCATGCGTGAGTTTCCTTTCATTGTTACACTATGCACGTATTAAGTGATAGACTTTAATGTATGCTATTTGTATTGTGCAAGTTTTTGGAGACATACAACTTCCAACACTTATATGGTCTGACGAAAATCACGCAAGAATGAGAGAAGCTTGTGCAAAAATTATGCAAGAGTGTAAGAAGCTTTTGCAGAAGTCTGTGAAATGAAGTTTTGAAATTTTGTGGCAATGTGTCATTGTACAGTGGTCAACAGTCTTGCTGAGCATGCTTGACTGCAGGGCTCCCGGCTGCACAGGCGCATCTACGGAGTGCCTGATGCATGATGGGCCAAATGTCAGCCTGCACACTGGTGCCTCTTATCCCCGTTTGTCTGTTACATCAGTGTCTCTTGTAAAGGGGATCAACTGTGCTACCTTTTTTTTTTCGAATGTAATGAGTTCTTTTTCCAGATTATTGTTGTTTTAAGGTAGAGCCTCACATTTCTATCAAATACTGAAGATTCTATTTTTCCTTCTAGATGCTATGAAGTCACTCCTTGTGTTACAATAGAGTGAACACTGTTATGAGAAAAGCTACTTTATGGAGTTAACTCACTCCATATTGACTTAACACACAGAATTGGTGAAAACTACACTCCATTCCAGCTGCATTAGGAATAATATTCATTTGCATACTTCTGTTTCTTTTGTTTGTTTGTTGGCTGGAGGTTTGGAGTATAGGGTGGCCAGAGGGCACTGTGTAGTCTTTTTTCATCTTCCCAATTTTGTGAACATCAATTGATAGCCGTATGGGAAGCAGCCAGCATGCTGAAACAGCGGTGCAAGCATGCAAGATGTTCACCATTGCATGCAGTCAGTTGCTGTGAGCAACCTACTGCATACAATTAACTGCGAGTGGTGAACTAACGCTGCACTATGTGTGCCTCCTGGAAAGCTGCAATGGTAAAGTGCCACAATCGTATAGTAACATGGATAACATCGCAATTTGTTTGTTGAATAATTTTGCAACAGAATCAATGAAGTTTTGGATAAATTTGTGTATCTGCCTGGTTCATCAAAGCTACAGAGTCTAATGCGGTATATACTCGCGTATTATGTGTACTTTTTTTGTCAATCCGGTCATGTGCAAAGCTAGTAGGAATCGCTGGCCTAAAAGCTCAACTGGGAATATATGTTGCAGGCGCTGTCACAGCTGTCTCAAAGCGGATTGTCATTTGTTTGCTAAGCCTGTTCAAATGCCCCCATTTTCTTGAAGTTCTTCCGAACAGTGCTCACAAAAACCAGTTCCCACGACAGGGTTATACCAGAGAACATAAGTATTCTCCAATAATTGTCGGGAACCCAACGTAAAGTAAGATGCAGACAAGGAAGCGCGATGCCAACACAGTGCTGTGTGTGTCGCCCTTCATGTGTGTGTGTGTGTGTGTCCATTCCTTGTCCCAGTCTTCTATTGCGTTGTGTTCCCTCCGATATCTAACCAACACACCCAAGCTTCTGTGCTAAGTCTTATTCAACGCACTCTTCTGCTGGCTCCCATACTGAATATTGCATGTCGAAGAACTCCGCGCTGATGTGCTTAGCGGTAGCACGGTTTCAGTTTTCTTCGGTAAGCTTTATAACAGCAATCTGCCTCGTATATAATTATTGTAGCCTATCACAAGGAACGGTAAAAACGCAATGGCCAGATGGCGATACCGAAAAAAAAAATGAGTGCGAAAACCTGTCTCATCTAGTTGATGTGACAGGTCCTTGCACGCGTTCAACATCTGTGCTGTGTCTCGGGAATACATTCTTGCCGTGGAAGAGGTGGGAAGATAGGAGGCAAACCTTTAGGCATTTCGGACTACACATAAACAGGTTTCAGTTTTCAAGTTCGATATTCTAGGGAAAGCATAAAAGTTCATGGAAGAAGGGACCTTGCACTCAGTCCATTTTGTGTAAGACTGCACTCGCCTGCTCGACAAGAGATGTGCCTGACCAGAGCATCATCAAGTCAAATGTGTCTGTGTGTGTGCTGGCAAGGTGGCTCGGGCTGGTTGGGGAGGGCAAAGTATGCGAGCAAAAAGTTTCTTGTAGTAAAGCAGGCTGGCTAATTATACTTATGAGCAAATTATGTGAGGATGCGAATTGTGCGAGTAAATATGGTATGTACTCTTGTATGTTTCAGCTCTATTACTACGGATCCTGCGGATACAACTTGGCATCCGGCAGCAACAAAGACAGGTTCTGCAGGAGGTGCGACAGCTGAAGCACAAGGTACGGCTCTTGTCCGTGGCTCAGCACGCCCAGCCAGCACAGCGCCCCTCTGACCTTCCCCGGCTGCCTGCTGGTACAATTGGAGAAGTGGAGGCAGCAGAGGCAGCTGTGCAGAGTAAAGCTGTGGCTGCGGCTTTGGTGTATATTTCTTGATTTTTAATATGCCTATGTAACATGCAGAAATTTAGTACTGCTTTAAGATACTGTGTTTCGGGAAACAAACTAGTCAGGTTATCTCATGAGCCACTGTACTACAGTCGAATATGAATAATTCGTACTCAAAGATGCCAGAAAATTTGTTCAAATTAAAAAAAGCTCAAAATAATGAAAGTTACCGTAATTACTTGAATCTAACACGCTCCTTTTTTCCGGCTAAGAGAGTTCATAAATCGCATGTGCGTTAAAATCGAGTACGAAAAAAAAATGAATATGGTCATTCTATTGCCATCGCCACTTACAAAATGGCCGCCCCCTACGTGCGTCGGCATGGCGCGTTGGTCATTTCTGCCTA
This sequence comes from Rhipicephalus microplus, assembly GCF_043290135.1. Classification (NCBI taxonomy): domain Eukaryota; kingdom Metazoa; phylum Arthropoda; class Arachnida; order Ixodida; family Ixodidae; genus Rhipicephalus; species Rhipicephalus microplus. The sequence continues at coordinate 239,101,606 of NC_134702.1, forward strand.
TGTGTTTCCCATGCGCGGCACTTCATACGTGTGCTGAGGAGTTCGTCATCTTGTAGTACATTAGCATCGACGGCATGGTAGGGCCGACTCCAAAAACTTGACGAGTGCACCACAATGCTGCTTCTAAAAGAAAAGTCGTCGCGTGTGCCGGAACGGACAGAAATCGGGCCGCATCGCGGTCATTCGTAGTTCCCGAAACGTGCATGCGGGACTGGCGGAAACAAAAGCAGAATATTGTCGACAGCAAAGATTCACGCAAAGGCTTCAGTGGACCACAGCAGGGTCGGTTTCCACAAATTGAAGAGCTGCTCGGCGAGTATGTGATTAAGCAGTGAGCGGCACAGCGGCCCGTGACGACAGAACTGCTCCAAGTGCAGGCTATGCAGTTAGCCTTAGAAAAAGGGCTAATGCAGAGCCATTTTAAAGCGAGCAGGTGCTGGCTAACGAACTTTTATAAAAGAAAAGGCTTTTCTCTCCGAAGGCGAACGGGCATATGCCGGAAGTTGCCGGAGGAGTACGAAGAAAAGCTTCCGAGTCTTCAGAGGTTCCTCCTAAACTTGCGGCACAACAACGGCTACCTGCTTGGGCAAATCGGGAATGCCGATCACACGCCTCTTTACTTCGACATGCCGGGCACCACAACCGTCTAGCAGAAGGGGGCGAAGCAAGTTTGTGTACTGACATCGGGCCACGGTAAAACTAGAGTGACAGCAATGCTCTGTTGCACGTCAGATAGGCATAAGCTTCCCCCGTACTTCATATTTAAACGGAAGACGCTCTCAAAAAGAGTCGTTTTCGTGAGTGGTGTGATCAAGCGGGCCAACGAAAAAAAAGGGTGCGCGTTGCAACCGATGTCTTTTTTTTTTTTGTGTCGTGGAAATCGGGCGCGCGTTACAATCGAGAGCGCGGTAGAATAGAGTAAATACGGTAAACGAGCGGAGGGCTCACCATGCAGTGGTGCATGTGCATGGAGAAGTTTTATTCACAAATTACAGGACATCCGTCATTAATTAAAGTAGTCAATACATCTCTGTACACGTTGGCCTTGCAACGAGTCAACAAGTTTTGCGTGCAGTTTGCAAAGCATTTGTACTTCGGCTTCAGTATTCTCCTGGCAAAAGAAGTTGCGCGCGGCAATGTCCAGTGCTGACACTCTTCGAAGACAACTGTGTTTCCACTGTTACCATCTGCGCTGCAGCCGGAGCGTGGCCAGCACATGATGAGAATGGAGGAGCGTCTCCACCTGGAGAAAAGCAGATCGGCATTCGAGAGAGAAACACTCCACGGCAGCTTTTTTTTTTTTCCTCTTCATGCGCGGTGTTGAAAGGAGAAGAGTTTCTACATAGCAGGAACGAAAAACAGGGAAGCGTGACACCGGCACGTTGCAGATCGGCATGAGAGAGCCAACTCTGTGCGACAGCTTTTTTTCCCCTCTTTCTCTTCATGCGCAGTGTTAAGAAGAGAAGGGTCTCTACGTGGCAGGGACGGAAAAAGCCGAAGCGTGGCACAGGAATGTCGCAGATTGGCATTTGGCAAACATTCCACCGCAGTCTTTTCTTTCCTTTTCTTCATTTTCTTCTTCAAGCACAGCGATGAGGTGTCTGAAGTGCCACCGCAGGATTGGGCGGGGTGCTGAGAGCATTTTCGGAGCGCGGTATAGCTTTGATAGGACCTCAGCGTCAGTTCGAATTAAGTGTGTTGGAATTAATTAGATTCGACTGTATTTACTATAGTCTGTGAAGTCCGAGTGAACTGTCCTAAGCTAGCAGACGATGTAGGCGGCATCGTGTGTTTGATGGGCAGTGACTAGCAATAGCCTGCTTAAAACAGACATTCAGTAATTTTGTTCATTTATCACCCTATTTCGTGTTCGCTGCGGCTCTCTCTACTTTGAGCTACAGTTCACCCTGCCTGGTGTTAGCCGATTTCTTACTTTTTTAAAAATCTAACATGCACCCAATTTCGCAGTGTGAAGAAAAATGCACCTTTGTTTATTGTGATGAAATTTCTATAGCGACATGCCTCTTTTTTGGCTATCACAGAAAAATATAAACAGCAAATGGTGCGACCATCTAGTGCGACCTTTATTTTTCTATCAGTTTCATCTATGACCAAGATTTGGTCGCTCTAAGGTTGCCTCTTAGTACGCCTTGATCATGTTCATTTATCTTGTTGTGCTCTGCTTACAATGCATTGATTAAAAACATGTCCAAGCTTCTTTTTGAATTCCACATATTTTATCGTTTTTCACCTGTAGAAGCTACTCCTGGTCAACATTCAGGCAAAGACATTGTAACCTCGAAGAAACGTGTATTGGAATTTGAGCACTGGACAAAGTAATTATACTATTTCATAGCTAGAATCAATATTTATTAAGGGTTATAACAGTGTTGTATTTGATTTCATAACAGCGAAACTGCATTCAGAAAAGGACTCTGAAAGGTTCTCGCACTGAGTGTGAGAGGGCTGATGTGGAAACCATTTTAGGTCAAGTGAGTTGAAGTTAGCGTAAAAAAACAATGAAATGTTGTGATGCCCAAAAATTCAAGTTGTTGTTTTCAGTGTCCTCTTCTTGCAGATTTTTATCATGAAAACATTTCGATGTGCTATTGCGTTTACCCCATCTATGCTTCTTGCATTTTTTTACAGCGCAAGCACCTCCTGCAGATTGGGGGACGTGGCCTCCGAGAAATTGGTGTGAATGCCATGAAGGCTGTATTGCCACATGACGTGCAAGTGCTGTACAGCCTTCATGGCAGAAAAGGGAAAAGGGCCTTTGTGAACCTGAGGCTCTGTAGATTAGTGACAGGTTAGACTTGTTCATTGTTTTATGTGTGTGTACCCTTGTGTATTCTCTGTACTGCAGTGCTTCATGTGTACTATGGTATTTCTGTTCTTGTATGCAGATGTCGTCTGCCAAAAAGCAGGGTGCGACCAGGCGGAGGCCCTCAACTTTATCAAGAGGTGGCTGCCAGGGTCTGGTGATCGCTGTGGGGGCAGGAAGCGGCGCTTCAGAGAAGCATTTGTTTTGGAGCAGCCCGATGATCCCCACTCTCAGAGTGCAGATTATCGGCTGCTCGCGGCAGCTGGCTTCCTGCTCAGCCACAGCAGCCAGGGCCTTGACAGCACCACTGTCACTGTGCCCCCAACGCAACCTGACCTGCAGTAGAGCGGGCCTTTTTTAGTTGTGTATATATATTTTTCAATGTATACATTTTTTGTTGTACCAAATAAATAAAAAAAAAACAAAGAATAAATAGTCTGCAGACTGTCGGTGGTGCACTGTTCGGCTAGCCTATGCTGATTCGGAAGCACCATCACCATGTTTTAGTTACAAAAAAATGCTCTAAACTATGAATATTCTCAATTACCATGTGGGGGACGTATGTGGGGATTGCAAGTGGGGGACATACGCTTTCAACATTTACTTCCTAACGACTTTTTTCGATCTGCTGTACGAAATACCAGTACCAAAATAAAGCACTCGCTATTGCAAAAGATAAATTGGTAAAAAAATAAACTACGCTTCTTGTGTTAGCAAAGGGAATGAGGTATAAAAGATGAAATAGATCGAGTAACTGCTTTCAGTTCTCAGCATTCAATTTTCTGTTGCCCCAAGTATACAGGGCTGCAAAGCTACAAGAGCGGGTCATCGAGGCATATTGTTTAAATCTTCCGGTAAGAAAAATTCCCTACTAATAATGCTTACATAATGGCAAGCCAATCGGTAGCCAATATTCGTCGTGCAGGAAACATCGGTGTAATAACGGCATTTGATTGGCTGCAATGTGGCCCTGGATTGGTCCAATGTCGGTCGTACATCCGTAGCCGATATTCGTCGTGCAGCAAACATCGGCGTAAAAATGGCATGTGATTGGCTGAAATATGGCCCAATGTTGGCCGAACATTGGCAGCTTTGTCGGCAATACGATGGGCCTTCGTCGGCCCAATGTTGGTTGCATACTGGCTAAAACATCGGCAAAACGTCGGCCCATCATTGGCTTGAACGTCGGCCCGACATTGGAAGAAGTTGCACTTCCGACGTCGGCCCGACGTCGGTGCCGATGTTAGCCGATGTTGGTCCAAGATTGGTCCAACGGCGGCGTGCTGCCTGGGTTACAGCAAACTGGGACTCTCCACCAGCACTGTTGATGTGATTCTCTTTCCCCGTGCGCACGCATGCCTGGTGAAGCGCGCGCAAGCTGCTCTCATCACCATCCTCAAGACTCCTGTGCTATTTGAGCACTTGTGAACTGAAGGAACATTAGTGCCTCCCAATCGAAGTCCACTGGACTCTTATTAGTGAGTGCTATCGACCACAATTTTTTCCGTACAAAGATTACGCGCTTCGGCGAGTGCTTCACGCGCTTTCTACGACGCGCCAATCCAACCCGTTGTCCTCCTCTCGATGACGATACCTCTCCGGCCTTTGGGAGCTTTCCTAGTCAGCTGCATGGCGCATGGGGGCTTGTGAGTCCGTTGCGGCAAGTGAATCGAATGAGCCTCGCCTCTCTTTCTTTTTTGTCTTTTTCAATGTTTGCCTGCCTATATTTTTTATTCCCCATACCCCATTCCTGTGCTGACCTGTTGAGGTGCCCTTGTAAGGAGAGACAGTTACGGATCGGCACTTTTCTTTTCTTCTGTTGTAACTACTTATATATTTTCGAGAAGGAGGGACGCCGGACGCGCTGAAACGCGCATGCGTCAAAGCAACGCAGTGCGCGCCTGCGAGTATATGGCAGAACCGGTGCCCGGCGTGGCAACGCCGGCGTGACGCGACAAAATGAACACCGGAACGCACGCGCGCCGGGTCTCGTCGAAGTGTATTGGTTTCTTGACTGTGGCATGTAGTCATGTTCTCACATGACACGCATCTCATGATTAGGATATTTGCACCAATTACCTACTGTGATGAGTGAAGAAAACGACAATGACGGAAATGCGGGGCAAGACACGTGTAATGTGCGCGTGAGTGTCAGCGAATCAGCTGATGACCTGTGGTGGCCCACAGAGGTGGCGTGCCACAATTGGGCCACGGGCGACCATCACGTGGCAGTGGGCTTTGTGGCTGGGCACGAGACGAAGCAGCGGCAGACGGGAGACAGCGGGCCGAAGCGTCGGACGCAGGCGATCCAGGTTCCGGCCAGGGAACGCGGCCGTCCATGCTACTGCCGTCCAACTACCAGCTGGGGCGGCGTTGCCGGCACGAGTACTGCATCTCGGGGCGCGGCCTGGCCTGCTGTTCTCTTCCTTGCCGAGGGCGTCGCGGATCTCGGCGAGGCGTCTCCACGGTCAGCCGTTCGACACAGTGATGAACGTGGCCTGGCTAATGGTCATGGTTGCGTCGAGCATCGCGTCTCGGCGCACGCTCTTCGCTGGACGGGCTGGCCATGCCTCGCATGGAGCATCGCGTCTCCGATGCGGGTTGACTGCTCCGTGGCCACACCCATGCCATCAAGCGCCGGTGTCACCAGAGCGTCGCACTTCGGCAAGGGACGAGCGAGAGGTTCTGCCGGGCGAGACGCGGGAGTGCGCACAGAGGAGCACGGAGCCGGGCGAGGTTCAGGGTGGCCGAGGATCCAGGTGCCAGGGGAGTTCTGGCTGAATCGAGGATCGCCAAGCGGTGCCGAGCCGTGCCGAGCGACGCGCGAGACTCGGACGTGGGCCACGAGCTCATGAGCTGCAGGGTGCACCCGAGGGTACCTGGCAGTGCCCTGGCCAAGAAGAAGGAACGTGCGGAAAAGAGAGCTCGAGGGTTGAGGCCACGAAGGCAGAGGAAGCGGTGCGCCACTTGAGAGGACGAGTTCCTGGCAGCGGTCCTCAGCCGGACGTGAGACCCGTACATGTCGGCCAGGTCGAGCTCTGGTGTGTTTGTTCAAGGTCCAAGGCCGAGACCTGCCGAACGGCTCCTGCCTGGGTGCAGTGGCCGGGAGCAGGTTCGTGGACGAGGCCTACCGGGTGTGGTCGTCGTGAGCCGTGGACTGATCCTGGACCTCCGGAGTTTCGACCCTGACTGCTGGGTTGGCCGCGACGTCCGACTCAACGGCGCTGCACACGGTAGCGTATCCGTGCGTCGTCAGCCGTTCCACCCGTGCCATGAAATAAAAAGTTCATGTCAATCCTTTCTCGTCCGCTATCAACAAACATAGTGACGAACGTCCTTAACCATCACACCTACCTTTGTCATCTATTGACGTCATGTAATACCTAATTTCGAATATGTGAAGCTAGTGAAACAGCCGCGAGCGCATGAGTGTCTTATGCAGTCATATTGTTACATGACACGCATGTCATGATTATCATGTTTGGATGTGTCATTTACCTATGTCGTCCGTGCACTTTACCTAATACCGAATTTGGTATATCTGAAGCTACCGAAAAGGCCACGAGCGCATCATGAGCGTAGCATGTAGACATGTCGTTACATGACACGCATCTCATATTTAGAATGTTCGCACCAGTCTCATACCTTCGTCATACCTTCACGTCCCGTAATACCGAATTTCGTATAATTGAAGCTAGGGATACAGCCGCCAGCGTATCATGAGCGTGGCATGCAGTCATGTTGTTACATGACACGCATCTCATGATTATCTTGTTTGCACCAGTCAGATACCTTCGTCATCCATCCACGTACCGTATTACCAAATTTCATACATGTGACGCTAGAGAAATGGCTGAGAGCACATCATCAGCATGGCTCGTAGTCATGTTGTTCCATGACACGCATGTCATAATTTTCATGTTAGAGTCTGTCGCTTGTGTTCACCATGAAATCATGTCATACCATACCATATTCGCAACATGTGATGCGAACGGAACCACCGCAAGAGCAGCAACACCGTGAAATGTAAACATGACATTCATGTCATAAATATCATAACTTTATGTTATGACTAGTGAAATATGCTCGTCATATAGCCATGTTATGTCATATCAAGTTTGGTGTAGATACCATTATCCCCACGGCCAGGAAAGCTAAAAGTCATAGGCGGCTTGGTGGATAGAGAGAAAGATAGATAGATACGCTCAAAGTCATCGAAGTTCGCTAAAAAATGCTTCGCATTTAAACAAAGCACGTGGCTCGGAGACGGGTGTGCGCGCCCATCTCAGAGGTGATAAGGTGTAGAACCCAAGGCAATGGCTAGGCGCCACCGCCATCTCGTCTTAGCAAAGCGTTGAAAAGGCTCCCCGTTCCATTGCAAGCGTCGCATGGTCAGCGCAGCGTGATAAGCGCTACGGTCCTTAAAATTACTTATGTATAGCTTTTCTAGTAAAAGACGCACATGCACAATATATACGTGTTATTATGGTGCCCCAGACTTGCACAATAATTACTTTTTATTTGACCATTGCACAAGCATGAACGCTCAACCTTGAGCAACTTTGGTGGGCGCTACGGATGGGGTCGGCTGTTTCAAGTACCAGACGCCGTTAAGAGTGAACAAACAGACAAATGTACTAACAGACAGACCAAGATTTTTGTGTTTAAGGTCCCCAGGAAAGGCTATCGTTTTTAAAGTGAAACCGTTTAATCAATCCAGTGTGACCTTTGATCGTAGAACATGGCACACTTATGACCTCGCTTGCAGATCAGGCTGCCAGTTGTTTCTTCTTCGCCAGGCCCCCGTACTATACGAACCTCTAACTTAGAAGTATAGTAAGTTTCCAGCATATGCGGACATCTTGCAGAGGCATCGCACCAATAAGTGAGGTGTGAATCAGCAGCGAAAAATAGGCGGATCTGAGAATCTATTCGTACCAGCATCTACTTTGCCTCTGCTACATCTTGACCCGGCAATTCGAAACCAGCGTGAGGTTGTACAAAAGCGTGAAACCATTTTTTTTACTGTCACAGGCAAGTTACGCCAACATAGCGGCAGTCTTTTCGATCCTCCGTGGGAGCGCCGCAGTGCGGAGGAAAAATCGGGCCACGCCTACCTCTTGAAATATGCTCTCTCTGTGCACCTCAGATGGCCTAAGAGAAACACGCCCCGCGCCTGCGATCTCGAAGGCCATAAACTGGGTCTACTTTGAAATGAGGTATGTTATCACGTTGCACGCGTTGTAAAGAGGCCGCACAGTTCCTTTGTTTTCACCGCGCCACCGGACGACCTCGAAAAAGAAAAATTTTGGTGGATCTGACGAACACCCCTTCGCAAAATAAGTAGTCACGCGAGCGACGACCGCATTGGTCGCCGTAAAGCCCCTAAAGCTTCGCAGAGTAACGACGTACGTGGTTATTCACATGCCTCCGCTATGTTCCCTCTCCTCCGACTTTTTCGAGGCCAGTGCTGCGTAGGTATTGGCCATATGCCGTCACGTGGGACCACTCGCTGTGTTCGTTGCTTTACAGTCTCTCGCGACTACCATCTTTGCTCATGAGGTGCGTACTCCTTAGGCCACAGCGCATCTGTTTGTTGAATATGAAGTTGTCCTCCCATGGGCGCTATGCTAGCTATGAAATACTTTTCGCCCAGAAATGACGTCACTGTTTGTTGCCGCGAGTGGTTGTTGCGCCTGTGTGATGCCAGAACAAGTCTAATGACGGTCGAAAGCTTTTCATGATACCACCCGTTAAGTGCAATGAGTTGCGACAAAAGACATAGTTGCATAGAATCGGAAGAGAGAACTTCAGGCCGACATTTTCGAATCCACTTTACGAAGTATTTTGCGCGTCTCTCTATATGGGTGTGGTTCAATGTTTGCTGAATTCAATGCTTCCTCTGACGATGTAGACTAGTCTAAGTTAATTGCGAAGAATGTCGCGATCTCTCATTCAAGTTTGAATAACGCTTCTAAGGAAGCTGTTTTGTTTTTGTCAACAATACGTCCTTGCGTGTTCTGCTTGTTATGCGCTGACTGGTTCGCAGTACTGGTTTTTGCGTTTAGCATGTACAAGGAAGGATTCTCGAAATTGTGATTGCGATACTTCAGAGATTTTGCGCTGTTTTAAATAAACAAAACTGTAGTACACAACTCGCGCCCTACTGAAACGTTCCGTATGCGATGTCCAATAATTTCGTATGTTTCCGTAAGAATCTTACGGAAATATATGGGAAACATGTGTTTTCTTTACGGAAACATATGAAATTATTGGACTCGTATACGGAACGTTTGAGTACATTAGGATTCGTACTCACCTTTATTTTTTAATGCCTGCTCGTATATTTCAGTGCAAATTGCTCTCTGTGGCTCTCTTACGTTGACCGATCAGTTAGGGGACTCGCGAGGTGAGAGCAGCTATGCAAAGCGTGCATGCCTTTGATTCATTAGTTGCGTGCATCGTTTAGGAACCTCACACATTGGTGCCGTTTCGTGTAATAGGTTAATTGCTATTTCGTGAGAAAATTTGTATACGCGAGCGCAGCTCTCGCGAAGTAATCGCGTATGGTGGCACACTGGTTCATTCATACGCTAGCTCATTCTTTCAGCGGTATAGTTCGTGCCGGAGATATGTCCATATGCCGCACTTCTGAAATATCATTGGACAGTTTAACCTTTTCACGAAACAGTCACTGCTGTTCGAATGTATCAACTATGAATGATGTGTGCCTTCTGAAACGTTAGATATGCACCAAACGCTAAAAATAGCCGTCAGCTAGTGCGCCATCATCACCGTCTTGCGTCGACTGTGTGAACGTAAGTTGCTGCTTCCGCTGCCTGACAGTCACTATGAACGTACTCTGCACACACTTTATACCCTATATACGTCGAAGTTTGCGCCACCCATGCATTGAGTAAGTAAAGACAGCCGCACTGTCCCTTCGGGCGCCATCGCGCCAGCTAATAGAAAGGTAAGCCATAGCGGTTGCACAAAAAAGTTTGAGCGATGGTATTTAAGGTGTGAAACTTATTCGCAGACGATCTAAACTATGGCTCAAAAAAACAACGGGCCTTCTCATTAACGATCTCGTTCTAGGTTTAAGAACATACATTCTAAGGGGTGGTGCTGCAAACAAAGTTAACATCCGGTCACTGCAATGCCAAGTGACTTTTCAAGGCTTAATCACACGTAGGCATTGTGCGTGGCACTGTACAGAGCTGTCATGCGCCAACTTTACATTCGTCAGGATAATTTTAGGGTGACTTAGACGGCTGGCGCGAATCCTCTCAGCGCGCTGTCTGCTGAGCAAGCGCTCTCGTCGCGAAAGGGCGTCAGCTACCCAGAAGTAAGGTAGGTGGCGGCAAGTTCGAAAACAGTGCGAAGGAAAGGAGACAGAGGAGAAACGAGAGAGTCACTACTTTGCAAAATTTTAGGGGCTTGACATTGTCATTCATCGCCGAGCCCTCGGACGTGGTGAGTGCGCATGCGGGTCCTTTCATTTTCACATCCATATTTTTTCACTCGCTCGCAGCGGGCTAGGTGTCGCTTTCTTTTTTCAGTCCGTGACGCACTCGATTCGACAAAGGCATGGCATCGTCAAATTACATAGGTCGCGAAACTTAGAACTAAAAGTGTCGGAAACCTATTGCCACAGGCATCAACGCCCGCCAATGATTAAAGCACGACTAGGTAAGCAGACGACAAAAACCAAAACTAAAAACTACTTATGGTTCCTCCTTAAATTAGTCGTAATGTTATATATGTCAAAGCTAACTATAAACTAACTTTAAAGTGTATCTCGCACCTGGCTAAATGGTTGATTGCCTCAATTGTTTGTGAGGTGCCAAAAATGGAGAGGGGGCGTATCCAGCCAATCTTCCATCAGAGCTTGCGTTTAGTTCTGCGTTTTCTTGTTTCGGTGCATTACCAGGTAAATGAAGCATTGCTCAGTTTTTCGTGGTGGTTTTGTGCGTAGCTTCTGTAGCTTACTTATTTTTATGTGATGTTTACTGGTGCGTCATTTCAGAGCTCAACTAGCCCACAGAATGTCCAGATTCCGCTCTGATTGCCGACTGTGAGTGCCGGCTGGCGCACGGCCGGCATGCCCTCACCTTTGGCGATGGTGAACCCGACACGCTAAGCAACGAGACGCTGTGCTCTGCGGCTGCCAAACCTATATCGGAGGTGCTGTCTCGCTGCAGTGGTTTTTTGACGATAGGACAACGTAAGTTTTCGAAATATTATGTTACTTTGCACGTGAGCACTTGTCTCACAATAGCCCCTGCGAAGTTTCTTGTGCATGTTCTATCTAGGTCATTTTGCTACTAGAACAACCTTGCTTCCGCAATGTTTGTTTTTTTCCTTTTCTCTCCCGCATGCGATTTGCGAGGCACAGGGGGCAAAAAAATTGCGTAATAACGGCACGTAAGAGGTCGGCAGTTAAGAAAAATTTTCAATCTCACGCCATGTAGGGCAAATCCGCGTCGTCGCTACTGCTTTCGTTTGCGACGCCATTTTTTTTGCTCTTAGTTGGCCTTTACTCGTGTAGATGTCGACGATGGTGAAGAGCCACCGACTACTATACTCGGCGACAACTCTTCTTGGCACTGAATGGAAAGCTACGAAGGCGGAGTTTCTGCACATGTAGTGCGACGCAAAGTAGTCCCTCTTGGCGTGCGTCTCGTCAAGCTATGGAAAGTAGACACATTTAGTTGGGCGTACGTAGCGAAATACGTACGCAGCACTGCCACGGGAGAGAATTGCGCATGTGCAGTACGTTACGTATCGATTCTAGAGATGCGCGTGTACGCCCGAAAGAAGTGGCGTACGTAACGCAACACTCACTACGCCAAGTTCTCGTGAGACCTCGAAAAACAAGAACGTGGTGGCAGCAGGGGCGTCGACCCAGACAGCACAAGTGGACCTGATGCACTGAATGTGCATTTCACGATGAAAGGTGATGCTTTCATGCCAGACAAGGTAAACTACAGTGGCGCGTTTCGGCATCCTGATGATACCGAAGAAATTGTCTGGTGTGTCACGAAAAGGGGGGGGGGGGGGGCGCTGCGTGCGCTCGATGGTGACGGACGCACTCCACATCGCCTCCGTAGATTTTCTGCTATTTCTGCGGACATCCACCTTGCTACCCCTGACACTTGGATTTATCGTCACCGCCAAGTTCTCCGCTTCGCCTAGACAACACCTTCGTCCAGGTGGGTACAGTTTTGCCAACTTGAGGGACGTCCTTCACCCCCGGCTACAACGCCGCCTCGCTAAGGGCTCTCAGCCCGGCGATGGCGGCCGCTAACGTGGTTACGGGCTATGATCCTACCTCAAGACAAGTGCTGTACATGGAGATTTCATCCTCCGTAAACATTATGCCATCAGAAGACGAATACCTCGACGACATGGTGAGACTGTGGCAACGCGAGCAAGCGAAATCGAAGTCTGCGTCTCAACAACAACGAGACGCCGCAGCGGGCCACCATCCCCGAGCCTTGCAAGGAACGCCGGCGCGCCATCCCTCCGGTGGTGTGCCGACCTCTGCTCCGTCCTCACTGCCAGTGAAGCAACCCAAGTGGCGTCCGCGTCAAACTCCTCGCCTCCCTCGCGACGACTACATCGTAGTAGTGAAACCTCACGTTCCCTGCGAGCTACGCACATTCGTCCCGGCCGATCGCGTGGGCGACGCCATCCGCAGCTACCTCGGCGACCGGACTACCACGCAAATTCAAGTGTGGCCGATCTGGGAACAAAATGTCTTGGTCTGTAGCACCACCATTTTGCCTATGGCACAGCGACTCCTCGGGGACTTTCAGCTGCAAGTGGGGGATCAGCAGCTGCCCGTTCGGGGCCACGCCAAGGCACCACGGGATACATGCAAGGGCGTCATCAACATAACGTCCCCAGGATTCCGGCCCACGCGCAGGAGGCGCGCTTTCCCGCATGGTGTGGGTGGTGTCCCGCGTCACTCTAGGGGAACGGAGAGCAAAACGATAATAACTCCTCTCCCTTTCTGATTTTCTCATTGCTTTCCCGGATTCAAGTAGCAACTGTATGAATCTTTCTTTTGCCGGAGTTATAGTATCGTGGTTGTAATAGGGCGAGTTCCCCAGCTTATTAAAACATAATGCACAGCGCCTAAGGGCGCTCTCGGGAATATCGGCTGTTGTACCGCATTTTAATCGCTACCGTGGAGCCGTGCTTGAAGATATCCAATTGCTTTCTGGGATTTAGGTACTGGCATATGTCTAGTTCATGATGGTATAGAGCGTGTTTGAATCGCGTGGTAAAAAAAAATTCCCTGGGCAGTTTTCTTCTGGTTGTGAGAGCTGTCAGGCCCTTGTAGCTCCATCTATCGTTGAGATGGTGTACTCTACGGTGCCACGTAAAGTTTGAAATAGGGTACGCGTGAAAAAGAGGATTCCTATGGAAGGCACTTTTATGACCCCGCTAAACATTATTTAGGGTTCATTGAGGTAAAGATTCATAGTATAGCAAATCAACAGGGTAATGTTAAAAAGGACGAAGTGCACGTTTTCGAACATTTAGTGTATGTACCATATAGAGGCCTCAATTTACAACACATTCTCGAGTTTTACAAGTTACATGGAAGTTATAGTTATCGACTAATTAGTTAATAAGTACTGATAAACTATGGCATCTCAAGTCAGGCTTCGAAATTGCGAGCAATATTCACCGGGCGCGATATTACGGACGGGGGTATCAACTCGCCGTCCGCACCGCTTAAATCCGGCATACCTCAGGGACTCCTTCGGGCCTCTTTCCTTCTCGGCTTATATCAATAATGCCACCCGTGATATCCCAGCAAATCTAAAGCTTTTCGCAGATGCTTGTGTGCTTTAAAGTAGTCGACGCTCCCAGTGAGCAGGTTCTTTTAAATAACTCTTTATCTAAGATTCCAGTTTGGTGCACAAAATGACAGATTACCTTTACCGCGGGAAAAAATGGGGCGATAACCGTAACCCGCAAACGGATCCAATAAATAACCAATACAACCTAGGCAATCAATTCTTGTCCTTTGTCTTGCAGTATACGCACCTTGGTCTCATCATCACATCTGATTTAAGATGGAACGAACCTGTCTCGTATACTGAGAAAAAGGCTTTGACAATACTAAGCTACTCAAAACGGGAACTCGCTAAGGCATCCGGCGAACCTAAACGACTGCATGTGAAACGTACGTATTACCAATACAAGAATATTCATCGGCTGTCGTGGACCCCCACACGCTAGCTAACACAGATAAACTTGAATCATTACAGCGAAAAGCTGTAAAATTCATATTCAATGCCTAAAAGTAACACATCTCCGTCAGTTTTTTTCTGGAGAGCGCTAAACTAAAAACCCTGGAATGGAGACGTTATCGCGAAATAACGAAGCTGTTCTATCTCATATATAATAATAACTTGGCAATACAAAAAACTAATTATACCAAACCAATTTTGCTCCACGAAACACGTGCCTCCAATCATGAAAGAGTGACTGAGCCCCTATATATACAGGCATGCTTTTTTTTGGCGCAAGCAGAGAGTGGAACAATTTACTACCAAAAATTCTTGAAAGTGTCGATCTCAACTAGTTTCTTCGTGCGTTAGCTGTTTCACATGGCTCATAACTACACCTTCACATATATTACAGTGCGCTTCTATTTAATACCCACCTTGATCAAACTGATTACTTGAGGTTCAATGCCTCGCTTCTGAGCGATTCTTCAATGCTTCGATTCTGCATTGTCTCGCTTCTTAATATTGCCGAATTTATTTTTGCTACAGTTGGTATTTAAGTTCTTTTTACTTTTTTCCCAAACAACATAACCTAGTGGGAACTGTTTTTATAGTTTTTGTGTTGTTTAGTGTATTATGGCCATTCTTGGGATTGTGGACCGTATTTCATGTCGCTTCTGTTTTTTTTTCATTTTGAATTTTCGCACTTTCATTCAACACTATCTATCCTGCTGTACCTCCTACACAATGTTGCGCCCACTGCGTCACACACCCCTGCCCAAAGTCCAGCATTAGACTGGCAGTTTTCTCTAAAAATAACAAATCTCTAAATAAATAAATCCACTTCCTCTTTTTTTAATATGCAACTCTCCAATTTAATAATATAAAAATATTAAGGGAAGTAAGTTAAAAGCGAGAGGTATAATGCTGAAAGGTGGGGAGGTTACATTTTTTTGGAACAAATAACCTTATTTGCACTGCGTTATGTCCACGGTAGCCGGAATAACAAGCGTACGTAACAGGGAACTGAGTTTATTACTTTCAAGAAAGGCATTTGCGCGCAGCACCGTCCAAATTGTCCGAGCGCTGGCTTTCGAGTCCGCTGTGGGCCATAAAAGGGGCGAGGAGCACAAAGGAAAGGCAACCAGTGCGCGGGCGCAATGATTGCCCCGAGTCAGTCAGGCACTGCGCCGTGCTCTCGACCGGGTTGCAGAAATTAGGTGCCTTTTTCTCATCTTCTAACCACTACCACCACCAGTCAGTCAGTCCCCGGGCGTGCGGCGTCAAGTATCGTGGGGGGAGGGGGGGCAGGGCGCATCCCTGAAACTGGCTGGAAGGGGGAGAGGGAGTGATTAAAAATGAAAAGAAAAGTGAGCCCCGTACCTCTCTCTCAGGGGGAGGACACCTCAACAGTAGCTCACGAGAGATGGGGGTAGAGAAGGGAATAAACGGATAGGATCAAAATGTAGAGACATAGAGAAAGAGGGAGGAGAAACGAGGCACAGGGACGGGGAGCGACGGAAGTAAGGAGAAGATAGAAAAGATGGACACGGTTGCAGGAGTCCGAGGATGGGGCAACACAGGCGAGAGCTCTTGTCGGCGACAGGATGGGGGCGGGAATTCCAGGTCCATAGCCCCTCCATGCGTTTTCCGGTAGAAGACGCGATAGGGGGGCTTTAAATTCAACAAGCCGATATCTCCTGCTGAGACTTTTCTTTCTTTTTTTTTAAGATGGCCGCCGTCCCTTCAGGCATTCTGTGAAAATGGCGGGCGACCACTGGTTGTCCTTTGTAGAGTTTCCAGCAACGCGAGGCGTCTTTTTTACCTGGTATGACATTTCAAGGCGGTTCTGGTAGAAGGGCTGAGATGTGTGTTCGCAGCGCGCAAGAAAACACGAGATTCTCCGTTACTTGGCCTGTCTCGCCCATTGTAAGTTGCTTGAAAAAAAAACATGCAATGCGCCACTGTAATGACCTCGTAGTAGAGTCTCTTGCAAGAGCACGTTTTAACTCTACCACGTAGCGTTTGGCCTGTCCTTTTGTGGCTGGGTGGTTCAGAGCACATTTCACCACTGTGATGCAGTTCTCACTCGTAGGATTTCTGTATTTTGGCTGACACAAATGCGATTCCGTTGTTTGAAACTACCTTGTGGGGTAATTCGAATGTTTCGAACAACCGCAGGAAATTGATGGCAGCTGTCGATGTTGTTTTGTTCACGTGACGAATTTGAACCCATTTGCTGTAGGCATTAGGAATTACCAGAAATGTCTGCCAAGGTGTGCTCGCTCTTCACCAGTCTGGTGATGGATCTCGTGGCGGTGCGCGTTCATTTAAGTGGCGGGCTGTGCACTCTGCAGCTATCTCGATGCCCTTGTCGATTCCCGGTCACCACATGTAGCTCCGGGTGCACTTCATTGTGATCACGCCTTGGTGTCCGGCATGAATGAGAGCCATTGCTCGTTGTCCAAGTGGGCCATGAATGAAAACTCGTGATCCCAATTTGATACAACTACGATGACAGCTGTACTCCGTTTCTCTTTTGTGAAAAACGTTGAAATTCTCACTCTTGAAGTTTTGAACTCTGCCCTCCATCAGGACGTTGTAGAGCTTGAACAATGTCAGGTCATCTTGCATGGCCATTGTGACTTCGTCCGCTGTTAGTGGGGGGCCTTGGTAGCGCTTTGAACATGAGCATGCAGCCAACTGAGGTGTATCTCCAATGGTTTCGCTGTGGGGTAAGCGGCTCAGTGCGTTGGTATTTCCATGCTTTTTTCCAGGATAATACACGTCGTCATAGTCTTATGCGGACATTTTAATGCACCGTCGGATCATACGAGGCAAAAGTGTCAGCGGAATCGGCATCTGGGGCCCTAGGATACTCAGGAGTGGCCTAATGAATTTCAGTAACATAGCATAGGCTTTTGCAAACACAAGTAATGTTCATGAAGCTTTCATCACATTCTAGCTGCCTTGAGCATTTAGTTCAAAATGGTCCATATTTATTTACTGTTTTCTTTTTTATTTGTTTGCTGTGCCAGCAGTGTAGCCAGAATCTCTTTTCAAGTGGAGGCTTTACTGTTCCTTATGCATGCTGGTGCATCTATCTGTATGTGTACATAAACACAAACTCCCCCCCTCCCCACCCCAGCACTGCCTACGCCAGGGTTCTGTGCGATTTTCGCAGCTGAAGTGAGTAGTGGCAATGCCTGGTTGATGATGGGCTGTATCTCATAAAGAGAAAATTGTTGCTGAGCCTTGATAAGGACAAGAAATGAAAGTACTTGAGAATACTTTATTTTTTACCTTTTGTTTGAATGTATACAAAGTGCATTTATTACTGAATACGGTGCTTGAACATATGTACCTACCTTGTGTTATAATCTGGGCATTTGCATATATTTATAGGTATAATTTGTAAATTTGTGCGCGCCATAGTTCTTTTATATTTGTATCGGGATATATATATAGGTTGCGCACATTTTTTGGCGGCTTTCGTGTATGATTTTTCGCGCATTTATTTCAATTGTGTGCATAATGAATGTCTAACAATCTTTTTAGTTCTTAGGCACATTGTGCAAATAGATCATAATGCTGTTTTACAAAATCATTTTTTTTCTAAAAAACGAGCTGCGTTGTATTTTGCATGTGCAATTTTTACAACAGAAGACACCTCTATTGAGCCTATCACTCCACACAGGTACTTTACCTTATCAGTGGAAGGTAGTTCCACTTCTCAAATCAAGTAACAAAAGCTTAACTACCAACTATCGCCCCAATTCTTTTACCAGCACATGCTTCTAACGATTATATAATCACTTCGTAATCAGAAGCATCCTCAATTTTCTTGAAAATAACATCTTCTTTTCGCCTTCACAACATTGTCTTAGGAAATCATAATCATGTGAGACTCCACCTGTACCTTTCACTGATCTGATTCTTGATCGTTCATCATCCGCTGGCTGCATTTGTTTTAGATTTTGCAAAAGCATTTGATAAAGTGTGCCATAAACTTCTCATCCACAAGTTACGGAACTTAAATATTGACATTAACCTATTAAAATAGGTCGGATGCTGTCATGCTAATCACTTACATTACGTTACTACTTGCGGCTACAGTTCATAAATGTGCCATGTCGTCTCAGGAGTGCTCCAGGAGTTGGTAATTCGTCCTTTGTTCTTTCTAATATATATTATTGACCTACCCTCTCAAGTAGCTTCTAATATCCACCTTTTTGCTGATGATTGCGATACTTTTACAGACGTTGCTTCAAACGACTATTGTACTCGCTTACACTCCGATATAAATAAAATATCTAACTGGTGCAGCTTGTGGCTAATGGAACTAATCATTCACTTAAATAAAGTTAAGCATATATTTAGGTAACCAAGCTCTTCTCGGGCATACTACTTAAATAACTTCCCTTGAGATCAAGTAACCTCATACAATACTTAGGAATTCATATCACATCCAATCTTACTATACACATGGGCTTGTAATAGTGCAATGGTGACTACCCGGTGCCCTACACAAGCCGGGGTGTAGGAGGAGAATACCCATTTGACAGACAGACGTTTTTTGTTATCTCGTTGAACGCGAGCAAGGGTTCGTCTCAAGGTAGGCGGACTGGCTAGGCAGCATAGTCCTATGGCGTCGTCGTCCGCACAATGAAAATTCGGCGAACGCCTTCCTCAAACCACATTCCCACAAACACAAACGGTGCGCTGGGGGAAGGGGGGTAGGATGGACGCCATCAATGGTCACAGGTCCAGCCTAGCTCCCAACGAAAGAGAATGAACATTTTCCTCTCTGCAAAGTCTACCCCCCCCCCCCCCTTTTTGTTCTCTCAGAAGTCGAATTGATGGCGGAATAATCATTACGGCGGGAGCAGGTTTTTCTTGCCGAAGTGCCTGTGTGTGGACAAGTGCGGAGGAGTCATAATCGTGTCCGAGTCGGATACGTGGCAGAGTTCCGACACTGTTTTCGGAAGAGATAACCACGGCATGCAGCCAGTGACCCAGTGCTTCTATTTTGGACTCGCTCGCTTCATATAAGGCCTTACGCTGGCTGCTCTCCATCTCATCATATTTCGGTTCTGGTTTTACTGCGCATTTGCTATTGAACATTCTTTTTTTTGTATTCTCTTTCTATGGTGTGCCTGGATGTTTATTCACTCGTATTCTTACCGATGGAACGGGCACACAAGAGAGGTTTTCCTACATGATTCATTTCATTACAATAAAAACTGGCAGATCCCACGTACAGTGGGAATAGATGATATGCGAAATATGCACAAATGAGAAATGTTGTTATCTCCCTTTAAAATCAGCGCAACGTTACGAGGTGGAAGTAATTGATGCCTTACAGGACTACCGTGTCATGATTATCATGTTTGGATGTGTCATTTACCTTCTTCATCTGTTCACGTCGCGTGATACAAAATTTAGTATATGTGGAGCGAGCAAACCGGCCACGAGCAAGCTATGAGCATGGTATGTTGACATGTTCCTACATGACACTCGTGTCCGGATTAGCATGTTTCCACCAGTCATATACCTTCGTCATCTATTGACGTCACGTAACACAGAATTTGGAATATGTGGAGCTAGCAAAACGGTGGCGAGAGCATTATGAAGGGCCCAATATCCTTCAATGTAGCGTCGATGCTCGAGCACACTGGGCACAGCGACGCTACGTTAGAAAAACGCGAGCACTGTATAACCTGACGTCAGGCGCGACCAGCGTCCGTCGGCGCCACCCGATGGCAAGTGGCATGAAATGCGACATGCTGCATTTAGTGCCGATGCGTTACTAAGACAACACTGCGTCTTCCTCTTTTCAATATGGAGGGACGCTGGACGCGCTGAAACGCGCATGCTTCAAAGCAACGCAATGCGCCTGCGAGTATATGGCAGGACCGGCGCCTGGCGGGGCAACGCCAGCGTGACGCGACGAAATGAATGCCGGCGAGCACGCGCACCGCGTCACGTCAAAATGTATTGCCGCCTTGACTTAGGCATGTAGTCATGTTCTCACATGACATGCCTGTCATGATTATCATGTTTGCACCAGTCACATACGTTTGTCATCCATTGGTGTCACGTAATACGAAACTTGGCATATGTGAAGCTAGCGAAATGGCCGCGAGCGCATCATCAGTGTGGCATATAGTCATGCTGTTACATGACAGGCATGTCGTGATTATCATGTTTGGATGTGTCATTTACCTATGCTGTCCGTTCGCGTCCCGTAATACCGAGCTTGGTAAATGTGAAACTAGCGAAATGGCCTCGAGCACATCATGAACGTAGCATGAGGTCATGTTTTTACATGACATGTATTTCATGTTTATCATTTCTGCACCAATATCATACCTTCTTCATCCATTCACGTTTCGTAGTACCAAATTTGGTATATGTGACGCTTCCGAAACGGCCGTGAGCACATCATGAGCATGGAATGCAGTCATGTTGTTACATGACACGCGTGTCATGATTTTCATGTTAAGTGTGTCGCGTGTGTTCGCCATGCAATCATACTATAAGATACCAGTTTGGCAACATGCCATGTGAACAAAACCACCGCAAGAGCTACAGGACCATGAAATGTAAATCATGACATTCATGACATACATTTTATGATTTTCATGTTATAACCAGTGAAATATGTTCTTCATACAGTCATGTTATGCCATAGCAAGTTTGGTATCGATACCATTATTGAAACGGCCAGGAGAGCTAAAAGTCGTAGGCGGCTAGACAGATAGATACGCTGAGAGTCGCCGAAGTTCGCTAAGAAATGAAGGAAGAAAAATAGGAGGAAAAGAACGGCAGAGAGGTTAACCAGCCCATGGGCCGCCGGTTTGCTACCCTGCGCATGGGAAGAGGATGGGGGAGATGAAAGATAGAGAGCACAGAGGGAAGAGAGATGAACACGTCACATTCGGCACCACACGCGCGCACACTCAGTCATAGTCCAGTCTTGTCTTTCGCGGTGTGTGACGTAGCTGTTACAGCCGCTTGTTCAAGTCCGTGTCGCGTAGGAATTTCAACAGAGCTTTTTGTCGCCTTCTGTTGCAATGTCTTCTCTCGGGCATTTGACAGAATAGTGTCCACGGACATTTGGCTGCTGTCGATGCGCGCAAAAACGGACGCCAGTGACTGTATCTGGATGTCATACGTACAGCGGACAGTCGAACAGGATGTGCTGTAGCGTCTTTTCGCAACGACAGGCATCGCAGAGAGCGTTGTCGCCCATTCCTATGACAAAGGAATAAGATTTTGTAAATGCCACTCCTAGCCATAAGCGATGAAGAAAGGTGGCTTCTCTTCGGTCGAGCCCAGTGGGCATGCGGAGAGCCATCAAAAAGGACAGCTGTTGTTCACGATTCGTCTCGTTGCTTGGTGGGCACCATAGTGAAAACGTGACTCACGCGCAAATCGTCGAAGATTACTGGCAGCATTGGTCCACGAAAGTGGTATGGCTTCTTCTCGTGTTTCCTCAAGAGCTGCCCGCGCGGCAGTATCGGCATGTTCGTTCCCTATGACGCCGCAGTGACTTGGCAGCTACTGAAACGTCACAGGATGCCCTTTCTCATGTCATGTGTGGAGAAGGCATCGAATTTCAAAAACAAGCTGTTCGTGCGGCCCGCGACGCAGTGCTGAGAGTACAGATTGTAGGGCAGCCCTTGAGTCTCTGAAAATCGACCATTGTTGCGGTGGTTCCTGATTGACCACACAAAGTGCAGCGCGCAAAGTAGCTAGTTCCGCTGCTGTAGGTGCCGTGGAGTGGTAGTCCTAAACCTGATGGTAACACATCTTGCTAGGACAACTGCTGCAATGCTTCGCATTTAATATTGTGAGATGAGCAATGCGTGCGTGTGGGTGTGTCTACCCTCTGTATATGTAAAGTTCATTAGATCTTGTAGTACCACTCAAGCCTCGTGATGCTTTTCAGGCCGCGTGCAGTAGTTTATTCGTGTTTTAGGCCCGTAAGTTATTACTGAAATATCCTTAATTTCTGCTTCAAGCTTATCAGCATAGCGATTGCCGTGCATGTGTTGCAAATGACTAACGTTGATTGCGAATCAACCAAACCTTATTTTTTGGTGAATGAGAGAAACATAGTAAGAGGGTTGGCTTTACTGTTAGTCCCCTAGCTGATTCCGCGTTTTCGCCGGACCGCCTAACATTATTTTTGTTTTCTTCGGGCCCCTTTTCAGTCATGCTTTAACGTGTATTTCTTTTACATCTCGAAATTATTTTTTTTTCCTGAATCATCGCCGGCATTACTAAAAAGCGCAATATTGTCCGCAGAGCTAAAATAACAAAGATATTGAACGTTAAGTCTTATTATTTTGTTTTCGTTCTGCTTTTTTAATGTTATGAAAGTGTCGCGAATCCAATTAAAGAGATTCTAACTCTTACTGAGCGCATTACCGATCATGATTTTCTTGCTTTTCTTTAGGTATGCTGTGGTTATGGGGTCGTTTAAAAGCACGTAATAAACTGTTGTGTAGCATATGCTACTACGAATATGAGTATTGCTAATGACACTTTATTGTATCATATTCGCACTTACGTCGTTGCCGTAAGCGTCTGCCTATATCTAAATATTCGTGTTTCTTTATAGGTTGATTTTTTCAATTTGTCAGGGGCAGCAAAATGTATGGAACTTTATTCTAGAGGAGGAGGGGGACGCAGGTGTTTAACCATACTTCATTATGTTCATGCGTGTAGTTTGTATGTGTGCGCGTACATAAACACATGCATCCACGCACTCCTGCCTTGGCCAGGTGCCCGCACAATTTTCGCAACTGTAGTTAGTTTTGATAGTAATGAGGTGTGCATAGCACTACCATGATTCTATGCTTGAGAGAACTGAAAGATGTAGCTTTATTAATCTATGGTACCGAAACGGTGATAGGATCTTTCTCACGCCAAGAAAACTATTGAGGCTTGATAAGGACAAAAAACAAAAGTACTTTCAATGTAATTATTTCATTTTTTCGTTCTTCGTTTTGAATATCTACACAGTGAATATAACATTATATTGTGCATGCATATACGTGCCTTGTATTGTTATGATCCTGACATCCGCATTCGTTTGCAGGTAAAGTTTGCAGTTTTGCACAGCATAATTATGTACATTTTAATCGGCACATGCACATACGTTTCACATATTATATTGAGGTAATTGTGTTATTAAAGAAAACTTATTTCTTATTGATTCCTTAAGAGCACACAATAGGTATCCAATATTTTTAATTCTTTAGACACATTACAAAATATATCATAATTTTGATTTGTAGCACATGTTTGATTACAAATGAACTGCGTCGTATTTTGCAGGTATGTTTCTTGCTTTAGGCCACCACTCTATCAATGACAGAAATATTTCACTTTTCTCGAAATATTTTACAGGCTCAATATTTTCGGAGTATTTTACATGACTCAATTCTACAAATTGACTACAAATTGAGTACCAATTGGGTTACTACTAATTGACTACAAGTTTGGTTACTACGATTCGGTTTATGGTGGCAGCTATAAAACTCCGACGACAGAAAGACTCATGAAAACATGCGATTGACGACATCACTGCCGTCTATTCCTATATTTGCTCGAGTAGAAGAGTTTGCTCAGTAATATACACTGAACCATGATTCAGAAGCATGGCCTCAGAGGGACGGGACTTGGACAATGTCGGTAAAAGAAGGATACATAGTTCCCACGCTGAGTGATAACACCTTCACACCTAAGATATTTTGTAAGCGCCAAGGCATCTACTAGAGCACACAGTGCTCTAGTAGATGCCTCAAGGCCTTCAACGTACACTTTTGTGACGTTCAGGATGGTAACTATATGTGGATGAGGGAGTTCTGACCCCCACCAGATTTTTTGTAATGCTTTAGCTTTTCAGGTGAGACAAAAGTATCTCCACGCCTTCACATCGACCACCGTTGCCAAAGTTAGCCGATTTACACTAAACCAGGCGGGTATGCTTGAATTCGTTCAATTACTTCTTCGTAGTATCAACTTCCAAGACAAGCACGCTCCATGAATGACGATGATACAAACGCAGATCAAAGCAGCAATTCAATTACACAAAGTATAAATCTGCTACTTCAGGTGCTTATTAGCAAAGCAAGACACATACAGATATTGAGACACCTCCCCCC
This sequence comes from Rhipicephalus microplus, assembly GCF_043290135.1. Classification (NCBI taxonomy): domain Eukaryota; kingdom Metazoa; phylum Arthropoda; class Arachnida; order Ixodida; family Ixodidae; genus Rhipicephalus; species Rhipicephalus microplus. The sequence goes on from NC_134702.1 coordinate 239,125,857, forward strand.
CACACACACACTCATATATATATATATATATATATATATATATATATATATATATATATATATATATATATATATATATATATATATATATATATATATATATATATATATATATATATATATATATATATATATATATATATACCTGCTCACAGCTGGGGGTAATTTTTTCATCCACTTTTCTTTCTTCTTTCTTCTTATTTACATTCCTTGGCATTACTGTCTGTTATATCTCATATATATATATATATATATGTATATATATATATATATATATATATATATATACGACGTTTAAGTAAATATTCGTAATTCAACATTCATAAAAATTGATTGTTAAAACGTGGACACCAAGCTCCATGTGCCTGCACAGTACAAGCAACATTTCAGCAGCCAGCACTACCAAAACATTTTTTTTATTTTTTTTCGTTTTTGGAGGTCATTAATTTGTGGAGTTGGAATTCTATAAGCTTAAAAGTAAGCATTTTCACTGAATTCTGTTGGGCTCGGTAGAAGATTTAAAAAGTTGGGAAGATCGTAGAGGGCCTGGGTTCTGAGGAACGACTTGGTAACTTTCTCAGGATATGTCTGTGTTTGTCACAAAAGCATCTCCGTGTCTTGTTTTGCCAAAGCGGTGGCTTCCTGTTTCCGACACGTTTCAAAAGCCGTGAACGTATACTGAGGAGATTGTTCCTAGAAAGCGGTTCAAGTTTGTTGGCATGTTGTAAATGTGCCAGGATTCGCGAAAGGACATCATTTCGAAATTCCCTGTTTCTAGAACAGAAAAGCTGTAGAAATCAATCATATTGTCGGGCTTCTCAGGGGCTCTGCAAAAGCGCCGCGTTGCACTTCTGCCTTCCTGACGTCGTTCTTAAGTTGGCGTAATCTTAACGATTGGGCGCGGAAGTTTATTGCTACCCGGCAAGGCGCACGTTAGCGCTCAGCGGCTGACTCCCTCGTCAGGAACGCCAGTCCAAGCCTTTCGGCCGCTCCACGGGCTTTCTGAATGGAAACATTCGCTTTTGCCAACGTAGCTGGCTTGACACTCTGAACACGGCAACTTGCAGACTACTCGCTGGTGTTGCTTCTTCCTTCGGCCGTGGTAGCAAGCGGGTGAGCATCGAAGCAGGCTTGCGAATCACCTCGACCCCCGATATTCCGAGAATCGCGGAGAGCTCTTCACTGGCGCCCGGCACATATGGGATGACAATGCACTTGGCTGGCTTCAACTATTTTTCTGCCAGTGGGGTGACCAGCGAGGGAAAGTTGTCGCGTAGTGTGTCTTTCACGGGTCCTTCTACACGGTACAGTGATCGTTTTCTACCCATGGTGACGCCTGCTTATAATAACAAAAACGCAGGCAAAAAACGGAAAGAAAACAAGAGCTATCTAAATGCACAACGCTGGTTAATATTTTTGTCAGTTTGTACCTCTCGAGGGGGCGCCACAAAAGTGCAAAGAGTGAACTTTTTCGTAGGTAAATGTAAATCCAGGTTGCTGAGATGTATTAATAAAGGCAAGCTAACTGAAAAAAAAATGTTAGGAGTGATTTTTTCTGTTGTATACCATAATTGAAAAAAAAATTACGTAGGTAAATATTGTGTTACTGTGTTGCTTTCCGGCACTAAAACTCAGCTGTTCCTCCAGTAGTTCGTCACGTACACCTCAGCACCAAGAATGTAACCCTACCATCTGTGATCAATATTTTAATATGAGCATTTAGTGTGTTCACCTACCTACACGGTGAACAGTTTAAAAAAAAAGGCAGGCTTATCAACAGAATGCTATTCTAGCTCCATGATGCATTTTAGGGTCGCTTCCTTTTGTAACATTTACAAACTAGACCACTTGGGACGCTTTAACACCGTGCGAAGAAATGCGAATTGTATATCAATAATATATAAACGATCAATATTGCTGAGCTAAAGAAAAAAAAAGCAGATTTTACTGGCGCCCACGAGAAGACTGTGGAAGCAACGATGCTGGTGGCCTACCCCAATTCCTTTCATTTACTTTACCTCTTTCTCATTTTTTTTTCTCCCTTCTTGCTACATCAGTCTATCGACTCGTTATATATATATATATATATATATATATATATATATATATATATAATTATGTATTTATATATATATATATTGATAGTCAAAAAGGATTTATTGGCGTGTATTATATATATATATATATATATATATATATATATATATATATATATATATATATATATATATATATATATATAAATATATATATATATATATATATATATATATATATATATATATATATATATATATATATATATATATATATATATATATATATATATATATATATATATATATATATATATATATATATATATATATATATATATATATATATATATATATCAATGCTTTGTTTCCGCTTAGCTAACACATGTGTTCCAATTTCGGACAGGCCGTCGGCCAGGCTGGAAATGAAGCTTAAACACTCTGCCGTTGAAAATAAAATGCTACATGTATCAAGCATGTAATTCACCTAAATTTTCATCCTACGCTCTTGTCTAAACTGTGGGAGGATCGAAGCTGTAACACTGTATACGATAGCACCAAACGTGAACATCAGTTTTCTTTCTTACTGAAAGGAAAATCAAAGCATATTGCTGCCAGTAATGACCTCACGTAAGCAACTAATGGAATATTATCAATAGATACTTGTTTTATGAACTAATAAAAAATGTTCTGCATCACTTTTTTTTTTCTTGGCTACAGCATGATTAGCGTTCCTGCCATTGCCATGTTTACTAATACATCAGCGAGACCATTGAGTGAAAAGGTGGATTATCATCAATATTTTCCAATCTAATATAGACAATAATTATGGTGCATTCACTCTTCTATCGCAAAATTATGCTCTGAATTCCGACAACATCCGCGTGCGAGAGGAAGCACTAAGTACTTGAGATGTACACCTAATTAAACAGTGTTGGTTTAAGATTGCTTTTAAGTTAAGCATGTTAGCCCTTACATCGTACGCCAAGGACCCCATTCGATAGCTGTTTTATTGGTGCACAGGCCTTCAACACATATATCAACAATGTGGAGATCGTTGCACATTCGACTATCCGTTGCATAAAGCACTTGTGTTGTGCGCAATAACGCTATGAAATTTCCTTTCACATGTCGCAATGAAATCACGCCAGATGAAGTGTTACATAAATAATTTATCTATTACTATTTGTAATATACCAAGGCGATATAAATGAGCCAAAAAGATAAAGACACAATAGTTCTAGGTGTAGTAAATCTTTTGTTAAACACACGATGCTGCATAATCTGAAGTTGCGAAGCTCCTTAATTAAGTGTTGTCAGGTAGTAGTGCAAAAACAATCAGGCACACGCTGTCCCTTGAAGCAGGCATTGTTTGAAGTACATTTTACGGAACTATGCTGAGTACCTTATAAAATAAGACACCTGGAACGAGATGCCAGCAAATGAGATGTTAACACTAAATTACAAAAAGGTCTACAAAAGCTGCTCCTCCAGCTTACACTGTAACTGTGCTGTCCGTCTCGAGCATCTGGTGCTTTTTTCTCAATGGAACTATACGTAGCTCCTTACGCACATTTACGCAAAGAATAAGCTCTACAAAGAAATAAGAAAGCGAAAGAGCTTCCGCAAAGGATAACCAAACAGTACTATCTCGGAGCGTTTACTATGTAGTTAACAAGCACATTCCTTTCCTGCCCCTTGACTATTGTATTGAACACATTATATATTATTACTATTTATTTACAGTTACTGCAATCACCATTTGGTGATTTCAGCAGGGTGGTACATATACTTAGTCACTGACAAAAAAACATGACGGTACCATGTGCTCAGATTTGGGTGCACGGTAAAGAACCCCAGGTGGTCTAAATTTCCGGAGCCCTCCACTACAGCGTCTCTCATAATCATATAGTGGTTTTGGGACGTTAAACCCCACATATCAATCAATCAAAAACATGACGGTAAACGTGATAAATAAAAGTAAGCAGAGCTACAGTCAGAACTAAAGTCATTTTGGTAGCTTCTGTAAGAGTCGAGTAAGATGTTTTTAGGTGTAGTTCACCCTTCAGCTCCACCTATTTATCGGGCACTAGAAGAAATTACGTAATCTACGCCAAACTGCGTGCGCATGATGCGGTCAAGTATGCAAAATTATTTCAGGACATATCTTTGCACCATTGAAACCATTTAAATTGTACGAGTTCTGTCATGTCTTTTCGACGAATTGTTGCAAAGAATGTAGTTTTTCTAATAAAAACTTTGCGGGCAATACGAGAATTACCTATGTCCAGTACACTCACACCAAGGTGCAATTGGTGCACATCGTGCTCAGTTTAGAAGGAAAAAAAAGAAAACAAGAGGTGGCTTGACGTGACACTCTTCAGGCCCAGTCATAGAAAAATAAAACAGGGGCATGCTGAGAATCTATCAACAGCATGAAGCATGAAGAGGATCAGCGAAGAGGATCAACTTTTTCTCGGGACAAAGCAAACCCCGCTTGTTTTTGTAAGACTATTAACATAACAGAGGACCAAAAGCAGCGCTCTATCTAAGAGAATAGCAGAATGTGTGTATCTATTTGTTCAACATATTAATGCCAGTGTCCAATATACTGGCCATGCTTCTCCTGTGAAAATCGTTCTACTAACATCTTTCTTAATTTTTTGCGTGCTTTTCAATAGCCTAGTGGCTAAAAAAAACAAGATTAAAAACTTTGTTCTACCCCACAGAATGTTTGGGTCGGAAAGTAATATGGCTTAGCCACAAATTAAGTATTGAACCTGATATTATTATTACAATAGATTACCTACGACGAGAAAAAAACTAAAGAATGTAATGCAGTTGGTCGTAGCTTCTTCGTATATAAATTATCTATGACTATATCAAAACTGTGAGGACTCGAATTCAACCAAGGCAAGGAAAAAAAAGAAGTCCTCAGTCTGAAAAATTGTTCATGGCCGGTTCGGAACCTGTTCGCGTACTCTACACAGGCCGGCTCTTAAACGGCGTGAGTAAGAATGCACTGACAGCGGGTCGCTATTCTTTGGTTCCCACAATGAGGGGCGGGCGAGAACAGGTTGAAGAGCGAGGCCACTTCCGTAAGGAACTCGTCAGCGTCGTGGTGGGTGGAGAAAAGAGGGAACGAGGGGGATGGTTCAACTTCATGCGGCACGTGGTGGACGTTTAACGAACTAGCCCCTCTTGGGCCGGAATCCTGGCCTCGACCCTGCTGAAAGCTCGGAGAAGATAAAGTCAGACCTGCATTGGCCTCGAGGTACTATCCCCGCGGTCCGCAAACTCGGAGGTTCTGCGGCGGCGGTGGTGACTTTCGAGGGCACGAAGTTACCCCGCTTCCTCTTCTACCACTGCGTGGCGACGTATATCCACGCCTACAAGAAAATGGTCCCTGTTTGCACCAAGTGCGGTACCATCGGTCATCGACCACCTCAGTGTCCTCACCCCGCTCCAACCCAGTGTGCCGAATGTGGAACCCCCGCACCTGCAGGTCTCAATACCCACGACTGCCACCCCAAGTGCCTCCTCTGCCACGGCGCCCATGAGACTGGGACCAGTGGCTGCACGGCGAAATATCGAAAATATCGGAAACGCAAGCAGCCCTCGACATCTCCTTGAGGGACCACCTCATGTTCGTCACAGCCAGACAGCGGCACCAACCTGCGTCATTCGGCTCCACCACTCTACGCCGACACTCAGGCATTCCCACCGCTCGAAGCACCAGCGGCGGTACCTGAGGTGAGCAGTTGGGCAGGGAATGCTGCTTCTAAGCCGCTCTCATGCCCTTCTGACGATCCTCCTTCTCCCGAACTTGCGGCCCTTCGCCAACAAGTTGCGGCACTTCAAAAGCAAAATTCTCTTTTACCTAAACAACTTGAACTCTTAAATAAGCCACTTCAAGCCCAACAACAGTGTACTGCAATGCCATCCGGTATTGCCTCCTCTGTCCAGGCTGCTACGCCAGCTACGTACAAGCTTAGTCCTCGTGCTAAGTCCACTCCCATTAAACCGCCGGTTCAAGCAGCCATGTGTACTCCAGCACTCGGAACCGGTGCCACATCTACTCCAGAAGCTCTTGAGGCTCCAGGGGCACCTCAGGTTCTCTTGCCCGCTAACCAAACTCTCCCTAGCGAAGAGCGCGTCCCGCGCGTAGAGGAACGCCTCATGCGTCTCGAAGCTTCGATTAATCACCTCCTCACCAGCTTCTCGGTCCAACGCATAGTTGTAGAGGTTACCCAGGCTATTCAAGCCTGGGCAACCTAGTTTCAACCCAAGGCATCGCGTTCCCACTCCTGCTCGGTGAGTAGTGAGGGTACAGCTCCACGGCGTCGTCGTAAGGTGGCTACTACCACCCTGCCATCAGACAATCCGGCCTCCGTGCCCCTCCCTGCCTCTGAGGATTCCGAGCGGGACATGGACGACCAAATATAAAACCTAAGAGAGTCATGATGGCTACCAATCGTACATCCCGTTCAAACATTGCGTCTAAATTCGAGATCATACATTGGAACCCTGGAGGCTTCGGGAACAGGCGAAAGCGTTCACATCTTTCCCTTTTCCTCAGCTCATTTGGCTCTCAGCCGGCCGTCTTGGCGCTCCAAGAATCTGGCCCGGCTTCATCCCTTTCTGGATACTGCTCCTATGTAGGCGGCACCACCACATGCCTCCTTGTGCATAAAGCTTACACGGCGATACAGATTGACCTCGATCTGGATCTTCCTTACGACTACTGCATGATATCAGTGGTGTCTCAGTGGAGGGGCTAACCATCAATACATATATTAAACGTGTACTGTTCCCCTCGCCTTGCGAGGGCTTCGTTTGCGCATCTCTTCCATCGGGCGCTGCGTATAGCGGCCCGACAACCACTGGTGATTGTCGGGGACTTTAATGCCCCCAGCCCTCACTGGGGTTACCACTACGAGAAGGCCCGGGGCAGAGAGCTCAAGGAACTCATTTCCTCGCAGAGCGTGACGCTTCTTACCGATCCGACACAACCCACACGTTCCGGCAACTCGGTCACGCGAGACACATGCGCCGACCTCTCCCTCATCCGTCACATCCGCGATGCTACATGGGAAAATTTAGGCGAAACCCTAGGCAGCGATCACTTTTTACTCCACTTTTCGTTCACACCGCGGCAGAAAATGCGCCAACACTGGGGCCAAGCCCGTCACGCCGATAGGACTCAGTTCAGAATGCAATCATTCCCCGCCGTCCTCTTCTCGACCGAATATGCACCGTGGGCATCATACGCGCTCCATATGAAACAAGCGAACACTCGCACCCTTGCAACCTCTAATTTGACTCCTGCAATCAATCCACACCTCCTACATCTTTGGCATGCTCGCCGTGGGCTCGTAAGGCGCTGGAAACGCAACAAACTTAATCGGAAACTTTGCGCTCGCATTGAGGCGCTCACTGCAGAGGCGGCCGCATACTCTGCACAACTTTCCGATGCTAACTGGGCAGACACCTGTTCGAAGGCTGCAAACCAGAGGAGCTCTAAGAGTGCGTGGCGACTCTTTAGAAGCCTTCTCGATCCCTCCACCACCAGGGGAGAAACGCAACGCCAGCTCCACCGTGCTCTGCATGCCTTTCAGGGCACTACGGATGAACTCGCGCGAGAACTTTGTGACCGCTACATCTGCCGCACAATTTACCCCGCAGGCCCAGCATATACGTATTCCGGCGCCCCTAACACCGGCCTCGACGCCCCATACACGCTTTCCGATTTACGATTTGCACTCAAGAAAATGCGACGGGGCACGGCCCCTGGACGCGACGGAATCACAGTATCGCTCCTGGCAAATCTTCCCAACCAAGCACACCTCTCGTTACTCCACCTTATAAATTCGATATGGGACGGCTCTCCGCTCCCAACGGAATGGACCACATCGGTTGTGACATTCATACCCAAATCGGCAAAGTCCGTTAGTATTGAGGCACTGAGACCCATTTCACTTACGTCTTGCGCAGGCAAACTCATGGAAACCATGGTTCGCGAACGCCTTTCCGCCTACTTGGAGGCCAGGAGGATCTTTGCCGACACGATGTTTGGCTTTCGCCCGCATCTGTCGGCGCAGGACGTCCTGCTCCAGCTTCAACACGATATCATAGAGCCGCCTACCATGCGCCATAACGATAAAGCCGTGCTTGCTCTCGATTTCTGCGGGGCGTGCGACAACGTCAAACACAGCACTATACTCACTAACCTGTCTACCACAAACTGCGGGCAGAAGACTTTCAACTACATTCGCGCCTTTTTATCACATTGCACCGCCTTCGTTCGCCTTAATTCTACCGAAATCGGCCCGTACTTATTAGGCAGGCGGGGTAGACCTTAAGGGGCAGTCCTGTCTCCTCTGCTTTTTAACCTGGCGATGATTAACCTCCTCTCTCTTCTAAGCGAGGTCGAGGGAATACAACACGAAATATATGCGGACGATATCACAATCTGGACTAACACCGGCTTTTTAGCGCAAATCGAAGAACGCCTGAAAAAAGGCTGCCCTTCTGGTGGACACCTACGCTGGTTCATGCGGCCTGAAGTGCTCTCCAGCTAAATCGGCTCTTCTTTCAGTCTCTCCGCTACCGCCGCCTCAAATTTTTCTTCCGTCCGGGCCCGTCCCGTCAGTGCAAAATATTCGGATTCTTGGCCTTCACCTCAAATCGTCCTTGGATCCAAAGGGCACAATAGCAGGCCTCAGACGCACCAGCGAACAGGTGAGCCGCACGATACGGCGAGTTTCTACCAAGCACGGCGGCCTCCGCGGGTCTCAGTCCCTCCCATTGGCCGACGCATTTGTGACCAGTCGCGTCCTCTACGCTACGCCTTGCCTTACCTTCGCCTGCGTCGTCGACACGAGCACCAGCTGGACGTCCTTCTTCGTTCAGTATACAAACGCGCTCTGGACCTACCTATTGCAACTTCCAACAGCCGATTCGTGGCTCTGGGGGTACACAACACCTTTGCAGAGATGCGCGAAGCTCATCGCGTTAACCAAATCAATCGACTGTCGCAGACGCCTTCAGGGCGCCGTCTTCTACACAGACTTGGCCTTAACCCGATATCTGACCAAGACCCTCTGCAGCCGGTACCAGAGCTCTGGCGTCAAAAGCTATGGGTGGAACCTCTACCCCGTAATATGAACCCCGACCTCCATCCTGGCCGTAGACTAGCACGCGCCGCGGCCCTTTATACGCGACACTCTGTAGTCCTGGTGTTTTCTACGTGGACGTCTCGGGTCCCTCCTCCTCGGGTCACTTCACGGCTGCTGTGATTACAGAGGGCAAACACGTCGATGGCCTCTCCTTTCGAGCAGACACAGTAACGCATGCTGAAGAGGTTGCCATAGCTTTGACCGCCTCTCACCCTGCCTCACGCACCATCCTGACGGACTCGCGCTCGGCCTGTTCTCAGTACCTTCAGGGTTTCATTGCCCCACTGGCGGCTAGCCTACTCCAGGCAGCCTCTTGGCGCTTTAACCCTCATCCCATTCGTATAGTCTGGACCCCAGGCCACTCGGGCCTGCCCGGCAACGAGGCGGCAATTGCCGCTGGCCGCGCTTCTCCTGTCCGGGCCGTTGCCCCTCCATGTCCCGAGACGGAATCTGGCAATACCAACCTGACGCGCTTTCGCGAAATTTAGGCTTATTACCGGGCTTCGCGCCACCTCTACCCGGACCCCGCACGCGGTTTGGAGAAAGCGGACGAACGACTGCTACGCCGCCTGCATACGAACATCTTTGTCAGTCCGGTGGTCGCCAGGCACTTTTTGCCAGAAATCAATGGCACCTGCTCAACCTGTCATGTCATCGCCGACACATATCACGTCGTAGCACCGTGCCCGGTTAATTCCGTCCCTTTCTCATCCCCTTTTCCTATCCCAACTAGAGAGGCTTGGGAGAAGCACCTGCTCGGCTGCTCTACCTTGGCTGCACAACGCTCCTTGGTGGAGCGCGCACGGGCAGCTTCCAGCTTCACTGGCGTCCCGGAAAAGGGTCTTGCCACTATAGCACGCCGATGAGCCACGTCAGCACTCTCTAGTAGACTTTTTCTGAAATAAATGTTTTTTACCACCACCATCACGAAAATCCTCAACAATCGCTTTGAATAGAATGTGTGCGGGAACGCGTCTTTTTTTTTTGACAGGCCGTTCTGTGAATGAACTCGTAAATAAAACGGCATCTTAGTACGTACTTTCATTCACGGTTCAACATAACACGCATTGGACGTTGTGCGAGCTTTCACTTCCTAAATGTGCCAGTAATACATCGTAAGGTCATAAATACCTGGATAAATACCACTTGCTGCGGCGTACGCTAAGCCTCATCCGCAGCAGTGCTGGATAGAACGCTAGAGTCGATCCAGTGCAGGCCATGTCCGATCAGACGCCGCTCTTATATATAGCAAACCCAAGTTCAAAACAGTAAAGGTGAACATGCGCATTCAGTGCACCCAGGAACGATGCTAACAATCTACACAGCGAGTGCCATGGCCTGACTTGTACGCTGCTGCGCCCTGGCAGTCAAAATGTGTTTAGTCGAGATCACAGATACCACGTTATTACTGGGACCATGGTAGCGGGACCTATAGCATGCTTGTAACGTCGGTGGCGCTGATAAGCATTAAAAACCTGCGCATCTCACATAGAATCTATCTATATGAGTGAAACGCATCAAGGTACCTTAAACTAAAAGTGTTGTCACATGCTTCACTTGCCGCGTACGCAACGTTATTTTCACAGCGTACGCAGCTTCTCTGTACGCCCCACTAAAGGTGTCTAGTGAAGGGGGGACACCATCAGCGTTTTATGTAACCCCCGCTTAGCGTTTGAGGTACACATAAAAGGCGAGACTGTCTCGCGCGTTTCAAAACGCGATGCCACAACGAATAAATTAACGTAATGGTGGGAGCTGCGTCCTGTCTCATATAGCTCCACGTATAAAATAAAGGGGGAACTCTTTTTCTTCACGGTGAAAGAATTTGGCAGATCCCACGTACAGTGGGAATCGATGATATGCGAAGCGCGAAACAGAAATGTTGATATATCGCTTTAAAAGCAGCACAACGTTACGAGGTGGGGATAAATAATGCCGTGCATGACTTCCGTGTCTGGATTATCATGTTTGGATGTGTCGTTTACTCTCGTCATCTATTCACGTCACGTGATACCAAATGTGGTATTGTTGAGCTTGAACAATGGCTTCGAGCACGTTATGAGTCATGTACTCATGTTTCACGTGACACGCATATCATGATCATCATTTTCGGATGACATTTACATTCGCCGTGCATTCACGTCACGTAATACCAACTTTGGTATATGTGTAATTAGTGAAACGGCCGCGAGCACGCTGTGAGCGTTGTATTTTGTCATCTTCTTACATGGCAGGTGTGTCAGGATTATCATGTTTGCACCAGTCATATATTTCGTCATCTGTTGACGTCACGTAACATCAAACTTGGTAAATGTGCAGCTAGCAAAACGGCCGCTAGCGCATAATTAAGGGCCCAATACGCTCAAATGTTGCGTTGGCGCACGCGCACGCTGGGCACAGTGACACTACATTAGCAAAACGAGAGCACTCTATAGTCTGACGCTATGTGCGACCAGCGTCCGTCAGCACGGCCCAATGAGCCCCGCCGCGGTGGTCTAGTGGCTAAGGTACTCGGCTGCTGACCCACTGGTCGCGGGTTCAAATCCCGGCTGTGGCGGCTGCATTTCGATGGAGGCGGAAATGTCGAGGCCCGTGTGCTCAGATTTGGGTGCACGTTAAAGAACCCCAGGTGGTCAACATTTCCGGAGCCCTCCACTAAGGCATCTCTCATAATCATATGGTGGTTTTGGGACGTTAAACCCCACAAATGAATCAGCGCGGCCCAATGACAACCGGTGCGCAATGCGACATGCTGCATTTTGCGCTAATGCGTTATTCAGACAACACTGCGTCTCCTTCTTTTCATGACGGAGGGACGCCGGATGCGCTGAAACGCGCATGCGTCAAAGCAACGCAGCACGTGCCTGCGAGTATATGGCAGGACCGGCGCCTGGCGTGGCAACGCCGGCGTGATGCGACGAAATGAACGCCGGCGAGCACGCGAACCGCGTCACGTCGAAAGGTATCGGCGCCTTGACTGTGGCGTGTAATCATGTTCTCACAAGACACGCCTCTCATGTTTATTATGTTTGCACCAGAATCATACCTTCGTCATGCAATCACGTCCCGTAATACCAAACTTGGTATAGGTGAAGCTAGCGAAACGGCCGCGAACGTATGAACGTGGCATGTAGTCATGTTGTTACATGACACGCATGTCATAATTTTCATGTTAGTGCCTGTCGCTTGTGTTTGCAACGCAATCATGCCATATCATACCAGTTTTGCAACAAGCCATATGAGCGAAACCACCTAGAGAGCTGCAAAACCATGAAATGTAAATCATGACATAGATGTTTTATTTTCATGTTGTGACTAATGAAACAGGTTCTTCATACAGTCATAAGGTGCCATACAAAGTTTGGCATTTATACCATTATCGAAACGGCCAGGAGAGCTAAAAGTCGTTGGTGGCTAGATGGATAGTTAGATACGCTCAACGTCAGCGAAGTTCGCTTAGAAATGCTTCGCATTTATTACGGGCGCTGTTGTGGAACTACATTCACTGTCGGTAGAACGCCCGCGATTCGGCTCTGCAGCCTCCGCTCCAATGCCAAGAAAAGTTTGTATAGAATGATGGGCTTCTATGCAAGTTATGCTACCAGCTTACATGTACCTTGGTCATGGCGGCAGTTAAATATACGCGGCTCGCTTCACAGACTACGCATAGCAGCGTTTAACGCACTAGTGATAAAAGCTTCATTCGCAGAAATGACGGTGTCAGTGTCTACGTAAGCGTCGTCGGTAGATCACAAAAATTTAGTGCCCTCAGAGAGCGAGAACACGTGGTAGGCCTAAATAAATAAGTTATTATTGAAGAATATCATTCTTCGTGGAGATCGAATCGTCACGTTGTGCGTGGCAAGGTGTCAGTGTTACGCATACAAACGTTTTCCTGAACGCACGTGTGAAGAACAGACGCAATGTGTGTGTGGGGCCGGTTTGCCACTTAGACAAGAAATATCTTTTTTATCAGGCCACAGCAAACCGCATACTATTTATCACCACTGTGCCCCCTCCCCCCCCGAATTGGGCGTGCCATGCATCGAAGAATGAAAGCGACGCCTGGGACAGAACGCCGAATGTAGTCACTTGACTACCTGGAAGGAAGTAAATATATACGAATGTGAAAATGAAAGGACGCGCATGCGTACTCATTACGTCTGACGGCTCGGCGATGCAGTTTTCTTAGATAATGGTCGTCGCTCGCACGCCCGGACATATTTTGCAGACGGGTGTACCTCGACAATCGATGATAAGCGAAGCATGCGGATAGAAGGTGTCTGTGTTGTAACTTTTTTATTGAACGAAACGTTACGAAGTGGCGCTGCAGATGTCCAAAATTGCCAGCCCAGACATATATTAAAGGGGCCCCGCAACACTTTTTAAGCATGGTCATAAAACGCTGCCGATCGGTCGTGGAGGCTCCCGTGAACATGCGAGCCAAATATTATAGCGCAGCACAGGGCCTGAAATTGACAATAAATTATAAGTCGGCTAAATATTTATTTCTTTTCTCTGGACAAATTACCGAAGCCGTTCAAAACTTGCGCGTAGAAGGCAATCTATCAGCCATTGGCTGATTTGAACATGGTGCTCTTGGTCGTTACAAGAATCGCCACGGGAGGCCGCGATTTGTCCACGCGTACACACGGAAAAGGCTATGTATTCGAAAAAAAAGTAATAGTGCAGGTTGTGCGCATATGCCACGGAGGAAGGAAAGGTAGGAGAGGCCCTGACGTCACTCGTTGTGAAGCCGCAATGAAGCCGGAAGTCGGCCATATTGACTGAGCAAATTCTCCTCTCATGTTTACATATGAGTGCGAAGGTAAAGGCGCGACTCCCTCTCTGTCTCACAAAGCACGTGGCCTGCACGCCGCGTGCGCCGGTGCTATACGAAACCAACGGAACGGATTTCAACACTCTGTCTTGCCGCGATACGGTTGACGAAATCTCTGCGTATGGCTGTTGTACTCTTGCACTGCCGGCGTTTACGATAAACACGGCAAGTTGCACGTTAAGCTTTTTTTTATTTGATGTATTCTTTGTGAAAGTAAAGATGATATTTCGGACATTGCCGCGCGACGAAGCAGGCACCAAAAATTGTAGAGCTTTTTTGAGATCACTTTTTCCCCCTTTTGCGCTTCTTTTTAGGCTTTATGAAGTTTTCGGTCAGGCTGTGGGCTAGACGCAGTTTTGACGGATGCTGCGAATTCGGAGTACGTATACGCGCGCTCGTTCCGTGGTTTCTAGTTCAAACACCTGGTTACAATCACCACCGGAAGAAAATCGCGTAGCTAACAGTACGGCACAAAGAATGGATGCTGTCGAACACCTGCAGTACGCCACGGTTAGGTGCGAGGCCCATGAAAACGCGCACATGGCCACTGTACCACCTGTCTGGTGCCGCACCGCACTACATCTACAATAACAAAACGCCGCCATTGTGCCCAGTCAATATGGCCGCTGGGACATACTTTCCGCCACATTTTTTACGCCCTGCGCCGGCTGGGCATGCCCTCTCCTACCTTTTCTTTCTCCGTGGCATATGCTGAGGCATAGGCTAAGGGAGCACAGGGTGGCTCGGAGGTGAATACCACAAGATCATGACTTTTCAGCGAGGTTTCATGGACGAACTCACTAATCAAGCATCCAACAACTTCTTAGCTTTGAGTCGTTCGCGCACCAAAAGATTTGTCGCATATGCACCAAGCACTCTTTTATGTCTCAGAGCTCTACCTTCGAAATGCGTCTGGTGTCAAATGCGGCTTCCTCGCTCGTCAGTATAAGTGGGTCAACGCACTCTGGAGAAAGCCATACTGAGTATCGCGGCTCAGCATCAACGTCCGATTTCTCGGCGTACATGCTCAAGTGAGCCGAGCACGCATCGCCCATGGCTGAAGCAAGCATGACGATAGTTATAGCGCGAGAACAAAACGACGACACAGAGACAAGAAGGACACGAAAGACACGAGCGCTAACTTCCAACTGAGTTTATTGCGCAGAGCACGAAAATATATAGAGGAGACAGTGACCATGTGATAAAAACCATATGGCAAAAAGACAGAGCATGAGTAAGAAAAACAAAAGCAAACAACACAAAAACAAAGGCACTGAAAAACATCAAAGAAAAAACCTAGAAGAAAACGAAACAGAAAGGTAAAGATTAAATAACATAACTACCTGCCCGCACCAAAACCTTCGAGGAACCTGCGTTCCTTCTCGGACAAAGCCACGGAGGGCTTGCTAATACAAGGCACCTGTTCGCGTGCCATCTGTGTGGCCTCGACAATGACCCGAGTGCTTTCATCTCTGTGTTTTTACAGCGTCGCTGTGTCCTTGAAGAGGGGAACACAATTGCACTCAGTGAAGTGCTGGGCAAGAAAACCATCTTTCCCGTTTCTAACATTGTTCGCGTGCTCTCTCAGCCGATCGTTCAGACACCTTCCGGTCGTTCCGACATAACAAGCACCACATGAAAGAGGGGTCCTATAGATGACTTCCCGGGAGCAGGCCGCATACCTGTTTCGATGTTGAACTCTGCATTTCGTTGATGATTGCGTTTTCAAGGGGTTAGTCGATTTGGTGAGGCTGATTAATTTGAACGGTGCCGAGAACAGGACACGAACTCCAACACGTTTTCCGATTTTTTTGAGCCTGTGTGATATCTGGTGTATGTATGGAATCACGGCTATCCTTTCACGTTCTGTATCCGTGTCGCTCAGATTCTGTCGCTTCCTCTGCTCTGCCTTATTAGTCCGCAGGATCGTCTCAGCAACAGACGCGATAAACGCCTCGGGGAAACCTGAAGCCTTAAGGCGGGAAACTTGAGCTTTGAAGCTCGCAGAGGTATTGTGGGCGCACGACCTATTTAAAGCATTCTCAAGGCAGGTTCGTGCTATGTCTCGCTTAACTATCTTACTGTGAGCAGAAGAAAAGGGAAGTAGAGGTTTCTGCGCACGTGGTTCATAACACCAACAGATGTGCTGTGAGCTAAAAACCAGATTCAAATCCAAAAAGCGTAATTTGTCATTATGGGGAATTTCATGTGTCAACACAAGATGCTTCAAACAATTTTCGAACACACCTATAGTTTGAGTGGCAAACGAGTGAAACATAGAATTACAATTTAGAAGAACCAAGAAATCATCCACGTATCTGAATATTTTGACGACATGTGAGCCTTCTGACTTTTCCTGCAGTTTTTTGCCCATTTTTGCCAATAGAAGATCACTGAGTACAGGTGCTATGCATGAACCAATTGAAGCACCCTTTTTCTGCAGATGAATGCAATCATTCCATTGAACGAAAGTAGACGTAAGATACAGCAAAACCAGGTCAAGGAAATCTCGCGAACTAATGCCAGTTTTTAATTGAAAGTTCGATTCCCCGAAAATTTCTATGTTATCCCTTATACATTGTAGTACCTCATCGTGAGGCAGAGAGTAGTATAGGTCCTTTATGTCAATTGAAAAACCGAAAAGATTACATTGATTTGACTGTTCGATTTGATCAAAGCCCGCGAGTTTTTGATCACAAATGGGTTGTCAATCTTTAGACACTTTAGATGGGTCTGAATAGACAAGCCGAGTTGCTTTTGCCACGTACCACTTTCTGTCAAAATGACATGGAATGGCATGTCAATCTTAGGTGTTTTGGCAGAAAAAACGTGCTGAGCCCATTTTTGTCACTTTCGCTAATGTACTGCGCTAACTGTTTTAACTCTAGTTTACGACACATTTCCCTGGCCTGTGTTTTTACTCTATCTAGACGAATGTCGGTACAACATTTGAAAACAGATTCGATAGCTGTGACCGCCTTTTCCAGATACAAGCAATTAGGAAGAACGGCGAAACCATCCTCCTTATCTGACGGCACGACACCAAGTTCATTGTCTCTGAGAAACTTGGTCGTCTTCCGCACCGGAAGGCTGTTGCTGGCAGGCTTACCCCGTAGGAGCACGTCGACGTCTTCTGAGATGCACCTGTCTGAATCCTCAGGTGATGCACGGCCAGCCACAGAGCGCACCATTGAAAGAAGCTCGGGTGCGGACCTCTCTCGGTCAACGGCGAACTTCGGACCTAGAGCGAGGGTGTTGTGGAGGTAGTCTGGGAGGACGACGTCACTGCATGAGGGGACGACACCTGATTGCCGAGGCTTGGTTGGGCGCTGCGCACGAAGGATGGCGAGCTAACGTGACCACAGGCGGTTTGCAGTGTACTCGATTTGGTCGCAGTACTCTCGCCATCTTCTTTTCTTCACTCCCAGTGTTAGATCTGTCTGTTGAAGCTGGACATGCATGGCATCCCGGTACGTGCGCTCTTGACGGTGCCATTCAGACTGAAGAATTTCGCACACCCGTATGCCTTGGCCGATAGAGGGGTGGTAACCTCCAAACAAGGCTTTAACGTCCAAAGGGAGTTGCTTGGTTTGAATGCAAAAGGAAAAGGTGCGCGCATGGCAAATGGAGACTGCGATGAGGGTTACGAGGACTGAATGATGAAGAGAAACACACGAAAAAGAGCCCAAATAACTAGGAATGTAACTTAGAAGTGTGGCAGCTTGGGCTAGTTGGTATGGCATGACGATAGTTATAGCGCGAGAACAAAACGACGACACAAAGACAAGAAGGACACGAAAGACACGAGCGCTAACTTCCAACTGAGTTTATTGCGCAGAGCACGAAAATATATAGAGGAGACAGTGACCATGTGATAAAAACCGTATGGCACAAAGAGCAGAACATGAGTAAGAAAAACAAAAGCAAACAACACAAAAACAAAGGCACTGAAAAACAGCAAAGAAAAAACCTAGAAGAAAACGAAATAGAAAGGTAAAGATAAAACAACATAACTACCTGCCCGCACTGAAACCTTCGAGGAACCTGCGTTCCTTCTCGGACAAAGCCACGGAGGGCTTGCTAATACAAGGCACCTGTTCGCGTGCCATCTGCGCGGCCTCGACACTGACCCGAGTGCTTTCATCTCTGTGATTGTACAGCGTCGCTGTGTTCTTGAAGAGGGGAACACAATTGCACTCAGTGCAGTGCTGGGCAAGAAAACCCTCTTTCCCGTTTCTAACATTGTTCGCGTGCTCTCTCAGCCGATCGTTCAGACACCTTCCGGTCGTTCCGACATAACAAGCACCACATGAAAGAGGGGTCCTATAGACGACTTCCCGGGAGCAGGCCGCATACCTGTTTCGATGTTGAACTCTGCATTTCGTTGATGATTGCGTTTTCAAGGGGTTAGTCGATTTGGTGAGGCTGATTAATTTGAACGGTGCCGAGAACAGGACACGAACTCCAACACGTTTTCCGATTTTTTTGAGCCTGTGTGATATCTGGTGTATGTATGGAATCACGGCTATCCTTTCACGTTCTGTATCCGTGTCGCTCAGATTCTGTCGCTTCCTCTGCTCTGCCTTATTAGTCCGCAGGATCGTCTCAGCAACAGACGCGATAAACGCCTCGGGGAAACCTGAAGCCTTAAGGCGGGAAACTTGAGCTTTGAAGCTCGCAGAGGTATTGTGGGCGCACGACCTATTTAAAGCATTCTCAAGGCAGGTTCGTGCTATGTCTCGCTTAACTATCTTACTGTGAGCAGAAGAAAAGGGAAGTAGAGGTTTCTGCGCACGTGGTTCATAACACCAACAGATGTGCTGTGAGCTAAAAACCAGATTCAAATCCAAAAAGCGTAATTTGTCATTATGGGGAATTTCATGTGTCAACACAAGATGCTTCAAACAATTTTCGAACACACCTATAGTTTGAGTGGCAAACGAGTGAAACATAGAATTACAATTTAGAAGAACCAAGAAATCATCCACGTATCTGAATATTTTGACGACATGTGAGCCTTCTGACTTTTCCTGCAGTTTTTTGCCCATTTTTGCCAATAGAAGATCACTGAGTAGAGGTGCTATGCATGAACCAATTGAAACACTCTTTCTCTGCAGATAAATGCAATCATTCCATCGAACGAAAGTAGACGGAAGATACAGCAATACCAGGTCAAGAAAATCTCGCGAACTAATGCCAGTTTTTAATTGGAAGTTCAATTTCCCGAAAATTTTATGTTATCCCTTATACATTGTAGTACCTCATCGTGAGGCAGAGAGTAGTAGAGGTCCTTTATGTCAATTGAAGAACCGCAAGCAGCTTCAGAAATGTTTAATTTCGTACCATCTAAAGCCGAATAAAATTAAAAAAAGAGCAACGTGCCGACAGTAACTTGTGTGCAGTTGTTGGAACCGCCGGACTCAACTACTGGTATGCCGCCGGTACAGTGGCCTTCAATATGGGGGCCTCTCGGTGGCCAGCAGAGCTGCCGCTCATTTCGCTACCGCGCCAGCCAAGCTGACTTCAGGTGAACAAAACCTATCCTTTGTGTCTTCGCTCGTACTGGACGAATTCTTAAAACTTTTGCGGGGTTGAATTCGTGAAACAATATTCTTTTTGTGAATTCATTTCATGGTTACTTGAAAAAAGTTTCAGGGCCCCTTAAAACAGCCATCTAAAACTACCTGTTGTTTGTTACGCGCCACGGCAA
Organism: Rhipicephalus microplus; assembly: GCF_043290135.1. Lineage (NCBI taxonomy): Eukaryota > Metazoa > Arthropoda > Arachnida > Ixodida > Ixodidae > Rhipicephalus > Rhipicephalus microplus. The sequence continues at coordinate 239,145,621 of NC_134702.1, forward strand.
CATGGATATTTACAACACCAAAAACACTAAGCTGATATAAAGCGATGGTATTCGCGAAGATGGTAGTCCTGGACACTATTACATTATTTAACTTTTCCTGACAGTGCCTAACTACAATTGACATTAACCCGACAAGACGGCTGCATTACATAAGTACGTATGTAATGTTTATAAAATTGGATAGCCCAGCACTGCAACCACAACTCGCGTTTTACGAACATAAGGGTGTATTTGAAAAAAAGCTCGGACCCTTGAGCTTCGCCTCTAGAAGTTGAACGTGATAGCGATATTTTGACCCTACTGCATGATGATTTCAAAGTGGCCCGCGTCAGTAACGCTTTCGCATACAGCCGCATCCTACCTAATGAGTTTCATGCTCCAAACAACGGGAAATTGTGCGGGTGAAATCTTTTCGAACTTTTTATGCACCTTCCCATGCAAAACGTGCCGAATTGATCTCCACAAGGACTGATATTCTTCAATAATGATTTATTTATTTACACCTTATGTGTTCTCGCTCTCTGACGGCACTAAATTTTCGTGCTCTACCGACGACGCTTACGTATATACCGAGAGCGGAACTTCTGCGAATGTAGTTTTTACACTAGCGCGTTAAAAGCTGCTATGCGTAATCTGTGAAGCAAGCCGCGTACATTTAGGCACCCACTACGTGACCTTAAAGGGGTACTGACACAAACATTTTGGCCTCACTTTTTTTTTGCTACAATGTGTTCCTGGAACCCTCTTAGTCATACCACGATGCATCGTTCTCTGCTGTGCCCGAGAGATAATATTTTACAAGCTTTTTATTACCGACCCGTTCCTGTTTCAAAAACGATGAGCCACAGGGTGCAACTGTCACCACCTAACGGGTGCGACGCTCGATCACATCAGCACACAGAACTGTGACGCACTTTCACGCGGTTCGTATCAAGATGATGATGATGATGATGAACAAACTTTATTTATTTAGCAGAAAGGTCCTCTTCCCCTTTCAGGTGCGAGAGGAGAAGGGAGGACCAAACTTAGACGATGGCCATGATCCCATGGGCCCTGGCGGGGTCTTCGGCCTGCCGTATTAAGCGTGCTTGTAATTGAGAGTCAGAGCTGAGGAGCGTGGCATCCCATCCACTCCCGTCTGGAAATTTGCCTCTCATGGGGGCCTGCGGGCATGCCCATAAAATGTGGCTCAAGTCCGCCCTGTTGTGGCAAAATTTACACTAGTCCGAATGAAGTTCCGGCACGCAGCGGTTCATTGTTACCGGACTAGGAAACGTGTGGGTCTGGAGTAGGCGCCACGCCACCGCCTGTCCTTTGTTCAATGACGAGTGTGCGGGAGGATAAATTTTCCTGCTTAGCCTGTAATACTGCGTAATATCTCCGTAAGTGGTCATCCGCTCAAATCTCTCATCGTCCTCCCTGTTCGATCAGGGCAATCCAGAGGCTCGGTCTGTGAGTCCTCGAGCTGTCTGGTGTGCAGCCTCATTGCCGGGCAAGGAGGAGTGAGCGGGTGCCCAGACTATTTCTATTGTTCGTTGGTCTTTGTATCCAACCAATATTCTTAAAGCTATTTTGGATATTCGCCCTCGTGCAAAGTTTCTCACAGCCATCTGCGAGTCGCTAACAATGAGTGAAGTCGAGGTGGATGCTATGACCATTGCAATAGCTGCTTCCTCCGCATCTTCTGCAAAGCTCGTTCTCACCGAGCCGCTGACCTTATGATTTCCTTCGTAGTCCACTACTGCTATAGTCATGTTGTCATTTCCTTTGTAGGGGTCGGAAAAGCATCCAGGAAAAACGTAACATTAAAGTCTTTTTTGGAAAAACGCAAATACCTACGGTCGAAAGCATAAGAATTCTGGGACTCCGAATCAGCTCAAACGGGCACAACGGAGAGGCGATTAGAATACTTGAAACCAGTGCGCAGCAAACTATGCGTCTACTTAAACGAATTGCAAACCGGCACTATGGTATGAAGGAAAATAATATGATAAGACTGGTACAGGCTTTTGTCATCAGTCGTATTGTATATGTGATTCCGTACCTCAGACTGCAAGTGGCCGAGAGAGAAAAGATTGACAGAATCATTAGACGAGTTTTCAAACAGGCAATTGAACTTCGAATGACTACCTCTAATGATAAAAATTTCAATTAGGGCTTCACAACACATCATAAGAGCTTATAGAAGCTCAAACAATCGCACAATATGAAAGACTAACGCAGAGTAAAACAGGTAGAGCCATACTAGAGGAACTGGATATAAACTACGCAAATCAATTTGGCGCCAAAAAGGATATCCCGTATGAAATCAGGAAATGTTTAGTAATCTTGCCGATTCCAAAAACCATGCACCCCGAACATCACAAAGCAAGGTGAGCTGAAAGAGCGAAAAATATACATAACAACGTAAAAGATTTACCGGAAACAACATACGTAGACGCGGCCAAATACAAAGGAAATGACAACATGACTATAGCAGTAGTGGACTACAAAGAAAATCGTATCAAAAAGTTTTTTTTTCGAAGAGAAAACGGGACTGCAATTTCTTCAAACACAACACTTTCAACTTTTCCACCGTGGCCTCAGACTCGCGAGAAGCTGTCGAGTAATAGTCTGCCATAGAACGAGCGACCGAAGAAAAATGGCGGCTATGACGTCCTCATAACTTCCTGCAGCGACGTTATGTGAGGGAAGCAGAGGATTCTCTTTGGGGGTCTCAATAGTGCATGGAGTCGATCACTAGCACGAACTTCAAGATTAAGGTCAAATAACTTCCAAGCTATATTCGCTGTTGATATTTTGCAGATGAAATACGCAAGTTCACGGGAATTGATTCCGCTGAGTATTTCGACCGCGGACTATTCTGTCCCTTTAAAAAAAATGGCGCAGTAACGTGGGTGCCTTTTGTAGTGGGTGGCCCGCCTTAAAGCACGAAGTCATGATGACATAATTTCACGCCTGATCGCAGTATACACTTGTACGACGCATTATTAGTGCGATGTTACATAATGCATAGAGAAGGATGTTAACAGGACGTGTGTATTTGTAAAGCATGAAAGTTGCTTTCACTGCATTACCAAGCAGATGAAGGTATTTGCACGGTACATTCAAGCAGACCCATGGCTCTCTGGTAGAACGTCTGATTGCCACGCAAACAACCCAGGTTCGATTCTCACATGGAACTAGAATATTTTTAATATTTATTTTATCGGCAAGAACACTGTTCACTCAAAACCAATTCAATACGCTCACACCGGAATTTCTGAGAAACGACCTCTGACGCTATCACATTAAAAGAGGTTCAGAGACCTGGCGCGGCTCTATGGTAGAATACATGATTGCCACGCAGAATGCTGGGGTTTGATTCCTGCTGGGACTCGGCCATTCATTCGTTCAGTCAACGCAGCCGATGTCCACTTTTTTCGTAACGCTCAAGCGTTAAAATTACCCATGTCTGTTCTCACCGTGCGTGGGTAGATATAAACGGTCAATCATATATGGCAGATTGCTGAATATCCGGGATGCCCCCACCTGCGGGTATGTGCCGCATGTCTGGCACGGTTTGACGACGTACACGACTGGATTGGGACATTATTCATGCCACTACCAGTGAGTCATATCTGTGAAACCTTCTTACCCTCACATAGTAATTTTGGTTACCCTAACATAAGGTGGTAATCACGAGAGCCGCCATGCTTAGGCAGCTAGACAGATAGATATACGTACATAGATGCCAAAGTGGCTTACTTGCTGTTTCTGCGTTGTAAAATATTGTTTAATTAGGTATTTTCAATTAACGAACGTTTTAAAGAACGAAAATGAATCAAAAGTTTCATTGAGAAAGTAGTAGATCGGTTTGCAAAACGTCCCATCGGATAACTTTAAACTTTATATCTGCTATGTATTAGTGTTTTTTCTGCTAATCACGAATTCCCCCAAATTGCAAAAAAAAAATACGACATGACAACCCCGCTCGCGCACCAGTGCGCTAGATGATTCTAGTGCTCGCTTAAGTTCCGCATAAGAACGATACGCTCCCCTCGCAACAGTTCATGACAGCGATAAGCAGTCACATCGGTTATCATTTTTGTGGCTGATAGCAAAACGTGTTCATTGCAAAGCCACTTTCATCATTGCGACCCTGTCGAGACAGCGCAATGGGGCAAATGCTATGGTTGTTCGTGCGCGAAACGTTAGAAACTCAAAACCGGTTTTCTTCAAGGTTTGCGAACACCAGTTCGCTAGTTCTGACGAAGACTACTGAACTGATCGAAATCATTGTAAATAAAAATTAGACAACCACTAAGTTGTGCCTCCAAATATATATATATATATATTTATATTTAGGTTCACATATATACCCAATAAAGTGGCTCGAAGGATAGCCGCCGTGGTAGCTCAGTGGTAGAGCATCGAACGCGTTATTCGAAGGCCACAGGTTCGGTTCTTTCCCACAGCAAGTTGTCTTTTCACCCACTTTTCTTTCTTCACACTTATCTTACAATTCAGTCTAATAACCTCCCCTATACTTTCCTTGGCATTATTGTCTGCTAGATTTTATTATGTCAAAACATGGAAAAACGAGCCCTTAGGTACACAGTTCTTTCCCATATATATATATATATATATATATATATATATATATATATATATATATATATATATATATATATATATATATATATATATATATATATATATATATATATATATATATATATATGTGTGTGTGTGTGTCTGTGTGTGTGTGTGTGTGTGTGTGTGTGTGTGTGCGTTGGTGATCGAAATGGGCACACAACGAACACGATGTGCACTCCAACAGTCTCGAGACACTGACTGAGGAAGACGACGTGTTTGTGTTTATGTCTGCTTTTGTCTACTGCATGAAGCACGCTGTTGCTTCTTGGACTAAGCGTCTGGGTATTCTTTTTAGGGTGAAACGCGAAACTAGGGGAGGTCTGGACTGCAGGCCTGTCGATGTTCTGCGTCCCATCTGGGAACCGTTCATCGAGTCCTAACACGCAGTCACCTGTTACGGCTCCAGTTTACCTCTTCTGCTCTTCTGTCGGCGGTTGCTAGGCCTCTCTCCTGAGCTGACCTCCTCGGACGAACCTCCTACCAGGCATTTCGTACCTTGTTGGTTTCATGCCTCGTTCGTTTGCAAGAATTTAGCGAGGAGCCATCCTGGATGGGTCATTATCTTCATCGATAGCTTCCTCGTGGGGTGTTTCAACGAATTGAAAGTGCTGTCGAAGCTCTGTTCAGTTCGTGAGCCCTGGAGCTAAGCGTCGGCACTTTCCTTTCCCTCCAGGCCGGCGCGTCCTGGACACCAGATCAGCCTGTATGTGTTCGTTAGGCTCCCGCCCAGGAATTTGCTTATATTTATCGGAAGGCGGCCTCTAAAAAAGAAACGACATGCTTTCTGTGAGTCGGACATAATTGTCTGCAGTTTATCTGTTCCTGCGCTTTCATTGCAAGGGCAAAGGCAAAGCATTCCGCCTTGGCGATCGAGGATCTGCATAGCGATGCACATGTCACCATGCTGTTATCGTTGCTAAGCACTTATGCAACTGACCGTTTATAATTGTACCTTGAAGCATCCACATACCAAACATTTCATTTGTTTTTTAATGTTTTTCGGAGCCATTGCACTCTCTTGGCGCTTTCTGTTCGTTTTAACGTACATGTTCTTAGGCAGAGGTTGATTGATTGATTGATTGAACGTTTATTATCATTTGTCACATGAGGTTTACAAACACTGGTTGGACCCATAGCCTGAAGCTAGTGTAGGGTCCAATGAGAAAGGTAATGAACAGAAGCGGGAAATATCAATTACACATAATACATATGTAGCTATACAGACACTGTAAATATACACATATACAGAGTAGAGAGGTCTTTCTCTTCTTAAACAATCTGGTCACACCAAACAAAACTGCATGTGCGCATACAAAAAGTTGACAGATAACTTCGTGGACACACCAAAAAACATCGGTTGAAATACACAAAGAACATCAAACTATCACAAGTTTTAGTTAGAAGGAAAAAAATGCTAGTTTTACAAAATTCACCAGCGTATATTTATACAAATGTAAGTGCTTACCACCAAAGAGAAAAAGAAGCATTTACAGCTTGCTCAAAAATCGATTTTTTAGTTTTACCGCAGCATTGTGTGATGTCTTCAATTCAGTGGGCAAACTATTTCACATCTTTATCCCTGTGAATTGCATTAATCTCTCACCATAAACGTTATTTATTGGCGCCAAGTTAAAGTTACCGAACGTCAGGCTTCTAGTAGAGCGGGAAGAGGATTAAAATAACGAGACATCAAATGGGCTATTGTATTTTACGATACTGTTAACACAAACGGTCATCTTATGGTCACGCAAAAGATCGAAGGGTAGTATTATTAGCGATCGGAATAACGGCCGGCTTGGCTCGTTGTACTTACTGTGAGTTATTATTCTTATGGCACGCTTTTGTAGCCTTCGAAGGGGATCCAAATAAGAATCGTAAGTCCAGGCCGACGATTCCAAGCAGTAGATTAAATGACTATTGATGAAAGCAAAGTAAAGCGCCCGCAAAATGCTATTATCGAAGTAGCCTTTATCTTGTAAAAGCGCGTGGAAGCCAGAAGCCAGCTTTACACCGACGGCATTTATTTGACCTGCCCAGTGAAAGTGATTATCTAGTATAATCCCGAGGTATTTAAACGTGTCCGTACGTTCCAATATGCAGTTGTCAATTTTTATCTGAATATCTTCGTAACTAATTATTTTCTACTGGAATGAAGTGTAATGTAATTCGTTTTTTTAGCATTAACCGTTAACCTGTTAGCAAAAAACCACTGGGATTTTTTTTTCGATTCTGCGTTTACTTGTCTTTTTAATTCAAGAACATTGTCGGCCGTACATATTAATGCTGTATCATCGGCATACATAATAATTTCGGAAGAGCTTAATACATGAGGCAAGTCGTTGATATAAAGGGAGAAGAACAGCGGCCCGAGAACCAATCCCTGTGGCACCCCTGTGTTCAGATATTGAAGTGTGGAAGTAATATCGGTCATCACGACAGCTTGCTGTCTGTTTTTGATGTAATTAGAAAATAACTCATAGGCTTGATTACGTATGCCGTAGTGCTTTAATTTATGCAAAAGAATTGAATGATTACCGTATCGTATGCTTTTTGTAAGTCAAGAAAAACAACTCCCGCTAGCTTGTTGTTGTTTAGGACCGTGTTAATCGATCGTGCTAATGTCAACACTACGGATGACGTAGAATAATTAGACCGGAATCCATGTTGCTGAGGACAAAGAACCATGCATTTCTGTAAAAACTCATTTATGCGGTTTGATAGAATTTTTTCAAAAATGTTATTTACAACGCTAAGAACCGATATCGGTCTGTAACTAGACAGATCGGATATGTCACCGTTTTTGTAAACTGGAATTACTTTTGCAATTTTTAGTATGGATGGGTAAGTTTCGTTTTGTATAGGATGATTAAATAAATTGCATAAGATTGGCCCTAAAATATCCACGTTTTCTTTTAACAATCGCGCGGTAATTTGGTCTAGCCCAGCAGATTTGTTAGTTGAAAGATTCTTAATAATATGAAAAACTTCGGAAAGTTCAATAACAAACATCACAAACGTATTCACAACTGGGTTTGACGCAATGTAACTGTATGCAGAGCAGGAAATATTGTCTGCCAGAGCTTTACCTCTACCAGAAAAAAAGGTGTTGAATGCTTCGACGGTGCTGTTGTCAACGCTGTCAGGAGTAACACGTTGTGATTGACAGCCTCCAGTAACCTCATTTATGATACCCCATATTTTGCGTGTATCGCCAGATGCCTCCTGGATGCAGCGTGAGTAGTATTGTTTTTTTGCGGGCCCTAATTATCGTTACGCATTTGTTGCGCAGTAGCTTGTACTGACCTAAATAGTAATGGTTCGTCATATGGAATTTCTATTTATTGTACCAGAAATTCTTCGTTTTTAACAGTTGCGAAATGTCATCATTCATCCAAGGGAAAATCGGTAATTGATATGAACGTGCAGGGAGTACGCGACAGCAGTTAATAACTGCGTTTTTAAGAATTCCTATCAGCTTCGAGAACTCAGTATTAACATCATTGTCGTATATATCATCAAAGCTGATCTGCAAGAGGCTCTTTCTCAGCATTGTGTAGTCTGTCTTGATAATATGTCGTCGATCTTCTTTCTTATTTTAGATTAAGTTATTAAGTACAATAAACATCGGAAGGTGATCCGCAATGGGTTCTTTGAAAACGCCAGCATGAACGTCGGTATCCATATTTGTTAGAGCGTGATCTATAATTGATGAAGATACACTTGTAACACGCGTGGGGGTGGTTATAACATTTCTAAAGTTGAATGACTGTAGCAAGAATGAGTAGTCTTTATTAGCATCTTCGCTAGTATCAAGATTAAAGTCCCCAACTACCACAACGGGATCAGTGTACGTTGTTGATATTGTCATAAAAATAATTTCCAGTTTAGCAAGAAAATCAGGTAGACTAGAATTGGGAGGCCGATAAAGGACACCAACAATGAGAGGAAATTTTAACTTTACGAACAAGGCTTCCATAAAAGAAAACTGCACGAAATTGATGGCAAAGATATGTAAGAAAAACTTTTATGAATAAATAGGGTGACGCCGCCACCGCGATTTCGCGACTCTCTTGGCTGTGAGGTAAACCTGTAATCAGCGATTACAACCTTCTCGCCTATTTTCAGCCATGTTTCCGTGATTGCAATAATATGAAACGATTGCGCATGCTCAGACAACTGTGCCACAAGTAAATTTAAGTTCTTTCTGATACTTCGAACATTGCAATGGATTCTTCACGTGCTCGTTTCACCAGCAAGTTGTTGAACCTGAACATTATTTATTGTAAAGGTACGCCTTGACACCTTACTAAACGGTTAGGACACGATGGGTGACTACACGACTTTGACGAGATCATCTTCACAAGTTATGTGAAGAACCTTCGCTTTATCCGGTTCCATCATTAGAATCTTGCCCTCAGAAACCCAGGCGAACTTCCAGTTTCTCTCACGCTTTGCACTTTTGGCTTTGCCAAGCAAAACTTTGTTTTTAGGGCACAGATGCTCGTTGATGTACACTGGTTCGTTCGTTGCAAATCCGAGCATCGCCGTGTTTAGTCTGTTCTTCTTGGCAGCCTGCAGGACACTATCTCGAGTTGACCTTGAGTTAAACTTAACAATAACGTTAGGAAGCCTTTTTGAAGCTTCTCGATGCACTACGTCAATATCCTGAGAAGGAACGTCAACGCCTAAACGGGTAGTGATTTGCTTCAGTGTTTCCTTTAAGTCCTCGTTTTCTGTAAATGGGACACCTTTCAGCTCAAGATTATCCTTTCTGCTGTACTGCTTCAGCTCCAAAAGTTGCCTTCTGACGTCCTTCATTTCCTTGTTCAGCCTCTCATTTTCGCGCTGACTCTCGAGGCTCTGATTCTGGACTTCAGTGATCTCCTCCCGGATAGACTTCACATCACCCTTGAATTCCTCGAAACAGTCATTCATGAATTTCATTTAAGTCGTGACGGAGGTAAGCTCTGTTTTGATATCACATGTTGAGGAAGCAAGAGCTGTTACCGTAACTGTCAACTTATGCATGGCCTCGATGAACTTAGACGTCATTTCTACCAGGACCATCGCGATTTCTTTAATGCTAGTTGGTGCTTTATCACCGAGGCCCTTCGCGAACTCGGTCAAAGGGTCGGTTTCCTTGTTATTGTTTGCCGTCCTAATGCGTCAAGTATTTCTAGACAACACAGTTTCAACCAGCAAAAACACTCAGAGCAATCCAAGCAGCCGCAGTATATCAGCTTGTATCGTTCACATAAACGTATGAACAGTACCTGCAGTGATACAGAAAGCGGTTGAGCAACGCTGTCGTTCGGCTGCCCGAACCGCTCTGATGTGGCGTAGCTGTTGGCTGGGTATATATGGGCGACGGGGCGTCAGCGAGTCCTCTCCGCATGCGCAGAATCTAGGCCGATCTTGCGCAGAAGCCGTTGAAGCCACGTGCCTTTGCAGCGACCACAGCGGGCTGACGTGATGGCGTCCCTGGTTGCGGAAGGAGATGACGCGCCCGGCGCGTACTGTTTGGCCGCTATCCTGCAGTGATACAGAAAGTGTGAGATCGAGATCTTGCAGTGGACGCGATCCGGTATTTCTACAAGAACCTCGACCATGCTCTGGGGGTATGGCGGCAAGCCCATCCTAGCGAGTATCTCTCTCCCCGCTTTCGTTTGACTTAGACGATTTCTCTGTGCAGTCAGTACCACTGTCTTTAGCTCAGGGTATATATTGTATATACCAAGGCCCAATAGCTTTTGGGTTGATGTGCTTACCGGTAGCCCTAAGGCCACTTTGTAGGCGCATTTTATCATAGACTCGATGGTTCCTTCTCGTGATTTGTTTAACGCGTGGAAAGGTAGACTATACGTAACTTTGCACAGTACAAGTGCCTGTACTAATCTAATTGTCTGCTTCCTTCATTCCCGGTATGTGGCATGTTATTCTATGGATCATTCGTGCAACTTGTTTCGTGGCTGATTTTGATATATTTATTGTATGGTTCGCTCGTTCATTACTCTGAACTCAGTAAGTCCGAATACGTGCGATGGTTACCTCCCGTACTTAGACACCTTCAATGTGTATGTCAATGTTTCCACTACTTTTGTATCTTTTTCCGTGTACCCTGATAATTTCAGATTTTTCTGGGGCACAGCTGAGCCCGCAGGCCTTCGCAAAGTTTTCAACTGCTGTTGCAGCCTCTTTAAGTGTCCGTTCTTTGCTTGCAAAAGATTCACGCGTTCCCTATAGGGTGATATCATCCGCATAGAGAGGGTATGAGGATATCTAGCACAAAAATTGGGACGAGATTCAACCTTATAAATCGTTTACATATAACACTGTCAAACAAGAAACCACAAGGAGGAGCCCATTCAGCCTTGTTCACGGACAAGAAGTAAGGACGACGTTGGAGTCGATGCCGCCACACGAATGCTGACACATTCACTCAACGCGCAGAGGAAGCCAGGAAGCTCGCACGTGTGTGAATATACCGACAGCAAGAGTGCGACGCAGATCGCTATAACCTACGTCATACGTCTGTAACGTACAAAACTGGAGACAGGGTGCGAGTATGCACGATTGTATGAACTCGGGGACTATCCAAGAGTTGCTTAACAGATACTTCAGAACTTATCGAGTTCTGCGTCGACTAAGTGACGTCACCTACGAAGTTATCTTGGATAGCCGAAACTGTACAAGGCATCGGCAGCACCGACCTGAACTTGTGCACGTAGTGCGCATTACACCGTACGTAAGCGAGTGACTCTGCGAAGCACTCTCACTTGTACAAAGTGACTTTATGCGTAAATGACTGCCTCGGCTATAGCATAAGGGCGACGCCCTTTCAGGGGAGCCAAATGCCGCGCTCAAAATTGGCAGACAATGAAGACGATGTGCGCTCCAACAGTCGTGTGGACCGAAACACTGACCGAAGAAGACGGCGTGTTTATCTTTGCTTTTGACTGCTGCACAAAACACACCGTTGCTTCTTGGACTAAACGTCTCGGTGTTCTCTATATGGTGAACCTTGACAATATATGGATATATATATATATATATATATATATATATATATATATATATATATATATATATATATATATATATATATATATATATATATATATATATATATATATATATATATATATATATATATATATATATATATATTGATAGAGGGTACAGAAAAAGACATTGCATGCAATTTTTATCTTGCATGCACGATATAATAAAGAAATGTCTGTTACGTTAAATCATTTTCTTCATGCGTACCCGTACATATTGCACAATAGCTGTGCAAACGAAACACTTTTCATCACCCTGTTACTTTGTTCTCAATGTGACCACGGCGCCAGACGCTTTACTTATCACTACCCCATGATCCGAATTCGAAAAGCCCCAAGCAAAAAATATGGAACTCGAACAGTTCTCTGCCAAGTAGCTGCAAGACATCAGGATGGCCAATTGTCTGTTGGCGGTAGCTGACAGCCTAAGCCAAGCTATAAATATGCAGCCCAGACCCACGCCAGTGGGGCTCTGCTCCCATGATACTGCCTGGAAGAAACCCAAGCACCCCCCTCCGCCGACTCTCCACCTGTGCCTTCTCGGCCCTTTCCTTCTGTGTACCAAGGGAAACAAATGGGTAATAGTCGCAAATTAACTGACTCTTTCAAGTGCTAAGCCCGTACTGAGGCCAAGTGTCACGGCTGCTGAGGTAGCGCAGTTCTTTGTGCCACATCAGTTGCATTATGGTGCTTTCTCTACAGCAATAACCGACCAAAGGACATCGTTCACTGCACAGCTTATTAAGATTTTGGGCTGAGCAACGCTAGGCATCGGAAGAGGACTACTTACCATCCGCAGGGAGATAGACTTCCAAAGCAACTGAATAAGAAAGCTATCGTTATGCTTTCAATGTAAATCGGTGTCCAACACAAAAAACATAGGATCAGATATTACTTTACATGATCTATGCTTACATCGCTGTTCAGTAGACAATGCAGTTCACACCATTTTTTCTCAATGGCCATGAAGTTCAACCGATGTTGACGTTATGATTACTTGTCAAGACGCTGGCAAGTTTACTGGCACTGAAGAATTCACTGAGCATGCTGAGAAAGCTCGCCAGCTCGCACAGCTGTACATCAGCCAGCAACAACACGCAGGTACACGACGCTACAGCTTGCGCCAGCGAATCATGTCATACAATCCATGGGACCAAGTTTGGGGACGGAAACCTGTTCATCGTCGTGGCCTCTCAGAAAAGTTGCCAAGCCGGAATTGTGAACCCTACAAGGTGCTGCGCAGTGTGAGCGACGAACTACGATGTTGTACCGGACAGTGAGTCGTCAACACAAACAAAACGAAGACAACCGTGCTCTGGCATATTTCATGTTCTGGGCATGAAACCTTATTTTGCGCGTTCACAATTTTCGCTGACATTTATTTCCAATTTCATTACCCCAGAACTTTCAATGACTGCTTGAGTATAGCCTTTCCTCACACTTATTTTTTAGCGCTGTCTAATCTGTTTAAAGATTTTTTTTCACAGGTATACCTTGCAGCATCAAGGTGATGTTGCTTTTGTTTGGGTGTGGTCTTGGGAATAATGACCCCTGTAGTAGTGGGTGGCATGCATAAATAGAGGCTCAGGCTACAAAGTAAGTACACGCTCTATTCGCCTCTCGAGTGCACAGCCAAGCGATGCGTCTGGAACTTCTACGTCCAATAAATTCCACCTGGACCACTAAAGTGAGGTCAGAATATGCTGCAGCGCCCACATGTCAACAGAAAAAAAAAAGAAGCCTCGTTTCATGAGCTCGATTACAGTGAGACACACTTCAAGACCAGCCAAAGAACTTAGAGTAACAACAAACGCTATCTCTATTTCTATCCTTTTTTTCACCACACCATGAGTAATGGTAGATAGTCAGTTCCCATGATTCTGCACCTCCCTTTTGAAAAGTATCTGAGATAGCGGAGATATATTCCTGTCTTGTTCACTGACGTTAGCAAATGAGCGATTACTTTTAACTGTCTCCATTGTTCCGCTGCCGATCTCCCCAATTTTGGGGTTAGTCTCGATGAGTCATGGCTGAAAGAGCCGAATTGTGCGTTATCAGCTGTGCCAGTCATCGTGCCGCCGATGTGCGTGGCCACGTGAAAAGCGATATCCGACAATCGCGTGCCGTGTCGTGCACATCACGACGTACTTATTCAAGTTCACTACCGAGTGCCGGTCCTTCTCTCGCCTGCGGACTCGTGCACAAGGCATCAATACTCTCGCCACTGCTACTCATGATGGCTCAAAGCCACCGTTCCACGTGTCCACATTCCCGTCCGGAGTCCTAAGAGAACTTTTGTCCGGCAAGACAGTCCGGAAGTGACCGATGCCAGTAAGTAATATTTCAGTGCTAGTGCTTATTGAGTGTAAGGTACACTGGACAAGTCAGCCTATCTCATAAAAGTGGCTCGCAGAGCACAAAGGGTACTAATAACGCTTCTTTGAGTCTTTTTCTTGCTTTTTCCGGAGGGACTAATAAACAGAAATTATGTTCTTACTGTGCCAGGTTTCAGCTATCTTGTGACAGCATTCGAGCTCAGAAGGAATAGAGATTGGGTGATCTGGTCGGTTATCGCTCCAGCGGGATAATTAGCTCAATAACGATTACAAAACAGGACAGTCATGAGCTTGCATCCAGTCGTGTTCTTGAGTTGTGTTCATTTCAGTGTTGTGTATTTTGCTTCACTACAGCGACTGTTGTGTGTGTACACGAACTTCGTCGGATACATGCCTCTATACTCAGTATTCCGCATTTTTTATATGTAACAGCGTAATATCCTATTGCGAGTTGATGTGCGTAGTTTTTCGTCAAATAAAGTATTCTAGAACACATTCTTTATGTGGAACTTTTGAAAACCAAGCGCGGAAGACTGCAGTAACCGACGTTAGGTGTTGCACAAAAGCAGTTCTTAGGGTGTCCCTTTGGTATTGCCCTTCTGTCAGCTTACGAGAGTGTTTATTCACAAATTAAGGGCTCATTCACAGCGGAAAATGGCGAAGGTCGTGCGCCTAAGTAGTAACATATAGTCACAAAATTTAGACTATGCGAATAAGCGACACTTGAAGCGATAGCTCTCGAAATGCCCTAAGAATTTCACACCTGCGAGGGAACAGGGGGGAATAGTGTGCTCAAGGACGACGACCCACAACGCAGGCAAAGTCCCCAAAGAGCAGCCCAAAAACACAGCCTTATGACAGTACAGATAAATGCAAGTCGGGGGGGGGGGATTGTGTAAGGTCAGCGTTGAGGAATAGAGTAGGATTGAGATCTGGGCAAGTTGTTATTGGTTCATGACCAGTAGATGCAAAACGGCGCCCAACCATATCACAGCATATCCACAGAGTCAATGGCCATGAGTGGGGCGAAGCGCCTGTCCATCCGTTCATCTGTCTGTCCGTCCGTCCGTCCGTCCGTCTGTCTGTCTGTCTGTCCGTTGGTCCATCCATGCGTCTGTCTGTCTGCCTGTCCATCCACCTGTATGTTTGTTCATCCGTCGGTTGGTATGTCCATCCGTCTGTGTCCATTCATCCAGGCGTCAATCTACTGAATATTGCAAGTACTGCCATCCCGCATCTTTTCGTCATATATTGATTATTAGAGTTACTGTATATGCTACCTTTAGCTAGCATATACACTAACTCTAATGTATAAATTACCTTTAGGTAGCATATACAGTAGCGCTTTCGGATGGATCGGGTGGACTTATATGGCTGTACCCTTTAGATCGGGTGGTGGCTAACGCCACCAAGCCGTAATACAGAGTGGACCAAAAACTATATTTATTTTTTTCAAGTAGTGAGCTTGAGGACTCGTACTTTGCAGTGAAGGGATTAATTTTCACTCGTGCCTTGACTTCAGCCACCAGTCAGATAACCTTCTTCTTGGTAATTCTATCCGCTTAAAGTCAATTTTGCCCTTTCTGTCCCTAAACCCCAGTGCTTTGAAAAACTCTGCGCCATCATCCTGAACTATAGGGTGAAGCCCTTTACAAAACATTATCAAGTGTTCGGCAGTTTCCTCTTCCTCTCCACACACACTGCATACCGTGTCTACCCCTTCGTACTTGGCCCGACATGTCTTGGTTCGCAGAACTCCTGTTCTGGCCACAAACAGTAGAGAACTACCCCGAGTACATAGATCCTTTCCTTGACAACTTCCTGCTTAAATGTTTGATAGATCTTTAGTACGGACTTCTTAATCATGCCGATTCTCTACATATCGGTCTCAGCTTTCTTCGCCTTCTTCTTAACAGGTAATTCTTTTTTGTTTGGCCTCCAGCTGTTTTCTAAGTAAGTACAAGTCAATTTTCTGGTTCGCTTCCTCCATATTGTATCGAAATTCTTCATGTACAAGTAGCTGAATACCTTCCTAGCCCAACGCTCCTCCCCCGTCTCTCTCAATAGCTTCCCAAATTTTATCTTGCTGCTAGCTTTCCTGCCCTCAAATGATGTCCATCTCATGTCACCTTGTACTCCCTGATTTAATGTATTCCCGTGAGCTCCTAAGGCAAGCCTACCTATTCCATGTTGCTTAATTTCTAATCTTGCTTGAGCTTCTGATCTCATGCACAATACCGCATTGCCGAACGTCAGAACAGGAACCATGACCCCTTTTCATATTCCTCTCACAACAGGATACCTAATGTAATTCCACAGTGCCCTGTTTTTCATCACCGCTGCAATCCTGTTACCTTGAGTCACCACGTATATTTCGGTTCCTTTAGGTACTCGGCCCCATTGCTTATCCATACGCCCAGATATTTGTATTTATCTGTTATCTCTAGCGTGACCTCCTGTATTCTAATCTCACTACCTTCATTGTCATTAAAAATCATGACTGCTGATTTTTCCTTACTGAATCTGAAATCTAACATATATTCCTCATTACCGCAGATTTCCATCAATCTCTGCAAATCTTCCTTGTTGTCGGCAGATAGCACTATATCATTCGCGTACATCAATGCTGGTAGTGCCTGTTCAACGAGTGTTCCTTGTTTGCGAAAGAGAGGTTGAAGCCCAGTCCACTTCCCTCTAATTTGGCCTCTAATCCTTGTAGGTACATCATGAATAACAAAGTTGACAGAAGACACCCCTGCTTAAGCCCTGTTTTACTTCTGTAGGCTTGGATAACTGTTTTCCCCACTTTATAACGGCCTTGTTACCTTTATAGATATCCTTTAAATATTAGTGACTTCGTCTCCTACACCTAGTGTGCCCAGTATTCTCCACAAGTTCTCTTGAACCACGCTATCATATGCTAGCTACCTTGATATCCAAAAATGCTAGCCACAGGGGCCTGTGTTCTTTTTCTGCTATTTCGATGCACTGCGTCAGTGAGAACAGATTGTCTTCCAACCTTGTGTGTTTCCGAAACCCATTCTGCAGTTCCCCCAGCACCCCCTCATCCTCTATTCATGCCTGCAGTCTTTCCTTTATAATCTGCATCACAAGCCTGTAGACCACTGATGTCACTGTAATAGGACGGTAGTTGTTTATGTCAGCTTTGTCCCCCTTTCTTTTATAGATCATGCTCATCCTGCTAAGTTTCCATCTATCGCGGACTTCACCATCAATTATTATTTTGCTCACTGCCTCTCTCAAAGCCTGCTTTGACTTCGGACCTAATGTCTTGATCACATACAAGCGCCGCCATCTAGCGGACATATAAAGAACTAAATGGGAGGTCGCTATCTACTACATACATCGAGGACTCATGACCCATGGCTTAAAAGGGTACTGACACAAATTTTGGGGGGGCCGAGATAGCCTGCGAGGTCGATTATCGTTAACATTCGTATATCATCTGCAAGATATCAACAGCGAATATAGTTCGGAAGGTATCCTAAACTAATTTTCAAGTTTGCGTGAGCGACCGCCTCCATAATGCTATAGAAACCCTCGGAGGTGACCCTCTAGTTTCCTGTCATCACCACACTGCGGTCAACAAAACAAGTTATCATGAGGGCATAGCCGCCATTTTTCGTAGGCCGTAACAGTTCGTGAAGCCTTTATTTCTCGGCGGCTGGTTTTGAGTGCATGGCCATAGCGCACACTTAGAAAGTTTTGTCTTTGGCGATATTCCAGTCCCGTTTCGTATTCGAAAGTAGTTCTTGATGCGGACCGTGCGGAAGTGCGTCACAGTTCTGTGTGCTGACATTGTCAAGAGCTGCACACGCAGAGTGGCGACAGTTGCACACAATTTTCAGAACTCTCTCAAACCAAAACTGAAACAAACTGATAATGAGGGGCCTGCAATTATTTATCTGTCGCGTGCTGCAGCAAACTATGTGTCGTAACATGACTAACAGGCCCCCAGCAACGCATTGCAGCGGAAAAAACGCGATGCCGAAAATTGTATGTCAGTGCCCCTTTAAGGAGCTGCGCCCCTAAAACGGATACTGAGAAAAGTACCAGCACAACATGAGCACTGACTTTCACAGCACTCACTTCACATTTCCAGCGTCATCTCTTGTCGTTCGTTCCATTCGGCACACACACACACACACAAACGTGATGAACTACCAATGTCATTACAATTTTCGATGGGGCTTGACTAGACCACATTGGTCGCTGTGAGGCGCGCAATCTCGTGACTAAAAGGCGACAAACCTTTTTATAGACGGCACTTTTCTTTATAGTATGAAACCTAGGGCTTCTTATTTTTGCCGTGTCTCTTGTAGTAAATTCAAGTCGCTTGTCGCGTTTATTAGGCAAGCTTAAATTTGAAAAATATAATTGTGTAATTGACCACTACATTCAATAATAGCGGATATGTCATGAAATAATAGAAGATTTATTGACGACTTTGCGTAGTTGACTGTTAAAAATTAAACATACGTAGGGAGAACAAATAAATTGCGTTAATCGTGCACTGCAAAACGGACATTACAAACCTTCAACCAACTCATTCGCCAAGAAAAATGTTAACGAGTAAATATACGCTTTCGTCCAGTTCCCTGTGTTCTCGATGCACAAAACAATGAAGTGAGTTTTTATGGCAACTACTTTTTGTATTTAAGTGTTATGGTTACTTGTATTTAGGATCATTTTCAAGAATGAGATAATTGATACTTCTTCTTTTGAATTCCTTTTATAATGATTACTTTCCTATAATCTTGGTAGTATCTGGCAGCTATGATAGTGATAAAATCAAACACGCTCCCTGAAGTAGTCAATGTCACGCTAATGGCGCATTCACACTTGAAAATCGAAGCAAAAACAAGAATTCCAGAGTGACCAGAACACCACTTCCGAACGCGTCCGCAGTGAGCAGTGGAAGCGGCATGCTCTCGAATGAGGTTGCCGGAGCGACATACGAAGAGGCATAGCAAGTGGCATAGTTTCTCGACTATTATGTTCGGCTGCTTTGAGGAAGTCGGCCACATTCGCATTATTGTCAACTCTGGGTTCCTGGTCACGGCCTTCATCAGCAAAATAAGCCGATACAACATTTACGCTAATATCAGGGGGCTCATCGCTCATCATCTTTTTCATAATCCGGACCATCTGGAGCAGTTCGGGAGGCATATCAGGTGGCCTTACTGGCGAGTATCGCAGGCTTCGCAGGCGTTCATGTCTCATCAAACGGCAGTCCCTCGGGATGGCCCGGGAGACCCTTCTTGATCAGTGGAATGTGATCGAGCTCAATGTGTCCGTTGAATGGGTGGAAGCGGCTTCAGCGGGTCGGCGAGGGCATTTATGGTTGCGCTAGGCTCTCCCAAGGCTGGTGGTTTGTCAGGCACGGCAGGAGCTGAATTCTGCACATGAACCTGTGGCACAGCTGAAACTGGGGCCCCATCCTCTAATAGGAGGGTGTCAACGCAGGCTGCTCTGGGGTGATGGCCAGTTTTATCTCCGAAGGACGACAGGTTAGCGGGCACCCAAGCTGCACCCTGATGGTGATGTGTCGCAGAGCTCTCATCTGCGGTGGAGCTTGGGTCGGCCGGGATAGTGTCCAAGACACGAAAAAGTGGTCGATATACATGGGTCCACCTGGCACACTATTCAGCCCAAGATTGCTTATTTAACACCACGTAGTTGTCCCAGGCTTTGGCAGTATCGCGAAGGTAGTAGATAGCCACCAGCCATTTGGGATGGTCCGGCCAGGCATTGTGGGTGCCGATAGCATTGACTGTTTTAATCTACAGAATCCTCGAATCTTCGAAACTTTGGTAGTTCCCAAGCTACCACTGATAGTAATCCGGGGTGCAGGCATCCAGAAGTTTGCTTGGCAAAATGGTCTTGCTCCTAGGCAAGCAAGGACGTCAGCCGCATGATGCTCCTGGGTCAGTGCGATTGGGCGCCCGAGGGACCAGGGGCAATGACTGCGGAGAAGTTAAGGGTCATGCTTCTCAGGCTGACAGTCAAGACCCCACAGTTAGAAGGTGTGAATCTCTCTGAAGTTCTTGGCCCAAGCGCACGGCTTTTCAGATGATTCCCGATGCATCGTTCGGTAAGCCATCTGGATGACTATTGACGGCAGCCACGAAATATGCTGTCATCGCAGTGATCAGCGCAGCGGTTTCATCAATCACTGCATCATGGTGACAGCACCGTCGAGTCACGGAGGAGGGCTGGACGACTTCTCTGGATGGTGCTTGAATCACCGCAGGTCACCGAATGATGATGAGGCTTGGACGCCAGTGCTTCCTGCGGTGGCTGGCTAGCGTTTTCCATGCCCGACAAAGCGAGGATAGTGTACCTGGGTTGATGGCTCCGCAAGGCCGAAGACGCACGAGCACAGTCAATTTCTGCCTTAAGGATTTGTTTCTAACGACTGCGTCATTGTAAAGAGAGAGCTAAACACAGCGCCTAATCATTGAGTGGATGTATTTTCTGGCTTCGTTCTCGTCGCCTTCCCAGTGCAGCCTACCACGCGCCTGCACCTCAGTGGTGCTGTCATTCCATAGGAATAGAAGAAACCAATATGCGTGAGTAACATTACCATACCGGCTCAACTTGATAAAACTGCTTTATTTTGCACAAGCATAAAGTTCATAAGTCTTTGCAATACTAATCAACCACGTTAGAATTAAGATCGAATATGCGTAATTGCGGGAGAGCATATACAAGGTTCAAGAAATGTTTGGCATATTTCAGAAACCCTTTACCTAAAACTATCATCAAAAGGAGTAAGAAATTAGAGTACTTTATTTACAGTAATCGCATCACTGAGCTCACTGCCGGGGCAAAGACTAAAGGCAATCAGCCTGACAAATGTCCCTGTCTCTCCGCAGTTCGTGTTAAGCTTCCATATGAGCACAGACAGAAACAAACGAAAACTGTTACATTAGTTTTATAGAAATGGAATACAAGTTACCTTGAAGTATACGTGCAGAATTCACACAAAAACAAAGATAAAAAGGTTACATATCAGATTTGCAAAATTAGACGCCACTCACGCGGAGATACATAACAAAGTGAAATTGTCAAATTAAACTAAACACCGTGGAACGCAAAGTACATATGGATGCACTTAGATTAAACTGTACAATAGTACAGTCAAATACAAATAATTGATTGATTTCAAGATTGGTCGAGCCATGAAACTCAACCTTTTAGTTTTGATAACTTGTACCAGTCGTTATTAGCACGTTGTTGGTTTCATAAAGGCTGCTTTGCAAGCCTTAAAGTTCCATTTATTTCCTAGGGCATCTCTCATGTAAGATGTTTGGTACGCAACACTTTGTTTTTCATATTTGGTCCTTGTTCTAGGTGCTCGCGTCTTTTGTTCTCGCAAATGGTAGTGTAATGTTTCGGTACAACTTTCTTCGTATAACTTCTCCTCTTTATTTAACTTAAGCAATTTGAAGTATTATCAGTTTGATTCACCTTGAGCATGTTTTTTCATTAATAATGAAGCAGTATAGAAGTCTTGTATGTTTTCTATGTACTTTTAAAACAACGTAGTATTTTTAGTATAGTTATTACCTTTTTTTAGTAATTTCTTTGCGATGTTGTACCCAAAACGAGCATCCCATAAGTTATTTTAGAGTGTAAAAGCGCATAGTTTATGCTTTTTTAACCTCAGTGGAATTAGACGCATTGTTCTAAAAAAACAGCCCACTATTCATGTCCGTGTGGTAATTAAATTGTGGACATGTTCTAATATATATTCCTCTTCAAACCACACGCCAAAATATCGCTAACATGTGCTATTCAATTTCATTGAAACTTAATGTTTTGCTACTGATGTGGGTTTGTTTAGAGGCTGGAATATCATACACCATGTTTTCTTTTTCCCATTCAAGCGCAATTCCTTCTGTTTTAACCAATTTGAAAGATGACTTAGATAGTTATTTACACTTACATTAGATGACACGAAGTTTTCCGATCTAATGAATACATTCGTATCGTCAGCGTATATAATCAGTTCGTGGGAATGAGTAATATCGACAATATCATTTATATAAGCGAGGAACAATACTGGTCCAAGTATAGACACTTTTGGCACTACTTGGTTTAATTTTATTTCTGTAGATATTATATTGCTGATTTGAACAAACTGGTAGAGATCTTCCAAGTAATGCTACTCCACACACTCCATACCAGGATAACTTACAATCAATAGTCTGAATTGTATTGAGTCAAATGCCTCTTGAAGATTGAGAAAAAGCCCAACTTTGTTATTTTTATTTTTATATATTCGATTATCTGGTCTTTATTATACAGCAGTGCTTATTCAGTTGATTTATTTTTGAAAATCATACTGACTTATTGTCCTAATTTTACGCTTAAAACTAATAAAAGTCTACCGAAAATTGCTCTTAAAAACTCTTGACATTGTTGGAAGCACATATGTAGAACTGTATAATTCGCTAAAATATGTATATCACCACCTTTATCTACTGCAGTCCCTTTTGCCACCTTCAACTGCTCAGGAAATACGCCTTTAGTGAGTGTGTTTCATAATATTAGCCCACACGGCAAAAATAAGTGATGATATCAACTTTCATTCCAAAAAACCTAGTTCATCGATTCCTAATGCAACATCACTTTTAAGCTTCCCGATTGAATTTTCAACTTCCGAATCCGTATGTGAAAGAAAAATAGAATAAGGCATAGTACAGGCATCAGTGGTTGGAGCATTATCCTTATTTACATTCGTTTAAACGAAGTAGCCCGCATTAATGAAGTGTTCTTCATAACGTTGTCGAAAACTTGACCACTGAATGTCTCACTATTGATTGTAAGGTTCCCTGTCCTATATCGTTTTTTATTTCAGTTCACAAGCCCATTTATGACCTCCCATATTATGCTGTGATCATCGTGGATTCTTTCGAACAATTCTTGGTTGTAGTTCATTTTAGCTTTCCGTATTTCTGAATTTAAAACATCTCTGTATTTATTACATTCATTTAAGGCATTTGTCTACCACGAACAGATGAAATAATCGTACAACTGATTCTCTACTTGAATGCGCCAGTAGAGATAACAATTTATTCAAAGGCTTTCTACATTTTTTGTTTCTATCATGTGAGTGCTTCTGAAGAGGAAATGCTGCACCATGAGTAATACTCAACAGATGCAGGGATGTGCTATAAGCACTATCAGGGTTGTCTTGCCTATACACAGTGGTTCAGTCAATATTCTGAACTAAATGAACAAAATGTTCCTGGCTTTTGCTATTTTCAAGTCAATGAAAGGATAACTCCGATTTCTGACAAATTTGAGAAGTAAATTGTGCAAAAAAAAAGATGAACCTATCTTCACTTAATTCATAGTACAGTAGACTGGTTTATTTAGAGTTACCAAGATTGCCTTTATTTAAATTTAGCCAGTGACAGTTATATAAATACAGCATCTTAGAGCCTTTTTCAAAAAAAAGAGTTATGGAGGAAAAGAGTGTTCGCATTTGTTACCTGTGATATCACCTATACGAAAAAAGTATGAGGTACAAAGAGCACTAATTAAATCTCATTTATTCGCTTGCATTTTTCTCAGGCAGATGGTGCCGGAGGCGAGAACTTCTTGGAACAAATTTTTACGTCGATGTGACCTGCGCAGTTACACGAGTAATAGGACATCGAATGTGATTAGACACATAGAAAAACTTCGCGATGAGCTGCAAGAAGCAGAGCACTGCTGTAACAGGGAGTTCACAACGCGCCACGATTTCATCCAACACACGGCGATTACGTTTGCACAGTGGATGAGTGCGCGAAGTCTTTCGCGAAAAGATCTCTGCTGGAAAGGTAAGCCATAATGTGTTTTGTGTGAACAACATCGTCGAGATATTGATGATCTTTCCAATCGGTTGCGTGTTAATTACAGGCCTCAACTCTTACTCTTTTTCTATAGTTCATTCACAATTAGTTCATCACTATGGAAATGGGGTGACGGAAATCAAGTATTCTATGTTACTGAATGAAGAGAATTTTACTCATGTTACTTCAGAGTGAATCTAACAGTGCAGTGTTATGCTTTTGAAGCAGATCAGCATGTTTTACTTCAATGTTGATAACATAATAATACTCACAATAAGAACCATACCAACAATATTACACATGGATTTTTAGGTGCCGAAATGACAATACAGTTCGAAGGCATATCATAGCGGTGGCGTTCAGAAATTATCAACACCCGGTACTCTTTAATGAGCACTGAGATAGCACAGCGCTAAGGCCCCTGGCGATTCATCTCCATTGAAATGCGATCGTGGCAGCCGGGGCAGATCAGCGACTTTGAGATGAGAAGCCACTCAACGTATACCGACCGCACCACCAAGACACTTCGTGTTTGCAACGAATTAACACCCAAGTTACATGCAGCGTACAGCTTGGTGCCAGTCTCTCAGCTTCAGTAATTTTAGCGCAAGCCAGGCTTCTCGGTACTGAATATTTGGTGGCATATTCTTTATATCAATGCTGTGAATGGCGAGGCTTTGCAGTTTGTTTGACTTGTGCGCTTGCGAAACGTTCTTCCGTGATAATCATAAATATGCTACCAAATATTTGCTGGTGTCTTCCCCGGGGTCATATTACTCTTCCAACTAGTGAAATAGCCCTCCATGATAACAGTTATCTACACAATAATGTGCCACTTTCGTGGTCAAGCGTTGTTCTGATATCAACAATAGTATTGACTCGCGTTTTTTGAGGCTGTAAACGTGCCACGTAGTGCCCCAATTGTGTGTTATGGCACGTAAATCTGAATGCTCGGGTGGAGTGTTAGTTTTTTTTTTCTAATTAAGTACTGCCAGTAAAACTAAAATGACACACTTTATTTACTTAAAGCAAAATCAACCGGGCCCCGTCGCAGTGGTATAGTGGCTAAGGTACTCAGCTGCTGACCCGCAAGTTGCGAGATCGAATCTCTGCTGTGGCGGCTGCATTTCCGATGGAGGCAGCAATGTTGTAAGCCCGTGTGCTCAGATTGGGGTGCACGTTAAAGAATCCCAGGTAGTCGAAGTTTACGGAGCTCTCCACTACGGCGTCTCTCATAATCATATGGTGGTTTTGGGACGTCAAACCCCACATATCAATCAATCAGCAAAGTTAACCGGTGTACGACACATCATTTATCTCCGTATCGGTGCGGAGGGCTTGAAGTGAGAGAACTTGAGGCAAGCAGTGGCTGCACAAAAAAAAGTATAGTGGGTAAATATAATTTCTTATTAGCCGGTGCAACAAAGTAGATAAAGCTGTACACAAGAAATGGTGACCCGTTCAGAAGCACTATGTTTATCAGGCAAATACTTTACACTTCTGTTGTTGTAGGCTAAAGGAAATGTCTGCAATTTATTTTATCAAGTCCCGCACTTGAATAAAGTGCTTTGAGAATTGGAAAATGTTATTGCATGGATGACCAGGTAACTCATCCTTTCGTTATCTTTTTCAAATGGTTCTATTTTCCAGGCACACCAGGGCACACAGAAATGAGTTTACACACATCTGCAAGCCCTGCAATTACGAGACTGTGACCTAAAGTAACGACAAGCGTCACAAATTATCAACCCCATGCCTAAGGAAACGTCTAATCGGGCTCATGGAAGTCGCTCGAGAGGAAAAAGCCCCGCAAAGCCATGCAGGAGCAGCCACAGCTGTAACACGAAGTAAACCATTGAAGTCGGCGGGAATACGATGCTGCTTTCGCGTTGCTTTTGCTTCACGAGTCACTGAACGAACGCGAAAGCGAAGCCGTTGATGGGCAGATCGATTTTCACGACCGCTGTTTGACAGAGTGCGCCGCTTCATAAACGCTTGAAGCTAACCTGTTTGAGATGTGCAGTTTTTGTGACTTTAGTGTTTCATTTTTTTTTCTTAATTCGATGGCTTTTTTCAGAGGCGTCCGTACTTTTCACGTAATATACCCGGGCATTCCGTAGCACGACCTTTAAAGAGAGGTCTCCGCTGCGGTGGCTACACTCAACATAGCACTTGCCTCACGGCCCTTGGACGCAAGGGTATGAACGAGTGATGCACTTGTGCTAATGACATGCATGTCCACCATCGTTTTTATTATCACACACTTTTGTCATCCATTAACACTACGCACGTTTCACGGCATGGTCATGATTTTATTGTCTCTATGTTTTACCCGCTTTAGTGCGAAAAATTTTAGTCCCTTATACAGCCGCTCATCACAATCATTGTCCATATCCCTAGTACCATGAGGTGGCACTCTTTGGCCATCAAATGGTTTTTACTCCACAGAACATCAAACATCATCATCATTTTCTCAATCTGGACTTTCGGTGGATTCCCACATAAAGCGTTCGCGAACCTGTGTCTGTGATTTACGATGAAAAAAGTTCGGCAGTACTGACGTTTGGTAACTGCATGCAATTTTTGTATACAAGTGCTCTCACACTAGACCACGTTAGAGTCACGAGGCAAAGTTTGATTATTGTCAGCATTATTATGATCACAGAATGTCCATCCAAAATTACAAGAAGCCAGCTCCCCGCATTGGCGGCGTGCCATGCAGGGGCGTAGCCAGAAATGTTTTTCGGTGCGGAAGGGAATGTTCGCACCGACCTGACTGGAAGGGGGGGGGGGGGGGGGACACAGTCATTAGCTTTTTTCCGACACGTAACCATGGACGGTATTTGAGCAGATTGTGTACATGTATATCAGAATCATGAGACTCCTCCCCCCACCCCAAGCGTGTGGTTGTGAAGAGAGTAAGTAAGAGTAAAGTAATCGCAGTAAAATATAGAGCAAACGACAGGTACAGAGGCCATTTGAAGAAACGGCCTCTCGTACTACCATTGAAGGGACTAGTCTTCGAGAACGAATCTTTGCGACGACCTTCCCGATGGGAGAAGAAAGACATCGTAAATCTCTGTTAAGCGTAGATGACGTAGTCCTCGTCGGGGTGAAGTGCGTTTCACAGATCAAGAATGGCTCCGCTTACAACGTGGAACAAGTAATACACGCAGCATGTTTTTGTAAAGACATAATTATGTTTCGATTATGTTTACTTTGCTAATTTAATCTCCTACTATCGATCTTGTGACTGCCTGCCTATGGGAATAATTTTTCTGTCACGCTCTATATGTGAAGATGCCCTGACGCAGGGATTGCTTTTTTTTTTAAATTTCTGTGCGCATCAAAGCATTTGCGATACGCGGTAAGTTTTCTTTTTTTTGTGTGAATTATGCTGCATGCTGTCAACACGATCTCACAGGAGTTATTTTTCGGGCAGACTTTCTTGCAACTTTGGTTAACATTACGGTTGCACCGACTTTTGATGGCAATAAAGTGCTCCATTTCTAGAAGTTTTATCGCGAAATCTGCAAAGGCAAGGTAAAAATTGTTGAGAAAAGTTTACTTGGTTTCAATCAAAAATGCACCTGGCATCAGACTATACCTGTTCGCATAGTAATAGCTTCCTTGCTGTGTAGTTGCACTAGAAAACATATATGATCGCAAAAACGTCAATGTTATTTTTTTTTCGTCACTATGTACATTGCTTTTAATTTTAGATATTTCTGTTTATTTCTTGTTGTACGTTATGTCGCTAGTTCCAGAAATCACTCGGTGTACCCTTCTAGTCATCACAATGTAAAGAAACGAGCGGATGAAGCGTATCAATATATATATATAGATAAATATATATATATATATATATATATATATATATATATATATATATATATATATATATATATATATATATATATATATATATATATATATATATATAAATTGAAGCATTTCTTAGCAAACTTCGGCGACTTTGAGCGTATCTATCTATCTATCTAGCCGCCTACGACTTTTAGCTCTCCTGGTCGTTCCAATTATGGTATCGGTATCAAACTTAGTATGGCGTAATATGACTGAATGAAGAACCAATTTGGCTGGTAACATGAAAATCATGACATGTATGTCATGATTTACTTTTCTTGGTCCTGCAGCTTTTGCGGTGGTTTAGTTCACACGGCATGTTGCAAAACTTATGTTATGACATGATTGCATGCAGAACACAAGCGACCGACCCTAACGTCAAAATCATGACATGCGTGTCATGTAAATATATGACTACATGTCACGCTCATGATGCGCTCGCGGCCGTTTCGCTAGAATCACATATAAAATTTGGTATTACGGTACGTCAATGAATGACAAAGGCATGATACTGGTGCGAACATCATAAACATTAGATACGTGTCATGCAACAACATGCCTACATGCTACACTCATGATGGGTTCGCGGCCATTTCACTAGCTTCACATGTACCAAACTCGGTATTACGCCATGCGAACGGACGAAATAGGTGAATGACACATCCAAATATGATAATCATGTCATGCGTCTTTTAACATGACTACATGCCACACTCATGATACGCTCGCGGCCGTTTTGCAAGCTTCACATATGCCAAATTGTGTATTACGTGACGTCAATGGTTAACAATACTGATTGTCGGCCTAGTTTGTACTTGCTTACTGACATGCTTTGGCCGCAAATTAGATTTGATTGATATGTGGGCTTCAACGTTCCAAAACCACCATATGATTATGAGAGACGCCGTGGTGGAGGGCTCCGGAAATTTGGACCACCTGTGGTTCTTTAACGTGCACCCAAATCTGAGCACACGGGCCTACGTCATTTCCGCCTCCATCGAAAATGCAGCCGCCATAGCCGGGATTCGAACCCGCGACCTGCGGGTCAGCAGCCGAATACCTTAGCCACTAGACCACTGCGGCGGGGCTGGCCGCAAAATAACACACACAAAGTAAAGAAACCGTGGCCAGGATTCCGGCCCACGGGGGGCTAGTTCGTTAAACGTCCACCACGTGCCACATGAAGTTGAACCCTCCCCCTCGTTCCCTCTTTTCTCCTCCCACCACGAAGCTGACGAGTTCCTTACGGAAGTGGCCTCGCTCTTCAACCTGTTCTCGCCCGCCCCTCATTGTGGGAACCAAAGAATAGCGACCCGCTGTCAGTGCATTCTTACTCACGCCGTTTAAGAGCCGGCCTGTGTAGAGTACGCGAACAGGTTCCGAACCGGCCATTAACAATTTTTCAGACTGAGGACTTCTTTTTTTCCTTGCCTTGGTCGAATTCGAGTCCTCACAGTTTTGATATAGTCATAGATAATTTATATACAAAGAAGCTACGACCAACTGCATTACATTCTTTAGTTTTTTTTTCTCGTCGTAGGTAATCTATTGTAATCATAACATCAGGTTCAATACTTAATTTGTGGCTAAGCCATATTACTTTCCGACCCAAACTTTCTGTAGGGCAGAACAAAGTTTTTAATCTTGTTTTTTTAGCTACTAGGCTATTGCAAAGCACGCAAAAAGTTAGGAAAGAAGTTAGTAGAACGATTTTCACAGGAGAAGCATGTCCAGTATATTGGACACTGGCATTAATATGTTGAACAAATAGATACACACATTCTGCTATTCTCTTAGATAGAGCGCTGCTTTTGGCCCTGTTAGGTTAATAGTCTTACAAAAAACAAGCGGGGTTTGCTTTGTCCTGAGAAAAAGTTGATCCTCTTCGCTGATCCTCTTCATGCTTCATGCTGTTGATAGATTCCCAGCATGCCCCAGTTTTATTTTTCTATGACTGGGCCTGCAGAGTGTCACGTCAAGCCACCTCTTGTTTTCTTTTTTTTCCTTCTAAATTGAGCACGATGTGCACCAATTGCATCTTGGTGTGAGTGTACTGGACATAGGTAATTCTCGCGTTGCCAGCAAAGTTTTTATTAGAAAAACTACATTTTTTGCAACAATGCATCGAAAAGACATGACAGAAATCGTACAATTTAAATGATTTCAATGCTGCAAAGATATGTCCTGAAATACTTTTGTATACTTGACCGCATCATGCGCACGCAGTTTCGCGTTGATTACGCAATTACTTCTAGTGTCCGATAAATAGGTGGAGCTGAAGAATGAACTACACCTAAAAACGTCTTACACGACTCTTATAGAAGCTACCAAAATAGTTTTAGTTCTGACTGTAGCTCTGCTTACTTTTATTCATCACTTTTACCGTCATGTTTTTGTCAGCGTCTAAGTATATGTACCACCCTGCTGAAATCACCAAATGGTGATTGCAGTAACTGTAAATAAATAGTAATAATGTGTAATGTGTTCAATAGATTAGTCAAGGGGCAGGAAAGGAATGTGCTTGTTAACTACATAGTAAACGCTCCGAGATTGTACTGTTCGGTTATCCTTTGCGGAAGCTCTTTCGCTTTCTTATTTCTTTGTAGAGCTTATTCTTTGCGTAAATGTGCGTAAGGAGCTACGTATAGTTCCATTGAGAAAAGAGCGCGAGATGCTCGGGACGGGCAGCACAGTTACAGTGTAAGCTGGAGGAGCAGCTTTTGTAGACCTTTTTGTAATTTAGCGTTAACATCTAATTTGCTGGCATCTCATTCCAGGTGTCTTATTTTATAAGGTACTCAGCATAGTTCCGTAAAATGTACCTCAAACAATAACGATCGTTATTGCTGAAGTAACGTTCGTTTATATATTAATGCTATACAATTCGCATTTCTTCGCACGGTGCTAAAGCGCCCGAAGTGGTCTAGTTTGTAAATGTTACAAAGGGAAGCGACATTAAAATGCATCATGGAACTAGAATAGCATTCTGTTGATAAGCCTGCCTTTTTTTTTTTAAACTGTTCACCGTATAGGTAGGTGAACACACTAAATGCTCTTATTAAAATATTGATCACAGATGGTAGGGTTACATTCTTGGTGATGAGGTGTACGTGACGAACTACTGGAGGAACAGCTGAGTTTTAGTGCCGGAAAGCAACACAGTAACACAATATTTACCTACGGAATTTTTTTCAATTATGGTATACAACAGCAAAAATCACTCCTAACATTTTTTTTTCAGTTAGCTTGCCTTTATTATTACATCTCAGCAACGTGGTTTTACATTTATCAACAAAAAAGTTCACTCTTTACACTTTTGTGACGCCCCCTCGAGAGGTACAAACTGACAAAAATATTAACCAGCGTTGTGCATTTAGATAGCTCTTGTTTTCTTTCCGTTTTTTGCCTGCGTTTTTGTTATTATAAGCAGGCGTCACCATGGGTAGAAAACGATCACTGTACCGTGTAGAAGGACCCGTGAAAGACACACTACGCGACAACTTTCCCTCGCTGGTCACCCCACTGGCAGAAAAATAGTTGAAGCCAGCCAAGCGCACTGTCATCCCATATGTGCCGGGCGCCAGTGAAGAGCTCTCCGCGATTCTCGGAAAATCAGGGGTCGAGGTGGTTCCCAAGCCTGCTTCGATGCTCACCCGCTTGCTACCACGGCCGAAGGAAGAAGCAACACCAGCGAGTAGTCTGCAAGTTGCCGTGTTTAGAGTGTCCAGTCAGCTACGTGGGCAAAAGCGAATGTTTCCATTCAGAAAGCCCGTGGAGCGGCCGAAAGGCTTGGACTGGCGTTCCTGACGAGGGAGTCAGCCGCTGAGCGCTAACGTGCGCCTTGCCGGGCAACAATAAACTTCCGCGCCCACTCGTTAAGATTACGCCAACTTAAGAACGACGTCAGGAAGGCAGAAGTGCAACGCGGCGCTTTTGCAGAGCCCCTGAGAAGCCCGACAATATGATTGATTTCTACAGCTTTTCTGTTCTAGAAACAGGGAATTTCGAAATGATGTCCTTGCGCGAATCCTGACACATTTACAACACGCCAACGATCTTGCACCGCTCTCTAGGAACAATCTCCTCAGTATACGTTCACGAGTTTTGAAACGTGTCGGAAACGGGAAGCCACCGCTTTGGCAAAACAAGACACGGAGATGCTTTTGTGACATATATATATATATATATATATATATATATATATATATATGCTTTTGTGACAGATGCTTTTGTGACATATATATATATATATATATATATATATATATATATATATATATATATATATATATATATATCTGTGTGTGTGGCGGGGGTGCCTTTGCTAAAAAGCACCTGAAGTAGCAGATTTATACTTTGTGTAATTGAATTGCTGCTTCGATCTGCGTTCGTGTCATCGTCATTCATGGAGCGTGCTTGTCTTGGAAGTTGATACTACGAAGAAATAATTCAACGAATTCAAGCATACCCACCTGGTTTTGTGTAAATCGGCTAACTTTGGCAACGGTGGTCGATGTGAAGGCGTGGAGATACTTTTGTCTCACCCAAAAAGCTAAAGCATTACAAAAAATCTGGTGGGGGTCAGAACCCCCTCATCCACATATAGTTATCATCCTGAACGTCACAAAAGTGAACGTTGAAGGCCTTGAGGCATCTACTAGAGCACTGTGTGCTCTAGTAGATGCCTTGGCGCACACAAAATATCTTAGGTGTGAAGGTGTTATCACTCAGCGTGGGAACTATATATTCTTCTTTTACCGACATTGTCCAAGTCCCGTCCTTCTGAGGCTATGCTTCTGAATTATGGTGCAGTGTATAATACTGAGCAAACTCTTCTACTCCAGCAAATATAGGAATAGACGGCAGTGATGTCGTCAATCGCATGTTTTCATGAGTCTTTCTGTCGTCGGAGTTTTATAGCTGCCACCACAAACCGAATCATAGTAACCAAACTTGTAGTCAATTAGTAGTAACCCAATCGGTACGCAATTTGTAGTCAATTTGTAGAATTGAGTCATGTAAAATACTCCGAAAATATTAAGCCTGTAAAATATTTCGAGAAAACTGAAATATTTATGTCATTGATTGAGTGGTGGCCTGAAGCAAGAAACATACCTGCAAAATACGACGCAGTTCATTTGTAATCAAACAAGCGCTACAAATCAAAATTATGATACATTTTGTAATGTGTCTAAAATATTAAAAATATTTGGATACCTAATGTGTGCTCTTAAGAAATCAATAAGAAATAAGTTTTCTTTAATAACACAAATACCTCAATATAATATGTAAAACGTATGTGCATGTCCCGATTAAAATGTACAAAATTATGCTGTGCAAAACTGCAAACTTTACCTGCAAACGAATGCGGATGTCAGGATCATAACAATACAAGGCACGTATATGCATGCACAATAAAATGTTGTATTCACTGTGGAGATATTCAAAACAAAGAACAAAAAATTGAAATAATTACATTAAAAGTACTTTTGTTTTTTGTCCTTATCAAGCCTCAACAATTTTCTTGGCGTGAGAAAGATCCTATCACCGTTTCGGGACCATAGAATAATAAAGCTACATATTTCAGTTCTCTCAAGCATAGAATCATGGTAGTGCTATGCACACCTCATTACTATCAAAACTAACTGCAGCTGCGAAAATTGTGCGGACACCTGGCCAAGGCAGGAGTGCGTGGATGCATGTGTTTATGTACGCGCACACATACAAAGTACACGCATGATCATAATGAAGTATGGTTAAACACCTGCCTCCCCCTCCTCCTCTAGAAAAAAGTTCCATACATTTTGCTGCCCCTGACAAATTGAAAAAATCAACCTATAAAGAAACACGAATATTTAGATATAAGCAGACGCTTACGGCAATGACGTAAGTGCGAATGTGATAAAATAAAGTGTCATTAGCAATACTCATATTCGTAGTAGCATATGCTACATAACAGTTTATTACGTGCTTTTAAACGACCCCATAACCACAGTATACCTCAAGAAAAGCAAGAAAATCATCATCGGTAATGCGCTCAGTAAGAGTTATAATCTCTTTAATTGGATTCGCGACACTTTCATAACATTAAAAAGCAGAACGAAAACAAAATAAGAAGACTTAACGTTTAATATCTTTGTTATTTCACTTCTGCGGACAATATCGCGCTTTTTAGTAATGCCAGCGATGATTCGCGAAAAAAAATATTTTGAGATGTAAAAGAAATACACGTTAAAGTATGACTAAAAAGGGGCCCGAAGAAAACAAAAATAATGTTAGGCGGTCCGGCGAAAACGCGGAATCAGCTAGGGGACTAACAGTAAAGCCAACCCTCTTACTATGTTTCTCTCATTCACCAAAAAATAAGGTTTGGTTGATTCGCAATCAACGTTAGTCATTTGCAACACATGCACGGCAATCGCTATGCTGATAAGCTTGAAGCAGAAATTAAGGATATTTCAGTAATAACTTACGGGCCTAAAACACGAATAAACTACTGCACGCGGCCTGAAAAGCATCACGAGGCTTGAGTGGTACTACAAGATCTAATGAACTTTACATATACAGAGGGTAGACACACCCACACGCACGCATTGCTCATCTCACAATATTAAATGCGAAGCATTGCAGTAGTTGTCCCAGCAAGATGTGTTACCATCAGGTTTAGGACTACCACTCCACGGCATCTACAGCAGCGGAACTAGCTACTTTGCGCGCTGCACTTTGTGTGGTCAATCAGGAACCACCGCAACAATGGTCGATTTTCAGTGACTCAAGGGCTGCCCTACAATCTGTGCTCTCGGCACTGCGTCGCGGTCCGTACGAACAGCTTGTTTTCAAAATTCGATGCCCCCTTCACACATGAGAAGGGGCATCATGTGACGTTTCAGTAGCTGCCAAGTCACTGCGGAGTCATAGGGAACGAACATGCCGATACTGCCGCGCGGGCAGCTCTTGAGGAAACACGAGAAGAAGCCATACCACTTTCTAGGACCAATGCTGCCAGTAATCTTCGACGATTTGCGCGTGAGTCACGTTTTCACTATGGTGCCCACCAAGCAACGAGACGAATCGTGAACAACAGCTGTCCTCTTTGATGGCTCTCCGCATGCCCACTGGGCTCGACCGAAGAGAAGCCACCTTTCTTCATCGCTTATGGCTAGGAGTGGCATTTACAAAATCTTATTCCTTTGTCATAGGAATGGGCGACAACGCTCTCTGCGATGCCTGTCATTGCGAAGAGACGCTACACCACATCCTGTTCGACTGTCCGCTGTATGATATCCAGATACAGTCACTGGCGTCCGCTGTTGCGCGCATCGACAGCAGCCAAATGTCTGTGAACACTATTCTGTCAAGTGCCCGAGAGAAGACATTGCAATAGAAGGTGACAAAAGCGCTGTTGAAATTCCTACGTGACACGGACTTGAACAAGTGGCTGTAACAGCTATGTCACACACCGCGAAAGACAAGACTGGACTATGACTGAGTGTGCGCGCGTGTGGTGCCGAATGTGACGTGCTCATCCCTCTTTCCTCTCTGCTCTCTATCTTTCATCTCCCCCATCCCCTTCCCATGCGCAGGGTAGCAAACCGGCGGCCTATGGGCTGGTTAACCTCCCTGCCGTTCTTTTCCTCCTATTTTCCTTCCTTCATTTCTTAGCGAACTTCGGCGACGCTGAGCGTATCTATCTATCAGCCGCCTACGACTTTTAGCTCTCCTGGCCGTTTCGATAATGGTATCGATACCAAACTTGCTAAGGCATAACATGACTGTATGAAGAACATATTTCATTGGTTATAACATGAAAATCATAACATGTATGTCATGAATGTCATGATTTACATTTCATGGTCCTATAGCTCTTGCGGTGGTTTTGTTCACATGGCATGTTGCCAAACTGGTATCTTATAGTATGATTGCATGGTGAACACACGCGACACGCTTAACATGAAAATCATGACACGCGTGTCATGTAACAACATGACTGCATTCCATGCTCATGATGTGCTCGCGGCCGTTTCGGAAGCGTCACATATACCAAATTTGGTACTACGAGATGTGAATAGATGAAGAAGGTATGATATTGGTGCAAAAATGATAACATGACATGCATGTCATGTAACAACATGACTACATGCTACGCTCATGATGCGCTCGAGGCTGTTTCGCTAGCTTCACATCTACCAAACTCGGTATTACGCGACGCGAACGGACAGCATAGGTAAATGACACATCCAAACATGATAATCACGACATGCCTGTCATGTAACAGCATGACTATAGAGGCTAGAAGCCTCTATACTGATGATGCGCTCGCGGCCATTTCGCTAGCTTCACATATGCCAAGTTTCGTATTACGTGATGCCAATGGATGACGAACGTATGTGACTGGTGCAAACATGATAATCATGACATGCGTGTCATGTGAGAACATGACTACATGCCTAAGTCAAGGCGGCAATACATTTTGACGTGACGCGGTGCGCGTGCTCGCCGGCATTCATTTCGTCGCGTCACGCTGGCGTTGCCCCGCCAGGCGCCGGTCCTGCCATATACTCGCAGTCGCACTGCGTTGCTTTGAAGCACGCGCGTTTCAGCGCGTCCAGCGTCCCTCCATATTCAAAAGAGGAAGACGCAGTGTTGTCTTGGTAACGCATCGGCACTAAATGCAGCATGTCACATTTCATGCCACTTGCATCGGGTGGCTCCGACGGACACTGGTCACGCCTGGCGTCAGGTTATACAGTGCTCGCGTTTTGCTAACGTAGCATCGCTGTGCCCAGTGTGCTCGAGCGTCGATGCTACATTGAAGGATATTGGGCCCTTCATAATGCTCTCGCCACCGTTTTCTAGCTCCACATATTCCAAATTCTGTGTTACGTGACATCAATAGATGACGAAGGTATATGACTGCTGTAAACATGCTAATCCGGACACGAGTGTCATGTAGGAACATGTCAACATACCATGCTCTTAGCGTGCTCACAGCCGGTTTGCTCGCTCCACATATACTAAATTTTGTATCACGCGACCTGAACAGATGAAGAAGGTAAACGACACATCCAGACATGATAATCATGACACGGAAGTCATGTACGGCATCAATTACTTCCACCTCGTAACGTTGCGCTGATTTGAAAGGGATATATCAACATTTGTCATTTGTGCATGTTTCGAATATTATTGATTCCCACTGTACGTGGGATCTGCCAATTTTTATTGTAATGAAATGAATCGTGTAGGAAAACCTCTCCCGTGTGCCCGTTCCATCGGTAAGAACACGAGTGAATAAAAATCCAGGCACACCATAGAAAGAGAATACAAAAAAAAAGAGTGTTCAATAGCAAATGCGCAGTAAAACCAGAACCGAAATATGATGAGACGGAGAGCAGCGAGCGTAAGGCCTTATATGAAGCGAGCGAGTCCAAAATGGAAGCATTGGGTCACTGGCTGCATGCTGTGGTTATCTCTTCCGAAAGCAGTGTCGGAATCCTGCCACGTATCCGACTCGGACACGATTATGACTCCTCCGCACTTGTCCACACACCAGCACTTCGGCAAGAAAAACCTGCTCCCGCCGTAATCATTATCCCTCCATCAAGCCGACTACTGAGAGAAAAAAAAAGGGGGGGGGGGGTAGAATTTGCAAAGAGGAAAATGTTCATTCTCTTTCATTGGGAGCTAGGCTGGATCTCTGACCATTGTTGGCGTCCATCCTACTCCCCTTCCCCCAGCGCACCGTTTGTGTTTGTGGGAATGTGGTTTGAGGAAGGCGTTCGCCGAATTTTCATCGTGCGGACGACGACGCCAGAGGACTATGCTGCCTAGCCAGTCCGCCTACCTTGAGACGAACCCTTGCTCGCGTTCAACGAGATAACAAAAAACGTCTGTCTGTCGAATGGGTATTCTCCTCCTACACCCTGGCGTGTGTAGGGCACCGGGAAGTCACCATTACACTATTACAAGCCCATGTGTATAGTAAGATTGGATGTGATATGAATTCCTAAGTATTGTATGAGGTTACTTGATCTCAAGGGAAGTTATTTAAGTAGTATGCCCCAAAAGAGTTTGGTTACCTAAATATGTGCTTAACTTGACATAAGTGAATGAGTAGTTCCATTAGCCACAAGCTGCACCAGTTACATATTTTATTTAAATCGGAGTGTAAGCGATTACAATAGTCGTTTGAAGCAACTGCTGTAAAAGTATCGCAATCATCAGCAAAAAGGTGGATTTTAGAAGCTACTTGAGAGGGTAGGTCAATAATACATATTAGAAACAACAAAGGACCAATTACCGACTCCTGGAGCACTCCTGAGATGACATGGCACATTTATGAACTGTAGCCGTAAGCAGTAACGTAATGTAAGTGATTAGCAAGACAGCATCCGACCTATTTTAATAGGTTAATGTCAATATTTATGTTCCGTAACTTGTGGATCAGAAGTTTATGACACACTTTATCGAATGCTTTTGCAAAATCCAAAACAAATGCAGCCAGCGGATGATGAACAATCAATAATTAGATCAGTGAAAGGTACAGGTTGAGTCTCACATGATTATGATTTCCTAAAACTTGTTGTGAAGGCGAAAATAAGATGTTATTTTCAAGAAAATTGAGGATGCTTCTGATTACGAAGTGATTATATAATTGTTAGAAGCATGCGCTGGTAAAAGAATTGGGGCGATAGTTAATAGTTAAGCTTTTGTTACTTGATTTGAGAAGTGGAACTACCTTCCACTGATAAGGTAAAGTACCTGCGTGAAGTGATAGCCTCAATAGAGCTGTCTTCTGTTGTAAAAAATGCACATGCAAAATACAACGCAGCTCGTTTTTTAGAAAAAAAAGCATTTTGTAAAACTGTAATATGATCTATTTGCACAATGTGCCTAACAAATTAAAAGATTGTTAGACATTCATTATGCACACAGTTGAAATAATTGCGCGAAAAATCAAACACGAAAGCCGCCAAAAAATGTGCGCAACCTATATACATATCCCGATACAAATATAAAAGAACTATGGTGCGCACAAATTTACAAATTATACCTATAAATATATGCAAATGCCAAGATTATAACACAAGGTAGGTACATATGTTCAAGCACCGTATTCAGTAATAAATGCACTTTGTATACAT
This sequence comes from Rhipicephalus microplus, assembly GCF_043290135.1. NCBI lineage: Eukaryota > Metazoa > Arthropoda > Arachnida > Ixodida > Ixodidae > Rhipicephalus > Rhipicephalus microplus. The sequence continues at coordinate 239,184,533 of NC_134702.1, forward strand.
TCAAACAAAACGTAAAAAGTAAAGTATTCTCAAGTACTTTCATTTCTTGTCCTTATCAAGGCTCAGCAACAATTTTCTCTTTATGAGATAGAGCCCATCACCAACCAGGCATTGCCACTACTCACTTCAGCTGCGAAAATCGCACAGAACCCTGGCGTAGGCAGGGCTGGGATTGGGGGGGGAGGGGAGGGGGGTGTACTCGTACACATACAGATAGATGCACCAGCATGCATAAGGAACAGTAAAGCCTCCACTTGAAAAGAGTTTCTGGCTACACTGCTGGCACAGCAAACAAATAAAAAAGAAAACAGTAAATAAATATGGACCATTTTGAACTAAATGCTTAAGGCAGCTAGAATGATGAAAGCTTCATGAACATTACTTGTGTTTGCAAAAGCCTATGCTATGTTACAGAAATTTATTAGGCCACTCCTGAGTATAATAGGGCCCCAGATGCTGATTCCACAGACACTTTTGCCTCGTATGATCCGACGGTACATTAAAATGTCAGCATAAGACTACGACGACGTGTATTGTCCCGGAAACAAGCATGGAAATACCAACACACTGAGCCGCTTACCCCTTAGCGAAACCATTAGGGATACACCTCAGTTGGCTGCATGCTCATGTTCAAAGCGCTACCAAGGCCCCCCACTAACAGCGGACGAAGTCACAATGGCCATGCAAGATGACCCGACATTAATCAAGCTCTACAACGTCCTGATGGAGGGCAGAGTTCAAAACTTCAAGAATGAGAAATTCAACGTTTTTCACAAGAGAGAAACGGAGTACAGCTGTCATCGTAGTTGTATCAAATTGGGATCACGAGTTTTCATTCATGGCCCACTTAGACAACGAGCAATGGCTCTCATTCATGCCAGACACCAAGGCGTGATCACAATGAAGTGCACCCGCAGCTACATGTGGAGACCGGGAATCGACAAGGGCATCGAGATAGCTGCAGAGTGCACAGCCCACCACTTAAATGAACGCGCACCGCCACGAGATCCAGCACCGGACTGGTGAAGAGTGAGCACACCTTGGCAGATATTTCTGGTAGTTCCGGATGCCTACAGCAAATGGGTTCAAATTCGCCATGTGAACAAAACAACATCGACAGCTGCCATCAATTTCCTGCGGTTGTTCGAAACATTCGGATTACCCCACAAGGTAGTTTCAAACAACGGAATCGCATTTGTGTCAGCCAAAATACAGAAATCCTACGAGTGACAACTGAATCACAGTGGTGAAAGGTGCTCCGAACCACCCAGCCACAAAAGGACAGGCCAAACGCTACGTGGTAGAGCTAAAACGTGTTCATCCAAGAGACTCTACTACGAGGTCATTACAGTGGCGCATTGCATGTTTTTTTTTTTTTTCAAGCAACTTACAATGGGCGAGACGGGCCAAGTACCGGAGAATCTCTTGTTTTCTTGCGAGCTGCGAACACACATCTCAGCCCTTCTACCAGAACCGCCTTGAAAGGTCATACCAGGCAAAAAAGACGCCTCGCGTTGCTGGAAACTCTACAAAGGACAACCAGTGGTCGCCCGCCATTTTCACAGAATGCCTGAATGGACAGCGGCCATCCTGAAAAAAAGAAAGAAAAGTCTCAGCCGGAGATATTGGCTTGTTCAATTTAAAGCCCCGCCATCGCGTCTTCTACCAGAAAACGCATGGAGGGGCTATAGACCGGGAATTCCCGCCCCAATCCTGTCGCCGACAAGAGCTCTCGCCTGTGTTGCCCCATCCTAGGACTTCTGCAACCGTGTCCATCTTTCCTATCTTCTCCTTACTTCCGTCGCTCCCCGCCCCAGCGCCTCACTTCTCCTCCCTCTCTCTCTATGTCTCTACCTTTTGATCCTATCCTTTTATTCCCTTCTCTACCCCCATCTCACGTGAGCTACTGTTGAGGTGTCCTCCCCCTGAGAGAGAGGTAGGGGGCTCACTTTTCTTTTCATTTATAGTCACTCCCCCTCCCCCTTCCAGCCAGTTTCAGGGATGCGCCCTGCCCCCTCCTCCCCCCACGATAATTGACGCCGCGCGCCCGTGCACTGACTGACTGGTGGTGGTAGTGGTTAGAAGATGAGAAAAAGGCACCTAATTTCTGCAACCCGGTCGGGAGCACGGCGCAGTGCCTGACTGACTGTCGGGGCAATCAGTGCGCCCACGCACTTGTTGCCTCTCCTTTGTGCTCCTCACCCCTTTCATGGCCCACAGCGGACTCGAAAGCCAGCGCTCGGACAATTTGGACTGTGCTGCGCGCAAATGCCTTTCTTGAAAGTAATAAACTCAGTTCCCTGTTACGTGCGCTTGTTATTCCGGCTACCGTGGACATAACGCAGTGCAAATAAGGTTATTTGTTCCTAAAGAATTTAATCTCCCCACCTTTCAGCACTATACCTCTCTCTTTTAACTTACTTCCCTTAATATTTTTATATCATTAGATTGGAGAGTTGCATATTAAAAAAGAGGAAGTGGATTGATTTATTTAGAGATTTGTTAATTTTTAGAGAAAACTGCCAGTTTATTGCTGGACCTTGGGCAGGGGTGTGTGACGCAGGAAGGAAGGAATTAAGGAAAATAGAGGGAAAAGAAAGGCAAGGAGGTTAACCAGCCTATAGGCAGCCGGTTTGCTACCCTACGCAAGGGAGAGGGATGGGGGAGATGAAAGAGAGCGGAGAGGGAAGATAGAATATATAAGTGTATACGCGATATATAAGTGAGAAGATAGAAACAGCACATTCGGCAGCACACGCGCGCACACTCAGTCATAGTCCAGTCTTGTCTTTCGCGGTGTGTGACATTGCTGTTACAGTCGCTTGTTCAAGTCGGTGTCGCGTAGGAATTTCAACAGAGCTTTCGTCGCCTTCTGTTGTTATGTCTTCTCTCGGGCACTTGACAGAATAGTGTCCACAGACAATTGGCTGTTGTCGATGCGCGCAAAAGCAGACGCCAGTGACTGTCTCTGAATTTCATACAATGGACAGTCACACAGGATGTGGTGTAGCGTCTCTTCGCAATGACAGGCATCGCAGAGAGCGTTGTCGGCCATTCCTATGACAAAGGAGTAAGATTTTGTAAATGCCACTCCTAGCCATAAGCGATAAAGAAGGGTGGCTTCTCTTCGGTCGAGTCCAGTGGGCATGCGGAGAGCCATCAAAGAGGACAGGTGGTGTTGACGATTCGTATCGATGCTTGGTGGGCACCATAGTGAAAACGTGATTTCACGCGCAAGTCGTCGAAGATTACTGGCAGCATCAATCCTCGAAAGTGGTATGGCTTCTTCTCGTGTTCCTTCAAGGGCTGCCCGCGCGGCAGTATCGGCATGTTCGTTCCCTATGATGCCGCAGTGACTTGGCAGCCATTGAAGCGTCACATGATGCCCTTTCTCGAGTAAAGTGTGGAGAAGGCATCGAATTTCGAAAACAAGCTGTTCGTACGGGCCGCGACGCAGTGCTGAGAGCACAGATTGTAGGGCAGCCCTTGAGTCGCTGAAAATTGACCATTGTTGCGGTGGTTCTCGATTGACCACACAAAGTGCAGCGCGCAAAGCAGCTAGTTCCGCTGCTGTAGATTGCGTGGAGTGGTCAGTCCTAAAGCCGATGGTAACACCTCTTGCTGGGATAACTACTGCCCCTGACGAACACTGGTGGTTCGTGGAACCATCATTGTATACATGTATGCTGTCTGAATGTTTCTCGTGCAAAAGAAGAAGAGACAGTTGTTTCAGCACGGGCGACGAAAACTCAGATTTCCTCCGGATCCTTGGTACACTAAGATGCACTGTGGGTCGAATAAGACACCAAGGTGGTATGGATGGTTTAGATGCATGAGTGAAGCCCCAGGGAAGTTTATTGTTGTATTTCACGATAATTTTGGCGAACGATGCTGTGGACGCAACATTGTGTATGAGGTACAGCAGGATAGATAGTGTTGAATGAAAGCGCGAAAATTCAAAATGAAAAAAAGAGAAGCGACATGAATTATGGTCCACAATCCCAAGAATGGCCATAATACACTAAACAATACAAAAACTAAGAAAACAGTGCCCACTAGGCTATATTGTTTGGGCAAAAAGTAAAAAGAACTCAAATACCAACTGTAGCAAAAATAAAGTCGGCAATATTAAGAAGCGAGACAATGCAGAATTGAAGAATTGAAGAATCGTTCAGAAGCGAGACATTGAACCTCAAGTAATCAGTCTGATCAAGGTGGGTATCAAAATGTAGCGCACTGTAATATATATGAAGGTGTAGTTATGAGCCATGTGAAACAGCTAACGCACGAAGAAACTAGTTCAGATCGACACTTTCAAGAATGTTTGGTGGTAAATTGTTCGACGCTCTGCTTGTGCGAAAAAAAGCATGCCTGTATATATAGGGGCTCAGTCACTCTTTCAAGATTGGAGGCACGTGTTTCGGGACGCAAAATTGGTTTGGTATAATTAGTTTTTTGTATTGCCAGATCTTTATTATATATGAGATAGAACAGCTTCGTTATTTCGCGATAACGTCTTCATTCCAGGGTTTCTAGTTTAGCGCTCTCCAGAAAAATCTGACGGAGATGTGTTACTTTTAGGCATTGAATATGAATTTCACAGCTTTTCGCTGTATTGATTCAAGTTTATCTGTGTTAGCTTGCGTGTGCGGGTCCAAGACAGCCGATGAATATTCTTGTATTGGTAATACGTACGTTTCACATGCAGTCGTTTAGGTTCGCCGGATGCCTTAGCGAGTTCCCGTTTTGAGTAGCTTAGTATTGTCAAAGCCTTTTTCTCAGTATACGAGACAGGTTCGTTCCATCTTAAATCAGATGTGATGATGAGACCAAGGTGCGTATACTGCGAGACAAAGGACAAGAATTGATTGCCTAGGTTGTATTGGATATTTAATGGATTCGTTTGCGGGTTACGGTTATCGCCCCATTTTTTCCCGCGGTAAAGGTAATCTGTCATTTTGTGCACCAAACTGGAATCTTAGATAAAGAGTTATTTAAAAGAACCTGCTCACTGGAAGCGTCGACTACTTTAAAGCACACAAGCATATGCGAAAAGCTTTAGATTTGCTGGGATATCACGGGTGGCATTATTGATATAAGCCGAAAAGGAAAGAGGCCCGAAGGAGTCGCTGAGGTATGCCGGATTTAAGCGGCGTGGACGGCGAGTTGATACCCCCGTCCGTAATATCACTCCCGGTGAATATTGCTCGCAATTTCAAAGCCTGACTTGAGATGCCATAGTTTATTAGTGCTTATTAACTAACTTATTAACTAGCAGGGTAGCAATCCGGATGTGCGTCTGGTTAACCTCCCTGCCTTTCCTTGCATCTTTACCTCTCTCTATTAACTAATTAGTCGATAACTATAACTTCCATGTAACTTGTAAAACTCGAGAATGTTCTGTAAATTGAGGCCTTTATATGGCACATACACTAAATGTTCGAAAACGTGCACTTCGTCCTTTTTAACATTACCCTGTTGATGTGCTCTACTATCAATCTTTACCTCAATAAACCCTAAATATTGTTTACCGGGGTCATAAAAGTGCCTTCCATAGGAATCCTCTTTTTTCACGTGTACCCTATTTCAAACTTTACGTGGCACCGTAGAGTATACCATCTCAACGATAGATGGAGCTACAAGGGCCTGACAGCTTGCACACCCCGAACAAAACTGGCCAGGGAACTTCTTTTTACCACGCGATTCAAACACGCTCTATACCATCATGAACTAGACATATGCCAGTACCTAAATCCCAGAAAGCAATTGGATATCTTCAAGCACAGCTCCACGGTAGCGATTCAAATGCGGTAAAACAGCCGATATTTCCGAGAGCGCCCATAGGCACTGTGCATTATGTTTTAATAAGCTGGGGAACTCGCACTATTATAACCACGATACTATAACTCCGGCAAAAGAAAGATTCATACAGTTGCTACTTGAATCCGGGAAAGCAATGAGAAAATCAGAAAGGGAGAGGAGTTATTATCGTTTTGCTCTCCGTTCTCTCCGTGCTCTCGGTGCTCTCGTGCTCTCTGTGCTCTCCGGTGTGGGCGGTGTCACGTGGGACACCGCCCACACCATGCGGGAAAGCGCGCCTCCTGATCGTGGGCCGGAATCCTGGGGACGGCTAAACGACAAGCACAAGTGGCACTTCCAACAAAAGTAGACTGGGTGCAAATCCGGACTTAAGTAACAACATACAGACATGCGCAGTCTTCACACAGCCTTACGCTATCCAGATATCGGTCAATATCTGCGATAAGTACAACGTCACCGACGGTTCGCTGATACAACTTTCACCTTTCTTCCTAATGAAATATGCTTCCATTACCTCACGCGTGGTTTTATGCCTACTTCTACCTGGAATCTTAACTTCGTTAAAACGTGGTGTACACCGGCAGACTTTACAATGCATAGGCAATTACGCCAAGCCATTTTTCATAATATTTAATTCATGCTCCCTAACCCGTATATTAATGCAGCGCCTGGTAGTCCCGATGTACGATTTGCCACAAGAAAAGGTAATCTCATAAAGAACGCCTTTGGCATATTTCCTGTACATCGTGCCATGTTTCTTGCCGCATCCCTGATGGCTCGCCTCCACCCCCGAGCAGTATCAGCGAACCGTCGGTGACGTTGTACTTATCGGAAAAGAGATTGTTCGATAGCTGAATAGCGTGAGGCTGCGTGAAAGCTGCGCATGTCTGTATGTTGTTACTTAAGTCTGGATTTGCACCCAGTTTGCTTTAGTTGGAAGTGCCGCTTGTGCTTGTCATTTAGTATTTCTTTACTTTGTGCGTGTTATTTTGTGGCCACAGCATGTCAGTCAATGGATAACTGGTGCGAACATGATAATGATGATACGTGTGTCATGTGAGAAGATGACTGCATACCACAGTCAAAGCGCCAATAGATTTCAACGTGACGCAGTGCGCGTGCTTGCCGGCGTTCATTTCAACGCGTCACGCCAGCGTTGCCACGCCAGACGCCGGTCTTGCCATATACTCGCAGGCACGCGCCACGCTGCATTGCTTAGACCCATGCGCTTTTCAGCGCGTCCGGCGCCCCTCTGTCGAGAAAAGAGAGATGCAGCCTGGGTAACGCAATGGTGCGAAATGCAGCATGTCGCTTTTCCCGCACGTTGCTTTTGTGCCGTGACAACGGACGCTGGTCACGCCGGTCGCGCCTGGCGTCAGACTATTGAGTTCTCACGTTTTGCTAACGTAGCGTAGCTCTGTCCAGCGTGCGCGTGCGTCGACGCTACAATGGAGTATAATGGGTCCTACATAATGCGCTGTTGGCCGTTTTGCTAACTCCGCATATACCAAATTCGGTGTTACGGGATGTCAATTGATGACGATAGTATATGACTAGTGCAAACATAATAATGATGACAAGCGTGTCGTTTAAGAAATAACACACCACGCTCATAGCGTGCTTGCAGCCATTTCGCTAGCTCGACATATACTAAATTTTGTATCACGTGACGTGAATAGATGACGAAGGTAAAAGACACACCCAAACACGATAATCATGACACGGAAGTTATGTCCGGCATCATTTACCTTCACCTCGTGACATTGCGCTGATTTTTTAGTGATATGTCAACCTTCCTCGTTCGTGCTTCGCATATCATTGATTCCCACTGTGAGTGAAATCTCGCAATGTTTTTTACAGATTTATATACCTCATTATCGCACTGACTCCCACACTGCTTAACAATAAAACTTCTGCTCACTACAGCTGTCCACACTGCATCTTTCATTACACTGCTTTAGGTTTATGACCACCATCTTCTTATTTAGCAGCTTAGGTTACATGACGAGTGTTTCAGTAGGTCTTTCTAATTCCCGATTGACCTGTGCGTTCGCATGCGTTGTATCGGCCTCACTAGAGAACACCAAATAGTGTCTTTAGCCGTTAAGACATAGTACAGATATATATCAATACATTGTACACTAGCATGCAGGTGAAGCTTTCTTAATTAGCCAAATATTTAGTCGAATTTTTCTGTGTGTGTGCGTGTGTTTGTGTGTTTAGATGTTAGCAGGACGTGCGAAGGTTTAATAAAAGTGTTATTCTCGGGCTTGAATATATCTTAGCACACGTACAAAGAGACAAACTGTAATATGCTTGAACGTGTTCTATCAAACCTCGGAACTGTATTGCTATCTCCTTTAAAACGAACCTCTGCCTAGTGAAAATTATTGCAGTGATCGATTTGGGCGAAATCTCTTCCTGCGGGTACTAGTATGACCACCGCGCAACATTATTTGTATCGCCAATCCAAAATTATATTCGTGGCCGAGGTTCCAGCCCGAAATCTCAGAGTTCCAAAGCCTCTACAAACACTGCAACACGTTTTTCCGCATGCGGACATTATTCAATTTAGAAACACCCAGGAATTATATTGTGATAGCAGCACCGTGTACTTTCTAAATCATGTCAGCGTGAAGCGACGAATAAAAAGGTAGGTATATAAATGGTGAAGCTACGACGGGGGGGGGGGGAGGAGCGAGGTTCGAACTGCTACTCCACTGCTGTCATGGTTTCTTTTCAATTAACCGTCAGTAACTACTGAAGCGTACTTTTTTCTTTTTAGTTGAAGGCATCTAGTGACTGATAGAATGTATATAATGTGCTCGCTGCAGTGTTAGTATCTGTTTAACACACTATAGACTTCTCCAAGCGAAATTGCTGTCTACTTTGAACACTTACCGTAACACGCCGAAAGCCCTTCGATGGGGAAGGGTGTGACTCCTCCAAAAAAGAAAAAAAAATTGCTTGCGATGCCTCTACAACACTACTCCTGGGTGAAGCTAGTTGCGTGCAGTCGGATAGCAGCAGGGCAACAGAGCGAACGAGGAGATAGATTACCGCCGTCCCGTGCCAGTCGGTGTGATGTGCGTCTCGCGAGCTGTAATGTGCGTCTCGCATTTGGCTACTCATGTAGCTGCCCTATTATGGAATCCGAGGAAATGTACTGAGTTTAATTACCAGTTAATTCAGCGATAGGAAACAGTGTGTATGTATAAACTCGGAACAATCATCTTTGCAAAAACTTGCTCAAGGTGTACCCCAAGGTAGTATATTGGGGCCGTTACTTTTTATTGCTTACATAAACGACATTATCAATATAAATCGCACAATCAAATATGTCATATATGCGGATGACGAATCTTTTCACAGGCATCGATGTATATCTTCCAATTTCCACAGCAAACATGACACTAGATGACTTGTTTGCATGTACAACTGCTAATTCCCTTCAAATCAACTGTTTAAAAATCAAAGCACTTATGTTTCGTTCCATACGAACAATGTACGAGGCTATATCAAAACTTCATCTGCACGGTTCTGTGATTGATTTTAAATGCGCAGCATTTTTTGTCACACTTCAGTGACTATGAGCGTATCTATCTATCTATCTATCTATCTATCTATCTATCTATCTATCTATCTATCTATCTATCTATCTATCTATCTATCTATCTATCTACCTATCTATCTATCTATCTATCTATCTATCTATCTATCTATCTATCTATCTATCTATCTATCTATCTGTCTGTCTGTCTGTCTGTCTGTCTGTCTGTCTGTCTGTCTGTCTGTCTGTCTGTCTGCCCGTCCGTCTATCTGTCCGTCCGTCTATCTGTCTGTCCGTCTATCTGTCTGTCTGTCTGTCTGTCTGTCTCTATCTATCTATCTATCTATCTATCTATCTATCTATCTGTCTGTCTATCCGTCTGTCTGTCTGTCTGTCTGTCTGTCTCTATCTATCTATCTATCTATCTATCTATCTATCTATCTATCTATCTATCTGTCTGTCTGTCTGTCTGTCTGTCTGTCTGTCTGTCTGTCTGTCTGTCTGTCTGTCTGTCTGTCTGTCTGTCTGTCTGTCTAGCCGCTTACGTTTGAGTGCTGTCGCAGTCACCTCCTTAACTTGGCGCGAATCAAAATTAGCATGGGAGGGTAAGATGGTTCGACGAATATGACGCGCTGGACAAGACATGAGTAATGTCACAATCTCGTCGCGTACGTCATCGAACACTTCCCGCCAGACAGTGACACATACCCATAGGTGGGTATGTGCCCCTGGTATGCTGGTATGTGCTACAGGTGATTGACACTTAGTATCGACCCAGCAACGACTAGAACACACCTGGACAATTTTAACACGTAAGCGTTAAGCAATACCTGACATTCGTAGTGCCGACTCAACGAACGCACGGAATAAATGTGAAGTATTAGGAAAAATCTGACATAGGCAGCGTTGACACCCCGATGAATGCAAATAATAAATTTCAGCGTCCCAGCAGGAATAAAACCCAAGCACCCTGCATGGCAGACATGCATTCTACCGCAGAACTACACCACATCGTGGAACTACTTTTCAAATATACGCTACTCTTCGTGAAACGACAATAGTGGTTGCAGTAGTGCCTACCCAATTTTATAAACATTACATGTATACTTCTTTGATACAGCCATCATGTCACCTTAACGCTAATTGTGGTTAGGTGCCATGCGCTCAAGTTTGTTTATGTATAGCAGTGTCCAGGGCCACCATCTTCGCGAGCATGAGCGCTTCATATCAGCTTCTGGTGTTGCAACTACGCATGTTCCAGTTGACTTCGTTCCAGTTGAAATCTTCAACTCTTCAACATATGTCTGACCTTGCAACATTTGTACATATAGTTAGTCGCTTCATTAGGTGTCACTCAATAAAAAATTGCAGCACGGTAACCTTCCCTCCGCATGCTTCGCATAGGTACGTAGGATCTGCCTTTTTTTTTTTGACGACAAAAGCTTTGGGCGATGTTTTTCTTGAGCATATGCTGTGGGATTTACATAGTGGACTGGTAAGATAGAAGTTAAGTAAGGTACTCGGCATGCTTAGGAGATATCAGTCATTTTTACCGACTACTCGGACGTTATTGATATATAACACGCTTTTTTTATTCCCAGTTACCGCATGGTGTTTCGGTGAGAGGAAACAGCACCTTACACTCTAAGCAAGAATTACTAACACTTCAAAAAAAAAATGCTTTACGTGCTATTGCAAATGCCGAGCGGGATGTACATAGCTCCTCTTTATTCAATAACTTTAGATTCTTAAGATTTGAGAACATGTATGAATATTGCTTATTAGCGTACCTAAAATCTGAAATAAAGAAAGGAAATGACAACTTCATCTCCATAGCATGCCTAGAGCACAGAATCTCGTCTCGACCTACTAGACAGAGCGATTATTGGAAGGTTCATCGATGCTGAACAAACTACGGTCTGTAAATGCAGAAATAATGTCACGTTACCGTAACTGCAACCTGTATATAATGGCACACAAGGATGTCAGACTGGTTCGATCAACGGGAAATATGACTTTATCGTCTTCTCTGCAAATGCATCTTCGTCCTCCTTTGAACAGCGGCACATACAAGCCTGCCAGCATCTATGGAAACAACACTTGCAGAGCTTGCACTAGTGGCACTACTTCCCTTACAAAATGATGAATGAATAGACTTTATTTAAGGTCCGGCAGTTTTACCGGATGAGGTGGGGCAAGAGGGGATTAACCCCTGTCCCTTCCCACTCTCCGTTGATTATGGTGGTGGCGTCTCAGGTGACCGCTCGAAGTCCTTGCACCCGGATGGCATCTTAAGCTTGCCGGATGGCCCAAAGCTGGTCGGCTAGCTTGTCACTTGTGAATGCCGCCTCCCAGAGGCAGCGCAGCTGACGACCTCAATCAGCAACAGTGACCGCAACCGCGGCGGAGGCCGGCCCCTGCCATCGCGCGGTGGTGGCAGCAGCAATTGGCCTCCAATTCGTCTCTGCCTAACATGCGTCGCGAAGGGAGTGGCGGCAGTGACGTTAACGTTTTCAGCACACTCCCTAAGCATGTGCTGCAGTGTAGTCCTTTCCCCGCACGTACTACACGCGTCGGTCGGGTATATGTGAGGATAACACAGGCGTAGGATCACCGGGCTGGGGTACGTATTTGTTTGTAATATTCTCAGAGTTACGGCCTGTTTTGTCCTATTTGTTGTGTGGTGGTGGGTATTTGCGTCTGTTTATTCTGTAATGTTGTGTAATGTCGTTGAATGTGGTCAGGCGATCACCCCACTACCATTCCAAATGTTGTGTAGATAGTGCCATCACCCCACTCTCTGAGGTGAAGGCGGCCACCGAATCGGCCGCGGCTTGGTGAGTGAGATGTCAAGCTGCGGTGTGGGCTGCCTGGTTACCTGCGAGCGGGAAGGCGGTGTGAGCCGGGGTCCACAGAAGGAAGACATTCTCATTTTCAGTATTGAGATACGAGGACGATGACACCGAGGCCATCGCTCCTCGAAACTCGCCACCATCCTTGTTGCCATTACTTGATTGTAGTATCCGGGCCACCAGACACGAGATGCAACCACGCGCGAAGCCACGGACGGCAGCTTGCGAATCACTGATGACGACCGCAGCCTCCGGTGCTGCGACCAGTGCTGCGACCAGTGCAAAAGCAATCGCCGCCTCTTCGGCCACCTCTGTGTGTTTCGTACGCACCGTGGCGCTCGCGATGCATTTGCCTGTGTGATTCACAACGGTGATAACGTGAGCACGCCTTCCCTCTGGGTATCGCGTGGCGTCCACGTACACCGCTTCGCTGCTGTTGTCATACATTCTTTGAAGGTCACTCGCTCTTTTGTTGCGGCGCCTGACGTGGTGTGTCGAGTGCATGTTCCTGTGTAGCGGTTGGATGATGAGACGGTCGCGGACCGCGATAGGAACCATAGTCTTCTCCCCGCATTGCGTGTGGTATGTTATACCTATATATTCGAGGATGCGCCTGCCCGAATAACATCGTCCCGATGTGACAACATGATTAGCAGTTGAAAAGAAAATACATACGATAAGCAGTACAAAATAGGGTGTTCACAATCGCTGTAAGTGTACTCAAGGGAGTTTGACGAATAGTTAGCGTTGCTAAAACAGTTTGATTTTCAAAACATAGGTGACGTGTAGCTGTTGTGAACGGTGGAATTGACCAGCCATGTCTTCGTCAAAAACTTCGTAGTTCACTTTGCTGAGACGACGGAGGGACCAAAATAGTGGTGTATTAACTTTTCTGACCAGCCCCGTTGTTGAATGGGAGTCCACAACCATAAACGTTCTCTGGCTTGGTAAGAGACATCGCGACGACGAGCGTTGTACCGTAGTGAGTCGATGCGTTGTTGCTTAAGGATTCGTTTCACTGCAAGCTAACGAGCTGCGTCCGCCAGTCTGATAAATTCGTTCATCTTGACACTAATCTGGTGCCTGTCTGGTAGAAGCATGATATCCAGCATAGTATTGACCTCCCGGCCGAGAAGCAACCGGAATGATGTGAATCCACTTGTTTCGTGCACAGGGGTGTTATAAGCGAATGTGGCGTAAGGGAGGATGTCATCTCAGTTTTTGTGGTCTTGGTCAACGTACATGGATAGCATGTCGGCGATTGTCTTGTTTAGTCGCTGTGTAAGGCCGTTGCTTTGTGGGAGTATGCAGTAGTTTTTTATGTACTGTACCGCTAAGCTGCATGACGTCACTATTCACTCCCACACATACTAAATAAATTCAGTTTTTTTTTACAGCGATTGCACCTCTTTTCGCGACAGGACATGTCGAGTCTATTTTTAGTTACGTGATGCAAAAAAAGAGTTCTTTGTATATTGCTTATTCCTACCCTTTGTATTTCTTCGAAGAGTGCCATCATGCCTACACGTATAAAATATTTAATATTGTGACACTTTCAACCATATATTTGTTGTCTGTTTACTGTTTTAGTTGACCTCACGAATGCTGTCAATTTGGCTGCCTTGTTTGTTCGGATCTGGGGCTAGTCAATGTGCGTTTGTATTGCCGCTTTTTTTGCGCATTGCATATCACATACTATATCTTTTTGTGACTACAAAAAAACTCTATGTCAATATTTATGTGTGGTAAAAATAAACTTCAAACTTATCTGTGCCGAGGCGGGGTAAGCAGTGCCAGCTGGTAATGGTTCATGGAAGGACAGCACCGCAGTGATCCATTGCCTGTGGCATCTATGGCAACGAAGACTGCGATCATCATAACCAGAAAAGACCGTCGCTCGCTCGGCTCGTGGCGAATTCGCATGGCAAATTCACTGCTCGTGCTCGTGTCCAGGTTCCTAGTTTGCGTGTTTTTTTTTTCTTTTTGCTTTTCATTAAATAAACACTTGGCACTTTGCGCGCGTGTTCTGTGCGTTTGCCTACTAGTGTCCTGCTCACGCAGTTTGAGATCATCTAGGAGCAATACACCAGCTAGTCCGCTCGAACACTATTGTAGAACGTGAAAACTCAATTTTCATAGCATGAACGTGATACGCCTGGCATGATTACTAAAATGAAAACTTTAGGGGCCTCATCAATTGCGAAAACATACCATCGGCGATGGCGTCCCACATCGGCAACGTCAACATGAGTCATAAGAATGTAACCACGTGATAACGCCACCACAAGACGTTGCCATGACGTCTCAAGTCACCAATATTCGGGACGTGACTATGATGTCTTCATATGCCGCCGTAACTCCGCACAGCCTCTAGGATCCGTTAGGTGATCGAAGAAGTAGTGCAAAATCATGCGAGGTACAGAAAACTTCCGATGTCTCCGATACCTGAGGCAGTGCGAAACTATGCAGTAGGCACACCAACTTTTCGGGGGGTGGGGGGGGTACGACAGACTGAAGGCTGCAAAAAAAAAGGCTTTCGCCTTCGAGTCGTCTTGTTCTAATGCGTAGGAACCATGTGAGTTTTTTCAAATGAATGACTTCACTTACCCTTCTGGCAGTGATTCTTTCAAACGTAGTCACGAGGCGCAAACTCTCAATTTCTACGAGCCCACGCTTCCAACCTACCCAGTTCAGCAGGAACTTTGAAGTTACTTACATTTTTCTTGCAGGATGCGTTACTACTCTTACAATGCGGCCCGATCAACTTCTGGTCCGTGATAAAAAAAGCACTGGTCGACATCTGCTAAGCACTGTCCTTTGTTGTGGCAGATGTGGCGCAAAAAGCATGCACAAAGATCTAAAAGTCAGCGTTACCCCGGATGTCATTGAGTGCACTAAAGAGACGGAAATCCTAGAAATGGTGTATGAATGCGCAGCTTCTTGCTCACCCACATTAGGAACTTCCCGTTTTGAGGTCATCAACGCACGCGTGCGCCCAGTATATACAAGTCAGCACTATGCATGCAACAGAAGTCGTCTGCTCAGTGGCCTCAACTATCAGGTCGCTTTCAGCACAGTATGGCCTATAAGTCGGGCAGTGTCCATTAGTGACTGCCGCTAAAATATTTGTCGGATCTACCAATTCGTTTTACAAGAGCACAATGTATTTTACAATGTGTGAAATGGTGCCGTAGTATGTTCGTGTGGTGTTCATACAAGAAGGTGTAAATGATAGCACCTTTAATAGCACCTACAGTGCCTCGATGCCAGTGCCCCGGCTTATAATGTAGCCATTCTTTGAAACGGCTGATGCCACCTCGACTAATGCATCCGCCATGTTTAGGCCCACATCGCACTTCGTTTAAACTTGCAGTCGGCGCCTATTGTCCTGTCGCACGTCTGGTGTCGCGAGTCTCGCAAAATGACTATGTTGCGTGCCACAGTGAACGAACCATTCTAGGAATATAAGGTGTTTTCTTCCCCAGGCGATCATGAGAGAAAACTTTTATGAAATGTTTTTTGAACAGTGCACAGTAAAAATTTTTACACCCAGAAGGGTGTAAATGAGCTTGTCCCGTGGACGACACCCTAAGGGTGTTAATTCAGCACCTTCCAAAAAGTGTGCTTTTTCACGCACCCTTAGAATAGGGTGTACATGTAAAAACTGTAGGGTGTTAAAAAAACACCCTTAAGGAAGGGTGCCTTCGATGTCCATCACTTTTTTAGCACCCTCTGAGGAGGGTGCGAGAGGGGTGCACAAGGGTGTTGAGTGCCCATGGCAGGGGTGCCAGTATTCTTTTAGACTGCACTAATAGTTATCAGCATGCAATGATTACACACTACTTGAAGAAAGTGGTCCTCATTATCAATGGTGCGCCACCTGTCGAGCTCCATTCATGGCGTCTGGGCAAAAATATAAATGCGTACTATCGTGCATGAACTTGTGCTGGATCTATATATACTTCACAGTATATGCATAATGCGCGTTACAGAAAATGAAGCCTTGCTGCCCTTGCATATTGCGTTTATTTAATAGGCAAATAAAACATAAACTTTTCTTCTGCCACACAACTTTTTCACCAGATATACGTTCACATATACGTACACTACACATGCGACACCTCAAATGTTTATTATGTTTATTCAGTTTCACTTCATTGACAATTCTTTGCAACATACAATTACACTGGTTTCAGTTTAGTATACTGCTTCAAGTACATAGAGACTACAAATGAAATATACGATAATATATCCCTATAATTCTTTCAAGTATCTACAATCCTAGGGGTTTCCAGTTTAATACTCCTTCATGTACACAATCGGTTAATAGGAATGAAATACAGGCAAATATATACTTATGGTTCTTTCAAATATATACAATCACCATGATTTCACTATATACGCCTTCATGTACACAATCGTTCCCAAGAAGTGATGCACACAAAAATATATATGGATAGTGTTTTCAAATGTATACAATCACAGTGGATTACGCTTTGTATTCCTGGATGTATAACAATTGGTTATGAGAAATGATGTACATGCAAACATATACGGGTTTTCGCACATATAACTTTAGCGAATACTTAAGAAACCAATACAATGATCAGAAACACAATAAGCTAAAAACGAACACAAAACTGAGTCAAAACACACAAAAAACAAAAGAGGTAATGCATAAATATGGCTAATGACATAGCTGGGTCACTTTATGCCAAATGTCCCAGCCATTTTGGCAACCATCTCAAATGTATTCGAAAAACTCGTGCTGCATTGAAAATAGTGAACTTCTGGAATATTTAGGAGAGGAAAAATATTTGGTCACGTGGCTGCCTTCTGAACTTCCTGGAATGCCATCTAGGTGTTGTATGTGAAAAATTTTATTTTAAAAACACCGCTCCTTCTTTTCATACGAAACTCGGTCTACGTGTTACGTAACAAGAGCTTAATTTGGGAGAGTTGGTTCATCGTGGTTGTGTGCTAGTCACAGCGTGACAACTTTAGGAAGAGACAGAAAGGAGAGGAAAGAGCACCGACTGTCAACTGAATTTAATGAATGTGCTACGAGTGCTTTTATACGGAGTACAAGAACCGTGCTCATGCGCGACGACACGTGTGAGCACTACAAAATAATCCTTAACTGTGAAAAGAATACTCCCTCTCGGAAAGGATAAGTGAACGTGTAGTGATGCACTGATCATTGGTTTACCTGATAAAAAATACTTCTACAAACGTTAAATTGGCATTAAGTAAACCTATTCTCGTGACGAATAGGGCAAGATTGACTATTCCTGTTGCTGTTTAGTACACACACTTTTGAAAGCTTGCAAGGGGTGGAAAACAACACGCTAATATCATATCTGCTGGCTATTTTTTTATTGTGAGACACATGATGTGGTATAGCATGCAAAGGTTTTGGTCATTGTTTTTTCGTTGGTCCTGTCTAACTTTGCTTTCTGCAGGAGGGTTTTGGAAACGGGTGTGAAGATTCTGTTGGGATACCCAGCATCTTTTAGTCTTTTAATCTGGTTTTTAAACCTAACCTCACCCTTGTGCTAACATGACTTCTGAAGGGTGGCCTGAGTACATCCTCTTTCTACTAATTTTGAATGCCCACTATCAAAAGGCAGAACATTCTTAGCACTCCTGGGCTGATAGCACTAGCCAATACCCCAACAGCATCATCACACTTGTTTGCGAAACCCTCCTGCAGAAAGTAAAGTTAAAGCAAACAGGACCAAAAGAAAAAGAGAATGACCAATCACCTTTGCATGTCACACGGTACTACGTACATAAGGTGTCTCACAATTTTAGGAAAAGAGCCAGCAGATATGACATTGTTGTTTTCCGCCCCTTGCAAGCTTTCAAAAGTGCATGTACTTACAGCAACAGGAATAGTCAATCTTACACCATTCGTCACTAGAATAGGTTTACTGAATGCCAATCTAATGTGTATAAGATACCGCTAACATGTGGAAAAGTAAACATAGGACAAACTGGGCAATGCTTCAATGATCAAGCAAGACAGCATGCTTTAAATGTTAAGAAGGGCTATAGTAGTCTCATGGCCGGACACCGTAAAGAATGTAAGTGTAGTCCTAGGTTTCATAAAACACGGTTTTTGAAAAAAAAGCAAGCAGAAAAATGAGAGATTTTAGAACTCTTTATCAGGAAGGCCAAGGATCAATGCATCAGTACACTTTCACTTATCTTTTCCGAAAAAGAGTATTCTTTTCTCGGTTAAAATTATTTTGTCATGGTCACACATGTGTTGTTGCAGATGGGCCCTGGTCTTGTGCTCAGTATAAAAACGCTCGTAGCACCTTCAATAAAATTCACTTAACAGCACTCTTTCCTGTCCTTTTTGCGATAAGATTTTTATTACAGAAAGAATTTCATTGTCTTACAATTTAGGTATAATGATGAGTTTTCATTATATCACAACATGGAGCAAATTGCATCTCAATACGGACAAAAATCACAATTTTGTGAAATTCGTGATATTTTCTCGTATATTTCAGCAGCTCGAGAGGTATAAAGATATTTTTTCCTCAAAATATACCTTCTGTGGAGTAAGTATTCACTGCTCAGATATTCATACAAAGTGCAATATTGCAATAAAAAATGCAAACATAACACATTTTGGCTTTATTCTTGGAAGCGAATGTGGCAAAAAAATTGCACTATTATTATTGAGCTTCAGATACCTTACAGAAGCACATTTACTTAACAGGTAGACCGAATTCGCTTTAGAAAAAATAAGCGGTAGTTTTAAAACAAAATTTTCCACGAACAGCACACAGACGGCATTATGCCAGGAAGTTATAAGCCAGCCACATGAACAAAACTTTTTTTCTCGCTGAAATATTCTAGCAGTTCACTGTTTTCAACGCAGTAAGTCAGCACTTTTTTTTTCAAATACAATTCAGATGGTCGCCAAAGTGGCTGGGACGTTTGGCATGGAGTGGTCCAGCTATATCTAAGCAAAATAACTTACACAAATAACAATGTTCATCTACCATGACCACACTAGAAAAAGTTGTTCAGGCATTGTGACACTAAAATTTTCAGCGTCGTACTGCCTGAACAACTTCTTTGATAAACTCCAAACTCACGCCGAGAAAAAGCCGCTCAATCATGGTGGTTGTTAAAGGCCTTGCGGCCGTAGACAATGTTGAAAATAAAAAAAAATCAACTCATCAGTGCTGTCACTCCTTCTTCGTCATTATTGACACGGAAGATTTTTCGGTTATCCATGTGGAGGTTCAGGAAGTAGGCTTGCTCTAGGCTGGGGCTGGGGGTAGACTACGCAGGACGTCAGCGGCACCCTCTCATCCTGTAATAAGAGCAAATATGACTTCTCATGAAAGGATGTTCGTGCTGTTCTGGCAGCACCATATATAAAGAATGTGTAGTGTGTGTCCTTCGAAATGGCGTGTAATTGACATTAAACTGAACTCGAAGCATACATCCCATACATTCCAATAATTTCGTATGATAAAGATAAGAGTTTTCCAGCATACAGCAAATTCCCGAAATGAGGTGAAGTGTAAGACTACAGCTCAAAAATGGCACTTACGAAAGCCTGAACTCACCTAAGAATCAAATTCCTTCTAGGGTAGTGAGCCAGTGTGAAAAACAATTCATAAAGTACAACGTTCAGAACATGTAACATTAATCAAAATGCACAAGAAACTTACCTCTTCATGTACAAACAGTGAAGACATCTCTGGTTTCTCTTTTACATGAGAACAAATGATCTTCGGCGTGGCACTAGCGAAGAGGTCTGCAAAAAAAAGTGAAAGATTTACTGACTTTAATCACGCCTCTAACAATCTGAGGAATTGTTACAAGTCACCAATCAGTGCGATTATGACTGCCTCTATAAGGGAATCAAAAATGAACAATTTTCTCGTTCTTTCTACCCTCACAAGACGCTCCGTCAATGGAATCTAATCTAAATTTGACGCTGTGCTTCCTATTTGCCTGATTTCTAGACGTAGGACTGCGAACATGTGTTTTGTGCACCTAATCTAGCACAGAAATTCGTCATCCATAATTCAATCATCTTAATTCATTGTAATTTGATAAAAGATGTGATAGCTCGTCCAGTTTTTAAAGAGTTGCGGGCCTGCAATAGGCACTGCCATGCACGTATGAAAGTACTTCTTTTAAGAAAAAATTTCAAAGCTTGCTTTCAGAAAAAGCGTCTGGCATATTTTGACAACCAAGCCCATCCTCTGATGGCAATCAGAGGCACGCTATTAGCGATTATTGACTACGGGATTTACAAACACAACCCGTGCCTAAATACTCAGTTAAACACAATCACGCAAGTAAGAGCACTCGAACGACACCAATGCGCGCGGACGCCGACTACGTTGCAGCAGCCATGGCTTATGCTAGAGCAACCACACATAGCTCCAACAGTCGCGTATACTCTCTCGATTCTGTTATAACGCCGAATATTATCGCAGATGAAAGCGAAGCACGAAAACAGCAAACAGAAACGAGGGAAAACAACGCACGGCGATGGCCACAACAACGCGCCTTTGGAAGTCTGCTAGATCTTTCCCTGTTGCTGGTGTCACTTGTCCTAAATAGCTTACAAGACCGAGGCGCACGTGCTGGGAGCATCGCGGCATATCAGCACCTCCAACTATACCGTCTTTAAGCAAAAAAAAGCCATTTCATACAGTGCGCCTCTGTACAAAATTTTTGCTTTTTCTTTCTTTTTTTACGCTTACACCTACAGAAGCACGTTGCACATTTGAGTATTAATAGAAATGTTATTACGATGTAGCCCAAATCACATCTTAAAACAATATCAATCACTTTGTGCAGTGTACAGACAATGTGCGATCAGCAACTAATCCCGCCCTTAAGTGATCACATCACTCACTGTATCAGTGATGCAGGCACTTACACAACATCGCGCATAGCAGTGTGAAATCGTTAAGTCACACGTTTAATCGGGCATCTGCAACAGGCCCGCGAACGCATGCTGTTGTAAATAGCTGGCAGCCTACTTCGGCAGAGCTGCTGCAGGCGCCCAGCTAGCGCTGTATGATTACTACCTACGAAAACAGTACACTCACCGTTAACAGGCCCACGTTGTCTGTGTCCGCCACTCCATGAATATTCCTTAATCCGAGCGTCACTTCGAACACGGTGTCATGCTTGACCACCATTGAATATGCGCCTGTTCGCTAGAGCACACACAGCGACCAAGACCCCAGACCAACGCAACGCATTTGAAAGACGATGAGACAGAGAGAGCGGCGTTGAGAGAGAGAAGGAGCGGCGGCGCCGCAGCTGTCGACGCAGGTGTTCGGTGACGCAACTATTCGCTTATCTACGCCGCCGTTGTGGGAGCAACGCTGGCCGGGGTGAGCGTGGGGGGAGCGGGAAACCCGCCAGGACGGCGCCGAAAGGCAAACGCTATGGCGCATACGGCGAATGGCCGTTCGACGCCGAATGACTCCTTGTAAATGGCAACTCTCCTTCCAGCCAGTCTCACAGCGACGTAGGTTATTTACCAGCCTCGGGTTCTTTGAGTATTTTGACGGAATGCGATTGCAGTGGGCGAAAAATAGTGAAGCAAGACTTGCGGAAAACAAAGTGCACCGTGGAATGGCCAGAAACAATAATTATTTCGTCCTCGGTGGCATTAGCGGGAGAGCATCGCTACACCTTTTTCCAGAGGAATTTCTTTTTGCATTGTCTGTGTCTGGCACTTCCGCGTATGGTGCCGCAAACACTGAATGCGTAGTCGAAGCTGGAACAAATTAATCCACAGTAGCGGATGTTTAGAAGGCTTGTCACGCACCACGAAACGTGCCGAGGTTGTTATAACAAACTTTTTGCTGACCACATGATCAGCACATAATTCCATATAGTTACCCAATGAGCTAGCTAAGCACCTGTAGCAAAGGCGCGGCACGGTCTTGTTAAACGTTGTTAATATAAACGATGGTTGTGCATAAGTGCAGTGACAGCTTTCCGTGGGAATTGGTCATAACCCACGTTTTCGGGCATAGAAGCACCTCAGCGGACCTAATCAGCTACCACAGCAAGTTCGTAAGCAACGATCAGGTACGAAAATATGCAGCTGTTTTCCATGTACTGAATGGTCCGTGCACAGTGCGTTGACCACCGCCATTCCTTAAGCCACCTCCCATATAGACTCCCAGTCTCAACAGGTGTGGGACCTTAAACAATAAGAAGCAGTGCCTCCCCTCCCGCACACACACACACACACACACACACACGAAATTCGAGGGCGCACGGGCTGATACACACGCATACTTATTCACAGGCGCACACACATACACGTATACACACAAGCGTCCACACACACACGCGACCGTAAACGCACGCATGCATGGGCGTACACATGTGCACAGGCACGCTTAACACAAGCACGGACTCGCACATACACGCTCACGCACACATGCACGGGTGTACACACAATCGCGCTTACACGCACACACACCCATACTCGGGCGAACATTTTTTGTGTGTATATAATCCATAGCAAACGTGCAGCTTATAACCAACGCTAAGGAAAGCTTTCGTAACATGGATTGCAGTTAATTGCCATTATAGATGAAACGCGATTTGCTTCTGCTGACATTCTGCTGTATTCGGAGAGCACCTTAACACATTCTAAGTCAATTAGGCCGTTTTAACGCAAGGTCCACATATTCGTGCAGTAGCTGCGCTGCTCGGCCGCCAATTCGAAGGTCGCGGGTTCGATGCCGGCCGTAGCAATCGAATTAAGGCGGAGGCGAAAAGGTAGAAGCCTTTGCACTGTGCGATATGAGCGCTCATTAAAGAACACCAAATGGTGAAAATCTCTGCAGCTTTCCACTACGACGGCCCTCATAATCATATCGAGGTTTTTGAGACGTACAATCCTAAGTATTATAATTATGTGTTCTTCTTATGCTGCATATTCCATCTGATGAATCGGCACCTACACCCTTCTCAGACACAAAAGCACCCTTAGAGCCTATTTTAGGGTGCTATCGAGGCAAGCACCCAAACAAAGGGGTGCTTTTTTTTTCAATCGACCATTTAAGGGTGTTAAAGGGTGTTGCAAAGACTGCTTTCTCGTAAAAGCACCCTTTTTACACCCTTTTGGGTGCAAAAATTTTTACTGTGTGAGAATAAAGCATGACAAGTCATAGCCAACGAAGTCCTTTCGAGTATGCAGCGGGATCGTAATGCAAGCTTCGTTGCTTTTTCGTATCATCTTTCCTTTGTTACGTCGGGTACTCATGGGACAATTGGCGTGTATATGACTAGTGTAGTGTCGAAGGAGCAAGGCAATCACCACTCTCTTCGTGCCAAGCACGAGTACTCTGCGCAATCTGTCGACGCGGAGCCCATTCGACTATTTTTGTCTGTACCGGCCATCTTCCTGTTACCAGGTGTCGTTTATAAATCTCTTTTCAAAGTGATGGAGGTGCTGAGTGGTTAAATCTGGAACTTCGAAGCCGGAAGCTGCACACTGAGCTGACAGTGTCTGATCTGAACCCCGATCAAGGCGCCGCCCAGCAAAGCACAGCCCAATCACTAGTCATCGTGCTCACCACACTGTGCCAGCGCAACCCCCTACTTCTGCTGCACCAAGGACCAAGATGTAGAAGATTCGCTGCTGTTTTTTGAAAAGGTGAGCATCGCCCGAAAATTGGACGACACCTTGAATTTGAAGTATGAACCATTCTACTGAAAAAACGTCCCCAGCCTGTGGTTTCCAAACCACAATGCAGAATTTTCCACTTGGGCCCCTTTCAAGACCATCCTTCCAGCTCAGTTTGATTGAATGCTCCGTGCCGAACAGTGCCTACGCGGTCGTGCTCAAAAGATGGGCGAGAACTTCACACGCTGTGTCGAAGACGCCATCGATCTGTGCCGGTGCCTGACCTCCGAAATGACCGAACAAGAGTAGATCAGGCATATCTTGAAAGGCATTGATGATGATGATGCCTTCAAAATATTACTGGCAAAGTACTCAAGTACCGTGTCCGAACTTATTACATTGTGGCAGATCTTCAAAGAAATTCGAGATCAACGAGTCTCAGTTCAGAGGTCAATGACAGCAAACGACTCCCTCGCTGCCCTGACCATCAGTGGTAACAATCTGGGGGCGCAGGTTAAGAAATACGCGCGCGAAGAAGTGGCTCCACAGTTTTCATGTCTCTTGTGTCTACCAGCCACTGAAGTACCCACAAACTTCATTACGCCGAACACCAGTGGGGCTATTCCGAAGCAGGCCTCCGAGTCATTAGAGGATTTTAGTCTGTCCGGCACTCCGGTATGTTTTTGCGTATACCGGGTTGCCGGAGGGCACCAAGCCGGATAGCGTTGAAACGAGCGTTTTGTACTTTTAGCACGTACCGCCTAAAATACGCCCAAAAAACGCCCGAAACGCCTTCGCGGCCGAGGCCTCCGCATATACGTGTGCGCAAAGTGGAAAGTCTTCAATTACGGACTAAATTTGAAAATAAGAAAACATTGAACAATGCCTATAAATTTTTTCGTTACGAAACGGAACTTTATGTTTGTTTTGCTTTAATTGCGCTATGATTTAAACCTAACTATGAAGAAAACATCAGCATTACGGTGATCGGCATCAGAATCGGCATCACTAGTTGCTGACACAATCGTCATGCGACTCATGTCTACTTTTTGTGCGTTCCTTTGTGGCATTGGTCGCCGCTATACATTGATCCCGTTGAAGTGTCGGTGATTTGCTGTTGTCGTATTGCATCAACGATGCCGTACAGCGTGTTTCACGGCCAACTGCTCCTGCGAACTTTGCAATGGAACGAAATCGAAAATGTGTATTTGCTCCGAACTGCACTGCGCCGTGACATCCAGATAAACGGCCTTCTCGATTTGGACGAAATGGACTTCACTACATTCTACCGCTTGTTCATGTTCCAAAAATGAGACCTGGAAGATTTGATGCAAGCCTTGCTGATTCCCGAAGAGGTCGTGAGCGCTTAACGGGTTCGAGTGTCGGGTCGCGAGGCGCTGTGCATGACGTTGCGGCGTCTAGCCTACCCTAATCGTCTCTGTGAGCTGGAGCTCTTCTTTAGGCGCCATAGCTCGGTAATATCAAGTGTGGTGTCTAAAGTGTAAGCCCACATAGATTACTACTTCGCGTGCATCCTTGCGGACCTTACAGTGCACAAGTGGCTCAATCTGCAATCACTGGAGCTGTTTCTCAGGTAAGAAGACGTGCTGTTGCACTGCATGACTGCCTTTAGCGCCATGTTTATGCTTCACCGCACAACATCTCTGTGTTTTGGTAGAGGTCATTAAATGTAATTCGAGCCCCGCCGTGGTGGTCTAGTGGCTAAGGTATTCGGCTGCTGACCCGCACGCAGGTCGCGGGATCGAATCCCGGCTGCGGCGGCTGCATTTCCGATGGCGGCGGAAATGTTGTATGCCCGTGTGCTCACATTTGGGTGCACAATAAAGAACCCCAGGTGGTCGAAATTTCTGGAGCCCTCCACTACAGCGTCTCTCATAGTCATATCGTGGTTTTGGGACATTAAATCAATCAAATCTAATTCGTCAATATGAAGAGAAAATAAGGCTCTGGCTTTCTATATTCATACCACAGCAAGCACTTTAGATCACCCCTCAACCCCACCAATGTCGTAGCAACATCATCTCCTAAGAAATATTTTGCCACATCAATTTAATACGTGAATTTGTCGTCAATTCCATTAATATTTCCTCGCGGGCTTCAAAAAAAAGCACAGAAGACATCCCCTTTATTCCCAACACTGTAAAGCAGTTATTTCTGTGAACCAGACACCTATTCCTTCATTATTTTGCCTCCTCATTATCATTACTGCCCCAAGAAAAACCTCATGATGTAGTCAGTGTCAGAGCAACTGTACTGTAACAATGCCTTATAGATCAGTTTTCTTTCTTGCTGTACCAATGCCAATAGACATAATTCTCAGACTTTTCTGCCCAACGAGACAATTTCTAATTTTATTTGCAGCTTTGTTTAATCAGTGTTCACAGAAAAACGAGTTCCTTTCAAACTAAATAATATCAGTTTTGTGCCGATGAGCAGCCTGCCTTCCAAGGTTAGCACGATTGCTCTATATAACTGGCTGTTCTGTGTCAGCAACCTACTTTTGCATGCAGTTTACTCCATTACTTCTACAGACACAGTACCTGATGCCAACTACCAGCATAAAATGTGTTAGTAATTACTATCAATTAATAATTATGGCAGATTCACATGAACCACTTATCATTGAAAATGGGATAAGCAAAATTCATGTATGTGTCATTGAATGTGTTTTTTCTGTGGGAGAGAGGTCTGAATTCCTGTTGCAGTGATCCTAAGCATCGAATTAGTGCCAAACACACGTCCTGTCAGGTAGAGCTACTACACTTTAAGCAGCTTCGTTTAGTGCGAAAAGTTTAGCTTATGCTTATTTCGATCTTGGAACGTCATGCTATGTGTTGCTTTCTGCAGCTGCCATTTCATGTTTCAGGCTGTGCACAGGAAAGGTGCCCCATCGAAGAATTGCTGGGGATTTTTTGACGGAACAGCTAGACGAATTTGTCGACCATCAACTAGACAAGAAGACTATTTTTCTGGGCACAAACACTATCATGCTTTGAAGTTTCAGGCATTGATGAGCGCAAATGTCATAACCTGTCATTAGATGCGCCATTTCCAGGCCGTCCTCATGATGCTGGTATGTGAACTTTCCTCCAATTTCTCCTGCAAAGGTACCAGACTAACTGAAATGCCCCATGGAATACAATGTTGTTAATTAAACATTTCGCTTCAAACACATTGGCATGTCCTGGCAAGGTAGCATACACGTTAATGATAGAAAATTCTTGTAGGCTAATTTCAAAAGCATGCTACTTCATATAATTGTACCCACTTTGTGCCTAACACTTCTGTTTTGTCAAGTGAATTCATCATGAAATGATGATGTACCAGCTCGAACAGACACCTTTACTTCAGACGGCACATATGTACCCGTTTGTCCATTTGTGTCTGCCCTCATTTATTATTGTAAGGGTGTTTGACTATTCGAAAATTCTAAATGACAAACTAAACAGTGTTTTGCTCGATTTGGTGTTTTAATCGAATGAATATTTGGAGTTTATTCAAACTACAATAATTGCAAATAACCAATGGTGAAATCTCAAAGCAACAGAGCTTTAGAAGAGCAAAAGATCAAAACTCTTGTTTAAATTATTGGATTGTGAAGATACAATAATTTCACACTTTTACGGGACTACAAAGACTTCAGTCATCACCGCAATAACAAAGTTTTGCTTCAAACTCTAGCGTTGCTGAATAAAGTGCAAACTCAATTCATTACCATAAGGTGCATGATAAGGAATGTTATTCAAGAGCTAGTGGCAAAGTACCTCCTTTAATATTGATAGAACTTCTACGTTCATCATACAAATGAAAAAAATACTTCAAAGGCTGTATACTGCTGTATGTAAACACTCAGTTCACATATGGTATATTTTAGTGGTCAAATATTATGCCGATGTTAATTCATTAAAGTGTGGGTATTCGCTTGGATTTATGTGTTGTGGCACTCTACGATTGTCTTGGTAATGGCTGCCTTTCTGTTCAACTACTATTTGAATAGTACTCTATTCAATTAGGCATGAATTAGGTATGATCACTATTCAATGTGTATTTGTTCATTTCTACATTTCACTATGCACGCCCCTAGTTATTACCAACCTTGCAAAGACAAACGTTCAACTAGTAATGTAACTTCTTCACTAGGCTTGAAGCAGTCGAAATTTTTTATCCTTTAATGGCTTATTCTGCTCCAACCACTTCTTGCCCTTGACATTTGACAAGGTGTCTTAAAGGAGCAGTGACACAATTTTGAATGTCCTGCAAGTGACATTTTTTGATTTCTTGGTATGCAGCATAAAAGTGTACTACCATGTTTTGAGACATTTTTGCTTTCATTAGTATGCAGTGTATTTACCGCTCTCCACACACTGGAGTAAGCGAACACATCCAAGATATTTTCTTTGATTTGAGAGTTTCTATCACAGAGCATATGCATGCTTCCCTGCAATGAACATCATGCCAACTAGTCAACGCAGTTATTCTGAGTTTGTGGACTCTACGTTCTGGGTGCCGCCTAAATTGCCCAAATCACTGTCAAGGTCACGGAAAGATTTCTGTCTTATTGTTGCTAATGTGCATTACAAGCAAATGATGGCCAAAAGGCCACTACAAGCCACTGCAGCGCGTGCAGTCATTTACTTTCTGGAGGAATCAGAAATGGCTCAAAAGTACTGAGCAAAATATAAATGTACTTTACTGTTAACCGTGGTATGTTCCAAACAGTATTTTTGTGTTTTACTACGATATTTTTGGGAAAACCTTGCTGAAAACAGTTCAGTATTTAAGCGACAAAATCACCTTAGACATTTTATTGAACTTTCACTTTTTGTGTGAACACTTAAATTGGCGTGATTACTTGTGTTTTTACAAACTCAATGTGGTGCAGACACATTTCTATGTAATGTGGACACATTTCTGTGTAGTGGTGACACTCAGTGTTGAAAAACGGGCACTCATTATGTAAGTGCTGTGCTATGGCTATATGTATAGCCTTAGCCCAAGGCTATATGTGTAGCCTTCTGTTTGCTACAAGATGTGCGATGTCGACTTTTGTGCAAGAGGAGTAGCCAACGCCACGCATTGGCACCAACCTCTCCTTATATACATTTATATTTAAAAAAATATGGATCTGCTGCTAGAAAGTGACTAGTTGCTGTCTTCCAGTAACGTCACACTGCCATGAAAAATCACTTAGAGGTCAACAGCCCTCTACCCTTTTCAATTTCACATATTCAGTCATATCTTGAGAACACCGCAGGATATATGCTGCTTCCCTCTTTGTCTCATGGTCATAGCTTTTTTCTTTTTCACCTTGCAATGCTCTTCACTGTCCTGTGTCTGTAAGCGTTAACTGGACAGACCACCATGATGGAGCACAGGCGTGTGGTCAAGCAGCTGGTACAGTCCAAAGATAGCTCCACAACTAGCAGAGGAAATCTGCAACTGGCAGTTCAGCAAGTTCTCTTTACTATACTAAATTTGGTGGCACTAATTTAATAACACTGTTGAACCACTCATTCTTCTTTGCAAGCTCAAGTCTACTGTTTCTCTAGCAGGATACCAAGGCTGATTATCCCATATAATGTTCAGTATTGTTAGGCAGTTTTTTTTTTCCGCAGGTAT
Organism: Rhipicephalus microplus; assembly: GCF_043290135.1. NCBI lineage: Eukaryota > Metazoa > Arthropoda > Arachnida > Ixodida > Ixodidae > Rhipicephalus > Rhipicephalus microplus. The sequence continues at coordinate 239,214,042 of NC_134702.1, forward strand.
CCTAAAGGAGACTGCCCTCTACCACAACTTGGAGACTATTACTCAAGGCCGCACATATGTAATATATGGAGACCCCGCCTACCCACTCCGGCTACTTCTCTACAAGCCTTTTGGAGGTGCTTCTTTGCGTCCTCATGAGGTTAACTTCAATAAGCGCATGAGCTCAGTGCGGCAGGCCATTGAGTGGGGCTTCGGCAGAGTCGTTGCAGATTTTGCCTTCGTTGATTTTTATAAAGGCCAGAAGATGACTCGGCAAAGGGTGGGTCGGATGTACAAAGTTGCAACATTGTTCTTAAACTGCCGTACTTGCATGTATGGCAGCCAAGTGTCTACATATTTTGATGTTACTCCGCGCACCCTCAGAGAATACCTTGTGTCATTTGAGATGCCAGCATAGCATACTGACATGAGCATACAATAGATCCCTGTGTGTCGTGCAAGGCAGTTTGCTATTTGTGCTTAGCCGAGTTTAGATTTTGGCAGCTAGTAGAAGAGAACCAAGACGTCCGGCTCTATTTTAACTGGCTTGTTGATAACTGGGACTTAATTGACTTTCATTCTATTATCATGACAATATTTTGTACAGTCAAACTCCGCTAGAACGAACGCCGCTTCAACAAAAAATTCACGATTCCCTATCAGCGGTCTATAGGAGTCAAGGCATAAATATAGTCGCCACAACAAACACTTTTTCTTCGATCGTACCGCTTCAATGAAATTTTACGATGCAATTCGAGGCTCAGATACTTATTGCTATGCAGTAAACCCAATCTTTAACATTTCGATGCATATTCAGAGCCTGAAAATGCGTCAACGAAGTCTAAAACACATGTTGGCACCACAAGGACCGGGGTTGTTCAGCAAGCATGGGCGCCGCCATTGCTCGATAGCGGTGGTAATGAGACTGCCCTGCTAGTACCCTCTAGCTCTGCTTTTGCCCCTGGTTTGCTTTTGAGCCGCAGACAATCCGAAGCTGAAGCTCAGTTCATGGTTTCTTCCACGCAGCTGCTGGATGCAACCTCAGAACGATGCCTTTTCCGATTCCGATGGTTATCGTTATGTTCATGCTTGGCCAGTGTGGTAACTAATCAGAGCGGCTGTTCGTCTGCATTATCAACAAAATCAGCTAGCTACGAGTGATGAATGATAAGAATTGTATAGAATAATGCAAAAGGTGCCGCTCCACGATACCCTGCCTCTATCTCGGCGTTGTCGGATAGTTTTGATGGCGCACAGCTGCTGGTGTTAATGTGTTAATGCAACTGTTTGGGTCGTTCACTAAGGTGGTTTCGGGTGCTGTTTCAGCGTGCTTTTCACCATGGCCTCGCTATACATGGGTAAAAAGCACGTCGTGTCGCTGCTGGGAAAGAATAGGAAGCAGCGGGCATTTTTTTAAATATTGAGAATAAACGTTTCTTTGTTGTGCTAGCTCCAATCAGCTATATTTTTTTTATTTTACTACAACGAAATTTTTTTCCGTGCCCTGTCAGTTTTGTTGTAGCGGGGTTCGATTGTAGTACTTTTGATGCTCAATGCATGATTTAAAGAGGCTACAAAGTCTGGAAAAAAGAATAACATAAGAGTGCACAATAATTTCTTGTACTTGCAAAAACAGTCTTCTTTAACATTATCACCTTCAAAGTAGTCCCCTTCAGCATTCACACACTTCTGCATACAGAGCTATTATGGCTGGTGATAGTTTTGCGATTAGGTTTTTGGGAGGTCCTTCAGGAGATTCTATATTTTGACTGAATCTCTTAACTGAGCTAAAGATAGATTTCCTTTCAGCAATATTTAACGTTCACAAATACAAATAAAAAACATCAAGCGAAATCAAGCGAATAAAGTGGGTGTGATGCTCTTCTGGCTATTGCACCTATTTCTGATTGTGCTCTTGCCATTAACATATTAATAGGTACCATAATGCTTTGTTTATTCATAGATCATGGACAGTTCTCATTGGCATAGAGCTGTACCATGTGGTCGAGTTCTTCAGTGTGACGGCAGCACTGCAGTGCCAGAACCCAAAACCTAATGGTTAAAAAAGGCAATAATAGGAGGGCATCAGAGGGTGGACATGAGTGGGCGCCAGTTTCCGTTGACGTTTCCTCTGGTCAGCGTGCACATGTATAGACACGCATTTTCCACCCCCATTGTTCTCACCTCCATCATCAACATTCACTTGCAACGATAGAAAAATTGAGGAATATAGAATCGTGGCATGGCAAATCATTCTCAGTTCTGTCCTCTTTTGAGCTGTAATTCTGCATACAACGCTGGACCAAGCAGTGATGAGGCAGCTGGCAACGCATGTTTGGGCTACGCTGGCTGGTAAGACATACGAACGCTGCGTGATTGTTACCTTGCAATGATCGTAGCTTGAAATTACCAAGTTGACGCTCACAGCTCCATAATAAATCACCTGAAGTGGCATCACGAAAACGCAGAACTCACGCGAAGGCGCTGTGAACAGAGCAAAACAAAGCACGTGAAGCCGTTGCCAGGCATGACGTCATCGCTGCTCGCTCGAAGTCGCTCAGTGTCTGAGGGATGGCCTACGAGCTTGCTGAACACTACAAAATACTTTCGATATCTCGTGGCCTTGAATGCGCCAATGAGCCTTTGGACGCTCTTTGCGCTCAAAATAGAAATAGAATCGAATGAACGCCGCATCTCAAGTTTAACATTTGGTTGCACTGCTCCTTTAAAATGCGCTGAACAGCTTTTCCTGTAACAACTACTGCATGAACACGTAATCTCCGGTCACCACAGATCACCCGAAAACATTGGAAATGTTTGGATCTGTAATCGCTGACCTTGAGCCCACAGAATGTTTGTAATCTTCCACACTTACTTTCCCCTGAAAGTCACTTACGCCATTCAAACACACATGCATGAGACCTTTCATCTCTATAAACCTCACTTACTATTTGACATGTTTTCATAGAAGATTTTTTAAGTTTCACAAGAAACTTAATGTTGAGCGTCAGTTCAGTTTTTACCGTTACAGATTTTTTTTTTCAGAACACAGTTGCATGTGTTCACTTATGGCACTGCGCTCACAACTGATGTGATCGGTGTTAAGCCCAAACTGGCCGTGTGGATAGAGAATGTTTGTGGGATGATGTCAGTAAAACAGTTCTTTTCAATTCCACTTACCATTTCAAGATATGTGCATTTTTTTAACTATCACAATAAAATTGGATTGCACAGCCAGCTTACAGAGAGGCTTTTCTATGTGTCAGTTCGAAAAGTATAACAATTTATTTTCATTAATATTATGTTAAGTTTTACAAGTGGTCCTGTAGGGATCGTGTAGGCATGCCCTCATGTGCAGTTCGCCATTGTCCAGTGTTAGCTGAACGATGTGAATTCAGCGAACAGAAATAAAGCCTGCAACCTGTCGGCACCTCGTCATTTGTTTGAGGTGCTGCGCTGTGCCAGCACTGCTGAACTCGCACTGCACAATTTCTGAACTTTGCGTTCACAGCCGTGAACCGATTTCAAGTGGTGCAGGTAAATCGAACAGACCTAGAACTATTGTGTTCCTTTCAGTTTGTATGGCTACCAAAGAGAGAGTTTCGGAAGCGCACGTTGCAACTTGACTAATGACGATTCCTGTGACAACATGAAATAGCTTGAAGGCATACCATTACACACAGCAGCACCAACAATTAATGAATTAGAGTGCACAATGTATTATAATATTTCTGGAGCTCAGAGAAAGATAGGAGACATGACGCACAATAAACATAAGGTAGTCGTGCCCCGCCGTAGTGGTCTAGTGGCTAAGGTACTCGGCTGCTGCGCCGCAGGTCGCGGGATCGAATCCTGGCTACGGGGGCTGCATTTTCGATGGAGACGAAAATGCTGTAGGCCCCTGTGTCGAGATATGGGTGCACGTTAAAGAACCCCAGGTGGTCGAAATTTTTAGAGCCTTCCACTACAGCGTCTCTCATAATCATATGGTGGTTTTGGAACGTTAAACCCCACATATAATATTATTAAAGGTAGTCGTAACAACTCTCTGTCCCCGACAGTGACTTCTATTGGTTGCAGGTTTTTGAAGTGTTATTGCAGGGATACATAGCAACATTAAAGAAATGCGTACTGACTCGTTTTAGCAATCACACTATTGATATTATAAATTGATATTATAATTTATTCTTTTTTCACTCAATGAGTCCTTTGATTAACTCAAGTTGAGATGCTTGGTATGCTGCATTAGCCCGCCTCTCTTCAAGTACTGCCACCATTTCCATCCTTCTCATTTCCACTTCCGCTTGTCTTAATCTGACGTCGTCAGCATGCCGCTGGGGTAGCAGCTTCATGTTGTCTTCGTTCTGGCGAATTTTCAGGTGCAGCTTCCTTCTGTCGATCTGGTAGCTGAGGAGGCGCATTACTATGTCTTGATTATACCTGGCCTCCAAAAACGCCAGCGTTGCCTCATTTTGGCTTCTCCCTGCTGCAAAAATATGAAAACAAGGAGCATTAGACTTAACGTACTGAAGTACCTAAATGGATACTGAATAAAATTTTGCCACTGTGATTTTCAAGCAAACTGGAAGATTGGCTCCTGAACTCAATTTATACAACCCTCATTTGGCAAAAACTTTGCCTGCCTGGTCAGCCCTTCAGATTTAAGTGGAGACTCACCCCCGCCCCCCAACAGACACATACTGAAATAAAATTCTGCATACACCCTGGTTGCATTGCCGAGATTGTGGAGCATTTCTCACTTGGAAGATACGACAGTGCTTAGCCGCTCGTCAGACAAGGTGACTACATTATTCATCGAAGCTACACACATTGAAAAAAAAAGGAAGGTGCTTGTGTTAGCATGGTGTCAATAAAGAAAAAAAAAAGTTCTAGATTTGTATTGTTTGTGTGAATAAGCGTTCACTATGAGCGGACGAAAGCAAGAGTTGTTGAACAGCTTTTTATTTTCTTGTGTATGGTATATAAATGTATGCACTGCAGCAAATAAAAAATAGAAATCAGGTGTGAGTCAGCGCTCATCTGTTTGCCCAGTGTGTCCCTGTTTTCTTGCACTGTTCTTTCGTTACAGTGCTTGAAAACCAAGTAGCCCCCTGACAAGCATTGACAATCTAGCATCAAATGAAGAAGACGAGCACTCTTGCTGGGGTCTCAGTACCATATACAGTAAACACTCGGATTTACAAACATAATTTTTTCAAACATCTAAAAATTATTTATGCTTTTAGGGAACCCCCCATAGGTTTTTCTATCTGTTTTGTGCAAAAATGTTTCGGTTGAACATATCTGAATAGCAAACATATCAGTTGAATGGCTTTATTACTGAAATTCTCATTATATTTCTGAAATCAGTTCAACACATTTTTGTGTTCTGCTATGCTGGCAGTGGCAGATTGCAATTCAGTAACTTTAACCAGCTCTACAATCCCTTGGAAATTGGCAAGGCTTTATGTCTCAGCAACAAGCTATGCGACAGAAAGGGCACCAAACATTAACTCTCTGGATAGCCTTGTAACTTCTAGAGTGAATAAGCTATACATGATCTACTTAATAAGCTAAGGCCGCTTTATGCTGCTGAATGATATGGCCATAAGATATGAAATATTACTCTGGACTTCAAAGATGTTGCATCCAACTGTTGACTGTTGCATCCATATTTGTACTTGAGCTCAAAACCACACTATAGTAAAGTCAAAGTTGGTGCTGTGACACAATGGCACATATTACTTTGCTGTGATGAAATTAATTTCTTAGGTGCCACCATGGTAGACAAGCCCTTTAAGCTCCAGGTTCATTTGGATAGAGCAAACACTTTGTTATGTACCTCTTTCTGGTGAAGGTCGTCGAGGTGTCTGTTCCGTTGATGCAGCCAGTTGTGCTCGTGCACTGCCTCTAGGCAGTGGCTGTGGCACATTCGTTGAAAGCTCTGAAAATGCACAAGATTGTCATGTTTATTGCCTTATGTCTACTGCCGCTGAAAATGTGCACTTCATAAACTAACTGAAATTGATTTGTCACGTGAATTTTAATTGTAACCACAAAATCAGCCTATGTTTGGGGAGTCCAGTATTGCTCATTGCATAAACCCCAGTTTGCTTGATGACACCCAGTGATGGAAGTGCTGCTTCAATTGCTCCAAATGGCTCCAAAACAGAAATGCTGCTCCGAAGTGTATTCTTTGTTACTAATTGCTTCAAACCTGCTCTGAGATGACACTGATAGTATGAGAATGCTGAACTTTTGCTGTTTGACCGACACACAAGTCTTAAAGAAACTAAAAAGAATCTGCGTACTACAATCCCAGTGTGTTACTAGTGTGCAGTATTATTGGCTCTGATCTCATATGTGCGACAAGAATTGGCATATGAAGCATACAGCTCGTAGGTTTTTTTTTCTCAGCTAGACATGCAGGCTACTATGGTGAAATTTGAAAATGAGCAGGACTGCTTTTATCTGATGCCGATTATCTACTGCTTATTTGGCAACAGTCATATGGGACTGTGGTTACTTGATATGGTGCTCAGCTTTTCCAGTTTGATTTCATATCTGCCACACATGATAGTATTTTAAATTGCAGCTTAATGCAGAGCATAATTTGGACAATCTGCTATTGTATGATATATTTAATTTACAATGACTGTTGTCTGTTAAATATTTTTAATCAGAAATAATACTTTTGAGCTTATTCGGCAATGCTCTGAGCTCGTACTAATGTACGGTAAATTTAATTCCTTCTAAAACACCGATAACTGCTCTGAACTACCATTGTTTTCTGCTCCGAAAACAACTATGGCTGCTCCAAAGTATGCTCCAAAAAGTAAAAATGCGCTTCCATCACTGGACATCTGATAATAATGGAAGTGCCTAGAAGATTGGTGTAAAATATGTCCAAATGGCATTGAATACTTGTGTCTCTGTATGACCTCACATTATGGCACATCGAATATAATTTCTGCACAAGCTGACAAAAAGTTTCCATATAACAACAGGCAGTCATGTTTTATGTATTGTAATATGAATAATTAAATGCTGATAATCATACTGGCAGCAGTGGCATGCTTATCGCAAATACTGTCTGTTTTCTTTATAAGAAAACAAACAAAACATGAAACAAGTTTAGTTGTTGAACTGCCTAATCCAAGGTTGTAGGTTTCAATCTCGGCCGCTGTGGCTTCATTTCAGTGTGTGCGAAATGCTATGGCGTTCGTGTACTTAAGGGAGGTTGACATAAAAGAACTGAAAGTCGTAAAGTATAATGCCGAGTACGTACATTACAACACACCTCATACTCATATTGTGGGTTTTGCAAGCAAAATACCGCAAACTGTAGCTATTGAAAACATAACAAACAGGGATATAAAGTTAACAAAATGATGTACCTCGCAAGGGTGTAGGGTTATGAGTGGCTTGGAAAGGCCCATCCGCACTTGTTGCTGGCGTGTGGCTTGCCTCATTGGCCGTGCCAGGTGTTGGCTGAGGCCTTGGAAAAATTGACCCCATCATTCTCACATACGGGACTATTCAAAGTGATGACATAAATTTAAGTAAGCCTTTTTTTGGCTTGTTACACTAGGCAACATTACGAAAAGCAACACATTTACACCAGTATACTTGCCCAAGTATTCATCATGCTATCAGCTGTGCTCACAACCAAAGAAAATCGGTAAATTTTACGTGGAACATGAAAACCCACTAAGAATCGCTATTAAAACATGTCAAGGAAACAATAATAATATTATACCTGGTGATGGTGTATGGCTGCCACGAACTTCTGTTGAGGGCCCATCAACAGTTGTTGCTGGCTCATCAACAGTTGTTGCTGGCGTATGGGTCCGCTCATCAGCCATGCCAGCTGCGCTCATTTGGGGGCTAGTAAAATTGACCCCATTATGGGCACACATGTGATTCTTCAAAGTAATGACATAACTTCAAGTAAACCTTTGAGTGGCTCATTGCATTAAGCAGGGTGACACGGAGCAACAAAACACCTGCATAAGTAGGGTTGCTGAAGTATTAATTAAACAACGTAGGAAAAAATATTCACCATTCTAGCTGTTGCCACTGTTGTCTGGGGAAGTTAACACAACCGAGAGCGAGGCTATTTATTCATTAAAAATATCCATTCACTGCTACGAGATGGTATGGCTGCATATGCTCAACCAACCACAGCAAAAACAGAACAGTGTTATGCGGTAAGCTATATAGATGATAAGAACAATGCAGAATATGTGGCATATTATCACGATGTCCACATGCACAGGAACACTGCTGTACAAAATACGGGAAAGCAGTTTTACCTAACAACGTCTTTTACAGGTTTTCAAAAGTGTGCTGGCAAAAATGTGTATAATTGCCTCACCAATTCTTTGTTATAGTGAATTATGTTGAAGCTCAAATATTTTTACATACATTGTGCCTCAGCTGATAAGGGCCAGTCAAAATGGCAGCATGTGTCGCTATCGTCCACATCATTTGCAGTATTTTCATTTTCCCTTGCATACATGCTACACAGCAGTGAAGCCGCTGGGGTCGCTGCATCACCTTGTACAGATGAAAAATATTAAAACACATGAAATCAAAAACCAATGCCTCTTTAGTGATGTTAAATACAAGTTCTCTAACATTTCACCCTGAAATAGGTGCATATTTGCTTTCAATCAGGCTGAACAACCCCAGTGACCCTAAACACTAGAAAGCATTGTTGCAGCACATCATTTGCAAATTTGTGAATGCAGTTACTTGATGGGACCGACAACCAGTAGAAATGTGTGACTACATCTAAGCAGAAATGAAAAACAAACAAGCAAATAGTGACAGAATACAGCAGCCTTTTCGCATTGTAAGTAGGATTTATATTTTGAATATTTTTTTTAAATCAACTGAAAACAGGTATGTCCTAAAGCCCAGAAGAAGCCCCTCGCAGCTAGATTCCCGAGTCTATTGCTGCTGTATGCAGTTGCATATTCCCATGCTGTCATGCATGCCATCATCAAAATTACAGCATGCATAACAAAGCCTGCTCTATTCTGTGTTTTATTCACTAGGCAAAAGGAGTTGCGCGGTGAGAAGCGGTTCTGCCTTTTGAGCAGCCAGTGCACCTTGTTAAGGTGGCAAGGTGGGCTTGGTGTCTGTGCCACTGCACGGATCACTAATCAATTCGCTCCCGCTATGCAGATGGTCCGTTACGTCATCGCTCATCTGCTGCTACCTGCGCTTGCGCATGCGGTAGCGCCGGCGGAACATGGCTTCAGCTGTCCTGGAAGCGACGAAGGCAGCGCATGCCCTCTGCCTATCGTCAAATGCCTGGCTCGACCAGAAGAGGGACTCTGGGCAGCTGAGCTCAACCAAGCCTGGACGGTTGCATCATCATCGACATCCACGAGCCCGACACCTATAAAAGAACAAGGACCTTCAACGGAGCGCTGTGGGCTTGGTGTCTGTGCCACTGCACGGATCACTAATCAATTCGCTCCCGCTATGCAGATGGTCCGTTACGTCATCGCTCATCTGCTGCTACCTGCGCTTGCGCATGCGGTAGCGCCGGCGGAACATGGCTTCAGCTGTCCTGGAAGCGACGAAGGCAGCGCATGCCCTCTGCCTATCGTCAAATGCCTGGCTCGACCAGAAGAGGGACTCTGGGCAGCTGAGCTCAACCAAGCCTGGACGGTTGCATCATCATCGACATCCACGAGCCCGACACCTATAAAAGAACAAGGACCTTCAACGGAGCGCTGTGGGCTTGGTGTCTGTGCCACTGCACGGATCACTAATCAATTCGCTCCCGCTATGCAGGTTGGTGAGCCCTACGTTGTCTTTTCGAAAAGATCTGGTAATTACTTTCTGGTACAGCTGCCAAGCCCGCATTGCTGTATGGTTATTATTGCCGAGTGTGTCCATGTAATTCGTGCACTACTAATTCTAGCTGGAGATGTTGAAACTAACCCTGGCCCTTCAAATATCTCTGAGAACCTTCTTGCTGAATTGCGTAAGCTATCTACAGGTCAAACACAACTAATTGCAGAAGTACAGGGCTTGAAGTCTCAGCTCGGTAACACCGATAAAACAATTGGCGAACTGAACAAAAGATTATCAGACCTTGAAAGTCATTATCAGTCTCTGGTACCACTTCGAAAAGAAATAGAAGTCCTGCGCGTTAACACGGAGCAGACCTCCTGCAGAATCTTTGCACTAGAAGCCCGTATTGATGACGCTGAAAATCGCTCAAGGCGAAACAACCTAATATTTTACGGTATCCCGGACCCTTCCGCATCTGAAACATTTTCTGAATCGGAGCGGCTGGTAATGAATCTTTGCCGGGACAACCTACAGGTTCACTTAGAACCAAGAGATATCGAACGCGCGCATCGCCTCGGTCGACATTCACCTGAACGCTCCCGGCCCATAATCGTGAAGATTGCTCTGCACAAGACAAAAACTGCAATATTATCGAATGGTCGCAAGCTTAAGGGGACAAGTTACGGCATAGGTGAAGACTTCTCACGCTCAGTCCAAAATGCTAGAAAACAACTAATTGCTTTTGCGAGAAGTAACAACAAGCCATTTTCAATGCACTTCAAAACACTGCACATGAATCAGAAGCGCTACATTTTCGACGCCGAATCAAACACCGTCAAAGAACTATCGTAGCAATCAAGCCACCGGGAAAAAAAAACGACCGCTGTTGCGGTTACTAGCAAAACTCTTTCACTTTCTGTTATTTACACTAACATTCGCAGTTTCCTACCCAAACGGGAACTTATATCTAGCACTGTATCATCCTCTGAAAGCAATGTGCTATTACTTACCGAAACGTGGTTAACTGATGACATCCGTGATGAAAAAGTTCTGTCAGAATTACCAAACTTCCAGTTGTACAGGAATAACCGCGCATCTACTCGTGGTGGCGGTGTACTCATTGCTGTTCACGAGCAATTATCTTGCTCAGTCGTACATATTAAAACAGAGCTAGAAATGCTCTGGGTACTTATTAAGGCACATCCTCAGTCCGTTGTACTGGGCGTTTGCTACCGACCACCCCGTGCTAGTTCCAATTTTAGCAACCAACTTAATCAGGCCATGTGCCAGCTCACGTCTGCTCATCCAAACGCGCACGTACTTTTATTCGGTGATTTTAACTTCCCACAAATAGAATGGCGCACCAGCAATGTGCATTCATCTACGGGTGTAGGTGAAGCTAATGCGTTTCTTGATATTTGCCTAAACTTCAACATGACCCAACTAGTCACAGAGCCAACACGTGTATCGCAAGATACAGCCAGTGTCCTGGATCTGATACTAACCAACAATCCTGAAAGCCTGTCACGCATTCACTATCTACCCGAAATCAGTGACCATAAGACAATTCACGCCACTTTTTCTTTTCAACCGCTTAAACGAGAAACCTACAAAAAAACGATCCATCTATATGACAGAGGGGATTACGAAACAATAAACGAAGCTCTTAGCGCATTCTTCCACACTTTCCAAGCAACTTTACATCAACACACAGTAGATACGAATTGGACCCGCTTTATCGGTAAACTGACGGAGCTAACCGATAAATTCATACCTAAAGTCAGCTTCACAAGCACCTGCAACAAACCCTGGTTTACTAAAAATCTAAAACGCCTTGAAAATAAAAAGAAACGTTTATTCCGATCTGCCAAACGTGCAGGTCAACCGAGTGTATGGGATAGGTACTATGAGGCTGACCGCAATTATCTTTTAGCCCTGCGCAAAGCAAAAAACTTCTTCTATAACACAGACCTACCCAAGCTACTGCAGACTAATCCCAGACAGTTCTGGAAAACACTTAAGGCTGACAAACCGCGTGACACTGTACTAACCCTTGAATCTGGTGAAGCTATTACTGACGGGGAATGTGCGAATCTATTCAACGCTTCTTTTGCTACAGTTTTTACTGATGAACCAAGCATACACTCCCGCACACCTTCACTTGGCTTTAATTGTAATCATGACATGCCAGCAATCAATTTCTGCGCAAATGGAATATTGTCTATAATAGAAAAAATGAAATTGTCATCCTCTGCGGGCATGGATGGTATCAATTCCAAAATTCTAAAAAATGTTAAAGAGAGTGCTTCGCTTTTTCTTGCTCTAATATTTTCCCAGTCCCTTTCCTCAGGAATCATCCCATGTGACTGGAAGATAGGGAAGGTCGTTCCGGTCTTCAAATCAGGCGATAGAAACTCTCCACTTAACTATCGCCCCATCTCCCTAACAAGCGTCCCCTGCAAGATCATGGAGCATGTCATCTACTCCCACATAATGAATTTTCTCGACAGCAATAATTTTTTTCACCCTTCACAACACGGCTTCCGCAAGGGGTTGTCGTGTGAAACACAGCTGGCAGCCTTCTTGCATGACATTCATACTAACCTCGACGTTAACGTGCAAACTGATGCCGTTTTTCTTGATTATGCTAAAGCATTCGATAAGGTGCCTCATCAACGATTGTTCGCTAAACTTTCCCAACTAAATTTACATCCCACCGTCATAAAATGGATAATAGAGTTCCTTACTAATCGATCACAACGCGTCGCTGTAAATAGCCACCTGTCTACTGCCATCCCAGTAACATCAGGTGTCCCTCAAGGCTCCGTCCTTGGCCCGCTACTATTTTTAATCTATATTAACGACTTACCTTTGCATGTAACCAGTAATATACGTATGTTCGCAGATGACTGCGTTGTCTACCGCACAATACTAAACACCTCTGACCAGTTAACCTTAGAGAACGATCTTACTAACGTTTCGAAATGGTGTACCACTTGGTTAATGACACTAAACGTAAATAAATGCAAAACTATGTCATTTACGCGTAGCAATAATCCGCTCATGTTTCCGTACACAATCAACAGCTTACCCCTAGAACTGACTAACTCTTATAAATACCTAGGTGTCACCGTGACTAGCGATCTGATCTGGCGTACGCATGTCCAAAACATCATTTCATCGTCTAACAAAACCTTAGGCTTTTTAAAACGTCACCTCAAAAGTGCTCCAATGCAAGTAAGATTACTTGCCTACACATCACTAGTGCGACCGAAATTGGAATACGCATCCGCCATCTGGGACCCGCACCAAGCATACCTCATCTGCGCTCTAGAATCAGTTCAAAACCGTGCAGCTCGCTTCATTCATTCTTCGTATTCATACGACATCAGCGTCACATCACTAAAATTACTATCCAATCTTCCATCGCTCGCTCTTCGTCGGCGCATTTCTTCTCTTTGTCTTTACCATAAATTTTTTCACAGTTCAATCCTGCATCAACCATCTTACATCAAACCCGCAACACGCATATCAGCCAGGACAAGCCACACGCAGCAGGTTTCATTAATGCGCGCTCGAACATCAACATTTCTCGCGTCATTTTTTTCCCGCACAGCAAAAGACTGGAACGACCTCCCTTTTTCCATTGTCGACATAATATGTCCATCTTCTTTTGCACAACATGTCACTGACCATCTTCTAACAAATAACTTTTAAGTGCTTTTTTGAATTACATGTTGGTTACGTGTGTTATTTATTGTACATGCATATTTCCTTGTAATATGAAGAAATGTATATAGTTGAAACCCATGTATTGATTGCGTTTGTTAAATATTATTCCCACCCCTTATGTAATACCCCCATTGGCGGTCTTTAAGGAAAATAAACTGACTGAACTGACTGACTGACTTAAGCTGATGCGTAAGCGCATAGAGTGTGCACATGCACAGTGTACTGCCTTGCTCGGACACGAACCACTCTTGCGCTTACTGTTTGAGGCATGTGTTGTCACGTGCATAACCTACCGCAAATTCACCGGAGATAGAAAGAAGTTATTACAAATGTTTCGCAGCATTTTGCTAGTTACTATTCTGTGATTAGACAATCTGACTATTAGCTTTTCATTGTGCTAAAAAATAGGTGCTATAACAATAGGTTGTTGTTTCCTTTGAGGTAGTTAAGACGAATTATCAGATAATTGAGGGGTATTCGTAGCGACCGTAATAACGGTGTCATCTTGGAATTCACTCCAAAACTTCAGCAGGTGAAAATAGCAATTATCTCGTGCATATCAACTAGAAATAAAAACTTTCAGAAAGTCACACACTGACAGATTTAGGTGTGAATAATAATGTTAAAATAAATGTATCATATGGGTCAACCAATACAGAGTATATTTGGCCTTGAATTGTGCAAGTTAACTTGATTGAACGATGTAGAGGAGTGCCAATGTTTCAGAGCTTCCTTCTCTACGCCTTATGAAACAAGAAAAAGAAAAAAAGGGGGTGGGGGGATTGTAGCGAGGTTCTTACCAGATTGATTGCTTATTATCTCCGCCGCTGATTCAGCAGCATAGCACTCCAGCGCGGCGATGTGGCGGTCATCCCAACTGGCCTGCGCGGTAGGTCTGACCCGCTTAACAGTGGACCCCAACGCAGACTCTGGCGTGGCCTCTGATGCGGAAGCTGGAGTGTTCTTCGCACGGTGCTTCCGAACAGCCAACCGTGGTGGCTGATACGAGTATTCGGCGGCGAGGGCAGCCACGTGCTGGAGAAGTACGTCGATTTCCGCGTATTCTTCTTGTGTTCCCGATCTAGTCACGCAAACAATCACGTTTACAAAGTTTGGCCACAACCTGGCGGCTTGAAAATAACGTGAAATATACGGTCTACTTACTTTTTTTGTTTTTCACGTCATTCCGTAGGAAGTTGGCCAGGAGAAGGTCAATGTCCTCTTTCACACTTCGTGAATTAAGTGTCCGCCGCAGTAGCATTGACACTCTTTCAGTGATCGTGTGCCACCAAGAAGTATTTTCGTAAGGGTTCAGCGCAAGAACTTCTTCAAGGATAATTTTATCATCGGAGGGCGAGTAGCGTGTCCGCGGTGCCATGCTGGTAGCAGGCCTCGAAGTAGCCATCTTGTTCTTTTACGTTTTTGTTAGGCTCGACTTGACTCGGCTCAAAGGAAAGGGAAGCCGGTAATGGCAACCATGGAAGCATGTCGAGCGTTTGGGCGTTTGAGCGTGTCCGGTAAACGCCCGTAAGGCGTGCGCATGCGCCGTTCAGACCCGGTAAACCGGTATCCGCAAACTTTTTTTCCGTATAGCGGTGCGCTGGACAGACTAAAATCCTCTAATATTGCCATTTCTGACGTCCGCCCATCGCCTCCGAGATGGCGGACGCGCAGCGTGTTTCTCTCCAGCCGTGGCAATCGCCATACTCCCCAGAATAACCAACGATTATTGCCTCGCGCACTCGAATAACGCGAGAAGGCGCGTTTCAAGCTGTTTTAGCGGCGGATCGACGTGTTTTGTGAGGATTCCAGACTGAATGTGCTGGTAAGTGTTGTTGCATGCTTCTAGCTTGTTTTTATTCATTATTAAGGTAGCAGTGTCAATCTCTATATATCACTTATTACATAGTATAGCTGTTTGGGGGTCAGTACCTTGGTCTATTTGTTGTCTGTGTTTTGTTCTCCTGCCACACCATGGTGGTTGTGCAAGTACACCCAGCACGTAAATTTACGTAGTAGAGCAGTTTTTTCCTTAGGACAGGATTTGTTGTACGCCGTGTTCTGTGTTTATTGAGTGGGACAATGCAGCTACACGAAGAGACAGGTAATAAAGACCTGTTTAAAATACTTTGAAACATTCAGGATGTGGAGTGGCTTTGAAAATGAAGGCTAGTGGGGATGTGAATGCAGAGGAGGCTGACGCCAAATGCAGGCAATGTGAGGTCGACGAAAAAATAGGGAAAATTATGGTTGAACAGAGTGAACTGATGTTGAGAATTGCCGAGCTAGTGACTGCGTTGGCGACAGAGCGAGAAAAAAGCAAGGGCTATGGGAGAAACGCTTATGTCAGCCAAGGAGGCACTAGGTAAGGTGGGCAAGATGAACAAAAGAGCAGGCTATGGCGATTACGGGAGGGCACCGACACCCAGAATGGCGGAGAAGAAAAGGGAAACAGGTTCGGAAAAAATGGGTTCAAACGGTTCAGTGGTCACAAGACCCAGTTTTCACGACGTAGTGGTGGGGGTGGGAGGGCACGAAGCAGTCGGCGTTACAAGCGCTAGTAACAAGCGCTAGTAACTCGAATTGAAATCGATGCGCAGAAACAATCAAATACTGAGTAAGAAGTGACAAGAGGGTTTTAATAGGGACGTTCCCTGGACATAAGCTGGAAGCAAATAAGGCAAGCGAGTGCAAAACTTTAAACTAAAGCTAGAGGACAAAGCCTAGTGATCATTGCGGATGGTGTAAGCAATGTGTTTCATGAAGAATTGGCAGCACTAACAACCACATTGGCGAAAGGGGTCGTAGACATGCGCTCCGTTTACCCTCAGGTACAGGTCGTGAAATGCACAATACCGGAGGCACCAATGCGTGGTGGTAGCCTACAAGGAGCGGTTGTCGGTGCCAACAAAGAGATGTTTTTTATTCTTTATTCAAACGTTACCCCGCATTGCCCAAAGGCGTTACAGCAGGGGGGTCACAGAAACGTCATAAACAATTCTTAATTCTTACAGCACACTTGCATGGCAGACAATTTATTCCACTCTTTAACAGTTCTAACAAGAAATGAATTCACGGACAGGGGGTTACCGAAACGAATAGACAATTCTTCTTTCTTACAGCACACTTGCATGGCAGACAATCCATTCCACTCTTTAAAGGTTATAACAAAAACGAATTCGCGAACAGGTTCGTCCGGGTGCGTAACTTTCTTATTTTAAAAACATGGTCAGTTCTAGATGAACGGTAATGAGGTTACTTAAAGTATTTTTCTTTATTAATTCCTGTTTTATCATTATATATCTGAAAAAAGAACTTCAGTCGCAGCTTTTGCCGACGCGAGGAAAGCAGTCGCCACCCAAGCTCATTTTTCCTCTGAGTGCAGCTCTCCCCTCTCTTGTATTGTGCCAAGACGAACCTGGCCGCCCGGTTTTGAATTTTTTCAATTTTATTATTCAATGTGGCTTGCGAAGGATTCCATACGGCACAAGCGTATTCCAGTATAGGTCGTGTGCATGTTAAATAGGCTGGCTTTTTTAAGTTCAGTTCCGAAGATTTTAAATTACGTTGGATAAAGTTTAGCGCCTTTCCAGCTTTACAAACCACATCATCTACATGCGCCTTCCACGAGCAGTTGGATCACAAGACTACCCCTAGGTATTTATAACTATCTGCTCTTTTTAGACGTTCATTGCTTAAAGTATACTCTGTTTCCATAGGTTTCCGCTTCTTTGTAAAAGAGACATGGACACACTTTTTACTATATAGGTTTATTTTCCGCGTAGAGCCCAAATCGTGAACACGTTCCAAATTAGTTTGCAGTTGCGTAAGGTCTCCGTCATTTTTACTTGTCTATACACAACACAATTGCCTGCAAACAATCTAATATGTGATGAAATACCTGTGAAACATCATTTATGTAAACTAAAAATAAAAGTGGCCCTAAAACTGAACCGTGGAACTCCCGATGTCACATCAACGTAATCAGTGCTTTTGCCGTTTAAGATGGCTCATTGCCGGCGCTGGCACAAATAATTTTCAATCCAATTTAGGACAGCAGAATCTATATTTAGTAATTTAAGTTTGTTGCAAAGGAGTCTATGTGTTACCGTGTCGAATGCCTTGCGGAAATGTAAGAAGATGCAGTCAGTTTGCCCCCCAGAATCAATGATGGATACCAGAGCATGATAAAATTCGACTACAGGTTTTCCCGCTCACCATTATCCAAGTGCCAGCCTAAATAATCTGCACGCCATTGAAATAATCTGAACGCCGAGCTATTTAATCCATCTGCCAAACATTTAATCCAAGCGCCAACATATTTAATCCAAGCGCCAACTCACTCAGGTCGCGTGCCATTGAGTTTAATCCAAGTGCCACCGTGTTTATTTCAATTGCCAATGACTTTTATTCAGGCGCCAGTCAGTTTATTCCACGCACGAAAACCAGAATACGGGGCGTAAAAATGGCAGTGCAACTGAAATGCAGTTCCTACAGTATAAAAGACAATAGTCGCAAGGTAGAATCAATCATTATTATTTGTATTCGCCGATAGTATTCTTGAAAAACAATTACTGCCGTGGCTCGCTTAAGCCATGTTTGGAGTGCTTATACTTTCCTATGCGCAAGTTTGTATAATGAGTGCTTTGCCCAGGTGAAATAAATTTAATGAAAACGGAAAAAAACGCAGGAACATATAACTGGATATTTTACAGTGCAATGAAATTCAGTACCCATCACTGAAGCTCATAATTGGCTTTGGTACACACTACAACATTACATGACCAGGACAGGTCATGTAATGCGAACGACACACTATGTTTATTGGAGTGCCGGAACGCATACTAAGAGATTAAAAGCATGGTCGCGGGCAGTGATGGGTCAAAGACAGCTACATATAATCAAGAAATTAGGAAGCCGTCGCGCGGCACGCACTGTGAATTAGAGATAATTCCAATATGTTACTTTTTTCCTGTAATGAACATAAAACGTAAACTGATCATCCTGATGTGGCAATATAAGTTTTATTTTACATTATTGTATGCTCTTATTTCTTTTTATTCAAACAAAGTTAAATGTCTCCAATGATACGAACAGTACTGATTGTTCGTTTAGCTTGTTAGTTTTATGATGTACTTGACGAATGCGATCAAATGAACACAGAGGAAACAAAATGATAATAACACGCAACTGACCTTGGGCCAAGCTTTCTTTTTTTGTGTGTGTACGTGTTTTTTTTTTTTGCGCGGCATTATGCCTCTCATCGCACATTGGATGCTTGCGGATTCAGTGCAATCACTAAATTATTTGTTCTGTCCCCCCTCTCTATCTCTACACACACACACACACACACATATATATATATATATATATATATATATATAAGTAAATATATATATATATATATATATATATATATATATATATATATATATATATATATGTGTGTGTGTGTGGGGGGGGGTGTACACATACACACATACATACATACATATACAGGAAAACAAGGCTGATTACTACTAAGTATTCAAGAAATGCAACATAAGCACAGGTTAGTATATTTATTAAAACAGAACTGTCTCATAGGGCTCGGAGACGGATGTTCACAAGTCATCTTCACGCTAAGCGGCAGGCACGAAAGAGAAATTGTGCCGATCAAAGGCCGCGCAGTCCACGCGCTGTATTTGTTGCATGGAGTGGCGAGCCGCATCCAGCAGCAAAGAACGCCTGTGCTCCTTTTTCGTCATGCCTTGCGGTGTCACTAAAACTAAATTACGACGTTCGCTCAGGTAGGCCTTCACGTGTGACTTGAATTTCAAGAAGGCTTCTTCTTTAGGGTTAAAGAAGGGACTGTACGCTGGCAGGCGCTTAATAGAGTGCATGGAGATAGCCAAAGCCACCTGTTCTGCTCGAGCGTGAGCAGGTGCATTATCAAAAAGGAATACAGCTTCGGTATTTGGCTCATCACGTTCTACGCGGGCCAAAACATCACTGAGGAAGTCATTGAAAACAACCCAATGAACTTTCTCCACCACAGTCCAGTGAATAACTCCATTTGCGGACATGCATGCTATAATGTTCCAGTTCACTCCCTTTGTCGTTGTGGTCATGTGCACAGCTGGTTGTCCTTTAGCTGCCCTGCCAAAGTTCCTGAAACACCAGATATTGAAGTTAGTCTCATCCAAATAGAAGCGGCAAACACACGGTTCATCAGACTGCAGCCATTGGGCGTACAGCATGCGGCTGTGCTTGATATAGTCACGGTTGCGATCTGTGGGCCTCTGCGTCACTAGCTTCATCAAGTAGCAGTGGGCATCCAGCAAGCGGTCGACTGTGCTTGCACTGATTGTTACTCCTGGCATTTCTTTCTCCAGGGTCTCCTTTATTTGCTTCAATATAAATGTACAGGTTTCGTCGACAATTCGTCTCAAAGTACTCACGACGTCATCTCCAAACTTCCTTTTTGAACCCCCACCACGCTTTGATGTTTCTCTGTCGGTAGCGGCAATCGATCTTGCTGTTTTATTGTTGACGCCTAGAGCGTCGGCTAGTTGCTTTAAGTCACCACCACGGATGTAAACGTCCACAATCTTAGCTCTGTCGACCACCGACACTCTGCTGTTTTTTCGACGAGGTTCGTCGGGGTTTCTAAAGTGTGGTTCTCGTTTGCGTCCAGCCATGACTTCAAGCAAAGCTCTCTCTTCGTCTGCAAATGTTCCCGTATGAAAGCACACGTTTCAAGTAAACACGCTTCAGCTACACTAAGCGTCGTCTGTTACATGAAAACCGGAGTATCTACTTTGATGCTTTTATAACAACTTATTTCCACATGAACCCGAAAAATTGCAAGTTTGGTATTTTTAAGTGGGTATTTCTGATTTCAAGAACGAATGAATATCATCTGTCGGTCACTGTTCTCCCTGGGCTGAGCAGTCGACTGCGGTAGCCTCAGCGCATAAGTAGCCAAATGCCGTCTGCTCAGCAGACGACACGAATATATGCATATGCGATGGTGTAGATGGTTAACCGGAATGAAGCAGTAGCAATGCAATAAAGACTAACATGGACTCCATGAGCAAATACCTTTAAGTACCCATAAATGCAATTACTACTGACTGTTTTTTTTTTCATTTTGAAGCTATGGCACCAAAATGTTAAGGGAAAGTCGCACTGCGCACTTTATTTCATAAGCGCTACCATGCATAGCCGAGGGAAAAGTTCTTGCTGTGACGCCATGTTTACGTTATTCTGACATTTATACTATATATAGTGGCTAAGTGTGTGTTTATAGCGCATGGATTAAACTGACTGGCACCTGAATTAAAGTCATTGGCAATTGGAATAAATACGGTGGCACTTGGATTAAACTCAATGGCACGCGGCCTGAGTGAGTTGGCACTTGGATTGAATATGTTGGCGCTTGGATTTAATGTTTGGCACATGG
The DNA here is from genome assembly GCF_043290135.1 of Rhipicephalus microplus. NCBI lineage: Eukaryota > Metazoa > Arthropoda > Arachnida > Ixodida > Ixodidae > Rhipicephalus > Rhipicephalus microplus. Next base: position 239,235,010 of record NC_134702.1, read on the forward strand.
ATTAAATAGCTCGGCGCTCAGATTATTTCAATGGCGTGCAGATTATTTAGGCTGGCACTTGGATTAAAGTGAGCGGGAAAACCTGTAGTTGTGTGGTGCACGACAACCATTTTCGGAACCCATGTTGAACATTAGTTAATATATTGTTTTCAGTGAGGTGTTTCATTATTTCAGAGTAGAGAATGTGTTCCATTACCTTGCACACTATTGATGTTAAAGAGATTGGTCTGTAAGTAGTATATAGCAGATTAGTTGAGATAAACGCTCTGAGTCAGTCGAAATGGACGTAAATGTATAGGTGGGGTGATTTTGAACAAGGCCGAATTTACTTCGATAGAAGGCTAGGTCATGAGGGGAGTTCGCGACTTGCAGGACGCGCATTAGCTTTATTTTTTTTGTGGGGGGGGGGGGGAGCACTCGGGCCTTTCGGTGCCCAGGATGGCTAGGAACGAAGAAAACAACCAGGGAGGCTCTTTTACAGAAGGTATAAGGAAAAACCAGGAAAAAGGTAAAGGAAGAGAGAAGGTGCTTGTTGCCATTAGTTGGATTAACGCGTAGGGTGGCAGGTTAAGATCAAAATAATTCGAGATGGAGGTTCAGTTAAACAAGGAACAGATAGGTGTGTATGCAGCTACGGAAATACACCTTAGAAACTTAGAAGAACGACCACTGATTCTGAATTAAAATTGAGAAGGATGCAACGGGAGCATATCAAAAAGGAAAGGTGTGGTTGTTAGAATGCTAATCAATAGCAAAGTCAAATGGGATAGAATAAAGCAGACGTGATCAGAACACCTCTTGGTTTCGAGCATATTAGAGGAAAAGAAAACGTGGCTAGTTGTAGCAGCGAGGAAAAGAATTTGGAGAGAGTGAGTTGCATACGCCAGTAATCATCGCAGGAGCGAACGAAGCCATCCTTTTTTTTAACGAGCACTACAGGTATGACCCATGGACTTTGTGAAGGTTGAATGACACCGCGTTGCAGTATATTGTCCACCTGTTCAGAAATAACTTGGTGTTCCGCCGCAGAAACGGTATGGTTCCGTGTTCCAGTCAAATCCAGTCGGCCTTTCCGATCAAGTAGCTGACCAACCGTAGCAACCGGCTTTATGCTCTCCCATAGTTAAGTACCTAGTACTCTTAATCGTTACCCACTTTTTCTGAACACACATGGCCGTTGCTGCAGTGGCACATGGGAGCCGGTACCAATTTAATGTAGATTGGTATAAGTGCGGCCAAGTGGAGGTTGAACAACATCGAAAAATTTGCGGTGCTGATACAGCAGTTGCAGGAGTTCAGATCGTTCAGATGGTGACAGTCCGTCTGCGATCGCCGAATCGAACACTTTCGAATCCTGTAGATCAGAGTGGTTAATAGCACTGAGGTGGTCAGGTCACTTTGCGATGATTCTTGCGGCCCAGTAAAAATTTGTCTGTTATCAATGGTGTTGCGACTCCAGGACCGGCGGGTCTCAGTTTGGTAGGGGGCCCCCGTCCTAGGACCCATTGTCGAACAAGTCAGATGAGGCGCTCGTAAAAACCACAAATATTATTTACATGGTTAGTAACTGAGAATTCGAAAGGAGAACGAGAAGTCAATTGATTGATTGATTTGTGGGGTTTAACGTCCCAAAACCACGATATGATTATGAGAGACGCCGTAGTGGAGGGCTCCGGAAATTTTGACCCCCTGGGGTTCTTTAACGTGCACCCAAATCTGAGCACACGGGCCTACAACATTTCCGCCTCCATCGGAAATGAACGATAAGTCAAGAACTGTACAGGAGAACTATTGAACTGTAGAACTTCAAGTATACAAAAGTCTTCCGCTGATATAGCGCCTCGTTGCCAACTCTGGGCACATTGTCCGCGGCTTCCGCCAATAGGGCGCTCCATGGTCTAGGTGCTCCACCCCCGAAGAAAGGGAAAGACACCACACAATGCATGTGGACAGGACACAGTCAACACGATGCCCAAATAAGATCACAAACGCACTGCACTGACGTTTCGCACACATCACCATAATTTCGCGCACGTCCGATGATCATAGCTGATTTTGGTTTCCAAGACTCTTCTGGTGGTTGGGTGAGGTTCGAAAACCCGGCTGCCAGTACACGTGTCAAACTTGCCTGACTGTGTTTGGTTGAGACAATGTAGTGGTGTGCCAGCATATCCTCAAAATATGCCACTCCATTCAGCCGATCCCATGGAGAAAGTGGGAAGGAAGAGTGGTCGACTAACCTCTCGTCTTTGAGGCAGGCTCCCGTAAGCGTATTTGGAATTGCTGGCCCCGCGTCGCACGAAAGAGGAAAAAAAAGAGTGCGAGGAGGACGCCAGTGCCAGCGTCAGGATCGCTCGTGCGCTATTTGTTCGCCTCTGGAGGTGATGTGGTGGTGACGCGCGCGCTGGTGACGCAGCGACACCAACTAAACTTGCCCACCTGCAACTTATTTTCAGCCATGCTCCCCGCTCTGCCATAGACCATCTCCGGCTAAGCGGCGCAGCCCCTGCCATAATTCGTGGTAACGAGGGACGCGGTCTGGGTTACAAATTAAGGTAGCGAAGAACAGACTTCGGTTGGGTGCTCGAGCTTCTTATTCAGACGCCAGAAGCCTCGGAGAGGGCATTGTTTACTCCCCTAAGATTGCCCGCTTCATGGCCATTTGAAGCGAAGACACGGGGCGAAATTTCGCTCAGCCGCCGATCTCCTGAAGACACGCTGGCAGTCATGGAAACACAGAAAAGTGTTTACGGCTGTTCCATCGTGCCGAAGCACCCCCGCCTCTTCGGTGTCTTGGATGGATCGCTACCGTGCAGCGAGGGCGCGAGCGAGTGAATTTCGATAAGATGACGATAGCACGGTGATGGTTTCAATGAGCGAAGAGGTTCCGACTGTCAACGTTAAGTGCCTCCGTGACGCCTTTACCAAAGACAGCAGCAAGGCAACTAGTACGACGTGGATGGTCGTATTAGTCGCCTTGCTGTGGCTGGCGAGGCACTCGTGTGCATCCGTTCATGCAGAGGTCGAGGAAGAGGTGCTTCACGTCAAATGGGGCGGCCAAACTGGCGTCTACTTCACACGTAAATATGTGTGAGGCTTCTATGTCGTTCGGAATCGCGTCATTAATTGAAACACGCTTCACATTTGATGTGTTGGCGTCTAATTCAGACGTGATCGCCTGGGCGTCTGCCTTGACAGTCGGAATCGCGTTTCTGCAAGGACAGTTCGAACTGGAATGGTGCGTGACAGAAGTGCCATGCATGTGATCGAAAGTTAGATAGCAATTTTGAACTTTAATTCGCACATGAGCGTAAACCACGCCAGCAGTGGCACGTATGATGTAGTGGTTGATTGAATAAAACAAAACAATACTGTCACTCTTCTACAACTCTTGCGGGTAGCACGGTTTGGCTCAGCTCTTAGAGGGAGAGAGAAAGAAGGACGCAGAAAGGCAAAAGGGAAAGGTAGAGAAAGAGTGTGGCGGCAGGTTGTGGGTGCTTCCCTACAATGGAGCAGCCGGAAAAACTCCGCACATTCCATTGCAGGCGCGTGCGTGCGTCACTAGCACGTCAACTACAGGCGTGCACGTCACCTACAGAGAGGAACCAATAGCGCGCGAGAAATCCTGACGCTGGCGTCCTTCTCGCACACTTTCTTTTTTTTCTTTCAAGCGATGCGGGGCCAGCAATTCCAAATACGCCTCCCGCAAGGAATACAGCAGATAGTGCGATTTCCTTTCCTTCAACCCCACATTTCATTCCTGGTTGTTTTCTAGAAGCTGCGGCTTAGCTGCGAATATCCGGGGCTCCGCTTCTCCTCGCAAGATGCAGCCACAACCAGTTTGGCTTAAGCTTTCAGCCTGAACTGGAAACACCATGCTTGTTCAGAGATTTCGAGATCCTCGGTGACCGCGAAAATGGTCCATCTGCTTCCTTGTCTGCCTCGAAAGCCTTGTATAGAGTCAAGCTCACAATGGCGTTTCTTGGCTCGTGCGTTTTCTTTGCGCGAACCGGTCCTGGACCCCTTGCTCACGTATTGCTGACAGGAAACCAACCCGTCTTGACGGCACATCCTTGCTTAGAATGCGTCCAAGTATTTTGGTCCCGTTCACAAAGACCGAAATACTTCAATGATGATGATGGTCATAACATTCTCTCACGCAGGGGGGTGAAGATCTCTATGGGCTGAGGTTTGCAGCCACAGCTTGGAGAGATAAGCGCTGACGTCTGTCCTTGATAAAGTAGTGACCACCTGCTTCATAGTGGCTCAACAGACATCACGTACGCACATGGAAACGCAACCACTAATTTAGTGAGCGCCAGACAATTCCGTCAAACCCCACCAGGCATATTTATCCTTTTACAACTAATTAAAAGAAGTACACTAGTCATTCTATATTTCTCTTCTATGTTTGAGTGAAACAGAATAACAATACTAGAAATACACCCAACCCGAAATCCCGAATAGCAGTGTCTTAAATGTACTCACCATGAGTTCAACGAACTCTAAAACGCATCAAAACAACAACAAAACCTCGTCAATGGTCCCCGTCAAGGTCTGGAAAAAGAATATTGCACAACTCTCGGGAATGCCGCTCACGACAGGGTAGTGACTCGGACCCCCCCCCCCCCCCCCGACTTGTCGTGGAGTATCCTCTTTTGAAACATATGTCAAACGTATACTGTTGCAAAACGAGGCTATAACGCAGCAGTCGGCCATTCATAAAGAACAAAGGCAGGAGCTCCATGAGAGGACAATGCTCCTCCTCTAAATAACTTACTTGGTTATCTAGTAAGTAAGTTAGTTTTTGAGCTACCTTTACTAGGCTTTTCCACCACCTAAACAGGACACTTGCAAAACAAAGAAAAGATCAAAATGGAGAATTCTCGCATAAGTTCCGTTTGCGCACAAGAAAATACTTGTCTTCGCGTCAGCTCTCTGTGCACGCCATAACCCAAGCTCAAACGTTAGCATTTTTTTCACGTTTCTAGTAGGATACACCTTGACAGACTCAAATCTTTCACACTAGATTCGGCTGCATATTACAACTGTCAGAAATCTCCCTTGCGATTACAACTGTCAGAAATGTGGCTCCTACCTCGACTTTCGGTTACGCGTAACACTCCGCTTAAACTATCACACGATACCTAAAGCAAAAAAAATTAAGTGATGGAACTAAACCTTGCGTAATAGTTTTGTTTGGTTAATGTTACCTTATCATGGTAGCCTCTTGGATAGAGAACGCACTGGGTTCCATCAGTTGCTTAAGCTCTATTCGCACTTATGGAGCGCTGCAACGTTTCACGACCAAACGTACTGTTCCGTGCCATCTAAAGATCTTCTAAACGCACGTTTGATTGTAAACGTTTACAAAAACAACATACCGCGTTTGGCACGAACCCTTTGTAACCAGTCTTTTTTTTAAACCTCACTGACGAAAGAAAACTTTACTTCAAAGGATCAAAACTAGAAGAATATTCAAATATATTTCTTTCCATAAACCCTGGGGCGCCCTTGCGATCGCTAGAAACGTAAGTTTTTGCAGGGCTTTCAGACTCATGACTGCTTCCTCTTTTTTCTGGGATTTTGCCTCTTTCCTCTGGGCTTCTGCCTTTCCTTCCTCTATGTCCATGACATAGCCTGAAAGTTCCTCATCGTCCAACCATATCCCGACGATCCGCTGGATCAGTCCTGTTCTTTTTTGGGAGTACGACACATCCAGCTTCATCTCCCTTGCGATCGCTAGTAACATAGGTTTTTGCAGGACTTTCAGATTCATGACTGCTTGCAGTATCGTTCTCTGTTCCGCAAATGATTCCTGTCTTTCAGCTAATTAACCCTGACAACAACGACAGCTCTAGCTTTCTGCCTTGCCTCAAGTTACCTGTTAACTTAGTCTGCAAAAGCCTCCTTAAGGTGTTACATGGAATCCTGTTGTGTCACTAATAACCTTGCCGTCACCCAAAGACTATAGCTTGAACAAGCTACCTCACAATTATCTGCCCGACGCAAGTTATCTGTTAACCATATGACTAAAACAGCCATGTCAACGTTAACCTTGCCGTCGCCCACAGACTATAGCTTAAAAAGCTATCTCACAATTATCTGCCTGACGCAAGTTATTTGTTAACCTGATGACTAAAAAAGCTCTGTCACCTGAGCTCAGCTCTGTTAACCTTGCCGTCACCCACAGACTATAGCATAAACAAGCTATCTCACAATCTGCCTGACGCCAGTTACACAATGACCAAAAAAGCTATGCTCCCTACCAGCTTTTATTGACACATTAGTAAATGCCTGGTAAAGTGTAACAGAGAAAGTCGTCACTCACCCGTCTCGAAGTCATGCCTCCAGCGTCGTGCATCTCAGCAGTGCCTTCCGGTTGCCTCTCGCAGTCGATGACGTCGTGTCGTCCCAGAAGTGTCGTTCGGCTGCCTCTCAAGTCGATGACCTTGGAGCATCCGACCATTGTCTTCCAACCGCCTCTCGAAGTCGATGGGGCCATAGCATATGACTGCTGTCGTCGAGCCTTTGCTACCTTGGTTGACGCCATCTCTCAGCTGAATCCAGTTGTCGCGACCTGGGCTTACGCTATCCCACCGCTGCCATCCAGTTGTTGCGACTCCGGGTCCCGCGGGTCTCAGTTTGGTAGCGGGCCCCCGTCTTAGGACCCATCATCGAACAAGTCAGATGAGGCGCTCGTGAAAACAACAATTTATTTACATAGTAACTGAGAATTTGAAAGGAGAACGAGAAGTCAGAAACTGTACAGGAGAACTGCTGAACTGTAGAAATTCAAGTATACAAAAGTCTTCCGCTTAAATAGCGCCTCATTGCCAACCCTGGGCGCATTTTCCGCGGCTTCCGCCAATAGGGCGCTCCATGGTCTAGGTGCTCCACCCACGAAGGAGGGGAAAGGCACCACGCAGTGCACGGGGAAAGGGCACAGTCTACACAATGCCCAAATAAGGTCACAAACGCACTGCACTGACGTTTAGCACACATCACCATAATTTCACGCACGTCCGATGATCTTAGCTGACCTTGGTTTCCAACACTCTTCTGGCAGTTGGGTGAGGTTCGAAAAACTGGCTGCCAGTACACGTGTCAAACTTGCCTGACTGTGTTTGGGTAGGACAATGTAGTGGTGTGCCAGCATATTGTCAAAATGTTCCACTCCATTCAGCCAATCCCATTGAGAAAGGAGGAAGGAGGAGTGGTCGACTAATCCCTCGTCATCGAGGCGGGCTACCGCAAGGGAAACTGCAGATAGTGCCCTTTCCTTGCCTCCAACCCCACATTCCATTCCTGGTTGTTTGCTAGAAGCGGCCGCTTAGCTGCGAATATCCGGGGCTCCGCTTCTCCTCGCAAGATGCAGCCACAACCAGTTTGGCTTAAACTTTCAGCATGAACTGCAAATACCATGCTGCTTCCGAAATTTCCAGCTCCTCAGTGACCTTGAAAATGGTCCAGCTGCTTCCTTGTCTGTCTCGAAAGCCTTGCATAGAGTCGAGCTCACAATGGCGTTTCTTGGCTCGTGAGTTTTCTTTGCGCGAACCGGTCCTGGACTTCTTGTTCACGTTTTGCTGACAAGAAACCAACCCGTCTTGACGGCACTTCCTTGCTTGGAATGCGTTCAAATATTTTCGTCCCGTTCACAAAGACCGAAATACTTCGATTATGATGACGGTCATAACAAAACGCTGTATCTATCGAAGAGATTCGCGTGTTAACAGTTTGAGGGTATGTGGAAATGAATTGGTAAGGCAGAGAGCACTGGCTTCGTTAGAAATTGAGAGGGCTGAATAAGGGAGCAGAAGTGGTTCCCTACTTAGAAAGAGGCTTGACGGCTCAGAAAATGCTACCTCATCACGCATGCCGTCGCAGACCACAGGGAGCAAAACATCTGTTGTCTGTGGAATGTCAGTGTCTTCTTGACAACTAGCTTGTGCGCGGCTTAATTCGTGTGGTCGTAGGGCTGGTCGAACAACGAAAGCAGTTCAAATTTGGTGTGGGCACAATCTGTAACGGCGTGATTACGCGATAGGAAATCCCAGCCAAGTATTATGTCATGAGAGCAGGAGGAAAGGATGATAAACTCAACAGTGTAGCGGTCCTCCACAATTGTGAGTCGGGCAGTGCAGGCAGCTATAGGTCGAACAGGTTCTTCATTTGCTGCACGTAAAGACATCGTATCAAGCGGCGTGGTCACCTTTCGGAGCTTGCGGCAAAGTTTGGCGTCTATAACAGACACAGCGGCAGCGGTATCTACAAGAGCATAGACATGGGCGCCGTCTACTAAAACTTCAATGATATTTCACGGCAAAGTGCGAGGACTTGAACGTTTCGATAGCGCGGCTCTTGCCTCCTGAACTGCGATGGCTAGATTCCCTCATTTTGAGGGGCTGGTCGTGGACGCATGGGTGACAAGGAGCGACGATTGGGTGAAGGTGAGCGACGAGACGAAGTTGCCGGATAGTCACGGGAAGACTTGCTTGACTGATGATCTGAACTTTCTTAACCAAAAGGGGGTTGGTCCTGGTAGTTGCTCCGTGATCGGGTGGCTGTGTATCTGGGCACGCGACGATGGCAGTATCGAGAGATATGGCCAGGGCCGTTGCATGCAAAACAAATCGGCTAATTATCGCGCGTTCACCAGGCATTTGCAGTGAGGGGCACCGCCCACGCGGCATACGGCTGACTCGAGCGAGGGGAGGAGCCCATGCGAAGGAAGGCTGAGTAGGAGCGGTGACATGCGGCAGGCCATTGAACGGCGAGGGCTGATGTGGCTGCTGCCTCTTTACTGCGTCAGCATAAGTAAGAGACACGGCGGCAACTTGGGGCTGAAAAGGCACGTGCATAGCCTTGGCAATCTGGCCTTGAAGCACATGTCGGAGAATGGGAGCTAACGGGGTCGGTGGTTGCTGTTGCTGCTTCTGCGGGAGCTCTTGGCGCTGACAAAACGGCAGGTGGGGAAGCTCCACCTCCTCACGCACAAAGTCTTTCATTTGTGCTAGAAGGCGGGAGTGGTCAGGCACGACGTCCAGTGCAGCGAGTGATTGGTTAGGCTGAAATAGTCGCAGCAGTTAGCAGTTCGTCGCAGCAGTTAGCCCTACTTCTCCTGTTGCGCTGCCCCAGGGCACCACTGTGACTTGCTTTACCGACACCCAACCACTTTATCTCGTGCCCTTCTAGGTGGAGTGACCATGTCAGCTACACGTACCAATGACGAAGCTACGACGACTGCTCTAAAGGTCGCAATAAACCTCAATCTCCTGGCAACGCAAAAAGAAGCACAATCAGCTCTACTTTAAAAGCAGAGCACTTCCTTTGATGTTCATTCCAAGCTCCTGGGCCATACGTTCATCGTAGTGCATCACATCAAGACTCAAGGCAATACAATTGTGCGCCGCCGCACCTATCGTATCTCTTCCTCTGAGCGAAAGATTATTGCAGGCAGCAACACTGACATGCTCACACGAGATGTCATCCGGCCATCGCCCAGCTCTTGGTCTTCACCTGTCGTTTTGGTACGCAAAAAGAATGGTTTGGTGCCATTCTGGGTTGATAATTGGGAACTTAATAAAATCACGCGCAAGGACGTGTATCAGATGCCACGCATCGATGACGCACTTGACTCTCTATAGGGCGCTGATCTCTTCTCCAGCCTCCATCTTCGATCGGAGTATTGGCAAATACTCATGTACGAGGCGGACAAGAATAAAACAGCATTTGATTTCCATGAATTCAACGTCATTCCTTCCGGTTAATGTAACGCCCTTCCCACATTGGAACGCATGATAAACACGGTTTTTCGCTGCCTCAAATGGAGAGAGAACAACTTTATTTAAAGATAAAATAACCCCAGTCCGGGTCTATTAAAAACCTATCCATAAGACAGGCCTAGAAGTTGCAAATGCTGGAGCAGTGTCTTCATGATGTCCGGAGAGGAGTCCGCCAGCCACTCCTACAGGGTCGAAGGTCTTAGGTTTATAGGTATGTACATAAGGCTCTCGCACAAGGCTGCGCGACCACCCGGACAATCCAACAGAACGTGAGCATTATCCACGGAAAATCACCACATGCTATGCAAGCAGGAGACCCGTCTTTTCCTTTTATGTAGTGTTGAATGTGTTGTGTCATTAAAGAGTGAGTCTGGGCACGCCATATCAGAGATGCCTCGCGTCTCGTCATGAAATGAGGAGGATCGAGCCTGCGAATGTTGCACATCTCATCTAATCATTCGTGCCTGTCTAAACGTGTCATAGCAAGTAATTCGGTGCGTTTCAGTGAATCCGGCCACTACAGAGGAGGGCCTGGGAGATTTACGCAGGACAAGACTTGTGTCACTTCATCCCCTCTGATCCCCGAGTGACCAGGTATCCACAGTATACGAACACGTAACGAAGGGTGGTCAGCTAAGTGCTTCGTAAGTTTGTTGTAATGCGCGTCTGGAATGTCACCTGTCGCGAGGGCTCGACAGGCAGCTTGGCTATCTGTGCGTATCAGTAAATTACGGGCATTTGGATTGGGCATGTTAACTGCTTCTACTATGGTCCTGATTTCTGCAATGGATTGCGTACTAATGTTGTAATGAAAGCCCCATGACAGCAGTAGTCCATCGGAAAATATTCCCGTTCGAAAGCCCTGCAGGTAAGAGACGTAGATGCATCCGTGTACAAGATCCACTCTCCAGTGGTTTCTTGGAGATGTTGTACTTGTGATTTACGTCGTCCTGTTTGGTTATCTCGATCAGTGTTCCGCGGAACTTGTTCGACGGTGATCTGGTCGAGCGTCGACCAAGAGGGCCGGGTTGCTTCAAATGCGACAGGTGCAGATATGCCGTAGCCTGATTTACGAAGCAGGGCGTATCCTTGTGCGGAATGTTTGAGGCGCGTGAATTGTGCTTCACGGTGAATTTGGGCCAACTCGTCAAGGTTTGGTAGGATCGCAGTTCCTTGAACCCTATCAGACTTTGCATAAAGAGGGGTACTCAGTATCGTGCGAGAAATTTGACGAAGCAGGGTCTCGAGCTTCGATTGCCTCAAATGAAAAACTTGTGTCTCTTATCTAGACAGCACCTTCATATTTTTCACCACATTTGGTCCTCACCTTGAGGGTTGCATGAAGTTTCGTTGCGTATTTCTAACGCTGCACTTCTACTCAACACAAAGAAATGTCACTTCGCCAACATGAACTTTGAGGTGTTGCGCCACCTTGTCAACAAGGACGGTGTTAGGCCGGATCCGGAAAATATGGCTGCTCTGATACGCTTCCCTCGCCCAGAAACTCAAAACACACAGTTTTCTAGGCCTGGAGTTGTGCTTTCGCTACTTTATCCGACACTTTGCTACCATTCCCTCGCCGCTGCACAAAGCTCGGACGTCCAGACCTGCCTTTACGTGACCGACGACTGCGAACGTGCCTTTCAAGCTCTCAAACGCGCTCTAACATCCGACCCCGTCCTCTCCAATTTTAATGAGAACGCACTCACTTATTTACATACCAACGCTAGTGGCGATGGGATCAGTGCAGTTCTTCTACAACAGGATGACACTTCACGAGACAGAGTAGTTGCCTATACGAGTCGGGCTGTCATGGCTGCCGAGCAGAACTCCGCCATAACAAAACGAAAATGTCTTGTCGCTTGGGCGATTCAAAAACTTTGGCCACATCTTTACGAGTGCTACTTCACAGAAATGACATATCATCACGCCTTATGCTAGCTATGTTCACTGAAGAAATTGTCTGGTCATCTGGGTAGCTGGGTAATCTGTCTGCAAGAATACAATTTTGATGTCGTTGCTAAGTCTGGCAAGAAACATAAAGATGCAGGTGCTCTCTCTCGCTGCCCTCTGCCACTATCCGTGTCGAGCCCGTTTGGTCAATATTTTTCACCTGATCTTGACGCTGTGTCACACCCTACATTATACTAACGAGCGGTTGCTGGCACGCTGCCTTCGTAACTCTACACTTAGTTGGCCTCATGCCACCGTGACGATTTGTACTGTAACCACATTATCGAACTATCAAGAGGCAGGTCGCCTACTCCTTATGCCAGATGACGTCAGCAACTACGGCAACTTAAGATTGAAAACAATGTTCTACAACGTTATGTTTACACCACTGATACATATCTATGGGTTCCAGTTCTTCCGCGTTTTGTACGTCACCAAGTTTTCGAAGCCTTTCATGACGTCCCATGTGCATGCTACTTGCGATGTCACAAAACACTCAGCCACGTAAGGCAACGCTTATACGGGCCTGGCCTCTGTACCTTTTTGTAACACAGTAAATTGCGCCTTGCTTTTTGTGTCAACGGTGGAAGCAACCAACATTAAGTCCAGCTGGTCTGTTGCAGCCAATCCCGTGTCCCGAGACACATTTTTTCACTGTTGAAATAGATTTAGTTGGGCCTTTCCCCATTCCGCCAGGTTGTCATCAATGATTGTAACGACAGTCGATCAACTGACATGGTACGCAGAGACTGCTCCTCTACGAACAAGTTCTGCCTCAGGCGTCGCCGATTTCCTTCTCAACGTCATTGTGTTACGGCACGGTGCACCTCACGTCTGTTGAGGGATCGTGGCAAGACCTTTCTGACCACATTTATTCAAGGCCTCCTGCGGACTTGTGGCGCAGTGCACAAAACGACGTCAGCCTACCACCCTTAAACTAATAGGTTGACAAAACAATTTCACCGTACACTGATCGACATATCGTTTGTGTATATCGGACCACACCACAAAAATTGGGACAGAATTCGTCCTCTTATGATGTTTGCACACACCACGGCTGTCTAACGAATCACTGGTTACTCTCCTTTCTATCTAGTCTACGGCCGGGCACCAAAATTCACTATTTACGTCTTGTTCTTGAATGCTCCAAGTATATAGTGCATCGTCAACCATATCCAAGCAGTTCATCTCAAGGGTTGAAGAGTATCAGCGACGTGCATGCCTCAATACAAAAGCCTGTCAGAAATCGCGAGGTTTCCTTCATTCATGAGGATAAAGTTCTGCTTTGGATGCCTACTCGTACTCAAGGAGTATTGCGCAAATTGCCGTTCCGTTGTATTGGGCCCTATTTAATTATTGAACAGATGTCGTCAGTGAACTATCACATCATTCCCATAGAGCTTTCTTGTAATCGTCGTTGCCGTGGGTGGGAAATTGTTCATGTTTCGCGTCTCAAACCATTCATTCGACGTCCCATGTCCGTCTAAGACGTGGCTGGGCTGGCCGCTAGCAAGAGGAGGGGGAATTAGTGTGAGCATTATTTATGCGCTTCATCTTCTCCTCTGTATATACTCACCATCAATCACCGCTTAGGCCTGGGTTGTGGGGATCTGTCCTGGCGATAAAGAAGAACAGTCTTCAGTCCTTAACGTTTATTTGCAATAATAGGCCTAGCATTGCGTAAAGTGCCCCAAAACTTATCAGCGGTAATTGTTCTAACAGACTGCCTCTCGGTTTGTACTGTCTTAAGCTCACCAACTTTTTCACGTACCCTAAAAACCTTCTACTCGCTCAATCCTAGACATGTGTGACTCATTCGACTAGTTCAGGTAGGCCATAGAGGTTTAGCTCTCAACGAGCATGCAGATGCACTAGCTGTATCTTCTCTTTATTGTTCTGGTTTACTTATTTTGCCTATTTCGGAATATATCAGAGCAGCATGCTTTGAAAAATGCACAATGGCCAATAACTTCGAAAAATCTTCTTTCTTTTTATCAGACTATCCACAGCTCAAGTTCCCTTGGAAGAACAAGTGGTGTTCAATAACAAAGGAAGAAATAGTAATTACAAGGATGCGTTGTCGAGTCCCTTCATTGAACTTTTAATTTCACAGGTCAGGTCTGGGCAGTCGCATTTGTGCCTTTATTGTAGTAGAGTGAATCGTTGGAGCACTTCGTTTTGTCATGTCTAAAAATCAAAAGTCAAAAGAAAACACTACTAGAAGAACCCCTACGAAAGTTGGACTTAAACTTGACACTTCCGGTGATTCTTTCATTAGGTGCAGTCGCATTTGAGTTCGGCCACAAGAGCGTTTTTACCGCTATTACAAACTTCCTACGAGAATCTAAAAGAATGGAATGCTAAACAAAGAAAAAGTCACTTGTTTTATGTATACAAGTTTTGTGTGATTAATATGTTTTTCTTTTCAAGGCTTTTTGTTTGCTTGGAAATCCAACACCTTTAAAGTATTACCTAAATTACCTAATTATACCAACGCCCCCTTTCAAGAAGTGAATTAAATTAAAAAGCAAGGCACCGTCTCATTCATGGCCTATCCCCCTAGGTGGGTTGCGCCAAGGTGTTGAGGAATCAACCAACAAATATATAGACACACCTCAAAGGACCCCTACATCTGGGCTGTACCCAAAAATATATTTTTCGAGAAGGGCCCCTCTATTGTTTCAGGCAGGGCACCTTCTTATAATTGTCATTTTCCTCTTTATGCCATGGAGAAAAAAATTCGGGAGGTTGCGGGGGAGCACCAGCAAGGTGTGGTACCCCCTGTCTGCGCCTTTGCCCTTTTGCCCTACAGAGGGCTTGCGGTTGTTGGCGAACAGTATAAATATATATATATATATATATATATATATATATATATATATATATATATATATATATATATATATATATATATATATATATATATATATATATATATATATATATATATATATATATAGTCTAGTAGATCCTCCGTGAGCGGTCACAACGTGGTTTATTTCGACGTTTCGGCCTAGAGTCTGGCCTTCATCAGGAATAAAGATACAGTTTGTCGGTGCTCAGCTTTATACAATCTCAAATCAGAGGGCAAGGTAAGAGGGAAAAAAAAGAAAAGAAAAAAAGAAAAGAAAAAAAGGAAAGAAAAAAAAGAAAAAAAAAGAGAAAAATAATATACGGTGAACGCCCCTCGGGTGCCCCCCTTCCACTTTTCCCTCCACTCCCCCCCATCTCTCTCCCCCCTCTCCCCTTCACCTTTCTGATGTCAGCGGTCTGTGTATGTTTCCGTTCACTAGCGCATTCCTCCCGATCAGACGGTCCCTCCTGGCACTGGCGGTTGGGTGTGGGGCAAAAAAGAGCTTTTCAGGAAGTCCTAAGCCTTTAACTGCTCGGGGTCCCGTAAACAATTCGTCGTAGAAGGACGGGGGCCGCGTATTGTGGCAGAGGCTGGTCAGCGGGCATTTTAGGAAGTTCTAAGCCTTTAACTACTCCGCGCCCTGTCAACATTTCGTCGTAAAAATAGGGGTGCCCCGTATTGCGGTAGGCTGTGCAAGCGCGTGCAATGCGAATTCCTGGCCCGCTTCTAAATTACGCGTGTCGTGGGGGCCTCCCGGCTGTGCACATGGTTGCTGTTGGGCATGTCGTGCATGGCACAATTGATTGGGTAGTAAAATAAAACAGAAAACAGACGACAGCTGCACTTAGGAAGAGTAGTTACACTTGGAATTGTTTTAGGTTGTCCAGTGCCCTTCGCAGCTGCAGTGCCGTGAACTCAGTTACTATTTTCATCGTTGCCGTTATTGTTTTCTAATGATTTAATTGCTGCAAGTGTACCAGGATTCTCATTTATTCCTCTATCGAGGGTGTTAAATCTGTGGATAAGGTATGACTCTCGTTGTTCACGTTCTCGATTTGATTTAAATCCCGTCTCTAAGAGCGTTACTGATAGTTTGTCGAATGCATGGTCGGGAAGATTGAGATGTTTTGATAGAGGTAGACTTGGGGCTGATTTCGCATGGGCTCTGTGATTATTGAAGCGAATCCTAAATGGTGTTTCTGTTTGTCCGATGTACTGCATACCACACACGTTGCATTCGAGTAGGTACACCACATTAGAAGAATCGCATGTTAGGTTTCCTCGTATGTTAATCGAAAACTTGGATTGCGTGCTGGTTGCTTTGTCTGTTTTTCGCATCGCCTTCCATACAAGACATCGTGGCTTTAAGCAAGGGCGGCATGAATTATTGGGGGGGGTGATGTGTTAATTTGGGAGTGGACAAGGGTGTCTTTGAGGTTACGTGGTCGTCGGTAAACGACGCCTGGAGCGGATGGGAATGCGCGTTTCAGACGTTCACTTTGTTCCAGAATGTTGTAATGTCGTTTAAGGATTTTGTTTACATTGGGGAAGTTTGTGCTGTAAGTCAAGCAGAGGTTTGTTCGTTGTGGGTCTTCTCGTGGTGGTCGCTTCATAAGTAAGGCTTCACGCTTTAGTTTTCTCGCTTTTTGAACAGCGTCATTAATTACATGTGGGGGGTATTTTTGTTGCTCGAGCATAAGTTTTAGCCTTTGTGAGCTCGTGTCAAAGTCAGCGTCTCTAGAGCAGATTCGCTTAAACCGGTGAGCCTGGCTGTATGGAATACTGTTTTTACAGTGGCGTGGGTGATCGCTTTGGTAATGAAGGTATTGTTGTCGATCCGTTGGTTTGCGATATAGGGTTGTAGAGAGCTTCTCTTCTTCTATCGTTATGGTAACATCAAGAAAATTTACGGTAACTTGCGAGTATGTGTGTGTGAAGTGTATGTTCGGGTGTACAGCATTGTAAGTGTCTATAAAGCTGAGAAGTTCGTCCTCGCTGTGGGTCCAAATAAGAAAGATGTCGTCTATGTATCTTCTGTATAACATTGGTTTCAAGGAACTTTGTGCAAGAAATTCAGATTCTAGCTTTCCCATAAATATGTTGGCATAATTAGGTGCCATTTTGGTGCCCATAGCGGTCCCGCTGATTTGTCGAAAATACTCTTGGTTAAACTCGAATGAATTTAATTCGAGGGCCATCCTCGTCAATGTTGCAATGGCAGAGAAATCTGGGGTGTTAGATTGTCTATGGTTTGTGTACATGTTTCTTAGTGCAGCTATGCCGTCATCGTGAGGAATATTTGTATATAATGAAGAGACATCAAGGGTAACCAAGTACGAGTTTTTCGGCACACAGATACCCGCAATGTCTCGAAGAAAATGTGTGGTGTCTTTTATGTACGACGCGAGGGTGCATGGAATGTGGCTTATTAGTTTGTCCACGTACCCTGATATGGGTTCAGTTATTGTACCGATGCCTGATATGATTGGTCGACCTGGGTTACCGGGTTTATGAATTTTTGGGAGGATGTAGAAGCGACCTGGACGAGGGTATGCTGCTTGCATCAGTTTGTGGTCAGTGTTGGTTATC
Source organism: Rhipicephalus microplus (assembly GCF_043290135.1). Lineage (NCBI taxonomy): Eukaryota > Metazoa > Arthropoda > Arachnida > Ixodida > Ixodidae > Rhipicephalus > Rhipicephalus microplus. Next base: position 239,252,191 of record NC_134702.1, read on the forward strand.
TTTTCTGCGTCCAACAGTTTCTTTAGTTCTGTTGATACGATACGTTTGTATTCGTCTGTCGGATCACCTGGGAGGCGTTCGTAAAATCTTGAGTCGTCTAGTTGGCGGTATGCTTCTTGTAGGTAGTTGGTTGTATTAAGGACTACAATTGCTCCTCCTTTGTCAGCGGGTTTTATTCTTATGTCTGTCCTAGATGCCAAATTTTTCATGCTTATTTTTTGAGATTTGGTCAAGTTTTCTCGGTTTCCTTTCTGTCTGTGGTATTCGTGTACTATATCTTTCTGTACTGCGGTGATATAAAGGTCCAAGCACTTGTCTCGATTACTGTTCGGTGTCCAATCATTTGATTTACGACGGTGAATTGTTTTGTGGTTAGAAGGCCTATCTAAGAAATATTCGCGCAACCTTAAGCTTCGAGCGAAGTTGTCGAGGTCTCGGAGTAAGTGGAATTCATCGAAAAATTTTGTGGTCGGGCAGAAGCTTAGTCCCTTAGATAGCAGTTTTACTTCGTCAGGTGACAAGCTCGTGTCCGATAAGTTTACAACCACAGTGTCACACGGTGTGTTCCTAGATGGGTGCTCGTTTGTACCATTAGTGTTTTCCTGGGTGGTGGTGTTGTAATGATAAGGCACTGTATCAGGGAACGCGGGTTTGGGAACATGGTCTCTTTCGAGTTTATGAAGTTTTGTGGCCCTGATGGCTTGGTATTTATTCTGCTCAAATTCTGTTAATCGCGTGATTTCTTCGTTCGATAAAGTGTTGTGGCGGAGAATGGTGTTGGTCATAGCGACCAGTTTCTTTACCTGCTTGTCACTATGATTAAGAGCAATTTCTGTTAATTTAAGGGATGCCTCAAGGAGGACGTTTTTCCATGTTATTTGGTCGTGTTTATCTAGATTTGTAGCGGCTGGTGTGAGGGAGAGTGTCATACCCTTGGGGGCTATTCTAGCACGAAGGTACACTTGCAATGTTGATTTATGCATTTCATGTCTAATTCGTTTGTCAGCAAGTTTTCGTACTTTAAGGAAAGTGGCACTGCAACTGGGAAGTGATGAGCTGGACTTACATTTCAGAAGTCAATCTTCTTTTGGGTGCGGGGATGGCACTGATGAGGTGCGCAGGTTGTAGTTATGTCCGGCAGGCCTTCGTCGTTGTGGGGAGAATTTCGGCGTTGGGCTCCCGGCGAACGTGTTCGTTGGCAGTTCCGGGGTCCGTAATAGGGGGACGCGGTTTCGTAGTTCGGCAGGCTTCCCTTTGAGGAGTGGTGTAGTGGTGCTGTCGTGTAGTGCTTCTGGTCTCGACATCCGCAATGGAGGGACGCGTGTTGGCTGTTCTGCAGACTTCCCCCCTAGTAGTGGTGCGCTGTTGATGATGGTGAGGGGGTGCTTGAGGCTCGCGGGAGTCACAGTTTCGTTGATCGTCGGGAACTCATCTGTGGTGTTGGGTGGGTGTGGGGCTCCTGGTGTATGTTGATATGCAGAAGTCTTCTCGTGGGTGTCTTGTTGTGTTGAACGTATATTCACGGGAGCTGCTGGTTGAGTCGACCACCCCGTTGTAGATTCAAGATCTCCACGACCGAGTGCTTCCTTGAGGGTTTCGGCAATCAAAACGACACCCAAAAAACTCGGATGAAGCCCATCCGCAGCAAGAAAGCGTCTTGGTGGCAACTGCTCGAATTGGTAGTCGATGTATGACACCTTGCTGGGTCTCCGGCAGTAGGCCTTGACTGTCTCGTTGAATTGACGAGCGTCCCGGTTGAAGCGGTGCACGAATTGTTCGTTCGATCGTTGCAGGTGTAGGTTGAGGTACCGGGGCAACACGCATGAGACAACGAGCCTTTCGAGTTCCTGGCGTGTCCGAAGCGTGTTGTTCACTAGGCGGCGAAGGCGGCGTAGCGATTCGTCTAGTCCGTACGACGCCAGCTCACTCGTACCGACGTGAAAAACGAGCGTGGTCACAGATCGTGGTATGCCAGCAAGCTCTTTCTCGATGTCGAATGTAGAGGCTCCGCGGATGGAAATGATTGCAGGTGTCGTCTTCTCATGTGGGTTGAAATGCCGATGTAAATACCTTGTTTGCGAGTTTCCGATGATGGCTGTAGTTGGTGCATGTTTAGGGAAATTCCGTGAGACCTGCTCGACTGGAGGTGCGCCTGTGGCCGGTCTTGTGTAGGCAGGCATGGTGGTTGAGTGGCCGTAGCGTTGCATATAGTCTAGTAGATCCTCCGTGAGCGGTCACAACGTGGTTTATTTCGACGTTTCGGCCTAGAGTCTGGCCTTCATCAGGAATAAAGATACAGTTTGTCGGTGCTCAGCTTTATACAATCTCAAATCAGAGGGCAAGGTAAGAGGGAAAAAAAAGGAAAAGAAAAAAAGAAAAGAAACGAAAAGGAAAGAAAAAAAAGAAAAAAAAGAGAAAAATAGTATACGGTGAACGCCCCTCGGGTGCCCCCCTTCCACTTTTCCCTCCACTCCCCCCCATCTCTCTCCCCCCTCTCCCCTTCACCTTTCTGATGTCAGCGGTCTGTGTATGTTTCCGTTCACTAGCGCATTCCTCCCGATCAGACGGTCCCTCCTGGCACTGGCGGTTCGGTGTGGGGCAAAAAAGAGCTTTTCAGGAAGTCCTAAGCCTTTAACTGCTCGGGGTCCCGTAAACAATTCGTCGTAGAAGGACGGGGGCCGCGTATTGTGGCAGAGGCTGGTCAGCGGGCATTTTAGGAAGTTCTAAGCCTTTAACTACTCCGCGCCCTGTCAACATTTCGTCGTAAAAATAGGGGTGCTTCGTATTGCGGTAGGCTGTGCAAGCGCGTGCAATGCGAATTCCTGGCCCGCTTCTAAATTACGCGTGTCGTGGGGGCCTCCCGGCTGTGCACATGGTTGCTGTTGGGCATGTCGTGCATGGCACAATTGATTGGGTAGTAAAATAAAACAGAAAACAGACGACAGCTGCACTTAGGAAGAGTAGTTACACTATATATATATATATATATATATATATATATTATATATTATATATATATATATATATATATATATATATATATATATATATATATATATATATATATAGAGAGAGAGAGAGAGAGAGAGAGAGAGAGAGAGAGACTTACATTCCGCCCTGGCAACGAAAGGTACGAATAATTGACGCTCCTAAAAGACGTATATGACTTCGCACAAAATTTACGATTGGAAAAATATTTCTTCGATAAACCCCAAAAAGATAAAGCACTTTTTCGTGGGGTAATCGGACGGCAATGGACCCCAGACGCCAACAGAGATTGACATCTGGATCTCTATATAGACGCGGTTCAGAAAGATGTTATACATGCGTACAAGGTGCACAAACCAAGCATGAATAACATATCAAAAAGAGAAAAAGAGGCACTACTCACGTTGAGCAACTGCGAAGATCTCGTCATTAAACCAGCTGACAAAGGAGGCGCGATGGATGTTCTGAATAAATCGGACTACATTGAGGAAGGCAAGCGACAACTAAATAACAAACAATTCTACAAACACCTCACATTTGGCCCTACCACCGTGCACAAAAAGATCATTGTAACAACCCTAGATGATCTCACACGTGAAGGCCGCATTGATTCAAAGCTTAAAAAGGCACTTATTATGGCACATTCGGCTCCTGGTCGTTTTTACATGCTGCCGAAGATTCATAAAGAGAATAACCCTGGCAGACCCATTATATCAGGCACGGGAACGTTAACGGAACCTATTTCCAGTTATATTGATTCTTTAATCAAAGACATACCACCCACACATGAGTCCTTCTTGCGAGACACAAACCATTTCCTTCGGGAAATAGCAGACGTAAAAATTCCAGACGGTGCATTTCTCGTAACATCAGATGTTAGCTCACTCCACACAAATATCCCACATGACGATGGTGTAAGGGCGCTTGTTGAATCATATGGCACACACAACCCTGTCGCATATCCAAGCAAAAAAGTAATTGAAATCTTCACAAGACTTGTACTCGAATTGAAGAGCTTTGAATTTACCAACCAGTACTACCTTCAAATCAGCGGCACGGCAATGGGTAAAAGAATGGCCCCAAGCTACGCTAACATATTCATGCACCAAATAGAGTCCAATTTTCTTTTATCTTGTGATATCAAACCATTATTCTATAAACGGTACCTATATGATATATACATAATTTGGACACATTCGAAAAACTAGCTCCTCAAATTCATACTGGCATTCAACCATGTACACCCCAGCATTTATTTTACACACTCCTACTCTAACGCTAAAATAAACTTTCTTGATGTACTCATTCGAGTTGACGATGGTGCGTTGGTGACTAGCGTATACAGAAAACCTACGGACAGGCAACAATACCTGCACTTCAAAAGCTGCCACCCGTGACATTGCAAGACCAGCATTCCCCATTCCCAAGCACACAGATTCCGACGAATCTGCTCCCGCACCGAGGACTTCCACAAAAACAGCACACATAAGCGTGAAGTACTCCTTAATCTAGAATAGCCGCCATCTATCATCGATGACGCCATCAAAAAAGCTGAAAATCTGGACCACCAGATTCTCCTCCACCACTAGAAAAACGGCGACCAACACTGCAACAAAAATTTGCTAATAACTTTCACGAGCAACCCACCAAACATAAACAAGGTCCTAAGAAAACACTTTAACATAGTGGAACAGAGCGTGCGACTATCCAAATTTTCCTTTCTCCTCCTTGTGTGGTATACAGACGGCCGAAAATTATAAAGGATCATTGTTTCAATTCAAAGATAGGCGTGAAATCTCAAATTGGGTATCACCCTTGCGGAAAAAGCAGATGCAAGGTATGCAAACACATTCAGACAACGACAGTGGCGAAAAGCACCCACTCGGATTTTAAGCACAGGATAAAAGGTGCACTCCTGGAATGTGGGGTATATAACTAGCAATACGTGGGCCAGACAGACACTCCGTTTAGAATTAGATTCAACAACCATCGGGCACAAGTACGATCCCTTCCAGGCCTTCCACTTTCAAAACACAGCACATTAAAAGACCACAGCTTTGATGGCATCATGGTTACACTACTAGAAAACAACTTTTGAACAATCAGAGAACAGGAACAACGGGAATCTTATTTTATCTACAAATTTAACACAATAAAATACGGAATAAATGAACACCCAGGCACTCTGTCAGCGTTACGACCGCTAAAAGACGAAAACGCTTCTCTCTAATCAGTCCGGTTTCATTACGATATTACCCGCTAACAAAGCTTTTGGCCTATGCATTTGACAACATAGAAATGATTTGCCTCATCAAGCACAGCCGGAACGCACAGATAAGAGGTCCCGGATGTCATACGGTCCCCCCCCCCCCCCTTTTCTTTAAGTTTTAACGCACATTCTGTTCCTTCACTGACAAGGAGCCATTGCATATAATGTATATCGATGGCGGCGCCTCAATCACCGCCTTTTTCATTCCTCCCGACGCCACCAGCATGCACTCGAAGCGCTTAAGCTCTCCCCGTTAACTTGTCTTAAACTTCAAAGAGGAACGAGCCACCAGCGGATTACACGCAAAGGTGAAATACAAGAACGGCGGCACACTGCCCACTTGTGGAACAGTGGATGCGGGGGAGGTATTGTTGACAATGATGGCATTGCTCATCTACCTGAACCCAACTCTGTTGAGATACTGCCCCTTTCTAATTACGCCGTGTCGGTCTTGCTTCTTCTCCTAGATTTTCTATAATTATTTAACGTTTCTCCTCCCGTTTCTCTGTTTTTTTTTCTTTTTTTACTTTTATTTTGACCCCTTCCCTCCTGTCTCGACAGGCTATATATATATATATATATATATATATATATATATATATATATATATATATATATTCAAATGGGTCAAACGTGCTTGGGAAGAAAAGAGACACAAGTTGGTGGTTGTCTTAGTTTTATTTCACACGGTTTCTTTCGACTGGTGGACCGGTTTTCGTCAAGGTATATATATATATATATATATATATATATATATATATATATATATATATATATATATATATATATATTTAGCAAAGAAGTGTATACGTAAGAGCTCGTTTTTTCGTGTGTTTACTCAATATTAATGAGATATAACAGCCAATAATGCCAACGAAAATATAGGGGAAGATATTAGACCAAATTCCAATGTAAGTATGAAGAAAAGTGAAAAGTGGGTGAAAAGATAACTTGCCGTGGACAGGATCCGAATCTGCGACCTTCCGAATGACGCGTTCGATGCTCTACCACTGCGCTACCACGGCGGCTATTCCCCCAGCCAGTTTATAGGGTTTATATATGTGAATTCAACGCGGGAATGCGAGAATATATATATATATATATATATATATATATATATATATATATATATATATATATATATATATATATATATATATATATATATATATATATATATATATATATATATATATATATATATATATATATATATATATATATATATATATATATATATGTATATATATATATATATATATGAATTTATATATATATATATATATATATATATATATATATATATATATATATATATATATATATATATATATATATATATATATATATATCCAACGGACCCGACTCCCGAATTTGAAAGGGAGATAAAAGTAACCCTAAACAATCTCCGCCGGGACGAGAAAATTACCGGCAAAATGTTAAAAGCAATGTTACCGGCCCACTCTGTTCCCGGTCGATTCTATTTACTCCCCAAAATACACAAGGCAGGTAATCCGGGACGTCCGATAGTATCCAGTAACAGCACATCAACAGAAAATATTTCAGAATTCATCAATTCCTTAATAAAAAACATCCCCCCAAATTTTCCCTATTACCTAAAGGACACAAACCACTTCATCTGCGAAACTTCAAGTCTCGACATCCCAGGCGGCAGTTTTCTGGTGACCATGGACGTCTGCTCACTGTACACCAACATACCCCACCATGACGGAATAGCGGCTATGGTTTCTGAATATGTAAAATCTGACTCATCAACTAGTGTAAGTGGCGAGGTACTGTTTACACTTCTTGAACTTGTACTAAATTATAACCATTTTGAGTTCAACGGAAAGCATTTCCTTCAGGTCAGTGGCACTGCAATGGGCACGAAAATGGCCCCAAACTTCGCGAGCACCTTTATGGCTTCACTTGAAATCCCATTCATTGAGGGACGCACCTTGAAACCTTTCTACTACAGAAGATACTTAGACGATATTTTTATGATATGGAACCATGATGAGGGAAGTCTTTTCCGCTTCATAGAGGATTTTAACAAATGCCACCCGTCAATAAAATTCACGCACAAAATTTCCAAAACTAGCATTAACTTTTTGGACGTTACTGTCACGGTCGAAAATGACCGCTTGTCAACAAACCTTTACAAAAAGCCTACAGACCGTCAAATGTACCTACATTTCAACAGCAGCCACCCAAAGCATTGCAAAACGGGTATTCCATATTCTCAGGCCTACCGGTACCGAAGAATATGCACCGGTATGCGGGAATTTGACAGACACGCGGAACACCTAAAGCATTCCTTATTGAAACAAAATTATCCGGAAGACATTATTGACGATGCCATACTACGTGCTCGCAACGTGAACAGGAATGATATAATTAAGGGACCAAACAAAGTACCTAAAACGACTTCCCAAACGAACCTTGTACTAACTTACTCCTCATCAGCGCCACGAATCAACAACATACTTTCCCGCCATTTCAACATAATCAGGCAAAGCGAACGACTAACTTCTATTTTCGCGAAGCCACCTCACGTGGTGTACCGCCGGGATAAAAATCTGAAGGACATTCTTGTCAGGGCAAAAACAAACACCCCCAAAATTCAATCAGGGTGCCATCCCTGCGGAAAATCTCGATGCAAGGTATGCCCACAGATGCTCACAACACGTGAATCCAAAGCGAACTTCTCGGATTTCAAATTCTGCATAACTGAAAGCCTTAATTGTGACTCCAGTAACGTAATATACATGCTACATTGCAACATCTGCGGACAAGAATATATCGGCCAAACAGACACGTCATTTCGGCTGCGGTTCAATAATCACCGGTACCACGCCACTTCACTGCCGAAGCTACCTTTATCTAGACATCTGCGCCTGCCAAACCACAGTTTTAAAAATATTAGCGTAACTCTTTTGCAGTCCGGTTTTTCAAACAGACGCGAGCGCGAACAGCGTGAGGCATATTTTATTACAAATTTCGTACATTAGTAGCCGGTATCAATGAGGACCCCGGAAAACTCAACTGCCTCCGAGAAGTAAGCCAGGAGAAAATTGGTGACAAAGATTGATAGCTGGAGACCATGCTTTTTTCTGACTGACTCGTACGTGTACACTGTCCTCTTTTTTTTTCACATGCACATACAAAGTGTTTACGTTCGCCTACCACTTCATGACCGTTGAAGGGAAACGGACGAAGATTAAAGGTAAATAGCCGACCGACCCATTAACAAGAAACCTTTCCTTTACACACACCGCCCGCCGCCCGCCGAACGACCAAACGACCAATTACGGGGAAACCCCTTTCTTTAGGCACGCCGTCCCGGACCCTCCCGGCACCGCGGCGACAATCTTGGGTGGCCCGACACACGCCAAGAACTGAACAGCACGTGATATGAACCGTAGGTGGATGTAGACGGACAGTTGGCTTCTCTCAACGTTGACAGTGGTTCTTCCTGTTTTTTACTTTCTTTCTTTTCTTTCTTTTTTCGTCTTTTTTCTCTCTTTTTTTTCCTTCTTCCAGTTCCCTCTCACTCTCGCAAACGTCTTTCAAGGCGAGAGGGACGCGGCAGCAAGGAAGTTCATGTCAGTATAACTCATCCCCTGATGAAGGGAGGTCCCCTCCCGAAACTGTTGGGAAATAAATATATTTATCCTTGTTGACAACGCTCCCGTTGTGCCATATCCCATATAGATATATATATATATATTCGTATAGGGAAGAAGACGAACGTACGAAGTAGGCGGAAATGTCGAGGCCCGTGTGCTCAGATTTGGGTGCACGTTAAAGAACCCCAGGTGGTCAAAATTTCCGGAGCCCTCCACTACGGCGTCTCTCATAATCATATGGTGGTTTTGGGACGTTAAACCCCACAAATCAATCAACGTACGAAGTGATTTTATTGACGTTTCGGCCGCGGGTCCGGCCTTCATCAGAATACAGCTTATGGCACGAGTGCTGTTTATATACATGTGCATATCAATAAGATACAAATATGAAAACCGGCATGAAAGGCGATATATTGGCATATATATATGCAAGTCACACAATATGAAGGGCACCTAATATACGAGTAAAAAGATATTGCTTCCATGTGCGAGGACGTGGCGAGCACGTTGTTTACGAATAAAAGATAAAACGCATAAAAGATAAAGCAGATAACATGAAGAGTAGTCCGACCGGTAAAAGCAATGGAAAAAAGAAAAAACTATAAAATACGAATAAAAATGACAAAGACGTTACAAAGCTGCTACGTAATCAACGGATACAGTTTATGTAGTGCGACTTGCTGAGCAAGGTTGAAAAAAGATGGACAGGGTCATACAGGTTACGCAGATAGGCAACTAAGTTTTCCTACGTTTTCATTCAGACCAGATGCGACGGCGTCGAACTTATAGATGAGGAATGATTCACGGGCTTCTCTATCATAATTTGTGCGGAAACCAGATTCTAGTAATGTGACCTGTAGATTTTCAAAAGAGAGGCCAGGGAGGTGCACGTGTCTTGAAATGGGCAAGTGGGGCACGGTGTTAGCATGAGACTTATGGTTGATAAAACGCAGTCTAAAAGGCCCTTCTGTTTGACCAATGTACTGTATTTCACATAGCGCACATTATATCATGTATATCACATTCTTAGAATTGCAGTCAAGATTGTCTTTCATTTTTAAAGAAAAGTTGGAACTAGTACTGGTGACCTGTTGGCATGTGCGCATGTACGGGCATACTTTGCATCACGGTTTTTGGAAAGGATGGCACCCGATCGCGCCAGGACTTATTAGCCGTAAGCACAAAAGGACGAAGAAGCCAGCATCACGAGCGGCAGTCTCGGGTGTTTTTTGAGGAAGACGACGTTGCGCGTGTCCTCTTGTGCTTTGTTTTTGTATGTGAATAGAGCCTTGCTGTTAACGTTGAAAGGAAGCCTTGTGTCCTGTTCTTTGCACGTTGCGACACTGGTGGAGGTGCTGGGTATTCTACGACTTATTCTCGGGACTCCTCTGCGGTACGGCACTTCAAGTCCGGCACCGGAATCCGTTCCTTCATTGGATACCCCTGTCCACCGCTACAGTCGCCGTCAGCGAGGCCTTAGTCCTGAGGTGATTCCCCTGGAACTTTCCCAGCAAAGCACTCCACCTGGAGAAATGGCAACTGCAGGTGCTTCCCAGCTGACTTTTGAGCAGCCTCAGAATCCGGAGACATTCCATGGTGAGGCGTATGAAGACGTCGAGGACAGGTTAGCCCAGTACACGGTGCAACGTGGCCCAGTATGAGCGAGTCGCTAAGGCACACCGCTGGACCACCGAGCTAAAGCTTTTACGCGCCTACTTTGCTTTAGCAGACAGCGCTCGTACGTGGTATGAGAACCACGAGGCAACGCTGTCTTCATGGGAAGAATTTCAGCAGCAAATTATTAGCACCTTCGCAAACAACGACAGCCGTGACTTTGCTCAGCAACTTATCGAGTCTCGGGTCCAGAAACCGAATGAGAGTGTCGGCATGTTTGTGAAGGACATGACGCGCCTATTTGAACGGGCTGACCCTGATATGCCTGAAGCCAAGAAACTTCTTCATTTGATGCGAGGCGTCAAAGAACAGCTTTTTGCCAGCCTTCTCCGCAATTCACCGACGACCGTTGCGGAATTCATCAAAGAGGCTACAGCTATCGAGCGCCCACTGCAGCAATGGTGTCGCTATTGCGACTGACCAAAAGGTGCCTCAATTAGCGTCTCTGCTCTGACGGCCGGCAGTGTCAGTTCTCTGCGTGGGCTTATTCGCGAGGTTGTTCGTGGGGAGATCCGCAGCTTCCTTGTGACTCCGCAAGAAAGGGCGATGGCTTCAGTCGGGAAAGCTGTGCGGCAGGAAAGCAGGCAAGCATTTTCGCAGCCCGAATCACTATCAGCCCAGCGATCTTCTAACTATGCGGCAGCCACCCGTCGTCCATGGCCAGTGCCGCACAACTCGTCTGCACTGGCTCATTCTTACAACGCGCCGACGGCACCAGTCTACAACCCACCGCCACTGCCACCACCACCAACGACGACGACTCTGCAATATAACGCACCTACTGAAACTCCGTTTTACGCGCCTTTCTACACTCCGCCGACACCTGCAACTTCGTCGCCGAGGGTGCCTACCAGTCGACCATTCGTTTGCAAGACGGATCTGTGGTGCACCGTTGACCACCGTCCACTGTGTTTCAGTTGCGGAGAAGCTGGACATGTTTACCGCGTCTGTTCATATCGTGAACAAAGATACCCGACTTTTGCACCGAGTTTTTCACGGCCTCATTTCGACACCCGACGTGATAGCGTGCACCCGCAAGGACAGCCATCCGCTCTGTATCGTCCATCCCGCTCTCCGTCACCCTCGCCGAGCTCTTCGCCGAACCGTCGTATTTACGCCGACGCTGTCCGTGGCAGGTCCCCAAGCCCTCATCGGGGAAACTAACAGCTGCGACCTTTGGAGGGAAGGTTTCCACTCGTCGAGATTCTGCAATACCTCCAGTACTAGTATGATACGACGATACGATGAACGATGCAACGCCGCCGACTCCACAGGAAATCGTAAGCGCCGACCTAGCTGTTTACATAGACGGACGCCCAGTGACAGCGCTAGTAGACACTGGCGCATATTTCTCTATCATGAGCAGAAAGCTTGCCGATTGGCTTAAAAATGTTAAAACGTCATGGACGGGGCCTAACATAATAACTGCGGGGAAGCAACTGATGACGCCGACTGGAAAGTGCACTGCGCGAATTAGTATCGGTGATTCAGCTTTCGTCGTCACGTTCGTGATTTTGTCCGAGTGCTGCACAGACCTGATCTTGGGGATGAACTTCCTTTGTGAATACGGCGCCGTCATAGACATTCCAGACAGGTCAGTTACATTTTTATGGCTGCGGATCAAGTTTCAGATAAGAGATGTAATGACCAGCGGCGTAAACATCTGCGCGTCTTCGAAGATCACGTGACCATTCCACCCCGTCCAAGTGCTCTCGTAGCTATAACATGCGACCACCTAGGCAACTTCGATCATATTGCTGAACAAATTCCAGCATTGCTATTCAGCCATGGCCTATCTGTTGCAATAGCCGCCGTAAGCCTCAATTGTGGACACACGCACGTTCTGGTTATGAACTTCAGTACTGAGCGACGACATCTTGCAAGAGGTATGGCAGTCGCGTACGTCGAGGAGCTCATTGATGTTGCAGGCTGCTTGACTGTGGAGAAAGACGATTTCCCCGGGTCAGCCCCTCTAACCGTCAACGTTGGCCCAAGTTTACTGCCACCGCAGAAGCAAAGCCTTCTAAAGCTTATTAATGAGTTTTAGGACTGTTTTTCTTCGACTTCTAGAGTTCTCCAAATGTCGTTGACGAAACATCGCATAATTACGAATGAAACGGCCAGACCCATACGGCAGAACCCATACCGAGTAGCTCCGCGGGAACGTAAGGTCATAGAAAGTCAGGTGCGAAAGATGCTTCAGTATGACGTTATTCAGCCGTCAAAAAGTCTTTGGGCGTCACCGGTAGTATTTGTGAAAAAAAAGATGGCACCTTACGTTTCTGCGTTGATTATCGCAAGCTGAATCAGGTTACGAAAAAGGACGTTTACCCGCTGCATCTTACAGACAATTTTCTCAATCGACTACGCCATAGCCAGTATTTCTCTTCGATGGATTTACGGAGCGAATATTGGCAAATAGAAGTTGACGAAAGAGATTGAGAATAAACAGCATTCGTGACACCCGATGGTCTTTATGAGTTTAAAGTTCTCCCGCTCGGCTTGTGCTCAGCACCGGCAATGTTTCAGCGGCTCATGGGCACAGTCCTGTCAGGCCTCAATTGGCAAACGTGCCTGGTATATTTGGACGATGTAAATGTATTTTTCGGCGACATTTGACGAGCACTTGAAGCGACTAAAGACGGTATTTCAAGCGATTCGATCGTCCGGACTATGACTCAAGCCAGAAAATGTCACTTTGGCTTCGAAGAGCTCCTTTCCTTGGGACACCTTGTCAGCGGTGAAGGTGTACGGCCCGACACAGACCAAATAGCCGCTGTTGCAAGTATTCCTACGCCATCAGACAAGAAGGCAGTACGGCGATTTTAGGGCTGTGCGCCTATTACCGACGCTTCAGTGAGAATTTTTCGCGTATTGCATCACCTTCAACACAACTCACCCGAGAAGACTTCACGTTTGTGTGGGGTGAAGAGCAGCAGGAAGCGTTCAACGAGCTGCGACAACATCTTCAAAGCCCGCCAGTTCTCGGTCACTTCGACAATGACGCTCCGACAGTGGTTCACACCGACGCCAGCAATGTCGGCTTAGGCGCTGTGTTCGTTCAGTGGCAAGATGGCGCCGAACGAGTAATTGCTTATGCAAGTCGGACTCTCTCCCGTACAGAGGGGAATTACTCTACCACTGAAAAAAAGTTTCTTGTGGTGGTGTGGGCGGTCATGAAGTTTCGTCCATATTTGTACGGCCACCCGTTTAAAGTCATCAGCGATCACCACTCGCTTTGTTGGTTGACGAACATAAAGGACCCGTCAGGCCGATTGGCGCGCTGGAGCCTCAAGCTTCAAGAATTCGATATGACTATAGTCTATAAATCCAGAAAGCGACATACAGACGCCGATTGTCTTTCTCGGGCCCCATTAGAAGACGAAAATGCTAAAAACGATGACGATGCGGCGTTTGTCGGTGTAGTCAACACGTCTACAATCGCACAGCAGCAACGCGACGATCCAGGGTTGCAACCCCTTATTGATTTCTATAGAGGGACGCACATCTGCTATGCCAAAGATCTTTGCAAGAGGGGTAGCATCGCTTTGTTTGCGCAACGAGGTCCTTCATAAGGTGAACTTTTCTCTGAGCGGCAACACCTATTTACCTGTCGTCCCAACACCACTCAGGAAAGAAGTACTAGAGGCGTGCCATGACGAACCAACATCCGGTCATTTAGGCCACACACGAACGCTATGCCGAGTGAGACAGAAGTATTACTGGCCGAAACTGACGGCAACCGTTCAACAGCACGTTCGGACTTGTCTTGAGTGCCAACGTAGGAAAGTGCCAGCCTTCAAACCAGCAGGGCTCCTCCATCCAATTGATGTACCGGAAACTCCATTCGCTCAAGTCGGATTGGATCTTCTAGGACCATTTCCAACCTCGGCTGCTTGTCGCAAATGGATAATTGTAGTCACAGACTATCTTACTCGCTACGCCGAAACCAAGGCTTTGGAGCGGGGTACAGCAAGTGAAGCAGCTCAGTTTTTCATTGAGAATATAGTCCTGAGGCATGGCACTCCACCTGTAGTAATAACTGACAGAGGAAAAGCGTTCACAGCCGAGCTATTACGCACAGTTTTAAATCTAAGTGGAACATCTCAATGGCGCACAACGGCATACCATCCACAAACAAATGGTCTGACGGAACGGCTGAGCAAAACACTTGCGGATATGCTTTGCATGTACGTCGATGTGGAAGATAAAAACTGGAACGAGATACTGCCTTACGTCACTTTCGCTTACAATACGGCACAGCAAGAGACAACACGCATGACACCATACCGTCTTCTCTATGGCCGTGACGTCACAAGCATGCTCGACGCTATGTTGCCGCATAAAAGTGATGGCGTTGACACAAGTGCAGACTACATAACTCAGCTTGCTGAAGAAGCCCGCCAACTTGCCCGCGCACGTATTCGTCGCCACCAGGAGTATGACACAAGGCGCTATAATCTTTGTCACCGACCTGTCTCCTATGAACCAGGACAGAAAGTTTGGATCTGGACTCCAGTTCGCCATCGTGGCCTCTCGGAGAAACTCTTGAGACGATACTTCGGGCCGTATAAAGTCCTCCGTCGTCTCAGTGATGTTAACTATGAGGTGATTCCCGACAGTCCACATTGTTGAAGACGTCAAAGACATGCACCAGAAGCTGTGCACGTGGTTCGGATGAAATCTTATTTGTCCAAATGAACCCGTGGTCTGCCAGGGACTACAAATCCTTCCGCCATGATGATGAAGCATCGGGACGATGCCTTCTTGAGAGGGAGGCTAATGTCACGGTTATTAGCCGTAAACACAAAAGGATGAAGAAGCCAGCATCACGAGCGGCAGTCTCTGGCGTTTTTCGAGGAAGACGACGTCGCGCGTCTGCTCGTGCGCTTTGTTTTTGTATGTGAATAGAGCTTTGCTGTTAACGTCGAAAGGAAGCCTTGTGTCCTGTTCTTTGCACGTTGCGACAATATATATATATATATATATATATATATATATATATATATATATATATATATATATATATATATATATATATATATATATATATATATATATATATATATATATATATATATATATATGAGATATAACAGACAGTAATGCCAAGGAATGTACAGGGGAAGTTATTAACAATAATGGAATGTAAATAAGAAGAAAGAAAAGTGGATGAAAAAATTACCAACTGTAAGCAGGAATCGAACCTACGACCTTCGAATTACGCGTTCGATGCTCTAACCACTGAGCTTTTACAGCGGCACTCCCTCCATCCACTTTTTTTTGGGTTTATCTGTGAATTTAGAAGTAGGAGCGACAGTCAGTGCCATCTATAAGCCAAACAACGAGTGTGAAAACACTCTTATGCGCATGTTTGGCGTCACGTAGCACGTGAACTTATTATGAGCGGGCAGCTGATTAATTGTCCCTCTTATACAACCTAAACACACCAAGTCTGCCAGTACGAGACCCTCGTTCAATGAAATAAGGGAAAGAAGTGTATACCTAAGGGCTCTTTTTCCGTGTTTTTAACACAATAATAATGAGATATAACAGACAGTAATGCCAAGGAATGTACAGGGGAAGTTATTAACATTAATGGAATGTAAATAAGAAGAAAGAAAAGTGGATGAAAAAATTACCAACTGTATGCAGGAATCGAACCTACGACCTTCGAATTACGCGTTCGATGCTCTAACCACTGAGCTATTACAGCGGCACTCCCTCCATCCACTTTTTTTTTTGGGTTTATCTGTGAATTTAGAAGTAGGAGCGACAGTCAGCGCCATCTATAAGCCAAACAACGAGTGTGAAAACACTCTTATGCGCATGTTTGGCGTCACGTAGCACGTGAACTTATTATGAGCGGGCAGCTGATTAATTGTCCCTCTTATACAACCTAAACACACCAAGTCTGCCAGTATATATATATATATATATATATATATATATATATATATATATATATATATATATATATATATATATATATATATATATATTATCTAACGCGTTATTCGAAGGTCGTAGGTTTGATTCCTGCTCACGGCTGGTTATTTTTCACCCTCTTTTCTTTCTTACTATTTACATTCCATTTGTTCTACTTACTTTCCCTATACATTCCTTGGCATTGTCTGTTAGATCTCATAATATTGTGTGAAAACACGGAAAAACGAGCCCTTAGGTACACACTTCTTTCCCTTATATATATATATATATATATATATATATATATATATATATATATATATATATATATATATATATATATATATATATATATATATTGTGAAGAGGTTTATTAGTAGTTAACGACAACGGCAAGACAGCGTGATGAACCGGCACAGCAGCGAGCCGAAGCACGAGACGAGAGATCTGGGCGTTGGCGATGCTGCTCGCTGCAGGCACATCTTCTTCTTCACAATCGCCACCGCTGAAAAAGGAGCAATCCTGGCGACTTAAGAAGTTTCAGGCAGAGGCTCATGGTACGGTTTCAGCCGGGAAACATGGACGACGTCACGTGCACGCCGGCGCATGTCGTCCGATCGGGAAGCTGGTTCAATTAGGAAATTAACCGGAGAGGTTTTCTCCAAAACCGTGTAAGGCCCCTCGTACCGGGCGACAAGTTTCGAGGAGAGTCCCGGAGTTTGGTATGGGATGGCAAGCCACACAAAAGACCCTGGGGCATAGCTGGGATCCGGAAGAGAGGTGCTACAGTTTTCTTTCTGGCGTTGTTGCTCTTTCGAGGTGAACGCACGGGCGAGCTGGCGGCACTCTTCGGCTTGTCGAGCAGCATCGGAGATAGGTGGACACTCGGAAGCATCAGTACGGTAGGGAAGTAGGGTATCGATTGTATGGGAAGGCTCACGTTCATAAAGAAGAAAGAAAGGTGAGAATCCCGTGGTGGTTTGTATTGCGGTGTTATATGCGAACGTGACGTATGGGAGAACACGGTCCCAGTTGCTATGATCAGATGTCACGTACATTAAGAGCATATCACCTAGCGTGCGGTTGAACCGTTCCGTTAGCCCGTTAGTCGGCGGGTGGTATGCTGTCGTTTTCCGATGAATGACGTGGCATTCCGAAAGCAGAGTTTCTACGACCTCGGAGAGGAAAGCGCGGCCTCTGTCACTAAGGAGCTCTCTAGGTGCACCATGTCGAAGGATGATCATCATCATCATCATCATCATCATCATGATCATCAGCCTGACTACGTCCACTGCAGGACAAAGGCCTCTCCCATGTTCCGCCAGTTAACCCAGTCCTGTGCTTGCTGCTGCCAATTCATACCCGCAAACTTCTTAATCTCCTCTGCCCACCTAACCTTCTGTCTCCCTCTTACCTGCTTTCCTTCTCTGGGAATTCAATTAGTTACCCTTAACGCGCAGCGGTTATCCTGTATACGCGCTAGAAGCAGCGATGACATAGAGGTTAGAGCATCCGCCTCGCATGCAAAAGGTCCGTGGTTTAAATCCCGGTGCCGCGCAGTTCCCAACCGGATAAAAAAATATAATCCGCGTGGTGATGGAACTGCATTACGAGGCTTGGGGTGCGGCCTCACCAGTAACCAACACCGGGAACGCACTCCCTCACCAGAGAAGGATTGGCCACCCTGGTGCAGTATCTTGCCACTACCTCCCACATGCATGCATACGTCGAAGGATAAAGCGTTGTAAAATGAAAGAGGCGACATCCTGAGCTGTAGCGCTCGGCAAAGAGGTTGTTTCGGCGTAGCGTGTCAGGTGGTCAACCGCCACTATAATATACCGATTACCATCTCGTGTCAATGAAAAGGGACCGTAGAGGTCAACCCCGACGCGATCAAATGGCTTGGCAGGGCATGGAAGTGGCTGCAATGCGCCAGTCGCGCGTGGCAGTGTTGATTTGCGTCGTGGCAGTCAGGACAGCACTGCACGAATTCGCGTACAAAATTGCACATGCCACGCCAGTAATAGCGATGGCGAAGGCGTTCATATGTTTTAAACACTCCGGCGTGGCCGCACTGCGGATCGTCGTGAAGAGAGGCACATACTTGCGATCGTAAAGTGCGTGAAATGACCAGCAGCCACCGGCGGCCATCGGGAGCGTAGTTGCGTCGATGAAGAAGTTGATCGCGGATGACGAAATGAACAGCTTCACGTCGGAGGGATCGAGATACTGGAAGGTTGAGCGTGCCAGATAAATATTCAATAAAAGAGGCGATCCACGGGTCACGACGTTGTTCGGTGGCAATCGAGTCGAGATTTAGCAATGACAAGGTCTGGAGGCAAATATTTCCGCACGTCTGATCTGGTGGTAAAGGTGAGCGGTACAGGGCATCAGCGTCAGAGTGTTTGCGTCCGCAGTAGTATACGACGCGAATGTCATACTCCTGGAGGCGGAGTGCCCATTGCTCAAGGTGGCCAGAAGGGTCTTTCAACGTGGAGAGCCAGCAAAGCGTGTGGTGATCAGTTACTAGATCGAACGGGTGGCCGTATAAGTACGGCCGGAACTTTCCAAGCGCCCACACCTGAGCCAAACACTCTTTTTTTGTCACGCTGTAATTAGTTTCGGCTTTCGTCAGAGTGCGGCTAGCGTAGGCTACAACGTATTCTGAATAGCCGGGCTTTCGTTGAGCGAGGACCGCGCCTAGCCCGACGCCACTGGCGTCGGTGTGCACTTCGGTAGGAGCCGTCGGGTCAAAGTGGCGAAGAATAGGTGGGGAAGTGAGCAGACGGCGTAGAGTAGTGAAGGCAACGTCACATGCAGGGGTCACGGAGGAGAGGTTCACGTCACCGCGAAGAAGCTGGGTTAACGGAGACATGATAGATGCAAAATTGCGAACAAAGCGCCGGAAATAGGAGCGTAGGCCTACAAAACTGCGAAGTTCTTTCATGGTCGTCGGCTTTGGGAATTCTGCGACTGCTCGATGTTTTGCTGTGTCAGGTAATACGCCGTGCTTGGGCATGATGTGGCCTAGGATGACGAGCTCGCGTGCAGCGAAGCGGCATTTTTTCAGGTTAAGCTGCAGACCTGCGTTGGTCAGACAAGTCAAAGCGTGCCTGAGGCGAAGGAGGTGCGTAGAAAAGTCATGGGAGAAAACCACGACATCGTCGAGGTAACAGAGGCACATATTCCGTTTGAGGCCACGTAGCGTATTATCCATAAGACGTTCAAACGTGACAGGCGCGTTACAAAGCCAAAAGGACATGACGTTAAATTCATATCGTCCTTCTGGTGTAATAAATGCCATTTTTGTGATCGGCTTCAGCCATTGGGACCTGCCAGTAGCCAAACCGCAAATCTAGCGACGAGAAAAATTCCGCTCCGTGGAGGGTGTCAATGGCGTCATCAATGCGCGGCAAAGGATAGACGTCCTTGCGGGTAATCTTATTCAAACGACGATAGTCTACGCAAAATCGAATATATCCATCTTTCTTACGCACTAGGACGAAGGGAGACGCCCAGGGACTGTGATATGGTCGAATGACGTCTCTACGAAGCATATCTTCGACTTGATCGTTAATGACGCGGCGCTCTTCAGCGGAGACATAGTATGGTCTTTGGCGCAGTGGCTGGTGTAGGCCGGTGTCAACATGATGTTTGACTTGTGATGTGCTGCCCAGTTGAGGTTGTGACACATCGAAAGAACTCCTGAACTCATGCAGAAGATCAAGCAGGTCGGCATGTTCGGTGGGAGTGAGAGTGTCGGCGATGGCGCTGGAAAACGTATCATTGGACGACTTTCTGAGTGCCGACAGTGCTTTTAGGTGGTCGCAGTAGTCATCCGGGACATCAACCAAAAAGGAAGGGTCGAGATCCTGCACGTGGCCGAGACCTTCCCCCGCAAGCAAAGTGACAGGTGTGGAAAGCAGATTGCTTCTTCCGGCGGCAAGGTCAATTGTTGCGAAAGGCAGCGGCAAACCTCGACGACATTTGAAGATATCGGAAGACATAAAAAGGACTGTAGCGTCAGTGTAGGCATTGCATTATACGGGAACAAGTGTGAAATTTCCAGGCGGAATATCAGTACTATCTTCATAAACAAGCAACTTCGGCGGCAGATGAAGAGTGCCCAGTAATGGGACATGGCACAAGGGTGAGAACTCAACTTCGGCGCGCGCGTAGTCTATGACGGCATTATGCCGGGATAGGAAACCCCACCTGAGGATGACATCATGCGAACAGACAGGGAGAACAATAAACTTCACGATGTAAAGAATGCCTTCGATGGAGACTCTTGCAGTGCAGGCTTCGAGAGGCGTTACTTGCTGTGCGCTTGCAGTGTGAAGCGACAGTCTCGAAAGCGGCGTCGTTACTTTGCGTAATAAACGGCAGAGATTAGCGGCAATAACAGAAAAAGTGGCGCCAGTGTCCACAAAGTGAAAGTACAATAACCTTCAACAGTTACTGCGACCACGTTAGCAGGAGAGGAGCGAGGGCTTAGACAGTTCAAAAAACGGCACAGTTCTTGCCTCTTGAACTGCGGTGCTTAGTTTTCCTGGTCGGAGAGTCCGGGCCGGCGACGCATGAGGAGGGCGATCGCCGCCGAGGAGAAGGTGCGGGTTGTGGCTGAAAGTCAAGGTGGTCAGTAGGGGCACAGCGAGGTGGCGAGACCGGCCCGTATTGGACGAAGGCTTGGCTGCCGGGATGCGACGACCGGGCATAGTTGCCAAACGTCTGAGGTCCACGGCGGCAGTAGCGAGCAACGTCTCCGAGAGTGAAGCAGGCGTAGCGAATCGGTCGGTTATCGGGCGTCCTCCAGGGATTGGCGACTGGTGCTGCCGCCCAAGGTGCAGTATAAGCAGCCGGGTGTGCGGGCTGTGAGCGCTTGGTGTAGGGTGGTTGCGGGAGTCTACGTACAGCATCTGCATATGTGAGCGGCGCGGCTACGGGCTGCATCTCTTGCGAAAAGGCGACAGTATGAGCCACAGGCTGCGCTGCATAGGTTAGGGGCGCGGCCACAAGCTGAGCAGCTGGCGGATAGGTGACAGGAGCGCCTACCGGCTGTGCGACACCCGGGCAGTGACCACGGCTAGATAGAGGTGGCTCGTAGTGCGCAAGAGGAACAGCTTGTGCAACCTCTTCCGATATAGCAGTGCGAAGCGGGGCAGGTAGACGGGTGGTGGTCTCGTGAGTAAAGGGCACTAGGGAAAGTTGGCGGGTGACTTCCTCACGGACGAAGGCTCGGACTTGCTGAAGCAATGGTGAATTGTCAGGCATTGAGTCGAAACTGGACAGCGACTTACCACTAGGCTGAGGCTGCCGAGTCAGAGTGCGTTGCTTCTTCAACTCGTCGTAGCTCTGACACAAGCTGACGACTTCAGAAACTGTGCTTTGAATCCTAGCCAAGAGCATTTAAAAAGCGCCATCGTCGATGCCCTTTAGGATGTGTTTGACCTTGTCCGACTCAGGCATGGTGTCACTCACGTGTCGACAAAGGTCGACGACATCCTCAATGTAGCTGGTAAAATTTTCTCCAGTCTGCTGAGAGCGGACGCGCAAGCGCTGCTCTGCTCGCTGCTTGCGGACAGCCGGCCGACCGAACACTTCGGCACTGACGTCTTGAAGACGCTCCATGTGGGAATGTTGTGTTTGTGGTTGTTAAACCACAATTCTACGATGCCAGTGAGATAAACTATGACGTGGCCCAGCTTGTCGGCTTTATCTCACTTGTTATTGGCGCTCACCAGCTCGTAGTGGTCGAGCCAGTCTTCAACGTTGGTCCCATCCGCACCGCTGAAGACCTTCGGGTCCCGTAGCCTAGGATGGCCGGGACGGTTTAACTGGGGCGACGCCGCCGATGGGTCGGCGTTGTTAGTCATGACGGGCTGTAGCGTGTGGCTTCGCAGCTCCAGGGTGTAGCGACGGGGATAAACAGCACGCTCCACCAAATGTGAAGAGGTTTATTAGTAGTTAACGACAACGGCAAGACAGCTTGATGAACCGTCCAGTAGAGACCGGCACAGCAGCGAGCCGAAGCACGAGACGAGAGAGCGGGCGTTGACGATGCTGCTCGCTGCAGGCACATCTTCTTCTTCACAATATATATATATATATATATATATATATATATATATATATATATATATATATATATATATTGTTACGTAAATTCAGATGGGACGCGACTATTTGCCAGTGTATTTACACCGATAAAATCGGAGCACAGCACACAGCGCGAAAAAACCAGTCCTCCTCGTCGTCTTCTGTCCACAGAATGGCTCACCCTTCCTGCGATAGCTACGTAGTAGCACTACCCCCCAGTTATAAAAGCACCAGCTCGGTGCACTTACACGTGTTCTTCAGAAGGAGGGTGTTATGGTTTCAAGCTACTGACGTGGACAACGTCACTAGGGGCGTTTGCAGGCAGCTTAGTCCCGGAGACTGGAATGACCTCATAGGTAACGTCCGTTACCCATCGTATGATACGGTAAGTCCCTCATACGGAGATAGCAACTTCTCTGACAATCCAACCCGACAAACTGGGCTCCAGAGAAGAAATAGAGAACCAGGTGAGAAGTCAGCATCGACATGCTTGCTGTGTAGAGAGCCTTCTGGGTTGCTTGTGAAGCCAACAGCCTAGAGCGGGCAATCTGGTGTACGTGGTCGGCATGAGCGATAGCATCACGTGCGTATTCACTCGGCGGAGGTGTAGTAGTTGGTAGTAGGGTGTCTAGTGGTAAGGTTGGATTACGGCCATATTGCATATAAAAAGCTGGATAACCTGCTGTATCATGACAAGATGAATTATAGGCGAACGTCACGTGAGATAGCGCTAGATCCCAGTTATGGTGGTTAGATGAGACATACATCGAGAGCATGTTCGTGAAGGTGCAATTTAGGCGTTCGGTAAGGCCATTTGTTTGAGGATGGTAGGAAGTGGTCAGTTTGTGTTGCGTTGAGGAAGAACGCAAAAGGTCTTCAAGTGCGGGTGACAAAATGCGCATCCACGATCGGTAAGCAATTGCAGAGGAGCGCCATGGTGCAGAATTACATCGTGGAGCAAAAAGTCGGCAACGTTAGTAGCAGTTCTGGTGGGGAGCGCTCTAGTGATGGCAAACTCTGTCACATGGTCTATAGCAACGGTGACCCACTTGTTCCCAGAGTTTGATTTAGGAAACGGTCTGAGGAGGTCTACACAAACACGGAAGAAAGGTTCGGTATGGATGGAGATCAGATGAAGGAGACCAGCAGGGGGTGCGGCGGTCGTTTGCGACGTTGGCATTTATCGCAGGAGTCCACGTAGCGTCGAACGGACCACGCGAGACCACGCCAAAAGAAGCGGCGCCGGCCATGGTCGTACATGCGAGACACGCCCAAGTGGCCGGCCAACGGTTCGTCGTGAAGCTCATGCAGGACCGCTGAACGGAGATGGTTACGCACGACTAGAAGTAGCTCAGGGCCATCTGGCTGGACGATACGATGGCACAGCGTGTCATTTAGGAGAACGAACATTCGGAGCGACACGCTGTTAGGGTTAGATTCCAGACGGGCAATGAGTGATGGCAAGGAAGGATCTGGGAGCTGTTCGTCACCAATCTGACGAAACCTAGACATGGACATGACGCTGGGGCCAAGCCCGTCGACCAATTCAACTGGTTGGTCAAGAGGGTAGTGGGACAAGCAATCGGCGTCCAGATGGATGCGTCGTAACTTGTAGACAACTGTGTAGGAATAATCCTGAAGACGCAGCGCTCAACAACCAAGTCGTCAAGAAGGGTCCTTCAGTGATGAAAGCCAACAGAGGGTGTGATGATCTTTGATGACAAGGAATGGGCGGCCATACAAGTAAGGACGAAATTTCGAAACCACCCAGACAAAAGCAAGGCATTCTCGTTTTGTTATAGAGTAGTTACGCTAAGTCTTTGAAAGGAGATGACTTGCATATGGAATTACACGATCAGTGCCCCGCTGAATTCGGGCCGAAACTGCGCCGATGCCGTGACCGCTAGCGTCTGTCCGCACTTCTGTAGGAGAATCTGGGTCGAAAAATGCAAGCATCGGTGGTGTTGTTAGAGCGGTGATTAGTCGAGAGAAAGCGTAAGCTTGAAGAGGACACCAACAAAACGGGTCGTCATGTTTGAGAAGGTCTGTGAGTGGGCGTGTGACTGCTGCAAAGTCTTTTACGAACCGATGAAAGTAAGAGCATAGGCCCACGAAACTTCAAACATCATGGATAGAGCGCGGAACGGGAAAATTCGTTACTGCACGTACTTTTGCTGAGTCTGGTCGTACACCGGAACCGTCAACAAGGTGGCCCAACACAGTATTTCGATGAAGACCGGAGTGGCACTTCGAGGAATTCAGCTGGAGGCCGGCATATCGGAATAAATATAGAATGGTCGAAAGGCGTTCATGGTTTGTGGCGAAGGTGGGTGAGAAGATTATTGCGTGTCTTGCGTCGCCTATTTAAATCCTTGAAGCAGCGTGTCCATAAATTTCACGAAGGCTGCTGGGGCGTCGCAGAGACCAAACGGCATGACCTTGAATTGGTAAAGGCCGTCGAGGGTAACAAATGCTGTTTTCTCACGATTCATTTCGTCTACAGCAATTTACGAGTAGCCAGATCGGAGGTCGAGAGATGAAAAAAAGGTGGCGCCATGAAGACAGTCAAGTGCGTCGTGAATACGTCAGTGACACTTAAGAACTGGTGCGCAGATGCGGGATATGCCAGTCTTGTGACAAGTGCGCACGTTTTTTTGCAGGGCCACTGCGACCTGTTCTTTTTCCTGACGCTGCGTGGGAAAAAATTGCCATCGACATTGTGGGACCTCTCACGCAAGTTTCGGCCGACTGTTACTGACTGTTAATTACTGTTATTGACTATTATAGCAAGTGGCCTGAAGTTATTTCGTGCGAGATGCGACCACGTAGAAGCTTTACTTGAACTTTTTTCTCGAAAACATTACCCCCGTGAGATTATATCCGATGTTGACTCAAGTTTTCCGGAGCAAGCTTTGACGAATTTCTCACAGAGCGCGGAATAATTCCCTACAACTCCACTGTGTATTACCCGCAAGCTATTGGCTTGGTCGAAAGATTCAATAGGGTGCGTAAGTCATATATTCAACTAGCCCTGTTTCGGCATCGTGATATACGAGCAGTCATGCTTGATTACCTGCAAGTATATCACTGTACACCTCACGCAACTGCTGGTTCGGCACCCACAGTTCTCCTTCATCCAAGCTAACCTCCCACTAGACTTGAGATAGTGAAATTGCCCGACAGATGCTTCAGCACGGATCAATGAAGGGCGATTGAGCAGTTGCGAGAGCGTGTAAAAAAACAAGCAAATGATCTCGAAGAGCTATACCGAGGAAAAACGTGGAGCCAAGGAACCCAAGTTTGTCGCTAATTACGTGCGTGTTAAGACCCCTGCAGTTCACGGCAAGCTGTCTCCACAATTCTCAGCACCCAAGAAGATCATTGCAAATCGTGCACCATCCTCGTGCCTCTTGGACAATGGGTGTGCGGAACGCATTCTAGTTTGCCTTAGTTTACCGCGGATGAGTCAATAAAATTAAATCAGGCACCTCTGCTGTTAATGACTTGTCGTCTGCATCTAATCAGTTATCTAGTGCACCACTAACAGACACCTGCGCTGTTATGAACTGAACACCTGCATCTAATCGGTCTTCTAATGCACCACAACCTTAAACGTCTGCCCTTATGAACTAGTCATTTGCGTCTAATCAGTCATCCAATGCACGACAACCTGACAGATCAAGAGTGTTTGGCCGTGAAATGGCAGATCCTGGATCATCTGCACCAGAAGGCAAGCATTCAATCAGACCCTTAAGATTTCATGCTCCTGTAAAAAAAGGCAAGCCTAAAAGAACACCGCGATGAAATGGAAGGAGTTCATTAGAGAGTAAACAAAAACAGTCCTTGTGTGTGTGCGTGTGTGTGTTTTTTTTCATTTATGTTTCTTTATTTTTTGCAAGAAGGGGTATGTAATATAAAGCGTCGCTACCTTCTACAGCGCTGTGCGATTACACGCACTCGGTGACCGCCACAGAGAAGAAGATGGAATAAACAAGATGTCTCCATTTATGCTGTGACTTACAGTACGTACGATGTAATGGTGGCTGCATGGCAGTTTCGAAACGATTTCATGCACTACATGTTCCAGGAACTTACTATGCCTGGGATGTCCCTATTGCGTTCAATCCATAAAGGCAAAGCTTAAGGATCACGCAAGTTTTTTGTGCAGACCCGACTGCAACGCTCGTTGTGACAAGAAGGCTAACAAGAACCACTGAAAGTATTGTTTTCCTTTGCCTAGTCATTCTTTACGGCCTCTTCAGAATTATCAGTTTCTTTCGTGCAAAGTTAGTGCGAAAAAAATACCTTTGTGTTCCCAGATTTCGCGTAAAAAAGTTACCCATATGAAATTTCTTCTGTTGTGAAAGTCGTGAATGGTGTTTTTTACTTTGTAATGCGCACAGAATAAAATGCTCAAATCGAAACGTAAATTTGCGCATGGCGTTGTTAAAAACGAAGAAACTGACCACTTCGTTTTTCACTGCAAATGTCGTCGAAAGAGGATTGTCTTCCGTCTCGAAGAGCTGCGTGGGATATGGACGCCATCTAGCAGTAATGTCGGAAAACAAAAGCTTGTGTAAATCCCAGAGGCACGGGTAGGTGGCAGCACCGTATTGTCTTAACAAATCATAGGAAAAACCCATTTTGTCATGCGTATGGTCGCATCGCTTGCTCAACGTATAAGAAACGCTAGCGTCATTAGAATTACGTATCTGTGCATTTTCTAGTAAAGACATACACCTAATATATACGCGTTGATGTACCACCCCAACTATCTGTAATACTCGCTTTTTCATTGACTGTATTCGCAAGTATGAACGCGACCATTCGTTAAGAAAGCGATTAAACTTTTGCCGGGTCTCAACCGAGTGATAGACAACAGATCAATATGCTGCGTTAAATTATCCTAACTCCTTACGAACAATGCTGAAGAGAAAATAAACGTGTGAGTTGACATTGAAAAACACAAACAAACAATTGCACCACCTCACTGTAAAGAGAGCAATGTGTATATGCGAAATAGCAGGCGCTAACGGCTATACGGCGGTGACGTTGGTGGTGATGGTAGTGGTTAGAAGATGAGAAAAGGCACCTAATTTCTGCAACCCGGTCGGGAGCACGGCGCAGTGCCTGGTGACGTTGACGCAGGCGCTCATAGTAGCGTTGCGAAGGAGAGAAACCTAGAGAGGCGCAAAGCTTACGGCGATGAACCTGCGTTTTCTACTGCAACATGGCAATCGTTGCTAATGGTCATTGACAGACAAAAGACACCGATTGGACACAGTGACCCGCAGATCTCCATCAGTTCACACGCACACTGAGAATATATATTGTTCAACAACGCACCGGAGCAATCTCTCACCGCCACTACACTTGAGGTCAAGATCCAGTGCCTTTGTATAGGGGATTACCCGTCAACGATTGTGCAGCGCGAGCAGTCGGTTTTCCAATCAAGAAACTCGCTAGGAGATGCTGCCAGCCTCAGCATTATGGAGATGAGAGAAGGAGAAGGTACGCGATGGCATGAACGCCGCGGGATGTTTGCATAGAGGATGTTTGCCTAGAGAAGAGAGGGGGGGGGGGGGGGTTAGCAGATGCTCCCTGCGTCGGCGCTGTGAGGTGGGAGAGAGGATAGTACTGGAGAGGGACAGTGGACACGCATGCGCCGTAATGGTGGTCACGCCGCATGCCGAATCGAGCTCAACGCTAAGCTGCTTCACATCTGAAAACCTACGGCAGTTTCGCAGTAGTAGACCCAAGCGTGCAAAACCGGCGGAGCTGGGCGACCTTCGTTGTTTCTTTTTATTTATATCTTTCCTCCTTGTCTTTTTTTACTTGTCTTTCTGCTGTCTATATCTCCTGTTTGTGCCTCTTTATCATTTTTTCTTTCTCACTTTATATTTCCTCTTGGTCGCTCTTTCTATAATCTTTTCTTCTTATTCCATTTTTTTTATCTTTTTCAAACTACTTTTATTGCATCCTATTTGTTTCTTTCTATTTTGTTTCCTGTTTAAGATTTTTTGTTGCTTCGTTGTTTCTGTGTCTAATTTCTTGACTTCTCAATAAAATCTGATCCTCTTTCTATCGCTTTCTTTCTCTCTCTGTATTTTTTTCTGTCTTCTATCTGATTGTTTGTGTTTTTCTGCTTTTTTTATTTTTACTGGCTTTTCATCTGCATTTTCTCTGTCTTTCTTTTCTTTAATTTTTTCGGTCTTTTATTTGTGTGTTCTTGTGATGCTTGAGGTTCTACTTTCTTGTTTTATTTATTCATCTCTATTTTGTGTCTCCTTCTTTTCGCTCTCTTTGTCACGCATTCGTTTATTTGACACTCAGAACAGCGATACAGCGTAGCAGGGTGCTAATTATTGTGGCCCATAATCACCTCAGTGGTTTCGCTCGACTTACTGGCTCTCGAAGGGTTTGGGCCATCGTGGAAAGTTTTCATCTTTCTGTATAGACCTGGGTGGAGCTACCAACTGGTTGAGGGGATCTTACGACTTCGTACAACTACTCTCTCTGTTGTTTTGATAAAGTTCATTGTATGTATGTGTATAGCTCAGACAGGATCACTCTACTGAGCATAAAGAAAGCGCGTACCGGTTTGTATTTTCAACGCTTCCTTTTTTTTCACGGCGGAGCAAGCGTTAACAACACCTTGAGCAGGCTTGCGATTAAGAAAGTGCATTAGCAAGTGTTAGAGGAAAGGGAGTGTTGTCAGATCAAATTATCTCAAAGGAATAGAAATCTGGTGAAAAAAGATTGCATACCACCAGTACAGATATTGTAGTAGAATGATGACGATTTGGTCCTAACTCCAAATAAAGCCTCAAATATTCCACAGACTCTCATAAGATAAGGTGCGCTCATAAGTGCAGCCTAAAATGTTATCAAGACTGACAATAATGCAACGTAGAAGGGTTGGTTGGGTAAGACCAGATAAGGAAGACCAAAGTTGCTTGACAGTGATGACATACTGGAACATAGGTCGCACTCAAAGCAATTTTAGGGGTGCTAGGTTATGTGACGAAATGTAGATTTGCTGCCTAATCGAAATCTCCTGGGTGTGGTTGTTGTCCGTGGATAACGCAGTATTATCTTGATTCTTTGGTGCTTTCGAAAGTTAACTGCATTATGTTTACATTAAGTGAATCGCTTGATAGACCATCTAGTTTCTTTGTTGTTGGCCTCCCACATATGCATTAGAAGCGTTTAGTTCTGATTCTCGCATGCTACTGTTATGTGAAACTCTTAGGACATAATTAACAGCTACACTGCATCGATACAGTGCGGCATCTACAAAAAAACAGTCTGGAATCACACCAGTATTGTCATGAAACTAGAATGATCTTATTGAAAAGTTGGTTTAATCCTCTTTTTGTTAATAATGTGGTTTCAACATTTTCAATAGTGCGGAATTTCAAGCAAGTGAATCAAAAACAGAATCTTTGTTATCACTGGATACAAAGTAATATTGCGGCGTGTTCTCGGAATGTGGAAATGGGCACACCTTCGAAATTTAAGTTTAGTAAACAGCCTTCAAGAGCCTCCAAGACAGTGCTTGAGGAATCATGGCGAGTGCAACAGCAGCATTTCGAAGACACCGCCATCGTATGAAAGTACTTAGTTCAGTAGCTATGCTTTTTGAAATCGCAGTACGATTTAGCCCTCTGGTGTACGTATTTTTCTGAAGCCAGGAGTGTTAACGAGTGGACATTATGGGCCCTATAGGCATACACGTGGTTATTAGGTGCTACTTTACGATTTCTCCGCTGTCTAAGGCACTTTAGCCGGAGAGCCATTGGGCGTTAGACAATTCAATTACTCACCCAAGACAATGCTTCATACGAGGCAGCCCGTATTATTCACACCTACTTTTAGATTATTGAACGACAAGATTCCCCCCACCACGCTGGCCTAAGTGCGGAATTTCAAGCAAGTGAATCAAAAACAGAATCTTTGTTATCACTGCATACAAAGTAATATTGCGGCGTGTTCTCGGATTGTGCAAATGGTCACACCTTCGAAATTTAAGTTTAGTAAACAGTCTTCAAGAGCCTCCAAGACAGTGCTTGAGGAATCATGGCGAGTGCAACCGCAGCATTTCGAAGACACCGCCATCGTATGAAAGTACTTATTTCAGTAGCTGTGCCTTTTGAAATCGCAGTACGATTTAACCCTCTGGTGTACGTATTTTACTAAAGCCAGGAGTGATATACGAGTGTACATTATGGGCCTTATAGGCATACACGTGGTCATTAGGTGCTACCTTACGATTTCTCCGGTGTCTAAGGCACTTTAGCCGGAGAACCATTGGGCGTTAGACCATTCAGTTTCTTACCCAAGACACTGCTTCATACGAGGCAGCCCGTATTATTCACACCTTTTAGATTATTGAGCGACACGATTCACCCCACCACGCTAGCCTAGCGGCTAAGCTACTCGGCTGCTGACCCGCAGATCGTGGGATCGAATCCTGGCTACAGTGGCTGCATTTTTGATGGAGGCGAAAAGGCTGTAGGCACGTGTGCTCTTATTTGTGTGTACATCAAAAAACCTCGGGTGGTTGAAATTTCCGGAGCCCTCCACTACGGCGTCTCTCATTATGATACAGTGTTTTAGGGACGTTAAACCACACATATCGATCAATTCATTGATAGTGGTCAAAATTTTGCAAGTTCATGTGTTCAGATTCGGTTGCACTTTAAAGAACATCAGGTGATTGATATGTCCGGAGCCCTTCACTACGGTGTCCCTCATGGTGGTTTTGTGGCGTTCAATCCGACTTGGAAATCATGTGGCAAGATTCCTACAGTTAGCCGTTAATGAACCTAAAAGAAATAGCCAGAGCAATACCAAGCCACGCTTCGCACCTTGACCTGGTGGTTCCACTCCCTCCTTTTCGCAATAGTTCGGAAGATGACACCGGACGACGCCACTGATCCACGCTTGCAAAAAGCGAGCAAATTGCTCGTGCAAGTACGGTCAGCGTCGCCTCGCGTGTGTCTTGTATGTCGCGTAAGGCGACGGAAATCGGCGATGAAAACCAAGGAGCACAAACGCAGATCACGTCTTTCACCTACCCGGTGAAAGACGTGATCACCGGGTAGGTAGGGTAAAGTAAAGTACAGGTGTCACCGGGGCACCAAGGTGCCCCGGTGACACCTGGCAGAATGAAACCAGCGTCGTTCACTAAAGTGTAAACATATGCGCGTACGCACACACATACACAAACGCGCACCCTCTCTGTCTGTCTGACTCACTCAGGTCCATGGAATAACGATTGAACACGACATCAACCAGACGCTTTGAAGCGTTTGAGTGCACTAGCATCACCGCTAACCCTCCCCACCCCCCTTTTTTTATGCAGTGACCTTGGCACTGGCTTGATGTAGCGTCGCGCGAGCACGTCCTTTTTTTAGATGCGGAGCATCTAATACTCGAGGCTTGTAGTGCGGCGCCGTCCGCAAGCTTCCTCCTCCTTCTTCCACCATCTGTGCATCCCTTCCTCCTCTACACACCGTGCGCGCTTCACTCCTCCACCATCTGTGCACCCTTCCTCCTCTACACACCGCGTGCGCTTCTCCTCTTCACGAACATTCGCTAGCTGTATAATGTAGCGCGCATGCGCCGTCACGCTTCGAGAACATCGGCAGCTGACGTGCGCGCATGCGCCGTCGCGCTTCGAAAACATCGGCAGCTGACGCGCGCGCATGCGCCGTTGCGCTTGGATAGTCAAATACATGGCGTCGCGACACTCGCTGAAACGCGCAACGCACGACTACTGCAAACACCACCAGCCGACCACCATTCGCGGAACCCGCATCGACCACGTCTTCGCAAATTTCGACCTACGACCGCTGCAACCCAACCCACTCTTCACTTTACCGACCAAAAAGCCATCGTGCTCAAAGTTCGTCGCAATAAATAAACACCGCCCTTTCGCATACGTGTCGTACGTGTTCACTCATTTAACACCCCTCCTACAACCACGTTAACCAATTTAGCCAGCGACCCAAGTAAGTCGCAATTTAACACCCCATTTCACAACCACGTTAACCACTTTAGCCATCGACCCAAGTAAGTCGCACTTTAACACCCCGTTAACCAATTATATGCTCCGCATCCTCCTCAGTGTTCCCCCGAGGGAAGCTGCGGGCAATTTTTTTCTTGCCACGCAAAACTGCTCGACCTCATCCAATGTAGCTTACGCTACAAAAATAGCCAGGTACATTTCAGCACAAGATAACCTAAGGATTCTGAGGTTATTTGCCAAATTTCACCCTCTCCAACTACAATAAAAGGGTTGCGTAAATAAAGTGCTTCTTGTTGATGATTAGTTGAACAGATGATTTGCACTAATATAAAGCAGTTAGAAGCTCCTAGAGCCTAAGGTTTTCTACAATTTTTTACGAAAATTACGTGGACCACCTCGTATATGGAATGACGTTGGATAACTCGTAATGCGGTTCACTCTGTTTTCCGTCTTGCATTCACCATCTTTTGTGCAACTACCTAAATCATGGTAAACTAGGCTCCCACGAAATGTTTGCTTTACAAAATTCTTCATTTTCGCCAAGAGCAGATTTCCAAATGCGACGTAATCGCATTAACACACAGATTATCGAGTAGCAGCACAATCGAGCTCAGCGTCGCACTTAGTGGGAGGGCGGGAGAAAGAGGGATCATGCATGTTCGAAAATTATACGGGATTACGACGGCACCCACATAAGAGCCACACTTCTGAGCCCATGTTCATGTGTTCTACGAATGTCTTTTCTTATACTCCGCTTTCTACATCAAGTGCAACACTATCAATGCTATAGCGAGAATATTCTCAATGAATGCGTTCGCACTAAGAACTAGTACGATTATTTTTGCATTTGAGACATGATTTAATTTTTTTCTTTATGCTTTGTGCGTCAGAGATAAAAAATCCTCATTATACAAAACTAGGAGTGGGCTTCCTAATTCACAGAAACATAGCTGGCAACATAGAGGAATACTATAGCATTAATGAAAGGGTGGTAGGTATCGTAATTAAACTGAATAAGAGATACAAGATGAAGGTGGTACAGGCTTACGCACCTACATCCAGCCATGATGATGCTTCAGTTGAAAGCTTCTATGAAGACGTGGAATCGGCAATGAGTAAGGTAAAAACACAGTATACAATACTGATGGGAGACTTTAATGCAAAGGTAGGGAAGAAGCAGGCTGGAGACCAGGCAGTAGGAGATTATGGCATCGGTACTAGAAACGCCAGAGGAGAGCTACTAGTAGAATCCACAGAACGCAATAATTTACGGATTTTAAATACCTTCTACCGAAAACGAAGAAACCGCAAGTGGACATGGAGGAGCCCTAATGGTGAAAATAAGAACGAAATAGACTTTATAATGAGTGCACACCCAGGCATCGTGCAGGATGTGGAAGTGGTTGGCAAGGTACGATGCAGTGACCATAGAATGGTACGGTCTCGATTTCGCCTAGATTTGAGCCAGGAACGACAGAGACTGATACGCAAAAAGCCAATCAATGAGCTAGCACTGAGAGGGAAAGTAGAGGAATTCAGTCTCACTTCAGAACAGGTACTCGGCTCTTAGCGAGGAAACCAACCTTAGCATAGATACAATGAATGATAATCTGACGAGTATCATTACGGAGTGTGCAGTAGAAGTTGGAGGCAGGGTAGTTAGACAGGACACTGGCAAGCTTTCCCAGGAAACGAAGAATCTCATTAAGAAGCGTCAAATCATGAAAGTCTCAAGTACAACAGACAAAATAGAACTAACAGAGCTTTCGAAGTTGATTGACAGGCGTAAGGTATCCGATGTAAGAAGGTATAACATGAAGAGAATTGAACACGCTCTGAAAAACGGAGGAAGTGTCAAAGCAGTGAAGAGGAAACTTGGGATAGGCAAAAATCGGATGTATGCACTAAGGGACAAAGAAGGCAAAATAACTACCAATATAGATAGGATAGTTAAAATAGCGGAGGAGTTTTACAGAGATCTGTACAGTAGCCGAGACAACCACGACCTTAATGCTATAAGAACTAGCAGTAACCCAGATGACACCCCACCAGTAATGATAGAAGAAGTCAGAAAAGCTTTGGAGAGCATGCAAAGAGGCAAAGCCGCTGGTCAGGATCAGGTAACATCAGATCTGCTGAAAGATGCAGGACAGATTGTTACAAAAACTAGCCACTCTGTTTATGAAGTGTCTCCTGAAGGGAAGAGTACCAGAGTCTTGGAAGAACGCTAACATCATCTTAATACATAAGACAGGAGATGACAAGAACTTGAAGAATTACAGGCTGATTAGCTTGCTCTCTGTAGTATACAAGCTATTTAGAAAGGTAATTGCTAACAGAGTAAAGATAACATTAGAATTCAATCAACCAAAGGAACAAGCAGGATTTCGAACAGGCTACTCAACAATCGACCACATTCATACTATCAATCAGGTAATAGAGAAATGCTCAGAGTATAACCAACCGCTATACATAGCCTTCATAGATTACGAGAAGGCTTTCGATTCAGTAGAAATATCAGCCGTCATGCAGACACTGCAGAATCAGGGCGTCGATAAAGCATATATAAACATCCTGGAAGAAATCTACAGGGGATCAACTGCTACCATAGTGCTTCATAAAGAAAGCAACAGAATACCAATCAAGAAGGGTGTAAGGCAGGGGACACAGTCTCCCCAATGCTATTTACCACGTGCTTACAGGAGGTTTTCAGAAGCCTAGAATGGGAACAGTTAGGGATAAGAGTTAATGGAGAGTACCTTAGTAACCTGCGCTTCGCCGATGACATTGCATTGCTGAGTAACTCAGGGGACGAATTGCAACTCATGATTACGGAGTTAGACAAGGAGAGCAGAAAGGTGGGTCTTAAAATGAATCTGCAGAAAACGAAAGTAGTGTACAACAACCTCGGAAAAGAGCAGCGCTTCGAGATAGGTAATAGTGCACTTCAAGTTGTAAAAGACTATGTCTACTTAGGGCAGGTAATAACTGCGGAGCCGAACCACGAGATTAAAGTGACTAGAAGAATAAGAATGGGGTGGAGCACATTTGGCAAGCACACTCAAATAATGACAGGTAGATTGCCACTATCCCTCAAGAGGAAGGCATATAACAGCTGTATCTTGCCGGTACTTAGCTACGGAGCAGAAACCTGGAGACTTACAAAGAAGGTTCAGCTTAAATTGAGGACGACGCAGCGAGCAATGGAAAGAAAAATGGTAGGTGTAACCTTAAGAGACAAGAAGAGAGCAGAGTGGATTAGGGAACAAACGGGGGTTAAGGATATCATAGCTGAAATCAAGAAGAAGAAATGGACATGGGCCGGGCATGTAGCGCGTAGACAGGATAACCGCTGGTCGTTAAGGGTAACTGACTGGATTCCCAGAGAAGGCAAGCGGGTTAGGGGGAGACGGAAGGTTAGGTGGGCAGATGAGATTAAGAAGTTTGCGGGTATAAATTGGCAGCAGCAGGCACAGGACCGGGTTAACTGGCAAAACATGGGAGATGCCTTTGTCCTGCAGTGGACGTAGTCACGCTGATGATGATGATGATGATGATGATGATGATGATGATGATGATGATACAGCTTGTCTTGCTTCTTATTTCTTGATGTTTTACCTGTAGCGTTTCGTAACGCTCTGCAGGCAAGTTTGTGCTCGTCTCACACGATCGTTTACAACAATGAAAGTCAAGCACGAGACACACGAACTTACACGTATTCCTGGCCAAACTTCTCACATACCTTTCACAGCATTGCACCTGTTGAATAAAACGAAGTATACGTACGTCTGTCAGCATTGGCGTACACACGAGGGGACACGGCTAGCACACGCCCCTTAGTCGGTGCGCGAAGTCTGTCCCACACTATAGTATAGTGCCTAGAATGTGCACCCATTCAATGCATTGATAGAGAGGGGGGGGGGGTGCTGCTATTAACCATTGACTTCCTTTCGAAGGGGAACCCTCCACACGTGTATATTTGCCAGACGACGCCAGTTATGCTAAGATTATCAATGAGAGTTACGTAGCACCCTGGGGTCACTCAGGGGTGCTCATAAAGTAAGATATATGTTCTAAACATGCAGTGGCTGCAAAAGGTATAAATGTTTGCTATTTTTACTCATTGTATAGATTATCAAGCTCATGTTGCGTAAATGGTGCACCTATATAAACCTTTACATGTTATCCAAGAATTATTTCTTTTCTGCTAGATCAGCTGTCATTCACTGGAAAATACAAAATACACTTCAATGGGTGATTTTCGAATGTACGATGAACACTCAAAAAAAAAGGCTGATGTATTACTAATATGCAAGTGTATTTATTACGCGCGTAGATACATGTGTCAACGAAAATAGTGTACTAAAAATCACGTGTTGCAATACTTTTGTCTTCCCTCTTCCTTGAGTGCCATATGATTTTATTTTAAAAGATTCATTGCAGAGTATTATGCCTGCGGAAATGACGAGACGTCTCAGGATGCAGCCGATCGGTAAATATATGGAGCGCTTTTGAGAAGTGGTTCTATACGAAAAGGGTTGTTTTTTTATTCATTTTTTTTTTGCTTGCAAGCACGAGTATGCCGGCATTTCTAAAGAAATCGGAACGCATAACTTTTCTGGGAGCCCCGCCGTGGTAGTCTAGTGGCTAAGGTACTCGGCTGCTGACACGCATGTCGCGGGTTCGGATCACGGCTGCGGCGGCTGTATTTCCAATGGAGGCGGAAATGTTGTAGGCCCATGTGCTCAGATTTGGGTGCACGCTGAAGAACCCCAGGTGGTTGAAATTTCCGGTGCCCTCCACTACGGCGTCTCTCATAATCATATGATGGTTTTGGGACGTTAAACCCGACATATCAATCAAATCAATCAACTTTTCTGAGAGCGAAACAGTTACAGAATCCAGTTTTCTTTTATGCTTCTTATATATCAGCAGGAATACACCTACTTGCTCTGGAAAGTTGTAAACTTTCTTTTTATCGACTTACAGGCACCGTCAACAAGTTCCCCATGTAGGTTGCCGCCACGGTTTCTAAAAAAATTGGTATATCCTACCTTAACAATCGACGTTATGCAAAGCATGCGTAGGGAAGGTGACCATGTTGCAATTTTTATATCGCGACACGTCATGAAATGACGCTAAATATATATACAAATCTTGCACGCGCAGACACAAGTTGCAGATGTTTGTATAATCAGCTTTTTGCACTTGCCCAATGATGTCAACGGGGACATTAGTATTAGCAACACCAGAAGCGACAAGCTGATATGAATCGCTGGTGCTCACGAGAATGGTACCCCTGAACGCTCTTACATAAATGGATTTCAGCTCATGGCACCTAACTACAATAGACGTTAACCCGACAACATGACTGTATCGTAGGATTACACACGTAATCATGATATAATTGGACCGCCAGCACGGGAATCACAATTAACGTTTCACTAACATAGGGTCTCTTTAAAAAATAGTTCTGAGACCTGGCGTGGCTTTATGGTAGAATGCTTGGGTTCGATTTCTGCTGAGACCTTGACATTTATTCTTTGAATTCGTCAGATCAACGTTGCCGATGTCAAGTTTTTCTTAACGCTCACCTGTTGAAACTGCTCCTATGTGTTCTCGTCGTTGCTGGGTAGATTCCAAGTGTCGATCACCTGGGGCACATACACGCATACCAGTGGCAAATACCCGACCGCAGGTTTGTGCCACTCTCAAGTGGAAGGTATTATGAAAGTATTTATGTCTTGACTATCGCATCATATTCATGAAATAATCTTATCCTCCTATACAAACTTTGGTTCACGCAATCACGAGAGCAGCCAGACTTAACCGGATAGATAGATAGATAGATAGATAGATAGATAGATAGATAGATAGATAGATAGATAGATAGATAGATAGATAGATAGATAGATAGATAGATAGATAGATAGATAGATAGATAGATAGATAGATAGATAGATAGATAGATAGATAGATAGATAGATAGATAGATAGATAGATAGATAGATGGATGGATGGATGGATGGATGGATGGATGGATGGATGGATGGATGGATGGATGGATGGATGGATGGATGGATGGATGGATAGATAGATAGATAGATAGATAGATAGATAGATAGATAGATAGATAGATAGATAGATAGATAGATAGATAGATAGATAGATAGATAGATAGATAGATAGATAGATAGATAGATAGATAGATAGATAGATAGATAGATAGATAGATAGATAGATAGATAGATAGATAGATAGATAGATAGATAGATAGATAGATAGATAGATAGATAGATAGATAGATAGATAGATAGATAGATAGATAGATAGATAGATAGATAGATAGATAGATAGATAGATAGATAGATAGATAGATAGATAGATAGATAGATAGATAGATAGATAGATAGATAGATAGATAGATAGATAGATAGATAGATAGATAGACGCCAAAGGTGTTTACAGTACACAAAAAAATGCTTCGCATCGAAAACATTCTTCCGTGCTAATATCAGCACTGTTTTTTTCATGTGGCCATTCTCATGGGCATCGAAGTCAGGTTATTCTTCCTTGACCATACAGGCTTACTCTGAAATTCTTGGCAATTAGAAGATTTGTGAACGTTCATCGAAAATGTGGATGTAGACGTGCGATCTGTGTGACCAGAGTGGACTGTGAGCATCGAACTATTGGTACGAATGCCAAACTATTGACCAACAGTCGGTTCAGAGCTAACGGTTTCTCATTGTCTTTTGTGGTACTTTTGTATTTGGTCGGGTATGGGAAATCTGAACAGTCTTCATATGCAAAGCTAGAAATATTAAAAAAAACTCCTGTCTCCTTTGACGCGGCACCACATGCATGTAATTCGCACGGTATGTTAGCGTCCTTCCTTTCACAATTTCGAGCCTCACAGGCATGAAAAAACTCAAAGAAACGCGCAAAATACTAGCAGCTTCACTACGAATAGATGCACATTACTAAAGACGTGGTGGGGAACACTGGTTCTGCGAATGCGTGACGAACGCGCAACTTTTCGGCGTACCGGAAACATTTGCCACTTAATGACAACGCCCCATTTGCTGACGTAGTGTTAGTGGAAAGGATTTATTACTCAGCCTTCCTTTTTTACGGTTGGTGTTTGTAAGGCGCAGCGACTAGACTTCTCTTGTGAGGCAAACTATGAAGCGTGGAGATATAATCCGTGCCTGTTTTATCCGTTTCATTATGTTTAATTGCGCCACATTCGGCGAATGTTTGAACTCACACAAAACAACTTGATTTTCCATTCAATATATGCAGCTACCACCAAAAAAAAA
Source organism: Rhipicephalus microplus (assembly GCF_043290135.1). Lineage (NCBI taxonomy): Eukaryota > Metazoa > Arthropoda > Arachnida > Ixodida > Ixodidae > Rhipicephalus > Rhipicephalus microplus. Next base: position 239,292,133 of record NC_134702.1, read on the forward strand.
CACCTTTGACAATATTGATGCATTGAAAATGCTTAGTTTGAAGCACTGATGGATCAAGTTAGTGAGCACAAATCGATACAAGACACAATATGCATCTACTAACGTGCAACATTCGTTGGTAGTTAGCGTCTAAACGAAGAAAAAAAAAGCGAGTTTCTTGGGAAATGGGCACCATAAAAATTAGCTAGATTCAATGCTGTCTTGTAAGTTCCCCAATAAAGCTAAAAGAATTTTCTCTTCATAGAATCACAGAAAGGGGCCTGCTGCTTTATTATATAGAAGTTCAGAGTATCAGCTTGTATAGTTTTGTCGTTTGATCGGTAATGCATGACCAAGTACAGCCATACACTGCCCCATTGATACAATAATAATCATCAAGTTTTCGCCAGATCACTAAGCAACTTTGCATGAAAAATAGGTTTACTGTAGGTAACATAGCCACTAAATAATATGTTTCTGTTATATAAATAAAAAACAAGTATTCCTGCACCAGCGTTTTATGTTTTGCCCATTTTTATTGAACCTAAATAAATTGCTAATTAGTTTATGTACAATATCTCTTTATAAAAAACTTGAATGACACTTTGTCTGAAGGCACAGGTAATTCCACTTTTTCAAGATGAATAGTTTCGCCGTACTCACATCGCAGTACAACGGAGGCTTGTACAGCGAAAATACTTTTGTTGCTCACACTATTTTCATTGCTACCAGGTAACGCTTCCGACCAGGCAAAAAATAAAATGTCATTGAAAAGGAGGGATAATAAACTTTCTGAAGTAGCTCAATTCAGTTTTCTTTGTGAAGCGCAGCGAGCCCAGTGCATCCGCAAACAATGCGTAAACGGCCAGAGGCTGGTCGCGGCCGGAGTGGGACCAGCACCTTAACCACATATAAAAAAGGGTACATGATAGCAAAATTTTTTATTTTTTTGTTTTATTACGTACAAAATACTTTCTACAAAATAATTGATTACATTGTGGCATTTATGAGCTGTTCTTATTCATTGATTCAGAAGGGTATGCCGCAACCCCTTTGTACGACGCGGTTATGAGTTGCGGGAGAACTGCCGCTCTAATTTTGATAGCTGCCATGGTGAGATCAACCCTAGCAGCCCTCATGGATTGACTCAATGTGAACAGTATAACCAGAGGTGGTTTATGGGGAGTCAGAGCTGCTACCAAATCAAGAACTGTGGCCATCGTGAGATAAGCCGTTGTGAGATATGTCCGTGTGAGGGCCAGCGTGAGTGCCGTGTTGCGAGATACTGTGAGAGCCATGGTGCAAATCGCTGTGAGAGCCCTGGGGCAATTGACCGTGAGAGCCATGGTGTCCATGGTGTATTCCGTCGATACTACACAAGATGGTAGACAGGTCGCTAGAACATCCACCATGCATCTTCACGCCCAAAAGTCGACCAGAGTCGGGTTCGACGCACCAGTGGTCAGTGGTGTTGCATTGCACTGGGTTGTACTTTCCAGAGGTGGTGTTGCAGTGTGGTTCCGATCCTCGCTTCGAAGCTGGGAACACGTTACCATGTAATGTAAATTATTACATTGAAATAATGCTTCATAAAAGTATATTGCAGCTGAATGCAAAGTGTTTCTTTGAATTTGTTCCTTGTGACGTTTTCTCTACGTTATCGCTTTTATTGTCTTGCAAAAAACAAGCGCATCCCGATTATTAATAAATGAAGATTGTCCTCGATAATGCTAGTTCTTCGGAGATGTGTTTCACATAGAAGGCGCCTTTTATGCGAAACAGGTAAGCTCGAACACATTAAAAGAACTAGTGACCCAAAAAAAGAAATGTCGGAAATACGAAATCCGGCTATACATTCCGACATTCAGACAATTGTTGATGTCGTGAACAAAGGCCATAACCGTTAATCCTGATCAACGTGCAGTTGGTCTATGATTACCGTATGGTTGTAATAGCCATCTTGAAACAGCTTGCGGCCTTTCGCATACGCGTTTGCTAAAGAATAAATCATCACGACTACAAAGAAAAAACTAAATGCCAAGGTGTGTGATCTGTCTTTTATGCCAACTGCTGTCCTGCAAGAAGAGGTATGTAGAACTGTCTCTGGCAGATATATTATTGACTGTGACGAGAAAAACGAATTGTCTTTATTTTAAGGATCTATAACCTGCCCTCTCATATTGAAGCTTGCGTATGTTGACAATGGCCTTTAGAAATCAATGCCGACGAGAGAAAGTTTGAGTTGTTGTCGAGTGAACCGCGGAAACGCTTCTGCGGTAAAGAAAAGTGGATGACATCTATATGCAACGCATTTATCTCTTGTATACTCAATCTGACTGATGTAAACTGATAATTTTTTGCTGCTTCTTTAATCTACTGGAGGCAGAATCTACTCCAGTGAACGCCATAATTTGAGCAAGCCACTCAGTGGCATAACAGCCATAGTGAAGGAAAGCTAACAAGGATGCAGTCAGCAGTTGGCGCAACCTTTGCAGTAAAGATAGCATTTTCTTACCTGGTGTGTGTTCCCACTCATGGTATGCCACAACGCAGTTGCACAATCTGAGGCTCCTCGACGGATCCTTGATCTGACCGAACTCTTTGTCGTAGCAGGCACAAAATCATCTTCCCCGGATGGTTTCACCGAAGCACTGTATTGGCTTGTAGTTTCCGTGCTCGTCACATTCGGGGACCAGTAGACCAGTCAGGTTTCCCGTGGCGCTCTGCTCATTGCGACGACGACGCTGGCAGTCTGTCTCACCCATCGGAGCTACGTAAGGTCAATGAATGGGTAGCCTCATGTAGCTGCCCACAGCTTTCACTGCTCACCCTACCATGAGTCAGCTGATTCTACTAAAGACGATTGTGTTTCTTGGGGACCTTCGACGCTAAAATTTTGGTCTGTCTGTCTGTCTGTCTGTCTGTCTGTCTGTCAGTCAGCCAGTCTGTACACTTGTCTGTTTTTTCGCCCTTAACGGTACTTTAAACTGCACCAAAGTTGCGAAACGATATTCCAAGCGGCTGACCCCATCCACAGCACCTGCCAATATTGCTCAAGATTCAGCACTCATAGTTGTGCGACTGTCAATTAAAAAGCAATCATTGCGCATATCTGAGGCACCATGATAACATGTCAAGTTTCTGTATGTGTGTCTCTTACTAGAAAACGCATACATAAGTAATTCTAAGGACCTTGGCGTTTATCACGTTGTGCTGACCATGCAAAGCTTGCACGAAAAGGCAAGTGTTTCTAACGCTTTGCTAAGACGACATGGTGGTGGTACCTACCTATCACCTTGCGTTCTACACCTTATCAACTCCGACACGAGCGCGCAGAGCACACGTGCTTCATTTTCAAAGATAACTGCCAGATAGCACTCATGCCTCACGTGTGACGTGACTTGATGCGCTCGTTCGCCTACGCTGCATGCTCGAGGCACTCTAACGCAGCGTCTCCAGAATGCTATTCACCGATTTACTTGCGAAGAACATCAAATGAACGTTTTGTTTACTCTCTCCAGACGCAAGGCTATCATCTTTCGAGGACATTTGCAATGTAACATGCCGATACGCGGCCATTTTTTTTACCCCTGACAACTTCTGAATTTTCGACACTTCATCGAGCTTTGTCGCCTTCCTTGCTTGTGTTACCAATCTCACAATACCTATTCTATTGTTCTTACTGCTCACCTGATTCCTGTTCGGCACATTACGTGATCAACACAAATACATTGCATGCACTCGGTGTCACCTGGGTATCTGCAACCCCTGTTTATGCTTTGACCCAATCTGCTCTCCTCAATTGCTTTAGAGTCAGTCCTATCACTTAATATTGCATAGCTCATGGCATGATTTTTATATTTTTGATTTTCTTTATGTTTTATTTGTTTACAGTGGTATGAGCGAAAAGCTATAACGCGACGCAATGAATCACCTCACAGAAAACTTGAGTGTAAATTGTGATTATCTCCACATAAATACTTTGTTCCTAAAGTGTACTCATCATTTTCCCATTTATCTTCATTGGTGTTTTTTGTGTGTGTGGTTATCCTCTATAAGTAGAACAATCGCACACAGCACTCAGTTGTGAAAAGATTAGAGTCAGGAGTCTCGTGAGATATGAGGTTCAGTTTACGCATGTATTACTACGTGACAGGATTGAGAAATCGCACCAGGCGTCACATTATGCACGCTGAATAAGAAGGTAGATTTGAATCTGCATACTAGTTATCAAGAGCTCAGTCATCTTTTGTCAGCACGATGAAGAAAAACAGCATTTAAAAAGTGACTGCCTGTACCACATTATATACATAGATGAAGCAGTAAAGTTTTGAACCTTTGTAAACGCCATGCATCGACAAATACGCGCTTAAAAGGTGTGCAGGATAGATTTAATCTGTAACTTTCTTGCTTATTAATTGCACGTAATATGCTGTACCTGAGTGTAACCAGGTTTTAGCCTTAATGTGCAAAATTGTAACACATGCCCTCCTTACGTCTTTCGTGGCGCTATGAGGAATAATGTGTTGTTTGGTCAGACAGGAAACAGTGACGGGAAATCTCTGTCTCATTATTGTTAAGCTCTGCACTTTAACGTTTCAAAATGTCAGAAGGTGCGCTGTAGTGACCACGTGCAGTTTTCACCTTGCCTTAACTATACAAATCGCATGTATTCGAAGTATACTTAGTGCATAGCACATAGTGAACAAGTGTAAAGATCTGCAAAAAAAAAACCTGTTCAAGATAACGCTTTACAAATGATAACGTGAGATTCAAGCCCCATAATTGATGGTCAGATAATTTTCACAATATTATAATAAAGTTAAGTATGTGCTTTCGTTTCTTCCTAAAAGAATGCTTGATTATTTCATTCCAAATATCACATATTACACTAAAATAGCAGATACATTATGTGTCAAATAAATCTTGTTTAATTTACAAAGCAAGACATTATATTATGTTGTCGTTCGCAGCACTAAACGTAAAATAGGGAGACCAACGTTAAAGAGCTAACCATGCTTCAGTTAAAAAAAGAACATCGCAAAATTTTACTCGTATCCTTCATGTATTTCAGTACAGCATGTTAGGTGAAAGTCTTACATGAATCTATTACAATCAGTTTTTGCCAGCGGTAATTAATATCATGGCACCGCATTCAAAACAATCTTCATTATTAAAATCACAGAGTGTCTTTGAGGGGAAAAATGAATGATTGCACCTGGGTGGACTCAAGTGATCATGTGTTTTGTTTTGCGTCCCTCGTGTACAACCTAAAGGACGAGGGACTATTGGTCAGCTGCCAACTGGTAATGAGCTCACGTACTACGTGAGGCCATACACGCTCATAAAAAGTGTGCCACACTCGCCGCCATGTCTACTGGTGGCGCTAACTGACACTCCCACGTTTAAATTCACATATATACCCAATAAAGTAGCTGCGGTATAGTTGCCGTGGTAGCTCAGGGGTAGACCATCTAACGCGTTATTCGAAGGTCGCTGGGTCGACTCCTGCACCCGGCAAGTTATCTTTGCACCAACTTTTTTTCTTATTTACATTACAATTCGTACTAATACCTTCTCATATATACTTTGCTTGGCATCTTTGTCGGTTAGATCTCATTAATATTGTGTCAAAACACGCAACCGCAAACACCACAATACACACGTCTTTCCCATATATATATATATATATATATAGATATATATATATATATATATATATATATATATATATATATATATATATATATATATATAAACCCCCCATATCACTCAATTATATATATACATGTGAGTTTTGCGTGGAATGAACCAGTCTTCATCAATTCGTCCTCCGAGAGCTGTCAAACAACATGACACGTGCAGCGCTTCAAGGTTAAACTTCGTCGAGGCTCCCGATGTCCTTCGCTACAGTATGAAGACGAAGCTGAAGGATTTCGAATCGCGTTAAAGCACAACATATGCTAGCGGGTCACCGTTCCCCTAATGAAACAAAGTTTCACGGCCAGTTTCATTGAATCGAGAACCATTGCACTGTGATCAACTAGTTTCATGACAGAATTGGCCGTAAATTTCTATGTAGTCATTACTGACATACAGCAATTCTTTTGGCGTAATCCTGCTAATGCATTTCTAGGTATATTACCGCTAGCATGTCTACAATTCTTAACAACAGTTTTCGATACGTAACCTGACATTGCGAGAAAAAATGCATGGAAAAAGTTGTAGCAATTAGCGTTTTGCAGTTAAGCTGCCCTGTAAAAAAAACGCGTAACAACAAGAGCAATGATTGCAGCCAATTATGCTTGGAGATTAACATTGAATTCATTCCTAAAGTCTTGCAGTTCTCGTGCCAATTGCACACAGTATTTTTTCTAGTGAACAACAGTTTATAACTAAAACAGCAAAAAACTCACCGCCAACGTGAAGAAGTTGATCTGATTCATTCTTGAAAATATGATTTCTGCAAAAAATGAACACACATTTGTGTATATTATGAGTTGTTTCTGTTCTTTTATATTAACCAACGCAGAAAACTTCATGAGCCCGCTTTGCTTAGTGAACCTCACCAAAATAAGCTAGCTACGCGTCTAGGTGACCATACACACTTGAATAAGTAAACATAAACTTTCTTCAAGATCTGCAGTGAAAATTTGTTTATACAAAACCTAGCTATATGCCAGCGACCAAGGCTTGCTATGTTCCAGTGACGCTGCTACTATATCATTGCGCGGGTGAATGCAACTTTCTATACACCTATCTAAAAGACTGCGTGTTACATAATAATGGTATAGCGTTAAAGAGCTTCGTTCACCGAAACTTCAATGTTGCGGTCAGCGCCATCATCTGTGAGCAAAAAAGCCGAGGTGTCGTTGACAATATACTTCGAGAGGGGGACCATGAAGAAATAACAACAAAAATTTGGTACAAATGGGGACCGCACCTAAGACTTCCGCGCCACAAGTAGGTGTTCTACCTGAGGACCACGCCTGTTTGAAACTGCATCAAATATAATTTCTATCGAATGTCACGCATTGTGATGAATGCCCTCAAAGGATGTACTCTTCTGTGCAAGTGCACAAATCTCATCTGGCTCAATAACATGTGAATTGTGTAAAAAGTAAATGATTTAAAGACGCAGCACTAGGACAATTAATTATTATTATCTGAAACAGCATCAATAAAGTGTGGACGACCACTTGTCGCATTACAGATGTGTAGTGGCTACTTCGAGAATATGAGAACGAAAGAATAATAGCATAGTGGACACTTCCCAACGGAATTTGCAGTAGGCATTTTAGCTTTGCCTGAAACGGCCACTTGTGCGTGCACAAACATTCCTTTCTCTGCAGCACGGAAGAGGTAAACACTGAGAAGTAGGGTAAGGCAAGTACATTAGATGATGATTTCAAAGCGGACCGATTACGTTTGCATGTTCTACTTTTAAAGGCGATGCTGAAGCTTCATCTCAGTTTAGAACACTTGGCTTGAGAAAATCAGCAGAAGTCGTAACTTGCTAATAACATGTAGGCAAACGAGGGACACAAAGTTTTTAAAGCTCAAGAGCAAGTGCTTTTGCCCTGCGTCCCCAGGATTCCGGCTCACGAGCAGGAGGCACGCTTTCCCGCATAATAGGGGCGGGGCTCCACGTCACTCTATGGGACCGGAGAGCAAAACAATAATAACTCCTCTCTCTTTCTGATTTTCTCATTGCTTTCACGCTTTCAAGTAGCTACTGTATGAAACTTTCTTTTGCCGGAATTACAGTATCATGGTTTCAACAGTGCGCGTTCCCCAGCTTATTAAAAGATAATGCACAGCGCCAATGGGCACTCTCAGAAATATCAGCTATTTCACCGCACTTGAATCGCTACCGTGGAGACGTGCTTGAAGATATTTAATTGCTTTTCTAGGATTTAGGTACTGGCATACGTCTAGTTTACGATGGTATAGAGCGTGCTTGAATCGCGTGTTAAAAAAAAAAGTTCTCTGGCCAGTTTCGTTCAGGGTGCGACGGCTGGATGGATGGGTGGATTTATATGGCTGTACCCTATAGATCGGGTGGTGGCTAACGCCACCAAGCCGTAATACTTCGTGAACCAAAAACTACATTCATTTTTTTTCCTTTAAATATTGAGGTTGGGGACTCATACTTTGCAGTGAAGAGTTTAATTTTCACTCGTGCCTTGACTTTAGCCACCAATCAGATGACCTCCTTCTAGTTAAGTCTACTTGCTTAAAGTCTATTTTGCCCTCCCGGTCCCTAAACCCCAGTGCTTTGAAAAACTATGCGCCATCATCCTGAACTATAGGGTGAAGCCCTTTACAGAACATTATCGAGTGTTCGGCAGTTTCTTCTTCCTCTCCACACGCACTGCATACTGTGTCTACCCCTTCGTATTTGGCCCGATATGTCTTGGTTCGCAGTACTCCCGTCCTTGCCTCAAACAGTAGAGAACTACCCCGAGTATTATCACAGATCCTTTCCCTGGCAATTTCCTGCTTAAAAGTTCGATAGATCTCCAGTGCGGACTTCTTAATCATGCCCATTTTCCACATGTCAGTCTGCGTTTCCTTCACTTTCTTCTTAACCGATAGTTCTTTTTGGTTTGGCCACCTGCTGTTTTCTAAGTATTTACCAGTCAACTTCCTGGTTCGCTTCCTCCATTTTGTATCGACATTTTTCATGTACAAGTAGCTGAAAACCTTCGTAGCTCAACGCTCCTCCTTCATTTCTCTCAATCGCTTCTCAAATTTTATCTTGCTGCTAGCTTCCCTGCCCTCAAATGATGTCCATCCCATATCAGCTTGTACTCCCTCATTTGGTGTATTCCCGTGAGCTCCTAAAGAGTCTACCTATTCCACGTTGCTTAATTTCTAATCTTGCTTGAACTTCTGATCTCATGCACAAGACCACATTGCCGAACGTCAGCCCAGGAACCATGACCCCTTTCCACATTCCTCTCACAACATCACACCTATTGTAATTCCACAGTGCCCTATTTTTCATCACTGCTGCATTCCTGTTACCTTTAGTCGTCACGTATATTTCGTGTTCCCTCAGGTACTCGGTCCCATTGCTTATCCATACGCCCAGATATTTTTATTTATCTGTTACCTCTAGCGTGACCTCCTGTAACCTAAGCTCACTACCTTCGTTGTCATTGAAAATCATGACTGCTGATTTTTCCTAACTGAATCTAAAATCTAACCTATCTCCCTCATTACCGCAGATGTTCATCAATCTCTGCAAATCTTCCTTGTTGTTGGCCATTAGCATTATATCATCTGCGTACATTAATGCTGGTAGTGCCTGATCAATAAGTTTTCCTTGTTTGACTAAAGAGAGGTTGAAGCTCAGCCCACTTTCCTCTAATTTTGCCTCTAATCCTTGTAGGTACATCATGAATAATAAGGGTGACATGGGGCACCCCTGCTTAAGCCCCCGTTTTACCTCTGCAGACTTGGATACCTGTTTTTCCCACTTTATAACTACCTTGTTACCTTTATAGATACCCTTTAAAAGATTAGTGATTACATGTTCCACGCCTAATGTGTCCAGTATTCCCCACAATTCCTCTTGAACCATGCTATCGTACGCTCCCTTGATATCCAAGAATGCTAGCCACAAAGGCCTGTGTTCCTTTTCTGCTATTTCGATGCACTGCGTCAGTGAGAACAGATTGTCTTCCAACCTCCTGTGTTTCCGAAACCCATTCTGCAGTTCCCCCAGCACCCCCTCATCTTGTATCCATGCCTGCAGTCTTTCCTTTATAATCTGCATCGCCAGCCTGTAGACCACTGATGTCACTGTTATAGGACGGTAGTTGTTTATGTCAGCTTTGTCCCCCTTTCCTTTATAGATCATGCTCATCCTGCTAAGTTTCCATCCATCGGGAACTTCACCATCGATTATTATTTTGCTCAATGCCTCTCTCAAAGCTTGCTTAGACTTCGGACCTAATGTCTTTATCAGCCTAATTGGAATGCCATCTGGGCCTGTTGATGTACTACTAGGAACCCTTTTTTCAGCCCTTCCCCACTCTCGTTGTGAAAATGGAGCCATTGCACCACTTGATTCGTCATTGTCTATAGTGGTGCATAAAGTACTTCTTTGTTGAAAATTTTCTGTCACCCTTGTTCTTATATATTCAATATCTTCGTCCCCTTCTAGCCTGGCACCTTGGGCTGAAATTATAAAACTCTGCTCTAGGCTCGTCTCATTTCTTAGGGAGTTTAGATGGTTCCAAAATTTCGCAGCTGCCTTTCTATCTTCTTTATATACTTATGCCAGCCACTAAGCTCCCTTTCTTCTAATTTTTTCATTGATCAGAAGGGATGCAGCCCTTCTACAGCTTAGAAAGGTTTCCCATTTTCTTTCAACATCATCTGTCGGTTCACCCCGCAGCTAAGCATGTCTGTGTTCCCTAGAGGCTTCCTGACGTTTCGCTATGGCTCTCTTAACTTCCTCATCCCACCAACTTTTGGGTTTGTGTCTTCTTTTCCGGGGTGACTTGTTACGCGACTTAGCAAGCTCTAGCTCAAAGAGTCTAATTAGATTCGTGTATATCCACACTGTCTTATTATCTTCCGTGATTACTTTCTCAATTTGTTTATGGCTATTTCAATTTGCCTTTCTGAATAAAAATTTTCCTGTAGTTGCTCATCTTGTCTCCTTCCCACTTTCACTGCTCTTCCAAAACTTAGCTTGATAATGCTAAGCTTGATGTCCGTCATTCCCTCGTAGCTCCATCTAGCGTTGAGATGGTGCACTCTACAGCGCCACGTAAAAATTGAAATAGTATGCGCGCGAAAAGAGGGGATTCCTGTGGAAGGCACTTTTAATTGATTGATATGTGGGGTTTAACGTCCCAAAACCACTCTATGATTATGAGAGACGCCGTAGTGGAGGGCTCCGGAAATTTAGACCACCTGGGGTTCTTTAACGTGCACCCAAATCTCAGCACACGGGCCTACAACATTTGCGCCTCCATCGGAAATGCAGCCGCCGCAGCCGGGATTCGAACCCGCGCCCTGCAGGTCAGCAGCCGAGTACCTTAGCCACTAGACCACCGCGGCGGGGCGGAAGGCACTTTTATGACCCCGCAAAAGAATATTTAGGGTTCATTGAGGTAAATATCTGTAGTTATAACACATCAATAGGTTATTGTTAAAAAGGATGAAGTGCACGTTTCCGAACATCCAGTGTACGTACCCCATCGACCCTTCAATTTACAGCACATTCTGGAGTTTTGCAGGTTGCATGGTAGTTATAGTTATCTACTAATTTGTTCATTAGTGCTAATTACTAATACATCACTGGTTAGGCTTTCAAATTGCGAGTAATGTTGACCAGGCGCAATATTACGGATAGTGGTATCAACTCGCCGAGCTCGGACGTTAAAGAACCCCAGGGGGTCGAAATTTCCGGAGCCCTCCACTATGGCTTCACTCATAATCATATGGTGGTTTTGGGACGTTAAACCGCACAAATCAATCGAATCAATCAATACCTCAGAGATCCTTCCTCGGGCCTTTTTTCGGTTTATATCGATAATGCCACCCGTAATATTCCAGCAAATCTAAAGCTTTTCGCAGATGCATGCGTGCATTAAAGTCGTTAACGCTTTAGCGACCAGGATCTTTTAAATAACTTTTTATATAAGATACAAGATTGATGCACAAAATGACAGATGACCTTTAACGCGAGAAAAACTGTGGCGATAACCACCACCCGCAAAAAAAGATCCATTAAAATTCCGATACAACCTAGGCAATCAATTCTTGTCCTTTGTCTCACAGTATACGCACCTTGGTCTTGTCATGACATCTGATTGAAGATGGAACGAAAATGTTATACTGAGAAAAAGGCTTTGAAAATCCAACGCTCCCTACGGCGGGCACTCGCTAAGGCATCCAGCGAACCTAAATGACTGCATGTGAAACGTACGTAATACCAATACTAGAATATTCATCGGCTGTCTGGAACCGGAAGACGCAAGCTAACACAGATAAACTTGAATCAATACAGCGAAAAGCTGTAAAATTCATATTGAATACCTAAAGGTAACACATCTCCATCAGTTCTTCTGGAAAGCGGTAAACTAGAAACCCTGGAATGGAGACGTTATCACGAAATAATGAAGCTGTTCTATCTCATATATAATAATAAGCTGCTAATACAAAAAATTATATCGAACCAATTTTGCGCCACAAAACGCGTGCCTCCAATCTTGAAAGAATGAGCCCCTATATACAGGTACCTTTCTTTTTTTCCCGCAAAAGCAGAGAGTGAAACAATTTGCCACCAGATATTCTTGGAATTGTCGATCTCAACTAGTTTCTTCGTGCTTTAGCTGTTTCACATGGCTCATAACTACAATTTCATATATATTACAGTGCGCTTCATTTCAGTACCCATCTTGATCAGACTGATTGCTTGAAATTCAATGCCTCGTTTCTGCACGATTCCTCAGTGGTTCGATTCTGCAATGTATTGCTTCCTAATATTGCTGACATTATTTTTGCTACAGTTGGTATTTGAGTTCTGTTTACTTTTTACCCAAAGAGCATAACTTAGTGGACATTGTTTTTATAGTTTTTGTTTTGTTCAGTGTATTATGGCCATTCTTGGGATTGTTGACCATATTTGATGTCGCTTTTAATTTCTTTGCGTTTTGAATAATTGCGCTTTCCTTCAACTCTATCTATACTGCTGTACCTCCTACACAATGTTGTGTCCACTGCGCCACACACCCCTGTCCAAAGTCCGGCGCTAAACTGGCAGTTTCTCTCTGTAATAAATAACAAATCTTTAAATAAATAACTCCACCTCCTCTTTTTCTTACACAACTCTCCAATTTAGCAATAGAAATTAAAAATATTGAGGGAAGTAAGTTAAAAGAGAGAGATATAATGCTGAAAGGTGAGAGGTTGAATTTTTTAGGAACAAATTACCCTCTTTCAACTTTGTTATGTCCACGGTAGCCATAATACTAAGCGTACGTAACAGGAAACGGAGTTTATTGCTTTCAAGAAAGGCATTTGCGCGCAGCACGGTTCAAATGGTCCATGCGCTGGCTCTAGAGACCGCTGTGGGCCATAAAAAGAGTGAGGAGCACAAAGGACAGGCAACCAGTGCGAGGGCGCACAGATTGTCCCGACAGACCGTCAATCCTTGGGCGTGCGGCATCAAGTATGGGGGGGGGGGGGGGGGGGCATCCTTGCAGCTGCCTAGAAGCGGGAATGCCTGGTCTAAAGCCTCTTCATGCATTGTCCGGTAAAAGACACGATGGAGTGGCTTTAACTTCAACAAGCCAAAACTCCGGCTGATACTTTTTTTAGGGGCGAAGCTCCTTAGGGCGTGGGCTGTGCGTCCCCTGTAGCCTGAATGTAGCCACCTCTAGTTTAGTTCTTGCAGTGTTCACTAGATGGCGGTACCGTCCCCTGTATGTAGCCACCTCTAGTTTAGTTCTTGCAGTGTTCACTAGATGGCGGTACCGTCCCCTGTCTTTTTTTTCTCCAGCCACCACGTGGCTGAAGCCTGCGCGTAGACCGACCACGTGCATGCGCAGGTGCTGTGAAGTGTAGCGTATTTATTTATTATTGTGGTTCTTTTTGGCTTAGACCAGTGTATTTTAGTACAGTTTTCTAACACGTGGGCATCGGTAAACTGAGCTAGCCATGGTCAAAAAGACCGTAAAGTGTTCCGAGTGCGGGGTAGGGCGGAAGGTGGAAATTAGTGCGGAGGAGAAAGCAGAAGATGACGCCAAGTGTAGACAGTGCGAGTTCGAGGAGAAAATGAAAAATATGATGGCGGTCCAGAGTGGGCTCATGGAGAAAATCGCAGAGCTGGAGAATGCATTGGCGAAGGAGCGAGAGAAAACGTCAGCCATGAAAGAAAGGCTCCGGGCAGCCGAGAAGGGCCTATCGAAGGTCGTGAAAGGGAACGAAGACGCAGGTGACGGCGGAAGCATTATGGCGACGACCCCCCGTGCGGGAGAGATGAAGGAAACAGGCATGACAAAGGCAGATACATTGGCCACAGGGCCCAGCTACCGGGAAGTAGTTTTGAGGGAGGAAGGGAGCAAACCAGCAGCCGTGACTCACGCTAGTCACCTAGTCAGCAGCCAGGTGCAGGTTTCAGAAGGAATGTCTGAACAGGTCATCATCGCCGGTGACTCAAATTTAGTCGGATGCGCAGCGGCAATCAAAGAAAGGGTGAAAGGCGACAAGAGAGTTGCGATAGGGACGTTCCCAGGACAAACGCTGGGGACAGTAATGAGTCAAGCGGGTGAACAACTCGCAGCTAAAGCTAACAATCGTAACCTCGTTGTAATTGCGGGAGGGTTAAATGACGTCCTGAAAAAAGAATCGTCAGGACTAGCGACGACCTTGGCGAAAGGGGTGGATGACATGCGCACCGTGTCCCCCCAGGTGCAAATTGTAGTATGCACAGTACCGGAAGTACCAGTACGCAACATCAACCTGCAAAGAGCGGTTGTCGACGCAAACAAAGAGATATGGCGAATTAGTCGAGAGAAGGGTTTCGAGGTAGTGGATTTAAACAGGGAAGTGCACAGGTGGGGTGGATTCCAAAGAGACAAGATTCATTTCGATAAGAGGCTTGGACACGAGGTGGGCTGGCGACTGGCAGGACGCGCAATAGCTTTTTTGGGGGGCTCACGGGCCCTTCGGTGTCCGGGGTAGCTCGTAACAGGGAAAACAACCAGGAGGACGCTTTGACAGGTAGAATTGCGAAAAACCAGAAAAAAGGTAAAAGAAAAAGGAAAAAGGCGCGTGTTGCAATTAGTTACATAAACATGCAGGGTGGCAGAAAGAAGGCAAAATGGTTAGAGATTGAGGAGCAGTTAAACAAAGAACAGATAGGCGTGTATGCGGTTACAGAAACACACCTTAGAGACTTGGAAGAGCCACCACATATTAAAAATTATGTTTGGGAAGGGTGTAACAGGACCATATCAAAAAGGAAAGGTGGGGGTGTAGGAATGCTAATTCACCGCGGAGCCAAATGGGTTAGAGTGAAACAGACGTGTTCAGAGCACCTCTGGGTTCGGGGCACAGTAGGTGGAAAGGAAACGTGGCTAGGGGTAGCCTACTTGTGGACGGGGAATAACTGCAGAGAAAAGAATCAGGAGATAGTGGATTGCATGAGTGCGGATATTAAGAAATTTGGTAATGGGGCCGAAATCATCCTTCTAGGGGACATGAATGCCCACATACATGACCTTGACGGATATTCAGACACCAATGGGAAGTTATTACTAGATCTTTGCGAGCAACATAGTCTGGAGATAGTTAACACGGGGCCTAAATGTGACGGCCAGATCACATGGGAAGTCGGAAACAAGCAATCAAGTATTGATTATTGTCTCATGACTGAAGGAATTTACCACAAACTGACAGAAATGAGGATAGACGAGGAAGGCATTAACAGCTTGGGTAGTGATCATAAACGAATAACATTACAAATGGGATACGAAACTGAAAATATGAGCATGGAATCAAAGTCTGGCAGCTCGTATTTAAATGACAAACAAATAATAAATATAGCCGCAAGAGTCGAGGAAGAAGTAGGCGAAATACCAGGGAAGGACTGGGAGTATAGTGAGCTGTTACATCTAATGACGAAGGAGATAAGGAAAGAGAAGAAAACTGTTTGCTGGAAAGGAAAAAGGAAGCCAAAAAGTTGGTGGAACAAGGAAATCCGGGAGGCGATCGAGAAGCGACGCGAAGCATCACGGGAGCATAGAAAGGCAAAAAAGGAGAAGCGGCCGCAGGACGAAGTCAAAAAAATATGGGAAATATATTTAGAGAAAAAATCCCTTGTACAGAAATTGGTAGAGGCAAAAATTAAAGGTGAAAGTGAACGCTGGATGACAGAGATACACGAAAAAAAGGAGGCCGCGCCTAGGATTTTTTGGAGCCACATAAAGGCGCTAGGTAGGAAGCCTGTCACAACGCAACAACATATTCTAGATGAAGGAGGAAATCAATTGGAAGGGTACGAAGCGCTAGGTTACATCCAAAAGGTAACAGCCGATTCGTTTCAAAAGAGCGTCCAGGGGATCTCCCCAGTGAGTAAAAGTGTGGCGGAGAAAGCAACAGAGGAAGAGCTAGTACTTGATAATTTCAACTGGAAAAAGGCCGAAGGAAAAATTCCAAAGCGCACTGCCGCGGGTTTAGATGGGATTCCCGTTAGCCTCATTAACGAACTAGGACATAACACTAAAGAAGCATTGTTAAAAGCAGTAGAAAAAAGCTTAAAGGACGGACAAATACCGGACAGTTGGCGACAAAGTAGAATGAACTTAATCTATAAAGGCAAGGGAGAAAAGGACAAGATTCGCTCGTATAGACCACTAACCATTACATCGGTACTATACAGGATGGCGATGCAAGCAGTAAAAATGAAAATAGAAACATGGGCCGAACATAACGATATTTTGGGAGAACTTCAGAACGGATTTCGAGTCGACAGGCGGTTAGACGATAACCTGTTTGTTCTCACTCAGTGTATAGAAATATCTAAAATAGAGAATAGGCCCTTGTACGTGGCTTTTCTAGACATCACTGGGGCATACGACAACGTTAATCAGGAAATTTTGTGGAATATATTGAAAGGAATGGGCATGGGCGACGACTGTATACAGCTTTTGAGGGAGATATACCGAGAAAATACAGTTTGCATAGAGTGGGAAGGAATGCGTAGCAAAGAGAACGTTGAGGTTAGCAGGGGTCTGAGACAGGGATGTCCTTTGTCCCCGCTGTTATTCATGCTGTACATGGTGAGTATGGAAAAAGCGCTAGAAGGTAGCAACATTGGTTTTAATCTGTCACACAAACAGGGCGGCATGATGATTGAGCAGAAGCTTCCAGGTTTATTTTATGCGGACGATATCGTCTTATTTGCGGACAGTCGAGATGATATACAGCAGCTGGCGAATATATGCGGAAGGGAAAGTGAAGCTCTTGGACTAGGATTCAGTGTAACGAAGTGTGGATTGATGGTATTCAATGATCCCTGTGATCAGACGGTGTCCATACAAGGCCAAGAAATACCGAGGGTAAGTGAATACAAGTACCTTGGAGTATGGGTAAATGAGAGTGATAGATACATGGAGGTACAGCAAAAGCCTCGGCATCAAAAGGAAAGAGGAATGCGGCAATAATGAAGCACAGAGCGTTGTGGGGATACAATAGGTATGAGGTGCTTCGAGGTCTGTGGAAGGGTGTAATGGTTCCAGGGCTTACTTTTGGGAACTCAGTGGTGTGCATGAGGGCAGAGGTGCAAGCGGGAATGGATGTAAATCAAAGGACTGTGGGACGCCTCGCGTTGGGTGCTCACGGGAAGACGACAAACGAGGCTGTAAGGGCGATATGGGGTGGGCAGGTTTTGAGGCGAGGGAAGCGCAGAGCAAAATAAGGTTCGAAGAAAGGCTAAGAAATATGAAGGAGAGTAGATGGGCAGAGAAGGTGTTCCGTTATTTGTATAGGAAGAGCGTGGACACACAGTGGAGAAAAAGAACTAGAAGACTCACTAGTAAGTATACGGCTGGTATTGTAAGCCATATGTCAACAAAGAGCGTTAAGGGAAAAGTCAGGGAGGCGGAGAGGATTTACTGGATGGCAGCTATGGAGAAAAAACCGGCTTTGAGTAACTACCGAAAGGGCAAAAATGAAATAAGGAGGGAGGCATTTTACGATAATTCAAGGGGAAGCGCTTTACTGTTTGAAGCGAGATCGGGTTGCCTTAGAACGCGTAGTTATAAAGCAAGATTCAGTAAAGAAGAAGAACAATGCACATGCTGCGGGAAAGATAAGGAAACGGCGGAGCATGTTCTGATTGAATGTGGAGATATCCACCCAGGTGTACGTTTGGGCACGAGCCTACAGGAAGCCTTGGGTTTTAGGGACAACAATGGAAAGCTGAACACACCCGCGATTGAAATAAGTAAGAGACGGTTAGAGTATTGGTGGCAGAAAATTAGAGAGAAAGGACAAAAATAAATATTGGAAAAATAAAATATGGACAGTGTGCCGTAAATGGCAGAGAACTTAAGCTGAAAATTTACCTTTTTTCCATTAAGATAGAATTTATCGAAATAGAGGCATTAGGCCAACATAAAAAGAAAAAAAGAAAAAAGGTTTTTTTTTTTTTTTGTCGAGCCTGGTTGCAAACTTGTCACCACCCCGTTATAAAGGGGACGCTCATAGCATCCATCCATGTAGCCACCTCTCGTTTAGTTCTTGTAGTGTTTACTAGATGGTGGTACTTGTAGCTGATGATGAAAAGATGCAAGATGTTATAAACTAGAAAGCGGTACTTGTAGTTGATGAAAGACGCGATATCTTATAAAATAGGAGTGATGTCACATATGGCGCGTGTCATTGGTTGAAGGCAATCGTTCGATTTAGTGCGGCGACGTACGCTAGGGGAGGCATTGTAATAAAATCCAGGAAGTTGACTGGTAAATACTTAGAAAACAGCAGGTGGCCAAACCAAAAAGAACTATCAGTCAAGAAGAAAGTGAAGGAAACGGAGACTGACATGTGGAGAATGGGCATGATTAAGAAGTCCGCACTAGAGATCTATCGAACTTTTAAGCAGGCAATTGCCAAGGAAAGGATCTATGATAATACTCGGGGTAGTTCTCTACTGTTTGAGGCCAGGACGGGAGTACTGCGAACCGAGACATATCGGGCCTAATACGAAGGGGTCGACACAGTATGCAGTGCGTGTGGAGAGGAAGAAGAAACTGCCGAACACTTGATAATGTTCTGTAAAGGGCTTCACCCTATAGTTCAGGATGATGGCGCAGAGTTTTTCAAAGCACTGGGATTTAGGGACAGCGAAGGCAAAATAGACTTTAAGCGGGTAGACTTAACTAGAAGGAGGTTATCTGATTGATTGCTAAAGTCAAGGCACGGGTGAAAATTAAACCCTTCACTGCGAAGTACGAATCCTCAACTTCATTATTTAAAGGAAAAAAAAAGATAGATGTAATGGTTAGTTCACTAAGTATCACGGCTAGGTGGCGTTAGCCGCCGCCCGATCTAAAGGGTACGGCCACATCCATCCATCCATCCATCCGTTCGCTGTTGGCGCGCGCTCGGAGTCGCCGGATGGATAAGGCTGCACAGCGGAGAGAGCGCAAGGCGGCAGCCGCGCGCGCTCGCAGACAGAATCCCGATGTGCGATCGTGCGAGGCAAGGGACATCACAAGCCATCCATCGTCTAAGAACAAATAAAAGTTGATTTGTGTATATACACACACAGCGTTTCTCACGTCTTTACATGATGATCGACTGGGCGAATTACACGGAAGATTCACAGTTTACCGATGAATCCCTCCGGAGCTTCGCCCATTCATCATCATTCACCCCGTGAATATGCCGTAATTTTTTTACGATAGCCAACGTCTATTCGGGAATTCTGTGAAACTGGCTGGCGACTACTGGTTGTCCTTTCTGGAGTTATCAGCAAATCAAGGTGGCTTCCTTATCTGGCGTAACCTTTCAAGGCGGTTCTGGTCAGAATAGCTGAGATGTGTGTTCGCAGCTCACAAGAAAACATGAGGTTCTCCGGTACCTGGCCCGTCTGGCTCGTTGCGAGTTGCTTGAAAAAAAAAAGCGTGCAATGCGCCGCTGTAATGACCCCGTACTTGCAAGAGCACGTTTTAGCTCTACCACGTAGCGTTTGGCCTGTCCGTTTGTGGCTGGGTGGTTCGGTGCCAATTTCACCACTGTGATACAGTTGTCACTCGTAGGATTTCTGTATTTTGGCTGACACGAATGCGATTCCGTTGTTTGAAACCACTTTGTGGGGTAATCCGAAAGTTTCAAACAACAAGCGTAGGAAATTGATGGCAGCTGTCGATGTTGTTTTCTTCACATGGCGACTTTCAACCCATTTACTGTAGGCACGAGAATAGGACTGCAGTGCAAAACTTGCGAACGAACCAGTGACTAGGAATGCTGCTATCTCCTGGGATAATCACTTGACAGGTGACTACACGTGGGCGATCATAGCTGAGTGGCTTCTTTTGAAAAAAAAAAATATTCCAGTTTCCTTATAAATGTACATTCTCATTTCACGTGGTGTCGGATTGTTCTCTAAAGTTCTTGAAAGCTTTAATAACAAATATCTGTAACATAGTCTAGGCTTCTGAGAACACGATTAATGTTCATGAAGATTTCATCATATTGTAGCTGCCTTAAGCATTCAGCTCAAAATGGTTCATAATTACTTATTGCTTTCTTTGTTGTTTGTTGGCTGTGCCAGCAGCGTAGCCAGAAACGTCTTTTGAGTGGAGGCTTTACCGTTCCTTATGCATGCTGGTGCATGTGTACGTGTACACAAGCACCCCCCCCCCCCTCACCGCAGCACTGCCTACGCCACGGGTCTGTGCGATTTTCGCAGCTGAAGGGAGTTTTGACACCAATAAGACGCCTAAATTGAGCATTCCTGTGGTTTTATTCTTGAAACAACTAAAGAAGTTACTACAGTGGGAATGTTTACGTCGGTGATGGGCTTTATCTCATAAAGATAAAATTGTTGCTGAGGCTTTATAAGGACAATTATGAAATGAAAGTACATGTAAGTACCTTTTTATCTTTTCTTTGAATGTACACAAATAGCATTTATTACTGAATACTGTGCTTGAACATATGTACCTACCCTTTGTTATAATCTAGACATTTGCATCTGTTTATAGGTATAATTTGTAAATTTGTGCGCGCCATATTTTTTTATATTTGTATCGAGATATGTACATAGGTTGCACACATTTTGTGGAAGCTTTCGTGTTTGATTTTTCGCGCATTAATTTCAGATGTGTGCACAATGAATGTCTAACAATCTTTGTACTTATTATGCACATTCTGGAAATAGATCATAATAAACTTTTACAACATATTTATTTAACAAACGAGCTGCGTTGTATTTTGCATGTGCATGTTTTACTACAGAAGACAGCTCTATCGAGCCTATCACTCCAGACAGGTACTTTACCTTATCAGTGGAAGGTAGGGGAGGTAGTTCCACTTCTCGAATCAGGTTAGAAAAGCTTAAAAACCAACTACCGCCGCATTTCTCTTGCCATCACGTGCATGAAACTACTATATAATACTTCGTAATCAGAGGCATCCTCAATTTTCTTGAAACTAACACCTTTTTTTCGCCTTGACAACACGGTTTTAGAAAATCACAATCATGCGAGACTCAACTCGTACCTTCCACTGATCTAATTGTTGATCGCTGATCATCCACTGACTTAATTTGTTTTAGATTTTGCAAAAGCATTTGATAACGTGTGTCATAAACTTCTCATCCACAAGTTATGGAACCTAAATGTTGACATTAACCTATTAAATAGGCCGAATGCTTTCTTGCTGATCGCTTACAGTACGTTAACGCTAACGGCTACAATTCATAAATGTACCATGTTACCTCAGGAGTGCCCTAAAAGTTGGTTCTTGGTCCTTTGTTGTTTTTATTGTATATTATTGACCTACCCTCTCAAGTAACTTCTATTATCTAAATTTTTGCTGATGATTGCAATATTTTTACTCATATTGCTGCAGACGACTATTGCAATCGCCTACACTCTGATTTAAATATAATAGCTAACTGGTGCAGCTTGTGGCTAATCGAACTAAATATTAACATATGTAAATTTAAGCATATATTTAGGTCACCTAACTCTTCTCGGGTATACTACTTAAATAATCTCCCTTGAGATCAAGTAACCTCATACAAATAATACTTAGTATAAAGGAGATTTATTAAGCAGAAAGGATGATGCTTAGAAAGCTTGGAAGGCGATGCACCAGCCGCAATTTTCGAGCTCGAGCCGCTGCTGCACACTCGATGCTGCTGCTTCTGCGCCGGAGTACTTCCTCTTCTTTACAATGGCCCCACGGAGAAAAAAGGAGCCATCCTGGCGACTTAGTCCTGTGCAGGCGGCGTTGAGCCGTGGTACTACTTTAGCCTCTGGACGTGTACAACCTCGCGGTTGCGACGTCGCAAGTCTGATGGTGGCGTAAGAGGCTCAATGAGGTAGATTACTGGTGAAGTTTGTTCTAGAATACGATATGGCCCATCGTACTTTGGCAGAAGTTTGGAAGAGAGCCCAGGTGTGCGATGCGGCACTGACAGCCATACAAGAGCACCCGGAAGAAAAACGGGAGTGGAGGTCTGGGCATCATGAATTGCTTTTTGCCTGTTTTGGTCATCGCAGGTAAAGCGACGAGCTAACTGGCGGCATTCTTCTGCGTGTCTGGCGGCGTCCAAGATCGGTAGGCACTCGGACGCGTCCGGTCGATAGGGCAAAATGGTGTCAATTATGTGGGAGGGGTGACGGCCGTAGAGGAGGTAAAATGGGGAGAAGCCAGTTGTCGCTTGCGTTGCCGTATTGTAGGCGTATGTAATGAATGGGAGGACTAAGTCCCAGTTAGAGTGGTCAGGCGTCACATACATAGATAGCATGTCACCGAGAGTACGATTAAAACGCTCGGTAGCCCTATTGGTTTGAGGGTGGTAAGCGGTACATGTGCGATGTACAATAGCACACTCAGCGAGCAATTTTTTAATAACCTCGGACAAGAAGGCGCGGCCGCGGTCACTGAGGAGTTCTTGAGGGCCTTCATGACGCAACACAAAATGACGCAGTAGGAAAGTGGCAACCTCCTGTGCTGTAGCCGTTTGAAGAACAGTGGTCTCAGCATAGCGCGTTAGGTGGTCGATAGCAACTATTATCCACCTGTTGCCAGTCGGAGTCAATGGAAGTGGCCCATAAATATCTATTCCAACCCGTTCGAAGGGTCAGGAAGGGCATGGTAAATGCTGCAGTTCAGCGGCGGAGGCGTGTGGTGGAGATTTTCGGCGCTGACATTCGGCACAAGAGCGGACGAAGTTGTGAACGAAGGTATACATACCACGCCAGTAGTAGCGATGTCGAAGCCTTTCGTAGGTCTTGAAGACTCCTGCGTGGCCACATTGTGGGTCAGCGTAGAAAGAGGAACAAATCTGCGACCTCAGGGTTCGTGGAACGACGAGCAGCCACTTGCGTCCCTCTGGCGTAGTTGCGTCGATAGAGAAGCGTGTCACGTATCGAGAAGTGTGGAACTTGGCGCCGAAGCGTTCACGTCTTTGGGAGTTCAGAAGTGCCGGAGAGATGATTGAGGAGAGACGCAGTCCACAGGTCATTGCGTTGTTCGATAGCAATGGTGTCAAAGTCAAGCGATGACAATGTGGAATCGCAAGCGGAGTCAGCTGTGGCATTCTGGGACAGGGGGGAACGGGAAAGGGCGTCGGCGTCAGCACGCTTGCGTCCCGACCGATAAACCACGAGTATGTCGTAATCTTGAATTTTCAACGCCAGGCGAGCGAGGTGGCCAGATGGATCTTTTAACGTCAAAAGCCAGCACAGCGCGTGGTGGTCGGTCACGACGTCAAAAGAACGACCATATAGATACGGGCGGAACTTTCCAAGGGCCCACACAATGGCCAAACACTCATTTCTTGTGACGCTGTAGTTGCTCTCAGCCTTGGTAAGTGTGCGACTAGCGTATGCCACGACGTATTCCTGATGCTCCAGTTTACGCTGTGCGAGCACAGCACCCAGGCCTACACTACTGGCGTCAGTGTGGATTTCAGTTGGAGCTTCAGGATCGAAATGGCGTAGAATGGGTGGCGTCATGAGAAGCCGCCGCAAGGTGGTGAAAGCCTCGTCGCAGGCAGGGGACCATAATAAGAGGTCTTTACAGCTGCTGAGAAGTTGCGTGAGAGGTGATATAATAGACGCGAAGTTTTGGACGAATCGCCGGAAATACGAACACAAGCCGATGAAACATCGAAGTTCTTTGATGGTGGCAGGTTTAGGAAACGCCGTAACAGCTCGCAATTTCTCGGGATCCGGGAGGATGCCTTCCTTGGAAACAACGTGGCCCAAAATGTTCAGTTGGCGCATGGCAAATCGACATTTTTTAAAGTTTAATTGCAAACCGGCGTTAGTTAAGCAAGTAAGGACGAGCTGAAGGCGACGTAAGTGTGTGTCAAAGTTAGGGGCAAAGACCACGATATCATCGAGGTAACACAAGGATATCTTTCATTTTAGTCCACGCAGGATGTTGTCCATCATTCGTTTGAACGTTGCAGGTGCATTGCAAAGTCCGAAGGGCATGACGGTGAATTCATATAAGCCGTCTGGCGTGACAAAAGCGGTTTTGGGGCGATCGGCCTCCGCCATAGGCACCTGCCAGTAGCCTGACCGCAAGTCTAACGAGGAAAAGAACTCGGCACCCTGCAAACTGTCCAAAGCATCGTCAATGCGCGGTAGTGGATAGACATCCTTCAGCGTGATCTTGTTCAATCGCCGGAAATCGACACAGAAACGAATAGAACCGTCTTTCTTTTTGACGAGAACCACCGGAGACGCCCATGGGCTCTGTGAAGGTCGAATGACGCCTCTGCGAAGCATGTCGTCTACTTGGTCAGCAATGACGCGGCGTTCTGTAGCGGACACGCGATATGGTCGTTGTCGCAGCGGTGAGTGGGAACCAGTGTCGATGTGGTGTTCTTCTGCTAAGGCACGGCCGAGAGATGTTTGTTCAACGTCGAAAGAATGGCGGTAGCTCTCAAGAATGGTGAGGAGTTGTGGACGCTGCGAAGATGTCAAATCTGCAGCGATGAATGGTTGAAATATGTTTGCCGACGTTGA
Organism: Rhipicephalus microplus; assembly: GCF_043290135.1. Taxonomy (NCBI): domain Eukaryota; kingdom Metazoa; phylum Arthropoda; class Arachnida; order Ixodida; family Ixodidae; genus Rhipicephalus; species Rhipicephalus microplus. Next base: position 239,316,855 of record NC_134702.1, read on the forward strand.
GTCAGGCGCTGAGACGACAGCCAGTTCACAGACGGAGGTAGAAGGCACCTCATTGGGGACGGATATAATTCTGGAAGAACTGATTGTCTCGACGTGGCCAAGGCACTCGTGACAAAGTAGGGATAAAGACGACGACTCATGATTATAAATTGGCATTGTGGTTGAGCCTTCTACAAGATCGAGAGCAGCAAAAGGCAGGGCGAGGGCTCTTCGGGTGACGAATATTGGAGATGGTGTGAAGAAGACCGTGCCGTCGGATATGGCGCTGCATGAAACTGGCACGAACGCAAAAGAGCATGCAGGGATGTAGGTGTCATCGCTAACGACAAGTTTAGCGGCAGACTGGGTGTCGACGGACGCTCGGTCATCCAGTGAGCGAAATTCAACCTCAGCCCTAGCACAGTCGATTACGGCGTTATGACGCGACAAAAAGTCCCATCCCAAAATAATATTATGGGAGCACAATGAAAGAACCATGAACTCTATCGTATACAGAACGTCCTGAATTGTCACGCGGGCTGTGCATACTGCGGTCGGTTGAACAGGTTGAGCACTGGCTGTGCGAAGCGATAATCCGGAGAAAGGCGTCATAACCTTACGAATTGAGTGGCAAAATCCAGCATCTATAACAGAAACAGCTGCACCGGTATCTACAAGAGCGACAGTAGGGATATTTTCGACGAACACATCAATAACATTGGTAGGTGACAAATGAGGACTTGGGCAAACCAAAACTTGCGCAGTTCTTACCTCAGGAACTGCGTCGTCTAGTTTTCCTCCTCGTTAGGCGCGGGCCGTCGACGCATAGGAGAAGGCGAGCGGCGGCGTGGAGAGGGCAAGCGAAGACGTCCCGACCGAGGGCGGTGGTCGTCCTGGTAGCGGGCTGGCATTGGAGTGGAGGAACCGTATCGCGCGTTGGAGTCAAGCGGGAAGAAAGGCTCACGGCGGTTTTCATTCGTGATATGCGTCCGGTGGCGGCAATACCTTGCGACGTGTCCGGGGTATCGACAAGCGTAACATATCGGGCGATTGTCGAGGGTGCGCCACGGGTTGGTGGTGTTAGTGCTGGTCCAGTGAGCTGGAGCTGGGGGATAGCTCGCGCGAGGCAGGAACGGAGGTGCAGGCGCCTTGCGAGTTGGCATGGCTGCAGCCGCGGCGTAGGTGAGAGGAGCAGCAACAAGATTAGGCTCGCGAGCAGCTGGTAAGGCCTCGGCGACCTGTCCTTGAATGACGTCATGTAGAGACGATGGTAAAGTTGTGGTAGGTTCTGGTCCGAAAGGCACCAAGGAAAGCTGTCGTGCAACTTCTTCGCGGACAAATGCTTTTATTTCAGCTATTAGTGACACTTGGTCATGACCACTGATCACACTAGACAGCGATGCCAAATCGTGCGCTGGAGGACGTCTTGTCCGAGCTCGCTGCTTCCGCAATTCATCGTAGCTTTGGCAGAGGCTAATTACGTCGTTAACAGTGGTCGGGCTTTTCGCCAAGAGCATTTGAAAAGCGTCGTCGTCAATCCCTTTGGGGATGTCCTTACATTTTTCAGCTTCCGTCATTTCGGCGTTCACGCGTCTGCACAAATCAACGACGTCTTCTATGTAACTTGTGAAGGTTTCACCCGTTTCTCATGCGCGTGTGCGTAAACGTTGCTCGGCACGAAGTTTTCGGACGGCAGGTCGATCGAAGACTGATACAATCGACGTTTTAAATTGCGGCCACGTTCGGACGCCTGCCTCGTGTTTTCTAAGCCAAAGGCTGGCTACACCCGCGAGGTAGAACGACACGCGTGTCAACTTGTCCGTGTCCGTCCATCTGTTTAAAGCGCTCACCCGTTCGAAAGTCGAGAGCCAATCATCAACGTCGTTGTCATCTGTTCCACTGAAGATTGGAGGCTCCCGCTGAGGAACACTGCCTGGACAGGTAGCCGGAAGAGATGAAAGCGTCTACTGATCGGCGTCCGGCAAAGCAGAAGGTAGCATTCGAGAACGGAGTTCCAGGATGGTAGCGGGAAGGTGTAAGGGACGGTACCCGGCACGGCTCCACCAATTATAAAGGAGATTTATTAAGCAGAAAAAGTGATGCTTGGAAGGCGATGCACCAGCCGCAATTTTCGAGCTCGAGCCGCTGCTGCACACTCGATTCTGCTGCCTCTGCGCCGGAGTACTTCCTCTTCTTTACATTAGGAATTTATTTACTTATTTGTAGATACTGCAATCCCAAATGAGGGATTATAGCAGGGTGGGAAGTACAATCATAAATATTCCTAGGTGAACAAGAACAAAAATACGGAAGCAAAGTACAGTTCTCGGAATTACAAAAAAAGGGGAAAACTGATATACAAAATTCACGAATACATCATCAACCATGGCGACAAAATACAATTCAAAATGTACAGGATAATAAATATTCCAGAAACAGAGTCACATACGCAAGGATTGGAAAAAACACGGGTGATAATTCTACACAATTTCAAATATATACACATATATTCATACATATACATACAAACATATGCACACATATATATTATGCAGTTAAACACACGGCAAACTTTTCAAGTGATGGCTGTAAAACAACGTCATTAGTTAGGTTGTTCCATTCCCCGACTGTTCTCGGGAAAAATGAATACGTGAAGCAGTTATTGCGTGTTTGAAAGGGCGTAATGGAGAGGTTATGGCGATGCCTTGTCGGATACCCAGAGGAGAAAGACAATAATTTGCTAGTGTCTATCTTAAAGTGCTTCTTAATTAGTTGATATAAAAATTTGAGACGCGAAATTCGGTTTCTTTCAGTTATTGGTGGAAGATTAGCTCTCGCTAGCAGTGCACTAACAGATGTGCGACCATAACTGTTGTATATAAAACGGGCTGCCTTTCTTTGTATTTTTTCAATCTTCTTTTTATTAGTCAACGTAAAAGGATCCCATATAACGACTGCATAATCTAGAATGGGTAGAACTGTTGATTTGTACGCCAGCAAGCGCACAGTGGGAGTGGAGTGCTTGAGAACTCTCCTAAGAAATGAAAGTCTTGTGTTAGCACAAGCTGCAACATAATCGATATGTTTATTCCACGTCAAGTTGTTTGTAATGTAAACCCCTAGATACTTGTAATACTGCACCTCAGCAAGGTATACATTGTTACAGCAATATTGGAACAAGAGGGGCTCTTTTTTGTGTGAAATGCGCATAAATACGGTTTTTTCAAAGTTTATGGACATCTGCCAACTGTCGCACCAAGATTGAACTTTTTGAAATGCGGCATTTAGCTTTATTTGGTCATTAGAATTTTTTACCTCGGAGTAAATAACGCAGTCGTCTGCATAGAGTTTTATGTTAACGGGTATGTCATTCACAATATCATTTATATATAAAAGAAAAAGAAGCCGTCCAAGTACCGAACCCTGGGGGACGCCAGATTCCACAGAAACCCTCTCAGAGCATTTATCTTTAAATACAACATATTGCTGACGGCTATGAAGGTAAGATAAAATCCATTTAGTTAACTGCTTGTTTTTGAGTATGTTGTCTAGTTTGAAAATTAATTTTTTGTGAGAAACCTTATCAAACGCCTTTCAAAAATCCATAAAAATCGCGTCAGTCTGCTCACCATTATTAATTGTCAATGAAAAATCGTAAACGGTCTGAACTAATTGGGTACAAGTAGAGTAGCCTCTTCTGAATCCATGTTCAGACTCGGATAGGGCATTATGAGCAGTTAAAAATTCCGAAATATGATTATGAACTATATGCTCGAGCAACTTGCAAACTGTTGACAAAAGTGATATTGGCCTATAATTACTAATTTCATCTTTCTTACCCTTTTTATGAAGTGGTTTCACTTTGGCTGTCCTCCAATCGATTGGCAGCTGTCCTTCTTTCAAAGATTTTGTAAAAAGAATGCAAAGATATTTGGCGACCCATTCAGCGTACCTTTTGAGAAAGGCATTGGGTATTTCGTCAGCACCACCAGATTTTTTTTTACATCAAGTTTCAAGAGCATGTTGAAAATTCCCTTTTCACTTACGGTAATGTCAGGCATCGGCGGTAATGGTGACACAAAATTAGGCAGTTTGCCATCATCATTAGTAAAGCAGGACTGAAACTGCCTATTGAATGCATTTGCAATTTTTGTGGCATCAGTAATTTGGACACCATTAATGGTAAAAGCATCCACATCAGTATAAGATGGGGAAATTGCTTGCCAAAACTTCTGCGGCGAACTAGTAATGAAACTAGGTAATAAAACTGAAAAATATTTGTCTTTGTCAGCTGCAACTTGTGTTTTAACTTTGTGAGACAAATCTGAAATTTTGGATTCCAGGTTTACGCAGTCGCCTACAGATCGACGTTTTTTCTTTAACCTCTTTAATTTTCTCTGCAAATGTATAGTAGAACGACTTATCCAGGCATTCACACGTTTGTTTTTCTTGCGTATCAATGTCACAAATTGTTCAATACATTCATGTACAAGTTTCGTAAAAGAAGCCTAAAGATTGTGAACATTTGCATCACTGCGGGAGAAATTATCTAGATGAAACGAAAGCACGTCTATTATAGCTTCGTCATCGGCTCTGGAAAAGTTTCGAAAATACGAAGCTTCGTTAGCTTTGTCGACTTTAACATTGCTGAGGCTAAGGAAGACGGCCTGATGATCGGAAATTCCTGGCATGATTTGAGATGTGGCGTTCTCGAAAATGCTACCGCTTACGAGAAAAAAATTTAGTAGTCTTACTGCTATCCTGAATTCTTGTGAAGCCTTCAACAACTTGAGTAAGGTCAAAGGCAAAAGCAATATCAAGCATTGCCTCTCCTACCTTGTCATTACGAATTTTGGGGGACATTGTTAGCCAGTCAACATCAGGCAAATTGAAATCACCAGATAGGATTATCCGATCATCAGGTTTGACATGGTCACATAAATACTCCTTCAACACATCCATGGTAGAAGCATCAGAGTTAGGGGGTCTGTACATGGCACCAACAATATACCTAAGGCCGCCACTATAGGCTTTGCAGAATAAACACTCAATGTAGGCAACTTCAGGCATCAAGAATACGTTAAGCGCACTTTTGTAGATTATACAAACTCCACCACCCCTACTACCACGGTCTTTCCTGTAAACTCGGTATCCTGATGGAACGAATTCACTATCGTATATTTCATCACTGAGCCATGTCTCAGTCAGTATAACAATATCAGGATCGTTAGCAATAATTAGCCCCTCAAGCTCTGTGCTTTTATTGACTACGCTCCTACAATTTATGTTAAGAAGTTTCAAGAATCGATCATCATTTTGCCTTTGTCAAACCCGCCTATCACTTTTCAACTGAAAGCGGCATTTCTTGTCACTGTCCCAACCGTACATAACGCCGTTTACACTTAGCTTATCATAGATAAGCTTTACCTTAGCCCCTTTTTCTTTTTCGTCTTGAGCAGTTTTCCAAAGCATCCTTCGCTGCTCACGGACATGATGCGAAAAATCTTCCGCAATAGACAATAAAGTGCCTTTAAGTTTATGCGAAACTTTTAAAATTGACAGCTTTTCTTTATAATCCAGACACTTTATTACAATTGGACAATTTTTATTTTCCATACTGCGGCCTAACCTATGGATTCGCTCAATGCTGACCGCTTTAAGTCCCAGTTTTTCTTCTACAATGTCCTTATTAAATTTCTTTTCCAATTCTTCATGTGTCTCATTCTTGGGTTCATAAAGACCATAGATGATTAGGTTATTTCGGCGACTCCTATTTTCTAAATCATCTACTTTGTCCCTAAGCGCCACGAAGTTTTTATCAAGGTGGGACATTTGGTCTTCTAAGTCTTTAATCTTATCGCCCAATGTGGCAAGACTAGACAGCTGTTTCTCCAATGCCTCCATTCTGTCGCTTACTGATGACAATTTCTTTTCTATCTTCTCATGAGAAGATTGCATAGATGCCATGGCTTCCATTATTTTTTGTTGTCCAGCCAGTAACTCACGCAACGTATCACTTTGGGAGGGACCGGGATTTGTTTCAATGTCACCACAGAGTAATAAACTTTTTGCTAGGGTGAAAATATAAGTAGCAACATTTAGTACAAAGTGTGGGCAAGGCAGCAGCAACAAATAAGGGTTGTCACTACGAAAACAATGCGATGGCCGGTTATCACCAACCTGAAGAACGAAGCAGAAGGGATTACTGAGCATCCCGCCGGTAGTGCTGCTGCCTGGCCCACTGGGGTGGCTCGCCGGTTCACGCCCTTTTGTAGCTTCCAAGATGGACACGTGATGTGACGTCACCGAAGATGGTCGCAATGGCGATCTTGTGGTGTGAGGACTTTTGATGCTGCTGATACCGTAGTCGGCAAGCGGCGATGGCTCCGGTCCATATCTGCGTAGCAGTTCGGCTTGTTTGATTCCAGGGAGGCAGCCGCGTTGTGATAGCCGAATTTCTTGAAGCACAGCCAAAACCTGAAGAACGAAGCAGAAGGGATTACTGAGCATCCCGCCGGTAGTGCTGCTGCCTGGCCCACTGGGGTGGCTCGCCGGTTCACGCCCTTTTGTAGCTTCCAAGATGGACACGTGATGTGACGTCACCGAAGATGGTCGCAATGGCCATCTTGTGGTGTGAGGACTTTTTATGCTGCTGATACCGTAGTCGGCAAGCGGCGATGGCTCCGGTCCATATCTGCGTAGCAGTTCGGCTTGCTTGATTCCAGGGAGGCAGCCGCGTTGTGATAGCCGAATTTCTTGAAGCACAGCCAAAACCTGAAGAACGAAGCACAAGGAATTACTGAGCATCCCGCCGGTAGTGCTGCTGCCTGGCCCACTCTATATCACATACATTCATATCATTCATATCACATACAATCTCACTATACGCATGGGCTTGTAATACTGCAATGGGGACTGCCCAGTGCCCTACTCAAGCCAGGGTATTCTTTTATTTGTGGAATACTGCAGGCCAAAAAGGCCCAAGCAGGAGGGGCACAAACACAACCACAAGATCAGTACATGAGTGACACAGCTTCACTAAAATACATCTGTGTAAGAGGAAAGCGAGTAGAAGAGAAACATCAAAACAAAGAAAGCGCGTGATCAGTACATGAGTAACCCAGCTTGACTAAAATACGTCTGTGTAAGAGAAGAACGAGTAGAAGAGAAACATCAAAAGAAAAAAACCAAGCCATATTGGGAGAGGGAGGGGGTCAAGATTCACAGAATTAGGCATTGGGTTCATCAAGATCGAAGGTTTGGAGGAAATCAGAAGGCAAGTTATTCTATTCTGTTACAGTTCTCGGAAAAAGGGAAAACTTAAATAAATCTGTCCACGCAAAATACGGAGTTAAAGATCGGACATGAGAATGCCGAGTTTGCCTGGTCGAAACTGGGGTAACGTAATGTGGTGGGTCTTGCCCAAGTTTATTGTTAATTAGTGAGTCCAAGAATTTTAGAAGGAGTAGCTGGCGCCGCGATTGTAGCGTCTGGAATTCGTTATCTCGCATTAGTTCAGTAACTGATGTACCACGACCATACTTAGAGTAAGTAAAACGCACTGCTCGTCTTTGAATCTTTTCGAGGGAATATATGTTAGACTTAGTATGCGGATCCCATACAATACAAGCGTATTCAAGCTTTGAACGTATTAAAGTGTTATAAGCTAATAGTTTCACTTGCGATGAGGCGTCTTTGAGTTTGTGCCTTAAAAGACACAGTTTACGGAAAGCCGATGACGAAACATCGGCAATGTGTGCATTCCAGGACAACTTATTCGTTATCGTTATACCTAGGTATTTGTATTGACTGACTCCTTTTAAGGGTTGGATTTTGTAGAATAGGAAAACTGAAGGGGATTTTTATTGTTAGAAATTCGAAGGAAAACAGATTTATCGAAATTGAGCACCATGCCCCATTTGTTACACCACGAAAGAATATTGTTAAGGGCAGTGTCGAGAGTGACCTGGTCATCTGGCGAGTGTACATCTGTGAAAATAATGCAGTCGTCTGCAAAAAGTCTTAATTTAACCGGATCAGTAATAGCATTAACAATATCATTGCAATAAATTATAAACAGCAGCGGACCTAGAACACTACCCTGCTGTACGCCGGAATCTACTGGGGGATGAGGTGATGTCTGTCCACAGACGTCGACATACTGTTTCCAGCCGTTCAGGTAAGCAGACACCCAGGATACTAGGTAGTTTGGAAGCCCTATAGTCTGCAATTTCTTGGTGAGCTTGTTATGGGGAACACGGTCAAAGGCTTTACTGAAATCTAAAAACAGTACATCGACCTGACCAGCTTTGTCTAAAATAGAAGCAATGTGATGAATAACTGAGACCAACTGGGTGACTGTGGAAAACCGTTTTCTAAATCCATGCTGAAAGGGAGATAAAATGTGGTTATCATCTAAGAAGCTGTTTATACGAGTGGCAATTATATGTTCTAGCATTTTGCAACATGCGGAAGTCATAGATATTGGACGGTAGTTTGATATGCATTCTGGGTCCCCCTTTTTCATAAAGAGCAGAACACGTGCCGATTTCCAATCGATGGGTAAAGTTGCTGAACTTATTGAGGCACGTAAGATCACAACAATGTACTTGGCCAATATTTCGGCATATCGCCGGAGAAATGCATTGGGTATGTTGTCTGGTCCAGGGGTTGATTTAACTTTTAATCGCAGCAGTAAATTTAGGACACCATCGAATGAAATGAGGTTAGGATCTGAATCAGAAGCGTCAATGCTAATTGAGACAGGCAGGGTAGAAGTTGAAAAAACGCTATGAAAATATTCGTTGAAATTTTTCGCAATCGTTTGGGGATTGTCAATTATAGTGTCTTTAAACTTGATTCGATTTACAGAGCTTTTACGGTCCTCAATAAAATACCAGAATTTTTAGGGTCCTCTTTGATGAAGTTTTGTAACTTGACAGTAAAATAAAAATTCTTGGCACTTTTATTAGCTTCGGAGAGGGAGTTACGACTTTCCTTGAGAATGTTAGCGGGAGCACCTTTTTTCCGATAGCGCTTGGCGTTACGCTTCATTTGTATTATTGGCTTTGTGATTCATGGTGTGAACTTTGGGGGTTTTTTTTGTTTTCTTTGGTACAAACCTTTCAATGCAGTGGAAGCTTAGTTTCTTAAACTTATCCCAGAGAACAGCAGCGTCCTCGCCATCAAAATTCACCAATTCAAATTCAAGATAGTCTTGGATGCTCGTATCGTTAGCACGAGAAAAATTTTTGACCTGTCTAGAGTTAGGTGGGCTATTGGAGCGATTACAATGCAAGGAAAAAGGAACTGTGACCATGTCGTGATCAGATAAGCCGGATTCAACACAAACACAGCAATCAAGAATAGTGCGATGCATGAACACAAGATCTAGTAACGTGGACGAAGCATTACCAACACGTGTCGGTTGCTGAACAATTTGGGCGAGATTGTGGGAAAGCATTATATCGAACAGTATATTTGCATTAATAAATCTGATGTCGACTGCATTTGGTTCCAGTCAATATTAGGCAGATTGAAGTCACCGATGACAATTAGCTTTTGATTACTGTAATTTTCCGTATGGGTATTCAAGTTCAACAAATAATCCGGCAACGAATTCGGCGGCCTGTACACTGCATACAATACAAAAGACTTATTGAAGAGTGAAAGCCTCAGGCATATGCTTTCTGTACTTTCATCGTCAGGTAAACGGGTGACAGTGATTCCTGTTTTAACAAGTACTGCAACTCCACCACCTTTTGAAGCCCTATCTCTGCGGTACATTTCATAAGCTGGAGGCACTAAGTCTTGGTCACACATTTCGCTGTGAAGCCCCGTTTCGTTATTACAACTACATAAGGGTTTTATGCTAAGAGTACAGCCTCAAGTTGTTCGGTTTTATTTCCGATGCTTCGAGCATTCATATTAATCAGTCTAACTTGCTTCTGCGCAGCTGGTCAACACTTGCTACCCGTACTTTCGTTATCGGGTGCACTGCCCATAGACTGAGGCGATGCCGTGGCACTCCGACGGCTTCCAATTACCTGACGTTTGTTTGTTACGTCATTCCAAATAAACAGATCATCACCTACACGCAACTTATCATGCACCGGAAATGCCTTCTTGCCTTGTTTTTTACCGGCTTTCGCACTTTCCCACAGTAATTCACGTTTTGCTAACGTCTGCTTTGAGTAGTCGTTCTGAACAAAGATGTTAGTTCCCTTTAGGTTGCGCGCCTTTTTCAGCACAGCTAGCTTTTCGGTGAAGTCATGAAGATAAAAGATAATCGGCCTATTCGAGCCTGATCTTCCAAGCCTATGAATCCGATCAACAGAAGTGCATTTAACGCCGAGCTTGCTGTGAAACGTTTCAAAGACGACTTTCTTTTTAAGATCATATTCAGTTTCTTCCGGCTGTTCTGGGATATGAAAAACAATCAAGTTTGAACGTCTGCCTCGATCTTCAAGATCCGTTAGCTTTCGGGCCTGGAAATTCATCGAGTTTGTGTAGACCTTAAGAAGGTTGTCCAGGTCATCTATTTTGAATTTTAGTTTTCATTTCAGCCACATGGGTCTCGATTTCTGAAATACGCCGTGTAAGCTCTGCTAACATGTTTTCCGTTTTAGTTGTCAGGTCTGCTACCTCACTACGAAGAGCTTTTTGACCCTCTAAAAGTTTAGCCAGCATGTCTTGGTTGGTAGGTCCGGGGTTTTGTTCTAAATCACCACAAAGTAGTAACCGAAGTGCACAAAAACAATCGTATGCAGTTTTACGACACTGCCGTGGGCACGGCATACCAACCAAACAGCGGCAATCGCTTCGAAATGAGCTGTACGCCCTACTAACCTGCACAAGGCAGAGGAAACGTTTAGCCATGTTTCCATGGATTTCGCCATGCCCACTGAGGGAGGGGAGTTCTAGGTGTCTTTAAGTAGTCGATGATCGGATGACGTCACAGACCAAGCACTGCCAGGCGGCAGCAGCTTCGGGATGATGTCACATGGTTCCACGTGGGGCGGCTGTGACTTGCAGAAAGGAGAGTGGTGCGAATTCGGTGAGTACCCAGTGGTGGCCGTTGTAGATCCAGGAGATACGTTGGGGACGCAGAGAAGCAAGCCCTGCACAAGGCAGAGAAAACGTTTAGCCATGTTTCCACGGATTTCGCCGTGCCCACTCTGGGAGGGGAGGGGGATACCCATCTTGACAGACAGAAGTTGTTTGTTATTTCGTGGAACGCGAGAAACGGTTCGCCTCAAGGTAGGCAGACTGCGGAGGCAGCATGGTCCTCTGGCATCGTCGTCCGCACAATGAAAATTCAGCGAATGCCTTCCTCAAACCACATGCCCACAAACGACACGCTGGGGGAAGGGTGGTAGGATGGACGCCAACCATGGTCGGAGGCTGAGCCGAGCTCCCAACGAGGGAGAATGAACATTTTTCTATCTGCAAAGTCTACCCCCGCCCCCGCCTTTTTTTTTTGCTCAGTAGTCGGCTTGACGGAGGGATAATCATTACTGCGGGAGCAAAAGTGTGGCAGCTTGGGCTAGTTGGTATGGCATGATAATAGTTATAGTGCAAGATAGTTATAGCGTGGCCTTCTTGTCTCTCTGTCATGGTTTTCTTCTCGCACTAGAACTATCGTCATGCGGGAGCAGGTTTTTCTTGCTGAAGTGCCGGTGTGGGGACAAGTGTGGAGGAGTCTAAATCGTGTCCGAGTCGGATACGCGGCAGAATTTCGGCACTGCTTTCGGCAGACATAACATGCAGCCAGTGACCCAGTGCTTCCATCATGAACTCGTTTGCTTCATAAATGGCCTTATGTTAGCTGCTCTACGTCGCACCATACTTCGGTTCTGGTTTCACTGCGCATTTGCTATTGAACATTCTTTTTTGCGTATTTTCTTTCTATGGTGTGCCTGGATGTTCTATTCTCTCGTGTTCTTACCGATGAAACGGGCACACGGGAAAGGTTTTCCTACATGATTTATTTCATTACAATAATGCCGTGATATGAGCAATGCGTGCGTGCGTGCGGGCGTGTGTATACCATCTCTGTATGTAAACTTTATTGGATCTTGCGCAACCACTCAAGCCTCGTGATGTTTTTCAGGCCACGTGCAGTAGTTTATTCGTGTTTTAGGCCCGTAAGTTATTACTGAGATATTTTGAATTTCTGCTTGAAGCTTATAGGCAATGTGATTGCCGGGCATGTGTTGCAAATGACTAACGTTTAATTGCGAAACAACCTAACCTTATTTTTTGTGAATGCGAGAAACATAGGGGAGGGGTGGCTTTACCGTTAGTACCCTTAATTCCACGTTTTCGCCGGACCACCTAACATTATCTTTGTTTTCTTCGGGTCCTTCTTTAATCATACTTTATTGTGTCTTTCATTTACATCTCCAGATTTTTTTTCGTGAATCATCACCGGCATTACTAAAAAGCGCGATATTGTCCACGGAACTGAAATAACAAAGATAATATACAGTAAGCCTTATTATTTTGTTTTTGTTCTACTTCTTCAATATTATGAAAGTGCCGCGAATCCGATTCAAGAGATTCTAACTCTTACTAAGCGCCTTGCCGACCATGATTTTCTTGCTTTTCTTGAGGCATACGGTGGTTGTGCGATCGTTTAGAAGCACGTAATAAACTATTACGTAGCCTAGGCTACTACAAATATGAGTCTTGCTGACCCTTTCTTTTATTATATTGGTACTTACGTTGTTGCCGTAAGCATCTCCTTATATGTAATTATTCGTGTTTCTTTAGAGGTTGTTTTTTTTTTTTTTTGCTAATTTGTCTGGGGCAGCACAATGTACGGAACGTTTTTTCTAGAAGGGGAGGGGGAGCAGGTGTTTAACCATTCTTCATTATGTTCGTTCGTGTAGTTTGTATGTGTGCGCGTACAAAAACACATGCATCCACGCACTCCTGCTTTGGATAGGGGTCTGCACAATTTTCGCAGCTGTAGTTTCGATAGTAATGAGGTGTTCATAGCACTATGGTTCTATGCTTGAGAGAACTGAAAGATGTAGCTTTGTTAATCTATGGTTCCGAAACAGTGATAGGATCTTTCTCACACCAAGAAAAGTGTTGTTGAGGCTTGATAAGGATAATAAACAAATGTACTTGCAATGTAATTTTTCATTTTTTCGTTCTTTCGTTCTTTATTTTGAAAATCTTTACAGTGAATATAACTTTCTATTGTGCATGCATATACGTGCCTTGTATTGTTAGGATCTTGACATCTGCATTCGTTTGCAGGTAAACTTTGCAGATTTGCACAGCACAGTTTTGTACATTTGAATCGGAACATGCGCATACGTTTTACACATTCTATTGAGTGTCTGTGTTATTTTTTAAAAAAACTTTTTCCTTATAGATTCCTTAAGAGCACACAGTAAGTATCGTAAGATGTTTATAATCTTAGACACATTACAAAAAATATCCTATTATTGATTCGCAGCGCATGTTTGAATACAAATGAACTGCGTCGTATTTTGCGGGTATGCTTCTTGCTAAGGCCACCACTCCATCAATGAAAGAAACATTTCACTTTTCTCGCAATATTTTACAGGCTCAATATTTTCGGAATATTTTACATGACTTAATTGGTACTACAAACTGGGTTACTGTGATTCGGTTTGTGGTGGCAGCTATAAAACTCCGACGAAAGAAAGACTCATAAAATTATACGAATGACGACATCACTGCCTCTCTCATTCCTATATTTGATCGAGTACAACTGTTTGAACAATATTATACACTGTGCCATGATTCAGAAGCATAGCCTCAGAGGGACGGGACTTGGACAATGTCAGTAAAAGAAGCATACATAGTTTAGATAAACTGCATTTCCACGCTGAGGGATGACAACTTCCCACCTAGGATATTTTCTGTGCGCTAAGAGTTTTACTAAGCACACAGTGCTCTAGTAAATGCATCAAAGACTTCAACGTGCACTTTTGTGACGTTGAGAATGGTAACTACATGCGGATGAGGTGGTTATGACCCGCACCAGATTTTTTGTAATGCTTTAGCTTTTCGGGTGATACAAAGGTATCTCCACGCGTTCAAATCGACCACCGTTGCCAAAACTAGCCGATTTACACAAACCATTGTGGGATTGCTTGAATGCGTTCCAATACTTCTTTGTAGTACCAATTTCCAAGACAAGCACGCTCCATGAATGACGATGGCACGAACGCAGATCAAAGCAGCAACTCAATTACACGTAGTTTAAATCTGCTACTTCAGGTGCTTATTAGCAAAGCAAGACACCCCCCCCCCATGTATATATATATATATATATATATATATATATATATATATATATATATATATATATATATATATATATATATATTTATATACGACGTTTAAATAAATATTCATAATTGATTATTATAGAAATCGATTGTGAAAGTCGTGGTCACCATGCTCCATGACCTTCACAGTACAAGCAGCATTTTAGCAGCCAGCTCTACACATAACATATTTATTTATTTTTGCTTTCCTTTTGGAGGTCGTTAATTTGTGGAGTGTGAATTCTGTAGGCTCAAATGTAGGCGTTTTGACTGAAATCTGTTGGTCTTGGTAGAATATATAGAAGTTGGGAAAATTGTAGAGGACCTGGGGTGTCAGGAACGACTTGGTAACTTCCTCAGGATCGGTCTGTGCTTGTCACAAAAGCATCTCCGTGTCTTGTTTTGCCAAAGCTGCGGCTTTCCGTTTCCAACACGTTTCAAAAGTTGTGAACGTATACTGAGGAGATTGTTCCTAGAGAGTGGTTCAAGTCTGTTGGCGGGTTGTAAATGTGCCAGGATTCGCGCAAGGACCTCCTTCCGAAATTTCTCTCTGTTTCTAGAACAGGAAAGCAGTAGAAATCGATCATAAGGTCGGGCTGCTCAAAGGCTCTGCAAAAGCACCGCGTTGCACTTCTGCCTCCTGACGTCGTTCTTAAGTTGGCGTAATCGTAACGAGAGGGCGCGAAAGTTTGTTTCTGCCTGGTAAGACGCACGTTAGGGCTCAGCGGCTGACTCCCACGTCCGGAACGCCAGTTTAGACCTGTCGGCCGCTACGCGGGCTGCGTACTTGGAATTGCTGGCCCAACGCCACCGAGACTGACTTAGGGCGGGGGGCTGCCATGGGGCCGTGAATATACGTCATCAGTAAGAGACCCAGTCCCACGTCTCCGCTAGATGGCGTTGGTCCCCTGAGCCGCGGAGACTGGTTCGGGCTGTCACGGTGGATGGACGTGTTTTTCGAGCACTCCGGATCGACTGCGCAGATAAGTGTTTTTGCATATTTTGAGCTTGTCTTTATAATTATAAGGCAGCGGTTGAAATCTTCGTAGCACTTATTTTATGGTACGGCTTTTTCGGGGGCCAGTCACCAGGTATTTATTAGTTAGTGCGGGTGTGTGTGTGTTTGAATTTTTTTTGACACTCCATGGGGGAGGTGCGCGTACATTGAACACGCAAATTTTTGTAGTAGAGCTTAGACTTTCTCTCTTTTTTTTCATAGTGCACGGCTCGAGTTTAGTAATTATCGAGTATAGGGACAATTGGTGTCAGAAAAACATGGTTAAAAAGACTGTAAAGTGTTCAAGATGTGGAGTGGGTTTCAAAGTGGACCCAAGCGTAGAAGCGGATGGAGAAGAGGCTGACGCGAAGTGTAGGCAATGTGAGGTCAAGGAAAAAATGGTGAAAATGATGGTTGCCCAAAGTGAACTGCTGGTGAGAATCGATGAGCTGGAGACTGCGTTGGCGACAGAGCAATAGAAAACGATGGCAATGGGAGAAAGACTGAAGTCCACTGAAGAAGCACTATCGAAGCTGAACAAAGAAGTGGCCTATGGAGAGAACAGTAGAGAACCGGCAACCAGAACGGTGGAGAAGGAAGAGCTAGCAAGTTTGAAAAAAACAGGTTTAGCCGGTTCAACTGTCGCAAGGCCCAGCTTCAGCGAGGTAGTCGTGGGGCTGGGAGGGGACAAAGCAGCCAGCGTCACAGGTGCAAGTAGCCCCCAGGTGCAAGACGCTCCAGCTGAAAAGTCACACCTTGTGATAATCGCCGAGGACTCGAATTTAAATCGATGCACAGAAGTCATCAAAGAGAGGGTAAGAGGTGACAAGAGGGTTGCAGTAGGGGCGTTCCCAAGATGCAAGCTTGAAGCAGTCATGAGGCAAGCGAGCGCAAAACTCAAAACTACAGCTGATAGACGAAACCTCGTGATAATTTCAGGTGGTTTAAACGATGTCTTAAATGAAGATACAGCAGGACTAGCAGCCACACTGGCGAAAGGCGTCGATGACATGCGCGCCACTTCTCCTAAGGTACAGGTAGTGATATGCACGATACCGGAGGTACCGGTGCGTGATAGCAACCTGCAAAGAGCGGTTGTCAACGCAAATCAAGAGATATGGCAGATGAGTCGAGAGAAAGGCTTTGAGGTGGTGGAAATAAACAGAGAGGTGCATAGGTGGGGTGGTTTTCAACGAGAAAAAACTCATTTCGATGTGCGGCTAGGTCATGAGGTGGGTTGGCGACTTGCAGGACGCGCAGTAGCTTTTTTGGGGGGCAAGCGAGCCCTTCGGGGTGCAGGATAGCTAGTAACGAGGAAAACAACAAGGGAGACTCTTTGACAGGTGGTATGGACAGATACGATTACAAAGTGGCACCAGTATCTAAGATAGGTAGAGTCCGGGGCAAAAATAGACGTAGCCACGAGCGCCGAGCCAATTCAAACATAGGGTATATTGACATGCAGGGTGGTAGGAACAGGCTGAAGTGGGAAGAGATAGAAGAATAGCTAAGGGAAGAGAGGCCGATGGTATACGGTTTTGTAAAAACACATCTCAGGGACCTGGAACAACCTCCGAACAATCCGGACTACGCGTGAGAATATTGTAATAGAACAGAAGGCAGCAGAAAGGGGGGTGGTATTGGGGCATTCATTCATAAAAGTACAGACTGGCAAAGGGTCAAGCAGGAGTGCAAGGAACATTTATGGCTAAAAGGGAAAGTGGCAGGTCACATGACACTCCTTGGTTTTGTGTACTTGTGGACGGGAGCAAAGGCCAGAGAGGAAAACCAGGCAATGGTAGAGTGTATATCAAAGGACATTCAGGAGTTAGGAAGAGAGTGCGAGATAATGATACTAGGAGACATGAATGCGCACATAGAAGATATAGATGGGTATACCGACTCGACAGGCAAAATGATCATGGATATGTGTGAAAGGCTTGATTTGATCATTTGCAACAGTACCGAGAAGTGTGAAGGGCAAATAACATTGGAGTTAGGAAGGTTGCAGTCGACGATAGATTATGCACTGATGTCACATAGGATGTATGATAAGCTCAGGGGAATGCACATTGATGAAGGTGGCTCCAGAAGTCGGGGTAGTGATCACAAACGTATCAAGCTAAGTTTTGGAAGAGCAGTGAAAGTGGGAAGGAGACAAGATGAGCAACTACAGGAAAATTTTTATTCCGAAAGGCAAATTAAAATAGCCACTAAACAAATTGAGAAACTAATCACGGAGGATGATAAGACAGTGTGGACATACGCGAATCTAATTAGACTCTTTGAGCTAGAGCTTGCTAAGACGCGTAACAAGTCACCCCAAAAAAGAGACACAAACCCAAAAGTTGGAGGGATGAGGAAGTTAAGAGAGCCATAGCAAAACGTCAGGAAGCCTCTAGGGAACACAGACATGCTAAGCAGCGGGGTGAACCGACAGGTGATGTTGAAAGAATATGGGAAACCTTTCTAAGCTGTAGAAGGGCTGCATCCCTTCTGATCAATGAAAAGATTAGAAGAAAGGGAGCTCAGTGGCTGGCAGAAGCACATAAAAAAGATAGAAAGGCAGCTGCGAAATTTTGGAACCATCTAAACTCCCTAAGAAATGAGACGAGCCTAGAGCAGAGTCATATAACTACAGCCCAAGGTGCCAGGCTAGAAGGGGACGAAGCTATTGAATATATAAGAACAAGGGTGACAGAAAAATTTCAACAAAGAAGTACTTTATGCACCCCAATAGACAAGGACGAATCAAGTGGTGCAATGGCTCCATTTTCACAACAAGAGTGGGAAAGGGCTGAGAAAAGGGTTCCTAGTAGTAGATCAACAGGCCCAGATGGCATTACACTTAGGCTGATAAAGACATTAGGTCCGAAGTCTAAGCAGGCTTTGAGAGAGGCAGTGAGCAAAATAATAATCGATAATGAAGTTCCCGATGGATGGAAACTTAGCAGGTCATTCTCTGCCTCTTCTGCCTCATTATTTTCAGGCATTTTAGCTATCCATATTTCAACACTTATAAAGTCATCCGGATGTCGCTGCTCTTGTTTTGTAATCTTGAAGTTTTCGCAGATGTTCCGGAGGTCCTATTCTGTCACTAAATTCATCCTATTACTGTTTGTGGAGGAGGACGCCTGTATTTTCTGCAGAATGATTTTGGGGGGGCACTCCTTGTCCAAGTTTTCCTGTGATAATGAAAAAAGTTTGAATAACCTCATCAGAAACCTTGTGTGCTTCAAATTTATTTGGATTTAGCCACATGTGCTTTCTGAAGGGTCATTGCAAAATAAAAGTGATGATGAAAGCAGGCATGTCAGGCATTTAAAAAGATTCCATCTATAAAGTGCTTTAAAATGCATAATATTGCACGTGAGATAACAGCAAGTTGTTATACAGATTTGAACATTCATGCTAAGATATTTTGATTATTTGGAATAAGAAAGCAGTAAAATCTTGTTTTATTAAAATGAGAAATAATCTTTGTTCTATCCAAATGGCCACTTTCATTGTGACTATAGGGATTTCTTTTGCCCTCTGAGTCAAACTTTCCTAAATGAAAGTCAGACAGACAGACACAGAACTTAATTGTCGTAAATGCAAGTGACTTTTTTGTTTACATACGCTCCAAGAAGCTCAGGGATTATTTTCTTCTGTGTCTGTTGGAATATTTCGAAAGCAGGAAAATGCTTGTAGTGATCTTTCCTGCCATTAGTGCACTAATAGTTAAGTGAAGTTGAGCCACCACATGACGAACTGGTATTTGGTACAAAATATTTCTCTTTCCACATTCTACATTCGCTATAAGTGAATAACTGAAAATTGCAATTAGGAATTCTGTACTTTTGGCTGTGCATCGCAAATATGAGCATAAACAATTAGGATATAAGGCAATAGAGGACTACAAGAACTGCGAAGAGAGTGTGCATTGTGCCCACAAGCCAAGTTCCGCTAAAGCAGCTTGCTCCTTGTGCTCATAGCAGTATTCCCAACATGACCACATTTCTTCCTTTTTGCTGTACTTCACAGATTGTCACATATCTCTCAGTCCCAGTTCCTTTTTCTTATACGCCATGATAGACATACAGTTCATACAAACATTTTCATTGAGCTATCATAGATCATGCAATCATAGATCATGCAAGGTCAAGACCAGCTTTTGACCATATGCAGGGCCATTTAAAACATTTCGGGGAGGCCAGCCGAAGAGGTTTCTGATATTGTGAAATATTGAAAAAGTGAATAAATATAAAAAAAATAAAGTAAAAAGCTCTGGACTAGCTTTGTGCCTTCTGCAGAGCAACTGTAAAGGTACGTGGAGTTTATTTTTAAAGAAAGACTAAGAGATGTTGACTTTGGCTAAATCAATAGACAAATGTTCAGCAGCTTCAACAATCAAGATTGTTGAAAACAGTGTTTTGATAAGTGAGAAAGTAAGGTGAACATAAGCGAAAAATGAGACCTTACCAGTAAATTTCAGCTCCATGCACAATGTGCTACGCTATCCTGGTTCAAATAGTCATTGGTACTCAACCACTGATAGTCAATGGAGGAGCTGCTATCGCATCATCTAGGAGCATATCACTTGTGGCGCACTTTAAAATTTCACTACTTCCACAATGGTACGTGGTGCAGACTACATGGTGTTTGGATTGTGTTAATATAGTTCTCCTTTTGGTCTCGAAGACATTTCTACTAATTTCAGATGGTGCAAAATTTTTTCTGTAACTACTGCTTGGCTGAATTTGAAGCGTATGCCTTGTCAGTGAAAACAATGAGATAGCCCTGGAGAGTCTCTGTGCCCTCTCATGTCCTTTTCTTTCTGACACATCGGTACTCCTCTAATACTTTCAATAGTCCATTGATGCTATTTTCTGATATCATGATTCTCTGTGGGCCAAATCAAATGCTTGCTATTAACCAACCGACGAAACCTATGACTCTGTACCATAGTGTCTTGATTAGAAACACCGAGTGTGTGTGTACCATCTTTTTTGCAGAGCCTCGTGGCTGTAGTGGTTCCAAGATGGGCGGCTTAGTTACCAGTCCAACCTTGAGCACTCTCCCAATTCCTGCACTTAGTTCAGCCATTAGTGTCCCACCTGTGTTAACTGAGTGCGACCGGCTTGTCACGCTTTTCTAAATGTGCATACAAGCTCCTATTTGACTAGTTGCCGCAATTTTTAGCACTGACTACACACACAATTGTGTGTGTAGTGATTTTTATTGTAGCACACACTCCAATTCTAAAATCAGAATTAATTGCTGTCTGCTTTAGGTGCAGCTAATTACTCCCATTACGAGGTCATTTTAATTAATGTATACCTGTCGCAGGTCCCCTTCACGTGGGCTAGGCATAATTGCACAGCAGCTAGCTGTGCAGCAAATGCCAAGTTCATCTTTGCAATGAATGCTCGAAACAATCTAAAAGTCAACAGCCTCCTAAAATTAAAAAATAATTTTCGAGGCCATTAACTTTTTTTATTTCACTCTGCCCGAGAACAGCAGTACAGATTCGTACCACTTTTCATGCCCGGCTATAAAGAGAGAGGTATGTACCACTACTTTCTCAGGATCTATTCTGCTGAGTTTCTTGATAATAATGTAAAACATTTTCTTAACTCATTTTAGATGTGGTTCTGCAGATTTTAAGAAAAAACTTAACTTGAAGGTAGAGCCTCACAAAGAGTTAATCAAGCATTGTCGTTTGCACTTTAAAATGACTGCGTCTCTCCAAACACACTTTTTAGCTTCTACTTTTATCACCAAAGGCTTTTCAAAGCATTTCCGGTATATCAGGTACTGTTTTCCTTCAACTGCTTCATTTATGCTGTTTAAAAAATTTCAAACCAGTCAATGCTTTGTTTATTCAGTGGCTGTGGCCTTTTTATTAGCAGTGATTAGAGTGATGCAGCTAGAAGCATTGTGCTACTGAATTTTTCGATTATTTACTGCCTCAACTCTCATTGTGTTCCACTCAAGTTTAGGCACTACTTGCTTTCAGTGTGTTTTTGATCGTGCTTCAAATTATGCAGTGAAATGCTCAAGCCACCTCGCCACCTCACCCACCGGGCCACCCCAAATCATGAAGCAGAATGATGCATTACCTGCAAGCACTGTAGTTTCAGCAACGGAGAGCCTCTTGTGGGAGACATTCATAAAATGGCCGCAGTGCTGCCTCTGAATTCTGTGAAGACTTGGTTGCCTTTTTCTGTGACATCAAGTGTTGCAAAACAATGCTTGTCTATCTTGCAGCTGCCATGCTGTTTCTTTTGCCGTCGACGCTTTTCTGTTGGTTTTTCTGCATACATCCCTGCACGATGACATCGGAGGCAGTGCTTAAAAACGCCGGGTGAAATTTTTTACTTTCCTGTGGAGGCAACAAAATGGCTGCAAGTTTCTCTTTCCAATTTATCCTTCAAGAATAGGAACTCAGAAAATAAAAGGTCAAAGAAATATGTAATTGTGCCTTCAATTTCATCTCTCAGGTTTCTTTGCTAAATGATTACAAGCTTTGTCTGTTTAAATGTAGAACGCTTAATGTCCGGGATCAGCAGTTTCATTTTTTTATTGAAATAAAAAATAAACGAAGGAATTGTTGTCACCGTGACTTGGCGACGGCTACCCCTTTCCACTTGATTTACAAATAAATTAAAAACAAAATATCATATATACATATATACAGTGCCATATAGATGAGTCCAAAAGATTGCTTTAGGGCAGGACAAAGCATTGCTGCTACGCTCACTTTTAACACAGCCTGCTCTGTAGTAATCACAAGTCCTTGTTTTTAAGGAAAAACAAAACGTTGCAGCATCTCATTGCTTTGCGATTTGTTCTAGATGGTTACGGGCGTAGTAAGTTTCTCAATGTAAATGTTGCCTGCGAATCTAGTGTATGGAATTCCTGTACGAGTCGCCGTTGGTGTGTGTGTTTCGGACAGTTGAGCAATATGCGTTAGATATCGTCGTAGCCGCACAATTATGCTGACAATGTTGCACGCTGAATCCGAAGTGGAAAGTGCATTGTGTAAGCAGTTCCGAGTTTCGGGTGATGTAGGAGAGTGTCGATACACCTTGGGAGATGGGGATCTAATTGGCCCTCAAGATTAGAATCAAAAGCATATAGATCGATTCCTTTGCTTTGTTTGTGAAGCAGCTAGACAAGCAGAGTTCATGTTTCACTTTTCTTAAAATTCTGTTCACTTAACACTGATTTACGGGAATGCGGTGCCCCGCTGTGGTGCTCTGGTGGCTAAGGTACTCTGCTGCTTACCCGCAGGTCACAGGATCAAATCCCGGCTGCGGCGGCTGCATTTCCGATAAAGGCAGAAATTTTGTAGGCCCATGTGCTCAGATTTGGGTGCACGTTAAAGAACCCCAGGTGGCCGAAATTTCTGGAGCCCTGCACTACGGCATCTCTCATAATCATTCGGTAATTTGGGGACGTTAAACTCCACATATCAATCAAGGAAGGAGGTGAGTTTGCGTATGATGAGCAGTTTTCACCAACTCGGCTACCATTTCATTTCCCTTGATTTTGCAGTGACTGGAGGCCCACGGATATGCCACTCCATGATTCGACTTCTTAGCTTCTGAAAGCTCTTTTAATATCACATGTACTGTATGCACATCAATATGTCTTGAAAGAGGCAATTTCCACACATGCAAGTTCTGCTAGAGGGTCTGTAATTATGACCCACTTTCTTGGCATCGTTGATATAATGAAGCTTATGGCTAACAAAACTGCTATAAGCTCTAGTGTTGTTGAAGAGGAGAGATGCATATTCTTCACGTAACTCCGGAATGATAAATGCTGATGTCGCAGTCTTTTTGGTGACAGGGCCGTTGGTGTACACGTGATGTTATTTCAACTGCTACTTTGCAATGATTGGCACTTCATGCTTGCTGCGAAGTCCTTCTATTGACGTTTCAATAGTTGGAAGCTCGAGCAGCCATGGCAGGTAATTTAGGTCTATTGGCCAATGTGTTGACACAGGAAGTCGTGAAATGTAGGGTTGGTACACATTGTATATCTGCACTCCGGTGCAGTTCTCAATATTTGATATGAGTGGATGTGAAGGGTGTTGCGTGTCTAGGCGGAAGAGGTTCCGACAGGTCTCCACATTTTGAATTGCTATAAAGTTGGGTTCTCGTGCCTCCGCCCATGTCAGAGAACTTGATGTTGCCTGTGAAACCCCCAGACATATGTGTAAGCTTCGTGCTTGTAACAGCTGAAGTCGGCGTAGAGATGTCCAAAAGATGTTGTGGAGAACTGGCGTGGAGTAGGCAATCTTCAGTCAGATTACTGCACAATGGACGTGGAATAGAAATGCAGGTGTACCGCCCCATTTTGTTCCCGCCATGCGACAAATAACATTCATGGTAGAGTTCACTTATGTTTGAAGCAATTGAAAAGGATGAAAAATCGCTGCTATTTTTCGTTCACTTTAATTCCTTTCAATTTAAGGGACAATTATTGTACGCTGGTTAAAAAAACAAATAATGCCCCGTATGCTTTCCTTGGCTAATTAGTTTCTTTAATTATGCAAAACAGTGGTGGCAACGGGACTAGATACGATTGTTCTTGAACACCCTTACTTTAAGTGGTTAGGAGGTTGGACAAGAATGACAGCTGTTTACAAATTTTACGTAATTAAGAAACTTTCACTCCAGACGGACCGAATTTGCGTCATGTAGTGCGATCAATATCGCGTGCAAGCTTGCATCGAATTTTCGTGGGATTAGGTCCGGACGTCCGGGCATGTCGTCAATTTTTTTACGTGCTCCGTCAAAACAGTACCTGTCAGGTCGTAAATGCGGTTTACATGGCAACTACGTATGTAGAAATAGTAGTTATGGCGAGTAACAGAAAAGTGTCGGTGCAACAAAAACTCCTAGCAAGCTCACCGAGCCCCTTCTTATTTATATACTTACACAGCAAGACTCATAAAGGCACTATTTTTTGGTGCGCACCGCTTTTCAGAATCAGTGCGTCAATATAAAAAAAAAAACTTGCAACCAATTTTGCGTTGAAAGCGTAGCGCCATCTACTGGGACTGCGTTAACGTAACAAGTACTGCGTGCCCACAATTCCTATAAATGACGCTAACTTGTAGCACTTAATTTATTAAACTTCTCTTTTGCTTTTTTGTGTCTAACAAATTTTTAAATTTTGTTTTGAAAGATAAAACAAAAGCTTTTTGTCTCTTGCAAACTTTTTGCTTTGACACTCATAAAAAAGACACTAGGTGGCGTGAGCTACTGTCTGGTCAAAGCATTATTCATCCATACGTTCAATGACGAAGAGGGAAGAGCGCGCGAAGCTAAAGTATCGAAACCGTCTGTTGCTGATATATGCCCAACAAAAGTTCTAAGACGCGTTTCGATGCTTTGTGCCCTTGCTCTGACATCACGTTATCGTCAAAATGTCACAACATAATGGATCTTCGACGCACCAACGAGTATAACATGACAACTAAGCTAGTAACCACAACCATGTGATTTGATGAACCTCGTCCGACTAGGATGCACTTAATGTTTATTTTCTCAAGGACTTGATTCTCGCAAACTCTGCGAACTATTTGTATTCTCAATGTATGCTCGACTGCATTAACGCGTTCGTTTAGAAAGGTGGCGATTAGTTTGAGTGAATGGCTAACAGAAAGCGACGACCTGCCGATCAGACGACAGCGTGCATACAACATGCAAGCACACTGTTCACGGCTGAGGACGTTGGCGGACGTCCGCGGCTGTCACCTCGCATGAAGCTTCCTCTCACGTTTGATATTTTGCACAACGTCCTAGCTTGGCGTATGATTATTTCTTATATAATAACGGCGTTGGTGTTTACGAAATTCTGGCTTAAGCAGCCGACTGGTTGCCCTAGACAAGTGTGATTCGGACTGTATACAGTCGTCAGAAAGTTTAACACGAACGCTTCTCCGCCTGTTCTGAAACAGTTTGACGCTTGCGCCGCATAGCTTTGGGTTCTGTGGCCGAGACTTTACCAATTAATGCCGAAATGCTATCCAAGCATACCTCGGTAATACCTCGGCAACAGCGCTTTGCTGCTGGCATTAATCAAAGTAGTCCAGGTCACACGTCTAAGTGTTCGTGATAAGCTTGCTGACGACTGTACATTGATGCTTTGGTCACAGCCGTGGTTGGTTGAAGACACAGACAACATGGCTGTGGTATATTCTCGTCTGCGTGTCTTTAAGAAACAGTGTGAGAGAGAAAATACATTTATTTGGTCCAGAGCAAACAGTACGAGGTGTTTATACAACTAAAATCCGGCTGATTCCATGTGAGAATGGGAATGCCGAACCGCTCTGCCATGTACGGGCCTTCACAACAGCCAGGATCTAGTTGTAATAGCTGGTGTTGTTGATTGCAGCAGTTCACCAGTCTCCATGACTGCAGACCTGCAATGCAAGGCATTGCCAGAACATGTGTTTGAATAAGCTACCACTCAGCAATGGGGCCATGTTGAGCCCTTCTCTATATGTATCATACTCAGGAAGCTCCTTCAAGGATATCAACCTGTTTGCAGCATTTCGAATTTAATTGGATAGTGGCCTGCTAAACTCATCGTGAGGAGATGGAACACCCAGCTGGTCTCCTTGTAGTGCAAGGTAATCTCATGAAAGTAAACTAGCGGATCGCCAAACTCTAGCTGTTTTCGAACCATTACCGGGCCCCACACTGCCGCAGCACGATTATGAGCGATCTCATTGGGGTTCAGTTCAACCGGCATTACGTCCAGACGCTAATGAACTGAGTACTGGAGAATTTGATGAATTTCATACTGTAAGACCTGCGTTAAGGGCCCTGATGGCGTTTTTTAGATGACCTGATTGAATGCCCAGACGGCAGCTCGTGATCGAGTGAAAGTGGTGAAACTGAAGAAAGCTCCCCAAAAAATGACTCCTTCATTTCTTTGTTTCACTGCTTCACTTGTTGGCTTAATTGGGGTGGAAGATTCTGAGAACTGCTGAAATCTTGGCGTTATCTTATCGTGATATAGGCATGCCTTCACTGACATGTATATGTTTGATCAGTTAACATTTGAACATTATTTTTAAAATGTCATATGGTATGTTTCTCGTGCCAATAAAGTGAAGATCATCTGGACCTTTACTGTTTGGTATTAAAAAATAGCAAAAGCTTTGTGACTTGAACTCCTTGACATCGTATAATTAGTGCCACATTTCAACTCTGGAAACGCAAAGCGTTTTGATAGGTGTGCCTGCTAGTAAGAATTCTGAACTTTGTCTTTTCCTGTAGCACAATCCAAAGAATGTCTGTCAAAGTCTCATTTATTATACAGGGACAGCAAGGAGCACTATAAGAATGTCTATTTAGCTATGTAACCCACACGCATTACGATGCACGGCCTTTATTGCCATAACATCTTATCTAAATTAGAGAATCAAACCCATTTTTTGTACTTCAAAAAAAGACCCTTGTTCACTTTCGATCACTATTTCGATGGCGTGAGGACATACAAATAATTGATTTTAAAAAGCTATTTATAATCTTATATAGGTAGGGCTACTTTCTCCTTTTAGAGGGAAGCGATGTTTAATGCGGTTTTTTTTTTC
Source organism: Rhipicephalus microplus (assembly GCF_043290135.1). Lineage (NCBI taxonomy): Eukaryota > Metazoa > Arthropoda > Arachnida > Ixodida > Ixodidae > Rhipicephalus > Rhipicephalus microplus. The sequence continues at coordinate 239,343,745 of NC_134702.1, forward strand.
AATTCATGTTGACCTAGCTGAAACAACCCGTGCCCATACTCTGCCTAGTTGCTTTGCGCCATCTTACGTCAAATAGTTCACAGTGAACACAAGCGTCGGCACTTCTCGTGTATTAAATATTCGCGACATAAAAGTAATCGTAGCTTTTCTGAACAGTCTCAGTGGTCTGCTGAGACAGATATCAGCACAAGGTTTAAGGTGCAAGGACGCGCGTGCAGAACAGCCAAAGGTTTCCAGATGGTGCTCTCGTACAAAGTATCAGCGCCCATCTCATAGCGCGAGATATATCGTGCAGGCCACCCTCAACACCGAAAAAAGACGAACAAAGCCCGCGCGTATTTATGAGCCAGGCCTAAATGAAAGACGTACCCCCTAATATGCTAAACAAAAAGGGAGTGCGTTTAGCTGATGCATGCGCACGTGGCTAAACATTTTTCTTACTTTTGTACGAGTCAAACGTGAAGTTCTGTACTTCTTTAAATCCATGTTCGCGAACATGGTGCTCCCGAAGCTTCAAAAAAAAAAAAATTTGGACACAAGTCGCACGTGATAGTCCTTCCTTCCCCGCACTCATTTGTTTTTGCTGTTGCCAAGGCCTATTCTCCATGGACATTTCTTATGTGCCTTTTTAAATTGCTTGCATTTGAAAAAGCCTTGTCGAAGAAAGTGCAGATCTTGTCGAGTCTCGTGGAGGTGCTAACGCGCACCCAGGCGCTCTCACTACCGTCCATTGAGAGAGTCCGACAGAACTCTGGAGACGGGAACGCTGGGCTCACTTGTTGCGGAATCGGCAGAAACTGTAGGTAAACTGGGAAAACTTGGCATCGCCTCATAGGGAATAATCTAATCGAGTTGATGATTTCTCTCGTGGTTGACGCTGCGCCGTCCCTAGAATTCCCCAGAAAGCGATGTACGGAGCGGTGACGTCTGCATCGAACTAGCCAATGAGAGCGAGGATCATCCTCCTGTAGTTGTATATAAGTGGTTATAACAGAAGAACAGAAAAGAAAAGTGCCGACCCATAACTGTCTCTCCTTACAAGGACACCTCAACAGGTCAGCACAGGAATGGGGTATGGGGAATAAAAGATATAGGGAGGGAAAGATTGGAAAAGAGAAAAAAAGAAGAGAGGCGAGGGTCATTCTTCTGCTTTCCGCAACGGACTCACAAGCCCCCACCCGCCATGCGCAGCTGACTAAGAAAGCTCCCGAAGGCCGGAGACGTATCGTCATCGAGAGGAGGACAACGGTTTGATTGGCGCGTCGTACAATGCGCGTGAAGCACTCGCCGAAGCGCGTAATCCCTGTACGGAAAAAATTGTGGTCCGTAGCACTCACTAATATGAGTCCAGTGGACATCGATGCGGAGGCACTAATGTTGCTTCAGTTCACAAGCGCTGAAATAGCGCAGAAGTCTGGGGGAAGGTGAAGAGGACAGCTTGCGCGCGCTTCACCAGGCATGCGTGCGCACGGGGAAAAAGAATCACATCAACAGTGCTGGTGGAGAGTCCCAGTTTGCTGTAAGCATCGAAGAGTGATCTGCACGCATCCGAATACTCTTCACACTTGAAAATAATGTGATGGAGTGTTTCAGGCTGTGGGCAATGACGGCAGTTTGGGTCTCCCCGTCCCGACTGTCTGTGAACCCGTTCCGCCGTGCGGTAGCAGCCGATGCACAGGCGGAGAAGGAGGGCACGCTCCTCTCTCGAAAATCCAGTTTTTGGGAGTGGGCGTGGTGGCTGCCCTGCCGCAACTCATGGGTTCGGGTGGCGAGCGGTGACGGAGCACCGTGTGCGAAGCTGTGCTACGTCGAATGTGCTCACCGCTCTAATCACAGGGGTTCCCGGAGAGTGTGCTTCTTTGGCAGGCTCGTCGGCCGCTTCGTTGCCGGATATTACAACGTGCGCCGGTATCCATTGCAGCACAAGATTACCTGTGCAGCCTAGGTCCTGCACTGCTTGAAGCTTTCGTGCGATGCGCGTGGCAACCGGAGGTCTGCGGGCGTCCTGCGCGAGTAGTTGGAGAGCAGAACGTAAGTCCGAGAGAACGACAGCCGACGGAACTCTCAGTTGAATGAGGGCATCGGCGGCGAGGTCAAGCGCGGCAAGTTCGGCTATCGTCGACGATGCCTCGCAGGCGAGGCGGCACTGATTGTGAAGCTCCAGCGAAGGCACCACACACGCAGCCGCGGCACAACCGTCGTTCAACACTGAACCGTCAGTAAAGACGAGCAGTCGTCCCGCGAGAAGTTCGGCAAAAGTGACAGCAGTTTCGTGCCGAAGCGCACACACTGGCGTCGTCCGCTTGCTTGCCACTCCCGGTAACCATGTCCGAATCTTGAGGGGGCGATGGTGGCAGGGCGGGGCACTATAGTCATTCACATCCGGTGAGTTCGGGACGAGGGCGTAGAATGCCGCAGCGCATTGTCCCATCCGTGAGTGTGAAAGTGAAGACAGCCAGAATACCAGCTGCTATCCGTGGCGCGAGCGTTTCATACGCTCTATGTGATTTAGCGCTCGAAGATCGGCCCGGAGTGAAAGCGGCATGTCTGCCGCCTCAGCAAGTGTTGGGCCGATTGGAGATGATCTGGGCAAGCTGAAAAACTGACGAATCGCGATACGATGCGCTGCGTCCAGTGTCTCCCTGTTGGGTTGGAACGCGTTAGCGCTGCGAGAGGAAGGCCGCACAAACTGGGCGCCGCAGCCATTTCGTTGTAGAAGAGGAAAGCTGGGATGGTGTGCATCAACAACCTTCTCTAAGTTTGTTTGAGTCCCACCTTAATTAGCATTGTATACCAATCCTCTGTTGTTGTATGTATTATTTGTAACAACTTTTTGTACCCGAGAAGAGCCATATCATCTGTGTTGAATTGTACAGTTGTTGTAAACCATGTATTCTTTTTATGCACTGTAACCCACCTGCTAAAATCCCTATCAGGGATTGCAGCATTTATAAATAAATAAATAAATAAATAAATAAATAAATAAATAAATAAATAAATAAATAAATAATCCATTGCCGCGAGCAAGGAGCGCTCGAGCGGCGGAGGCGACCCTTCGCGCATTTCGAAGCTGGTCGCTGACTGCTGGTGACAAGTTGAGGCGTTGGTGCAGCTGCACTCCGAGGTAGGTCACTCGCCTCTTCCAAGGAATGGGGATTGTTTGGAGAGTGAACTTCTGTGTGTAGTGCTGGGCGCCATAACTGGGGTGCAGCAGCATCGCCTTCGTCTTCGCCAGTGAAAGCGTCATCCCCCGCCCGTGATGAACGCGTCAATAGAATCCAGGACGGTTTAAACACTGGTGCGAATACATCGGCCACTGGGCACAGGTCCCGTCGCGAACACCGCAATGTCGTCCGCGTAGACCGCCACGCGCACATCACAGGGAAGAGCACGGGGAATGTAATCGTCGATGTCAGCCAAGGCGAGATTAAAAACGAAGGAGCTGAGTACACTGCCCTACGGAACACCGACACTCACGGGACGCGGCTCACTAAGGACTCCACCGACGCGCACACGCATGGTTCTGCCGCCGAGGAAGGGAGCGATGTACGTGAAGAGGAGACCGGTCACTCCCAGATCGCGCACCGCGTTCAGGATGGTGGGGTGTGGCAGGAAGTCGAATGCCGCCTGGATGTCTAACGGGATGAGGTGCCCGGCCTCTCCTTTGTGCTGTGCCTCCTTTAGCGTTGCGATGACGTCGGCAAGGACGTCGGCAGTAGCACGCAAATGGCGGAAGCCACACTGCAAAGGCGAGAAAACATCCAGTGCCTCGGCAATCCATTCAAGGCTCCTCAGTGCCATGGCCTCGAAGAGCTTGCCCGCTGCGGAGGTAAGGGAAACATGGTGATAGGACGCTGGCTCCGAGGCGGGTTTGCCTTTCTTGAGCACGGGGATGACGATGGCTTCGCGCCACTCTTGCGGCACTATCCCCGAGTGCCACACGTCGTTGTAGGCGGCCAAGAGCACTGAGAGCTGGGACTGATCGATGTTGCGAAGCATCTGGTATGTCACGCCGTCAGCGCCTGGCGCTGAGCGCCGTTTGCGCGACGCCAAAGCCAGGCGCAACTCCCCGAGAGTGAAATCCTCAGTGCATAAAGCACGTACTTGATTGCGCATGCTGGTGGTGAGGAAAAAGCGGCGAGGTTTGTACCACTCTCGGCGATGGTGCAGCGGGAGTTGGGGAACCTCTGGCAAGCTTTCAGGAGCGCTGAGGCGGAAGGTGTCAGCCAGTAGCTCGGCCAATTGCTGGTAAGTGAGACAATGTGTAACAGCAATGGCGAGGGCTGGAAAACGTAACTCAACGGGGAAGATGACGACACTGAATATCCTCCGCGCACGCGCGGAGCGTCGCGGGTCGTCCAGCGTGACGCATAGACTGCCCCAGGAGCGGTCGCGTCTTTGCCGTGCGTGTCGGCGACAGACGGCGTCAAGGCGATTATAAAGTGTCCAGTGCTCCTTGCGGTTACTTTTAGTCGCACGGCGCTGGAGCCTCCGGCGAGCCGCGCGTAAATTAAGAAGTTTTGTGTCCGGAGCTGGTGTTCTCACTGGCACTGTGCACTTGCGCGAGGCCGCTTCGACGCCGCGGGCGACGTGCGAGAAGTAGGTGACACCGGAAGGTGGGGAGGCAACCGAGAGTTGCCAAAAACGTGGCCAGTCAGTGACAGTGTATGTGCGCGTGCCCGCGCGGTGCCGATCAAGTGGCTCTAGGTGGGGGGGGTAATGATCTGAGCCCGATGTGTCTGCCTCCCTCTTCCATTCGTATCGGCAATGGTCACTCACAAGTGAGAGGTCTATGGCACTGCTTTTTACGCCGCGACGGACTAAAGTCGGACAGCCCGTATTTATAATAAGCAAGCCTGTCCCAGCAATGGTATCCAACAGGTCTCTGCCTCTGCAATCTATGTGGTCACTCCCCCAAGCCGTATGGTGCGAGTTCAAATCACACAGTCACCTTGTAGGCGTCGCGCCATACGCGTCACAAATGCCGTGTCCCACCTGTGGACAGGATGTGCATAAACACATGCCACTGCCGTGTCGCACTGCCGAGGCGCACTTCAACCGCCACACATTCAACCTCACTGCACAAGGTGTCAGAAACATGAACAGTGCAATGTGAGAATCCATTGCGCACGTAGATGGAGGCGTAAGAACAGGCGGGAGGATGTGTGGGGTCGCAGCACACATCTAAGTCGCAATCGCGCATTTGACACCTCGCTGTACAGTGGTAGCTCGAGTAACCTGTGAGTCTACATTCGCTTCCGCGTACATAAGCCTCCTGTAGTGCGACGATGTCGTACTCGTTGAGCAGCAAGTACTCAGCGAGCTCACTGTGACGGCGGCGCAAAGAACGACAGTTCCACTGAAGGATTCGCGGCCGCCCTGCACAGTTTTTACTCGCCATTCTGTGTCAGAGCTTGTTGCGTAGCCAGCGCTGCTATGCAGAGCGGGCGAACCGGAAACTCGTGAGGGAGGAAGTCCAACGCGGCACGAACTGCTACCGCGAGCACCGAGATCGCCGAGAAGTTCTCTGGAGTGGTGGTGGTGTTCGTTGATGCATGAGCAGTATAGCCACCAGCGGCCACCGCATATGAAAACCCTTCTCGAGAGGCAGAATCGTGTGCCATGGAGTTGTTCTTCCGAACAACTGCAAAGGCCTCGCGGCGTGTCATGGGGCGGGCCGATTGCGCGCGGACCTCTAGTAGCTGACGCTCTTGTTGCCAGCGAGGACAGCGGGGTTTTGTGGCTAGATGGGTGGCGCCACAGAATATGCAACGCGGGCGCTGCGCGGTGCAATCAGCACGCGGATGGGGCCCGCCACAGCGCACACAACGTTCATGTGCGGTGCAGGTGATGTCCGTGTGGCCGTAGCGACCGCATCGTTCGCACTACACAGGACGAGGGTGGCGAGCACGAACCGGGCGTCGTTGTTTGTAAAGTTCAATATCCTATGGAGGTTTCCGTCCAGAGAACATGATCACGACATTGCGTCCGGATCGCGTGCATTGCAGTACAGGGAGTCGCGATGCGATGTTGTCGCGTAGTTCCTCATCCGTGAGTGCTGGGTCGACGTTGTGGATTATTCCACTGCAGGTGTTGGTTGACGCCTGCCTGGCACGCACGGGAATCTCGTAGATGTCGGAAACTGCGAGGAGGGGGGCGAATGGAGCTCCCGCAGCAACGTCGACAGCGATAACATTGCGGCCGAAGTTAATTCGCACGCGGTGTGCCCCCTCAACTGCGGCTCATTGTGCTGAGATCGCTCTTGTGTCGCAGACCTAAAAGGAGGTTTTCCTGCTGGTTGGCCTGTAGAGGATGGTCTCCAGCTGGGAAGTGGACCCAGGGCTCGCAGGTAGCTGAGAGGGTGGGGTACATTTTTGGGTTGAAACCGCAGGTTTTTGTACCCCTTGGTTCTTCTGCCGTGTGTTGGTAGTAAGAACCTGTGGTTGGCAGAGTTTGGGGCCATTTGGAGCCCCTGTGGATGGCTGTGTAGGAAATGATTCCTCGGGCGGCCCCAGCACACAGCTGTTGCGAGCAAGGGAGCGCGGCTGCGTTTCTCAAGACGCGCTGGATTTGCTTGCATCCCAGCGTAGCTGATTCGGCGGTCTTGAAAGAGGTGTACTCGGGACCGAGAGGAAAACTTGTTTTTCTCCCTCGGCTTGTGGGGTAGAGAGGGCTGCCTTTTCAGGTGTCCCTGTGTGGTCAGTCACCAAAGGGAAGGAGGAGCCCTGCTGTTTCTGTTCCGGGCTGCTCTCTTCTACAGAGGTGTTGGGAGAGGAGGCCGGCGTGTTGTGTGACCACGACGAGGAGGAGGTGGGGGACGACCTTTCAGTCATAGAGGAAGAACCACTGCTGGCTGCGTCGCTCTTCTGAGGGGTGGGAGACAGCTCACATTCTGTCTTTTCTGGGTAGCCAACCTCATTACTGCTGCTGGCTTGAATTCCTGTCTCCTGGCACGGAGACCGGTTCTGCAGGATGGCGGGAGTCCCTAAAATGGCGGCGGCTGTTGTCTGCCTTCTTGTTACTGGGCGCTTTTTCGGTAGGAAGTTTTTCGCCCTTCGTGCGCGGAGCCTAGGACCAGCGTTGCTCACGGTCTGCTGCGGAGGTTTGGACAGCAGGTTCGTGGCTGCCTTGAGTCTTCCTGCCCTGGTACGTGCGCTGGAGGTAGGTGAGGGACGCGGTGGGCTTGGTCGGCCGGCCGTTCCTGTGAGCAAGACCTGTGCCGTGGTTTTGAGCAGTAGGTCGCAGGCCTTGGCTCTTTCCGCCAAGTCGAGGGCATAACCTGACGAGAAGCCGTCAGGCAGGCCGTCCGCCATTAGCGATAGGATTGAGAGACCATCCAGGGTGGTGCCATAGAAATAAAGTAAACAATGATAAAAAAGAAAAAAGGGGGATTGAAAAATTCCGTGCTAAACCTTAAAGCCCTAAAAAGGGCTGCACTCGAGAGTGCTATTTAAGGTTTAGACGAGAAATAAATACGCCCACGGGAGTGAGCAAAAACTGCCAAAATCAAAGGAATGGGGACGGGGAAAGAAACACGTCTGCTCCGTGCGAGGTTCTCCGCGACTGCCCAACAGCTAGCAGACGACAGACCACTGGAGTTACCGCTTCGCCAGGTGTGCAAGTTTAGCCGGTGTCGCTGCGTCACCAGCGCACGCGTCACCAGCACGTCACCTCCAGAAGCGAACCAATAGCGCGCGAGGAATCCTGAGGCTGGCACTGGCGTCCTCCTCGCACTTTCTTTTCCCTCTTTCGTGCGATGTGGGGCCAGCAATTCCAAATACGCAAGCGCGTGAGCATTGAAGCAGGCTTGCGAACCACCTCGACCGCTGATTTTCCGAGAATCGCGGAGAGATCTTCACTGGCGGCCGGCACATATGGGATGAAAATGCGCTTCGCTGGCTTCAATTATTTTTTGCCAGTGGGGTGACCATGGAGGGAAGGTCGTCGCGTAGTGTGTCTTTCACGGGTCCCTCTACAAGGTGCAGTGGTCGTTCTCTCTATACACATCGTGACGCCCGCTCATAATAATAAAAACGCAGGCACGAACGGAAAGAAAACACAAGCCACCTAAATGCACAACGCTGGGTAATATTTTTGTCAGTCCTTATTTCTCGAGGGGGCTTCACGAAAGCGTAAAAAGTGAACATTTCCATTGATGAATGTAAAACCCGGTTGCTTAGATGTATGAAAAGTGATAAGCCAACTGAAAAAATGTTAGAAGTGATTTATGCTCTTGTATACCATCATTGAAAAAAATGCCGTAGATAAATATTGTGTTATTGTGTTGCTTTCCGGCACTAAAACGGAGCTGTTGCTCCAGTTGTTCGTCACGTACACCTCAGCGCCAAGAACTTAACCCTATCATATGTGATAAATAAATTATTATGAGCATTTATGCGGCAAAAGCCGCTTAAAATTTCTATTGCTTTCCGCAAAATCACTAGTACTTTGCAACTACACTAGTCTTCTTATTAGGGCAGGCAAATTACAGGAGGCTCTGGTGACTCAGACTGAAAAGCTAACAATGACCGATTCCATGAAACAGACCTACCTATATGGTGAACAGTTTAACGAATAAAAAAAAGGCAGGCTTATCAACAGAATGCTAATATAGTTCGATGATGCATTCTGTTGTCGCTTTCATTTGTAACATTTACAGCTAGACCACTTCGGGCGCTTTAGCACTGTGCGAAGAAATGCGAATTATATAGCAGTAATATATATACGCAAGAAGCCAATCACTGAACTAGCACTGAGAGAGAAAGTACAGGAATTCAGAGTCTCGCTTCAGAACAGGTGCTCGGCTTTTAGTGAGGAAACCAACCTTAGCATAGATACAATCAATCATAATCTGACGGGTATCATTACGGAGTGTGCTGTGGAAGTTGGAGGCAGGGTAACTAGACAGGACACTGGCAAGCTTTCCCAGGAAACGAAGATTCTTATTGAGAAGCGTCAAATCATGACAGTCTCAAGTACAACAGACAGAATAGAACTGGCAGAGCTTTCGAAGTTGACTCATAGGCGTAAGTTATCCGATGTAAGAAGGTATAACATGGAGAGAATTGAACACGCTCTGAAAAACGGAGGAAGCGTCAAAGCAGTGAAAAGGAAACTTGGGATAGGCGAAAATCGGATGTATGCACTAAGGGACAAAGAAGGCAAAATAACTACCAATATGGATAGGATAGTTAAAATAGCAGAGGAGGTTTACAGAGATCTGTACAGTAGCTGGGACAACCACAACTTTATTACTATAAGAACTAGCAGTAACCCAGATGACACCCCACCAGTAATGATAGAAGAAGTCAGAAAAGTTTTGGAGAGCATGCAAAGAGGCAAAGCTGCTGGTGAGGATCAGGTAACATCAGACCTGCTGAAAGATAGAGGACAGATTGTGTTAGAAAAACTAGCCAACCTGTTTACGAAGTGTCTCCTGGCGGGAAGAGTACCCTGACGGGAAGAGTAAGTGTCCAGAGTCGTGGAAGAACGCCAAAATCATCTTAATACATAAGAAAGGAGACGACAAGAACTTGAAGAATTACAGGCTGATTAGCTTGCTCTCTGTAATCTACAAACTTTTTACAAAGATAATTGCTAACAGAGTAAAGAAATCATTATAGAATTCAATCAATCGAAGGAACAAGCAGGATTTCGAACAGGCTACTCAAAAATCGACCACATTTATACTATCAATCAGGTAATAGAGAAATGCTCAGAATAAAACCAACCACTATACATAGCCTTCATAGATTACGAGAAGGCATTTGATTCAGTAGAAATACCAGCCGTCATGCAGACACTGTGGAATCAGGGCGTAGATGAAGTATATATAAACATTCTGGAAGAAATCTACAGGGGATCAACTGCTACCATAGTGCTTCATAAAGAAAGCAACAGAATACCAATCAAGAAGGGTGTAAGGCAGGGGGACACAATCTCCCCAATGCTATTTACCGCATGCTTACAGGAGGTTTTCAGAAACCTAGAATGGGAACAGTTAGGGATAAGAGTAAATGGAGAGTACCTTAGTAACCTGCGCTTCGCCGATGACATTGCATTGCTGAGTAACTCAGGGGACGAATTGCAACTCATGATTACGAAGTTAGACAAAGAGAGCAGAAAGGTGGGTCTTAAAATGAATCTGCAGAAAACGAAAGTAATGTACAACAACCTCGGAAGAGAGCAGCGCATCGAGATAGGTAATAGTGCACTTGAAGTTGTAAAAGACTATGTCTACTTAGGGCAGGTAATAACCGCTGAGCCGAACCACGAGTTTGAAGTAACTAGAAGAATAAGAATGGGGTGGAGCACATTTGGCAAGCACTCTCAAATATGACAGGTAGATTGCTACTATCCCTCAAGAGGAAGGTATATAACAGCTGTATCGTGCCGGTACTTAGCTACGGAGCAGAAACATGCAGACTTACAAAGAGGGTTAAGCTTAAATTGAGGAGGACGCAAGCGCCATGGAAAGAAAAATGGTAGGCGTAACCTTAAAAGACAAGAAGGGAGCAGAGTGGATTAGGGAACAAACGGGGGTTAAGGATATTATCGCTGAAATCAAGAAGAAGAAATGAATATGGGCCGGGCATGTAGCGCGTAGACAGGATAACCGCTGGTGGTTAAGAGTAACTAACTGGATACCCAGAGAAGGCAAGCGGGTTAGGGGGAGACAGAAGGTTAGGTGGGCAGATGAGATTAAGAAGTTTGCGGGTATAAATTGGCAGCAGCAAGCACAGGACCGGGTTAACTGGCGGAACGTGGAAGAGGCCTTTGTCCTGCAGTGGACGTAGTCAGGCTGATGATGATGATGATGATGATGATGATGATGATGATGAATATATAAACAAATCTTATTGCTGAGCTAAAGGAAAAAAAGCAGATTTAACTGGCGCACACGAGAAGACTGTGGAAGCAACGGTGCTGGTGGCCTACCCCAACTCCTTTCCTTTACTTCTTCCTCAGTGCCCTTTCTCCCTTCTTTCTATAATATACAGGGACAATATTAAAGACAGTCTATCAACTCGTCATTCACGTAACAATGATATATATGACTATGCTTTGTTTTCCCTTAACTTGACGCTTGTGTTCTGAGTTCGGAGTGTCTGCCGGCCAAGCTGGAAATGAAGCTTAAACTCTCTGCTGCTGAAAATGAAATGCTAGATGTATCAGGCGTGTAATTCACTTAGATTTTCATCGTACACTCTTGTCTGAGCTGTGAAAGGATTGAAGGCGTAACACTGTATACGATGGTACCAAACGTGAACATCAGTTTTCTTTTTCCTGAAACTAAAAGTAAAAGCATATTGCTGCCAGTATTTAGGTCACATTAGCAACTAATGAAATATTAACAATCGATAACTTATTCCTAGACTAATACCAAATGTTCTGCATCACTCTTTTTTTTCTTGGCTACAGCATGATTAGTGTTTCTGCTGTTGCCACGTTTACACATACATCAGTGAGACCATCGTGTAAAAAGGTGGATTACCATGAATATTTGTCAATCTAATATAGGCACTAACTATGGTCATTCACTCTCCAATCGCTAAATCAAACTCTGAATTCTGGCAACATCCGGGCGCGAGATGAAGCACTACGTACTTGAGATGTATACCTAAATAAACAGTGTGAGTTTAAAATTGCTTTTTAGTTAAGCATGTTAGCCTTTACATCGTACGCCAAGGACCCCATTCGATAGCTGCTTTATTGAAACACGGACCTTCAACACATTTATATCAACAAATCAGAGATCGTTGCACATTGGACTATCTGTTGCATAAAGCACTTGTGATATGCGCAATAACGCTATGAAATTTCCTTTCACCTGTCGCAATGAAATCTCTCCAAATGAAGTGTTGCATAAATAATTTATCTATTACTATTTTTAATATATCAAGGCGATTGACATGTGCCAAAAACATAGATAAAGACACAATAGTTTTAGGTGTTGCAAATCTTTTGTCAAACATGCGGTGCTGCATAATCTGGAGTTGCGAAGTTAATTAATTCAATGTTGTCAGGTAGCAGTGCAGAACCAATCAGGGGCACGCTGTCCCTGATTGATTGATATGTGAGGTTTAACGTCCCAAAACCACTCTATGATTATGAATGACGCCGTAGTGGAGGGCTCCAGAAATTTAGACCACCTGGGGTTCTTTAACGTGCACCCAAATTTGAGCACACGGGCCTACAACATTTCCGCCTCCATCGGAAATGCAGCAGCCGCCGCCGGGATTCGAACCCGCGCCCTGCGGGTCAGCAGCCGACTACCTTAGCCACTAGACCACCGCGGCGGGGCGGCACGCTGTCCCTCGAAACAGACATTGTTTGAAGTACAGTTTATGGAACTCTGCGGGTTACATTTAAAATAGGACGCCTGCAATGAGATGCCAGCAAATGAGGTGCTAACACTAAATTACAAAAATGTCTACAAAAGCTGCTCCTCCAGATTACGCTGTAACTGTGCTGTACGTGAAGAGGGTCTTGTGTTTTTTTCTTCTATGGAACTATACTTAACTCTTTATGTGCATTGGCGCAAAGAATAAGCGCCACGAAGAATTAAGAAAGCGAAAGAGCTTCCACAAAGGATAACTAGACAGTACGATCTCGGAGTGTTCATTACGTGGTTGCCAAGCATATTTCTTCCCTGCACCATGACTAGTATATTGAACATAATATTTATTATTACCATTTATTTACAGTTACTGCAATCACCATTTGGCGATTTCAGCAGGGTGGTACATATAGTTAGTGTTGACAAAGGCATGACAAAAAACTTGATGCAGAAAAGTAAGCATAGCTACAGTCGGAACTGAAACCTGTTGTGTAGCTTCTGTAAGAGTCGAGTAACATGTTTTTAAGTGTAGTTCATCCTTCAGCCCCACCTATTTATTGGCCACCAGAAGTAATTGCAAAATCTACGCGAAAATGCGTGGGCATGATGCGTCAAGTATACAAAAGTATTTCAGGAGATATTTTTGCACAATTGAGATCATTTAAATTGTACGAGCTCTGTTATTTCTTTTCGATATATTGTTGCAAAAATTTAGTCTTTCTAATCAAAAATTTGCTGGCAATGCGACAATTATTTATTTCCAGTACACTCGACACCAAGACGCAATTGGTGCACGTCGTGCTCAATATGGAAAGAAAAAAAGAAAACAAGAGGTGGCTTGACGTGACACTCTTCAAGCCAGTCATAGAAAAATGAAACTGGGACATGCTGGAAATCTATCAAAAGCATGAAGCACGAGGAATGTCAGCGTCTGTTGAAGTTAAATTGTGGACACTATAGGCACGCTCTCTTCTAGTATTGTTTCCTTTGTAATGCTGAACGCTATGTGCTACAGCCACCCTGGAGAAACGTTTTCTCGGGTCAAAACGAACCCCGCTTGGGTTTTATAAGTCTATTAACCTAACAGGGCCAAAAGCAGCGCTCTTTCAAACAGAATAGCAGAATGTGCACACTAAGCAAAAATGACCTAAAATAACCTCAAAAACTGGGTAAAACATTTGTCCTCTAGCGCACTACCTTTCCTGGGTTTTTTTTTACCACCTACTATCGAGGTAAAAATTTACTCTCGTGCTAACTGAGTTTTTGAACGTAGGGAGAGTAGTAATTATGTACCCCAGTGAGGTTTTGAGCGAGTATAGAGGGAGTAAATTTTTACTGCCTTCACAAGGTTTTTGAGGTGATTTCTGGGAGTTATTTCTGGTGGTAAAGAAAATAAAAAATTGACGGGTGCATTCGCCCAGAGTCGACAAATTTATTAAATAGCAGAATTGATCGAATTTATTAAACGGCAGAACTGGTGACACATAGATTCACATACAAACACGCCCACACAACAAACGCAAATATTACACCACTCGAACAGACTGCACGCGTTGCTCAACTACACTTTGACAATCCGATATATATAAGCACGACTTTTTGACCGGCCCTGTAGTACCGGTAGGAGAGCTCTTTTTTCGCATTGATTAACAACAACGGTTGAAGGTGCAAGCGTAAACTTAAGGTGGGCTGCAGGGCACTGAATGTCACACCAACCTTTTATTATAAATCTACCCAATCTCATCTTTTTGAGTATCCAATATTTACACGCGTGTTAGCACTGCTGATGCACAAGTGCATAAAATATACCTAAGTATGCACAAACCATGGTAGCTCAATGATATTCATTGAGCGACGGCGCACAAACACCGTAGCAGCACGTATTCATCACAACGGGCGTAGAGGAGCAGTGCACGCCTGCACACAAGCTTCTTACCGACGGCGTACTAGGCTTTTTCGAGGAGCACGGCTATCCGATGAAACACAGCTGGCGATCACAGAAAAGATATCCTGTGCAAATTTCGTCGTCATTTCAGACACAAATGAACACGTGACCGCTATCTTACGGGTCGGGGCGGTGTATGCATACTTCCAACGAAAGACCACCGTATGGGTTTCCTTCGTGCTCACCGGCAGCCGCTTGTTGTTTCCGTCTGCCTCGTATCGGCTTCGCGCTACATGTTTGAGAACAGTTGGTGCATGAGGCGGGCAATTCGGGCAGCACTTTACTCATGCAGATATCGCCTACTGTGGAACATAATATATGCCATGCTTCTTCACCTGCCCCGGCGACGCACTCCCACTGGTCACTGGCGGCCGCGGCTCGGTGCCGACGACAGAGTGAAGCATTTTGCTTATTGCTTCTCGAGTAGACAAGCATGGACGATGACACCAGATTGATTTTGTTACCACTGGCAGATATTCGCGATTCGGCTCGGAAGCGAGATCACCACAACGTGCAGGTTCGGAGGTGCTCGGAAGCGCACGTTCGCTCGATGATGTAGGAAACACGTGAGATCCATCAGCCCAACCAGACACACAGATACCGAGATTCTTGAACCGTCTGTCTCTAAGGCCGCCACCGAGCAAAAGCCAACAATTTGCGAAAATATGCAGGACAACTTTCCACAGCAGTTTTTCTTTCTTTTTTTTCTTCTTTTGAGATCCCCTCCACCCGTCTTTTTTTCTTTTTCCTTCACAGAATGCTGTTCACGCTTGTTGTGCTTATGCTGCCCCCAGTTCCAGTGAAAGTGCGTTGACTCGAGGTCAGTCCTGAGGCACGGCGATGCCAAAAAAAAAATTGTGGTCCTCGCGTATTTTCAGAATTCACTGAGAGCCTCACAGTGGGGGGTACGGGGCAAAATCCACCGAAGCAGCTGCACCTTGCAGTCACGTGGTAATAAACTCTAAAACGCAGGTTAAAAATCACGTGATAGAAAACTACCTACGTGGTAAAACTGGATTTTGACAACCTTTTACTACTTGCCTGAGAGGTGGTGGTAAAACTATGTCATGTACCATCTTTTACTCCTACACGAGGTAGGAATTTTAAACGCGAGAGAGTTTTCAGAGGTCATGAGCTGCAAAAATCCCAAACTCGCATAGTTTCTGCTTACAGTGTGTGTACCTATATGTTCAACAAATGGATCCCAGTGTCCAGTATACTGGACATGATTCACTTGTGAAAATTGTTGTACTAACATATTTCTTAATTTTTGAATGCTTTTCAATAGCCTAATAGCTAAACAAGAAGATAAAAACAACTTTGGTCTGCCCTACGAAAAGTTCGTGTCGGAAAAGAATATGGCTGAGCCACAAATTCAGTATTGAACCTGATAATATTAATACAATAAATTACCTACAACGAGAAAAAACTAAAGAAAGTAATGCAGTTGGTCGTAGCTTCTTCGTATATAAATTATCTAAGACAATATTTAAAAACTGTGAGGACTCGAACTCTACCGAGCCAAAGAAAGACAGAAGTACTTAGTCTGAAAAACCGTTCATGGCCGGTCCGGAACATGTTCGCGTACTCCACACCAGCCGGCTCTTAAACAGCGTGAGTAAGGTTGCGCTGGCAGTGGGGCGCTAATCTTTGGTTCCCGCAATGAGGGGCGGGCGAGAACAGGTTGAATAGGGAAGGCATTCCGTTTGAAACTCATCAGCGTCGTGGTGGGAGGAGAAAATAGCGAGCGGGGGAAGGGCTCAACTTCATGCGGCACGTGGGGAACGTTAGGGAACTAGCCCTTCATGAGCCGGAATCCTGGCCTCGTGGAAGAGGATACACGTCTTTCTTGGTTATTTTGTCGAGGTGCTGATAATCAATACAAAAACGCCAGGAGCCGTTTTTTTTCTTTACCAAGACCACTGGGGAGACCCAAGGGCTTAACGATGATTCGATGAGGTCTTTCGATAGCATGTTTTCCACTTCCTTCTGAATCACTGCTCGTTCTGATGCGGACATGCGGTAAGGCCGACGGTGAATGGGCGCAGAGTCACCAGTGTTAATTCGGTGCTTGAAAATATTAGTCTAGCCCAAGGGACGATCACAGATATCAACAATATCACCGTAGGAGGCCAAAACGTAGCAGAGAGCGTAGGCCTGATCAGGCGAAAGGTCTGATCCAATCATATTTCGAAAGATGGCATCGGCAGAACCGGGTACCCGTGAGACTTCGGCTTGGTCCGGAACAGTTACAGCGACAACGTTTATGTCATCATCTCTTATGGCAGTGAGTTGAGCAAGCGACATCTGGTAGGGCAACACTTGAGGAATGAGGCCGAAATTTAGGAGCGGAAGAAACACACAATTGTCCACTATGGTGGCGATTGTATGTGGCACTGTAACACTGCGCGTCAGTCGTGCGTCTGTTATCGGTGTAATGATGTAGTTTCCGTCGGGAACTGGAGGGGTCGGTGACAGACAGACGTATGTCACAGCTCGAGGCGGCAAGTGAACAAAAGCGGTTGAAACCAAGCGGCTGACGGGCTTTTCACAGGCATCAGAGAGCGAGGGAAGGTCGAGGCTGAGCGTGCCAGAAGAACAGTCAATTAAAGCCGAGTGAGCCGAAGAGAAATCAAGGCCATGTATGAGGTCATGGGGGCAACGATCTAGTACGGCAAAAAGGACTACGGCGTGACGACCAATGTTCACACGAGTATTGCACATTCCGACGACTTTTACAGCGCCACCATCGGCAACACGTATCACTTGAGTCGTAGAGGGCGTCATGATCTTCTGCAAATGGTGGCGTAGATGTGCTCTCATAATAGATAGGTGGGCGCCTGTGTCAACAAGGGCCATAACAGGAACATTGTCGACTTTTACTTCAACGAGACTGTGTTGTGTGGGCAGCGTCAGTAGAGGATTTCCGGGCTTAGTTGGTATTGCAGCTTCACCTCCATAAGCTGCAATATCTAGTTTTCCTGCTGCGATCATCCAGAGAAGCTCGGCGAGGTTTTAAAAGCGCTGAGACGGTGGAGAGTGGGATTGGCGGCGTAGCGGCGACGGGGAGCGGGAGTGGCGGCTGCCGGAAGAAGTGGCGTGAGTGGGGAGAGGCTCATGAGGCGTCAGGTGTTGACTTAATGCTACCATGGCTGCCAATTCCAGGAAGCGCGGCGATGACGTGAAATATGGCCGACTCGCTCACAGTTGAAGCAGATCGGCTTGTCATTGAAAGTTCGCCATTCTGCTGAGTTCCGGTAACGTTGTGGTAGTTTGGTCCGCGGTACATATTTGGTATGCATGTGGGAGGTAGTGGCCAGATACTGCACCAGGGTGACCAATCCTTCTCTGGTGAGGGAGTGCGTTCCCGGCGGTGGTTACCGGTGAAGAGGCACCCCAGGCCTCTTAATGCAGTTCCATCAACACGCGGATTTTTTTAAAATCCGGTTGGGAACTGCGCGGCACCGGGATTTGAACCACGAACCTCTTGCATGCGAGGTGGATGCTCTAACCACTACGCCATCGTGACAGTATAACATGGAGGGAATTGAACACGCTCTGAAAAACGGAGGAAGCGTCAAAGCAGTGAAGAGGAAACTTGGGATAGGCAAAAGTCGGATGTATGTACTAAGGGACAAAGAAGGCAAAATAACTACCAATATGGATAGGATAGTTAAAATAGCGGAGGAGTTTTACAGAGATCTGTACAGCAGCCGAGACAACCACGACCTTAATACTATAAGAACTAGCAGTAACCCAGACGACACCCCACCAGTATTGATAGAAGAAGTCATAAAAGCTTTGGAGAGCATGCAAAGAGGCAAAGCTGCTGGTGAGGATCAGGTAACATCAGATCAGCTGAAAGATGGAGGACAGATTGTGTTAGAAAAACTAGCAACCCTGTTTACGAGGTGTCTCCTGGCGGGAAGGGTACCAGAGTCTTGGAAGAACGCTAACATCATCTTAATACATAAGAAAGGAGATGACAAGGACTTGAAGAATTACAGGCCGATCAGCTTGCTCTCTGTAGTATACAAGCTATTTACAAAGGTAATTGCTAACAGAGTAAAGAAAACATTAGAATTCAATCAATCGAAGGAACAAGCAGGATTTCGAACAGGCTACTCAACAATTGATCACATTCATACTATCAATCAGGTAATAGAGAAACGCTCAGAGTATAACCAACCACTATACATAGCCTTCATAGATTACGAGAAGGCATTTGATTCAGTAGAAATACCAGCCGTCATGCAGACACTGTGGAATCAGGGCGCAGATGAAGTATATATAAACATTCTGGAAGAAATCTACAGGGGATCAACTGCTACCATAGTGCTTCATAAAGAAAGCAACAGAATACCAATCAAGAAGGGTGTAAGGCAGGGGGACACAATCTCCCCAATGCTATTTACCGCATGCTTACAGGAGGTTTTCAGAAGCCTAGAATGGGAACAGTTAGGGATAAGAGTAAATGGAGAGTACCTTAGTAACCTGCGCTTCGCCGATGACATTGCATTGCTGAGTAACTCAGGGGACGAATTGCAACTCATGATTACGGAGTTAGACAAGGAGAGCAGAAAGGTGGGTCCTAAAATTAATCTGCAGAAAACGAAAGTAATGTACAACAACCTCGGAAAGGAGCAGCGCTTCGTAATAGGTAATAGTGCACTTGAAGTTGTAAAAGACTATGTCTACTTAGGGCAGGTAATAATCGCTGAGCCTAACCGCGAGATTGAAGTAACTAGAAGAATAAGAATGGGGTGGAGCACATTCGGCAAGCACTCTCAAATTATGACAGGTAGATTGCCACTATTCCCCAAGAGGAAGGTATATAACAGCTGTATCTTGCCGGTACTTAGCTACGGAGCAGAAACCTGAAGACTTACAAAGAGGGTTCAGCTTAAATTGAGGACGACGCAGCGAGCAATGGAAAGAAAAATGGTAGGTGTAACTTTAAGAGACAGGAAGAGAGCAGAGTGGATTAGGGAACAAACGGGGGTTAGGGATATCATAGCTGAAATCATGAAGAAGAAATGAACATGGGCCGGGCATGTAGCACGTAGACAGGATAACCGCTGGTCGTTAAGGGTAACTAACTGGATTCCCAGAGAAGGCAAGCGGGTTAGGGGGAGTTAGAAGGTTAGGTGGGCAGATGAGAGTAAGAAGTTTGCTGGTATAAATTGGCAGCAGCAAGCACAGGACCAGATTAGCTGGCGGAACATGGGAGAGGCCTTTGTCCTACAGTGAAAGTAGTCAGGCTGATGATGATGATGATGATGATGACATATTTGGTGTGCTGGACAGTCGGTAGTCGGGTTGGTCAACAGGGCCCAGCGTCCTGCCAATTCCAGGAAGTGTGGCAATGACGTGAAATATGGCCGATTTGTTCACAGTTCAAGCAGATAGGCCTGTCATTGGAAGTTCGCCATTCTGCCGAGTTCCGGTAACGGGGCGGTTGTTTCGTCCACGGGACATATTTGGTTGTACAGGGCCATCGGTAGTCAGGTTGGTCAACGGGGCATAGCGTCTTAAGTCTGGCGTTCACCAGTTCCTGGTGCTCAACACACTTGATCAAAGAAATCGTGGCGCGAGAGTCGTCGGGGGCCCTGACTTGGATAGACAGTGGAGATGCTTCCTCGATTTCGCAAAATACTGTCAGAAGCAGCAGGGGCTGGTAGCAAACGGGCGTCCTCGCAGGTACATGTTGAAGCCATGTAGGGAAGACGCGGAAAGTGTGGAGTAATACGGCGACTTTTCGCGTCTTCGAAGCGTCGGCATTCATTAATAACGTCGTCTACGGTCGATGAGTTTCGAAATACGAGGAGATTGAAGGCGTCATCGGCGATTCCTTTGAGGATGTGCGCGACCTTTTGAGATTCCGGCATCTTGTCATCAACCTTCCGGCAGAGGGTGAGCACATGTATGTATGTGGCGTACGACTCGGTGCTGAACCAGAGTCGGGACGCTAGTTCTTTCTGCGCAGTACGACGACGCCCTGTGGGCTTGCCGAAGAGACCGATGAGTTTCTGCTTACAGATGTCCCAACTCGTGATATCTTCCTCGTGGTTAGAAAACCAAACTTTAGCTGTACCTTCAAGGTAGAAAATAAGATTGGCCAACATGAGCGTCGGATCCCAGTTTTACAGAGTGCTCACCCGTTCGAACAGCTGCAGCCATTCCTTCACGTCAATGCTGTCACTGCCCGAGAAGATGCCTGGGTCACGCGGTTGGGTCAGTACGATGGTGTGGTTAGTAGCGGCTGGATACGGTGCTGTTGATTGCTGCGTAGGTGGGCGAAGCACGTTTGGGGTAGTCTCCGAAGAATCACCATTCTCGTCTTGATCAGGCATCGCAGAGGTATCCAAGGAACGTCCGCTGCGTAGAATCAACGTGGATGTTTACTGTAGGAAGACCCGCACTCTCCACCGAATTGTTACGGGAAAATGTGGCTGAGGAATATATTTACTTTAGAGAAACAGGCAGGCATGCTATCTGGAGCCTAATCTGCCCGAGCTCGCACTAAACATTGTCCTCTTTTCTATTAAGTTCATTTAAGGCGCCTTGTAGCAATACATACACAAGGTGCCCAGCTATATATTGCCGGAGTTTAAAAATATGCCACTACACGCACTTACGACGCGACCAATTGCATATTGCTGACCATTGCCTGAAGTTACTCAGGCTATGTTTTTGAGTTCTAAAATATTGTTTAACTAGATATGTTTAGTTAACTCACTTTTGAAAAAACGAAGACGGATAAAAAATTCAATAAGGAAGTTGTATATTGGTTTGCAAAACGTCTGATTAGCAGGTCTTGAACTTTATATCTATTAAATATTTGTGTTTTTCTGCTAACTACAAATGCCCGTGAAATCAAAAAAAAAACACCGTGTCGCAAACCGGCTCACGCACCAGTGCGCACGACGATTCTAGTGCTCCCGAACGTTCCGCGTACGCATTTGCTTGATTGTACTGTTTCAACAGAGTGGTGTTATGCCTGCGAGTCCACAGCAAAGGTCCATGCCTCTGAAAAAGGCAATCTGTGTCAAGGCCAGCCCGCGAGCCCGCCTGACGCGGACAACTCAACGGCGTCATCACGCGGCGGTGGCTCTCTGCCGCGCACGCACAGTGAGTCACCTCAGCCAGCGAGCCCGTCGAGCATGCAATCGGCGCCTTTCTTTCTGGCGAGTATGACGCATTGCGTGGCGACGTCACTCGTCCTTGGGTGCAGCCACGTGCAGCGCAGCGGCTCCAGATTCGATGAGAATGACGCGGCCCAGCGGTGACCCCATTGGAGGATTCTGACCTCACGACCAGTGGCGCTTCTGGTTGGACATTTGGTTACTCAAAGAATCCACCCGGTGCATATAAAAAAAGCCCTGTGGCGCGTCGCGAGCAGCAGACCTATGTGTTAGAGAGGAGAGCTCGGCTCTTCGGGTCTCTAAGCTGTCGGCGCCAGTGCTGAATTTGTAACGCCTCTGTATATATGCCGTACATAAACCTTGTTTAACTCACCGTCGTCTCGTCCGCTCGTCTATTAGTTCTGCGCAGAAGCAGTCGCGAGCTGAGAAACCTACGCTACCAAACGGCTGGTAATCGTGTCGGCGGAGATCGGAGCAGTGGCACCTTCGGGACCATGTTGGCGTCGCCGTCTTTCGTAACAGTGGTTGCAGTGGGGAAATTCGTGGCGCCCTTCGTAACGTCGTCGGAGGCGCGCTTCGCAGCAGTGGTTGGCAGCTGCGGGATCGGCCGATGTCAGCGACATCGATGCGGTGAGTGCCTGATGTTTTCCCCTCAGTTGACCAGACTACTCTAGCACAAGTTATAGTAAATTAGAGAAGGGCTGTGTGAAGCATTAGAGTGAGCTTTGATCGTTTCAAGCCAAGTCGAAGTTCTTTGAAACCAAGGTTAAAGTGGAAGGGTAAACACGGGAGGGGTAAAAATTGCTTGCGCGTCGTGCTAGTAGGCTTATAGTGGGTACGGCAAGCAGATTCTTAACAAGGGCAATCAGCAAGAGGCTAGTGTGAACGATAAAGAACCTTAAAGCGAAGGAACTCATCGAAATTTGTGAGGCACACGGCATTACTTTGGGCTGTTCGAAACAAAAGCAAGCAATTCTTGAGATCATGAAAAATGAAGGAGTGTCGGCTGAGGAAGTCGATGAGACCTGGGTGGATATCAAAGCACACCACGAAGAAGCTGAAAGCCGAGAACGCCGTGAGGTGGCCGAGAGACGGCAGCGCCTTGAGTTGAAACAAATAGAATTGGCATTCCTACGGTGTTCGCAGGCGCCTAGCGTAGCCTCTGCGACAGTTCAGGTCAGCGGTCAGAGAATTCGCTACCAACTGCCACCATTCGTAGTAGGCGAGGACATGGCGAAGAATCTCGTAAAGTTTGAACACGTCTGTGAGGGAATGGCTTTAGAGCGGTCTCTTTGGGTGCAGAACCTGTTAGCTCTTCTTCCCGGCGAAGTGTCCGACGCGATAACTTGCTTCTGGATGGAAGCGTTTGAGAGCTATGACGAGGTTACGTAAGGGCTCTTGGGACGTTATAAGTTGTCACCCGAGGCTTTCAGGCAAAGGTTCCGGTATGCTAAAAAGGGGAATGAGTCCCACGTTGACTTCGCGTTTCATCCTAAAGCCGATTTAATTGAATGGCTCAAGAAAGTGTTTATGACGATCGTGATAAACTGGTAGAATGCATTGCATTGGAGCAATTCTACCGCTGCATCGAGGAGCATGTCAAGCTTTGGCTGCAGGACAAACTTGGTGAAGTACAGCTAAAAGAGCCGGCAGCCGAGTTAGCTGAGGAGTATTATACTCGCCGAAAGTTGCATAGCAGGGCAGTGCGTGTTGAAAAGGATGAAAGGAAAGAGTGCTTTTCAAAGAAACCTGATCAACGCAAGCCGCGAATTCACTACAACTGCAAAAAGGAAGGGCACATCGCGATAAACTGTAAGCAACAGTTTGCAACTATCCGAGAATCGGAAAACAAACAGAAGCCACGAATCTGCTACAACTGCAAAAAGGAAGGGCACTTCACGATAGACTGCTAGCAAAAGTTTGCAACTATCCTAGAATCGAAAAAGAAACGGAAGCCGCGAATCTGCTACAACTGCAAAAAGGAAGGGCACATCGCGATAAACTGTAAGCAAAAGTTTGCTTTCGCAACAATCCGAGAATCGGAAGAGAACATTCGGTTGTTAGAGCCGTATCTCCAAGAAATTAGTGTGGATGGGAAAACGCGTCGAGCACTCCGCGACTCAGCGGCAACCATGGACGTTGTCCATTCTTTATTGGTGTCTCCGGATTACTTTACGGGAAAATGCGTGTGGAACAGGCAAGTCGCCGAGGAGCAGAGTGCTTGCTTACCAATCGCTAGGGTTGTCATTGTAGGCCCATTCGGTAATCTTCGCACCGAAGCGGCTGTGTCTGTCGCGCTTCCCGATAGCTTTCCTTATCTTTTCTCTAACAACTCAGAGCGGCTTCTGAAAGAGCAGAGTAAATGGTTCTTCCCCAACTTAGCGTACATGGCCCTCACGCGATCGCAAGTGCGGAAGCTTTCGCAGGAGATTGATCCTGTTCTATGTGGTGAAACAAGTTCAAAAGCAGCAGATCTGTGTGACCTTGGCGGCGAGTCGGCGGAACCTCAGGCACAAGATTTCTCTGTGTGTGTCATTTGAGCCGTCACTCGAGCGGCCCGTCGCCGAAGCGACTGGCGTGGTTTCCGTAGCAGGGGGAGACGACATGGCGCTATCGCGTCAGAGCGAGAGGGGGGGGGCAACGCTCCCGCCTATAGCGGAAAATTGGAATGAGTTGTCGAGGGTTGATCGAGAAACGCTCATTCGAGAGCTGCGTGAGGACCTTTCAATTAAAGCGCTAATGGAAAGCGTAAACTTGGGAAAAAAGAGAAAGAATGTTTCTTTTTTTGAGAAAGCAGGGCTTCTGTATGGGAGCTACACAACTTCGCAAGGTCGCAGGTATGAGCAGCTCTTGGTGCCACAAGAGTGTCATCACCAACAATTGGAACTGGTGCATGAAAAGCGTGGGCCGGG
Source organism: Rhipicephalus microplus (assembly GCF_043290135.1). NCBI lineage: Eukaryota > Metazoa > Arthropoda > Arachnida > Ixodida > Ixodidae > Rhipicephalus > Rhipicephalus microplus. The sequence continues at coordinate 239,368,087 of NC_134702.1, forward strand.
CATCTCGGCACAATAAAGACCAAGGCTTGAGTTACCCTTGAGTTTTATTGGCCGAAATGCTCGAAGGATATCGAAGACTTTGTACGCTCATGCGACACTTGTCAGAGAGCGGGGAAATCCGCGTACAAGTGGAAGGCACCCATGAAGCTTTCTGATACCAATTATGAAGTGAAATTAGGAAGGCGGCCGAACAAAATTTATTACAGTAACTTGATGAAACCATACGTTCAACGTCAAGCGGTCGTAAATCTGCGGCTGAATGCTTCAGAGGAAGAGGGAGCAGAAATTTAGAGTTTTAGTGATGTAATCGAAAGGGGATCGGAGGTAATCTTGGAGCAGTTGAACCTAGAGCCAAGGTCAAGTGAAGTACAGAAGGTTAACCTGAGAAGGAATGTTTCTTTTCATGAGAAATCTCGACTCCATTATTGTAGCTACACAGATGCGCAACGTCGCAAGTACGGGCAGCCCTTTGTACCACATAGGTATCGTCGCCTAAAAGTGGGCGGTTACTGAGGTGGAGCATGATACTCCAACAGCACAACTTTGATGTTCGCTACAAAAAAAAGGAAAGCTAAACGCTAATGCAGGCGCATTAAGCCGTGCGTTTAGTTAGTACCTTCTCCACTTTTTGGTTTCTTGCTGGAGATTCGAGGCAAAATTTTGTCCTCATCACGGCCTTAGCTGAGAGCTCTCGTCCAGAGTGAGCTCAAGAAGCCAACTTCATGTTCTATTCTATTTCGTTAAGTTATTGTACGTGTAAAAATTTGGGTTGTCATTTTAAGAGTCTTCTGTCCCACATGTGCCTCTTGATGTAGAGCGAACGAAATTCCTATAGACACGTAGCTAGGTATATGTTGTGCTATACTTTGTCTGGTGTTCTGTCAGTTGACCGAGGGCACTTGCTTGTGTCGTGTGTTGTCTGTCGTCAAACTGTTCTTGACAAGTTGCAGAACCATCGACAAGTGCTGAGACCAAAGATGGTCAGAAGAGACGAGCGAAGCTGGCCGACAAGTTGTTGCGACAAGCCAGTGGAGCTGGGATCCGTCCTCAAGAATGGGATGTGTTCCCTGAACAGAGTCTGGAGCTGGATTCTCCCCATGGCCCTGGAGGCGAACCTGGAGGTACCTGGCGAACGAGTGCACCTGACATCCGAGACACGTGGAAGCAGGTCATCTTTCCAGCGCATTGTCTGGCGGCGGGGATGCTGTTATGCCTGCGAGTCCACAGTGAACGTCCATGCCTCTGAAAAAGGCAATCTGTGTCTAGGCCAGCCCGCGAGTACGCCTGACGTGAACAACTCAACGGCGTCATCATGCGGTGGTGCCTCTCTACCGCGCACGCATAGTGAGTCACCTCAGCCAGCGAGCCCGTTGAGCAAGCAATCGGCGCCTTCCTGTCTGGCGTGTCTGATGCAATGCTTGGCGACGTCACTCGTCCTTGGGTGCAGCCACGTGCAGCGCAGCGGCTCCAGATTCGATGAGAATGACGCGGCCCAGCGGCGACACCATTGGAGGATTCTGACCTCACGACCAGCGGCGATTCTGGTTGGACATTTGGTTACTCAAAGAATCCACCCGGTGCATATGAAAAAAGCCCTGCGGCGCGTCGCGAGCAGCAGACCTATGTGGTAGAGAGGAGAGCTCGGCTCTTCGGGTCTCTAAACTGTCGGCCCGAGTGCCGAATTTGTAACGCCTCTGTATATATGCTGTACATAAACCTTGCTTAACTCACCGTCGTCTCGTCCGCTCGTCTATCAGCTCTGCGCAGAAGCAGTCGCGAGCTGAGAAACCTACGCTACCAAACGGCTGGGGACCGGGTCGGCGGAGATCGGAGCAGGGGCACCTTCGGGACCATGTTGGCGTCGCCGTCTTTCAAAACAGTGGTTGCAGCGGTGAGATTCGTGGCGCCCTTCGTAATGTCGTCGGAGGCGCGCTTCGTAACAGTGGCAACGATGGTGGTGGCTTTGTGATGGACACGTTTTGCTATCGGCCACAAAAGTGATAACCACTGTGACTGCTTATCGATGTCATGAACTGGTATTGCGGGCAATGAAGGAGCGTATCGCCTTGCTTCGTCATGCAACCATGATAAGTGTGACTGTCCTGGAATTCTATGTACGATGGACAACACTCGTCTGCTTATACGTCGACACCTCTTAAAGCAGCACCAAGACCAGCGTGTGGCGAATGGATCGTTCCCTCTCCGTGTTCGTGGCCGTGGCTTTCCTCGTAGTTTCCGAGCGCTGTTGTACAAGCTAAGAATGGGCTCTTAGCTTGTACAACACGCTTGAATGATTACACCGTCAAGGCCGTGTGGACAGCCCGTTGTGCGTGTAGGCACACCACGGCGCACGTAGGCACACCAAAGTGTTTGTTAGATGGTATTTTTTTGTATTTCACGAGCATTGACAGCTAGCAGAAAAACACTAATTACTAACAAATACAAAGTTCTAAACTGTCTAATCAAGTGTTTTGCTAACCCATCTACTACTTTCTCATTAGGATTTTTATCCACCTGTGTTCCTGCAAAAGGTAAATAAACATATCTCATTACATGGTATTTTAGAATACAAAAAATAGTCTTACGTACTCCAGGTAAGGATCAGCAACATTCATTTGGGTGCGTCATAATCGCGCGTGTCGGCACATTTTTAAACGCTCGATAAAGATAACTGGGCATTGATTGATTGATTTATATGTGGGGTTTAACGTCCCAAAACCACTATATGATTATGAGAGATGCCGTAGTGGAGGGCTCCGGAAATTTCGACCACCTGGGGTTCTTTAACGTGCACTAAAATCTGAGCACACGGGCCTACAACATTTCCGCCTCCATCGGAAATGCAGCTGCCACAGCCGGGATTTGAACCCGTGCCCTGCGGGTCAGCAGCCGAGTACCTTAGCCACTAGACCACTGCGCCGGGGTAAAAAAATAGCTGAGCTGGGCACTCTGTATATACATATATATACAAACCCTGACGAAAACTGGTCCGCTGCTCAAAACCGTTGGAAATAAAATTAAGACAAATACAAAGCTAAGTTGTGTCTCTTCTCTTCCCAAGTACGTTTGGCTCATTGAAAAAACTTCTTCACACACACACACACACACACACACACACATATATATATATATATATATATATATATATAAATTTATATATATATATATATTTATGTGTGTGTGCGTGTGTGTGTGTGTGTGTGTGTGTGTGAAGTAGGAAAGCAGTGCCCGATGGTAGAGACAAACGAGGAAGAAGTGAGAATGAAATAAACACGGCGTACGAGCCGGGCCACGTCTCCCAGTGATCATAGTGTCACACGAGTCGACAGGATGAAGACCTGGCAGCCAGTTCATCAACAGGCCATCATCATCGAACACGTCAGGAAGACGAGTGACCGAACGTGGACCACACAAGTGCATCCCAACTCTACATCATGAGCAGCATCACGACAGCACCATCAGCTGACGTTGACATCTTCAAGTAGACCGGATCAGCGGACGACGGACCCGTACAGGACTGTTTCAACCTATTTGAAGTACACGCCGCCGCTGCATTCTGGTCGGAACGGGAGATGATCATCAACTTCACCGACTACATCTCCGGAGAGGCATTTATGTTTTACCTCACCCACATCTTTAAAAACGACGAGTCATGGAAAAAGATCAAAGAAGAGATGATCACCCGGTTTATTGACTATGATCAAGACCTACTTATTGCCAGCCATCAGGAGACAACCGCCCTCCGTCATCAATTTCCCAAGCAGTCTTCAAGCATTCGAAAGCTCCGCATAAATCGACAACTGCCACAAGACGAAGAGGTACATGGGTTCACTGAAAAGTGACCATGCGTATTGCAAGAAAAACTCAACCATCGAGAGCGCCTCCCTTCTGCACGAAGGTCGGCATTTCCAAAGTCGTCGCATCAACATATGGCACGAGACTTCGCTTACCCTACTGATCCCCTTCATGCTTAGCATCACATACATGGTCCACCACCTGGTTTTCTATCACGCAACTCTTCAAAGGCTCCTAACACTCACCATTCGTGTCATAAAGACGCCTTGTTCATGGTAGACCAGCTGACGCATGGTGAAAATGCCAAACAACGCCTAGACGACTCGAAGAGAGGAAAATCAGTCATTACGCATTGAAGCAGCTTACATTCCATCTCGCGCACTTGGCCTACCTCCTGGTTTTAAATCGCTTGGCTCTTTCGTGACTTACAACGCCCATCTCACATATAGCACGCTCACAATGGTCGGAATAGAGCTGCGGAGCTCGGACGATGCTACGCCAAGCCCTGGACACACCGCTCAGATTTATGCGCCAGAACAGCTAACATCGTTAGTTGCACAGAAAAAGGGCCATTCTGAAATCTGACCGAACCATGCCTGTTGCGGTGTTGTCGTCCAGTGCACAGCCACCTGAAACTCCAAACAAAGAAGGCTCAGACGCTTCGAACGTCGCACGCTACCAGACGCAAGAACCACTTATAGAGAGCAGCAAAGAAAAATCCCCCCTGATGGACTACCTGTCAACTCTCAAGCCTTATCTTCACTGCCCGAACAGAATGACAACAGCCCACAGACTACCAGTTATCAACTGGACACCACATCAAGCTATCAAGAAAACGCGCATGACGTTCAAGAAGCGCCCCCGCCTCAGCACGTTCTGATGCAACAGCAGCAACGTGAGCAAAAGTGAGTCCAAGGATTCCAGACACTCCGACGGATACACCAACAAGGACAACGATGCAAAGCGAGCCTCTTAAAGCAAACTCAAGACGTGAGGCATATACGCATAAGGCATCAGCGTCACAAACGCATTTGACTCAAGAAATCAAGACTGCACCTGCGATTACAGCTCCGAAACCACAGAAAACGACAAAAAAGACGACAAGGCATCATCTGTAGAACGCAAAGACCAAGACACCATTCCGTCAGCTGCGACAATCGCACTCCCAAACTGGAAGTACAGCATCTGTTCCCACCACGACACACAATTCGACGCCTTCGACACACGAATTTAAAATGCTACAGGGACTCGAAACTTGGCCCATTCCTCACAACAGCTCAACCCATGTCATCACCAGTGCAGATCTCTAGGGTGTGGTTATGCCATCCAGGACGCAAAAGTCAGCCTCGTCCACCAGTGTTCTCCTAGATATGGCCGGACTGCTTCCCTCTGCTGTGGGTTTTTTGTTCGAGTTAAGGAAGTCCCTTCTGAAATGTAACTACGGTGAATTTTGACAATTTTCGCTTTAAAGCTCTGCATTTTTTTTGCTTTGTTGATTTTCTGACACGACGTCTTCCGGGGGGAGGGGGAACCCTATGACGTAGAAAAGCAGTGCCAGATGGCAGAGACAGATGAGGAAGAAGTGAGAATGAAATAAACATGGCGTGTGAGCCGGGCCACGTCTCCCAGTCATCATAGCATCACATATATATACTGTAAGGAGTGACAGTGAGGTGCAACACCCGTCTTTAGGGCAAGCTGTTCCCTTTACTACGTCGCTCAAGCTGCCTCGAGGTAGCTGAGCCCGGTACCCAGTGCCACTCTTAGCCATCACACTCGGCCAAGAATGCGAGCGCTGGAGCTGCCGACAGTGCTTCAGGTGGGCGGCGTTGGCTGCACCGTGGTGGTCGCTCTTGACTTCACAACACCAATAATGGGACATTTGGCAAAAGTGTCTCTGGAAGGTGGCATTGAGTGTGTCGCGGTGGTCGACCACATAGACTACGTTACAACTTGAAGTGCACTATTACCTATCTCGAAGCGCTGCTTTCTTCCGAGGTTCTTGTACATTACTTTCGTTTGCTGCAGATTAACTTTAAGACCTATCTTTCCGCTTTCCTTGTCTAACTCCGTAATCATGACTTGTGATTCGTCCCCTGAATTACTCAGCAATGCAATGTCATCGGCGAAGCGCAGGGTACTAAGGTACTTCCCATTAGCTCTTATCCCTAAGTGTTCCCATTCTAGGCCTCAGAAAACCTCCTGTAAGCACGTGGTAAATATAATTAGGGAGATTGTATCACCCTGCCTTACACCATTCTTTATTGGTATTCTGTTGCTTACTTTATAAGCCCTATGGTAGCAGTTCATCCCCTGTAGATTTCTTCCAGGATGTTTATATATGCTTCATCGACGCCCTGATTCCGCAGTGCCTGCATGACTGCTGATATTTCTACTGAATTAAACGCCTTCTCGTCATCTGTGAAGGCTATGTATAGTGGTTGGCTGTACTCTGAGCATTTTTCTATTACCTGGTTGATAGCATGAATGTGGTCAATTGTTGAGTAGCCTGTTTGAAATCCTGCTTTTCCTTTGCTTGAATCATTAGCAATTGCTTTTGTAAATAGCTTGTACACTACAGAGAGTAAGCTGACCGGCCTGTAATTCTTCAAGTCCTTGTCATCTCCTTGCTTATGTATTAAGATGATGTTAGCATTCTTCCAAGCCTCTGGTACTCTTCCTGTCAGGAGACACCTTGTAAACAGGGTGGCTAGTTTTTCTCACACAATATCTTCTCCATCTTTCAGCAGATCTGATGTTACTTGATCCTCACGAGCAGCTTTTCCTCTTTGCATGCTCTCCAAGGCTTTTCTGACTTCTTCTATCATTACTGGTGGGGTGTCATCTGAGTTACTGCTAGTTCTTATAATATTAAGGTCGTGGTTGTCCTAGTTTGGTTGTTTTACAGATCTCTATAAAACTCCTCCGCTATTATAACTATCCTATCCATATTGGTAGTTATTTTGCCTTCTTTGTCCCTTAGTGCATACATCCGATTTTTGCCTATCCCGAGTTTCCTCTTTACTGCTTTGGTGCTCCCTCCGTTTTTCAGAGCATGTTCAATTATTTCCATGTTATACCTTCTTACATCAGATACCTTACGCTTATTAATCAACTTCGAAAGCTCTGTCAGTGTTATTCTGTCTGTTGTACTGGCGACTTTCATGCTTTGACGCTTCTTAATCAGATTATTCGTTTCCTGGAAAAGCTTGCTAATGTCCTGTCTATATGCCGTGCCTCCAACTTGCACTACACACTCCATAATGATATTTGTCAGATTATAATTTATTGTATCTACGTTAAGGTTGGTTTCCTCAATAAGAGCCGAATACCTGATCTGAAGCGAGACTCAGAATTCCTTTACTTTCCCTCTCAGTGCTAGCTCATTGATTGGCTTGTAGCGTATCAGTTTCTGTCGTTCCTTCTTCAAGTCTAGGCAAATTCGAGACCGTACCATTCTATGGTTACTGCATCGTACCTTGCCAACCACTTCCACATCCTGCACGATTCCTGGGTGGGCACTCATTATAAAGTCTATTTCGTTCTTATTTTCGCCATCAGGGCCCCTCCATGTCCACTTGCGGTTTCTCGTTTTCGATAGAAGGTATTCAAAATCCGTAAACTATTGCGTTCTGCGAATTCTACTAGTAGCTCTCCTCTGGCGTTTTTAGTACCGATGCCATAATCTCCTACTGCCTGGTCTCCAGCCTGCTTCTTCCCTACCTTTGCATTAAAGTCGCCCATCACTATAGTATACTGTGTTTTTACCTTACTCATTGCCGATTCCACGTCTTCATAGAAGCTTTCACCTGAAGCGTCATCACGGCTGGATGTAGGCGCGTAAGCCTGTACTACCAACTTGTGTCTCTTATTCAGTTTAATTACGATACCTACCACCTTTTCATTAATGCTATAGTATTCCTCTATGTTGCCAGCTATGTTTCTTTGAATTAGAAACCCCATTCCAAGTTCTCTTCTGTCAGCCAAGCCCTGATGGCAAAAGACGTGCCCATTCTGTTGCCCCATATAAGCCTCATCTGTCCTCGTAACCTTGCTGAGCCCTATTATATCCCATTTAACACCTTCTAGCGCCGCGAACAGTACAGCTAGACTTGCCTCACTAGATAAGGCCCTAGCGTTAAACGTATCCGTGTTCAGGTTCCACTGGCGGCTTTTGGGGATCCAGAGATTCTTAGCACCCTCTGCTGCGTTTCAGACCTGACTGCCGCCGTCGTCAGTTTCTGCGCAGCTGCTGGGGACTGAGGGCCGTGAGTTAATGGACGTATGCTTGTGGGAGGTAGTGGCCAGATACTGCACCAGGGTGGCAAATCCTTCGCTGGTGAGGGAGTGCGTTACCAGCGGTGGTCACTGGTGAGGCCGCAACCCAGGCCTCCTAATGCAGTTTCATCAACATACGACTAATCACCTTGCGTTAGATATTGCCAGAAGTTGAGAGATGGAGGTGCGTACTGACGTCTATAATATCGCCCTTGGCGCAGTGCTCTTCCAACGACCACACGGACAGGACTAGCGGTGGCTGTGTTTTTGATGGAAGCGGAAATGCTGTAGGCCGGTGTGCTCAGGTTTGGGTGTACGTTAAAGAACCCCAGGTGGTCAAAATATCTGGAGCCCTTCTACACATGGTCTCTCATAGTTGTATGGGGATTTTGGAACGTTAAACCTCACATATCAATCAATAAAAAGAGTTATAGCCGATGCGAGCCGCTCATTGTGACATGCCAAGACGAACTACTCGGACAAAAAGGGTGTCTCGTGTAGTATGGGCGATCTCCACGTTTCCTCTTTACGTAGAAGGCCAAACCCCATAACCACGAAGGTTCACGCGTCAGCGTCGAGTGACGCGACGTAGATCACATTTGCGTGAACAGTCACTTGCGCAGGCAAACCCCAGGCACGCGACGGCTTTGACATTCAGCGAGCAACCTCCACTGTTGCTGGCATGAGGTTTCCTAGTCGTAACGAAAATGCCATGTAGTTAGCGATATGCGATGTAAAAATAAATTGTGTTGCATATTAGAACGGGAAGTGTTTATTATTGTCTTGTATCATTTTTATATGCACGGGCATACACATTACGGTATTTCTCCCCTAAAGTTTAAGGCGCGAATACGACACCGACGAAGTGAGACAATGCACACACCCGGTGCGCCAATTCTTACACAGATTTATTCCGAAAGAGCACAGAACATATATAGACACGACGCATGCCGCCTCCGTGCCTCAATGCACAGTCGCCTTGAAGTAGCGTAACTTTTTTGGCGATAATAAAATGGAGGCTATGCTGATGCATGAATCACTTATTTCAAATATTTTTTGACCTCAATGATTAGCAGTACTTATGTATCAGGGCTTCGGGCGACATCCGCGCCGGAGTATAAAGTCAGGACGCAATGAAACTCCCGGCAGTGAATCGTGAGGTGGCCTTCCCATTGCGTTCCTGGCTTTAGCGCCTGCGCGGTAGGCGCCCACAGCCGCATAAATCAGTACTACTAATCATTGAGACCAAGAGGATATCTGAATTAAGTTATCTATGTGCCAGCATAGCCTCCTTTTATTATCGCCAAAAGAGTTACGCTACTTCAATGCGACTGCGCATTGAGACACGGTGACGGCGCATGTGGTGCCTATATACGTTCTGTACTGTTTCGCAATAAATATTTGGTGTTAATCACGCTCCATGCATGGGTCCGTATTGTCTCGCCTCGTCTGTGTCGTATTCGCGCCTTGAACTCCAAGTAAGTAAAACCAACAACCTCAGTCTGCCATTCTTACATCTTTAGTCCTTCGTTGTGCACACGTTACTCGGGCCGAGACGAGGTCATCGTTTTGTGGGACATGGAGAGAACCGGCACTACGTTAGTCATATAAATTCTGTTCTGGAGCTTTGAGCACAGCACTTTCGGGCGATGGGAAACGGTTTCAAACTTTTCAAAACAGGGCGATCACTCGAGAATGACCCGGCGACACGTCGCGCGAACTTCCTGCTTCGTCGCTTACATAATCGGTCATTGCCGTCGCGTGCCTTTTCATCTTTACGGGATCTGGCCTTCATGGTCGATCTTCAAAGTTGTGACGGACCATCATGCCCTCTGTTGGTTGGCGAGTATGCCTGATCTCTCAGGAAGGCTGGCCCGGAGGACTTTGGCCTACAGGAATTCAACGTGACCATCGTCGATAAGTCTGGTCGGAAGCATGAGGACGCTGCCGCACTCACGTGCACCAGTGCCTCCCGTCAGTCGGGAAGCCGAAGGCTACAATAGTTTTCTAGGCGCACTCGCTCATCGGAGTTGAGCAGACGGCAGCGAGAGGATGACAAGATTTGACCAGTCATCAAATATTTAGAGGGTCATGGATGGATGGATGGATGGATATGGCTGTACCCTTTAGATCGGGTGGTGGCTAGCGCCACCAAGCCGTCGTGCAGCTGTTATACTACGCCATCTATCCCTTGCATTCTGATGCTTTTTTCTTGGGGATAATGTCATGTATAACAAAACACCCGTTCAACGAGCCTCGCCTACGTCCTTGTGATTCCGAAGGACATGCGAGACGACATCCTCTACGCTTGCCATGACAAGCCCAAATCTGGCCACCTAGGCTACTCAAGAATACTCGCCAGAGTAATCGAGACATACTATTGGCTGGGCCTTTCGGCAATGTCAAGCAGTACGTCTAAGGCTGTCTTGAATGCCAGCACCGCGAGTCACCATCAAGCAAACTGGCTGTATTACTTCAACAAATTGACCTGCGTCACAAGCCATTTGGACAAGTCGGCATGGTCCTTCTCGCATAGGCGGAGGAGAGTTTTCATAGTCCCGCAGAGGGCGGAACACCTGACTTGCTCATCCACCTTTCTTTCGCTCTTCTCTCTCTTTCTCTCTCTCTCTCCCACGTTTAAACCACTCCCACGTTTAAAATTCGCATATAACCCCCGAAAAGTGACCGGGGAGATAGCCGCCATGGTACCTCAGTGGTAGAGCATCCAACGCGTTATTCTAGGGTCGCAGGTTTGGTTCCCGCCCACGGCAAGTTGTCTTTTCAACCACTTTTCTTTTTTCGTAGTTACATTATAATTTGCTCTAATACCTTCCCCTATACTTTCCTTGCCTTGGTATTATTGTCTGTTAGATCTCATTAATATTGTGTAAAACACGGAACAGCGAGCCCTTAAGTATACACATCTTTTCCTATTATATATATATATATAATATATATATATATATATATATATATATATATATATATATAAAAATAGGAATAAGGGAGCACACTTACGAAAATTTGATAAGTGTTTACTCTACGTTTCGGCCGTGGCACGGCCTTCGTCAGGATTCAAGGATTCACGATCCTGACGAAGGCCGTGCTACGGCCGAAACGTAGAGTAGACAATTATCAAATTTTCGTAAGTGTGCTCCTTTATTCCTAATTATATTTGCACCGGACCCACAGAATTTGGAATCATATATATATATATATATATATATATATATATATATATATATATATATATGTATATATATATATATATATATATATATATATATATATATATATATATATATATCTAGAGAGAGAGAGAGAGATCTAACAGACAATAATGCCAAGGAAAGTATAGGGGAAGACATTAGACGGAATTGTAATGTAAATATGAAGAAAAGTGGGTGAAAAGATAACTTGCCGTGGGCAGGATCCTGCCCACGCCAAGTTATCATTTCACCCACTTTTCTTCATATTTACATTACAATTCCGTCTAATGTCTTCCCCTATACTTTCCTTGGCATTATTGTCTGTTAGATCTCATTAATATTGTGTAAAACACAGAAAAAACGAGCCCTTAAGTATACACTTCTTTCCTTAATATATATATATATATATATATATATATATATATATATATATATATATATATATATATATATATATATATATATATATATATATATATGTATGAGATCTAACAGACAACAATACTAAGTAATTTATAGGGGAAGTTATTAGAACGAATGAAATGTAAATAACAAGAAAGAAAAGTGGGTGAAAATATAACCACCCGTGAGCACGGCTGGTTATTTTTTCATCCACTTTTCTTTCTTCTTATTTACATTCAATTTGCTCTAATAACTTCCCCTTTACATTCTTTGGCATTGTTGCCTGTTAGATCTCATTAATATTGTGTCAAAACACGGAAAAACGAGCCCTTAGGTATACAATTATTTCCCTTATTCATTAACGAGGGTCTCGTACTGGCAGACTTCGTGTCATTAGGTTGTATACGAGGGACTAATGGGCAGCTGCCCGCTCGTAATAAGTTCACGTGCTACGTGATGCCACACATGCGCATAAAAGGGTGTTTCACACTCGCCGCTTGGCTACAGGTGGCGCTGACTGACACTCCCATGTCTAAATTCACATATAAACCCAAAAAAAAGTGGATGGAGGGAAGGCCGCTGTGATAGCTCAGCGGTTAGAGCATCGAACGCGTGATTCGAAGGTCGTAGGTTCGTTTCCTGCTCACGGCTGGTTATTTTTCACCCACTTTTCTTTCTTCTTATTTACATTGCATTTGTTCTAATAACGTACCCTATACATTCCTTGGCATTGTTGTCTGTTAGATCTCATTATTATTGTGTCAAAACAAGGAAAAACGAGTCCTTCGGTGTACACTTCTTTCCCCTATATATATATATATAAATATAAATATATATATATATATATATATATATATATATATATATATATATATATATATATATATATATTGTTAAGGCGTTTAATAGCCGGTCCACAGCGAGCAAGCACAATGGCGACAGTAACGGCCAAGCACGGGCTCTCAGTGCGAGCGGCGTCCTTGTTGGGTAGCCCCACTAGAAGGTACTCAAGAGTTCGACCCATTTCATAGTTCGGAGGCTTCGCTACAATTACCCCGGGGTCGAAGAGGGAGCCGCCTGGCGACCTAACAGCTTGTTATTATGAGCGGGTCATAATAAGCCTTCAGGCGCTCCACGTTGACGATGTCTCGCCCACGGCGGCGCATGTCCGAAGATTGTTCAACGGGTTCGATCAGATAGTTGACGGGTGAGGTGCACTCGATGACACGGTAGGGGCCTTCGTATTTGGGACGTAGTTTGGAAGAGAGGCCAGCGGCAGAGGTCGGGATCGAGAGCCATACAAGCGCACCAGGAAGGAACGTGGGCTCAGAAGTGGTGCTGGCATCACGGATACTCTTCTGCCGCTCTTGCTCTTGCGTCGTAAAAGTCTTGGCAAGCTCGCGACACTCTTCAGCAAGCCTGGCTGTCTCGGAAATAGGTGTACAATCAGATGGATCCGGCGTGTACGGGAGTATTGTGTCCATGGTGTGCGACGGGTGCCTTCCGTACAGCAAGTAGAAAGGTGAAAAACCAGTCGTGCTCTGAGGGGCGGTGTTGTAGGCGTAGGTGACGAAGGGCAGTATATTATCCCAATTAGTGTGGTTGGCAGCGACGTACATAGAAAGCATGTCGCCGAGAGTGCGGTTAAAGCGTTCGGCGAGGCCATTCGTCTGTGGGTGGTAAGCAGTAGTTTTGCGGTGGACAGAATGGCACTCCGTCAGAATGGCTTTGACGACTTCCGACAAGAAGACACGGCCTCGATCGCTGAGAAGCTCTTGGGGTGGTCCGTGGCGCAGTATAAATCGATGCAGCAGGAAGGACGCAACATCGCGCGCAGCAGCCGCAGGGAGAGCGGCGGTTTCGGCGTATCGCGTTAAATGGTCAACGGCAACGATGGCCCAGCGGTTACCAGCCGACGTCAGAGGAAGTGGTCCATACAAATCGATACCTACGCGCCCAAAGGGACGTTCAGGGCAAGGTAACGGTTGTAGACTGGCGTGCGACATGTGAGCTGACGGTTTACGGCGTTGGCAAGTGAGGCAAGAGCGAACGAACTGCTGCACATAGCGGTACATCCCGCGCCAGAAGTAGCGTTGTCGAATGCGATGGTAGGTTTTGAATACCCCAGAGTGCGCGCATTGCGGATCAGAATGGAAGGATTCACATATCTCTGACCGCAGACTGCGGGGTATCACGAGTAACCACTGCCGGCCGTCGGCGTCGTAATTGCGTCGGTGTAGAAGGCCGTCACGAATGGCGAAATGGCGAGCTTGACGACGCAATGCACGCGTGGATGGCGTTGCGGATGGATCAGAGAGCAAGTCGATCAGTGGGCCGATCCAATTATCCTTTCGCTGTTCGGTAGCGATTATGTCAACGTCAATGGCAGAAACAGCAGCCGAGGATACTGAGCAGAGCACATCACCTTCAGGCAGAGGGGAGCGCGAGAGGGCGTCGGCATCAGCATGCTGGCGTCCATTGCGGTACAGCACGCGGATGTCGTAGTCTTGTAAACGAAGAGCCCAACGGGCGAGACGGCCTGAGGGATCCTTCAATGATGAAAGCCAGCATAGTGCATGATGGTCGGTGACGACATCGAATGGGCGACCATACAAATACGGTCGAAACTTTGTAAGAGCCCAGACGATCGCCAGGCACTCTTTCTCCGTGACGGTGTAGTTTGTCTCAGCTTTCGTGAGCGTACGGCTTGCATATGCTACGACATATTCAGGGAGTCCGGGTTTGCGCTGCGCCAGGACAGCGCCGAGGCCTACACCGCTGGCGTCTGTGTGCACCTCCGTCGGGGCCGTAGGGTCGTAGTGGCGTAGAATGGGAGGAGATGTCAACACATGGCGGAGCTTCGCGAACGCGTCGTCGCACTCAGACGACCACGAATTGAGGGACCCGTTACTTCCAAGGAGCTTCGTCAGCGGTGATATGATCGTGGCAAAGTTTCGTATGAAGCGTCGGAAGTACGAGCACAGGCCCACGAAACTACGCAGTTCTTTGACGGACGCAGGTTTGGGGAATTCGGCCACGGCCCGAAGCTTGGCTGGGTCAGGAAGAATGCCATCCTTGGACACGACGTACCCAAGGATGGTGAGTTGCCGTGCTGCAAAGCGGCACTTCTTCAGATTTAGTTGCAAGCCGGCATTGCTGACACGTGCAAAAACTTCTTTCAGACGTTGGAGGTGCGTAGAGAAATCTGGAGCGAACACAACAACGTCATCGAGGTAACACAAGCACGTGTGCCATTTCAAGTTGCGCAGAACGGTGTCCATCATGCGCTCAAAGGTCGCAGGTGCATTACATAGACCAAACGGCATGACGTTGAATTCGTACAAGCCGTCGGGTGTGATGAACGCAGTCTTCGGTCGAGCGTCATCAGCCATGGGTACTTGCCAGTACCCCGAGCGCAGATCGAGAGAAGAAAAAAATTCGGCTCCGTGAAGGCTGTCAATTGCGTCATCGATGCGCGGCAGTGGGTAAACATCCTTGCGAGTGATCTTATTGAGCCGTCTGTAGTCTACACAGAACCGCGCAGAACCATCTTTCTTCGCAACAAGAACAACAGGAGACGCCCATGCACTGTCCGAGGGCCGAATAACGTCGCGTCTGAGCATATCATCAACCTGCTCGTTAATTTCTCGACGTTCAGCAGGCGACACGCGGTGGGGACGTTGCCGTAATGGTGGATGGGCACCAGTGTCGATACGATGCGTAACAGCGGACGCACGACCGAGAGAACTTCGCCCGACATCGAAAGAAGAACGATATTCTCGCAACAGGTTCAGAAGCTGGGAACGCTGTACCGACGTGAGGTTGTCATCAATGCAAGGGCCAAATACATCAGGAGATGAAGAATCAGAAGTGGAAACAGCACTGATGGTACGCAAATTGGGACAACGCGAGTCATCAGGTACGTCCAGGACTTGTGCGTTATCCACTGGTTCCACTCTGCCGAGACATTCCCCTCGAACCAAGGTAACAGTGTACGGGGATGGGTTGGTCACGAAAATAGAGGCGTTGCCCTGGGTGATTTGCACGGTCGCGAAAGGTACTAGCAACCCTTTCCTTCGGCAAGCACGGTCGGATGGCGAAACGAGTGCAATTGTGTCGGAGAGTCCAGCGCAGTAGACAGATACACCCATCGTGGAGCTTGGAGGCACTATGGTATCGTCTTTCACGAGAATCTTGCTCACTTTCGAAGAACTGTCTTCCGGCGTCAAATGCGAGAAGGGGGAGAGTTCAATTTCGGCGGCGGCACAATGGATGACGGCGTCGTTGCGGGAGAGAAAATCCCACCCCAGGATGACGTCATGAGAGCATGCGGGAATGATGATGAATTGGGCGACATACAGAACGTCCTGAACGACAACGCGAGCTGTGCACCCTGCTGTAGGATGGATACGATGCAAACCGGCGGTACGAAGGGACAATCCAGAAATTGGCGTCGTCACTTTACGAAGCAAGCGGCAAAATTTTTCGTCCATAACGGATACTGCAGCTCCTGTGTCAATAAGAGCAGATGCGTGAACACCGTCCACAAGCACGTCAATGACATTAGATGGGCGGCTCTGAGGGCTTTCACAATGCGATAGCATCGCAGTCCTTGCCTCGGGGACTGCGGCGACTAGTTTTCCCGCTCGTGAGCAGCTGAACTTGGTCGCATGGGGGACGGGGAACGACGTCGTGGAGACGGTGACCTACGAGAAGATGAAGCTAGGCGAGTTGGCGGTGGCATAGACGGCGTTTCCTCGTGATAGGTACGCCTAATCTGGCCAGCAATAGGCGACGAGATATGGGGCGTCTGTACTCGAGTGCAATAACGTGCTACGTGGCCGGCGTAACCGCAGGCAAAGCAAATGGGCCGGTTGTCGGATGTGCGCCATCGGTTCGCCGGGGTAGGTCTTGTCCATGACGCAAGAGCCGATGGACGGAACGGTGGCTCGAAAGGCTGCAGGGGGTGCTGGAGCTGAGTCTGAGAGGTCACGTCAACATACGTAGCCGGCGTACCCGCTGCAAAGGATGGAGGTCGTGCGGCAGCTTCGGCGTAAGTCAGTGGGGCGGGCGCTTGAACGACTGGAGGCGGCCTGGCGACCACTTGGGCGTAACTTGGGGGTACAGGAGCCGGAAGCTGTTGTGGGTGGTACGCAGGCATAACCTCCGCTATTTCCTGCTCAATCGCTCGGCGGATGGGGGGGAAAATGGTAGTGGCCGATTGTTGAGCAGCCGGTGGGTGGGCGAAGGGCAGGAGAGAGAACTGCCGTGCGATTTCCTCACGTATGAAGGACTTGAGGTCTGCCAGCAGTGCCACCTGGTCACAGCTCGCCTCCAAGCCTGCAAGCCCTGCATCTCGTGGTGTGGAGCGACGGGTCATCGAACGCTGCCGGCGGAGCTCCTCGTAGCTCTGGCACAGCGTGATGACCTCAGCTACTGTGCCTGGGTTTTTGGCAAGCAGCATCGTGAAGGCATCATCGGCAATGCCCTTCATGACGTTCCGGATCTTGTCTGATTCGGACATGCTGTCGTTGCATTTCTTGCATAGGTCCAAGACGTCTTCAATGTAGCTGGTGAATGATTCACCGGCCTGCTGAGCGCGTTCGCGTAAGCGCTGCTCGGCTTGCAGCTTACGAACGGCAGGGCGGCCAAAAACGTTGGTGATAGCGGTCTTAAAATCGGACCAGGTTGCGAAATCAGACGCGTGGTTGTTATACCACATGCCGGCCACACCCGCGAGGTAGAAAACCAGGTTGCCGAGTTTACCTGCCTCGTCCCAATGATTGGGGACGCTGACGCGTTCGTACATGGCGAGCCAGTCCTCGACGTCGGTGCCATCCGCGCCGGTGAAGACAGGTGGGTCGCGGATGCGGGGGACACCGGAACATGGCGTCGGCGCAGGAGGAAGCGTTTGCTGGGCGGCGTCTTGTTGCATGGTTGAAGGCACGGTACGGGATCTAAGCTCCAAGGGCATCGAATGTGAACCGAAGATGTTTGAAGGGCACAGCACTCTCCACCAAAATGTTAAGGCGTTTAATAGCCGGTCCACAGCGAGCAAGCACAATGGCGACAGTAACGGCCAAGCACGGGCTCTCAGTGCGAGCGGCGTCCTTGTTGGGTGGCCCCTTAGAAGGTACTCAAGAGTTCGACCCATTTCATAGTTCGGAGGCTTCGCTACAATATATATATATATATATATATATATATATATATATATATATATATATATATAATGAGATATAACAGACAGTAATGCCAAGGAATGTACAGGGGAAGTTATTAACATTAATGGAATGTAAATAAGAAGAAAGAAAAGTGGATGAAAAAATTACCAACTGTAAGCAGGAATCGAACCTACGACCTTCGAATTACGCGTTCGATGCTCTAACCACTGAGCTATTACAGCGGCACTCCCTCCATCCACTTTTTTGGGTTTATCTGTGAATTTAGAAGTAGGAGCGACAGTCAGCGCCATCTATAAGCCAAACAACGAGTGTGAAAACACTCTTATGCGCATGTTTTGGCGTCACGTAGCACGTGAACTTATTATGAGCGGGCAGCTGATTAATTGTCCCTCTTATACAACCTAAACACACCGATTCCTGCTTACAGTTGGTAATTTTTTCATCCACTTTTCTTTCTTCTTATTTACATTCCATTAATGTTAATAACTTCCCCTGTACATTCCTTGGCATTACTGTCTGTTATATCTCATTATTATTGTGTTAAAACACGGAAAAACGAGCCCTTAGGTATACACTTCTTTCCCTTATTTCATTGAACGAGGGTCTCGTACTGGCAGACTTGGTGTGTTTAGGTTGTATAAGAGGGACAATTAATCAGCTGCCCGCTCATAATAAGTTCACGTGCTACGTGACGCCAAAACATGCGCATAAGAGTGTTTTCACACTCGTTGTTTGGCTTATAGATGGCGCTGACTGTCGCTCCTACTTCTAAATTCACAGATAAACCCAAAAAAGTGGATTGAGGGAGTGCCGCTGTAATAGCTCAGTGGTTAGAGCATCGAACGCGTAATTCGAAGGTCGTAGGTTCGATTCCTGCTTACAGTTGGTAATTTTTTCATCCACTTTTCTTTCTTCTTATTTACATTCCATTAATGTTAATAACTTCCCCTGTACATTCCTTGGCATTACTGTCTGTTATATCTCATTATTATTGTGTTAAAACACGGAAAAACGAGCCCTTAGGTATACACTTCTTTCCCTTATATATATATATATATATATATATATATATATATATATATATATAGCCGCCATCGAAACGGTCACACAACGAAGATGATGTGCGCTCCTAAATGCTGACCGAAGAAGACGACATGCCTTTGTGTCCTTGCTTTTGGCTGCTTCATAAAACGCGCCGTTGGTTCTTGGACTAAAGTCTGGGTGTTCTGTTTATGGTGAACCGCGACAATGGTGGAGGAGCTGAACTGCAACCCTGCCGATGCTTTACACCCCATTTGGGAGTCGTTCATCGAGTCCTGACACGCTGTCACCTGTTACGACTTTCAGCGTGCCGCTTCAGCCGGTGGTTGCTAGGCCTCTCTCCTGAGTTGACCTCCTTGGACGAAAATTCTACCATACATTTCTTACTTCAACCAGTAACCATCGCCAGCCAGCCACGAATGGTACAAGACACCCCCATTTGCCATCTGGCCAAAATAATTCTTCAGCCACTTCTACCTGATAACTTCAAGAGTGCCCCACATGAAGACGTTGAAGATTGGCTGCAGCATTATGAACGCGTTGCCGAGATCAACCAGTAGAATACTCAATAGAAGCTCACCCGCGCGTACATCGCTCTTGATGACAGCGCTCACACGTAGCTTGATAATTGAGAAGGCCGTATATTGACATGGGATAATTTTCCTCAGCAGAACATTGACACCACTGCTAGCATCAATTGGCATGCTCAGCAGTCGCTAGAGTTAAGACACCAGAAACCTAATGAAACGGTGGCATTGTTTGCAGAGGACGTGACATCCTTTTGTCATCGGCATGATTCTATATGTCCGAGGAACAGAAGTCAAGCTACCTTATGCGCAGAGGACGAGGCAAGAGTGATCGCTTACGCAAGCAGAACTGTCACGCACAGAAGCAAATTATTCGAAAACTGAAAAGTAATGTCCCACTGCGGTATAGGCAGTTATTAAATTTCGCCAATACTTTTATGGCCACCCATCCAAGGTTACCAGTGACCACCATTCGCTGTGGTGATTAACAAGTCTCAAAGATCCTTCCAGGAGATTAGCATGATGGAGTCATACACTACAATAGTTTGATATAGCGATGGTGTGCAAGTCGAGAAAACGGCACCCGGACGCCGACTGCCTGTCACGATCACCGATAGAGTGAGCTGCTTCTCTTGATGAAGCTTGAGACAGCATTTCTGGCAATCCTCGACACGTAAACCACCGAAGACCAACAACATGATGATACTGAGCTACTTAGCTTGATTATTTATTTAGAAGAACGAAGTCAGAACATGTCCAAAGCCTTTACAAGAAGACTTTCGTCATTCTGTTCGCGAAGCAATGTCCTTTAAAAAATGAACTTCTCGTCAGACGGGTACCTGCGTCGCTCCTTCCGCACTTCATTCTGAGGTGTTGCAAGCGTGCCAGAACGAGGTCACGTCTGGACATATAGGCTCCAAGAGCACACTGAGTAGAGTTCGGGAGAGGTATAGGAAACCGAAGCTCAAGTTGGTAGAGCGACGACAACGCCGCGCCTGGCCCTGGCAACGAGCTACGGAAAACTTCAGGAGAGACGCCGGAGAGGTCGTAGGCGAGTCAGTGTGTTTCGCCGAAACGGGACTGCGGTCAGTGCGGGGAACTTAGGTGCCATGCCGTCAGCTTGGTGCACTAAAACGAGACCTTCGCTGTGCAAAGTTGCCTTCTCGGGATGGAAGAAGTGGCCCCACGGAAGCGTCGGCGAGGTCCTAATTATTGTTGCGTTCTGCCACAACAATGCTGACCACACAAAGGGGCGCTCTCCACGTGTAAAGCTGAATCAGTTTACCAGCAAGCCAAAGCCGGCGAACACAGCCGTGTTCGCGAAACATAGAGCAAGCATAACACGAGAGCAAAAAAAAAAGAGGCGAGCCCTTTTACTTGACTCGCTGTGGTTAAACTTCAGCTTGCTGATTCGCAGGGACGTCAGCGGGTCATGGGCCAACGGTATGGAGGATGCGACTCTAAAGCTTCTCGGATATTTTAATTCCAGGACTTTTTAACTTCAGTTTTTATTTAATTCTTTAACACGCCGCAAACCTTTGCACATGACAGTACACGGCTGCTACTGGTTGATACCATATCAGAACAACAATTATACGGTTTCCATAAACGTCAACTTAACACATCAATAGAGTACGCGGCTTCATGTGGGCTTCAGAATAGAACTTACCTCGACGCATACGTCATACAATATTTTATGACGGAGGACTTGAGAAATGCGTTTCGCAGCGACTCGGGCGTCTTCGTCTTCCGTCGTCTGCTCCACGTTATAAACTCGACAAACAAGCTTTACTGTTTTTGTTAAAATCGTATTTCGGAAGTGTTTGTCCAGCTCAGAGATCTTTATGAAGCCGCACTGCAGGTGGCTATTGTGAGTTGATTCGAATGCAGCGTGCGCTGTCTGCACAAGCACGTAAGCAAGTGGCAGCGCATTGAGGGGAAAGGAAAACACGCGATAAGCATCCCCAATTTCTACTTTTCTACCAAAGATGGCGCTGCCTGTCCCGTATCGCAGCACCACCATGCGTTGCTTTGGCTTCCTATTACTGCCCTAGACACCGCTGCGGTGAAACATCATGTTCAGATCTGCCTCGACTTTCAGTGGTGGAAGTCACCTCCGACCAAACCAGCTGGTTTGTTACACCCAATCGACTTTCGGCCAACGCCGTTTGACCAGGTCGGAATGAATCTTTTAGGTCCACTTCCTACCGAAAGTGCTGGTAACCGCTGGGTTATAGTGGCGACCGACTACCTTACTCGCTAACGCCGAGACAAAAGCTATCCAGAGAGGCACAGCAGAGGAGGTGGCCCGATTCTTCATAGAAAACGTTGTGCTGAAACACGGTGGGCCGTCGATCGTTACAACATATCGCGGAACCGCATTCACGGCCACGCTTTTACATCTTGTGTTGGTGCTCAGTGGTACTGTTGATCCTAAGTCGACAGCATATCCATCCACAAACATGACCGAGTGGCTCAACGAAACTCTGGAAGGCATGCTTTTAATGTATGTAGACATTGAGCACAAAAATGGGATCAGGTTCAACCTTATGTATCGTTTGGATATAACATTGCTAGACAAAAAACCACATGAATGACGCCATTCAGCTTTGTTCCGGTACAAGAAGTAAAAATGATGTTGGACTCGATGCTGCCACACGAATTCGATGACAATAAAACGAATGCCAATGCATTCACAAC
Organism: Rhipicephalus microplus; assembly: GCF_043290135.1. NCBI lineage: Eukaryota > Metazoa > Arthropoda > Arachnida > Ixodida > Ixodidae > Rhipicephalus > Rhipicephalus microplus. The sequence continues at coordinate 239,390,224 of NC_134702.1, forward strand.
ACGCGCAGAGGAAGCAAGGAAGCTCGTACGTGGGTGAATATACCAACAGCAAGAGTACGACGCAAGTCGCTATAATCTGCGTAATACGCCTGCAACATACGAAATCGGGTGTGGAAACTTGGGCTAGTTGGTGCGTAGTCATATTTGCAAGATGTTTCAGCGCGCGAACAAAGGAAAAAGGACAGGGTAGACAGAAAGAGCGCTCTTTCTGTCTACCCTGTCCTTTTTCCTTTGTTCGCGCGCTGAAACATCTTGCAAATATGACGAAATCGGGGACAAGGTATGGGTGTGGACGTCCGTACTAAGAAGGGGACTATCTAAAAGTTCCTCAGGAAATGCTCCAGACTTTATCGAGTGCTGTGACGATTCAGTGACGTCACCTACGAGGTCGTCCCGGATAGCCCAAACTGTACAAGACGTCGGCAGCACCGACCTGAACCTTGTGCACGTAGGGCGCAATAAACCGGTTGTTAGTGAGTGACTCTGCAAAGAACCATCACTTGTACCAAGTGGTTATATGCATGAATGACTGGCTCGGCTATAACATTAGGGTGATGCTATTGGGAGGCAGATGCCGAGCTTGAAATGAGCAGGCAGCGAAGACCATGTGCGCTCTAACAGTCTCCTGGAACAAAACTCTGACCGAAGAACACGGCGTGTTTTTGTTCATATCTTTACTCTTGAGTTCTTCAGAAAACACGCCATTGGTTCGTCTCCGTGTTCTGCACTCAATATATATATATATATATATATATATATATATATATATATATATATATATATATATATATATATATATATATATATATATATATTTATATATAGGTATAGTTATAAACTTAGAGAATAGTATCGTATAGGAAACAAAAAAATATTTATTCAATCCTAACAGGTTCGGCTGGTGGACCAGCCTTCTTCGGAGATCTAAGTGAAATGGTACAAGTTCCCGTAGCAGAGGGTCACCCTCACAGTTTGAAGACCCCGAAAAAAAAACCGAGACAACCGGGCGAACGAGGTAGCAACAGACAACAAGAAGCAGAGGAAGGAGAGGAACGACGGAGAGCCGCCGGAAACGAGCGGGTAATTTTGGCATTGTTACTGGGTATAGGTAAGACGCGCCGCCAGCGGAGGCGACCAAGAAAAACGGAAAAATGTGGAGCATGTTGCCGCTTACTCGCATCCCACACATGGATCGAGTTTAAGTTCACGTGGTTGGGTGGCTGGCCCGCGGCATCGGGCCACATACACAAGAAGCATATGACCCGCTCCAGCTTTCGGAAAATAATGGCCACGTTGGAAAGCTAATGTGCCCTCTCCCCCTCCCTCCACTTGCCCTCTCTTGCAGAAAACTGTACAACCAGTCATACTGAAAATAAATGAATGGGTATTCTTTTAAAGCATGAACAAACAAACACGTAAACAAAAAAATAAAAATTAATTAATACTAAGAAAGTACTCAGAAATGAAAATAAAGTGCAATAATACTAACACATGCCGTTTGGTTCACGTAGCATCGAATTCGTTTAGTCTCACCCGCTATATTGACCAACTTACGTGTGCGACTTCACGTATGTATAAATAAATTAACTGAGTAATTCAATTTCTGTGTTTCACGAAACGTCGCGGAGGCACGTCAGTCGCCCAGGGCTCTCGTTGATTCCGTGGGTAAGTGATCTGAATTTCTTTATGAAGTATGACTCCCGCTGTTCGCGCTCCCGTGTGTCCTAGAAGCCGGATTGTAGGAGTATGGCACTTACGCGTTCGAAAGAGTGACCTGAAAGATTGATATGTTTGGAGAACGGCAAAATGGGGAGGCCCTTTACTTGTGCCCTGTGGTTGTTGAAACGCAAACGGAACGCGGTTTCCGTGTGTCCAATATATTCCTGTTCGCACACCTCACAGCGACTTTCGTATACCACATTGGCTGAGTCACAGTTAAGGTCGTCTTTAATTTTGTACACATAGTCTGAACAGGAGGCTTCGGCCGTATCTGTGGTCACCATGTGTGTACGCATCGAGGTTTCCCGCACGGTCTACAGCCCTGATGGTGGTCTGATTTGTGTGTTTTCGCCCTGACCAGTAAGTCTCTCAGATTTTTATTTCTTCGGTAAACCACCTCTGGCGGAGTCTGAAAAACGGCAGAGAGGCGACTACTCTGTTTAAGTATGTTGAAGTGGAGGGTTAGTATAGAATTCACCCGAGGGGCGGTGGCGCAGTATGTGAGGATTAAATTTGCCCCTGAAGTTATATCATCTTTATTCCCGCCTTTTTCTCCCATTGTTGATTCTCGGTCCAAAGAGCGGGCGCGCTCAATTGCATTGTCAATTATTTTTTCGGGGTACTTTTGATGCAAGAAGGCCGCTCTCAATTCCTGTGCGTGGGTGTCAAATTGCGTGATTTCAGAGCAAATTCTTCTGTATCTGTGGGCTTGAGAGCAAGGGACACCTGTTTTGCAGTGATGGGGGTGACTGCTATGGAAATGCAGATACTGTTGGTGGTCAGTTGGTTTTTTATACAGGGAAGTAGATATGGTGGTGCCACTGAGTGATACAGTGACATCCAGAAAGTGAACACTCTTCTGCGAATACGTGTGCGTGAATGTTAGCGAAGGATGCAGGGAGTTGAAACCGGAAATGAGTTTGGAAAGGTAATGTTCACTATCGGCCCACACGAAGAATATATCATCGAGGAAGCGTCGGTAAAATATAGGTTTGAATGGAGAATTTTCGAGGAAGGGAATCCCCAAAGAGGCCATGAAAATATTTGCGTAATTTGGGGCCATTTTGGTTCCCATGGCAGTTCCGTTTACTTGCAGATAATGTTTTTGGTCGAATTCAAAGTTATTATGTTTAAGTACAAGATTTAGGAGCACCTCTAAAGCGCTTTCATCGAATTCACTCGTCGATCTACTTTTTCCATAGGCGGCGACTGTGGCGGCGATTCCTTCGGTGTGGGGAATGTTTGTGTACAGTGATGAGACATTCATGGTGACCAAATAGCACTCTAGAGGTACCACAAGTTTTGAGACTTTTCGAAGGAAGTGGTTGGTATTTTTGATGTATGATGGGAATGATTGTGGGATGTGCTTAATCAGAGAGTCAATGAAACTAGAGATTTTTTCAGTAGCAGTACCGTTGCTGGAAACTACGGGTCTGCCGGGATTGTTATTCTTGTGAATTTTGGGTAGTAAATAGAAACGCCCGGGAGACGATTTGCCAGGTGACATCATTTTAAGCATAGGGTAGATTATCTTACCACTTTTACGTAATGATATTAGTGAGGCCTTAATAGTACTTTCATACTCCTCTGTCGGATCACAAGGGAGTTGTTTATAGAAATTTTTATCTGCCAGTTGGCGAAGCCCTTCTTTGATGTAGTCAGTCCTGTCGAGTACAACCACAGCACCACCCTTATCAGCTGGTTTAATAACGATGCTCTGGCTGTCACTTAAACTGCGCAAAGCCTCCCGCTCCTCTTTGGACAGATTGTTTCGAATGGGTCGGTGCTTTTCATATTCCCTGATTATATCACCTTGGACGGCTGAAATGTACATGTCTAGATATTTGTCTCGTTGTTCACCTGAAGTCCAAGATTTATCTGAAAATTGATTGTGTTGCGTGCTGCTTCGATCATGAAAATATTCTTTCAGACGCCTGGTTCTGGCAAAGTTGTCCAAATCTTGGTAAAGTTTAAACTCATCAATTTTGCCGGAGGTGGGGCAGAAGGTTAGACCTTTTGATAGCAGCTTTGTTTGCGCAGGTGTCAAAGATTTGCTGGAAAGGTTAACCACATTGGTGACATCAGTGCTCTTTTGTGGAGATTGACGAGAGGTAACAAGTTGATCTGTACACGTTGTGGGAGGATTGGTGGCGGAGTATTTTAAAGTCGGCCACGCACCGTCTCGCCTCAATTTTTCGTTCTTCTTGCCCTGAATTGTCAATCTCTTTTTTACATCGTATTTGGCCAGCTCTTCTGTTTCTGACTGCGTCAAGCTTGATTGTTTTAGTCGCGCCTTTTTTTCCTCTTTAGGTTCCACGGCCTTACGTGTACTGTGTTGTATTACGACCTGTGTAGGCCTAATATATGCATCTTTTAAGATATTGCTCCACTGCCACTGCTCATTTTTGTTGAAGTTATTCATTGCGGGTTGCAGTTGAACAGTGAGACCCGTTGGTGCGAATCACGATGAAATATATGTTTTAAAGTTTCAAGCATGCATTTCAAACCTCACGCGCTTATCAACATACTTTCTTAAGGCCATGAAATCACGAGACCAACATGTTCTGGAGCGGGCTGTACCTGACGAGTTGTTGAGACAGTCCCTGCGTGGGGGAGAAGCACTGTCACCGGAAGCCTCTGGGTGGCCCCGAGTCGTGTTGTAGGGGCTCTTGCTTCTTGATCTATAAGGAGCACCGCTCGGCGCTCGTGGTGATAATCGTCGGCACGGGATCCCGCTTGCTTCACGGATGCTGGGGTTCTCAATCCTGGAATGACAATGTTCTCTCGGTGGGCCCGGCAGACTTAATGGTGCATGTTCAAGCCAGGTTGACGGTGACCTCACCATATTTCGCAGGAGCAGCGATCTCAGGTGGCTGGCGATGAGGGCAACACTCTTATCTCTAGAGTGCTATTTGGTCACCATGAATGTCTCATCACTGTACACAAACATTCCCCACACCGAAGGAATCGCCGCCACAGTCGCCGCCTATGGAAAAAGTAGATCGACGAGTGAATCCGATGAAAGCGCTTTAGAGGTGCTCCTAAATCTTGTACTTAAACATAATAACTTTGAATTCGACCAAAAACATTATCTGCAAGTAAACGGAACTGCCATGGGAACCAAAATGGCCCCAAATTACACAAATATTTTCATGGCCTCTTTGGGGATTCCCTTCCTCGAAAATTCTTCATTCAAACCTATATTTTACCGACGCTTCCTCGATGATATATTCTTCGTGTGGGCCGATAGTGAACATTATCTTTCCAAAATCATTTCCGGTTTCAACTCCCTGCATCCTTCGCTAACATTCACGCACACGTATTCGCAGAAGAGCGTTCACTTTCTGGATGTCACTGTATCACTCAGTGGCACCACCATATCTACTTCCCTGTATAAAAAACCAACTGACCACCAACAGTATCTGCATTTCCATAGCAGTCACCCCCATCACTGCAGAACAGGTGTCCCTTACTCTCAAGCCCGCAGATACAGAAGAATTTGCTCTGAAATCACGCAATTTGACACCCACGCACAGGAATTGAGAGCGGCCTTCTTGCATCAAAAGTACCCCGAAAAAATAATTGACAATGCAATTGAGCGCGCCCACTCTTTGGACCGAGAATCAACAATGGGAGAAAAAGGCGGGAATAAGGATGATATAACTTCAGGGGCAAATTTAATCCTCACATACTGCGCCGCCGCCCCTCGGGTGAATTCTATACTAACCCGCCACATCAACATACTTAAACAGAGTAGTCGCCTCTCTGCCGTTTTTCAGACTCCACCCAAGGTGGTTTACCGAAGAAATAAAAACCTGAGAGACTTACTGGTCAGGGCAAAAACACACAAATCTGACCACCTGCAGGCTCTAGACCATGCAGGAAACCTCGATGCGCACACACATGGTGACATCAGATACGGCCGAAGCCTCCTGTTCAGACTATGTGTACAAAATTAAAGACGACCTTAACTGTGACTCAGCCAATGTGGTATACAAAATTCGCTGAGAGGTGTGCAAACAGGAACATATTGGACACACGGAAACCGCGTTCCGTTTGTGTTTCAACAAGCACAGGGCACACGTAAAGGGCCTCCCCATTTTGCCGTTCTCCAAACATATCAATCTTCCAGGTCACTCTTTCGAACGCGTAAGTGCCATTCTCCTACAATCCGGCTTCCAGAACACTCGGGAGCGCGAACAGCGGGAGTCATACTTCATAAAGAAATTCAGATCACTTACCCACGGAATCAACGAGAGCCCTGGGCGACTGACGTGCCTCCGCGACGTTTCGTGAAACACAGAAATTGAATTACTCAGTTAATTTATTTATACATACGTGAAGTCGCACACGTAAGTTGGTCAATATAGCGCGTGAGACTAAACGAATTCGATGCTACGTGAACCAAACGGCGTGTGTTAGTATTATTAGACTTAATTTTCATTTCTGAGTACTTTTTAGTATTATTTAATTTTTCTTTTTTTGTTTACGTGTTTGTTTGTTCATCCTTTAAAAGAATACCCATTCATTTATTTTCAGTATGACTGGTTGTACAGTTTTCTGCAAGAGAGGGCAAGTGGAGGGAGGGGGAGAGGGCACATTAGCTTTCCAACGTGGCCATTATTTTCCGAAAGCTGGAGCGGGACATATGCTTCTTGTGTGTGTGTGTGTGTGTGTGTGCGTGTGTGTGTGCGTGTGTGTGTGTGTGTGTGTGTGTGTGTGTGTGTGTGTGTGCGTGTGTGCGTGTGTGTGTTTGTGTGTTTGTGTGTTTGTGTGTGTGGGTGTGTGTGTGTGTGTGTGTGTGTGTGTGTGTGTGTGCGCGTGCGTGTGTGCGTGTGTGCGTGTGTGTGTGTGTGTGTGTGTGTGTGTGTGTGTGTGTGTGTGTGTGTGTGTGTGTGTGTGTGTGTGTGTGTGGCCCGATGCCGCGGGCCAGCCGCCGAACTACGTGAACTTAAACTCGATCCATGTGTGGGATGCGAGTGAGCGGCAACATGCTCCACATTTTTCCGTTTTTCTTGGTCGCCTCCGCTGGCGGCGCGTCTTACCTATACCCAGTAACAATGCCAGAATTACCCGCTCGTTTCCGGCGGCTTGCTTGCTTGCTTGCTTGTTCTTTTCTTTTGTGGCTCTCACCCACCAAGGGGGATTGGCCAAGAAGCCGGTGGTTAATGCAAGTAAATACCTATAGATTTTCTAGATTAGGGGAATATGATTACTGTGTTTTGACTGTGAATTTAATTTGGCGCAATGTCAGAAAAAAAAGAAAGGGGGGGGGGAAATAATAGAATTTGTTGAATATCTGTGGTGTAATCGTTATATGAAATTCTCCTGAAAGTCGAATTATTGCAGTGTATCAGCTAAATAATAAGTGGTGGTGTGACTAGTAAAATTCGAGAGCTAATCGCTTACTCACCAAGGTAATCTTCTTGTGTTATATATGAATTCGCAGAGAGCCCCGCAGATGTTCCTGTCGCTGTGTCCCAATGAAATGGCCCCAAAAGACAATATATTTGGAGTATTAAGTGATATTCCTAATTTTCTGAATAAAATTTTGAAGCAGTTTTTCTCTCATTTTTGAATCGGTGACATGTGATAAGAAAATGGTCGATATGTTCAGGTTCGTTACAACTTGAGCACAGAGGGGATGGTATTGTTCAAGTAGAAATTAAGAGGTGGTACACGGCAACGTAATTTTGTTACCAAGACTTCCAATTTACGCGTGGGACACCATTTATTATTCCATGTGAAGTGCAGGTGCGAGAAATCTGGATTCGGTATCATGGTTTTTGATGAGTCTTCAAGAAGGGAAAGTTTTCTAAACCTCGCTGCTGTTACATAAGCTGTAGGAGGCATGATTGGCACAATCGGAAGATCAAGAGATGTTCGCGCAAGTTTGTCAGCCATCTCGTTTATAAATATACTACGATGGCCTGGCACCCATATCATTCGCACTAGACGAATGTTTGCTGGGATTAATGATTTAAAAGTCTCTAGTACTGCTGATGTCGACGACGATGATAAGAATTAACACACAGAATACGAGTCAGTCACTATCACAGCTGTCGAATGAGTCGCAGGAAGTTTACGAATAGCTAGTATAACGGCCGTTAATTCCGCTTCAAATATTGGTGTATAATCTGGGAGGCGTAATGAAAATGACCAGAATAATGAGAGAGAAAAAATACCCACACCTGCCTTCTCGCCACTCATAGATGCATACGTTGCAATTACTCTATTAGTACCTGATTGAGACAGGTGTTGTTCTAATAAACCAATCTAATATTTAGGGGGCAAGTGTTTAGCGTTCCTGGGGAAGATATCGTCAAATTCTATTTGCTCTTGGCCGATTGGTTTGACAGATGGTGTGATCTCGAATATATTAACATTTAAAGCATCTAGAAGTGTTTGAACAAATAGCACTTGGGGTTTATATACACGGGACCAATGCTCATTGAAAAAGACACCAGGCTCGGCAAAGAATACAAATTGTCACCTTCTTAAAGTGGATTCAGAAAATTTTAAATAGGTGTTTACTGTTAAAATACGGAATCTGCAAGCAGGGGTGGGTATCCGAGCTTCTTGATACAAAACATTGTTAGCTGTGAATTTGGGCACACCTAAACAACTACGTAGGGCTTCCCGCTCTAAGAGAATGAGGGGGTTTATTTTGTATGCTGGTCCACCAGAGAATAGTACACATCCGAATTCAATAATCGGAGGAACGTACATGCGACAAATCATGATCATCGTATCTCTGCGAAGACCGGAACGGAGGCGGCCAAGCCTACTTATCATTCCAACAGCGCGTGTAGCCTTAATTTTAATATATTCAATGTGGTCACGCCAGCTCAGTTTTTGATCGTACAGTACACCCAGATATTTATTACAATTAACCTGGGATATTATTTCTTGATGGTACTGAAGAGAAATAGTAACTGGTGCGTCCAACGGAAAAACTATTATAGCACTTTTAGTTACGTTCAAGTTCATATGAATTTTCTGAAACCAGGTTTCCAATGTTGCCAAATAACACTGTAAAGTCGAATGTAGCGAATAAATATCGTTGTCAGATGCAAAGAACGTGATATCATCTGCATATACATATACGTGTACCTTAGCACTCTGTGGTATTGAACTTAACAAAATGTTAAATAGCACAGGCGATAGAACAGAGCCTTGAGGAACACCTCTCGTTTGGCTATACTTCGGCGTGGAAACACCTCGTTGGAAGCAATAAAATTTTCTGTCTTTTAAAAATTCGTATATCCAATTTGTTATGTACTGCGGGAACGTAAGCTCTTTTAGGACATTGATAAGAATAGCATGTTCAACACTGTCATATGCCTTGGCTAAATCAAGGGTTACTACGGCCGCATATTGTCGTCTGTGCCGAGCAAGCTTTATACGAGCCTCTAAATCAACATGCGCCCACAATATATAGTACCCTGATCTAAATCCAATTTGGCACGCACTGAGTATCGCATTATCTGTTATGAACTTCGTAACTCTAATGTAAAGTATTCTTTCTATTAACTTCACTACGTGTGATGTTAAAGCGATTGGCCTAATTTTATCTATCTGCATTCCTAGTCCCTGTTTTTTAAGAAGCGGTATTATTTTTGCAAGTCCCCAGTCAGGGGGTATCCAACTATTTTCAAGTGAATAGTTGACAACGTTAAGGAGGTCTTCAGGAGAGATGTCGAATAATATTTTCAACATTTCTGAAGTGACGCCATCTGGTCCAGGACCTGTGTTTGGCAGAATACGAACGACGTGCCCAAGTTCATCCCTACTTACTTCAATAAAATCATTTCCGAATGACGGTTTTGCACATTTTATTTTGATTTGTGATGTAAATCTCTTCTCCAATTCTATTGCAATTTCCGTTAATGTATCTTCCAAATCAGTTGGAGAAAAAATAACTGAGTCAATATTTACGTGTGCTGTAATAGCTTTACGATTACGGAAAAATCTGAATAGAGCTTTCTTGTTGCCACTCTTGGATAAGTAGCTGTACCGTTTTTCTTCATAATCGTCTTTCGCTAATGAAAGTGTTTTCCTAAAGGTAGCTTTAGCAAATAAATAATTTCTCCAATTAGTCGGACATTGGTTGGTGAGGAGTTTTTTCCATGCAGCGTTGCGGCGTCTATAATCTCTGGCGCAATCCGCATTCCACCAGGCAGATATGAATTTTCTCTTTGTTGAAGATATAGTGAACTGTGATTTTTCAATTGTACACTTTAGGGTGGAACAAAGACTCATAGCTTTCATATTTGCTTCCATATAGGGCAAGGAAGACAGCGTTGACTGCAAGTTCTTTTTTAAATTTAGAGTATACATATAGTTTACAAAACTTTGCACCTGGCGATCTACCGTCACTAAAGGAATGCTGACTTCAAATACCAGGGAGCAGTGATCACTACTTGTAGCAGTATCAATAACAGTCCAAGACAATATTGTCACACTTGAGCTAGCAAATGTCAAATCTAAGATGGACCTCGAATTACATCGAACGAATGTCGGAACTCTGGAGTTCCAACAAATAAGGTTATTCCGATTAGTTCAGTCCCACAACCGTTTTCCTGATGAATCAGTGCGGAATTCCCATGAAACGTGATGGCAATTGAAGTCTCCCGCAAATAGCATACTGTTTCTGCGAAAACTCGCAGTCACGTCAAGGGCTCTTTCATCTTGTATTCCAGCCGGAAAGTAGTTGTTGACTATAGATAGTGGCGCGCATCCGGGAAAGTGAATTTCCAGAACCAATACTTCATAATCGTGTGATATTTGTTGGTAAACTAAGTGTGCTTTATGGCAAATTTTGGATGAAATGAAAAACATTAATCCTCCACCACGTGAGTCTCGATCCAGTCGAAAGCACTGATAGTCTTTTAGATAGAAGTTTTGATCAGCAGACAGCCAAGTTTCTTGTAAAATTATGACGTCTGGAGATTGTTGAGAAATTAGGTATAATAAGTCTGTAGTTGCAGAGAGAATTGAATGGCAGTTCCACTGAAGTACTCTAAAGTACCCTATGATGATAAGCAAGCAGTAGCAACTGCTTGATCTAAGATACTATCTTTTAAGAAGTCCGCTTTAGTCCAAGGTTCCTTCACACTCTTTTTTGTTTTTGGATGAGAAGAATTATTAAGTTTGCTAGTGGGTGATCTGGTGCGTTTCAAAAGGCGAGCTTCCATATCAACATCCCGATTAATTATTGATTCTGAATCAGATATACCTTTTTGCTCAGCTGTGTTAGGACTGGAAATCTTTGCCTCATTATCGATAGAGACATCTGACTGATGTTCGGCAGGTTTACTAATTGAGGCACTAGGAGGTGGGATACGCTTAGTTATTCGATCAGATGCACCCGACATCTGTGAATCCATAATACTATTGAGTGAGTCAGACAAATTGAGTAAAAATTTTTCTAATACTTTTTCTACGGCCTTTTCTACCATAGCAGAAATGGACTGAGAAAGTGGTGCATCCATAGAAAGAGGTGGATGAGCTGTTATACCGGCATAACCCTGACTCCTGCTTTGAATTTCCGCAATTGCTTCTCTACGAGAGCATCGTCTCCTTTCAATGATTTCAATCACCTGAAGTTCCTTTGATCTTGCAGGGCAGTTAGGATCGTCTGCAGCGTGATTTGCCTTGCAGAAACAGCATGTCTTATTGTCTGATTGACACTCAGCAGTACTATGACCAGCCCCGTATATGGCTCCGCATATGCGGCATCGAGTCTCCGATCGACAATCTTTAGTACTGTGTCCAAAGCGCCAACATTTAGCACATTGCAGCGGAAGGGGAGCCAAAGCTTCGACCTTATAGATAAGCGGCCATGCCTTGATCTCCGAAGGGCGATCTGTTCCAGTGAATGTGGCAATTACAGTTTCAGTGGGAACTTTCTGTTGGTTTTCCTGTTTGGTACAGCGGTAAACAGAAATAACACCTGCTGGGGAAAATATGTCCAAGACTTCTGCTGGGCTTAGACTTGCGTCTATCCCCCGAACCAATCCTTTGCAGCAAGCTAGATGAGGTGGGATAAAAGAGCTCACCGGATGTGATGCAAAAGTAGTGCACTTCAGAAGGTCTTGGATGCAGGCCTTGTCTGGTGAGCAGCATAGTATCCCTCACCGGATGTGATGCAAAAGTAGTGCACTTCAGAAGGTCTTGGATGCAGGCCTTGTCTGGTGAGCAGCATAGTATCCCCCCGCGTCCAAACTGACGAACCTCTGTTATCAGTAGAGAGTGGGGAGTGATCGCACGAAGTTCCGTTTGGATTGTCTTGGGGTTTTTCATGCTGATGAACCCACCGGTGGTCGGAACCAAAGCGACAGGAACGCTACGGGTTCCATTGCGGAGAAACAACTCCAGAGGAAGATCTTGAGGGGGAACAGAGGCTGACCAGAGGGCAGGCCTCTGGCCCGGAGAAGAAACAGACATGAAATAAGGAGACGTTACACTTATCAATGCACTAAAACAGTTGCGGAACAAGAGGTAGATCTAATAAAATAAAAGAAAATAAAAGTAACTGCCGGCTACTTGACCGCAACCCTGAGGATGGAACAAGGAACGCAGGCGCAGGCACAAACGCAGTCTTCTTTCGTGCCGAGAAACGAACTCTCCGGCGCTCCTTTCTAGTTCCTCTCCTTCTTCTGCTTCTTGTTGTCTGTTGCTACCTCGTTCGCCCGGTTGTCTCGGTTTTTTTTTTCGGGGTCTTCAAACTGTGAAGGTGACCCTCTGCTACGGGAACTTGTACCATTTCACTTAGATCTCCGAAGAAGGCTGGTCCACCAGCCGAAACTGTTAGGATTAAATAAATATTGTTTTGTTTCCTATACTGCACTGTTCTCGAAGTTTATAACTTTTATTACGGTAGCCGGAAGAAACTCTGATCATCTATTTAATCTCTCTCTCTCTCTCTCTCTACATATATATATATATATATATATATATATATATATAATTGTGCGTGTGTGTGGGGGGCTCAGGTTCAACCCTGTGCGCTATATATATATATATATATATATATATATATATATATATATATATATATATATATATATATATATATATATATATAGACAAGTAGATTCTCTATGAGCAGTCACAACGTGGTTTATTTCGATGTTTCAGCCGGAGTCTGGCCTTAATCAAGATTCTTTTTTTTATTGTTCCCGACCAGACGGCGCCGCTTGGCTCTAGCGGTTTGGTGGGTAGGAGGGGAAAGCTTTCTTCGGTGTGTGGGAAAAAAAGCTTCAATAATCACAGAACCCACGCGAAATCAGCCCCGAATCTACCGATTTCAAAACATCTCAATCTTCCCGACCATGCATTCGACAAACTATCAGTAACGTTCTTAGAGACAGGATTTAAATCAAACCGAGAACGTGAACAACGAGAGTCATACCTTATCCATTGATTTAACACTATCGATAGAGGAATAAATGAGAATCCGGTACACTTGCGGCAAGTAAAGCATTAGACAACAATAACGGCAATAATGAAAAAATTACTGCGTGCACGGCACTGCAGCTGCAAAGGGCACTGGACAACTCAAAAGTAACTACTCTTCCTAAGTACAGCTGTCGTCTGTTTCTGTTTTTACCTCACTATCCAATCAATTGTGCCAAACATGGCATGCCCAACAGCAACCCTGTGCACTGTTGGGAGGCCCCTACTGCACGCGTAATCCTGAAGCGGTCAAAAATTGCATTGCATCTGCTTGCCAGCCTCTGCGGCAATACGCGGAGCCCCTCTTTCTACGACGAGATGCCAACGGAGATCTGAGAAACTTCTTAAAGAAGCTTTTTCCTCCACACCGAACCGCCAGAGCCAGGAGGTGCCGTCGGGTCGAGAACAATGCGTTAGTAAAAGAAAGGATACACAGACCGCAGACATCCTAAAGGTGAAAAGGATAAAAGGGAGAGAGATGGATGAGGGAGGGGAAGGAAGAGTGATAGGGGGTGCCCGGGGAAGTCCACCTTATATTCTCCTTCTTTTCTTTTTTATCCTTTTTTTTCTTTTTTCTTTCTCTCTCCCCCTCTGTTTTAGATTGTATAAAGCTGAGCACCAACAAACTGCATTCTGAATCCTGATGAAGGCCAGACGCTTGGCCGAAACGTCGAAATATAAAGCACGTTGTGACCGTCGCGGAGGATCTACTTGACTACTTGCAACGCCACGGCCACTCAACCACCATGCCAGCCTATATATATATATATATATATATATATATATATATATATATATATATATATATATATATATATAGAGAGAGAGAGAGAGAGAGAGAGAGAGAAGGGGGGGGGGCGCCGCGGTGGTATAGTGGCTAGTGGCTAAGGTACTCGGCTGCTGACCCATAGGTCGTGGGATAGAATTCTGGTGGAGGCGGCTGCATTTCCGATGAAGGCGGAAATGTTTTAGGCCCGAGTGCTAAGATTTCGGGGCACGTTAAAGAACCCCAGGGGGTCGAAATTTCCGGAGCCCTCCACTACGGCGCCTCTAATAATTATATGGTGGTTTTGGGACGTTAAACCCCACATATCAATCAATCAATTGAAAGAGAGTAGATAGAACGACCTACCGAAGTTTTTTAAAAATAAAGTAATGTCTGTTAGGCTTACTCATTTTTTTAGGCGTACACGTAGATTTTGCGCTGGAGCCACGCAAACGCCACTGTTTTCATCACCATGTTACACTGTTCTAAATGTGACCACGGCGCCAGCCGCCCTATTTGTCACTGCCCCATGATCCAAATTTGAAAAGCCTCAAGGAAAAAAAAAAGATTGGACATAAAGAGTCCTCTGCAATGTAGCTGCAAGACGTCGGGATGGCCAATTGTCTGTTGGCGGTAGTTGACAGCCTAAGCCTAGCTATAAATATACAGACCAGGCCCACGCCGGTGGGGGTCTGCTCCCATGATACTGCCTGGAAAACGCCCAATCCCCCTTCCCTCCACCTATGTCTTCTCGGCCCTTTCCCTCTGTGTACCAACAGAAATAAGGTGATAGTCGCAAATTAACTGATTATTTGACGTGCTATGGCGGGACAGAGATGATACCACGAGCCGCGGATTCTGAGGTAGCGCAGTTCTTTATGTGCCACGTCAGGTTGCGTCGCGGTGCTTCCTCTACAGTAATAACTGACCGAGGGATACCATTCACTGCGCAGCTCATGGATAGTTTTTCGGCTAAGCAACGCTAGGTATCGGAAGACGACTGCTTACCATCCGCAAGAAAACGGACTTCCCAAACAACTAAATAGGAAATCTATCAATTTGGTTTCAATGTAAATTGGCGTCCAACACAAAACATAGGATCATATATTACTTTATGTGACGGACGCTTACAACACCGCTGTTCAGTAGACAATGCAATTGGCGGCATTTTTTTTTTCTCAACGGCCACGAAGTTCAAACGATGTTGATGTAAAGCTTACTTGTCAAGCACTGACAAGTTGACTGACGCTGAAGAATTCACCGAGTGTGCCGAAGAAGCTCGCCAGCTTGCGCTGCTGCACATCAGACAGAAACAACAGGCAAGTACACGACGCGACAACTCCCGCCATCAAGACGCGCCTTGCAATCCAGTGGACCAAGTTAGGGTGCGGACCCTTGTTTGTCGTCGTGGCCTCTCAGAAAACTTGTAAAGCCCGGTAATTTGGACCCTTTAAGGCGTTGCGCCACATGAGTGACGTGAACTACGAGATAGTTCCGAACAGTGAGTCGTCAACACAAACAAAACGAAGACAACCGAGCTCTGACAGACCAATTCATACCAAGCGCAAGAAACCATAAATTGCGCGTCAGGTTTTATTTTGCGCATTCATAAATCTTCCTGCCGTGGATTTGCATTTTTTATTACTTCTTAACTACCATTGGCTGCTGGAGTTTAGCGTTTCCTCACCCTCATTCTTTAGCGCTGTCTAATCTGTTTAAATTTCTTTCTTACGCGTGTACTTTGCCGCATCGAGGGGATGTTGCTTTTTTGTGTGTGGACGAGAAAATAATGCCACCAGTACTAATGGGTGACATGCTTAAACAAGGGCTCAGACTACGAAGGAAGTGCACGTGCTATCCGCTTCTCGAGGGCAAACTCAACTGACGCGTCTGGCACATCTAGGTCCAATCAACCTCACCTGGGCCCCTAAAGTGAAGTCAGAATATGCTGCAGTGCCCACGTGTCAACTGAGAGAAACAAAAAGAAGCGTTGTTTCGTGAGCTAAATTACAGCGAGACACGGTTTAAGACTAGCCAAAGAACTAAGAGTAACAACAAAAGCTATCTCTATTTCTATTTTGTTTGTCACCACCTCATGAGTGATGGTAGATTGTCAGTCCACATGATTCTGCACCTCCCTTCTAAAAAGTATTTGAGATAGTGAAGATATATTCCTGTCTTGTTCCCTGACGTTAGAAAACAAGGAATTACTTTTAACTGTCTCCATTGTTCCGCTACCGATCTCCCCGATCTTGGGGTTAGTCTCGATGAGTCATGGCTGAAAGAGCCGCATTGTGCGTTATCAGCTGTGCCAGTCATCGTGCCGCCGATGTGCGTGGCCGCGTGCGTACGATATCTGACAATCACGTGCCGTGTCATGGACATCACGACGTACTTATTCAAGTTCACCACCGAGTGCCGGTCTTTTCCTCGCCTGCCGACCCATGCACAAGGCATCAATACTCTCGCTGTGGCTACTCACGATGGGTCCAAATCGCCGTTCCGCTCGTCTACATTCCCGCCCGGAGTCCCAAGAGAACTTCGTTCCGGAGAGACAGTCCGCAAGTGACCGACACCAGTAAGTTATATTTCAGTGTTAGTGCTTATAGAGTGTAAGGTACACTGGACTAGTCAGCCTATCTCGCGAAAGTCGCCCACAGAAGGTACTAATAGAGTTTCTTTGATTGTTTTTTTTTCTTGCTTTTTCTAGAGTGACTAATGAAGAATGATTATGTTTTTAAGGTTTCAGGTTTCAGCTATCTTGTGACAGCATTTGAGTTCAGAAAGAATAGGGATTGGGCGATCTGGTCGGTCATCTCTTCGGCCGAATAATTAGCACAGGAAGGATTACAAAACAAGACAATGTCACAAGCTCTCATCCAGACGTGTTCTTGCGTTGTGTTCGTTTCTGTGCTGTGCATTTGCTTCGCTACAGCATCTGTTGTGCGTGTACAAGAACTTCTTCGGATGAATGTCTCTGTGCATCGTAATCCGCATTTTTTAAATGCAACAGCGTACTTTCCAGTTCAGAGTTAATGTGTGTAGTTTCTTGTCAAAGAGGTATTCTAGAACACATGCTCAATGCAGAACGTTTGAAAACTAAAACTGCCATATTTGATGTTAGGGGGTGTACAAAAGCAGTTTGTAGACTGTCCCTTCGCTATTGCCCCTTTATCAGCTTACGAGAATGTTTATTTTGAAATTAAGGGTTCATTACCAGCGAAAAATGATGGAGGTCTTGCGGCCAAGTAGGAACAAATAGCCTGAAAATTTAGACTTTGCCACCAAGCCAAGCGTCACTTTAAGCGATAGCTCCCGAAGTGCCCCAATAATTTCACAACCACGAGAACAAAGGCGAACCAGAGGGCTCAAAGACGACGACCCACAGCGCAGACAAGGTCCTCAAGGAGCAGCCCGAAGACACAGTCTTATGACGGCACAGATAGGTGCCGTCATAAGGCTGTAGAGAAGGGGCAAGCTAAAAGCTTGTGTATGGCCCACGTTGCGGAATTGGGTAGGATTGAAATCTGCGCAATTCGGTAATGATTCTTAGCCGATTGATTCAAATCATCGCACAAAAAAATCCCATCACTTCCACGGATTGAATGATGATGAGTGAGGCGAAGCGCCCGTCTGTCTGTCTGTCTGTCTGTCTGTCTGTCTGTCTGTCTGTCTGTCTGTCTGTCTGTCTGTCTGTCTGTCTGTCTGTCTGTCTGTCTGTCTGTCTGTCTGTCTGTCTGTCTGTCTGTCCATCCGTCCTGCTGTCCGGCCGTCCATCTACTGAACACTGCAAGTACCACTATCCCGCATCTTTTCGTCGTATATTCATCGTATACAACCGTCGCCATTTAGCGGACATTTACAGAACTAAACGAGAGATCGCTACCTACTACGCACAACGAGGACGCACGACCCAGCTTCGCCCCTAAAACGGATACTGGGAAAACGACGAGCACAACACGAGCGCTAACTTTCAAAGTCAGTGCTCGTACCAGCACTGTGACGTTTCTCGCGTCCTCTCTTGTCAACCGTTACGTTCGCCACGCACACACAAACGTGACGACTCACCAGTGTCCATAGTACTCATTACAATCTTCAATGGGGCTTGACATGACTATACTGGTCGCTTTGAGGTAAGCAATCTCGTGACTAAACAGCGAGAAACCTTTTTATCGACGGCATCACTTTTCTTTAAATTAAGAAACCTAAGGCTTCTTTTTATTTGTCGTGTCTCTTGTAGAAAATTCAAGTCATGCATCGCGTTTATACGAATGTTTGCATTTTTACAGCAAATATTATTGTCTGATTGACCACTACATTCATCAATAACGCATCTGGCCTTATGTAATAGCGGCTTTATTGATGACTGTGCAGTCGACTGTTAAAAATCAAACACACGGTGGGGGGGGGGGGGGGGGAACATAACAAATGACGTTATTCGTGCGCCTAAAACAGTCATGACAAACCTTCAACCAACTGTACTTTGAACAGTCGCCGAAAAGAATGTTAAGAAGTAAATATATGCTTTCGTCTACAGTTGCCGACGTTTTCAATGCACAAAATAATGAAGTTATTTTTTCGCAACTACTTTTTTCATACTTCAGTGGCACTGTTACTTGTGTTTGGGAATACTTTAAAGAATAAGATTATTGATATTTCTTCTTCTGAACTCCTTCTATGATGAGTATTTTCCTCTAACCTAGATAGTATCTCGCAACACCGATAGTGAGGAAATAAAACATGCTCTCTGAAGTAGTCAATGTCACGCTAACAGCGCATTCCCACTTGACAACCGAAGCAAAAACAAAAATGCCAAAGCGGCCGCAAAACCACTTCCGCACGCGTCCGCAGTGAGCGGCGGAAGCGGCATGCTCTCAAAAGAGGTTGCCGGAGCAACATCAGAAGAGGCATAAAAGGTGGTGTAGTTTCTTGACGCTTATTTTCAGCTTCTTTGAGGAAGTAGGCCACATTCACAATATTGTCATTACCGGGACCGTGGTCATGACCTTAGTCAGCGAAATGAGCTGATACAATCTTTGCGCTAATGTCAGGGGGCTCAACGCTCATTTTTTTTTTACAATCCGGACCATCTGGAGCTGTTTGCGAGGCATACCGGGTGGCCTTGCTGAGGAGTATATTGCAGGCTTTGCAGGCGCTGATGTTACATCAAGAGGCCGTCCCTCGGGATTGTCCGGGAGACCCTTCTTGCTCAGTGGAATGTGATCGAGCTCAATGAGTCCGTTTAATCGGTCGGAGTGGCTTCGGTGGGTCGGCGAGAGCATTCATGGCTGCGCTAGGCTGGTGGCTCCCAAGGCTGGTGGCTTGTCAGGCATGGCAGGAGCTGGCATCTTCACATGCACCTGTAGCACAGCTGAAACTGGGGCCCCATCTTCTAATGGATTGGTGGGAGGGTGTCAACGCAGGCCACGTGGGGTGATGGCAAGTTTTATCTCCGAAGGAGGACAGGTTAGCGGGCACCCAAGCTACACCGTGGTGGTGATGTGTCGCAGAGCTCCCATCTGCGGTGGAGCTTAGGTCGACAGGATAGGGCCAGGGGCATGAAAAAGCGGTCAAAACACATAGGTCAACCTGGCACACCATTCAGGCCAAGATTGTCAATTAACACCTTGCAGTTGCGCCAGGCTTTGGCAGTATCGCGAAGGCGGTAGATAGCCACTAGCCATTTGCAACGGTCCGGCCAGGCATTATGGGTGCCGATAGCATTAACCGTTTCAATCTGCAGAATCATTGAATCTTCAAAACTCCGGTAGTTCCAAAGCTACTACTAATAGTAGTTGGACGGGCAAGGATTGAGAAGTTCGCATGACAAAATGGTCTAGCTTCTGGGCAAGCAAGGACGTCGCCCGCATGACGTTCGTTGGTCGGTGAAATCAGGAGCCGAAGGAACTAGGGGCAATGACTGCGGAGAAGTCAAGGGTCATGCTTCTCAGGCTGACCGTCAAGACCCCGCAGTTAGAAGGTGTGAAGCTCTCTGAAGTTCTTGGCCCAAGCGCACGGCTTTTCTGATGACTCCCGCTGCATCCTTCGGTAAGCCATCTGGATGACTATTGACGGCAGCCGCGAAATAGGCTGTCATCGCAGCAATCAGCGCAGCAGTGTGATCAATCACTGCGTCGTGGTGAGAGCACCGTCGAGTCACCGAAGAGGACTGGACGCCTTCTCCGGATGGTGCTTGAAGCACTGGCAGGCCAGCGAATGACGATAACGCTTCTACACCATCTTCGGCCAACAGAGCTTCCTGCGAAGGCCGGCTAGCGGTTGTCCTGCCCGACGAAGCGAGGATGGTGTTCCTGGACTGAGGGCTCCCCGAGGCCGAACACGCACGAGCACAGTCGATTTCTGCCTTGAGGCTTTGTTTCCAATGACTGCGCCATTGTAACGATACAGATTAGCACAACACCTGATGGTTGAATATTTGATTGATATGTGGGGTTTAACGTCCCAAAACCACCATATCATTATGAGAGACGCAACGCCTGATCGTTGAGTGGTTGTGTTATCTGGCTTCGTTCTCGTCACCTTCCTGGTCCAGCCTAGCACGCACCTGTGCCCCAGCAGTGCTGTCATTCGAGAAGAAGAAAAGAAACAAATATGTTTGAGTAACATCGCCATACAAGCTCAACGTAATTAAACTGTTTATTTTACACAGGCATAAATGGATAAGTGTTTACAACACTCATCAACTACGTTAAAATGAAGATTGCATATGCGTAATTATGGGAGCATATACATGCTTCAAGAGAAATTTGGCTTATTTCAGAAGCCCTTTACCTAAAGCTATCATCAAAAAGGAGTAAGAATAAGAGCACTTTATTTACAGTAAGCACACCACTGAGCTCACTGCCGGGGCAAGGACTAAAGGCATTCAGCCTCGCAAATGCCCCAGTCCCTCCGCATTTCGTGTTAAGCTTCGATATGAGCACAGACAGAAACAGACAAAAATCAATACATTAGTTAAATAGAAATCAAATACAAGTTGCTTGCAATTATACGTAGAGAATTCACACAAAAGCAAGGATAAAAAGTTTGCATAGCACATTTGCAAAATTAGCCATCACTTACGCGGAGATACATAACCAAGTGAAATTGAGAAATAAAACTAAACACCGTGGAACACAAAGTGCATATGGATGCACCGAGAATAAACTGTACAATAGTACGGTCAAAATACACATTATGGAATGATTTCAGGATTGGTCGCGGCATGAAACTCCAGTTATTTGTTTTAATAATGTGTGCCAGTGGCTAGTAACAACTTTTTTTGTTTCTAAAAGGCTGCTTTGCTAGCCTTAAAGTTCAATTTATTTGCTGGGCATCTATCACGTGAGATGTTTGGTACGCAACACTTTCTTTTCCATATTTGGTCCTTGTTCTAGGTGCTCGCTTCTTTTGTTCTCGCAAATTGTACTGTAATGTTTTGGTACAACTTTCTTCGTATAACTTCTCCTCTTTATTTAACTGCAGAAATTTGAAGTATTATCAGTTTGAACCGCCCTGAGCATGAAATGCTCAATAAATAATGGAGCAGTTTGCAAGTCCTGTATGTTATCTATGCATTTTTCAAAACAACGCAGTATTTTGTTTAGTATAGTTATTAGCCTCTTTTGGTAATTTCTTTGCGACGTTATACCCAAAACGAGCATCCCACAAGTCCCTTTCTTCTAAAGAAACAGCCGACTATTCGTGTCAGTGTTGTTATTAAATGGTTCGCATGTATGTTCTAATTTAACTCTTCCTGAAACCACACGCCAAGATGTTTTTGTTCACTAACGTGTGCGATGCAATATCCTTCAACTTTTACAGTTATGTTACTGATATGGGTTTGCTTAGAGGTCGGAATATCATACAGCTTGTTTTTTTTTTCACAATCAAGTGCAATCAATTCTTCTTTAACTAATTTGAAAGATGACTTAGGTGATTATTTACACTTACTTCAAGTGACACGAAGTTGTCCGAGGTAATGAGCACATTCCTATCGTCAGCGTACATAATAGGTTCACGGGATTAAAGAATGTCGATATTATCATTAACATAAGTAGGGAACAATACTGGTCCCAGTATGGACCCTTGGGGCACTCCATAGTTTACTTTTATTTTTGTAGATATTCTATTGTTGATTTGCACAAATTCGTAGAGGTCTTTCAAGTGACTTTTTACAAACTGTAATGCTACACCACACAATTCATACCTGGATAATTTTATAATCAATAGTCTGAATTGCATGGAGTCAAACGCCTTCTAAAAATCAAGAAAAAAGTATGTTTTTGAATTTTCTATATTTTTGATTACCTTATTTCTAATATACAGCAGCGCTTGTTCAGTTGACTTTTTTTTTTTGAAAACCATGCTGACGTTTTGTTTTAATTTGACGCCTAAAAAAGACGAAAATCTATCAAAAATTACCCCTTCAAAATTTTTTGATATTATCAGGAGCACAGATATGACTCTATAGTTCACTGGAATATTTATATAACCACCTTTATAACCTTCGATCACTTTTGCCACCTTTAACTGCTCAAGAAATACGCCATTAGTGAGGGTGAGGTTGATAATATAAGCCAAAACTTAAGCAATTAGTGGTGATATCAACTTCAATTCGAAAGAACCTATTTTATCTATTCCTAACGCAACATTATTTTTAAGCTTAGCGATTAAGTTTTCTACTTCAGCCGAATGTGTTGGTAAGCAAAAAAAATCGAATGGGGCATAGTAGCCTCCTCAGAGGTTGGAGCATTATCTCTATTTACTCCTGTTCAAACGTAGATGTGGTGTTCGCGATAGCACACCTGATAACCGAACTGTCGTTAGTGCGCATGCGCCCACTAGTGCTTAAATGGTAACGCTCAAAGCACTGTCCTCCAGTCCCGTGATGTAACCCCAGTCGTACGCTTCGGCAATAAACGCTGTTGTTTGCCCGTTGGACCCTTGGCCTTGTCAGTCCCTGGACGAGATCCAACACTGGCGACGGGGATGGGATGAAAAATGAAGAGTAGCGAGCAGTGTGGTGAAGAAGCGACAATGCGGTCTGGTGAGCAGCTGGGCCAGATGGTGAGCAGAGGGCAGCTGGGCCAGATGGAGTCATTCGACGTTACTGCAAGCGACTGGACGGCATACAAGGAGAGGTTGACCTCTTTTCTGATTGTCAACAAGGTTCCCGACAGCGACAAGGTACACGCATTCCTCAGCATCATCGGACCGCGTACGTATGGGTTGCTGAAGTCGTTGGCTGCACCGGACCTACCATCGGGAAAAAGTTTCGAGCAACTGAAGAGCCTCTTGGATGCACATCTTGCCCCAAAGCCGTCCATAATCGGGGAACGAGCAAAGTTTTACCGCAGAGCACAGCACGAAGGCGAGTCTCTGCCCGAATATGTTGCTGAACTTCGGAAGTTGTCCCAGAGTTGTCAGTTTGGAGCAAATTTGGACGAAGCGCTGCGGGATCGTTTTGTCTGTGGACTACTGCGAGAGGACGTGCAGCGAGTACTCTTTACCGAGGACGACAAACTGACGTTCCCGAAAGCAGTCGAGCGCGCCCTGGCCATGGAAGCGGCCCGGAAGAATGTTGCCGAGACTAGAGTCGTAGAGTCAGTGGCCACACAGCTGCACAAAATGGAGGGAGAATGCAATTATGACCCTGCTGATTTGTACGAGGCGCAAGCGATTTCCGGTAAGCAGCGACCGGCTTGTTATCGCTGCGGTTCTCCGAGCCACACTCATTCAGTATGCCCTCACGTTAATAATACGTGCTATAAGTGTGGAAAGAAAGGGCATATTCAAAGGGCCTGTCGCAGCAACGGGCAATATTGTGGCGGGTATCAGCAGAAACGGAGAGTGAAAACGCTGAAAGTGGTCACGCAGGTGCCACCCATAGGCGTTTCGGAACAAGTGGCGTCCGGCCGCACTCCTATTTTTGTTGGACTGAAAATAGATGGAGCACTGGTGGAAATGGAACTTGACACGGGAGCCGCGGTGTCTATCATGCCTTACAAGCAGTTCAAGCAGCAGTTCCCTTCAGCCAGATGCGGACCAACAGACATCGTCCTGCGCACCTATACCGGAGCACTCGTCCAACCTTGCGGCGTGGCGGTCGTCAAGGTGCAGCACGGGGAACAGACGGCGAAACTACCACTCTACCTCGTCGATCAAGCAGGACCACCACTGCTAGGGCGTGAATGGCTGCGCACAGTACGGCTAAACTGGAACCAGATTTGGGGCCTCAACCACGTCTCAAGGTCAGTGTTCGACTTGTCCTCGCGAACGAAGGAAAGGCTAGAATCGTTGCTCGAAAAATACAAAATGCTGTTTAAGGATGAGCTAGGGGCTATCACAGACGAAAGGGCCGAGCTGTTCTTCAAAGCCGATCACCGGCCGAGGTTCCTGAAGGCACGCAATGTGCCATTCGCACTGCAGTCAGCAGTAGAAGCAGAGATAGAAAAATTGGTGCAGCTGGGAATACTCACACCCGTGAATACATCAGAATATGCCACGCCCGCCGTGCCAGTGATAAAAAAAGATGGAAGCATACGTCTCTGTGGGGATTATAAGACAACGATAAACCCCTCTCTGGACATCACACACTACCCGCTACCTAAAATTGATGACCTATTAGCTGCGTTGGCCGGGGGAATGCACTTTAGTAAGATCGACCTTAACAGGGCATACCAACAAGTACTCATGTCAGAAGAGTCGAAGAAGTACTTGACTTTGAACACGCGGAAAGGGCTGTTTGCAGTCAACAGGCTACCTTTCGGAATAGCGTCAGCACCAGGTATTTTTCAGAAAATAATGGACACAATGCTGAAGGGCCTAAACGGAGTTTGTTGTTATCTCGATGACATCTTAGTCACAGGAAGAAACGCTGAAGAACACCTGGTAAACCTAGACGCACTCTTGAAACGGTTGCTGGAGCGAGGCGTCAAAATAAAGAAAGAAAAATGCGCGTTCTTTCAAAATGAGCTCTGTTACCTGGGGCACAAAATTACTGCAGCAGGAATATCTGCGTCACCAGAGAAAATTGAAGCAGTCATAAACGCTGCCGCACCGACAAACAAGCAGCAACTGCAGTCCTTCCTGGGTGTCGTTAATTATTATGGAAAGTTTGTGCCTAATCTTTCAACAATGGCTGTGCCTTTTTACCAGCTTTTACGGAAAGACGCTCCTTGGTGTTGGGACGACTGCTGCCGAGACGCGTTCAACGAAGTTAAAAGAATGCTGTCATCGCCGCAGGTGCTGGCCCACTACGACCCGGATAGGCCATTAAAGCTGGCCTGTGACGCATCGCAGTATGGGGTAGGTGCAGTGCTCTCCCATGTTTTTGAGGACGGGAAGTCTAGGCCAGTTGCTTTTGCTTCGCGCACGCTTTCCGAGGCAGAGAAGAAATATAGCCAGCTTGAAAAAGAGGCGCTGGCCATAATCTTTGGCATAAAAAAGTTTCACTGTTATATTTATGGCCGCGCATTCACTTTAATCACTGATCATAAACCCTTACAGCAAATTTTGGGGCCAACAACAGGTATTCCGCCTATCGCGGCTGCGCGCCTACAGCGGTGGGCTGTGACGTTGTCGGCATACAGATACGACCTTCTTTTTAGAAAATCAGCCGATAACGCAGAAGCCGATTTTTGCTCCCGTTTGCCGCTACCATGTGTGAAAGACGAAACGCAGGAGTCGGAAGAGACTTTCTATTCATTGCGGCTGGCCTCCCTACCAGTGTCGAGCAAAGGAATTGCCCATGCCACAGAGCAGGATAACGATCTGGCGAAAGTAAAAGAGTGCATAAGCACAGGCTGGCCAATATTTGTCAATGACCATAGACTGAAACAATACTTCGCCAGACGCAATCAACTGACATTGCATGGAGGATGCATTTTGCTGGGAACGCGGGTAGTCATTCCCGCAAAGCTGCAGAGAGCAGTTCTGGCCGAATTACACGAGGGTCACCCAGGTATAGTTCGCAGCAAGGCGCTTGCGCGTAGTTACGTCTGGTGGCCGTCCATCGAGGGGGACCTTGAGCGTATGGTGCAGTCATGTACAGATTGCCAAGAACAGCGCAGTGCCCCTTGCAAAGCTCCGTTGCACCCTTGGGCCTGGCCCTCAGCGCCGTGGCAGCGCATACATATAGATTTTGCAGGACCATTTCAACAGTCAATGTTTCTTATAGTGGTCGATGCGCACTCGAAGTGGCCCGAAGTTTTTATGATGCGTTCAACTACTGCAGATGCAACAATTGAGTGCTTACGAGATGTTTTCGCTCGTTTTGGGTTCCCTGAGACAATCGTGTCGGATAACGGCCCACAGTTCACGTCAGAGGAGTTCAAGCAGTTTGTAAGGGAGATGGGTTGCCGACACGTGCAAACAGCCCCCTACAATCCCAGCACCAATGGACTTGCGGAGCGTTTCGTACAGACCCTGAAGAACGCGCTAAAAAAGGATGACGTGCATCAACCTATGAAGGTAAAGCTCAACAAGTTTCTGCTCGCTTATCGCAACACGCCCCACGCTACGACACACGAGGCACCAGCCAACTTGTTGTTGGGGCGACGTTTGCGCACCCGCCTCGATGTACTCAAACCCGCCGTGGGGGAAAGGGTGGCTTACAATCAGTTCAGACAGACGGTGAACCGACAGTGTCGTGTGCGTGACGTGAGTGTTGGTGATCATGTACTTGCACGAAATTACAGGGGACAGCCCAAATGGGTACCAGCTGTGGTGATGGCTCAAAGTGGACCAGTGTCTTTCAGGGTACGAGCGTCGACATCTTCAGGATGCTTCGAGTGGCGGCGCCACAAGAACCAGCTACTTCAAGGCACGGCAGGGCTTGCCGAAGACGTCGCGCAAGACGACGGTTTCTCCGTGTGGCCACAGAGTGACACCGAACCGGAGCCAGCACCTTCATTGCCTGCAGCTAGGGTTTCGCCTTCACCACCGACGTTGCTGACAGACACTTCTCGAGGCGACCTGGATCGGCGCTACCCGCTACGAAATCGCCGACCGCCTGATTGGTTCTGAGAGGGAACGTGAACTATTAGCTTCCGAATAAAAGCAGAGGAAGTGTGGTGTTCGCGATAGCACACCTGATAACCGAACTGTCGTTAGTGCGCATGCGCCCACTAGTGCTTAAATGGTAACGCTCAAAGCACTGTCCTCCAGTCCCGTGATGTAACCCCAGTCGTACGCTTCGGCAATAAACGCTGTTGTTTGCCCGTTGGACCCTTGGCCTTGTCAGTCCCTGGACGAGATCCAACAGTAGAAGCTTGCAATTATGAAGTGTTTATTCTTAAAATTGTCCAACCTTTCACCATTTAATGTCTCACTATTAATTGTTAGGTCCTTTGTCCTATATCGTTCCTTATTTCAGTTAATAAGCCCATTTTTGACCTCCCGTATTATGCTGTGATCATCGTGGATTCTTTCGAATAATTCTTCGTAGTAGTTCGTTTTAGCTTCCCGCATTTCTTAATTTAAGACATCTCTGTTTTTCTTACATTATTTAGGCACCTGTGTTCCACGAACGGATGGAATCATGGTACAACTTCTTCTTTACTTGAATGCGCCCGTAAAGATAGCAGTTTATCCAAGGCTTCCTACATTTTTTTGTATCTATCATGTGAGTGTTCCGAAGTGGTAATTCTGCATCATAATTAGTACTCAACAGACACAGGAATGTGTAATAAGCACTATAAAGTTTGTTTGTAGTGCCTATACACAGTGGTTCAGTCAATGTCCTGAACTAAATGAACAAAATGTACCTGGCTTTTTGTATTTTAAGTCCATGAAAGGATAACTCAGTATTTTGACAAATTTTCGAAATCAGTCGTGCAAGAAAAAAGGTGGACATGTGATCACTTAATTCATAGGACAGTACACTGGTTTTTATACAGCTACCGAGATTATCTATATTTAAATTTAGCCCGTGACAGTTTTATAAATACAGCATCCTTTAACTCCTTTAAAAAGGCATTGTGGAGGAAAAGAATGTTCGCATTTATTACCTGCGATATCACCTATACGAAAAGAGTAAGAGGTACTAAGAGCGCTAAATAAATCTCGTTTATTCGCTTGCATTTTTCTCAGGCAGGCGGTACCGGAGGCGAGAACTTCTTCGAACAAACGACTACGTCGATGTGACCTGTGCAGTTACACAAGTAATAGGACGTCGAATGTTATTAGACACATAGAAAAACTTCACGATGAGCTGCAAGAAACAGAGTACTGCTGTAACAAGGAGTTCACAACGCGCCACGATTTCATCAAACACAGGGAGGAGGTGCACCCCGACGGCGATTACGTCTGCTCAGTGGATGGGTGCGCGAAGTCTTTCGCGAAAAGGTCTCTGCTGGAAAGGTAAGCTAAAATGCATTTTGTATAAACGACGTTGGCATTGTGTTCATCATTCCACTTGGTTGTGTGTTAATTACAGGCCTAAACAGTTATTCTTTTATTGACTGCTCATTCCCGATCAGCTCATCACTATGGAAATGGGGCGCAAGATATCTAGTATTTTATGTTGCTGAATGAAGAGTTTTTCACTCATGTTCCTTCAGAATGTATATAACAGCGGAATGACATGCTTGTAAAGCAGATCAGTATGTTTTTCTGCAATGATGATAATATAATAGTTGTAATCACAATAACAACAATACAATATAATATTACATATGGAGATTTAAGTGCCGAAACCACAATATAGTTAAAAGGCATATCATAGCGGTGGCCTGCAGAAATTTTCAACACCCGGTGTTCTTTAATGAGCACTGAGATACCACAGCGCCGAGGCCCCTGGCTGTTCGCCTCTATTGAAATGCGATCGTTGCAGCCGGGGTGGATCAGCGACTTTCAGATGAGCAACCACTCACCATATACAGACCTCACCACCTCGTATTTGCAACGAATGGATACAAAGTTACATGCAGCGTACAGCTTGGTGCCAGTCTGACAGCTTCAGTAATATTAGTGCTAGCCTGACTTCTCGGCACAGATTATATGGCAACATATTCCTTATACCATTACTGTGAATGGCGAGGCTTTGCAATTTTTTTTACTTGTCTACTTGCGAAAGATTCTTCCATGATAATTATAAATATGCTACCAAAAGTTCCGGTGTCTTTCCCAGAGTAATAATATTCTTCCCATCAGTGGAATGGCCCGAATGATTACAGTTATCGTGACAATCTTGTGCCCCTTTCCACGACCAAGCTTTTTTCTGATATAAACAATAGTGTTGACTCGCCATTTCGAGGCTGTAACCATGCCACACCATGCCATAAGTGTGTGTTATGGCAGATAAATATGAATGCACATGTGTAATGTTTCTTTTTCTAGTTCAGTAGAGCAGGCTTAAGTAAGAGGAGAAACGCTTTATTCACTTATAGCAAATTCAACCAGTGCACGACACATACATCATTTTTATGTCAGTGCTACGGGGATAAAATAGGAGAACATGAGGCAAGAATAGCGACTGTAAAATGAAATATAGTGGGTAAATATCAGTTCTGAGCGGCAGGTCCAGCAAAGTCGATTAAAAGTCGTAAACAAGAAATGGCCACCCGAAGAGAAGAGCTGTTTATGAGGCACAATCCTTATACCTATGCTGTTGTAGGTTGAATAAAATGTCTGCAGCTTATTTTATCAAGTTCTGCACTTAAATAAAATGCTTTGAGAATAGCAAAACGTGATTGCCTGACCGAGCAACTCCTGATTTCGTTATCCTCTCCAAATGGTTGTATTTTCCAGGCACATCAAGGCACACAGGAAGGAGTTTACACACATCTGCAAGCCCTGCAAATATGAAACAGTAATATACAGCAACTTCCAGCGCCATAGAATATCAGCCCGATGCCTAAAGAAACGTGAAATCTCGCCCACGGAAGTTGCTGAAGAAGATAAAGAGCGCGAATCCGTGCAGGAACAGCCACAGCTGAAACACGAAGTAAACCATCGAAGTCGGTGGGAATACGATGCTGCTTTAGCGTTACTTTTGCTTCACGAGTCACTAAACCAACGCGAAAGCGAAGCCGTTGATGGGCTGATTGATCTTCACGACCGCTGTTTGACAGAGTGCACCGCTTCATAAACGCTTGAAGCTAAGCTTTTTGGGATGCGCAATTTTTCTGACTTTCGCGTTTCATTTTCTTAATCAGTGCTTTCGGCAGATTCCCGCTGAAGTGGTTCCTGAAGATGTGTCCGTAATTTACGCTGAAAAATTCCCGGCAGTGCATCCTTATGGCCACTGCACTTTTGGTATACGAGTGCTAACTATCACATTACGTCACGTTACAGTCACGAGGCGAAGTTTAAGTTTTCAGCATTATTATGATTACCTATGCCCATCCAAAACTATAAGAAGCCAGCTCCCAGGAATAATGGCGGTGCGTCATGCCGGGGCGTAGCCTACCCAGAAACTTTTTTCTGGGGGGGGGGGGGTGAAATTCACCCTGGCTGACGGAGAGGAGAGAAGGGGGAGCACAGGCATCAGCTTCCTTCTGTGCCGTGACTATCAGAGGTGGTTTGAGCAGTTTGTGTAGATGTATATTAAAGTTATAAGACCCCCCCCCCTACCCATATGTGTATGCCTGTGAAAAGAGTCAGTAGAAGTCAAGTAAACGCAGTAAAATTGATTAAACGACAGGTACAATGGCTGTTTAGAGCAACAACCTCTCGTACCACCATTGAAAGAACTATCCTTCGAAAACGCATTATCGCGACGACCCGCCCGATCGGAATAGACATAGTTAATCTCTGTTAAGCGTAGATGACGTAGTCCTCGTCGGGGCGAAGTGCGTTTCACAGTCAACGACGGCTCCGTTTACAACGTCGAATCAAAGGTACACGCAGCACGTTTTTGCACGTTCATTATTAGATTTCGGTTTGGCGTATACTTTGCTGAGCGAATTTCTCACTGTTCATGTGACTGCATGCCTTTGGGGATGACTTTTATGTTAAGATCTATATGTAAAGCAGCCCTAACGCTGTAACAGCTTTTAGTCAATGTTTTTTTTTTCTGCGCGCATCCAAGGATGCTTGCGATACGCAATAAATAATTTTTTGCAAGTTATGTTGCACGTTAGCAACACCTTTTTGCAAGTGTTATTTTTCGGGCAGACTTTCTCGTAACTTGAATAACATTACAGTTGCACCGTGACTTTTGATAGAAATGAATAGTGGATGTTTAATCGTCAAATCTGCGTGGGCAAGGTATTCATTGTTGAGACAAGTTCATTTGGCCTCAACCGAAAAATACACCTAGAACCAGATTATACCTACTCACATAGAAGTAGCTTGTTCCCTGCGTATATGTGCTAGACAACTCTAATAAGCATGAAAAGGCTCTCGTTTTTTTTTTCGTTACTAGGTATATTGTTCTTTTGTTTACATAATATGTCTACACATGGCTATTCATTTTGTGCATTTCTTGTTGTGCATTATGTGGTTGGTTAGTCATATGCTGGTTGTCCGAAACACCAGGCATCTACTAGACTGAAGCGACAAGAAATTTCGCTTGAAGAGCTCCAAAAAAGGGATCGCCTTGTTCAAATCCTGAAACTGTACATCCACTCCCTGTGCCTTCAAAATCACAACAGAGTACATCACCGCTGTCGTATGCGATGGTAGCGAAGCGTGCTTCAGCTCAGAAAAACAAAAGTACAGCCAAAACGAACCATAGAGGATGATCGCCAAGCGTTCAAAGGCAGACAAGCGACAGCAGGACACCGAAACCGTCAGCTATTCAGGCTAACCAAGCGTCTACACCTTTCACCTCGCCAAAGCCAAAGGCACAACAGCAGCGTGCACCGAAAACAAGTGATGTGGATATGGTTATGTCGATGCTCTTCCTCGCTTTGAAGGCAATCCTGCGTGTATTTCCACAGGCCAATGACCTTCAAGAAGTGAGCGCAGTCCTTTCATTAGAGCGTCTAGCAGTACAACAAAAAATTGTTGCATATCAATGTTGCGTAGCAAAATTCAATTCCACAAACTTACCATCACCGTAATTTGTGTTTATTTGCAACCATCGACTCGCATTTCTGATTCATCTCTGGTTCATTTATTGGGTGAAGCCCAGAGACCTGCCCTCATCTGTGGAGATTTTATTGCGCAGAATATCACGTGGGGCAGTGCTCATACCGATTCACGTGAGAGAACATTTGAAAAAGCAATTGATCGATGTGGTCTTGTTGTAATGAATGATGGATCAGTAACGTTTTTAAGAGGTAATATTTATGCCAGCTGTCTAGATTTGGCTATAGCCTCCCCTGATAATGCACGAGATATGAACTGGTGTACAGACCTCGAAACATGAGGGAGTCACCATTGCCCAGTTGTTATGCAACACCGAAGAATGCAAGTGCAAACGACCACATTGATTTTAAAGCTAACTGACTGGAAACTATTTCGTGAACATACTGGACGTGACTTGATGGGAGTTATAGAATTGTATACATTTATGTCCTGCATTAAAAGCAGTTATTCCCGTGTGACAAGGTTTACAGCTGCCCCAGCAGGTCACTCCAGTGTAGAAGCAGACTATGAGCGCCCACGATCTATTAAAAGGCGAGCAGAACATCGCTATCGCCACACTGGGAGGCTAGAAGATTACAAGTAGAGTCAGGCAACACACATCCAATCTAACCGACACCTGCAAAAGTTAGGTCGGCAAAAATGGCATGGTTTCTGTAATTCATGGACCCCATATACTCCACTTCCGAAAATCTGGCAAACAATCACTGCTCTCAATCATCCAGTATCACAGCGAAACCTATTCAGAGCATTGGTCGTATCTTTTGGATTATCCGAACGTGGTGCTTATAATAAATTTTGCACAATGCTGACTGGAACTGGACAATTGGTTCACAACCCTACTACACTGCCTAGTTCTGTGGAGCAGCAAATCCAAGATGCATACGCTTTATCACATGCTCAACTGGATAGCACGTATTCTGTACTAGAGTTGCCTGCTCTTTCACTAAACCCCATAAGAACGGCAACCGGTGCCGACAACGTATCGTACAGTGTTCTGAAAAATCTAGGACCCAACGGCATGCCAGTTCTTTTACGGATATATAACAATGTGTCGACAAAGGCGTACGTTCCAATATGTTGGAAGGTCGCGAGAATCATCCCACTGCTAAAGCCTGGTAAATCACCGCTTTCGCTTGACTCATTCCGACCAGTCAGTCTCACTAGCTGTGTATCTAAAGTCATGGAAAAAATGGTTGACAGAAGATTATAGTGGTGGATTGAAGCTAACAACTCTCTTCCAGAACAGATGGCTGGCTTCAGACGACAGCGATGCACCATGGACTGCGTCTCCGACCTCGTTACATTTGTAGAACATGAGAAGAGCTGTTTCGGCGTTCATATATATTAAGAAGGCGTTCGACTCTGTGAGCCACCTTTCTGTGCTGCACGGGCTTACCTCACTAGGGGTTCACGGTCGTATATCCTTCAATGGATCGCCAACTTCCTATGTAACAGACAAATATACATTTCAACCAATAACGGAGACAGCGATCGCTTCGACATAAGCAGAGGTGTACCCCAAGGAAGCGTTCTAATTCCGCTTCTTTTCAATGCTGCAATGGCAGGTCTTCCAAAAGTGCTATCCGAAGCCTTGAACATATCCATGAATGCAGACGACATATGCATATGGACGTCCCACAAATCACTGGACGTGATCGAACATCGGCTTCAACAAGGACTAAATGCAATAAGTGATTACCTCAAAGAGCGAGTCATGCAGATTTCTCACGCCAAATCTATAGTTCTGACATTCACGAGAAAGACAGTGAAAAACTTGAAGCTTTTTGTGGATAGCCAGAGAATCGAAATCGCACGAAAGCATCGCTTCCTTGGCGTTACCCTAGATAGCCAAATCAGATGTAGTCAGCATATTGCTAATCTAGAAAATCAAGGGAACTGCACCCTAAATGTTATACGTTGCATCGGGGGAACAAAATGGGGCGGTACATAAGCGTTTCTACTCCACGTCCAATGTGCACTAATCCACCAGAGAATTGCCAACTCTGCGCCAGCTCTCCACAACAGCTTTCAGACGTCACTACACCAACTTCAGCTGTACCAAGCACCAAGCTTACGCATATGTTTCGGGGTTCCAGAAGCAACATGAAGTTCTTTGACACTGGCAGAAGCAAGAGAACCTAACTTTGTAGTAATTAGAAATGTGGAGACATGTCGGCACCTTTTTCATCTAGTAACGCAACACCCTTCCTGTCCGCTCATATCCAACACCGCGAACCGTGCTGGAGCGCAAATACACCATATGTACCAACAGTACATTTCACGGCTTCCTGTGTCGACACATTGGCCACTGGACCAAAACTATCCACCATGGCTGCTTGAGCTACCAACTATTGAAACGTCAATAGAAGGACTTCTCAGCAAACATGAAGGGCCAATCGTTGCAGCACAGCAGTTGGCATCACATCATCTGTTTGACAGGTACCAAGGATACACTCACGTGTACACTCACGGCTCTATCACCAAAGAGACAGTGACATCAGCATTCATAATTCCGGAATTGCACGAAGAATATGCATGCCGGTTGGGCCCCCTCTCCTCTTCAACAACGTCGGAGCGCGTAGCGATTTGGCTATCCATAAGCTTCATTAAACTGTCAACGACACCAAGAAAATGGGTGATAATTACAGACTCCCTGGCAGCACTGGCATGTGTGGAAAATGCCACTTGAAGACACATTGACGTGCGTATAGTATACGCTATTCGAAAAGAGCTCTCAGAAGCTACGAAGTCGAATCTTTGGATGGCATTTCAGTGGGTTCCCAGTCACTGCGGAATTAAGGGAAATAAAATGGCGGATGAGTTGGCGAAAACCGCTCCTAATTATAGGCAAAAATGCCTCATTCCGGTATCTCAGTATGATGTAAATAGAGTTTTAGGAACAACAAAACGGGAATTATGCCTGTCTACCTGGTTCACAGAAAAAAACAAAGGAATCAATCCTATATTCTGTTGATCCTAATCTTGAATACCAATTAGACCATGACCTCCCAAGACGTATAGACACACTCATTCATCGCCTACGACTCGGAACTGCTTACACGAAGCACTTCCTACTTTGTATTCAGCGTGCAACATCGTCAGAATATTCATGCGGCCACGACGACGAGTATATCTGTCACCTCTTGCTCGACTGTCCAAAACACGACACGCA
This sequence comes from Rhipicephalus microplus, assembly GCF_043290135.1. NCBI lineage: Eukaryota > Metazoa > Arthropoda > Arachnida > Ixodida > Ixodidae > Rhipicephalus > Rhipicephalus microplus. The sequence continues at coordinate 239,425,380 of NC_134702.1, forward strand.
CCGAAGGCGACTTGAACAAAAATTGCATAAGTTAGATCCCGGGCGGCCATTTGCACTGAATAGAATACTAGGTCCATGGCCATCCAAAACAAATGGCCAAGCAATGATGTTGCTGCAACAGTTCTTCGAAGAAACGAAGCTTTGTGACGAATATTGAGCGAACAAAAGCTAAAAGTGAGCGTGGCGTCTACGTGTTTGTTCTGCTCATACAACTATTGCATATATGCAGTCCATGTAGGACTGCATATATTGTAAGCACAATATTGACAACGTTTGACCTTCATCTTCTTCATCTGTATATAATCATCATCACGAAAAACGTCGTCTTCGTTCGAAGGGTTGATCAGGCAATTCGGCTTAATAAACGCCGTCGAGACTCCAACGCTGCTACTTTCTTACAGAGTGGTGGAGGTGCTTTGATCCCCAAATCCTCTCCGACGTCACGTTCCCCTGGAGCTTCCTTCGGGTCGCTCTTGCTTCCCCCGTCCGCTGTCATGGCTCAAGGACCGCTGCCCGGAACATCCAGCATCCCTGTCCAACAAATCATTCCTGCATGGATCGTCAATGCCCGGCAGCGCGACCCACCCATCTTCTGTGGTCTTCCACGCGACGACGTCGAGATATGGCTAAAAGAATACGACATGCCCAGTGTTTATAACCAATGAGATGAGCCTCAAAAACTTCGTCACGTCGCCTTCTATCTGGCCGATTGTCGCCGACGCGCCCACCTCAATACACAGGCAAGCCAACAAGAGCGGAAGACTCGCTACGATGGCGTCCACCGCGTAGTTCACTTCAATACTGGAGACGAAGTACTGTTGTGGACCCCAACGCGGGTTCCCGGCCTGTGTGATAAGTTTCATTCACGTTTCATCGGCCCCTACGCTATAGTAGAGCAGACGTCTCCTGTTAACTATCGAGTAACCCCTGTTGTCATGCCTTCCGACGGCCTTTTTCGTGGGACGGTGGTTGTTCACCTGTCGCGCTTAAAACCATTCGTGCGCCGTACACCACCGTCATAAACAGCGGCCTAATTGGCCGCTTCTGCGCGAGGGGGAAACTAGTGTAAGCAAAATATTGACAACGTTTGACCTTCATCTTCTTCATATGTATATAGTCATCATCACGAAAAACGTCGTCTTCGTTCGAAGGGTTGATCAGGCGATTCGGCTTTATAAACACCGTCGAGACTCTAACGCTACTACTGTCTTACAATATGTATATATGTTACTGTTTTCTTCATATTTTTATTTGTACCAATTAAGTGGAAAGGGGTAGCCGTCGCCAAGTAACGGTGACAACAACTCCTTCGTTTATTTTGTAGTTCCACTTAAAAAAAAAACTTCTGAGTGACTTTAGCCAGTAAAGCTACATATAAATATAACTGTACACCCACATGAAAGCGAAGTTCGGTGGATGAGCCGAATATTCTGTCTCACGCGTCTCTGTGCGTGTTGGTGTGTGTGTTTAGGTGTAGACAGAACGTGCGAAGGTTCAATATAAATGTTAGTATCTGGCTTGAATATAGCTTAGCACCCGTATGAAGAGTCAAACTCTAATATACCTGAACGGGGCCTACCGGACCTTGGCATTGTGTCCGGCTTTTACCATTGAAACGAAACTCTGCCAAGTAAAAACCATCGTAGTGATTTACTGCGGTGAAGTCTGTTCCAGCAGGTTCATGTATGACCACCGATTCCATCGCTGAGCCAATCTAAAATGCCTGCAGCAGTTGTGTTGTTCCAATGCATAGCAACCACGCGAGTTTTTTTTTTTTCAAGGAATTATTATTCTTCTTTGCCCGCCAGCTATTCTCGCAAACGTAGTCACGAGGCGCAAGTTCTTAATTTCTATGAGCCCACACTTCCAAGCTACCCAGTTCAGTGAGAACTTCAAGTTTTATTACATTGTCCTTGCAGGATGCGGTACCGCTGTTATAATGCAGCACGACCCATTTCTGGCCCATCATAAGGAAGCACTAGTCGACATCTGCAAAACACCTCCTTTGTTCTGGCAGATGTGGCTGCTTCAAAAGTGTACGCAAAGATAGAGATCTGGCGCTCCTTCCTGTCTCCTTTTTTTTCCTTGCTAGTATCATTTGCGCCACCACTATTTTATTTAAAAAATAGAAAAGTCAGTGCTCCCTCGAACGTCACTGAGCACGCTAAAGAGACAGAAAGCCTGGAAATGGTGGCGGAATGCGCGGCTGCTTGCTCGCCCGCATTGGGAACTTGTCGTCCTAAGGCCACTGACGCACGCTTACGTACGGTATGTATGAGCGAGCATTGTGCATGCGGCAGACATATTCTGCTCAGTGGCCACTTCTAAAAGCTCGCTTCCAGCACTGCACAGGATAGACGGGCAATGTTATTTAGGAACTGTCGCTAAAATATCAATCTGATCTCGTAATTCACGTTACAGAAGTCTAGTATATTTTACAATATATGAAATTTTACCGCAGTGTGCTCGGGTCTTGCCCATACAAGAGCGTGTAAATTATAGCACCTTTAAAGGAATCTATAGAGTACCTTGATGCGCGTGCACCCGCTCACAGGGTGGCCATTACTTGAAGGGTTGAGGCAACCTCACCTGGCGCGTCCGCCATGGTTTGGCTCGCGCCCCGTTTCGTTTAAACGTGCACAGGGTGCCTGCTGTCTGGACGCCCACCTGATATTGCGAGTCCCGCAAAATGACTGTGTGTTGCGTGCCACAGTGCACCAACCACTCTAGAAATGGAAGATGTTTTCTTTCCCAAGCGGTCTTATAAAAATAACTTTATGAAAACTTTTACGGACAGAGAGAATAAAGCTGAGCCGGTAATGCCTGATCAGACAACCGACCAAGGCGTTGCCCTGCGAATCATGGCGCAATCTCAACTGGTCATCGTGCCAACCACACTGTGCCAGTGCTTCCCCATACTTTATCCACTCCAAGTACCCTGATAAGGAAGATTGGCTGCTGCGCTTTGAAAAGGTGAGCGCCGCCAACAAGTGGGACGACCCCTCGTAATTGAAGTATGTCCCTATTTACCTCAAAGACGTCCCCAGCCTGTGGTTCACAAACCACTATGCTTAATTTTTCACTTGGGCCACTTTTAAGACCATCCTTGCAGCTGTGTTTGGTTGCCCCACGGTGCACAAGCTCCGGGCCGAACAGCACCTACGCGGGCATGCGCAAAGACAGGGTGAAAACTTCACCCGCTGTGTCGTAGACAGTGTTGCGGGTGATTTGATCCATAATTCGATTTATTTCTATTTCTCGGAATGAAAAAAAAACTTTAGTTCATTCCCACTCCAGGAATGGTCAGACAGGTCAATTCCCTTCTTGCAATTCCTCAACGTAAGAGAGGTATATATTGACAGCTTTATTGAGCAAAGAATGGTTAAAAGAAATTAAAGCTGATGTAATCAGGCGCATAAGAACTTCAAAAGTACGCTAAACACGGCACCACAGTCGAGGGATAGTAGATTGGTGACTTATCTTGTGCAGTACAACCACATGACTAGTTCACATAGATGCAGCTCTTCCGCTACCTATGGTAAACACGGGGCCATCACAATAATAAAAAAGTTAGTAAACAGTAGGCAAGCATGCATTTACTTGTTTAGAGCGTATTTTACTACCTTCCCGGTATCTCTTTACTATAGCCAGCAGCTGAAAAAGCATGAAGCTTTTGCCGTTACTAGCAAGGAATGCTTTCTTAGCCTTTTGGATTTGATTGATTTGTGGGGTTTAACGTCCCAAACCACCATATAAATATGAGAAACGCCGTAGTGGAGGGCTCCGGAAATTTTGACCACCTGGGGTTTTTAACGTGCACCCAAATCTGAGCACACGAGCCCACAACATTTCCGTCTCCATTGAAAATGCAGCAGCCGCAGCCAGGACTCGATTCTGCAACGTGGGGGTCAGCAGCCGAGTACTTTAGCCACTAGACCACCGCGGCGCGGTTTCTCGGCCTCTTTAACTAAGTAATTAAGCCACGTACATTTCCAGATCTCTCGTAAACACCACCGCATATCTTGAAATAACCATGGCACACTTTTAAAAAATTTAGACTAATCGTAATTTTGTCGAATAATGTGAAATAACAGTTTCGTGCTAAGTGATGCCAAACATATACAGAAGGGAAGGTGGTGATATTTACGAAATATCCATCATTTTTTTTTTGAATTCTTTGACTTCTAACCAGTACACACTGTGCTATTGCATAGAAGGAGCATCAATAGCCTTCAAACGGCTGCTACAGTGTCCTGTATCAGTTAGGTCTTGATATTCCGTGAGTGCGTTTGCGAGTATGTGCTAGTCTGTGATTCGTTCATGCCTCAATGTATGCTGCTGAGATGCGTACTTGCCAATGTAATTAAGTACGTACAGTGCGAACTCACGACAAAGATACAAAAGAAGAGGCACAGACACGTATTTATTAAAATGAAAGGGAAATATATACGCAAATACAACGAAAAACAAATGAAAAAATAAACGCATAACAAGATTTCTTCCATGTGGTGGTTAGATGCGCTCTTCCAAAAAGGACAGACCTTTTGTCAAGAAACCGATAGAGGCCATGCTAGTACGAACCATGCGATATAAGCCATGTCATGGTAGTTACATGAAACAATCAGTGGTCATCAATTATTCTGCGGGGATAGTTGCGCTTTGCTATTATATATATTTTTTTATAAATATGGTTGCTAGGGGTGCACACCCGCAGCTGTTGATATAGGAGAGAGTGGTAGACAGATTCCTATGGACGTCTGACATAGCCCGACTAAGAAATTCATTCGTATATAAAACAAAGTGAGTTATCGATATGTAGGGTTCAACGTGCGAAAACCATCATATGATTATGAGAGAGGCCGTAGTGGAGGGCTACGGGAAATTTGACCACCTGGGTTCTTTATCGAGCACGTAAATGTGAGCACATGGGCCTACAGCATTTTTGCTTCCATCGAAAATGCAGCTGCCACAGCCAGGATTGGATCTCGCGACATTCAAGTCAGCAGCCGAGTACCCTAGCCACTTGCCCACAGTGGTGGTACATGTTAGTAAAGGGGTCCCCGACAATATTAGCGTACTTAAGAATAGGCAAGACAAGTGTTTCAAGCGGTATAAGCATTGTGTAACATGAAAAATTACGAAGGGAGAGTTTTAAGTGATGCAGTTTAGACTTTGATTTGTTAGTGATGTCTGTTATGTGATCATTCGAGTACCGGTCGCTGCGAATGTGAAGACCGAGATAGTTATAGCGCTGGACGCGAGATAGGATATTACCCTCAATTGCTTACTCAGACGAGTGTACATATATACTACTTATGATTGATATGACAGCACTTTTCTTAAGATTCAAGGACATTTGCCATGTATTGCACCATTGAGAAGCCTATGAAGTTTTGTGCTCAATTGCAGTTGATCATGAATAGAGTGAATAACGGAAAAATACACAGTCATCCACCTACAACCAAACTCTTACATTGAAATCATCTGCAATATCATGGATGTAGACTAAAAATTATAATCACCCCAATCCTTGAAAACCAGAAGCATATATACTTTACCTGGCTTGATTAAACAAGAAACACTGTTTTTCTGAAGGTAAATAAGACTCTATTCAGTGAAAATTGTACTAACGTTTAAGATGTGCGAGGATTTGAGAAGTATAGATTTGGGCGGGACAGTTTGTCGAACACCATGATGAAACCTAGGAAAATAGCGCCGACTTGAGTATGATTGTTCATCGCCGAACCAAAGTCATAAGTTATTTCAACTGGTCGTGTGACGATGTAAAACCCATTTCTGAGATCGTGCTGCGCCGGTGATAAAACTGTGTTGGCTTCCGAAAATTTCATAACGTGCTTGTATATTACGTGCTCCAACAGTTTGCATGTGCAAGTGAAGACTGTCGGTCTATGATTGGTTATCAGGTGTTTATCGCCTCGCTTATGTAGAGGTTTCCATCTCGACGCCATCCCGCCATCAGGTAAAATATTGGTGGACAGAGATGAGTTATGAATGATTGTAAGATTTTTCCTGTATCATAGCGCGTATCGCTTTGCAAACGCGTATACGGTATCTTATCTAGAGCAGGACTTTTTTTTTACACCAATGTCTAACAATAAATGAGAGACCCCCGATTCCAATACTTCTAAAATTTTTGAAGGAGGCAGATCACTAAATGTTTATCAGGGGGATACGTTCCATTATCTTTAACAGATAAAAATTTGAAATAATCGGTAAATTCACTGAAGATTACTGTAGCACTAGAGATACAAGCATTTTTTACAATAAAGGTATCATTATTAGAGATTACCGGCTTTATGAATTTCCGAAAAGAGACAGGAGAGTCTTTTATCATTATACCAAACCTAACGTTATAAATACTGTCTTTATATTTGTGCATAGTAATATATTTCTACAGGTACACTTAAGATTCCATTATGAATGTATATTGGCGTCATCTATTGGCGGATTTGGGGAGACCCACGAACTCTGCGCCGGAGTTCTCCACTCTGGCGGAGAGTTCAGCAAAGCAACAGCAAAGAAGCAAGTGGCAGGGCCAGAATGGAACGCAATGCGCGCGTCTCTCTTCTTGCTTGAGTAGGCACGCTGGGTACAGCGATGCTACACTAGCAATACGTAAGCTCCGACGCGAGGCGCAAACGACGCGACCGGCAACCGTTGGCGTGCCCACAGTTGACACCATTTCAAAGCACGGGGCACTTGCGTCTTCCGGCCGAATCCGCCTATTTTCGCGGAGTATAACAAGTTGCTCCGTGGAGTGGCTCTCGCGACGAAGTTGCTTCAGGTCTGCCAATGGACCATACAGGGAGCACTCTCAATCCTCCAATGGAATAGACTTGCTCCGCATGGAGCAGAAGAAAGTATTACCGCAAGTGCTTTGAACTGGCTAACGGATGACACCATATGTTATGGTGGTGCTCTTTTAGTTTTTTTTAAAGAAGAGATATTATGATAATGTTATCTAGGGCTCTATGTCCCAAAAACTTGATATGGTTATGAAGGACCATATTACTTCGTGATTGATGATTGATGTCTAGGGTGTAAATTCCCAAAACCAGGATATCAGTATGAGAGACCACCGTTGCGGGGTGTCTCTCATAATCTTATGGTGGTTTTGGGACGTTAAAACCCCCATATCAATCAATTATTCAATCAATATGTTCTCATAATGATTGAATATTTGATTGATATGAGGATTTTAACATCCTAAAACCACCATATGCGCCGTAGTGGAGGGTTCCGGAAATCTCGACCACATGGGGTTCTTTAACGTGCACCCAGATCTGAACACACAGGCCCAACAGCATTCTCACTTCTATCGAAAATGCAGCCACCACAGCCGCGATTCGACTTCCGACCGGCGGGTCAGCAGCCGAGTACCTTAGCCACTATACTACCACGGCGGGGTGACCATCACTTCATTTCACACCGGCCGCTTGCTGTATAGCATAATATGCATGACGGTGAAATGCCTTCCTATTGCGTGTCTTCAGATGAACCCGCTCGCCCTGACATCCTGTTTCGAATCCCTTGCTGTGATATATACTGTACAAGGCTGTTTATGTTATCCCTCTTTCTATCTCCTTCTCCATGTCTTTCTTTTTCATTCGTAGTCTCTCTGTTTTCTTCTTTTAATTTCTTTTTTGTGCTGTGTTCCCTTTCCAGCACCCTAACTTTATTGTGCTATACGTGGTTAGGCTACATATGACTATGCTATAGATGGTTTTGTCTCTGTGGCGTGAATCAATCGGATGAGAAGTTACGACAGCTGGGACCTCTAAATTGCCACAAAATGAAATAACTTGAAGACTGCCCGCACCAGGTGCGTCCCTCCGATAAATTCTAGATGGTGTATTTAGTGGCCTTGTTCGTCTTTCACTCACCAGTAAAGTAGACAAGCGTGCAAACCACCTGTCTGTTACTGGAAGGCGGTTAGATGAAGCCCTGAATGGAGTATTGGCATCCCCCATGCTATCAGCCCTTCTTCCTCGAGGTTCTGCTCACCTTTGGTGTCTAGAGGCTCCCAGGTTGACCAGGTGTTGAAGTTTTCTACAGTGTCGCTGCACGTCGTGCGCTTCTGGAGCGCGAAGCTGCCCTTAGCTTAGGATACGAAAGTATCTGATCGCTAAGAAGCAGTCTAGTAAGATGATACAGGTCAGCACGCGACAGTATAGAGGCATCGGATAAGGCAATTCAGCACCTTCAGTCCCACAGTCAGGGTAATATGTGAGGGCCAGAGTTGTGACAGTAGTTCAAGCTCCTTAAAACACAATGCCTCTAGCATAAACACTCATTGGCTTCATTTTTCGTTTTTTTTCATTTATTTCTAATCAAAAAAGAAATTGAGTCCTTCACACATTCCCTTGGCGAGTTCACTACATGGGTTTATTCCTCGGTATTTCTTTTAAATGCGGTTGGTTGGTATGTGGGCTTTGACGTCCCAAAACCACCATATGATTATGAGAGACGCCGTAGTGGAGGGCTCTGGAAATTTCTACCAAATGGGGTTCTTTAACGTGCGCCCAAATCGGAGTACACGGGCCTACAACATTTCCGGCTCCATCGTAAATGCAGCTGCCGCAGCCGGGATTCGAACCCGCGACCTTCGGCTCAGCAGCCGAGTACCTTAGCCACTGGACCACCACGGCGGGGCATTCATTTGAATGCGAAACATTTCTTATCGAACTGGAGGCCCTTTGAGCATTTCTACTATCTCCGCCAAAGTCTAGGTGCTCTTATGATCACCTCGTTAATTTCGTGGAGAATGCAGTGTAATCAACTGCTTACAACTATTTTGTTGCTGTCTTCGATAATTGAGTGCTTATTTTGCATTGCTTCGCCATCGCGAACTCGTTCACGGCGTCATTTTTGTCAACACTCCCTCATCAAATGTAAGGGCCCCCGTAATGGTTTTATGCTCATCCATAGTATATAGTACCACGTGCTCTAAATTGATAACCACTTCTTCTAAACACACAGACCAAAATCAGTGTAAGAAGAAAAGGGTTTTTTTTTTTTTTTTTTTATTGATTTAATTTCAGACAACCCGTGTACACAGTTTGCCTAGGGGATCGGCGTAAAGGCAAAGAAAGCCTGACAAAGCGCCAACCCCCTATGTACACACATACATAAACAGGTTATATATAGCAGTACAAAAATTGAGAAATTGAGATACATACAATATCCAAAAACATTTACAATTTTTTTTTTTACATCAAGCCAGTATTAACAAAGAAATGAACAGCAATTATGAATTAGCACATAAAGAAATAATAAGAGACTATTTATGCACAACAAACAGGCAGACAAAAGCAAAAAAAAAATTCATAAAAGTCACAGCAGCACATAAAAGTTACATAAAATAAAATGAATCGAAAGAGGTATGAGAATCTGTTTGAGTTTTTAGAAGGAATGTGTGTATCTTCTTTTTGAAAACATAAATGGAGGAACTTTGTTCAATTAATGCCATCACAGTGGGGTGTTCATTAAGAAAGTGGGGAATTTGGTAAGTTAGTTTTTGTGTACCGTAATTTGTACGAAGCGTGTCTTTCTTGAAACTAATATGTCGTAAATTATGACTGTGGTTACGCTCGTGATACTTCCTGAAAAATTCAATTCGATTAGATTTAACTTCACGATATATAATCATTGCTAATTTTTTATATCGGATATTATTAATGACTAGCAGTCTATGTTTTTCGAAAAAAGGGGCTGTGTGCGAACGAAAAGGTAGAAGTTCAATTAATCGCACAGCTCGTTTTTGTAATAGATATAAATTTTTGAGGTTAGTTTTTGTCGTCGTTCCCCAAATCAGAAGACAATAGTGAAGGTGCGAATGTATGGTTGCGTAATAAATCTGTCTTTTTAACCATACTGGTAATAGGCTGCGCAACGTGCATAGTATGCCAACTGCTCGAGAGATGTTTTTTCGCAAGTAATTTATATGCACAGACCAATCTAAATATTCGTGAAAAAAGACACCGAGAAATTTAAGAGACGCAACGCGTTCAATAGGCTGTCCCTGAAAGCTAATAATATTCTTACTAATGTATGTTTTGTTACGAGGTCTAAAAACAACAAATTTTGTTTTTTTAGCATTTAGATTTAACCTGTTGGCCCTAAGCCATGTAGATAAGTTTTGTAGCCAAATATTCGCTTTCAACATAAGGTCGTCAATATCTGGCCCAGAGAAGAATACATTCGTGTCATCGGCGTACAAAATAATGTCAGGTGTAAGAGGTATGTTAACTATATCATTTATGTACATAATAAACAAGAGTGGGCCAAGGATTGACCCTTGTGGCACGCCGCATGTAATTTTACCGAATTCAGATTTCGCATTACCAATATTGGTGTATTGCACACGGTTTTCTAGGTAACTTTTTACAATGTCTAGAGCTATACCTCTGACACCGTATCTGGATAGTTTGAGCAGTAAAACATCATGCTTAACGGAATCAAATGCTTTTTTAAAGTCAAGGAAAAGCCCTACCGTGAATAGTTTTTTTTCTATGTTGTCAACTATTTTATCTTTAATATCGAGTAATGCCATTTCTGTGGATTTTTTCTTTTGGAAACCATATTGATTTTTTACGATAATGTTTTTTTGCTGAAAAAAATTAGTAAGCCTGAAGTTTATAGCTTCTTCAATAACCTTGGAAAACATAGGTAAAACAGAGATTGGCCTATAGTTACCGAGATCGTTTTTATCTCCTCCTTTAAAAATAACTGATACCTTTGCAATCTTCAGTTCGTTGGGAAACGTTCCAGAGCTTAGAATAAGATTGCATATGTGCGATAGAGGTAAACAGATAGCATGAGCGACTACTTTAAGAGGAACTGCCTTCAATTCATCTACACCACAGGCACTGTTGCTTTTTAACTTTTTTAACAAGCCGCATATTTCTTCCGGTGTAGTAGGATACATATAAATTGTTGAATCTGAGCTGTTCATGTAAGAAGTGCAGCTGATATCATTTGTCGGTGAAGACGTGCAAACACCTGCCTTTAAAAAATGCTCATTAAACTTGTTTGCCAGCGAACTACCCGTATATGATACGCCCTCAATCAATATTTCCGATATTACGTCTCTTTCGTTTTTATTTCGTAGTTCATTAACGCAATTCCACACTTTCCTGGAATCGTTAGCAATGCTAGTAAACTTAGCCTCGTAATACAAGTTACGTGCTTGTTTAATATCAGCTGCTAATTTATTTCTCATTTTTTTGTATTCAGCTAACTGATCAAGGTTCTTTGTTTTTATAAACAATGCAAATAGTTTATCACGGGTCTTTATTCTCTTCAGTAAAGAGGCATCAATCCATGGTTTTCTCGATTTTTTATGTTTTTTAAGCTGTTCTAAGGGAAATACAGTGTAATAGAGTTCTTTTAATGTTCTAATAAATAAGTCATAGGAGACGGTAGGATCAGTTATCTGCAAGACAGGCTCCCAGCTAGTTCCTTCAACCAAATGTTTGAAATAATTAACCCTTTCTGCAGATATTTTTCTTAAAAGAATAGGTGGCTGTTTGCGTTGGTTGTGTTGAGCCATGTGAGGCGTAAAAAAGATGAAGAAGGGCAAATGATCACTTATGTCTGATATTAACACTCCGGCATCAGATTGACCAATTTCATAATTTGTAAAACAAACGTCTAGCAAAGTTTCAGATTTGCTCGCTATTCTTGTAGGTACATCAATGACATTTTGACAGCCAAAACAAAGAAAAACATCAAGTAGCATCTGTGCAGGTGACTCCACAGAGAGAAAGTTTATATTCAGGTCTCCACTAATTATTATAGGTAGACCAACGTATGAACAGTGCTCTAAAACACGCTCTAGAAATTCAATAAATTTTGTTACAGAACCGTTTGGAGGCCTATATAGAACGGCTAGCATTGTGTTAAAGCACTTCACAAGCAGACATTCATAGTGAACATCAATGATTGAGTATTCTGGAATAACTTCATAATTAAAGTGGTTTTTAATGTACACAGCAACGCCTCCTCCACTTTTTTTAGGTCGTGATACTGATATGCAGTTGTATCCCGAAAAGTTTACAGCGGGGCAGTCATTGGAAAACCAAGTTTCGGTGAATGCCAATACGTCAAACTCATGATCTAAGTTGTCTAAAAAAAGGTTAACAGAATCATGTTTATTTTTTAAACTTCGTGTGTTAAGGTGAAGCAAAGAGAATCGCTTGGTGCCACGTAAGGCCTTGAGACGCCTAAATGAATCAGCATCATGGTATTTTGTGTTGTCGTGAGCAGCCATATGCTTATATGGCGCACGAAAAAAAAAGTGTCATTTTTAGAGTTATCTTATATGGTCGAGGTCACTGGCTGTCTTAATCCGTATTACTCTGTCCCGTTCACTGCGCCGAACGAAGAATTTTCCGTCCTTGACCCAGGCGAATTGATATTTCATTTCTCTTGCCTTTGTTTTCATTTGCCAGAACAACCGCTTATTCTGTGCAGTCAAGTTTTCATTGATGAAAACCTTTGAATTCTTTTTTCGTAGCTCGCCTCTTTTTGCAAGCCAAGCGTCACGAGTACACCGGGCAGAAAAACGCACGATAATAGGCGATGGCTTATCACCCCCGTCTGTGCCTGCTCTAGTGCGCAGTCGGTGGGCGGCTTCAATATCCTTTCCAGATAATTTTGGAAGCTCCAGTTCATCAGCCAAAAGATTAAGTTTTTCTATTACTTTTTCATTAGTTTGTTCGCCTAGTCCATGGATTTCCAGGTTAAGGCGTCTGCTATATTGATCAAGGTTATTAACTTCTTGCTTAAGCATTTCTACTTCACTATTGTTAGTCTGCGTTTCAAGTTTTTCCACTCGCTTTCTTAAATTGCTCATATCAGTACTCTGTCGCTTCATTTCGGCAAGCACGTCATCATACTTGCCTGACATTTCCTGTAGTGACCTTTCAATACCACATACAGTGTCAGCAACACCTGCCAGAGCATCGACTTGCGATTTCATTGAAAGAAGTAGTGATAATTTCTTCTGAATTTCGCCTATTTCTTTTGCGAGGTTCATTTCCTGCTCCACATTTTCTAGTTCAGCACACTTGCTGCTTCGAGCTTTCGACGTTTTGCAAGTTGCACAGCTCCACGAGTTCTTCGCCGCTGCATATTTCTTTTTATATGCCGATTCTGTTACTCCTGAACATGCACCTAAATGATACGTATATTTACACTCTAAACATGACAGGTATGGTGCGCCCCGCAAAACTTCATGACAAGAAATGCAGGTGTCGGTCATGTTAGTTACTCAGCAGCAGTGGCAACCGCGTACTCAACCAGGATATGTCAAATTTTACATACAGATGAGCACCAACCTGGGAAAAGGAAGACGATTTGCTTTAGTAGCCAGTCGACGAGCCTCACGGTGCCACCACTGCTGAATGTGTGTGACAGGACACACGATGTTTTCTTCTTTTTATACGTTCTCGGTGATGACGTCAGGCTTGTTATCCAACGTTTGTGCCACTGGACGTCGCACCGATGGATGGTAGCACCGATGTTTCTTGATAGACGTCGATTCCTGGGAAAAGGAAGACGATTTGCTTTAGTAGCCAGTCGACGAGCCTCACGGTGCCACCACTGCTGAATGTGTGTGACAGGACACACGATGTTTTCTTCTTTTTATACGTTCTCGGTGATGACGTCAGGCTTGTTATCCAACGTTTGTGCCACTGGACGTCGCACCGATGGATGGTAGCACCGATGTTTCTTGATAGACGTCGATTCCTGGGAAAAGGAAGACGATTTGCTTTAGTAGCCAGTCGACGAGCCTCACGGTGCCACCACTGCTGAATGTGTGAATTTGAGGAATATAACTATCTGGTCACGACACGACTGACTTGACAAACCTGTCACGCACGCCATCAAACACTTTCCTACAGACACATGTAGCAAATACCCGTATACCCCGGAGTGCAGTACTCGGGTATGCACCACATGTTATCGCATCAGGAATTAAATTCAAGTGTTCTGCCTAGCGATGTCGTATTCCACCACAGAGCCACGTCATATCCAGTCGACAATCGCCAGTATGATCGGCGCAAAATGAGGTCTTGTTGCAGTGCTGGGTTAATGTCACTTATGGTTCCGATTCTTACTCCACCTTTGCTAGAGTTTATTAAGCATTACATTTGCATTCCTGTGATTCAGCAAGCTGTATTCAAGCCTTGCTAGAGCCTGGGAGATCACGCTATATAAATTCGCCGGCAATGTTCTCGTGGCTTTCGATTACTAAATGAGCGGTTGAATCAACGTGCACAAAATCTAAATAAAACGGCGCGTTCTGGTTGGTTGGCAATGTACTGCAAGTCTTGTGGTTCTTGTATCAGACCCAGGTAAGCTGATCAAAGACTGAGACGGTCACCGATGAAGCAGGATGCAGCAATGCCTTGCCGGGTTTATTGTCGCCGCTTATATTAGGCATAATCGGTCGGTGCGCACCGGAGTGCGCATCATGAGTCATGGTCAGCATGACCCAGCACGATACATCTCCCATCCTTTTTTTTTAACAAGGCGTAAAAAAGAAGTGCAATGCGATAGAAAAAATACAAATTCAACAGTATTCCGCCGGAACTAGCCGCTAAACTATTTGAGCAAAGTTGGGGCCGTATGCTAAACGTCTTGGTTCCTCCCTAATGCGCGCGGATCTTCTAGGTGCCGGCGAAGTCACGCGAGGCGGGCTCTGATGTGGAGGCTCTTCTGCGTCATCATCTCCGACGTCAGTGTCACTGTCGCTGGAGTACGTAAATGGCTCCGAGGTTGCCAGCAGCTGTTGGCGGTTACGCTGCAGCGTTCTCCCCTCTCCTGTTGCGACGTTGTAGGACCTCGGGGCTACTTTTCCCAATACCTTAGCCTTTTGAGACCAAGCCTGGCCTTTCACGCGAACCACGTCTCCCGGTAGGAGTGGTCTCAGCGGTCGTCCAGACGACGTCTGCTGGCGCTTTTTTACAGGACTCTTGGGCTGCAGGTTGAAGTCGGGGATCCTAGTGCGTAGAGGCCTGCCCTGCAGAAGTTCCGCCGGCGACCGGCCATCCTGCAAGGGAGCAGAGCGGTAACCAAGTAACCCAAGCCAAAAATCTTCATGTGTGGTCCCAGTCTTCTTAAGCAGCCGCTTTATAATTTGGACACCCTTTTCTGCTAGCCCGTTGGAACGTGGAAACATTGGGCTCGAAGTTATATGTTTGAAATCGTACCGTCTGGAGAACGTGGCGAATTGGTGACTTGCGAACTGGGGGCCGTTGTCTGTGCAGACTTCCATCGGTATTCCATACCTTGCAAAGATGGCTGCCAGCTTGTCGATAACAGCAGTTGCCGATGTCTCCTCGAGTTTTTCAACTTCTGGAAAATTGGAATAGGCATCAAAAACAGCAAGGTACGTGGCTCCAGCATAACAAAAAAGATCTACGCCCACTCGGTACCAAGGGTGATCAGGAGGGGTTCGTAGCAAGAGGGGCTCGTCCGGTTGTTTGTACGCATAGGTTTTACAGACAGCACAATTCCGTACAACGTCAGCAATGTCAGAGTTCAAACCAGGCCAAAATACTAAACGCCGTGCCCTAGCTTTGCACTTATTTAAACCCAGATGGCCCTCGTGAATGCGGCTTAGGGTTTCTGGACGCAGTTTCTTTGGTATAACTACTTTACAGCCCTTCAGAAGAATTCCGTCGACAACTGAAAGTTCAGAGGCGAACGGCTTGAGTGTTCCTTCGAAGTCTTTGTTTAACGACAAGCTTTCTACTACCGCACGTAGCTCCGGGTCGTTAGATGTTTCCCGAGACAAAAGCTGTTTCGTTCTTTCACTCACTAAAGATGACAAAACGGCCACTGCGTGTACTTGAATGTCGCCAAAATCCACTGTGTCTTCACGCTCTGACGGTGTGGCCCTTGAGAGCATGTCAGCAAGGACCAATTCTTTGCCTGGAACAAACTGTAGAACATAGTCGTATATTAATAAGCGCAGAAAAAATCTTTGAAGTCTTGGGGGCATGTTCCCGATATCTTTGGACGAAATGGCTAGCAACGGTTTGTGATCGGCGTCGATCACAATTTTCCTACCGTACACAAACTGGTGGAACTTCTCGCAACCGTATGCTATACCCATCGCTTCTTTCTCTATTTGAGAATAACGCTTTTCAACGTCGGTCATGGCTCGTGACGCGTAGGCGATAGGACGCCAGCCACTGGAGTGTCGCTGGAGCAGTGCGGCCCCTATGCCATCCTTAGATGCGTCTGCCGTTATCTTTGTCTCTTTCGCGGGGTCGAATATAGCGAGGAGCGGGGCAGTGCGCAGCGCTTCGCAGACTGCGTGCCATTCCTGAGCGTGTTTTTCGGTCCAGTCAAATACGGTGTCCTTCCGTATCAGGCTTCGAAGAAGCTTCGTTCTATCAGCGAGAGTTGGCACATATCTTCCAAAATAGTTTATTACTCCAAGCATACGTTGTACGGCAAGTTTTTCAGTTGGTACGGGCATTTTGCTCAAACAGACTACAAGAGCTGCATTTGGACGAATTCCTGCTGAGCTGATAACATCGCCCAAGAAAACTATCTTCTGCACTCCAAACTGGCACTTCGCCCTGTTGAATGTTAGCCCTGCGCGTTGGGCTGCGCATAGAGCGGCTTGAAGGCGACTGTCATGCTCTTGCTTGGTTGCTCCCCACACGAGAATGTCATCAATGTACACTCTAACTCCGGGTAAATGGTCAAAAATCTCGCTCAGTGTTTTCTGGAAGACTTCGGGGGCAGATGCAATGCCAAATGGAAGTCTAAGAAATCGGTAGCGCCCGAACGGCGTGGCGAACGTGCATATCTTTGAGGTAGGTTCATCAAGGGGAATTTGGTGAAACCCTGCGTTAGCGTCTAGTCGACTGAAGAAATTCGTACCAGACAGCTCCGCCTCAATGTCTTCGCGTTGTGGCATCTGGTAGTGTTCGCGTTTCAAGCATGCGTTTACGCTTCTTGGATCCATGCATACCCTGAGGCTACCGTCTTTTTTTCTTACAATAACAAGCGGGCTTACCCAATCAGTTGGTTCGTCCACCTTGCAGATGATGTTCGCCTGTTCCATGCGCACCAGCTCTTTCTGTAGGGGTTCCCGTAAGGCCAAAGGAACGCGTCGCGCTGCATGGATCACTGGAACCGCATCGTCATGTAGTACCATACGATATTGCCGCTTCACGCACCCAGTGCCTTCGAAGAGGTGGCTGAATTTCTGCGTCGTTGGGAGAGACCGTTGCGTCATTGGAGTCATCCCTTCAGTGGTTACGAAATCAACCACCCTGGAGACAAGTGCTAGAGATTCAGCCAGTTCGAGACCTAATATACTCTGGCCCCGCTTCACAACGAAGAAATCTGCAAGGCACCGACGCTCGTTGATCGTAATCACCTGAGTTGTCACTCCGTAGTGCATGATAGCGTTTCCGCTATAGGATCGTAAAACGGAATTACTTGCCTTGAGGGGTGGATTCGTTCGGAATCTTTTGTACACTGACAGTGGTAATAAATTGGCTTGGAAACCAGTGTCTACTTTGAATGCAACTTCTTGCTGTCCAACTTGGGCCTTAACAATCCAATCTGTTTTCTGGATTCCGCACACGGTGACGTCCAAGATTGCAAAGTCTTCCTTTTCCTCTTGTACTTCGTCGACCTCATACTTTCTGCAACAAACCGCAAAATGATTTCGGCCTGCGCAGGCGCGGCATATTTTGCCAAAGGCGGGACATTTCCTAGGCTCATGTCTTCGATTGCACTTGCAGCACTGGACAGGAGCTTTCCGGCCTTGGGTGCGATGTGGGTAACGTTTTTCGGTGGCGTCCACTCTTGCTTCGTTACCTTGCCATGCTTCGTTTTGCTTGTTCGCGAGCTCTGCTGCTTTGCAGATTTGTTCGGCCTTCTGGAGCGTCAAGTCCTTCTCGCGTAGCATCTTTTCCCTCAGTTTAGTGTTCCAGGAGCCAAATACGATTTGGTCGCGTATCATCGAGTCAGCAAGCGGACCGAAGTTGCAATACCTTGCTTGCTTGCGCAGGTCTCTTATGAAATGTTCCACTGGTTCAGCTTCATCTTGCGTCCTTGTCCTGAAGACATATCTTTCGTAGACTTCGTTTTGCTGCTCTGCCCAGTACTCTTCAAATTTCTTTACCACAGTCTGGTAGTCTTGCTTGTTCTCGCCTTCTGCGAATGTAAAGTTATTGAAGACTTCTAAAGCGTCGTCCCCAGCAGCAGTCAGGAGCCTGGCTGTTCTAGCAGCTTCTGTCAGTCGTGTAGCTGGCTCTGTTGCTTGTAAAAACAATTCGAACTTTTGTTTAAAAAGCTGCCAGTTCTTCTGAACATTTCCTGTCAGGCATAGTCGGTCCGGTGGCTTCAGTAGTTCCATGATTGTCGGCACCGGCGAAGCGATGTGGTAGCATCCGCCGTCGATCCAACTTCTGACACCATGTATCAGACCCAGGTAAGCTGATCAAAGACTGAGACGGTCACCGATGAAGCAGGATGCAGCAATGCCTTGCCGGGTTTATTGTCGCCGCTTATATTAGGCATAATCGGTCGGTGCGCACCGGAGTGCGCATCATGAGTCATGGTCAGCATGACCCAGCACGATACAGTTCTCAATCCATATTGCCACAGTTTGCTGTTGTCAGTAGAACTGGGGACAGGTTCACTTGCGATATTATGAAAGCATAAAACATACCTTCATTCGGTTAAGCCCACAACAGCTCCTCATCTGTACAATTCTCAAAAAGATGTGCTTAGAAAATAATGCGCGCACGCGCGGTTGTAAATAGCACAGCATATACGCGTGTTATGTTCAATAAACATTTCTTGGAAGTTTCTGTGTCTTATTTTATGTCGGCGTTTCTGCAGTGTTACTGCACTATAAATACTTTCCACAGTCCAACATTACTACAATCGAGTGTCACGTCCAACGTTGGCCCCATTGGCGCCGAAATACAGCGTACTAATAATAAATAAGCGCCTTCCATAGCATTTCTCGAAGTCAGCAACCTCCGAGTGCGCCATGGCTTTGTCATAGGCTTCAAAGTAAAAGACGTCACAGAAAACTGATTTATTTTTACCGAAATCAATTGGCACCTCACCAAATTTTTTAAACTTGCTTTAATTAGTTCTGAGCATTTCGTCTTGTTGATATTTATTTATAAAAGAAATGGATACATTTGGAGGGTATGTTGCAGTCTGCGGCGATGTTCAATAAACGTTCTGGCAACCACATAAAGATTATTGTACTCCGGGACAACTTTCTGTGGCAATGAAGGCAAAGCTACGGGGGCGGAGCTACCGCTCTTGTACACCTCCGCGAAGTAGTCCGGTTCGGCTCGCGCTTCGAATGACGGCTGTGTTCAGGCAATCCCACTGCACACAATTCGATAAGTGCACTTACACACCTATTTGTGGGTGAAATTCGACACAACCTCCTTCGGCGAGTCGCCGGAATAGCTGGATGACGACGCGCGCTTACCTCATGACGAAGGTGCCATTTTCACCTTGAAGTCTACGTAAGAAATGCGACGTTTTCAGACGCGCAAAAATGCGAAGCGACTCTTCGAAAAACAACAACAGATATGAATATCTGCTCTGTGCATGTAGCGACTCTTTAAAAACAGCATCCAGTAGAAAATAATGTTGGTGTTTTTATTATTTTCAGGCGGAAAACACGGACGCATTTGTGGCACTATATTCTACAGCGGTGGCACACGCCCACTTTGGCTCCATAGCCTTCCCTTTATTGCCACAGAAAGTTTTCCCCGAGTATACATGCGTTTCACGTACGTCACACCCGAGAACGGGAGCACCGAGAACCGCCATGTTTGTCAACATAATCAGCTGCCTGGAAGCGTGCCCGGGAGCTTTGCAGTGGTGAAATCTGGTCTTTGGTCATGCTACCGGCTTCACCATCACTATTTGTGCCATTTTTGGACGGTGAATAATACCCGCCACCGTCTTCTAGTGTCTAATGCACTCGGCTGCTCAACCGCAGGTCGTGGAGTCAAATCCCGGCCGCATTTTCGGTGGATGCGAAAGTACTTGGACCTGTGTGCTTAGATAGGCACATGTTAAAGAACCCCAGATGGTCAAAATTGCCGGAGCCCTCAACTGCGGCGTCTGTAATAATGATATAGTGGTTTTGGGACGTTAACCCCCCGAACCCCAGGTAGGGGTAGTTTCGAGTTATGCCCACGTTTTCGACGTTTACTTGTGGGATCGTGATGTTTTCTCCGGAATGCCACCTATATAGATTCACAGCGATGTAAAGCCGACCTTGTCCACTTGAATAGCCGTATCTCGTGTTGTTAAATGAGGTTAACAGTGCAACATGTGTAAACGTGTCTTCTTTTACCTCGCGTATTTAATGGACAACGTGAACTGCGACTGAGCACCGAGCCCACTATTGCTGGGCTACAGCCGTTACGACCACACTACTGCCGCAGCATCAGCATAATTTCCCCGTTCTAAAGAGCAACAGACGAATACGCTGGATGCAGGTGCAGCGGGCACGCCGTCCACAGAATCGGGAACATTGCTCGAATAGCCTGCCGTGGACGCAAAACCAGAGCATGATGAACCATCAACAGTAGATCCCATGAAACCGTAGCTCACGAGAGGAAAATAAACCAAGCCTTGCAACACCACTGAAACGAGCACAACTGCGGTGACGTCTGAGCATGGGCGTAGGCAGGAGTGCGCAAAAGTGGCACTAGCGCCTCCCAAACAACACCAAAATTTCCCCCACCACGATGCAACACAGGTTCACCCTCCTCACTACAAAATCCCGCCGAAGCTGATGCTTTACTTCAACCGAGAAAGAGCGTCGGTAACTATCCTCGATTAGAACGACGACAGGCTGTGATGGAAGCTGCTTTTCTGGTACGCTTTTCATTCAGCCACTGCATGGAGAAGTAGATGTGGCCATCCAGCAACTTGCAGGCCTTCACTTGCGTGACGTGACTTGTCAAAAGCACCACTAGTTGATGATGTCGCCGTGTCCCACTGAAGGCAGCAGATCAGTGTAGCATTCTTACCGATGAGTACGGGTGGATATGTCATCGCACATTTCAATTCTCGCTCGATAGCTTACACAAGTCGGTCCCACAAGTACTTCGAAGTACTTCGGGCGAAGCGCGTGCACGTTTCCTTTCGCTATATCGCACGAATGACGCCGACAAGCTCTCCACCGGTGCTAAGCTGCACGCGCAGCTTGACTAGCCTGACTCTATGTTGACAAACATGACGGTTCTCGGTCCTCTCGTTCTCGGACGTGACTTACGTGCGACCCATGTATAGAGGTGTGCGCCAAGGTAGTTTCGACCGGTGGCGGATTGGTGGTTCCGATAGCGGCGGCGGCGTGGAAATGGAAACGACAATTCAAAAAGCTCTTTACAGCGCCTTCGTTGCTTAATTAGCTGAAATCCAGAGCTTCTAAGACTAATGGCAGAAAATGACATATGTGATTTCTAGAAGAGAATTAGGCAAACGTTTCGTTAATGACGATCATTATATCGCGATCTCAGAACGGTGAGAAGGGAGAAGAAGAAGATGACGACGACGACATCTTCTTCTCGTCCCTTTGTCGTCGTTCTGAGCTCGTGCTATAAATATGGTCATGTCATACCAACTCGCCCACACCGACATGCTTCTAAATTTAGCAAATGCATGTTTTTGAGCATGCATATTGAAAGTTTCAAAAAAGGGAGGGGCGACGGGGGGCTCTTATTTCTAGTCATGTACTGTACATTATTAATCTCAGTGGAAATTTTCATCACCCAGTTAGCATTCAAGTTGCGATTACCGCGGTACAGTTTGTTGAATTGCATGTTTCTTGCTTCAACAAATGTGCAGCATTCTCTTTTTTTGGTACTGGGTTTGCATATATATATATATATATATATATATATATATATATATATATATATATATATATATATATATATATATATATATATATATCTTTCACACTATTCATTGCGGTAAGCTGCTGGCATATTTTCATTTCATTTTCATTTATTTATACTGTTAGCCCAGAAGTGGGCCGTTACAGGGTGGAAGTACAAACAATTATTTGCAAAAAAAAGAAGTACCGTACAGGTCTCGAGATAATTTCTCGGTATTATTGTGACCAGCAACTCGAAGTTATACATAACATACATAAATGGAACACACATGCGATGCAATACATACGCGCAGAACAGCACATGACGCATTTGAGGCGGCACTTTTGCACCGCGCTGAAGATTTGAAAGACAACTACTGCAGAATCATGCAACCACCAAAAAGTACATACACACGCCAAAAAAAAAAAACATATGTCACTGTTATTCGGAAAATAAACGTTTTAGATTCTGTTCAAATGATGTAAGCGAGGAACAACCAATTATAGACTCTGGCAGCATATTCCAATCTTCAATAGCACGTGGAAAGTAACTGAACTTAAAGCAATCGTTACGTGGGACTAGGGGTGGTATATACATATTATGGCGATGTCTGGAGTGTTCTTGTGTGTTGACCTGGAAGTAATCTGAATAGTTTAGTTTAAAATGATTATGAATTAACTGGAAGAGGAATTTCAGACGCTCAATCCTCGTCCTAAGTTCAGGACTATCCAGTCCAGCTTTTTTACAGAGTTCAGTAGGAGAATGATGTCGGCGATATTTATTAAAAATAAATCTCGCACCAAGTCGCTGTATTTTTGTTATTTTATTGCAGTTTGTCTTTGTGTAAGGGTCCCAGACAATTTTAGAATATTCGATAATAGGTCTGACAAGAGTTTTGTAAGCAAGACACTTTATATCAGATGGGGCGGTATAAAGGTTACGTCTAAGGCTATACAATGCCTTGGTAGCCCTGGAGCATACATTATCAATATGAGTGTTCCACCGGAGGTCGGGCGTGAACCATAACCCAAGATATTTATAGTTTTGTACACGCTTGAGGAAAGCATTGCCAATCTGGTAGTTGTAATCTAGAGGTGCTTTTTTTCTAGTTATAGTCATAAAGACTGTTTTTTTCTGTGTTCAAACTCATTTGCCATTCTTCGCACCAATCCTTTATTCTTTGAAGATTGTTGTTTAGATTAACTTGGTCATGTTCAGTCTCGATTCTGCTATAAACAACACAGTCATCGGCAAACAACCTTATCGGGACCGTAACGCGGTTTGGTAGGTCATTTATATATAACAAAAATAAAAGGGGACCCAGCACGCTCCCCTGGGGAACTCCAGAATTCACTGCAACTGCTCTAGACTGTTTATTTTTTATTTGAACAAACTGCTGACGGCAGCTGAGATAGGATGAAAACCATGGAGAAGTAGATGTGGCCATCTAGCAACTTGCAGGCCTTCACTTGCGTGACGTGACTTGTCAAAAGCACCACTAGTTGATGATGTCGCCGTGTCCCACTGAAGGCAGCAGATCAGTGTAGCATTCTTACCGATGAGTACGGGTGGATATGTCATCGCACATTTCAATTCTCGCTCGATAGCTTACACAAGTCGGTCCCACAAGTACTTCGAAGTACTTCGGGCGAAGCGCGTGCACGTTTCCTTTCGCTATATCGCACGATATTATATCAAATAACGACAAACCCAGCCTTTACGGAGGCGTGCACACAACAAGATTTGACATGCAAGCTTGGACTATAGTCCAAGCTTGCGTGTCACCTCTTTTATGAAGCAACACGGTTCTATAGGAAAAACAAGACGCACATGTGGTACACAAGACGCAGCAAGTACAGATGAAAACACTGCGCATGGGATAACCTGATAATAATTCATTACAAAAACGCACCTATGCGCCGTAAAAACCATAAAGTTTTAAAACAGTGCATGATACATTCTGAATAATACTTTTCTGACAAGATGATCAGCCTCTTTTTGTGATATACGTTATGGAAGGTACACAATTAGCACCATGTTTTTTCTTTGCATTTTATATGCTTCAGTCAGTTCCCTCTCATATTTATTTCATTGCTGGGTATCGTTAAAATCTGGCGAGAAACTGCACGCTCTTCAGTCGATCAGGCGAGTCTCCTCTGCTGATGACCGACATTTCGTTTTATTTTAGCGTCCCGCCTGTCATAGGCACACTCTACCACAGCAGGAGTGGCTAACATCTCTGTCCTTTTTTTTCCTTCCTCTTCCTCTTACCACAAAGTAACGGCATGTGATACATATGACATCTAACAAAATAATGAGCCCTTGATTGTACATTTCCTTCCTTGCATTTGCGAGTAGTTCGGTTAATGTATTACATGGCCAGTAGTGCAACTGCTGCTTGGTTTTCAGTTTTTGATGATCTCGCAAAATCGTGAAAGCATTGCATGGCCCTGACAATTCAGCAACTTTTGTTAGCGCTATGAGAAATCGTGTGCTACCACTCGCCGACTGTATATACCACATCTCAAATGTACCTGAAGTTCCATCTCTTGCTATTCTAACTTCCATTTCGTTTCGACTCAAGCCAGCGGCCTTTCAACGGGTGACTCAACGTAGCAGCTTTTTAACGAAGGCTATCCAAGTTCCACCTAATCCCCTCCTTGATGTTGTAGACAAGCGTGAACCCCCCCCCCCCCTCCCTCAAATGCGCCTTCCTTCTACTAATGCCCCGCCGCGGTGGTCTAGTGGCTAAGGTACTCGGCTGCTGACCCGCACGTCGCCGGATCGAATCCCGGCTGCGGCGGCTGCATTTCCGATGGAGGCGGAAATGTTGTAGGCCCGTGTGCTCAGATTTAGGTGCACGTTAAAGAACCCCAGGTGGTTGAAATTTCCGGAGCCCTCCACATCAGCGTCTCTCATAATCATATGGTGGTTTTGGGACGTTAAACCCCACAGATCAATCAATTCTTTCTACTGAGGGTCCTTCAGAGTAAAAAAAAAAAAAAAGAGGAGGAGGGGTGGGATGGGCCAGTGGTTATTGAAAGCAGTACTTTACATTGCCAGTGCCAGATTTGATTTCGCAGCTTCTTTATTTTTTTAAGCGGTGTAGCTTTGGATTCGCACACATGTACTTCTCGGTGGAACATCTTCGTGGGGTCGGCTCCGAGTCATTGAGAAAGCGGTGTCCCCTTTCCTCTTTCTAACAGAAGGAACAGGTCGCCGGAGGGCGGTGGGCCTGCTGATGGCCGTCCAAGAATGTGCATCGTGCTCCCGACACGAGATGTGAGGTGCTATGCAGACCGACGATGCAAGGTGTTCGACGAAAACTACTGCAATGGTTCCAGCCACGACACCATGCTAGAGGAGAGCGGTGTCGCGGTAGATCACAACCAGCCTGGCTAATTGAGCGTGGCGAATGGTGATAGTTTTGTTAGGCAGGAAGTACGAGCGAGAGACCTATGACCCAGCCGCCTTCTCCCATCTAGAGAGGGACACGTTGGCGCCATAGGTAAAGTGTGGTGGCAATGTTTAGTCATAAACGTCGACCTGGGCGAGCGGGAGTTGAATGGAGACAAAATCTTCGCCTGGTTTCACGATATCACATATCAAAATGTTTGTCCTGTAATTATTTTATAAATAAATGTCAACTTTCGCGTCCTAAGTAAACGCTGATCGGTCAAAAAAATAAACGTCAAGTTTCCTTCAGTATCTTCAAGCTGCCTTGACACCGAATTTCTGAATCTCCGGGGCTAGAACCAGCTGTTACAACACTTCAAAAACCTCTAGAACCACTCATATATCTCTACAATGTTCAATGCCGTTTCATAATGTGTCGTATACAGGGTTGGTTCATTTTTTAAATGCGAAGCCTTTCTTAGCGAACTGCGGCGACGCTGAGAGTATCTATCTGTCTATCTATCAAGCCACTCACGACTTTTAACTCTCCTGGGCGTTTTGATAATGGTATCGATACCAAAATTGGTATGGCATAACATGACTATATGATGAGCATAAGTGACTAGTCAAAACACCAAAATCATGATATGTGTGTCATGAATGTCATTATTTTCATTTCGTGGTGTTTCTGCTCTTGTGGCGGTATAATTATCATGACATGTTTGCGAACTGGTATGGTTGGGCATGACAGAATGGCCAACACTAGCGACAGAACCAAACATAAAAATCATGACATGCGTGTCATGTAACAACATGACTACATTACAAACTCATAATGCGCTCACGGCCATTTCGCTAGTGTCACGTATGCCAAATTTGGTATTACAGTACGTGAATGAATGACTGAGGTATGCGGCTGGTGAAAAAATAATAATCATAATATGCGGGTTAAGTAACGACATGACTACATGCCAAGGTCATGATGCACTCATGGCTATTTGAATAGCTTCATCTATACCTAATTTGGTATTAAGGGACGTAGATGAATGACGAAGGTATGTGACTGGTGCAATCATGATAATCATCAGGTGTGTGTCATGTTAAAAAAATGGCAGCATATCCACGGAGTGAATGATGGAGAGAGGGGCGAAGCATCCGTCCGTCCATTCGTTCTTGCTTCCGTCCGTCCATGCGTCCATCTGTGTGACCGTCCATGCGTCCATCCGCCCGTCCGTGTGTGCGTCTGTGAGCTTTGATTGTTTCTAGCCAAGTCGACGCGCTTTGAAACCAAAGTCAACACGGAGAGTGTACACACGGCAGTGTTAAAAATTGCTTGCGCGTCTTGATAGTAGACCTATGTGTCAGAGAAGCCTCTCGGTTGCTTCGAGTCCCTTTCAATGTCGACGCGCCCGGTGTCCTTGGCAGCGGCGAGTTTCGTGGCGCTTCCTAACCTCGTCGGCGGGGCGCTTCCTAACAGAGAGGAAAGCCGACGTGTGCGTGTGAAAGAAGACATCTCGGCTCTTCGACTCCCTAAGCTGTCGGCCCCAGCGCCGAATTTGTAACACCTCTATTTCTATGCTGTACATAAACTCTGGCTTAACACACCGTCGTCTCGTCCGCTCGTCTATCAGCTCTGCACAGAAGCAGTCGTGAGATGAGTAACACGCGCTACCGAACGGGTGATGACCTTGGCGGCGCAGTTAGGAGAAGTGGCGCCTTCGGTACCGTGTTGGCGTCACGGCTTCGTAACACTGTATCATCGCAATTACCTGACCGACGGCCGCAGGTGGCTGCTCGTGATCCCCCGTCAATTGCGTGCGAATATCTGCAGAGCCTTCTACGACGACCCTCAGTGCACTCACGCTGGCTCGTTCAAGACGTACTCGCGTCTTCACCGGAGGTACTACTGGCGAAGCTTGTATCATGACGTTCACCGTTACGTTCAGTCGTGCCCTGCGTGCCAACGTCGCAAGGTTCCTACTCACAGCACCGCTGGTCCTCTACAGCCACTGCCCTGCTCTGCCCGAAAATTGGACCGCGTCGGAGTCGATCTCTTCGGTCCACTCCCGACCACTATTGATGGCAACCACTGGATAATAGTCGCCATCGAGCACATCACATGTTACGCAGAAACACCTGGGAAGCTGGTTTGGCTTTGGGTCCCGTCCACAACTCCCGGACTTTCCACCAAGCTTTGTCACGGTACCACGGTCCTTACCGCATACTGGAGAAGTTATCTCCCGTAAACTAAGTCGTCGAGCCAGTCGACCCATCGCCCGATCATCGCTGCCGAGGCCGTGAAACAGTTCACCTCACGTGACTAAAAAATCGCCGTTCGCGCTGTCTATTTACAGTGAGCTTGAAATTAAAATCAACGTTTGTTTTGAGTTCAGCACTACCGTTCTACGTTACTAGGATATTAGGAGAAATGAACCACTTTTTCTGATCCAGGTATTTAACTGTAACCGGCAGGCGAATCGATTGCGATGCGTTTGCTAGATAATAGAATTAAGAAAGGACCAACAATTTACCGGTGAGAAAATAAATTGCTAAAGAAAGGCAGGTTCTTAAAATTTCATTGTACATAAATGGTGCGCCGAGAAAATGCATCGTTGGCGACGGCGGCGATTTCGGACGGCAGGGAAGTGGTTATAAAAGGGAAAAGAAGAGAAAAGTGAGCCCCGTAACTGTCTGCATCAGGGTGCGACACCTCAACAGTAGCTCACAAGGGATGGGGGTATAAGGAGGGATTAACAGAATAAAAGTAAAGTTAGAGAGAGATAGAGATGCGCTGGGACAGCGAGCGATGACATATGAGGGATAGGAGAGATAGGAAATATAGAAACATGGTCACAGAAGTCCGAGGATGGGGCACCACTTGCGAGAGCTCTTGTCGGCGTCAGGAGATGGCGTAGGGCAAGTCCAGTAGGTCAGAGCTACGCTGTCTTCGGAGATCGGCGTCAGGAGATGACGTAGGGCCAGCCCAGTCGGCCAGAGCTACGCTGACATCGGAGATCGCGAGGGCACAACCGGTCGGCACAGAATCCAGCGAGCGAGTGGCGGCATGGGGGTCGTTCCGAGTGGGCGGTGGCGGCGTCGTCGGCGCACGCCAGGCTTCTTGATCGGCGGCGGCGCACGACCACTTTACGTCGGCGGCAACGGCGCCGGCGGCGCGGACACGTGAACTACAAATAAAAAAAATTAGCTACATTACTGTGTCTTCTCTTCAGTACTTTTAACAGTAATACCTAAGCGGGAATTCAGTGCTTTTAACAGTAATACACAAGAGAACAGTATGAAGATGTGAGAGGACTGGCAAACATTCCGTAAATGTTTTGATTTTCGGAATATGTACTGAATATATGTTCTTAATCTTCAGAATACACACTGAATATATGCCGGCCTTGAGGCCGACATAGATTCAATGAGGCCGACACCTCCGGGGGGGGGGGGGTGCGGGACACGGGCGTTTCTCAGGCTCAAGTGACGGCGGATTCCACTTGTTGAGAGGGAGCAAGTTTTCTTGCTAAAAGATCACAATCCGCGTTTCGCTGGTAGATACGGAGCAAGTTCGCATTTGCTACTGGTATATATAGATTCGGAGCAATCCACTCCGCGACGGAGCGTTCCGCGTGCTCCGTCTTGCAGAGACGGATTTCGCCGGTACTCTGAGAAGGCTGTGTGGCAGCTTGGGCTAGTTGGTATGACATGACGATAGTTATAGCCCCGCTTGTCGCGCATCGGCCCCACCCTCGCAGAGGCAGGCGACATGCCGCTGTCGCTGCATGCCGACCGGCGTGCGCTCAATCACATCGAACGCACGCATGGCTCGCGACATGGTCGGCAGCTCGTCTTCCGCCTCAGTG
This sequence comes from Rhipicephalus microplus, assembly GCF_043290135.1. Taxonomy (NCBI): domain Eukaryota; kingdom Metazoa; phylum Arthropoda; class Arachnida; order Ixodida; family Ixodidae; genus Rhipicephalus; species Rhipicephalus microplus. The sequence continues at coordinate 239,454,568 of NC_134702.1, forward strand.
ATCTCCAGCTGCGTATCTCCACTGCGTATCATCGACAGGGGCTTCCTACTTTCGCCGTGGAGGAACTCTTGTTCCCAAGGACGCACGCGAGTGTGTGCAAGCGCGTGCTGCACCGTGCTCCCAACCGGGCGGCAGAGATTAGGTGCCTTTATCCTCTTCTAACTACTACCACCATCATCACCATCACGTTTTTCGTGAACACGGTGCTCTTCGAGTGCCTCTGACTTCGTGGACCTATGTGTTGGTGATCCCTTTTGTTTGTTTTTTCTCTCCCCTTCATGGGCACAGCGCTCTTCGAGCACCTGTGACTTCGAGAACGTCTGCGTTTGTGCGTTTTTTTTGTTTGTTTGTTTCATCGCATCGAGGTCTAGCGAACTCGCCTCCGTAGTACAGCGGACCTTGTTTTCTGCTGAGCCGTGGCTACGAGCCCCAGCGAGCGCTCCGCGCTCACCCGACATCAAGAACGCTAACACGGCTCGTCACACCTCTCACAACTGGGCGGATCCACTTCTCCCGGCCGTCTTGGCGGCCTTTCTGGATGGTTGTGTCTTGTGAGCGTCTCGACGCGCGCAGGTGAACACGACTCGAATGCCCCCTCCCCCCTTTTTTTTTCTTCCACTTCATTTGCTTTTCCTTTCCTATCCAATTTTATTCTCACACCCCCTCCCTTTGTGCCGACCTGTTGAGGTGTCATCCCAGTGATAGACAGTTACGGGCGGCACTTTTCTCTTCCTTTCTTTTGCATAATCACTTCGAGAGAGAGAGAGAGTGAACACAATGACGGGTGAAAGACCACCGAAAGTGCTTCCGCGTGTCAAAGCTGACTATGAATAGAAAGGGGTTTGAATAAGAAAAAAAAAGAAAAATACGAAAAAAAACAGGCACTGCCATATTGTGTCGGTACGGAGCCCCGAACTGCAAACGTTGTGGCAAAATATTTAGTAGCTTCTCAAATTCTCAGGGGTCACAAAAACCTTTGACAGCATTACAGCTTAAAGGCATTTGTTGTTGCCAGTGAGCGCTGTCTTCCTTCCCCTTCCTCCTTGTAACCCACTCGGAAAGCTTTCAACGTATCACATGGCCGGAAATGATATAAAACCTGATCACATGTGCTATCACTACATTTCTGACAAATTTTTAAATTCGTCGAGATGGTGCATTTCTATTAGAATATTTTTTAGCGCAAAACAATGCATCGACAAGCCATCCACAACCGCCCGCCCCGTCTTTCTCGTTCTTGCGAGTACTTTGTTTTGCGCTCTGTAATTTCCCAATCGCCCCATTTATTCATGTAGAAACAGAAGCGGCATCTTAGGACAAGCAGTTAAATGTAGGAGAGAGCGAAGGTGTGCTGGATGCTCGTGAATCGTGCTGCTCTGTCGCCTTGAAAGCCGCACAATTTATGAAGGTGGAATACAGCGCCCATTCTCCGTTGATTTGGTTCATAATTGTTGATCAAACTCAATGTAGATCACGATGTCATGTAATGGAATTTCCTGGAGTTGCACATGTGCCAGAACATGCTGCACAACCCACTTCCATGCCCTCTAAAAGCTATGTTCATTTATTTGGAATAATTGTGATTGACACTAGATACACAATATTGTAGTTACGGATTTATTCAGTTTTTCCTCTCATTAGCATCACTATCCGATATGCGTACTTCTGTCCTCTGGGAACAGATCATACGGGTTTTGTATTTTGTAGCATTCGTGAGCGTAAATTGCCCATTCTACTTTGTCATAGCCTGCAAACGGTGTACTTTATAAACGCATTACATATTTGCGCTAAAGTTGAAGCCAGTGCAATGTTAAAAATCACTAATGCATCATTTTGGGAGAAACCCCTATTTTCTTTTGAAAATTCCAACTTTATATTGTGAAATCACGCCGCCGCAAATGGCAGCAGCTCCATGACCAAATACACTGCAAACAATTTTACAAATAACTCTGTACCTTGGAAGTATAGGCAGTATAGATTAGCTTCTTAGTCATGTTACCATTTTAAGATTGATATCTCAGTGCACATGGTGCATTTAATGGTGCCCGATCATTCCGTGCCTTTAAGTTAAGGTTATCATTTTTTTTTTCGAAAATATGAGCTAGTGGCTTTTATCAAAGACCTTCACTGGAACGAGTTCCAAGGATGTGGTGAAGTAGACAAATTTGCCATTTGGAAAATCATTTCCGTGGCTTTACAAGCCGGCACACACACGATTACAAGGCATGCCACAAAATGAGACTGTAAATATTAGTAACCATAAGTCAGCAAAATAAAAACTCTCTTATTAAATAAGTTTTTTTCATGCACTATAACTCAGACTAACTAAACATTTGTTGAAGCGAACTAACTCGAACTGAGACTCACCGCGGTAAACCTCAGCCGGGCTCACTCGGACTGAGACTATAACCTGAGTATAACTCAGCCGGACTCACTCAGACTCTGACTGGCACCTCAATCGGAGTCTCTCGATTCCTTTGGCCGATTTATCAGTGAGTTGGCCGACCTATATTCAGAAAACGTCTTTCGTTCAAGTCACGCATTGATGATGACCTTTCGTGTGCGTTCACGATGGTGAAATATGGAAAAATGAGGAAGGGCGGTTGCTATGCCCTCGTGACGATAATAGGGATGACCGTTACGAATCTAAGTAAAAAGAAACCAACCAAAAACACGAATGCAGCGTAGGAACCGGGAATGACAAGTGCTAGACTTACAACTAAACGTCTATAAATGCAAGCCCGTACAAAAATTGGCCAGAAGCTCATGCTTGAAAAAGGCTATCTAGGCTATCTATCAGTGGCATAATTAACCGTACAATTTTTTTCAGAAAATGTTTAAATGTGGCATAAGGAGATGATTTCCATGGAACACCAAAGTATCAATGCCCAGTGTACCCGATATCTAGAATTGCGATTTCTTTAACTGTGAGGAAAGCTGGGGGAGCACTCATACATGGCACTTCGCTATGTTTTTATTTCGAAGGCTTCACAAGTTTCGCGTTCAATCTTATTTTTTTTTACTTTGCTGATGTCATTCAATGATTTGCAAGAAATTCATTTGTCAGGCGGCTGTGTCTACAGAGATCAGACTGGTCGAGGCCTAGTGACATCTATAGACGGGCACAAAACTTACCGCTTCGCTAGTCTCTGCGTCCCCGATACATCAGTGTCATCGGCAAAGGATGAAATAGATTGAACGTGAAGATTTTGAAGCCTTAAAAAACAAAAACAATACAAAGTGCAAGGCATGCATAAGTGATTTCTCAGTTGACCCTGCAGCTAGATAAGGAATTCGCGTTGCTAGACAGCGGGGGCACGTGGCGTTGATCATGGAAGCGTGCTGTTTGTACCATTTTGACACTTCTCATGTCTTTGTGGTGTTAGGTGTGCAGCTGTGGAACTACTCGGCCTATTTTTTACGAACGCGCACATAAGTGTGTGGAATTTCCGCAGCAAACATTTCCTTCGATGTCCTGTCCAGGTGCAGCTCCTTAGTTTGCTCTTCCAAAAACATTATACACCAACTCTCCGAGCAAGCTACGCATGCTGTGTCTATTTTCAAACATGGTTGTGACAAATCGGCATCTATAGTTAGTTGATTGAAGTCCGAGAAAAAGACGGGTGAAGGAAAGGCAGATAACTTGGTTTGATAGCGTGGCTTAAAGCATCGCACGGAGTGCAGGGCAAAGCTCGTTGAAAATACAAGCCCACACTTCAGTGTTTTGTCCGCATTCATATTCTGTGTGTTACTTTACAGTTCACACAAACTTTATTTATGGTAATCACCACTCCGTCTAGTTTCATTGATTTCGCTCAAGCTGCCGACTACAATGGGGATCGTCTTTGATTGATTTCACCTATATTTGTCATTTTACCTTTCTTTGTCCCTTAAAGGCTATGCATGTGGTCCAGTTTCTAACTGATTTCTTTTTTTTTTTTGTAAATATGCCCTAAACAGCTAGCCCTTCCTCAGTTATACCTATATCTGCCATACTCATAGAAGAGAAGCGCTTCTACCCTGCCCGTCCCCAGTCCTGGCCTCTACACTTCGCATTAGAACGGCCTTTGTTCTTCGACTCGCTTTTTCAGTCATAATTAATAATATTCCAGTATTGACTTTCACACCTTTCACCATTCTTCAAAGCCCGCCTCACACATTACACATTCTCGTGAGCTAGAATATGCCGACAATCCTCACCCATGATCGCTGGATGAAAGAGCGCACGGTGCGCTGTTTCATCCAGCGGCCGTGCCTCGTCAAACACCCCCATTGGCGCTGCAACTGATCGGGATTCACTAAGATGCAGTCAACTCAAAAGTATCCTAAAATTCACGTTTAAATCTAGTCCAACACTACCTTTCCATATTATTAGGAGCACTCGACAAGTTTTTTACAGTCCAGTTATTTAACTTGAAATGACAGATGAACCAATTTCAATGCAATTGCGAAGTGGCCAGAATTAACAAAGGCTGGACTGGTGACAGAGGGGGCAAAATAAACGTAGGTTAGGTGAAAAAAAATTCTATTAAAATGGCGCGCCGAAATGACACGTCGCTGTGGCGACGGCGACGCGCCGGTGGCGGCGGCATAGCAAAAATTGTCTGTCGGTGGCGGCGCGCCGACACCTCGGCGGACACCTCTAAATGTTATGCTCTTTAGAAATTTGTCTGGCAACCACTACAAAACATGTGTGTTTGCATTCGGGCGTGCCGTTGTTCAACCGTTGGCAATTTGTTTGCAAGAGTAACTTGATGCAGTTTGTTGGGTGGTTGTTGTAATGCCCGTGGAGTGGATCTCGCTAGGTTGTTTCTTTGTAAAAAAAAAAAAAAAGACGTTCTGGTGTGTCATCACTGCAGAACAGATATGATGAGAGCGAGCACACGCTTCGCGGGCCATTCACATGGGCCAGTCATCATGGAACCTGTTGCGATATGTGAGGGCAGAGGGCAAGCCGGGAGGAAGCCACTAGATGTCATCGCACGCTTCACGAACTTCGTCCAAGTTGCACATTGATATTACCGCCTTACTTTGGCAGCCGTGGCCAGAAAACAGCAGCTGACTTAGTAAGCCTTTTGTTTACGTGTTTCTTGTTGGATGCGAAACAGTCTTGGTCTCTTCTTGCGTAAGGGTAAAGTGATAAATCATAGGCTAATCAATCTGGATGGGGGTAGGGGGACGACAGTTAATCTGCTGAATAAAGCTAGGGGCTGGAGCCCCTTCACTTTTCACAGTGGCAAATCTCGGCTGCACACTGGTAAACCATCAGCTGAAATGTTTTACTTTTACATAGTGTTCATGTGATGTCAATTCCGCCGTTGTCGCCCTCTCCCGCCATGCCCGGGTATCTCCCTGCGTACCTACAGCAGTTCACGTGCTGCAGCGCGGTTTGTTGGGGGCTCGTCATCTGTTGCTGTGTGCAAAGTTGAAAGGGAAGCATTGTGTTTTTTGTTGTCGTACTTTAACAAGCCCATCGGATAAGGAAGGCTTCGCTTGTTCACTCGATACAAGACCAAGACCAAAAAATCAAGATGTGCGACACGTATACCAGTTACCGCGTACACCGGCTGCCCGCCACGGCCTACGAGGACCCATTATCTCACTTTCACTGCAAACACTGCAACTTGCGTGGCCCAAGAACAAGTGAAAGCCCAAAGTCTTTCAAGCCGTAATTTTAAGAGTAGATGAGTGAAGCGCAGCAGCTCCTATCGAAAACGATTAGTGCAGAGCTAGGCAAGTTTACAAGAGATATAATATTATTATTAATACATTGCTGCGGCCAACGCCACCAAAGCAGCAGCGTTTCCCCCCCCCCCCCCCTCCTAAAGTGTTTTAAACAGTGCTGATGTTGAGCCTTTTTGATTAATAATTGTGGAAGCAGCCGAGGAAAATATTATGCGAGGCAGATAGAGACTTCGCGTGGCGCGTGCCGTGTTAATGCCGGTCATAACTTTTTTTGCGCGTATGTTTTGACACCTTTTCCACCTTGAAATTTTTTGTTGTATGCTAATGTACAGTGGAGTCCCTCAAAATGATGGAGACCGTGTTAGGAAATTAATTGACCAATTTTTGAAAACCCTGACCCCCCAACTCGAACCGATCGCCTATACTTCAAGTGAATAACATTGTTTCGCATTCATTTTCACAGTCTGTTTCAATGGAATACCTGAATTTCCGCGCTCGCCATCACGATTTTAACTGACACGCTGATTGTGCACACAGTGGTCACGGACGAGTTTGTATTTACAGTATCTTGGTAAGCTATGTCTGTTTGCAGGTACGTGCTTGGCTATAGCATTTATCCGCAATGAAGTTACACAAGAAGACACAATTATCACAGAGTTTCTTCAAGTAGTTTTTGTTAATCCGCGCCAGCCAAACACGCTGGTACTCTTCAGGAAATCGCAATGTGCGTTCTCAATTATAATTATAAGTAATAACTTTCAGCGAAGAAACACCCTGAAGCTCTGCTCCCCCTTCGTGGACTACTAAGTCAACTTGCCTCACTAGCTGCTGATAATCCCTAAAACTTGGATCATGAGGCAAAACTAATTGGGCGCAAGCACGAGGAGGCAGCACGGCAACGGTAGGCGACGGAGTCGGTATGTACCCGGGCTTGTCGGTGGCACATTTCGAAAGTGACCAAGGAGCGCTGCGTGACGCACGTGCACACTATGTATAAACAGCAATCACTTAATGACATAAAGAATCTGCGTTTTTGTTTTGCTGTGTCTTACAACTACGCATGGGAAGTTCTCTGCGGTGCAGGCCGCCTATGCGATGCTTTTGTGCCTTGAGCTACAACATTGCAGGGAAGGCTACCAATGAGTAGGTGCTGCAAACGCGAGAGCTATATGTCATGATTTTATTCTGCTCTGCATGGTGCTAAATTTACACTCAATCGATGACGCTAATCGGACAGAGACCGGTAAACGTTTCATGGGCCAGTCAAACACCCTTCCTCTTTCAGGAAATCAATTTTCTTTAATCAGGAGGTAATAGCATCACGACCGCGCTATATGCAGTTTTCTACGCGTTGATGAGTGTGCAGAACTGTTGAGTGTTTTAGTCGGGAGAGCTAAGAAATATTTCGAAGGGGCCAGAATTAAGAAAGGCCTGACTGGTGACAGAAGGCGCAAAATAAACGTAGGTTAGCTGAAAAAAAAATACTATTTAAATGACGCGCTGAAATCACACGTCTGCTGCGGCGACGCGCTGATCAGTTGGCGGCGGCGGCATAGCAAAAATTGTCTGTCGGTGGCGGCGCGCCAACACCTCGGCGCACACCTCTAAATGTTATGCTCTCTAGCAACTAATCTGGCAACCACTACAAAACATATTTGTTTGCATTCGGGCGCGCCGTTGTTCAACCGTTGGCAATTTGTTTGCAAAAGTAACTTGATGCAGTTTGTTGGGTGGTAGTTGTAATGCCTTTGTAGTGAATCTCGCTAGGCTGTTGCTTTGTGAAAAAACTTTGTGTTGTGTCGTCACTGCAGAACAGATATGACGAGAGCGAGCACAAGCTTCGCGGGCCAGTCACATGGGCCAGTCATCATGGAACCTGTTGCGATATGTGAGGGCAGAGGGCAAGCCGGGAGGGAGCCACTAGATGTTATCGCACGCTTCACGAACTTCGACCAAGTTGCACATTGATATTACCGCCTTACTTTGGCAGCCGTGGCCAGAAAACAGCAGCTGACTTGGTAAGCCTTTTGTTTACGTGTTTCTTACAGTCTTGGTCTCTTCTTGCGTAAGGGTACAGTGATAAGTCATGGGCTAATCTATCGGGAGTGGAGGGGGGGGGGGGGAATCTAGTTGCTTTGCTGAATAAAGTTAGGGGCTGGAGCCCCTTCACTTTTGACAGTGGTAAATCTCAGCTGCACACTGGTAAACCATCAGCTGAAATGTTTTACTTATAAACAGCAATCACTTAATTACACGATGAATCTGTGTTTTTTGCTGTGTCTTACAACCATGCATGGTAAGTTCTCTGTGGTGCAGACCGCCTATGAGATGCTTTTGTGCTTTGAGCTACAACATTGCAGGGAAGGCTACCACTGGGTAGGTGCTTCAAATTTGAGAGCCCTATGTCATGATTTTATTCTGCTCGGCCTGGCCCTAAAGTTACTCTGAATTGATGATGCTAATACGGTCAGGAAACGGTAAACGTTTCGTGGACCAGTTAAACGTCTTTTCTCTTTCAGTAAATCAATTTTCTTTAATCAGGAGGTAATAGCATCACGACCGCACTATATCCAGTTTTCTACGCGTTGATGAGTGTGCAGAGCTGTTGAGGGTTTTATTCGGGGGGGCTAAGGAATGTTTCCCTCTGAGCTTCCAATTGACCTGCTTCGTCTTGCCAACATTTTTATATTAGTCTAAAAACATTGATCTTGCTTATGATGAGATAGCTTGAATTGATCGCAGCTGTTTTAAGCAAAGCGAGCGCTGAGGCAGTGGACTCAAGTACATCGGGAAGCTTAGCTATGGCCCCCACAACTTGATCTACCCGACCAGGGAAGTGGTCAAGGTACGCAATTTTCAACACTTAGAATTTGTCAGAGTTCTGAAACTGCAATATGATTATGAGGGACTCTGCTGTTTTAGTGCTCGGGAAACTCTGACCACTTGTGCTTTTTAAACGTGCACCTAAAACTAAGCATTTTCTCCATCATCGTAAGTGTGGCCATTGCAACATGGATTTGATAGCACCACATGTGTTTTCTGGATTAAGGAGACTTAATTGACAGCTAGTGGGTCTCGAGTCATCCTGAATCGGGTTGTACTGGGCACATACAAGTCAGACAGCAAAGCAGCACACAAACAAGTGCTATGCTGTTTATTTCTCTCCCTTCCGCACTCTCTGTTACTAAGGGTGAGTTCACAGAGTTGTACACATGCACAGTCAGCTCGATGTCATTACACTACAAAAGAAAATATTTATTTTGCTCATATGAATCTATCTCAAAATAGCCTTCTTGAATTACATTCAGAATGAGACCTTATCTGGCTATTCCAAGAAATATTTAGTTATTATGCAGCATAGTAATGCCCTGTTTAGTGGGCATAGATATCTTTAACACCACGAAATTTCACAAGTTTGTATCGCCGGCAAACAAGCACAGGATGTTAAGCCACATAAAAAATGCTTGACAAATGGCAATGAACCAATGGCCGAAAATGCACTGTCTTAAAATTCGTGTGTTCTCTTATTTTTTATTTAGTCTTGCATGAATGTCCATTATGCAATGAATCATTTAGGGGTCGTCTGATGGATTGTGTTACAAGCATGACCCTCAAAATATAAACCAGTCATTAACAGGTAACGACCAAAAGGGACATAAACAATCTGCGGTACTTTTGCTGTATAATCACCCAGATCTCTTTACATAACATTTCTGCTTACATTGTTTACATAGGTATATTTACTTGGAGGAGCCAGAGGCCTTGCTATCAGAGTAGAAAGTAGCGCAGTGCAGCAAAGACAAACAAAACCAAAGAGAAGCGGCACTGGTCGTTTACTCTTTTTTGTTGTGTTGTACTGTTTTCTGCTATGAAGTTTGCACGCTCCAAGCAAATTTGCACATACAACTAAGTATAGTATAAAAATTGTGCTATGCTTATAATAGCACCAGTTCTTACATAAAAAAAATTTGTGGTTTGCAAGTTTAGAATTATAGTAACATGCAATAGTAATGTAGGATTGATATATGGCACATGCAGGGACACCAGTAAAAAAAGAGAAGGACGACTGTTGTTGCTGCTCGCGCTCACTTCGCTTGACAGCTGGTTGGTTTTACCTCTGCCATTTCTCTAATAAACATGTCTTCGTCTCACCGCTAAAGGTGCACTAACAAGTAGTGAAGGTGCTGGGTATTGATTTCAGCACCTCTCGCTCAACAGTAATAATATTAACAATGCACTAGGAAGGCTATTTTCACTAAAGCAAACAAAACAAATTATAACATATGCAAACCTGAATATCTTCCAGAAAGTGTGTTACTGATTATATAACAGAAAATATGCAATCTCTGCTATCCACACTTACAAACTCAATTATTAGTGAGCAGCTTCTACTTGTGAACGAATGTTCATTTAGTGATGCAAAGCTATAATACTGGGTAGGCTGCCATTAACATATTTGTATTCATGCATGAAGTTGTGTGGTTTAGCAGTTAATGTATACAAAGTATTGCTTGAAGTACTATTACATGTATGTGTAAGGTTTTTTTATTGTATACTACATAGAAGTGTGTTTCAACAAGGCTGTTTGCTGGTCTAGTTGGTACTTACTCAGAGATACAATTTATCTATGAATAAAAATGCACAGAAAAAGGACAAAGTTGGAGCGAGTGCCGATTCCACTTGAATTGTTGCGGGTGTTAACCCAGAAATAAACAATGTACATGTGCTCTGTCATCACAACCAAGGCTATCCAGTGATCAAACAATCTCTTTTTCGAGGTGTACTGTGCAGCAGTTGTACCGCTCATGCAACTTGTCCCTTTCTTTTTTATATAATATGCTTCATGCGCATTATGCGACCTGCTTCTGCCTAAAATTTTAATCACTTTACAATTTGGCTGACACTTTCAGGTTTTACAATGCACTGGCAAGTGCACCATGTCATTTCTTGTTAGATTTTGTTCATGCTCTCTGGCTTGTTCATTTGCACAGCACCCAATCTGCCCAATGAATGATTTGCCACTAGAAAAGAGAATTAAATATAGCACGCCTTTAGCATGTCTCCCCTATCTGGTGCCATGTTTTTGCTAAACTCGTCCTACTAGCCTTCTCTCGAGTAGTTCTCCGCCACAGTTGAGCGAGCTTAACGGGCGCAGGGAATGCAATTGGTACCAGTCTGCAAGTTCTTTCAGACTATAGGCCTTATGAATGTGAGAGATTATGGCAGGTCTTGTGGCTTCTGTGTCTTCACGGTCCCCCGTGTGATCGCTGGCAGACCTTTGTTTTGGTTTCTGTAAAAGTGTATCGAAAACTGCAGTCAATAACGAGTCAGGAAAGCTTATAGATTAAAGTCACTTGATCTGATTGTCAAAAGACTCCTGCATCGTCTGCGTGGTCGATTTCTCTAGAAAAGACTCCAGGCAGAGCATAGCAATGCCATGCTTGACAATTTTAGATTGGCAGGAATCGTACGGCATTACTCCTTTCTTTGCACGCAGAAAATACTTTTTACAAAATGCCCGTTAAGAAATGCAATGCCACGCTTGACAATTTTAGATTGGCAGGAATCGTACGGCATTACTCCTTTCTTCGCACGCAGAAAATACTTTTTACAAAATGCCCGTTAAGAAATGCCATTGTCAAGTGAAAAATTGCAGGTGTTCCGCTGTGGCATTTCTTGTATAAATACGAAACCTTTCCCATGAGCCAAGTAGCATGAACTAAATCTAATGAGAAATGGCTTGTCACATTTTCTAATGCATTGTGAAACCATCAAGTGTAAGCCGCGTTTTAGAGAGATTAAGATTTTAAGCAGAAGCGAGCATGAGATTATGCATGGATTGATGGAAGTGCAAAAGGAATGGAACAAGTTCTTTTAATGATATGTTTGCTGCGTTGTACACATCAAGAGAGGTTGTTGATAGCACAGGCTGTACTGAGACTGCGCATGTACATTGTCAATTTATTTCTGTGTTAGTGTCCACAACAATTCAGTTGGAAATGCTGCTCGTTGCGCCTTTGTAGTCCTGGCTTTTGGGCATTTTTTATTTGCGGCTGAATTGTCTTTAACGTTCAAGTGATTATACACTTTCTATAATGCTATTCAACACTGCTAACCAAACTGTCTGTATACGAAAAATCAAAGTAAATTGAGTGTGAATGAAGTTCTCCTCTCTCTCTCTCTCTCTCTCTCTCTATATATATATATATATATATATATATATATATATATATATATATATATATATATATATATATATATATATATATATATATATATATATATATATATATATATATATATATATATATATTGTGGGCATTATTTATTTAGCATTATTTAGCAAGAGGAACTGATTATTCCTGTGGTTGAGTCGCATGTAATATTCGTGAACTATTCATTTTTTTTTTGTAATATGATTATTGAATCCGACCAAAATTGAAAGGGTCTAGAGGAGGAGGTAAATTTCAGCGAATTTGGCCTTCTGTACCGAGCAGTTTTTTTTATTATTTTGGCATAAAACAAACTGCAGGATTTTCAAGTTCGGGCTAGCTTCTCGTTAACACCGTGTTTTTGTGAAGAAGATGGCGCATTAGGATAAAAGTTTACTGTGGTGGAATCCTTCTGTGCCTCTGGATTTTGCATCGTGTTTGGCCCTCTGCAACAATTTTGCTGGCCTAGACTTGAACTCCTGTGCTCAAGGAAACAAGCCCGGTCCGAGTCGCTACGTGCCCCTGCACCTGTGCAAGGATCGGTCTGTGTTTCCTGGGCCTCCTCAGGGTAACGCCCAGGATTATGGCCAGAAATCTTTCCCTGAACCACAGAGAGGCGAGGACTGGGGAGCAAGAGACGGCTTCAGGGGTGACCGTGCCGATTTCTTAAATTTTGGAGGCCGCAACAGGAGGAATGATGGCCCCGTGCGCAACAATGCTTTTGCATCGTGCCAGAGTGGAGGCTCGAATGGGCGCAGCCCGGACGAGATGACTCGCGAAGCACCCCTTGAGAGCTCCCGTGACGGTGACGGCTGGGGTCCGGACGACCGTGGCGAAAACTGGGACTGCCGCAATGGGGGGCAACGCAGCCTCGACACTGACGAGGACTGGACCAGACCGCTTCCTAGGGATGAACGGATAGAGAGAGAGCTGCTCTCTCACGGACACACAGGCATAAACTTTGTGAAGTATGAGGACATTAATGTGGAGGTCACTGGTGATGATGCACTGAAGCACATCAACTCGTTCGACGACTGCTCCTTGACGGTGAGGACATTGAGGTGGCACACTACACCTCGCTCACGCCTGTGCAGAAGCATGCCATCCCCATCATTCTCTCCAAGCGCGACTTGATGACCTGCGCCCAGACAAGGTCTGGCAAACAGCATCAGAATCTCGACGCTCTCTCTCGCTTCCCTCTGCCACTTTCATCTCCAACCACATATTTTCAGCACCCTTCAGGTGTTCAAGCGGCTTCCTCTTCACTCAAGTTATCACCCCTGGCTGTTGCTGGGTCGCTATCTTTAAACAGCAGCGCTCAGTTTGCCGCGAGCCAACGTGACGACCCCTACTGTGACCGCATCATCAGATACTTGAGTGGCTCGCCTTCTCCACCTAATGCCAGACTACGTCGTCAGCTACGGCAGTTCAAGCAAGAGAACAATGTCCTGCCGCGGTATACTTATAATGCGAATGGGCATCGGTGGGTGCCAGTACTTCTCCATTCACTGCGAAAACAAGTTCTCGAAGCATTGCACGAAGACCCGTCAGCTGGGAAAAGACCTACAACTGCATTAGGAGCTATTTATTCTGGCCTGGTATTTCTACCTTTGTGGCTCACTATGTCGCTTCTTGCGCACTTTGTCAACGCCGGAAACGATCAACTTAAGCTCGTGCTGGCATATTACAACCCATTCCATGTCCCGATACACCTTTTGACGTTGTCGGAACAGACCGCATCAGACCACTTTCCGTGATGCCAGCGGGTCACCGCTGGATCGTCACAGCCGTCGACCACACCTCACACGATACGTGTAGACCGCTTTCCTACAAACTAGCTCTGCCTTGGACATTGCTGCCTTCTTTTTAGAAGCCACTGTGTTGTGTCATGGTGCACCTCGCACGTTGTTAAGGGACTGAGGCAAGGCCTTCCTGTCCACAATTCTTGACAAAATTCCAAAAACTTGTGGCACAGTTCATAAGACCACTTCCGCTTACCACTCGCAAATGGCCTGACAGAGCGATTCCACCGGACTCTAATCGACATGATATCCATGTACATCAGACCGAACCACGATAACTGGGACAAAATCTTGCCGTTCGTAACGGCTGCACACAACACTGCTGTCCAACGAACCACCGGGTATTCACCTTTCTTCCTCGTCTATGGTCGTGCATTGACATTCACTATTGGCACCTCTTTCTTCAATGTAATGACAAAAACGTCCACGACTACGCCAGAACATTTCGTCTGCAAACTCGCTGACACACGGCAATGTGCTCAACACGAAGGCCAGTCAACAAGACCGCAAGCAATGCTATGACAGCTTTTGTTGAGACGTCACCTTTCATCCTGAAGATGAAGTACTAATTTTCAAAATTCATGACTCAATTTTCAAAAATTTCAGTCATGCTTTCTTGGACCTCATGCTGTTTGTGAACGAACTTCTCCTGTCAATTACCTTGTCACTCCCGGAGAGGGTTCCTCGGACCACCGTTATCATGCCTCCAAGATAGTCCTCGTTTCACGTCTTAAACCCTTTGTTCGCCGTACCTTTCCTCCCCAAGTCTCGGCCGGGCCGGCCGCTCAAGTGCACGGGAAAATAAGTGTGAGCATTATTTATGCGTCCCATCTTTTCATCTGTATATACTCATCATCGCCACTCCACCAGTTTAAGTTGTGGGGCTCATACTCCAGACAATAAAAAAGAGTCTTTAGGGTCTTGGACGCGGTCTTACAAGAAAAATATATATGAAAAAGGTGTCCTTGCACCCAGTGGAAAAATACCAAAAAGTGGAGGACGGGCAAAACGAAAACTTTTTATTTTTCCTACGTTTCAGCTGGGGACCGGCCTTCATTAGGGAAAACTTTCATTAATTCCTACGTTTCGGCCGGGGTCCTGCTTTTTTCAGGGAAACGAACGCCGTCCTTGATGAAGGCCGAACCTCGGCCGAAACGTAGTAAATAATAAAAGTTTTCGTACATTCGTCCGCTTAAGCCAATGTCTATCACTCTCTCTCTTTCTCTCTCTCTCTCTATATATATATACATATATATACATATATATATCATAAATGTCCTTTTGGCTACTGTGATAAATCTTTAAAAATTTACACATCTGCTCCTATGGGCAACCATGATAGAACTTGAAAACATTTCGATTGGGTATGCAATGAGCATCAAGTTTTTTGTTTCATTTGGCAACACAACCAAATGAAAGTTGGGGTGAGAGAATGTTTTGAAAGGAGAGGAGACGCTTGTCTGGGGTGTTGTAGCTTCATTCAGAGGTCGTACGGGATTTCCTCTGTCTGTGCACACGGTATCTTGAAGACAATGGTTTTGTGGTCAGTCGGGCGGAGGCAGTTGCCTCATGTCTCTGCACAGGATCATGTCTAGGTCCCCAAACAGATCTGTTCTTCAGCTGGTTTCAGCGTAAGGAAGTGTTCGGGCTTCGACGTGTTGACATTTGTGTTCGGCTTCCCTGGCCCGAAGTTCGGGGTCCGCTTGCCGACGCTGACAATTACGTTTGGCTTCCTGAGCCTTCTGCTTAGGCAGTGGCGCTGTTTCTACAACTAGCGCTGATGTTGATAGAGTTCATGGCCTTTCACACACCGTTGCACTGAGAGACAATGACGGAAGTGACGGAAGCACAGCAAAGCGCACTTTATACTGCACCACAAAACTTGCGCCGCCCAGCGGCGTACCCTTAGAGAAGGAGGAAAAAAGGGAGAGAGAGTTATATGCGATGATTTGCTGTGCCACAGCTGTGGTGGAGAGGGGGCGAGGAAACATCTCACCTGCCTAGGAAAGGAGAATGAAAGAGCGTCGTTTATGCCCAGTATGGGTGCTGATGCCGCAGAACGGACACTGCCCCAGCATGCTCTAACATCTAAAACTTAAAAAATAATGCAACATAAGAAACGAAACAAATATTTATTTTCTTTTAACAGTTTTGGCTGGCAGTCCAGCCTTCTTCCGAGATGTAAGTGAAAGACCTGGAGTGAAGGGCCGCTCACTGGATTCAGGGGCCACAGAAGGACATTCGAGACATCATCTATGACATAAGGACACCTCAGCCATCATTGATGGCTCTCAAGGTACCTCTTCCACGGCTTCTATTCCCGTCGAATGAAAATGCCAGTCTTTGTGTCTTGATGTGAATCGCTGGTACAAGGAACGGTTTCACAATACTGGGCTTCTTTTCATACACGGTGACCACGTTAGTGTTACACATGGGCACTAACAACATTGCATGCTCACCAGGCACTATTGTACTCCAAAAGTACAGAAACCTGGTGACCAGAATCATAGAACTATGCCCTGAAATTACGATAATGGCCACCTTGATGCTGCCTAGGGCCACAGATTGCCACTGTGCGTGCCTCAGTGGTCCCGTCACCATGTGTATCAATAGGAAAGTGGGCTGATTCGACCATCTGGTTTGAGCGCGGCATCATCAAAGTGCAAAGCTGTTTTCCGTCAACCATGCCTTGGAATGGTTTCCGCCTGGCCGGGTACTAGCAGCCGATAGTTCAGCTATAACCAGCAAAGGTTACCTTTTAGGAGAATGTAACAGTAGCAGCTGAGTCATTACTTGATCATAAACGATGCATCTATCAACCTTACAGGGTTTGTAATACAGTACAGCACATGTAGGGCAGCGGAAATTATGAAGGGAGATCAGGTGGGGCTAAATCAGTCAAGTTTCATGCACATAGAAGCAGAAGAGCTGGCCAATTACGAAGAGCAATATCGATGGACGTTTCAGGACAAAAAGAACAAAAAGTGACGCGAGACGGCATAGTGCCGGCAACAGTCCGGTCAGTCATCCTTTCACAATGTTTACAAATCAAATTGAAACCTCCTCAGAATAGTACTAATGTCGCCTTTGTGGTTGACCTGTTTAGCAAACCTTTGACATCTACACAAATGAAGGTGCTCTCAAAAGCTCTTATCTTGTGTCATGGCTCTGGTAAAATTCAAAAGTTCTAGCTTTACCAGTATTTGTATAAGTGCCAGAACCTTGCATGTAAAAAAATTATTTTCATGACCGAAACAGCACACAACGAACTCAATTTTCAGATAAATCATGGACTCTCAACAAACATTTAGACAAATATTTAGACATATATATTTGCGCTTTACAAGAGAATGTCATCAAGGAATATCAAAAGCATCGACCTCTTTGCAACAAGCTATTCTAGAATTGTGAAAGTCTGACAGACAAGGACGTAGAAAAAAGCCTCGGCGGTCTTCTACGTCCTTCTTTGTCACATAATTTATGGATGCAATTTATGGATCCAAACCAACTAGTCTACCAATGTGTTCAGTAATCTGTCCAAGGATGAACAGCAGACTGTGTAGTTTAAGTGAGAGCCAGAACATCATTATCAAGCCGGCTAATGAGGGTGGGGCTGTTGTTGTACTTGGCAGCACTGACTGATAAAGGAAGGGCTTCACCAACTGGCTGGTGGAAATTTTTTAAAGAACTCTCTTGCGATTGCACAGATGAATATGAAAAGGAAATGAACACCTCATTAATCTCATTATGTAAAAGCAGTAAAATAACGCATCCTTTGAAAGGGCAAGTGTGTTTACACCAAGTTGAAGAGGTGATCACGGGAGCGCCCAGGTGAAAGCGGCTAGTTAGTTAAATAAGTACTTAGGTGGGTGCATAAATAGATGGGTGAGATGGGTGGGTGAATGGTTCGGCAGGAAGGAACAAACAAACGTTCAAGGTGCATGCATCTGACAGAGAAAGCATTTTAAATGAAGCTGTCGATAGATAAGACTGTTGTTTATAAATGTTACCGTGTCATGTTCTTTTTTTAAGGCAGCTTGCACAGCTCTGAGCTAGTCAGAAGAAAAAAAGGTTGACTACATCAGTCAAAAACTAAAATAAAGGCTCAGTAAGATCAGTGTGTGCAAAGAGTTCATCATATTTTGCCTAAGGACTGGACATGTATAAAGTTCATTATTCCAGCTAGCCCAGTAAGTGTGATGGGGCAGCCGTGGGTGGCTGCTACTACTCTGGTTGAGGCTGGCTTGAGAAATCAAGAGCGTCAAGTCGGGCTTGCCGCCACTGTGACAAGAATCAAATTTTTCGCTTTGGGTCCAGCGGTGCACCCGAGGCTACTATGAAGTTGCTTGTTCCAATCATTTCAAGTGCTGATGCGGCAGTGGTAGTTGTCACCGCATTTCTGTCTTTCTCGGGGGTCTCTGCGGGAGCTGCCTATAATCTCCTAGTGAATGATTGCCTTCCAGCTGCCTGTGCTTTTTGAAGCCTTTTCTGGGCGGAGAAACCCAGAGAGATCCCCAACAAAGGCTCATCATAGCTCGATGACTTCGTCGTTGCAGTGGCTGCTTGTTGTCTGCCATTCCTTTCAATTTAGCATTTTTTAGAGGCGAAGCACCTTAACACCCCACAATGTCCCTCAGTCCATAAACACTTCCCAGCTTGCATAAGCACTGCCTAACTACTGCCCATCACGATGCTCAGTAGTTAGGCTTGCCGCCTCGACGATAGCTTTGCCCACAGTTGTAGAACCGACTTTCTCCAAATTCATTCCACGCTGCGGGCAAATTACTATTTTAATGAGCTCTTCCGGCCTCGGTGGCATTCGCGAGGCCTTCAGAATGCATTGCTTAATTGAGAAGCCTCTGCGCCCTCCATCTGTGCCCTGTCGTTCAGCCAGCTCACCTTGTGAACCATCATTACCTGGTGCAGGCATCGCCGGAAGTCTTGATTTTCAGTTGGACACCGTCCGCAATCCGAAATCTTTAGTAAATTCCTCTGGCGACAGCACTTCTCCTTCTATTTGCATAGCTGCTATGCCGGACGTGCGCGTCTCATCACGTATGGCTGCCAAACACTGTGCCTAGCTCTTGGCCAACGCGGCAGCAGCACAAAAGTTGTGATAATGACCAGAAAAACAGTGGCCCACTTCAAAGTTCGATATTTGCCGAATCTTGTCTTCTTCACAGATTGGATGATCTCAAATACGCACCACACAGTGACAAAAATGCTGCGGAAACATTCGCAAAAGATGGAGCCGAAGTGGACGTGTCTGCTCACCCCGGCGACCGCAGCGTCTCCTCCAGGTTCTTGTAATGCTGTTCTACTTTTCTCAAAAAATGGCTCAGCTTGTTCACTGTGTTGAGAAAAGTTGTCTGCCTCTTTCTTTAGCAGATACGTTCACCAATTTCATGAAAAAAAAAAAAGATAGATTTTAGGTCTAAAAAAGACTAAAAGGTAAGAAATATTCAAGATGTAAAATGCTGTCCATCATGTGCTCAAACATTGCTGGCGCATAACACAGACTGAATGTGATTACTTTCAATTCATGCAGTCCATTTGGCGTAACGAATGCCGTCTTAGGACGGTCACGTTCTGCCACCTGAACCTGCCAATAACCTGAGCTTAAGTCCATCCAAGAAATGTATTCGGCAACTTATAGGCAGTCGATGTTGTCGACACGGGAAAAAAAATTGACATCTTTTCATGCGTAATTTTGTTTAGACAAAGTCAGATAGCTAGGTCTGGAATGCTGTCAGACATTCTGTCATGGTTTGCATAAGGCATTATCTACATGTGCTGTAGGCCGGCAGCATAAAATATAAAAAGAAAGGGGCACGTGTGGCAATATGAGCATGTTCCAGATGCTTAAAAACGAAGGAGGGTTGTCTGTATTGCCCTTCGCAAGTGCATGAAGTGGGCAGTCTTGTTGAACCTAATTCAAGGGCTTACACGAGGGTTCATGCAGACCTTCCCGATTGCTTGTCCAAAAGCGAAATTCTCAAGGCTGCATATGTTTTGTTGGAGCATAAATCATCCCTCTACTTTGTCAAAGCTTCGCGATGTCAAAAGACATTGCGACAAAAGAACTGGAAATCGGATGCGCTGCTGCCACTCATTTCGGGGGGGGGGGGGGGGTTTGAAGTGAAGCCAATGAGGAGCGGGTTGATTTTTGTTTTTGGTAGGCACAATTATCAAAAGAACCCCGTCACATTAAAAATACTGTAAATTTGGGCTTACAGTGGTTCTGTTCACTTTTTTTAATCTTTTTGAGTTGTAATAAACTGTACAAATTACCACAAATTACAGGCTACTAAACCTTAGATCAATGCCCATTTTGCTCCACTAAACATTTGGTATCAGTGGGGTTGGGTAACCAGTTTGAATAAGGTTTGGTGTCTTGACGGGCAGTCATAAGGTCAAATTAATGTAAGAAAGAAAACGTTATACAAGTATATGCATTATTCAGATCGCAATGAACACCAGTAGCTGAATAAATGAGCAAATTCAGCTCAACCCAATTTTTCGCTTTCTCGCTCGTTGTGCGTGCTAGTTCCAATGACAGTATGCCCGGAACAACAGGTGCATGATTTACAATACATGAGTTGATAGGCAATGATGAGGCGTGACACCTGGCAAAAAATATTGAAAGAGCTTTTGTAGTGTTTGGGCACCTTTACGGGAATAGGAGCTGTGAGAGACAGCGAGCAAGACAGGAGAGTTGGGGGTACATACCACCCCTCCTGTCTTGCTGGCTGTAGTGCCACTGTGGCATTACGATATCGTAATACCGTACCATACCGTATTACCGTAACGTTGTGGTTAACTCTGAATGCATAACGGTCCAACTGTGGTGCTGCCGACGTGTTGCACAACAACATAACATTTCCTCCCTCTGCACCACCGAGAAATGCACGAAGAAAGAGAGGAAAGGGGAGGATTGTTTCTCCTCCTAAAGCCACTCAAGGTCGTTTTCAACTTTCAAGGTGACAAGACACGAGTACAAGCCCTTAGGAGCCTTCTTTACTTGGAAGAAAAAGATAAGTGCAAATAGTTTTTCTGAGAACCTTGCCTGCGGCTGCACACGTCGGTAGGTGGTTTCGGAGGTGCGCATGTGCTGGCTGTAAATTAAACAATTTATTTGAAGTGCTTCAAAATGAGCCACAGATGTAATTATAGTCGCTTTCCGTGTAGCTTCTTTTCTTTGTACAGCTTTTCTTCTGATTGTGCGTACTTTTCGAGAGGTGCAGAAGTACTCGGACAATGAAGCTTTACTGCAAATAGTGTGAGTTTGTGGACTAGACTGCAGAAAAAATGCCCAAAATATATGTGCAGCTAAAGCACCTCATTCTCAAGTTGGTAGATTTCGCCCTTTCAAACACTTCGGTGAGGCCCCACCGGTCTAACAGTGGTCTTGGAACAGACTTGCAGGCTTCGACTTAGCGCTAAGGCATGAGACAACTGAAAGGCTTTGCTCAAAGTGGTGCATTCTGAATTTTTGATGGCTGGTTGGCCCACCTGGTTTGTACGTGGTGATGAAGTTGACTGACGGACATATTGAGTGAACACGAGCATTTATAGAGAACAAACAAGCATTTAACTAGAATGTGGCCGATAGCGAGAGCAACCAAAATCAACGATTCGAGGAAAAAAATATGGGAGATGAAAAAAAAGAGAAAAAAATATACACTGAAATAACTTCAGGTGCAAAAAAGCTAGACAATGCAGTATGTTAATAAAATAACTCGATAGGATGGACTCTAACAGAAACCAGAAAAGTTATGTGACCCAGCTCTCGCTTCGGAGCTTCTTGTGCGACATATCGCACACTGGCTCAGTGATAGTTACTGCTGTGGATAATAAAAAAATGGTAACAAGAAATCTCAATAAAAAGTTCTGTATAGACCATGGTGCTCGTAGAAGAGATGGGTGCCACTGATAATCTCGTCAGTTTCAGTATAGATGATGGATGTGCCCGGTGTTGCAGTTGACTTGATTCATTGTGCGGGACACTACGCGCTCACTGCTTACTCGTAACTTGCAAGAACGATTGCTGCGCTCTTCGCTAGTTCAACATCAACTGCTGAAGCAGCCAAATTCTATCGCAGCGTCTGATGTGGGAAAGCATCCGAGGCACTGTTCCCGCAGTCCATTGTGGAAAATTTCACTCCCGTCACAACGGCGCCCTTCATTCGATGAAGGCTGCCCTTGTGAAGATTTCAGATGTTTGTAACAGGGATTTTCCATTGAACAATCATGTTGTGACCAGCAGTCTTCTACTACAGCACAAATTCTAACGTCCGTCATCTACGATTTTCGTTGGTGAAGGGATCAATAACTTTTTTGCGGTCGACAAGGATGTCTCTGTGTGTGTGTAGCAAGGCGAGGCTGGTCAGGTGTGTTTCGCTTATCTGTGATCGCAGTCATGTCTTTAATCGGTGGAGTGTAGAGAAGGCACTGGGGATGCTGACAGGGAGGGTGGCCAGTATTTGTAAAAGTGTCTTGAACAAAGGAAATATGTCGACGTCGCAAATAGGGAGTTAACAGCAGTTGCAGGGATGTCTACTCCTTCTTCTCTTTTACGCTTTCACTTTTCCCGCGATAGCCGCAGTTCTGCTCCAATAACATTCGCACTTATTGGGCCATGCCCTAGGAGTGATCCATAAAGCTGGGCAACCTGCATTACTATTTTTGTTTCGTCACCCGATGGTATGTTCAGCAGCTGGGATGGCATAAATAGGAATAGCTCGCAAACTCCAAAAGCATCTTCATCAAATCTCCATTTGAGGTCTGCCAATACATTATCCAGTAGTGGAACATATACTGATGTCCTGTAGAAACTGACTGGATCAAGTGCTGGAGTGTTAGACCTGTGCGACTGTCTCTTTGTGATGCGGGGAAGGCTCAGCTCTGTTTCAAGTTCGTTTGTGAGTGCGATGGCTTGCTCGTAGAGAGGTGTAAACGCCTCTTCTTTGCTTCGTCTCTGAGCATTCAGGGCAGCCACAGTATCTGTCAACGTATTCCTCGCTGTGTGCACATGAACACACTCCTTTTGGTAGAGGCGACTCAATGGAAGCGTGTACGCCAATAGGTTCGAGAGGCAAGCTGTTGCTATTATGAGCTCACCATCGCTCACAGCGGCAGGGAGAGTCTTTGCTTTTGCGAAGCTCTTTCCAGTTAGCGACGACATCAACAGCTCCCGCCACAAGGACAAGAGTCCTGAAATTGGATGATGCTGTCATGTCGCTCCACCCACCTCGTCTCACAAAGCCCATTAAGTTGATGGCCAAGTATGCTTTTAAGCACACTGTTTCGTTTCGGTGAGGCGGTGTAGAAGGAAATTACCTCTTTTATTATCCCTAAGGCGTTCTTGGCGTCTTGAACACGCGATGACTTCGATAGGAACAAGTTGAGTGCGTGGTTGAAACACGGAGAGTGAACTGCTTTTGTGGCACACCGCTTTCTTTCAGAGATGGCACCACACATTTCCAACACCATAACGCTGCACCCATCTGTAGCTATGCCAACGCACCTGCCCAAGTCCAGTTGTAGTTCCTTCAGCATCTTTCAGAACCCGCTCACCAAATACTCTCCCTGTCAGTACGGGCTCAGCTACATTGGCTTCCATAGCATGGCTGTCAATGGGAGGGTCAGCGAACTGGAAGAAGTCCTCTCGTACTACGTTCTTGTGTACATACCGCAGAAGAAGACTTAGTTGGGACGTGTGAGATATATTGGTTGTTTCGTCAAACATAATGCTGTAGATGCTTATGCATGCACCCAATGAATAAGTGTTTCAAGAACCTTGTCTTCACAGCACTTCATTAATTCATTTTGAATCGTCTTGGTGATGTACATGGCTTGAGATGATGAGCTGGCAAGATGCTCTAAGTTCCGTGTCACCGCTTGACACTCAGAAGCTCGCAAAAATTTCCCCTATTCAAAGTCACTGAGAACTCATTCGACCGCTCACTAAAGCTTCCGTCATCTCGATGTCCACGAAATGGTAAAGTTTGGCGCCCTTGAAAGATGATTGGCTTTATAATTGGCGCTAGGTGGTTACGGTTGTCATTCACTTGATGTAGCTGTTGACTGCTGATTTGGTTGGCTACATCTTTTTCGGGAGCCTTAACACATAGGAGAAAGAAGTAAGACGGTAAGTTGGGCCAGTTGGTTAAGATCTATCGTGAGCTTATTTATAGCGCAACACCAGAAAACACAGACAGGGAAGGAGCAAAAAAGAAAGATTGAATATCGCCATAAGTGGGACAACGCTACCTCGGTGCACCTCTTGTTCTATGCATGTCGTGATGTAAGCGCCAGTACCTATATATATACATTTCACCCCGTTTTTTCCAATAAACAACACTTGTTAGTTAGTGCCGTCTTCCCTTTCTTTTTTGCTCCTTTCCTGTCTGTGTTTTCTGGTGTTAAGCTGTAAATAGTTCAACATGAGAGAAACTCCTTCCTAGCTTGCATTGCTTCTCTATGGTACTTACTTGCTTCACGTAAAAGATCACAATCCTTTCTCAGCAGTTTTGCAAATGACATGAGTGGCTTGGTGACTAGTTTTTGGAGGGGCACATTTTTCTGGCAGCCTCCCATCGTACCTGTTACAAACGAAGCGCAGTACTTGTAGTACAGGCCCCTGCTGTAATCAAAGAGGACAAGCCTACTGAACTTGTTTAAACACGACTTACTTACGTATCGGTTCTCATTTTTGCCGTTTTTCTGATGAAGTGAGCATTGAAAACAGTAGTTATTCGGAGGGCACCAGTGTGTTTCCAACAAATGCCGTTTAGTGTATTCATCGACTTTCCTGCCGACGAACTTTCCTATGTCGCTCGAGAATTCCACAGAGATGCTCGGGGATATCACGTCCACTTTTTCTCTTGGATAAAATTCGGCAGTTTGGTCACATGGAATAGTGAAGTGTGAGCATCTGCCTTGCAATGGTAGCGATGTGCTATGTGACGCCGTGTACTGCTCGTCCAGTCGCACCATTAGGACACTTGCCGATGAGGTGGCCTGTTTTGTGCCTTCGACTGCAACGTGTAAGGCTTTCTTGGGAGCAGGAGAGAAGAACTTATCGATCTTTTGCAAACTTGACCTCTTCATTTTCTAAAAAGAACTTTGGAGTTGCAAACAGAAAAAAAAAAATGTTTTGGTTGAACGTTATCAGTGAACACTCACAAGCCACCATTGCGAGCTTCATGTTTTCATGCTACATGTTGCAATATGCAGAATACAAGATAAAAATATTTTTTGGCATGCCAGTAGAACGAGAGGTCACAGCTGACAGCCATTACTCAGAATTCGTGCAAAAGTATATGAGCGCCTAAATGGCTAACAGGGGAGACTACTTATGTGAAGAAAAGTTTCCATATAAGTGGATATGCAAAGGAAATTATGCAAGTACTGCTCCACTTGCTCCATGTGTACGTGGAGTTGTTTTAACACGTCAAACGATGACTGCATAGGAAAAGTAAAACTGCTGCAGCATGGTAGATGATGAAACATATCTATGTAATCAAACCTAGCAAGGAACTTCCTGCCGGATACCTAAAAAAAATAGCTGCGCCCTTTGTGATTGAAAGAAAAAATCGCAATGTGCATATAAAGATTATATTGGGCTGAGCATTAGCAACGAGGCTGTAATATATGAGCTTGCGACATACCGCTCGTTCTTTAGCAAATCTACTTCAGCCTGTTTGACATTGTTTCAGTGCCTTTGAAATGTCCTGGCACAAAATTTTAGGCAGTGTTTATTTCATGCATAAGTAAACAATACATGATGAATTCTTTCTAAACAAATGTCGAAAAAGGAAGTTCTATCATATGGAAAAAATATATTGAAGCAACAAAATGCTTCATGAAATTGTAATGCTATCGCGGATTCTATTGGATATTGGCATATTCCTCGTAACTGCTTCATATTCTGGCTACTCCTAACAGGTTATAAGGACAAATAGTAAAATATACTTGGCTAAATGCTAGTGTGACTAGTATCTTGAATATTGCAGCTAGCAAGGAGGGGCACGTTTCATATAATATTGAACTCAAAAACAAAACAGTTAAGTGGTGACAAATAAGCCTAAAGTTCTAAACGCAAGCAATATATTTGTGCATGGCCTGCGCTTACCTTGTATCGCTGGGACGGGTCAAGGGGCAACCACAATACCAATCTCCACTTTCATATAACTCTGATAGCAACACACGTGACTGGACACTCGATCGTAGGATGGTGGGACCACCGCCATCCGCCTGTGTCGTGTGGATGCACATCAACCTTTCCCGCCGAATTTGAGAATAAATCCTTGGCCTAAGGAGAGCTGATGCAGCCCCTTTCCTTTCGCTTTCACGCTGTAAGAAGCATTTCATTTTTTACGAGCAGTGCTACGTCAAACTAACAGCATTAGTATTGTGGTCTGAGAAACCTGCGTCTGCCGGGGAAGCTCTCCCACATTTTGTGATGATAGAATAGAGAGTTTTAGAGCCTTATACCCCAAACTGCCTGGGTATGCACGCTTTTGCTTTTTTGTATGCTCCGTGGGAGCAGCTGATTAACTCTTTCAAGCACAGAAGTTGGTATCGCTATAAATGTGGAATTTTATTGCAAAAGTTATGCTAAAAGGGCACAAATAACGCATTGCATGCAGGAAAAAAAATTACGACTTGTAACAAAGTTTTTAGGAAGTGGTCACCGCTGACGACCACCGTGCCGAAAGGGTCTATGCTCCACACATATGTAACAAGTGGCTGTTTTCAATGTAGCAGCATACATTGCGCTTTGCACAAAGGTAGTCACTTCCTGTGAAATTCCGAAAAACAGTTTTTTCTTTTCCTAAGGTACAGTGGCACGCTTCCTGTCTGATGCTCGAGATGGGTTTGCCTTCGTGCTACAGTTTGTGCACCTTCGAGGTGAACACCTTGCTGGCTGATGGTTGGACGCTGTTGTATGAGTGGTGATGTCCATGAAGGGTTTGAATTTCTTTATTTCGGCGCCAACAGATGATTTACATTAATCTGTAGGACCTATAAGAGCTTCGGCAGTCATCTGTCGTACTAAATTTCTTCTAAAGTATTTCAATGTCATTTTTTCTTTTTTTAGAACCAGCATGTTCCCGAAAATACTTTATGTGTTGACAACACTGCAGTCAAAAAAGTGAAAAATATCCGATGCCACCACTTGCGTGATTTCCAATCCGACTCATACCTTTAATCTGTTCAGACTTATCAACGAAATTCATGTTCTTGTTGTATTCTTAAAGTGTTGCAGGGCACTACCCCTTGGTGATGACTCCGTCTTTTTCTTTTCTGTTTACTTGAACTTTGTTGGCTTGGTCGTGGAAGTTTGACAAGAGATAACCTGTTCGCTTGTCTCGCGACTTCAAACTGGTGAGTTTGTCGTTGCTCATAGAGTAGTCAGTATCTCCCCTCTTCTTCGTCTCATCGGATTTTAGATTAGGCAAGTGCTTGCTGCTGGCATTTACTGTGCCACAAACATATACCCCGGCTTTTGCGAGATCTTTCAATAGGTAGTAACTGGTGAAATAGTTGTCGAAGATTACGCGGTGGTGCTTTCCATCCAAATCATCAAGCAGTGTCTTTACAACACGTGCACCCAAGTCTCTTTCATCACCATTATTATACATGCTGGTATAAATTTGAAATTTGAGATTGTAGCATGTATTAGCACAGAGCATCGAAACTTTGTAGCCTCTTTTCACAGGATTTTTCGGCATATACTGCTTCAGAGAACTTCAACCTTTGAATTTTATCATAGATTCGTCGATCGCGAAATACTCTGTCAGCGGGTAGTGCTGAGCAAAAGTTGTGGAAAATCCGACAAAAGTGGACGTACCTTGTACAGCTTGTGAAAAATTGAATTGTCCTTCTCTGGCTTCAGACAGTTGTTATTTAGGTGAAGATAGGACATCAGCCACCCAAATCTGTTCGCTTTCATGACTTTTGAAATGAATGCGTCATTGAAATCAGGTGCGCTGTTCTAGTAGTCAGGATAGCTGGGACTCCTTTTCAATCCCATCAACAAATTGAGCCACAAGAAGGCACGCATTTCTTTGTCTATTGTCGGAATGTACCGTTTTGTTTTCTTGCTGTGCATAAAGATTCGTCTCAAACACAATCTTGTCAATCCACTCAGGCATCCACAAAAGACTAAAAACGCCAAATGGGGTGATAATATTGATGGCAAGTATGTCAGGTGGAAGTCGGCAGTCACGTGAAAATATCAGCGGTGGAGACATCCGATACGTAGTGCTCCACATTGGTACCTTTTGGAGTGCAAGGCTAATTTTAATTTCTTAATCTGTTTCGGTGTCTGATGAGTCACTGACACATTCAGTTACTTGTGTAGCCACGGATTCTTCTTCGGAAGAATCATTGTGGTTATCCTCTTTCGGGTCAAATTCATCGTCAATTCAGCTGTCACCTCCAGCATAGCTGTCACTGTCGGAGGGAATATCTCGATAATAAACTGAAAGAAAATTTCTGAGAAAAAAAAGGTATTCAATTTTGAATTTTTTTCGCCCAGTCAGAGAGCTCCCCTGCTGTAGCCCTTTCATGCATGGTGGTCTGCGTAGACAGCCACCCTGAATAAAGTCGCTGTATAGAATCAAACTGATCCGCAGCGCATTTTTGCTAGCACAGCCAGTAAAAAATACTCTTCTGCTGCGTATTACAAAAAATGTTCAAGTGCAAGCTAACATACCTTTGCGCCCGTAAAATCTTTCAGGAAATGACATGCTTGTTGCAAAAATTTTTCTTCGCGGGAAAATAAAAACGTCCTGGATAACTAGCGCCATCTGGCGCATCTTCAGAAATAACTAAAAGGGAAAAGCAACACTTGTTTGCTTGCTGAACCTCTAGATGTCCCTACTAGAAAATGTTGAAAGGGTGATCACAGTAGGTGACCACACTGCCGGAAAGAGTTAAACAGGCTGCTGGGGATGCGTGGCACTAATCTCTGAAAAAGAGAGAAAGGAGTCAAAGGTGAGACCATGTGGGAGACTAGAACGTTTTGGAAAGCTACCACAGTGACAGTAATACCCCATGCAATGGATATATGGTCCCGTTATTGTGGCACCCAAAGCAGGTGCAACGTTTAAAGAACATCTTACGTTGAAGTTCTGAGAGGGATAACTTTGTGCGCGAGAAGGTACTGGGAATGCCGGAAAAATCGGTGACGTGAACAACACTGTTTCGTAAACAAAAAGTGAAGGTTCTATTGACGGCAATAAGCTCCTTTGGTGCAAAGATGTCAGTGATCTGTGCAATTCATCATTTTGCCCTTACGCCGCTAAGAGTCTTATGTTAAAAGAGTGCTGACAGAAAAGTTTGAAGGTGAGATAACTTCTGGGATATATTTGTTTGGACACAAGTGCATCATGATCACCTACGAAATATCAATGGATATTACTGCCTAGAACATGTTAAAAATCAATTTTGAAGTGCGTGTCTCGCAATCGCTCACGAAACGCTACTGCGGTTTTTGTGTAACCAAATAACCACCACTTGTGCCACGAGTTTGTGCTAGCTGTCAAGATTCGTAGAGGGCTCTCTCTGAGCAAACTTCTTCATCGGAAAGACGGGGCCGAATCGCTCCGGCGTACTAAGGCTGATGTCCTTACCTCAGAAGTGCATATTTGGATGGTCACCCATATTTATGTCTCAGAGCACCTAGAAAATTTTTTTGAAGTGTTGACATTGTGGTGTGCATTTGCACATGGTTTTGTGTGCTGACGTAGCCTACTCGGTTCACTTGGTGCTCTCTGAAACCAAAACTGTGACTTGGCGCCATAAAACCGTCTACAAATAATTAACTGTCATGTGCTCGGGCAGACATGCTTTTTATCCATGATAAGTGCATCATAGAAAGAAACAAGATGCAATATTTTTGTGTCAAAGCCATAGTTGTTGGCATGATGTTCTCTTGGGGGGGGGGGTTGCAAACAAGTGTTGCATCGCGCCTGAAAGAGGGGCAGAGCTCTTGTGTAGCTTGGTAGAGGGCTAGTGCTGGTGAGGCTTGAGGGGTGCAAGTGCCCTTTTTGCACCTACCTGCCTGCCGACGCCCATGGTCAATGCTCGCAGCTGCCACAAAAGAGCTGAAATTCTTCCCAGAGAAGAGAAAATCTGCCTCTAGTCAAGAAAGACATCTGACCCCTCCTGTCCGGGGGCCAGAAGTAGTAGAGCAAAGTTCCAGCGTCATAGAAAAATGGGGAAAGGGGGTGAAAGAAGTTGGCACTATTTCAGGAATGCAGTAAACAAAACATGGTGCTGAGCCGTGTCCTCAGTTGGAAGGCAAAAAATGCATCTTTCTACAAACACTGCTAGTCAGACCATTGACTGCTAGGCAGGGAAAACTTTTACATCTAACAAAAACTGGTGGGTGTCTGGCAAATCGTGGTTTGGCCCGTGGTACCCGAGGCCAACGCCGAGGCAACCTGAAAAAAAGAAGGTGGATGAGCGCACTGAAAGGAGGGCGGGTTGCGACACAGGCTTTGGGGGGTGGAGGCGATCGCCCCTACCGTCCCCCTCTGAATCCGCCACTGAGTCCATTAGATGAACACATTTTTATTTTATTTATTTATTTATTCATACTGTTAGCATACATGCCAAAACAGGAGTTGCTCATCTGGGCACACAAATTTCAAAAGTGAAGCAAAAGTGGAACATCTCACAATTTGACATAAAGAGAGCAAAAGCAATGCAAAAAAGTAATAAATAAAAATCCAACATTCAATGCGCACCCTGTAGCATAACACGGCAGAACACAGGTGAGCAAGTGAGTGCCTTATCACAGCTCAGTTCAACATTTGTAACGCACATTCGAAATCTTTAACATTGTTACACAGTACAACATCATTCCGTAACTTATTCCATGTGTCAATAGCCGATACAATAAAAGAATTCTTGAACGATTTTGTGTTATGCTTCAGAGGTTTAATATGTTTGGTGTGCTTTGTCCGCGAATGCGACGTGTCTAGAGTGAAAATTTTTGTTATCTCTGCTTCGTAGGTACCGTGGAATATCTGAAAAAAGAATTTCATGCTGTTGATATTCATTCTTTCGTGCAATGTAAGAATAAGAGCCCTAGTTCTTAGACTTGTTACGGACTGCGTTCTATGGTAGGAATTAAAAATAAATCTTAAAGCTCTATTTTGAACCTTTTCGCATTTACCGACATTATTTTGCGTATAGGGCTTCCATATCGGGCATGCATATTCCAGCAATGGAAGTACTGTGGTTTTATATGCTAAAAGTTTTACTTCAGGTGTCGCGTCACCAAGCCTCTGACGAAGCATCCAAAGCTTTTTTTGCGATTTATCACAGATATAACCTATGTGGCGGTTCCAGTTCAAGCTATCTGTGACGTAAACACCCAGGTATTTATATTGTGACACACGGCAGAGTGGTTCGTCATTTATGATGTAATGAAATAAGAGAGGCTTGGTTTTTCTTGTAATTGGCATAAAAACTGTTTTGCTTGGGTTCAACACCATTTGCCATTTTTTGCACCAAGGGCCTATCATGCCCAGATATTCATTAAGCTTTTCCTGGTCGTAGTTCGATTCTGCCTTTGAATAGATGACTGTGTCATCAGCATAGTGCTTAATGAAAACATCGGGCGAGAAGCCGCTGTTCATATCATTAATATAAAGTAAGAACAGCAGTGGCCCTATGACAGAGCCCTGCGGAACTCCTGAACCTATTGACTGGCTCGTGCTGTTTGTGCCCCTAATGCAAACCACTTGCTCTCTGTTTATCAAATAAGCCACTATCCAATTTATGAGCTCATCGTTCTGCAGGATTGTGCTAAGTTTATGCAGCAATTTTGGATGTGGTATTTTGTCGAATGCTTTTCTGAAATCAAGAAAAATAATGTCAACTTGCCCTCTGTCGTCTAGTATTTGACTAATGAAATGTGAAACCTCGGTGAGAATTGTCACTGTCGGGAAACCTCGCCTGAAACCATGCTGTTGTTCTGCCATTAGTTTGTGCTCTTCGAGAAATTATGTTAAGTGCTTAGTAAGTACATCCTCCAGTGGTCACTATGTATTTTGAATGTCATCGAATCTGCTCACAATAAACCCTGCTATAGGGGACTATTGGCTACAACAGACTAAAGTTAGGCTGCAGATTGTTTGGACTGAGCGTACATCAGGAATATATCCCCTGAACTGATCAACAAACTGCGGCGGCTGCATTTCCGATGGAGGCGGAAATGTGGCAGTCCCGTGTGCTCAGGTTTGGGTGCACATTAAAGAACCCCAGGTGGTCGAAATTTCCGGAGCCCTCCACTACGGCGTCTCTCATAATCATATGGTGGTTTTGGGATGTTAAACCCCACATATCAATCAAACTGATCAACAAAAGCTGCATCGTGGATACCAAGCACAGTCGGCTCCAGTGTAGTGTTTTGTTGAAACTTTTCTTATAGGTCTCATCCCATGAAACTTGGGTTAGACAAATGTTTCAATATGTTTGTGCTACTGTGGTTCCTGAAATTACAAGGAAAAAAAAAACTAACTCAACACCAACACATGATTGAAAAGACCTGACTTGGTAGATTTGAATAAAATGAGTTGAATGTTCAGGATAACTGTGAGCACTGCAATCTAAGCTGGAGGTAAAATATGTATAACCTTTCGCAGATCATTGTCGTACATCTATCAGAAATGACAATAGCACTAACTGCATCTTTGTAGCAGCGAAGAACACATTAGAAAACAGCTGTCAGAAAATAGCAAACATGTCAAAAGGTGAAAGGGCTTAAACACTACATACCCCTCCACTACAGTTAAAGTCTTCCTTCATTGTGAACAGGGTGGCTTCTGCATTCCTGGCCTCCGGATGTTTTATCCGCCTTTGAAGCTCCCCACTCCCTTTGAACCTTGGTTATCATTGGCGTTCTCATAAGGAAATGCAGAGAGTGCACACCAGCGGGCCAAATGTATTGAAAAGCAGTATAACACTGTAAACTTCTATTTATCATCCCAAAATGTAAAAAATTACTTTATGTCACTTGCTAAGCTAGTACCCCACAACAACACGAAACACACACGAAATGTTGTATGGAAGGTACCTTGGTTTCGGGACAACTACAGCCGGCAATCACTAACTTGTAATATTCTAACCATACTCAACTGGTGTAAACACATAGCCAGATTAAGTAAAAAACATCTGCGCAACTGCTTCTGATCTTTATAATAACTCATTACCCTGCATTCTTGTACGAAGTGTCATGTTTACATTTTATGTATATGTGTGATGTATGCTGAACTGTATGTATGATGCTTTAGATACGAATGCTATGTAAAAAACACTTGGTGATATGTGTCATATATGTGCTATTGCCATGTAAGAGACCCTGGGCCTTTGTCAAGCTGCTGTGACAGCCTTTTGCCCAAGTGTACCTTGAGATTGTTTTTCTGGTAAATAAATTGATATTGATATTGAAGTTCAACGAAACCTCAAGGGACCAAAAAAATGTGTTTCATTTAAGAGGAGTTTCGTTGACTTAGAGATAAACTGAGGTACAATATTCAAGTACGAAACGAATCATAGAGGCAGTTGTTCCGTTAAAGCAGCAACTTTGTTGAACTCTTTTGTTACCATGCCTATTCAAATCAATCACGAGTGATCAACGTTTTGGATCGTGGATTTTGGCATGTTGAAATTATTGCTTGTGCACCTAGCACTTCCTAGTGCAGTCTACACCCATTATCACGGGTCCGGTAATGACTGACTTCCGGTTACAGAGGATTACATCTGTAGGTTTGTTTGGTTTGGTCACTATGTATTTTGAATGCCATCGAATCTGCTCATAACGGACCCTGCTATAGGGACTATTGGCTACAACAGACTAAACTTAGGCTGGAGATTGTTTGGACTGAGCGTATAAAGTGAACTTATGCCGGACAGACACCCGATATGTTTTTTTTTTCCCCTTAGCTGGAAAACAATGAGCATGTCTGGCAACATTGTCGGCATCAAACAGGTCTTTCGTGCGACTGAGCTAATGGTCCGTTCGATACGCCTGCACCACCTAAACCAGTTCACTAGGTGCTGCAGCTTGCCATTCGTTCCAGCAGTGGAGCATTGAAAGCCTCTGAACCCTGCCATTCATTTCAAAAGGTGCAGAAGGGGTGCTGCACTGGTTCACGATTTTCCTGCACTTTCTATGCTCACAGTGCTGGCTTAGTGCAGCTGCGCATGCAGCTGAGGAGATGATGCAGCACTTAGGCGTAGGTGCCATACCTGCCTTTACAAATGCGGTGCGTTTTGCCAAGATGCTTGCTCTTCAAACTGTCCACATGTGCAGTTTGCCACCGGTCAGTGTTAGTGAACGGTTTAAATTAACGAACAGAAATAAGGCCTACACATTATCGGCACATCATCATTTGTTTCGGGTGTTGTGCTATGCCTGCACAGCTGAACTCATGCTGCACAATTTCTGAACTTCATGTGCACTTTCGAGAATCGGTTCCGATTGGTGCAGGTGAATTGAATGTACCTCGAGCCAATCCTGTGACATTCACAAGCGGCTTGCTGCATCTATTTTTTTGTGTGTGTTTGTGCGACCAGTGACGATGCTCAGGTGCGAGCTTGCGTGTAATGACTGGACACAAGAGCAAGCAAATTTTACTGTCGGATAAACTCAATATAATTACCGCTGTCAATAATGGCAAAAAACAGACAGACATTGCAAGAAGAATGGGCCTGTCTAAGCAGACAGTAAACTTCACCCTGAAGAACAAGAACATGGCCGAAAAACGTGACTACAGCGAGATATAAGATAGGCGCCTTCGAATGTGCAAAGCGGCGCACCCGCACGTCGAGTCTGCCCTTCCTTCTGATGTGGCTACAGGATGCGCGTGCTCGTGGAATTCCAGTTAACGGACTTTTGCTTAGGAGCAGAGCTGAACAAATCGCTGTGATTTTGGTACGTTATCTTCAGCGAGAGCTCGCTAATTTGGTTTAAGGCACGGCATGGTGTTAGGCTCACCGAAAAAAACGTCGACTGACTGAGAAAAAAATGTCGACTGTCTAGGCCCGGACGTTTGGTTTTATTGTTTTGGGCGTGCAGTGAAATATGTGATGAATTTGAGGTTTTCCGTCCTCATATAATCCTAAATTGCTGCGTGCTCCAATAGCGTGTCCTTGACTTCCTTTAGTACCGGGTGACGCCACCTTGAGCGTCGACTATGACCTTCATCCTGTCAGGCAGAGACCTGTAAAGGGCTTCTGCAAAGGATGAGTCACACTTAAGGTGCTCCCACTTCTTATTGACTACAGGCATTAGTAGATTTGACAATGAAGATTTAGTTGAAACAGTTCATTCCCCCACACATTTTCTATAATATTCAAATCAGGATACTGTGAGGGCCACATGACGACAGCCACTGCGAGCTGAGCTAGCAGGTGATCAACCTCTTTGGCAGTGTGCACCAACGTGACCGGTGATATGTTGAAGGGAAACGATATTTAGGATATGGATGTATTTGTCTGCTGTGAGGGCCCCTGTATGCACACGAGGGGTCCGAGGCATCACGCGTAATGCATCCCCAAACGCCCCCCACAGTTTTGCCACTTGTTGCGCATACTCGGGCCTGAGCCTACAGTAGTGACAAACACAACGAAAAACAAATCTTGTAGAAGATTTTATAGCGTAGCGCTCAGGTCTTGTAATGCCAATCATGTTAATAATGAAAGGAACTACGAGACAAAACAGCAAACCGAAGATTACTATTAAGACAAAAATGCTATGGTTTGTTCACTTAGATTTAGCTGTATTCTAAAGAACCCCAGGTCCAAACTTCCGGAGCCCTCCACATTGGCGTCCCTCGTAATTGTATCGTGAATATGGGACGTTAACCACCAGACAATATTTAGATTAATTCAAAATCAAGGGTTTTATTCTCAGATTATTATATCTGGGGTAAGCATGTTTTCCAACCGACGCATGTGGCACATTGGGCGTATGACATGTAACGTATTATTTTTGAAAGAGTTCCGATCCCGGCGCTTCTGTGAGACTTGTATACTTTGTTTTTGACTTTGGTGCGTTAAGAATGAAATATACACATTGCTTTACTGTGGCAGTTGTGGTGAGGCTAGAAACTGGAGAAAACATTCAATCTGGGCACCAGACAAGAGTCCGCTTATCCCAGTTGACCACGTATACGCACTCATCGCTGAAGACCACTCGGCTCCAGTCGTCAGCAGACCAGGCTTCATGCTGATGGGCAAATGAGAGGCTGCCGGTTTGATTTGTTTACGTTTGTCAGTAGCGGCTTTTGCACTGCCATCTTGCTCTTTGGTCTTGCTTTAACCAGCCACCGCTTCTCAGTTGTTTTTGAAGCTGTCAGTTGAAAGCACTGGCGTATTTCACTAGCTGAAGCTTGAAGGTTATCAGCAACTTACGCAAAGATATCCATGTCTTCTGCAGTTGTCACTTGTGGCCTTGCTTTCCTAGGGGCATTCTTGATCCTATTTTCATGTCCAATGGCCTAAATAATTCTATTTACAGTCTTAAGTGATCTTTTTATGATGGCAGTGACAGCACGCTAACTGTATTCTTTGGTGTACAGCTCGACTTTTCGAAGCATTTCACCCTGAGGTACTCTAGCCATGACGCAGCTGCGCCAAAAATGCAATCAGCGAAAAAATGCACCCCCATCTGTAGAATTCCGTGAAAGCGATAACGAAGCCTATCCTTTACGTAGCCTAGTGTGAGTGCTTACCAAAAATGTAGTCGTTAGCCTTCCAAGCGCTGTTCGAACCAGCCAGCCGCTTTTGATAACAGGCAGAAATGGATGGTCGATGCAGCGAGCATAGGAAGCTTGTCGCTAGCGCGCGCCGAGCGTAGCACAGGGACGTAGCAGGCGACACGGGCAAGTACCGCCCTTGCGATTCTGTGTATGCTCCGCAATTACAATTATCGCCAGCAGTTAGTGCCTCGGGGACCGCCAGTTGTGCACTCACTTGTTTCCCCTAACAGTGGACCATACTGTACACACTTTCCGGAGAAAAGTGTGGCAGCGAAAAGTGCTCTAAAGAGCGCTTATCTCTTCTTTTCTGCTGTAACATGAACGGCTTCCAGTGCGTGAAACTTCTGGTGATCGGAAAGTCCAAGTGGCCTCATGCCTAAGGTCACATGCAAAGCCTCTCTTTTGACTGGGAGGCTAATATAAATGCATGATGAAAGATTTGTTCGATGCTTGGCTGCTCGAATTCAGCAGGAAGATGGAGAAAGAGAAAAGTGCTTCTTTTTCTAGACAACTGTTTGTCTCGCATGCAACCCTCATCACTTGAGGCTACAAAGCTGGCGCACTTTTCGCCTTATGCGACGTCGGCACTGCAGCCAATCGACCAAGGTGTGGTGTATTCCATTGAGGTTGCGTACCGGACCAGCCTTATCCTGCGCCTGCTGTTTGACATGCAGGCAAAGGGGGAAACGAAAATTGACGTCAAGTTTCCTGTGGAAATTCTTCCGGCAGATGGGGCACAGCTGAAAAGCAATGTTACTCGGAACTGCTTTAGGAAGGCAGGCTTTTGCTGGGTGAATGACATACCAGCGTTGCACCTCAAGATCCTTGTGTGTTAAGTCAGTGTGTTACCCCAAATCCAAGAAACTTTCTGGGTTTTGACAATGCCATCATCGACAACAAACAACTGTCAGACGACGAGATTGTAGCATTCGTTAACAACGCTTCTGAACGGCTATCAAAAGACGACAGCGGTGAGGAGGCTGAAGCTTCTGTTCAGCTTTTTTCGACCCAGGCCACAAACTACATTAAGGCCCTGAAAGGATATTTTCTGAAGCAGCAAGGTGATTGCCCTGCAGAAGTTCTACTGCTCTCTGAAACGCAGCATAAGGTGGCCGTGACTTCTTTGGCAGGAGCTAAGCAGGCCCTCATCACGCATTATTTTGTTAAATAAAAAGTCATGTCCAGTGAAATTTATTTGCTCACATGCACCTTTCTCGTGCAATGAAAAAAAGGTAGGAACTGCCTCAAGCAGTGTACTGAAGAACCCTTAAGTGTATTAACTGCCGCTGCCGTCGGTGTCAAACTTTTTTCTTTAATTTCATCGCTATAATTCGTCAGATTATTTTTAATCAGCCGTTCTATCGACAAGAATGCTATTATTAAAAAAGGGTTTCAATAAGATTTCGATACGATCTTGACCACACGATCGCCAACCCCCCCCCCCCCTCTTCTTTAGATACTGCATACTCAAGATACAGCAGACATTTTTTCCCAGATTATGAGGGTCCGTCGTGACGGGCGTAGACTGCAGTTTGTCCATCCACTCAACTTTCAGAACCAGATTAATACCCCTGTCACACGGGCACTTAAATGTCTTTTAAGTAAGCGGTCTTTTTCCGAAAAGGAGTTCCTGACAGCAGACACACGGCACAGAGCGAACTCCTTTTCAGAAGCGGTCTTTTTCGTAAGCGGAGTTCGTCGATCTCTTTTACGGCTCCAAATGAGTAGCCTCGAAACCAGTGGGCGCCAGCAATTTTCGAGTGGTGGGAAAAAAAGAGCGAACGCTTATTTTTCTGTCACCAAAACTCTTTGTAAAAATAAATTTCATATCCTGCAGAAGGTGTAATGAACTCTTTTAATGGTTTTTTTTTCTACTCTCGTAAGCAGCTACAATGCGTCGGCAATATCACGTGGTGACGCTCGTTCTCGCGCCGTGCCATTTTGCAGAAGCGAGGAAAGTGTGGCAGTCGTGTGTTTGCCGTCATTCATGTGGTCCGAGTCTGAGCGTCTATGGCCAACTCCGCAGATCAAGCAGCCGGCGCCCCATGGAAAAGGCAGCGTCTGCAATGGTCGGAAGCAGACACGTTATCCTCTCCTTGGCGGCTTTTGCAGCGTCTGCCTCGCTTTCCAGAGCGAGAAGGCAGGCCGTGAGGCTTGCGATCCTCGCTTTTCCTCCCCGTACGGTCGCCCATAACGTGTCGAGAGCAGTCGAGAGCAGCGAAAAACAAATACGGTAAATAAAAGCCCAGTGGTGCCAGATGGACTTGTGCACGTCGCTAGTTATGGGAATGCTTCCTTAACTAGTGCAACAAACTTTCATATTGGTGTTTCTTGATCTCTTATTCCTAAATTTATTTGAAGAAACGAGTAGTGCAACAAGTCTTTAATTTGTACATTGTGATACATCGTTTAATTTTCATTGTTTCTCTTTTAACTGCCAGCGCCACGCTTCCGCTAGCGTCTTCGAACGAAAATGCTAAAAGGAGATCGTTGCTGCCGTGTGTCTGCGCCGCAAACACCTCTTTGTTAAAAGTCTTTCAACTTCGTAAAATACCGCTTACTTAAAAGACTTTTTGCACGCCCGTGTGACACAGGTATCAGTTTGCCTGTTTTGGCAACATAGTGATTTTTGACAGAGCTTTGCGCGATCTAATTTGCATGTGTTCTTGGGCAAATGCACTTGGCTGGTGAACTTGATAGAAGTGCATGCTCCTCGTGGTTGTGCTACAGTAATATCACAGTTCTCTAATCAAAAGGACCTTTGCAAGTCCAATGTCAAATTAAGGTGTCAGCTACGCAATCCGACAGTGTTGAGCAGTAATAATTGCAAGAAATTTATGCCAGCTATTTATTAGAGAGCTGTTGCTAGGAGTAAGAAAAAATTTATTCTATAAAAGAATGTTTTCAAATGTGCCCAGCATGTATAAAGTATGGAGGTGGCTTTCTCAGTCAGTTTCTAGCAGCTTTCGTTTCACTTGTATTGTTATATCAAACACAGGGCAGCATCTAGTGTCACTAGTTGCTCCCATGGCAGCGGGGTCATGAGCACATGGATACGAACCTGTGCTGCGAAAAACGCATGCCACTTGAAACAGTCTTGTAACTGCACCTGCATTGATTGGGGACGAGCCTAAAGTTTAAGGATGACAGTACCTCAGCTTCAATTTCTATGGTAATGATGTTTTGCATCAGCCTTGAGACATGAGCAGCTATTAATGGGTTTGTTTTAATTACGGTGTCAAGTTGTCTTCCTCACCCCAAGTGTGTAGCTGCTGACCTTTGTGTACAATCTTATAGCTACT
The DNA here is from genome assembly GCF_043290135.1 of Rhipicephalus microplus. Taxonomy (NCBI): domain Eukaryota; kingdom Metazoa; phylum Arthropoda; class Arachnida; order Ixodida; family Ixodidae; genus Rhipicephalus; species Rhipicephalus microplus. Next base: position 239,494,356 of record NC_134702.1, read on the forward strand.
ATGATTACGTACGAGGTCCACACTCACTGAGGCGCGGTGGGCTGGCGCAGTGTGCTGATGCCGTAGGCCACCGGAGCGCATCTTCACCCTTACTACAGTGCAGCGCTAAACGTTGTAGCATTGTGCATAATATATTGTTTTGTTTTTGATATGATGTATAAAAATGCTAAGAAAGATGCTTTCATGCATATAGTAGAATGTTAAGCTATGCGGAGTGAGGTGCATCATCAAAAGAGGTGGCACTAGAGGAAATAGTGAAGTTCGTTGGACATTTTAATTTTAACGGTATTTATCACATCACGGGTATACATCTATATTAGAACACCTGTAGGCTCTTATCGCAAAAAAAATTAATACCAAGAAAAGTGGAGTTCTTTTCTGTTTGACGAAAAACCAACCAATGCTTCACCACATGGCATGAGTAATGAAGAAGCACCTTCGTTCCTATTTTATCTTTCTATTTGAGTGGAAACATTTTTCACAACATTTAATGTTTTTTTTTAATGTTTCTGGGTCATATATTTTCAAAATATATAATCTGATTATTCTTTGTTTTATTTATTTTTATATGTATAATGTATTTATTGCACTGGTTGCTAGCTGGCAATCAAATATTACACTTTTTGCAGTTTCATTCATTCCAAAATATTTCTTCTGTTCTACATTCGTAGAAAAAGCATCTCATTGTGCACAATTTGGTGTGTTGCAATTCGTGCTCAAGTATTTTTCGAAGTGGCAAAAATGATCTTCCCGAGACATAGGAAGAATATCCATTTTCGGGCATTGACAAAAGAATCAAGGGAGCTTCATTTAATAGTAGTGTACTGTAATTGCTTAGTGGAATCTCTTTTCAAAAGGAAACTGCCGTACGAATGAATGTGCTCGTTGATATTGTTGAGCTTAGAGCTTGAATTACCGCACTTCTTTATGTGGTCTGAATAATCAATGAAGTGAGTAGTTGTGTATGCCATACTGAGTTTTTTCTGGCAAATTTCAAATACATTTTCATTGTTAGTTTCAGCCATTTTGACTATCCTCAAGACATCTGCATTAGGAATACGTAGGTTGTGGAAGCACATTGTAGCAGAGACAATATCTAAAAGAATTGGCAGTGTTATAACACTGCAAAAACTAGGCGAAATACAGAAAAATAAAAAAAATGTTGAAACTCTGAATCATAATGACAGTTTGGTTCAGAAAACAATTGATCTGTGTTTGATGCAGTATTTCCTTTAGCGATTAAAAATGCACTGGCACATAAAGTTGTAAATTTGTCATGACCTATGGCCGTAATTAAATACTTCGAGTGAGTTAACAGCCTAATTGGGTTAGGGCAGATCTCTGTGGTACATGTGCTAATAAAGCCTGCAGAATAAATAATCAAGGGAGAGTTGACTGACACTACTAAAAATGTACTCCCCCAACCTGCAGATGCGGCATGTTGTATAAAAATTTGGACTGTAACCTGAAATGGTGCAGAAAACGAAAGTAATGCACATAAGGGTAATAAGGGTAATGGTTACAGCACTTTCATACCTGTTAATAAGCAGGCTGCAAACTACTCAACAAGGAAATATATTGTCACGGGGTCGGGAGGTGGCCGAAGACAGGATACTTTGTGTTGGGATTTGACAGTTTATTTGGGCGAACCTGTGCCCGGCAAACGGAAAGTCCGATTACAGTAGCAGTCTTGCACGGATAGCAGTGAATGGAGCATCGGCCGTCGATCAACTACTCACAAGCGGCGAAGTGCGTCGGCATTTATACTCTCGCCATCGAATGTTCTAGCGTTATCGCTGGTGGTGGCATAGGTTCCAAAATAATCTGTACAGTTTCCAGAGTGGGCATGATTTTATCAAAATGATCTGCTAAAGTCCCGAAGCTTCTCGAAAACTGCACGCGCATTTTGCGCTGAGAATTGTATAGTGTTTTGGGGCGAAAACAAAACTTGGAAATGGAACGTGGCATTGCCCCCTTCTGAAAAAGGCATCGTCCCAGTGCTTTAACTAAAGATGAAGGTACAACAATAATGCAAGAAAGTACAATGAATAAATTAAAATATAATAATAATACAAAAAAACACTTTCAGTTTGTTAACGCGCATGAAACGGCTTGAGGCGCGCGACATGGACGACTTCAGGTCGCGATCGGCGTTGTTGAGAGTTTATGATGCCATTGGACACAACCTCGTAATCAAGCGGGCCGAGACGTCGAACCACTCTGTACGGTCCGAAGTACCGTCGCTGAAGCTTTTCATGTAGTCCGTGTTGGCGTATCGGCGTCCACACTCAAACACGTTCACCGGGCTGGTATTCCACGAAGCGTCGTCGAAGAATGTAATGGCGGCTGTCGGTCGTCTGTTGATTCTTGATACGGAGACGTGCGAGTTGTCGGGCTTCTTCGGCGCGTTGAAGGTACTCACTCACATCGAGGTTTTCTTGGTCGGTGATGTTGGGTAACATGGCATCGAGCGTCGTTGCCGGGCTCCTTCCATAGACCAATTTGTATGGAGATGTCTGCGTCGTCTCCTGCACCGCCGTGTTGTATGCGAAGGTCAAGTATGGAAGAATGGCGTCCCACGTCTTGTGTTCGACATCGACGTGCATTGCCAGCATGTCGGCGATCGTCTTGTTTAGCCGCTCGTTGAGGCTGTTGGTCTGTGGGTGGTACGCTGTCGTCCGGCGGTGGTTTGTCTGGCTGTATGCCAAGATCGCTTGAGTTAGGTCAGCAGTAAATGCCGTTCCTCTGTCGGTGATAAGGACCTCTGGGGCGCCGTGACGTAGGACGATATTTTCGACGAAGAACTTGGCTACCTCGGATGCACTGCCTTTTGGCAGGGCTTTTGTCTCGACGTAGTGGGTGAGGTAGTCGGTAGCTACCACGATCCATTTGTTTCTGAAACCCGAGGTCGGGAACGGCCCCAGTAGGTCCATACTAATCTGCTGGAAAGGTTGGTGAGGTGGTTCAATTGGCTGCAGAAGTCCCGCCAGCCTTGTCGGTGATGTCTTGCATCGTTGACAGTCCCGGCATGTCCTCACATAACGAGTGACGTCGGTGGTAAGACGTGGCCAATAGTACCTTTCTTGTATCCTCGTGAGCGTGCGAGGAACACCGAGGTGCCCTGCTGTCGGATCGTCGTGCAGTGCCTGCAGGAGTTCTGGTCGCAGAGCTGAAGGCACCACAAGGAGGTACTTGGCTCGAAGCGGTGAAAAGTTTTTCTTTTGGAGAAGACCGTTTCGCAGGAAGAACAGCGCAAGTGCGCGCTTGAATACCTTCAGGACTTCGGCAGTCCTGCCTTCGAGGTATTCTATTAGGGCCTTAAGTTCCAGGTCGGCCCGCTGTCGTTCAGCGAAGTCGTCGATAGTTATCTTTCCCAAGAAGTAGTCGTCATCCGGGTCGTCGGGTGGTGGTTGGTCGACAGGCGCACGAGTGAGACAGTCGGCGTCGGAGTGTTTCTTGCCGGACTTGTAAACGACGGTAATGTCATATTTTTGAAGTCTCAGGCTTTATCGTGCGAGGCGACCTGAAGGGTCCTTCAAGGTGGCTAGCCAACACAAGGCGTGGTGATCGCTCACAACTTTGAAGGGCCTGCCGTAGAGATTGGGGCGAAATTTCGACGTAGCTCAGATTATGGCGAGGAACTCCTTTTCTGTTGTGGAATGATTGGCTTCTGCTTTGGATAGCTATCGGCTGGCGTAACTAATAACCCTTTCAAGTCTGTCAGCCGTCTGCACAAGAACGGCGCCAAGACCTACGCTGCTTGCATCAGTGTGTATTTCTGTCTCGGCGAATTCGGCGGAATGAGCAAGTAACGGAGGCCTCTGGAGGCGATGTTTAAGCTCCTGGAAAGCGCGTTCTTGCGGTGTTTTCCACTTGAACTCCACGTCGGCTTTGGTAAGGTTAGTGAGTAGATTTAGGATGCGGGTGAAGTTTTTCACGAACCGCCTATAATAGGCGCACAGGCCCAGTAATCGGCACACCGCCTTCTTGTCAGTGGGCGGTGGGAAGTCAGCGATGGCGGCTGTTTTCCGTGGATCAGGACGGACTCCAGAATTGGTAATCACACGCCCCAGAAACAAGAGCTCTTTGTACGCAAATCTGCACTTTTCTGGCTTCAGTGTGAATCCGGACGTCTTGATGGCTTGAAGTACAACTTCAAGGCGCCGAAGATGCTCGTCGAAACTCGAGGAAAATACGACGATGTCGTTCAAGTACACAAGGCAAGTCTGCCACTTCAATCTTGCCAGTACTGTACCCATAACGCGTTGAAAAGTTGCAGGCGCTGAGCAAAGGCTGAAGGGCATCACCTCAAACTCGAAGAGGCCGTCTGGTGTTATAAACGCCGTCTTCTCACAGTCTCTTTCGTCGACTTCGATTTGCCAATAGCCAGTCTTGAGGTTCATTGACGAAAAGTACTTGACGTTATGGAGCCGATCAAGTGCGTCATCTATTCGTGGGAGAGGATACACGTCCTTTCTTGTGATTTTGTTCAGGCGGCGATAATCAACACATAAACATAGGGTCCCATCCTTTTTCTTCACTAACACCACGGGGAACGCCCATGAACTCTTGGACGGCTGGATGATGTCATCCCGCAGCATTTAATCAACTTGTCTCTTCATGGCCTCACGTTCTTGCGTCGAAACCCTGTACGGACTCTGACGGAGTGGTCTGGCATTTTCTTTGGTTATGATGCGATGTTTCGTGATTGGGGTCTGCCGAATTTTTGATGATGCTAAAAAGCAATCTTCGTATTGCAAGAGTAGGGCCTTGAGTTGTTCTTGCTTATAGTTCGGAAGTCCGGGATTGACGTCGAAAGCTGTGGGAGGGGCTTGGTTCCTTTGAATAGGTCCCGCAGAATCGGCGAGGGCGAAAGCACTGGTGGCGTCCACAATTTCTTCGATGTATGCGACCGTTGTTCCTTTTTTCACATGTTTGTACTCATTGCTGAAATTTATGAGCATAACCGTTGCTTTGTCTTCCCACAGCTCTGCAATTCCTCTTGCGACGCAAATATTTCGGGTGACCAACAGATGCTGACTGTCTTCAACAACGCCTTCCAAGTCAGGTGATTTAGGGGCGCTGACTGAAAAAAAAATGACGCTGGAGCGAGGCGGAATGGTGACTTCTTCTTCGAGCACATTCAAGGCATGGTTTCCTGACGGCGTGCGCGGCGGTAGTGCTTCTTCCGTGGATAACGTTATCGACCTTGTTCTTAGGTTGATGACAGCACCATGGAGGCATAAGAAGCCCATACCAAGGATGACATCTCTCGAGCAACGCTGTAGGACTACGAAGTCTGTGGGATAAATACGGCTGTTAATGGTGACTCCCGCTGTGCAGATTCCTGCAAGCGTTACGAGATGGCCTACGGCTGTGCGGATTTCAGGGCCTTCCCAAGCTGTCCTAACTTTCTTTAACTTCGCTGCGAACGACCCACTGATGACGGAATAGTTGGCTCTAGTATCGACGAGAGCGGTCACACTGTGGCCGTCAATAAGAACGTCGAGGTCGCTAGTTCGCCGTTTCGCATTACAGTTATGGCGTGGCGTCGGGTCACAGCTGCGTCGGCTTGTTTCGTTGCTTCCATGTTGCGTCGTCAGGCGACCTTCGATAAGTGAGCTTTTGCCGTCAGGGCTTTGCCTGGTTGGCGTTGTGTTCGGAAAGCTCCGTCGCGGTGTCGGCGTCATCGGAGGATCTTCGGTAGTTCGTCGCACAGCAACCGCACCTCCATCTGTTGCTGCCCTTAGTTTACCTGATACGGGCTAGGAGACCGGCCCCGTGTTGGGCCAGAGTACTGCCGGGGGTTTCCCTGATACGGGCTAGGAGACCGGCCCCGTGTTGGGCCAGAGTACTGCCGGGGGTGCGGTGACATGCGGCGGCTGGGCGACGATGAACGGGAAGGACTTCGTGTTGTCCATTGAGTTCCTGCCAGGTAGTCGGCGATGTCACGTGGCCGTTCTCCTGGCTGCAGGCGCGGTGCATTGACGGCGAAGCCACGCAGTCCCATCTGTCGATACTGGCAACGGCGGTATGTGTGCCCGGCCTCGCTGCAGTGGTAGCAGAGCGGCCGGTTGTCAGGTGCACGCCAAACGCCCGTTTTCCTCGGCTCACTGCGCTGGCCCTCTGGTGAACGGTAGGACGTCGGTGGGGGTGGTGGAGGAGGTGGCGTCTAGGGACGGAGGTGCGACAGGGCGGTGTTTTGGCGTAGACGGGGAGGAGCGTTGTCGCTCACTGCAGTGGCGTAGCTCATAGTTTCTGGCTCGGGCAGCGGTGTTTGGGGAATTCAAAGCGATTGCCGAACTTCTCGCACAATGTCGGCGATCGAATCTACTTTAGGCTGCCCTGAAGGCAACAGCTTGCGCAGCGCTTCCCGCTTGATCGCTCGGATCGTTTTACGTAGGTCTTCGGAGTCACTGGCTTGAGCAGCAGTGCATTCTGGAGTCAGGCGACGATTATACTGTCTGGTACGCATGTTGAGGGTTTTTTCGATGGTGGTCGCCTCGGATACAAATTCTTGGACAGTGTTCAGTGGATTTCTCATTAGTCCCGCGAAGAGCTCCTGTTTGACCCCTCGGATGAGGAAACAAACTTTCTTCTCCTCAGCCATGTCTGGGTCAGCGTGACGGAATAGGCGGGTTATCTCCTCTGTGAAATTTCCAACCTTTTCGTTTGGTACCTGAACCCGGGTCTCTAGTAGAGCAGCGGCCCTCTCTTTGCGAGCGAAGCTCGCGATTGTTCGCAGGAATGCGCCGCAGAAGACATTCGACGTTCGAAGCGTGCACTCCCGATTCTCGAGCCAGGTCCTTGCGCTGTCTTCCAGGTAGAAGTACACACGACGGAGCTTTTCTTCGTTGTCCCAGTGGTTGAGGGTGGCCACACGGTCGTATGTTTCTAGCCAGGTTTTTGGGTCTTCAAACGATGAGCCATGGAACGTTGGTGGTTCCCTGGGTTGATGAATGACGATTGCGGGCTGGGACGCTCCGGTTGTAATTGTCGCTGCAGTTGAGGTCATGGCCTTGGTCTTCCGCGCCTTGTCTTGTAGAGGCCCATACTCCGGTGGGAGACCTTGCTGTCGGCGGCTTGTTCACTGCTCTTGGTTGGCGTCGGTGTCTTTTCCGCGACGTGGGCTGGTTTCACGGCTTGACGGGGGCGTCCGATACATGAACGAAGCAGCACCTCCACCAGATGTCACGGGGTCGTGACGTGGCCGAAGATGGGATACTTTGTGTTGGGATATAACAGTTTATTTGGGCGAACCTGTGCCCGGCAAATGGAAAATCCGATTACAGTAGCCGTCTTGCACGGATAGCAGTGAACGGAGCGCCGGCCGTCGATCAACTACTGACAAGCAGCAAAGTGCGTCGACATTTATACTCTTGCCATCGAATGTTCTAGCTTTATCGCTGGCGGTGACGTAGGTTCCAGAATAATCTGTACAGTTCGCAGAGTGGGCGTGATCTTATCGAAATGATCTACTAAAGTCCAGAAGCTTCTTGAAAACTGCAAGCGCGTTTTGCGCTGAGAATTGTGTAGTGTTTTGGGGCGATAACAAAACTTGAAAATGGAACGTGGCAATATGTTGTATGGGAATCGCCGGATTGTAGCCTAACTGGATGCCCAAGCATCCCCGGTAGGTGTGTTTACTTGTGTGTTTACCTCTGTGTTAGCCTCGATACTGTAAGCGAAAGAGCGGTGCCTAGAGCTTGAAGTGGTCCAACCACACCAAGCTTCACTTGCCGGAGCCCTACGCGGAGGAGGTTTGCCCTGACCCTCGGGAGCAGACATGGGGGCCATCATGAGAGTGCACAGCATAGCTGCGAGGAACTTTTTCTCGACCGGCATGTGAAAGGTCGCCATTGCCAGCTGCGACGTGATCGTGGTCTTCCTTTTATTGTGAACGTCCGCATGCGGGAGCCTTTGCTCCCCGCGTCCCGGGAGCAGACGTTGTACTGTTGTTTATGCTGCTGCCAAAGGCAATGAAGTGTTTGTCTACTGCTAGGATGAAACAGTGTCTGTTTTGCCGCGCCGCGCTAAACACTTTGTTAGATGAGGATGCGCAGAGCGGTGCTCTACACGTGAGCAGGTGACAGAGACGCGGCCCCAGGGTTGCCATTGAACAGGTTTTTTAAAGGAGCCAGAATTGAGGCTAAATGTAGCAAAAAGTAGCCGCGCCATATAATCTTAGTGCCAAATCTGTAGCCAAATAGAACACGTGATATTATGAATAGAGTTTATTTTATTTTTAAACAATGAATAGTATTTTAAATCAGCACGCAGTAAAGAGCACAAAATTCGTTCCTTTCTGCTTCGCCTACAAGCCAAGGCACATTGGAATAAAAGAAATAGACTATTTAATGATTAGTCTGTGTACACATTGCTTATCTGGGATAGGTCAAGTTCTTTCCAGAGTATTTTAGCACATTCTATCTAACAACTCACTAGGAACGACAAAGGTTGACGCAGTTTTTCCTTGAAGTCGTCAACTAAACTTGATTCGTAGAGTCTCCACGAGCATGTTCAGCTTCATTTTGTTGCGGATATCAGTTTTGGTCACGTTTGCACAAGAGAATATGCGATCGGCATTGTCATTAGAAACTGAAAGTGTCAAAATTCTTAGTGCACCCTGCGTCAAGTGCGGGAAAGAGCATTCACCAAAAGTGTGCTTGTTGATACTGCTACGTTCCAAAATGTCAAAGATGATGTGTGATCAAGTGCAACACAAATTTTCTGAAGCTGCTGTATTTCTGACTTCACCTCGATCGAGCAACATTTGAAAAAAATGCAGTGGCAGCTTCAGTATGCTTTTGTCGTTCTTCGTGCTGCTGTCTATGTCATGCCGATTGATGGCATGCAGCCTTCGTAGTGCAAAGGAGGCATTTGAAAGCTGCTGCTCTAGTTCTATCGTTATTTGCTGCAAGAACGGAAAGCAGCGCTCTCTCACCACCTCTTGGTGTTCTACAAGGGCTAGTGAAAGCTCTTCTTTCAAGACATCATCTAAGTTCGCTACCTCTGGTTGCAGAAATGTGGACTTTACCTTCACCAGGTCTAGTGATAGCAGGCTCGCTGTTAAGTTGTGCCTTAAAACTGATGGGTGCAAAATTCATCGCAGAACTTCCAAATGTAAGTTTAAAACTCTTGAAAGACAACCAGTGGGTCGGCTGAATTTGTCTGGAACATTTTGTTCACCCGTCTTATGCTATGTAGGACTGGGGCAAGAAACACAAGCTAGCATGATTCCTTCTCTCTCCATACATCTCTTGCAATATGTGCACGTTGTAGCTACAGTCTTCTGCCTTTTAAAAAAACTGTTTGAGTGCTTGGTACTGCGCCGAAATTCTTTTAATCCAGTCAGCAATAGCAAGCCATCTTGTCTATGAAAGAGATTGAAGTTTTGACAGCAGCTCTGCACTTTTATCGTCCACTGACAGACTGGCATTCTCTCTTTAAACACCTTGCTGACAGCTGCTGTGTGCAAAAAAGTTGTACATTTCTCTTATCGAGTGCTCGACAGCACAGGGAATTGTTTCCATCAATTTGGACGCCACAAGGTCCAGGCTGTGGCAAGCGCATTTTACCAAGACCAATTTCTTGTCCTCAGGAAGATAACTGAAGAGGGAGGGAATTGTGGTTACCACTTATGGAATTCGCCTTATCGGTACAGAGTCCAAGACAGTTCTTGGCTGGCAGACTGTGCTTGTCTGAAGTCTTCATTACGGTATCATGAAGTGTTTGCGCTGTTTCGTCAGACAGCTCTACGAGATCAGGCAGCGTGGTTGCAATCTTGTTTTCTGCTCAATTCAGAAATCGCACCACAATGCACAGTTGCTTTGTCCTAAATATATCAGTTGATTCATCTACTATGAGCGAGTAACTGACGCCTTTCAGTTCTTTCCTCACGCTCTGCATAAAATGTGTGAGGAAAAAAACAATTATAATTATAGCAGTGCACTTCGTTCCGTGCAGCTCAAGATCCTTGGAATTCAGAATGAAGAATCTCGCTGAGCTCATCTACAGCATTTATATACATGTGCACGGCAATGTACAAGGCAATCCTTGACTCTCGACGAGCCTTTTCATAGTTTGTTGACCAGAAGCGACTAGAAGCTGTGCCCCGCCGCGGCGGTATAGTGGCTAAGGTACTCGGCTGCTGACCCGCAAGTAGTGGGATCAAATCCCGGCTGCAACGGCTGCATTTTCGATGGAGGCAAAAATGCTGAGGCCCTTTTGCTCAGATTTGGGTGCACGTTAAAGAACCCCAGGTGGTTGAAATTTCCGGAGCCCTCCACCACGGCATCTCTCATAATCATATGTTGGTTTTGGGATGTTAAACCCCACATATCAATCAATCATCAAATTGACTAGAAGCTTCAGCAATTATCTTTGCGTACTTAAGATCACTGCAGACTCATGATATTTTTTGGTTTCCGCGTGCTTGAGCAGATTACTGTAGGGGGGGTTGAATGTTGCAATTGCAGTAGGCGGCTGTTCTATTGTCACAAGGTGAAGGCTAGCCTGTAACACATGGTTTTAAAAAATCCTATGAAGCCCGCCGCTAAAAGAAAGGCCTGAAGTATCATTTTTATTCAGCCTACCGCTCAGTTTCTTGTCCTTTCTCCATTATTCTCGGAACGTGCGCTTCGTGCTGGCGTGTTTTTCCACGACAGATGGTAGTCTTCACATGCTGCAAGTGCAAAGCAGAAATTCTGCTGGTTACACAAGTGTTTTCGTGCCGATATCGTGCTTCTCATGTCCTAGCGATACGCCGTGCTACACTGCCCACATGGCTGTGCCTTAGCGCATGACTTAGGGGCGCGACAAAGAAAGTACGTTACATGTGCGTTGTGTTCATCAGGTGGCGTACAGCATCAGTAGTGAGTGTCTTTAGCAGTGTCGCGAGCGTATAATAGCCTGAGCGTGCTAGCCACGCATGGGTGGCCTACATGCCAACATGCCCGTGACCTCCTCCCTCTGTTTTTTTCAGCTGTTCCATGCATAGGGATCTCGTACGCCCGTCAACCCACTTGCCTGAGGGATCCACCTACGCGCATGAGCCAAAATGGCAGCAAAGCTTCGAATCAATGGGTCTGTCTTTATGCTTGCTTGCTGTTTTGTTTGCAACAAATATTTAGAAATTGGCTAGTAAATGCGCCTAAATAAAAGTCCAAAGTAGCCAGAAAGTAGTCAAAGAGCCAGCCTAAAATTTTCATTGCCAGACGGGGTAGTTAAGTAGCCAATTTGGCAAGACGTAGCCATCTATGGCAACTCTGCGCGGCCCTGTGGCTCGCTAAGCCTGAACACGCTATGATCTCTTGTTAGGGTGAGTAGCGAGCTCACCACAAGGTTAGGGGTCTTGCTGCGATAACACTAGCAAGCAACGGCATTTCCACAATGCCTGGTCCAGCCCAGAGCTGACAGTTCCATGTGCCCAAATTTGTTTGTCCTAATAATGACCCCTGTAAAGTTGATTCGAGTACTTTATTTCAAAGTAGCACCTTTAAATTAGAAAACTTGCATTAATTTTTTGGAAAAATAAGCGTTAGTTCTATTTCTCTAGTGGTCCACTAAATTTTGTAGCAGTCTCAAACTTCAACTTTTGAGCAACCAAAAGTACACTTTAATAATTTGCTTTGAGTTTGAAACGAAAAATTTCAGGCAGTGAATTCTGATGAAAGGTTTCACTAGTCACAAACCCTTGTTGCCAGGCACTGACTTACACGTTAATCACATAAAATTCTACACATAAGTAACGTCTCATTGTTAAACTAACATTTTTATACTATTTCTCATACCTGAACAATTTGAAATCGATTATTTGATTTACAGGAGTCTCCAGGAGTGAATATGTGCCATATTTCGCACCATGTCCTGGTGAGTCTGAGTGGCTGTCGCCGAAAAGCGTCACACCACTGTTTTTCGCCTTCACATCATCAAGCAGTGATGTCTGCAACTTTTGCCACATGTAAATTATGCCTGAATTCAGCTCAAGTGAAGCCACATTACATATGCCTGCTTGTGTAGGCAGTGGTAAATAAATCATCACAGTACACTATTTGATCTGTTTCCCATGAGCCAGACATACGGCAAACTACAGCAGTGCAACTTTACGAGAAATGTCGGTAAAGAAGCAGCAACGCAAGAATTCTAACTCAGTTTCCTTGTTGCATTGCATTGATGCATACACAGAGGTGCCATCTGTACGTTATCAGCCACAAATTGGCAGTCACATTTGGATGGACGGGAAATGCCAAAGGGCCGTGTACTATGCGAGGTCAGCACACGTTAAAAAACACCAGGTGGTTGATAGTGCAGGAGCGTACCACTATGGCATCTCTTATAATCATATTGCAGTTTTGGGATGTAAAACATGAGATATTCTTGTCAGCCTCAAATGCAGTCTAAAAGGCATTTTATTGAGTTTTCAGGCTGGTAGAATTGCTGAAATAGAAAATGTTGCAAAAGGTGATATGGTTATCTTGCAGGTTTTCTTTGCCAACAAGAAACATCATAGGTTCTGGCCACTTTGCCAAAGATATGTATAGCATGGACAACACTGTTAGCGACACCTGAAAATGCCGAGCCTAACCAGAGGACCACAAACATAGTATTGCAGCCACTCACTCGCATATGTTGTTTGAAAAGAACAGTGATGTGACACTAAAACAATGAACACAAGCAGCCTTTCTGCATTGTGGATGTATACGTGTGTTGCATATAACAAAGGAAGGGTACATACTGTTTGGAAAATGCACTGTACATCTGCCTCATTCATAACTATAGGGTTGTCAGATAAAGTATATGCATTCATCATGCTTTCTGCCCCTCCTCCTCAACTTTTGCTTGATGCAGCGATAACATACAGAGTGCAGACAGACTGTTGTCTTAAATTGTTGAACGAAGGGTTGTCATTACATGCCGCATTCTCCTGAATGGATGCTCAGAACAACGCATATTTCGCACTAAATGTAAAGGCCAGTTGCAGAGCGTGACTGATGACAGGCGTGATACTGTCACTACAGATTCATTAGATCTACATCGAAGTTAATTTTTGTCGATGTTCAATGCTAAAGCTTCGTTTTGCAGTTGAAGTCAATTGGAAATAATTTTTAAATGGCTTACATTGCTTTTTAAAATTTTCCTCTGAAGTAAAGCGAATGGAGTTGCTTTCCGAACGATGCATTTGCTAAGGATTACAGTAAGATGTCTCAGGGCATACAGATCAAATGAATAAACAAGGTTAGCTACCCCCTTGTTTTTTATAATGCACTAGTGCAGAGGGAGAGGATTGTGCATGTGCATTGTTATACAGAAAGACTCTTGATGATCGAAAAGTCGTGCATTTACCTTGTGATAATGAAGTTCAGTACTGAAGTCCGGGGTTACCTTTGCCTCCAGGGCATTCAGGTCCACCGAGTTGGGCACCAGTCTAGCAACGAATTGCCGCACGCGGTCAAGTCATAGTTTGACCTCGGGAGGCGAAGTTCACTGTAGTCTGGCGGCACTGTCGTTGCCTTCCCTTGGTCCCTTCTATTAGAAATGCCAGCTACCTGCTGGGTGGTAACAATTCCTCGCAGTGGCAGGTGCCCACACCAGGTTCTGATGCAGCTTTGGTGGTGCAAATCTGCGCTCTCACAACACTCGCAAAGCTTCTCTTGCGCTGTTGGTCAACCTTGGCTTGATAGAGCGGACGATACAGATTTCGTCTCCACTGTCAACAGCGCCCGACGGACACTTTTTGAACTCTGCAGTCAGGAACGGAATGATGCGGGAGGTTCACATGTCTGCTGCCCATCTACTTTCCTCCCGAAGCGATGCATTGTTGGAAAGGGGAGGAAGAGGGAATGCGCCCCACCATAGAGTAAAGTGTGTTTCCCAAATGGGATCCTGGTAAGAAGTGGGAGATCCCACTCATTCTGGGAATTATTGTCATGCAAAGCAGTAGGCAAGTAATGACCTATATAGCATTTTTTGCTTGTTCGAGTCGAGCAATATGAGTTCGACCAACTTCTTGGTGCATTTCGAGAAATGTGTAGCATGTTGTGGCCACGTCCATAGTGAGGAGTATTATTTTGGAGGTGAAGGAACCACTTGCTGAAGGCCTTTTTTGCTGCCTAAAATAAACACTTTTCCCAAATAGTTGGGAAATGGGTGTATATGAGAGAACAAATATTTTGAAATGTAAGAGGATCATATGACCATTATACAACGCTCATCAGAGAGGAGATTGTTGGACAAGTCGGGTGCCAAAGCTTCATGGTCCACAAAAACAAAGTTGGGAACAAATTATAATTTCTGATGTCCTGGTGATATGTTGCAAGACAACCAAGTCTCAAAGTCTCTTGGTAACTGTGTTTGCAAATGTTACACTGGTGATTCCGTAGGCACAAGATCACATTGTTTCAGTGAAACGCCGTTTGGCAGCAGATAGCACAAAGGCAACGCTTCAATTACCCTGTTTGATAAACTTTCTTTGAACTTGTGCATGCTGTCAAGTTTCTTGAAGTGTGCATAAAATAGGCAGGCGGACATTGGCATAGGTGCAGCTTCTTGTTGAAGATATCTTCATTCAGCATCCTGCTTGCTTCCTAGTTGTCTGGGGCTCCTCCACCGTGAAGGAAGTTCATTGCATGATAGGTCGTTTATACACACTGCAATTGCAACCATAAACCTTCACAAAGTAATAGTTGCTGGGGCTTATGGATTTTGAGATGAAGCCACATATGCCAAATATAGGCTAGATTTCTCTAGGGCCTTATCTCTAGTTCATGGGCTTCCATGTGAAAAGGGCTAAGGGTAATTCAAACTGTTTGGAAACTTCACAGGCATTTGTCAGCAGACAGCATACTGGCAAAAATTTGCAAAGTAGAAGATTTAGTGGCTTCAAAGTGAACATTTTGCACCAAAGTGATGGGATTAATATGAAAAATACAAAGGTTCATTCTGCTGTGCTGTAGTAATGTCACCTCACATTTGTTGCTCTGGTGCAGTCTGGGGCAGCTACAGTGTTCTCAGTATTGTTTTAAGTGCAAAGCACGTTAGGGGCTCGGCTTGTTACCCATCAATCTTTATGGTGCATCATCACACTCTCAGTGAAATGCTCAGTACAGGCTTTAATAAGGCTAGCAGTGCTCGAACCCAGGGTAAAGTGAATGAACAATGTCTAAAATAATATAATAAATAAAAATAACCTAAAAGTAATTGCAAATATTATCTGAAATAATAAAATGTTTTTTAAAACATGGGGCTGACTTCGGCGAGGCACAAGAGGGGGCGCCATCACCTCGCAGAGCTAGTCTAAGCCTCCTCCTCCTCCACACCACCTATTCACGATGCTGTGTTACTATATGACCACATCAGATGAGAGAGACAGCCTGATGGAATTCACTGCAGACGATGCATAGCTCAACTGCCATAACGTGTAGAAAATCAATGAAGCTGTGGCTTTATTGACAACACTGTGGCTGCTGGCTTTGCACAAGCTGATGGCCTCACTAATCTGGCACTGCAATGACAGCTACAGCGGAACACGTGCCAATGCTTCTTTCTTCAGAGACAAGCATAAGCACAGTAGGGATACTGCACTGAAATCTGCACAGCTGTCTGGTTCATTTGCATCATTTAGTGTGTGTGGTGTCACTTTACACATCACAATTTACCAAATGTGCAGGTGAGTGCGCGCTTCAAATATTTAAGCCATGGCTTGATATTGCATTGTATTTAGATGCTGTACTCAGTGACGCTGATAGAACATTGGGTATGTGATTGACAGAAGTCTCTAAACCATCATCATTTTGCTTTGTGATTTTCTTCGGGCAGTATTCATCACTGCTACGACAGATAGGCAAGTTGCAATTGCGCTGACAGGGTTATATTAATTTGCTCCCAAATATCAACCTCTTATGAAAATACAATGCTGGGAATTGAAAAATAGAGAGGATGACATCGAATTGCTTTGTGGCTACAAAATCTTGTGAATCGTTTATATTTTTATCCATTTAGTATGCAGTGCTATTGTAAGTGATATTGTGCAAGATCCACACACAAAAAAAATCATGCAATGGGAATAAGCACGTGTAATTATTCAGCAAGGGTTTAATTGTCAAAGCCAGTTTTGTTGCATGAGAGCACTGGTACGCTGAGAAGGTTCCACAATTTAATTTTGTGCAGCCTATACGAAAATAGGCGCTGTCATGTACCTTCGGATATCGTGTGACGACTCGATTCATTTTCTCACCCACCGCGGACCGCAACTTCCTGACTTTAGCGCATTGTAAGCACTCTAGCGCGTTGTAAGCGCAAAGTAACAAAAGGATGAAATAGGAGGACAGAAGTCTTGTGTCATACCAATTTGTTCTTGTGTTACTCTGTTTTGCACATTGTTTCAGCATTGTGATGTTATAATGTAGCTTATGTTTTCTTTAAGTACTGCTTTTTTAAATGGGGAATAAAGTGCCCACCTATGCTGTCTCAACTTGTCTTTCTGCAACACATGCAGCTGCCCAAATTACCAGTCGACATGCAACATCTAATAATACTTGCCGTTGACTTCCATGCTCCACCCTGGCTGAAGCGATATCAGTAGGGCTGCCACAGCTGGCGTGTATGAGCTGACAGGTGTCACATGGCCAGCATGGTCACTGTCGAAGGAATTCGTGAGCCATGTGGCCATGTGTGATGCTACCACTCCAACCCTCTCAAGTTCCTCACTCATGGAGCTTTGAGCAGACATGCCACCTCCTGATGAAGAGCAAAATAAGTGTATCAATCATCATGATAACAGCACCTTTTGTCCTACGTTTCCAGTTGCCATGCTGTTTTAAAGATGTCAAAAACAAGTGTGTGTTGCAGGGCGAGTGACATTCATAGCCTTCCGCACGATTGCAAACATAGAAAGGTATTGTATATGTCCTGTATGCATTGCAATGTTTTACTTTGTGCTAGTATTTCAAAGTACTAACAACTCTACATTTTAATGCTACAACATTACTCGATTCCAATTGGCTAAACACCACATACACAATGACTCGAAGCAACTGATGGCATCACTAACTATAATAAACCTCATGCCACTCATTTAAAACTGTTGCAAAATATTTTAGTGGGTGTAATTTGTCAATTTAATTATTTGCTGCATGCACTGAAACTGCTCTTTCTGATTAAGTCTCCAAACAGGGATGCATCAAAGTAAAAATGTGCAAGGGCAAGACCTGGTAATACTTCGAAATATAAGGCTGAGCTTTTCCTAATACAGCAGGCGACAAGTACACACATGTAACTTTGAGATGTAGACGTTCGTACTTACGTAAAACATACATAAAAAGATCATTTAGTGCGCGTTCATTTGCAACAATAGAAACGGCTCCATTTCTACATTCGATTGGCAACATTTTTTTCTCATACGGAACACACTACAGAAAAATGAAATAACAACTCACCTGTCTTGAACAGTTCCCGCGTGTCGTCAGCCTTTGTACGGCGCCACTTCTCTTTTAGAATATCCCAGCACTTCTTTATCTGTTTCGCCATAGGGGGATACACATTTTGTTGGCTGTTGAAGGAAGTCGTGAGCTGTTCCCATGTTTCTGGCTTTTGCTGTAAAGACACGGCGTCTGTCTTCTTTTTTTCCAGCACCGCATGGTATTTGCTGACGAGATCGGTCAAGACACCGCGTTCTTCGTCGGTGAAGTTCATCTTGGTGCACCGTTCTATTGTTCAATTTAGCAAAAAAATATGGTTAGCGCTCAAACAATTAAATAATCAAGGGAGAAAATAATCCCGTGTCGACGGGTGTTGAACAAATGGGGCCAGATGACAAACATGTTTTTCACCAAACGCAAACATTGTCTTAGCATAAAATTTAGGTTGTTGTACATGGGGGTGCTTTCGAGCGTACTGTTGTTGGTTTTTAGCAATAAAACTTATTTATTACTGCTTGAAGTAATTATTTTGTCGCAAAAAGTTACCTACCCTCGCACCCAGGGCATAAACTTGTCAACTTAAGGCTACTTTACATAAGACGCACTTAGACAGGATAAGATATGTTTCCGAAACTCACCTTCTCCATTCCGTATACGTATTCTTTACTCGTCCTTTTGTAAGTACCCTAACCGCGATATGTTAAGGTCGGTTCCTGAATACCGCATTTAATCCCGGCTCCTTATCCCATTTTCTTGTGAGCTACTGCTGAGATGTTGCACTGAGCTGCAGACAGTTGCGGGGCTCACTTTGCTCTTTTCTCCTATTTTAAAACCAACGCGCGCTACACAGGTCGGTGATCGAACCTCAATATGCTCAACGCATGTGGTAGCGGACTGGGTCAGAGATTTACATACATTCGCACTATTAAGGGAATTTTCTTGGCCCATTCATGCTCCCATATCAGGTTTTCGAGGTATTCATGCGGGTATCGATCCATGGCGCTCAAAATCCAATTGCGTCTGCACGACGTTGGTGTTGTTGGTGTCTGCTTAATCTAAGCAGCTGCCTTTAATCGGGTGACGATTTCATTGTATGACTACTGATTTTTCGAGTATGATTAATAGCTTCTCGCTCTGCGAGCTGTATGGCACGCAAGGAGTTGGTGAAAGTTCAGACGGTCAACAGACAGAGCTCGACAAAAAAAAATACACCCAAAAATAGGACTCACCATGTTTTCCAGTGCTGCACAGAGCCATAGTGAAAGACCCTTTCAAAGGTCGTACTCGCACAGGATGAGAAAAATAGCCAGCACAGCGTGCACTTTACAAAATACATGACAAAAGAGAGAAAAAAACATGTTTTTGGGCGGCGGGCACACTGGTCGTCCCTGTCAGCGGAGTAGGTGGCGTCAGAGTAGCGTTGAATTGTGGCGCTTTATTGGTTAGGTGCAACGCCTAATGTAGGCATCTGCTTGAAACATGTATGCTCTCAGAAATTTTTATATAAATTTATAATGCTCAACAGGTGCTTTTTTTAAGGTCGCGCTCTGTGTGACTCCTTTCTTCATCCGTACGCTGACATTCCTTGGCTGCAGGAATGGCTGCGTTAGCGGACAAGACTGCTGCACTCACCGCTCCCTCACCCCCTATTCTTCCAAAAACTCACCTGTCTGGTTAGTCAAGGATCGGAGGTGACGGGCTGTGATCGGGGGGGGGGGGGGGGGGGGAAACAAGGGATAAAAGGAGCTGCCAGGGGAGCGAGTGACATCTTTTGCTACAAGAAGCTGGCCGGCTTTACACCAGCCCTGCTGTTGTAGGACCCACTAAGGTCACGTTTGCGGTATGCGCGTCTCCTTCCTATCTGACAACGACACCTGTATAAAGTCTTTGTGCGCTTGGTCTAGCGTGAAGGCGTCTTTCTCGGGAGACATCGAAGATGGCGGCGATCTGAGTTGCACAGCTTGGCCTGGCCTTGCTTTGTGCGAAAAGAACCCAAAATTTACTCTTTTGGTGGTATTTAGTCGGCTGCACCTTTGCCTTCACGACTTTTTTGAGATGGTGCATGGCGTCTCAAACTTCCGCTGCGCGCAGACAGCACAACAGTGGCCTCTAAAATGCCCTTAAGTTGATTTTAAAGAATTATGACAATGCCTACCACAAACCATTTTGAAATAAACAGGTTATAAAAATGTATGTTTTATGACACATAGCAGATTGTTTGCTTGGCTGTCAATGAATAAATATTTGAATAACAATAACGAACGTCAGAGGCCGTGCTACATTAGCAAGACAGTTGTGTTTTCATTTCGCAAATCAGCAACAGGCAACATTAATACAGAAAAAAAAAGCCATGCCTGCAATTTGCATGCTATTCATTTTAAGTGACGACTGTCAAGATATGCTCAGGTTGCATCATGTGCCGTATCGCGAGCCCGAATCAGGCAAGTCAGCATGCTAACTTGCAGTGCAGTGATTTGGCAAATAGTTTTCTCGTTCATTCTTCGCTAATGCTTCAGCACATGCTCATGAGTGATGGCAAGTCGCGGAAGTTGAAAGATTAAAGAAGGGCCACACGCGATGCACATGAAGAAAGTATTGTGATTGTGGCAGAGAAATCTTGAACCGTATTTCGCATCTTGAAGACACAACTTGCAGTTTAAGGTACTCTGCAGCATTTTCGTGTGCATGCCATTTTCGCTAAGGTCATAGGCACGTGTTTCGATGTGAATGTTGAAGGTACGATGACGGGATAATGTTGCAGCATTGTCTATTACCGACATTATGTTAATATTGTTTAGTAACGTTTCATCAACATTGGTGGAATACAATGTTAATGCTTTGACAATCATCAATGTTGTAGCAATGTTAGTATAAGTTGTCTAACGTTGCGCAGCAAAACACAGCATTCGAAACATTGCTATAATGTTGAATTTTCATGTTCCGCAACAACTGCTTGTTATTCGTGTGTGGAAAAGTGTTCAAGAAAGCGTATGCAAACGTTACACTTTCTCCACGTGCTCGGCCCAGGAATGCTTCCATCAAGTAATAGCCGGATACAGGCTAAGATGTCCACAGTGGCCCAGGCCAGGTTACCGAAGCGTGGCAGGCAATTTGTGTGGCTTAAGAAATAGTCCTAAGATTGCACCTGACAATGCTCTGCAAAATATAGTTCATCAGCCAATACTAAAACATTTCTGTACAGAGGGTGCCCATTTAGACATGTTTGTGTTGATTCCCCTTTGAGAAGAAAGTACAGCAGACTGTTAGGGTTGTATTCAGATGGAGGACTTTTTCCTTATTGCATGCTACTATAACGGAATGGTTAAAGCTTTTTTTCTTCCTTTTCTCAATCTTCAGCTCTTCTTGCTGTCTGCATAATTAGAACATAGCCAGTGGAATTTCTTACTGCGGCAGTGGTTTCACACCACTCACCTCTGTGTGCCCTTGCTGCACCTGTGGCAGCACCAGCACCGACTGCTGGCCCCATGCTGCTCGCTGTAGCGGGGAGGGCTGCGCTCCTCCATGAAAGGTCAAGCACCTTGTATGGCTCTTCAGGAGCCAAGGTCACTACCTCCATACCCTCGAAAGCGCCTGTCACTACTGAATGAAATGACAATTGCCCATGAAATTCTAGTTCACATATTTACCATTTCAGTGTGTCATAAATGCTTCATGACATGCGAAGTCATTAGAGGATGAAACATTATTCAGTAGACCTACTACAGCACATTTCTCTTATGAAACTATGCTAAAGCAGTGTTAAAAAAACATCAAATGTACACAGTTGTGTGTCCAATGACAGACAGTAATCCAAACATGCACACGCTACAGCTGAAGCTTGCTACACCTCTCTAGCAAAGGCAATGTGCGAAACAGCATCTGTCGTGTATGATGTACCGATACACTATGTTCAATTATTTTTTCAACATTGAGGCATTTTGAAGAAGGACAACCGTTTTCGGGCCCTACTTGTATTATTTTTACTGAGGTCGGACAATTGCAAAGGCAACGCCGCCAACTTTTTTTTTTTTTTTTTGCTGTGCCTTAACTACGTGCAGACGACACCACGAGACCACGCCTCTCGAGCCCTACTTTGCGCTGCGGGAACTTGCTTGAATCCGCAACGATTTATCGAATCACTACAAATCGGCATACTTACAAAGACATGGCTCTCAGCCACCGGTGGTTGCTGCACTGTCCGGGGCGTCTTCTCGAATTGCCGCAGAGGCGAAGTCGGGCACCGTTGTCGCGAACCTTTGCTCTGCCCACTCGACACTGCCAGTTGCGGCTGCCGGCAACAAAGCCTGTCAGAACGAGGCTCTACTGCATCCCGCTGCCTTTCGGGCCGCCTTTAGGCAAATGCGGTAGCCGTGTCCCTTGGCCACATCCAAAATTTCTTGGAGCAGCTGCTCCTTCTCGCCGTATTGTTCTTCCTTTCCTGATCTGGAAAAGTGGCACATTTAGCTCTGACCCGCCTAAACACTGTTGATGACCATGCTGTATGCTGCTGAAACTGAAAGTGCACTCACTTCCTCAAGTTGGCGCGGTCCTCCCGAACCAATTGTGCAAGGAGAAAGTCACACTTCTCCCTGATGGCTTGTGTGCCGATAGCTCTTGCGAGAGACAGGGTGAGGTTTTTCGTGATCGTCAATCATCGCGTCAAGTCTCTGTAAGGGTACTGCTCCCTCACTTTGCGCAGCATGTAGATATCCGCTTCGGTCGTGAAGCGAAACCGCTTTCGTGGTGGCTTCATTCCGCTGATTTCATTCGCTAAGCGCTTCAAAGTGAGCGGGAAAACAATGACTTGCTACTCGGCTCGTCTTGGCCGTGGTTTCGGCTACAGCCATCTCGTGATTTCACGCAGGGACACCGTAGCCTCTTAACTAGCGTTTGCGGGCTACATGCAGGCCGCGATCGCTGCACGCTATTTCATATTTCCTGCGCGCAGGCAGCGAGCGCGAACGCCGACTCGCATTACGGCGCATGCACAGTGGCAGCGACGGCACCTCAAGGGCTCGCAGTGCGCTATTCTAAAACTTCCTATTTAGCAGCACATGCCTGAGGGCTAGGGGTAAGGACTGTCGTCGGAGAGCAACCTCAAATAAATTGAGAGAAGCGTTCCAAAGTCTGAGAAAGCTGGTCAAGATGAAGCATAAGGATGGGATGCATCTAGATAATGCCCCTGGTGTATCTTCAAAAGATAATATTGGCATTTTTTTAACAAAGGTGTTTTGAAACGTTTTTTCTCGTTTTCTCATAACAGCAATTTCGGAACATTTGCCAAGTTAAAGGGAGAGTAACTTTTGTTCCATTCGAGATATCAGCATAATAAATTTTTTTCCAAAAAGATAAATGCGTGCTGTATGCAATATGCCTATATTGAAGGCAATATAAAGATTAAATTTTTTAATTAGGTCACATGGCTGACAGGTCAAGGTGGCTTTTCTTTTTCTTTGAATATTGATGTCCTGTAACTCTTGTTGAAGTTGGACCAGTGAATTTATTTATAGCATATTGCCCTCCTTAAACATTCTACATTGTTTGTACACTGTCGCCAATGTTTTGGTGTTTCCTGCTTAGATGCTAATTAGGCTCCAAACAAAGGACCCAGGTGATACACTGATTGTGTGGTATCTTGGAAACTACTTGAACTATGAAAAAAACTACTGACATTTTTAGAATCTGCACATCTAAATACGCAAACTGAAATTTTCGTTCAAATGTATACATCATAAATAAAATGTAACCCATCAAGTGTAGCCTCCCACCTTGTTTCATTGACAACATAGTTGACACATTCATGGCCCCATTTCAGGTGTTTCAGGTATTCATGCAGGTATCCAACCACGGTCTGCCACAGCGCACAAAATCAAATTGCGTCCACATGATGTCGGGGTTATCTCTGCCTGCTTAGCTTAAGCAGCTGCCCTTAACCGGGTCATAAATTCATTGTATGACTAGATATTCGCAAAGTATGATCTGAGTTCGAGCTCGACGCTTCACGAGCTCCACGGCATGCAAGGAGTAGGTGAAAGTTTATATAGTCAACACACAAAGCTCGACAAATAAACACCAAAATGAGGACTGCAAGAATCCATCGTGCAAGAATGCTGCAAGAATCTATCGCGGAATAAGAACTTCTCAAAGGTCGAACCTTATCCTATGGTCGAACTCAGAACAGAGTGAGATAGCCAGTACAGGTAAAAAAGTGTTTTTGAGCAGCGGGCGTACTGGCCAGCATTGGATTTTGCCGCTTTAGTGGTTTGGTGTATTGTTTAATGTGAGCATCTGATTGAAACGTAAGCTTACAAAATATTTTAGGTAAAACAAATGATTCTCAACAGTTGCCTTTGTTGGCTTGAGTCAGTTTGCTTTTAGTCGACTACACTTTTGTCTTGAGGTCACCTTCATAGATGGTGTTTCGAACTTTATCTGCATGCATACGGCACAGCAATAGTCTATAAAATGTCCATAAGTTTATTTTAAAAAATAATTGCATTGCTTACCACAACTTATTCTGAAATACCGTATTTACTCGATTCTACCGCGCCCTCGATTGTAACGCGCACCCGATTTCCACCGCGAAAAAAAAAAAAAAGTAAGACATCAATTGCAACGCGCACTCATTTTTCTCGCTGGCCCGCACGATCACACCACTCGAAAAAACGACTCCTTTCGGAAGCGTCTTCCATTTAAATATGAGGTACGGGCGAAGCTTGTGCCCATCTGACGTGTAACAGAGCATTGCCGTCACTGTAGTTTTACCGTGGACCGATGTCAGCACGCGAACTTGCTTCGCCCCCTTATTCTCAACGGTTGTGGTGCCAGGCATGTCGAAGTAAATAGGCCTCTGATCGGCATTCCCGATTTGCCCAAGCAGGTAGCCGTTGTTGCGCCGCAAGTTTAGGACAAACCTCTGAAAACTGTGCTTTTCATCGTACTCCTCCGCAAAACTTTTTGCATATGCATATTCCCCTTCGGAGGAAAAAGCCTTTCCTCTTCATAAAGTTAGTTAGCCAGCACCTGCTCGCTTTAAACTGGCTCCGCATTAGACCTTTTTCTAAGACTAATTGCATAGCCCGCACTTGGAGCAGTTCTGTCGTCACGAGCCGCTCGCTGCTCAAGTACATACTCGCCGAGCAGCTCTTTAATTTGCGGAAACTGACCGTGCTGTGGCCCACAGAAGCCTTTGCGTGAAGCTTTGCTATCGACAATCTTCTGCTTTTGTTTCCGCCGGTCCCGCACGCACGTTTCGGGAACTCCGAATGACCGCGATGCGGCCTGATTTCCGTCCGTTTCTGCACACGCGATGACTTTTCTTTTAAAAGCGGCATCGTGGTGTACTCGAGTTTTGGGAGTCGGCCCTTCCATGCCGTCGATTCTGATGCACTTCTAGATGACGAACTCTCAGCACACGTACGAAGTGCCGCACATGGGAAACACATAAGCAGAAATGGCCGACGCGCCATGCCGACGCACGTTGGGGGCGGCCATTTTGTATTTGCCGATGGCAATAGATTGACCGTAATTTTTTTGTTCGTACTCGATTCTAACGCGCATGTGATTTACAAACTCGCTTAACCGGGAAAAAGGTGCGCGTTAGATTCGAGTAATTACGGTAAACAGGTTATAAAAAATTTTGTAACACGATGCACTTAATTTCTTAGTTTCAATAAATAAATCTTTTAGGAATAAAAACACATCTCGGAGGCAGTGCTACGTGGCAATGCAGTTGTGTTTTCACTTCACAAATGCCAGAACAGGCAAAAATAACACAGAAAGAAAACGCTGTGGCTGACATTTGTTGCATACTATTCATTATAAAGTGACGACCATTGAGATATGGTTGCATTGTGTGCTGTATCATGAGCCGGAATCGGGGAAGTCAGCATGCTAAGTAGCAGTGTGCGATCAATTTAGGAGACCGTTTTCTCGTTCATTCTTCGCTTCTGCTTCAATGCCCCCTCATAATCTTGCTGTGACAGGTCACAAAAGTTGAAAGATTAAAAAAAATGGCGTGATGGTTGCGCTTGAAGAAATTAAGTATTGTGATTGCAGAAGAGAAATCTTGAACCATGTTTTGCAGCCTAAAGACAGAGGTTGCGGTTTTAAGCTACGTTGAAGCTTTTTTGTGTGCACGCCATTCGTGCTGGGTGTGCAGAGGCACGTGTTTCAATGTGAATGTTGAAGGTACGTTGATGGATAATGCTGCAGAATTGTTCATTACCGATATCGCATTAACATTGTTTAGTAATGTTTCATCAAAATTGCTGGAAAGCAATGTCAACGTTTCGTAAATTATAAATGTTGCAGCAATGTTACTATAAGTTGTCTAATGTTGCACAGCAAAACTCAACATTCGAAACATTGCTCTAGTATTGCAGCAACATCTTGTGCTACCAGGGAAGGTGCTCCTTTTCTGCAACCTCAGTAAATGGGTAAGCTGATGCACAAGAAAAATGATCGTGCATGATGTTTTCCATCACACAATGTATCTTTATTCATAAGCATTTTTCTTATGCCAATAAATTTGGCTTGATGGCATTCTGGCACGGCAGAAGTATTTTGAGAAGAAGCTTACCAGACCAGGTGAAACTCATTTGGTGGCAATGCAACAATATACCTCCACAGTTCAGCATGCTGTTTGCACAAGCACCATGGTTTTTTCTTACCTGTTCCTTACCCTCTGAAGGCTCATTTCCAGTACACAAATGTTTACAAGTTTTCTTTTTTGGTGGGTTGGTTGGTTGGTTCATTGACATTATGGAAGGGCAGCAGGTAGTAAAAGACAGTGACTCCACAGGACCCAGGAGTGTGTTTTGTATGTTTCAATGTCCTCTATTTTGCACTGTTCTGCGGTAATCATAACAGCTTTCCAAGCAGGCTTACTAGCTAGGGAATATGCTCAGAATTGTCAAGGCAAACTTGTAGAGGCCAGGGAAAAAATTAATTAATTTGTAGACACCCTGAAGATCCTACCAGAACTTTTACAGTGTTGGAATTCACGTATGATGACCACGTACTGCTTTGTGCTGTTGAAGCACTTGCTCTTCTAAGATTAACCTTTGTGCTATCAATAATCACACGGACACTGCGGAACAGTCTGCACTTTTCAATTCAATTCAATTTTATATCATATCAAGGATGAGGGCAGCTTGTGGAGAAAATTGGCATTTGCCATTTGAGGAGGACGCAAGCCTCACTAATACATGGCAGGCAACGAAGACATAGATTGTGGGTGAAGGAACAAAAAGCTTAAAAAAAAGCAAGGTACAAGTGGAGATATGTGTGTAAACAATGCCACGTAGAAATGACTAATATGCATGAGCAGTTTTTGGCTAGATGAATTTCATAAGAGTATGAAATATATATCATAGCCAAATATTTAATATACACAAACAACGATTTTCTGCACATATAAAAAATTAAACATTATGAAGAAACAACCTCATTCTCTCGATTGTCATGAAAAAGTATTTCTCTTATGACACGTATACTACATTTTTCGATAGTTATATTTCTTTGACGTAGTTAATTCACTAACAGGGGAACATCAAAATGCAGCATCTGTCGCCAAAAATTTGTTCTACACAACGGAATGTTCCAGTCTTGTAGGTGACCAGTAGGGTAAGAGTAGTGTATGTTTGCTTTACAAACATCTTTGAGAAGACGCCGTTGTGAAAAACGAATTGCTTGTATTTGATTACCAGCAAATAATCGTAAAGTTTGTGGATTGGGACGATGTTAAAGCGCTTGAAAAGTTTATCGGTGTGTGTATAGTAATCAACATTTGCTATATATCTAATAGCTTTTTTTTGTAGCTTGTTTATTTTATGTTTGTTGCTATTGTACTTGCCCATACCAAAAGACAATAATTTACATACGACCAAAACAGGATGTTATGAAGTGCTAACTTTTTCAAACCTAAACTGGGAGAAAATTATGCATTCTGGGAAGTATACCATTACATTTTGAAAGATTTGCAATCAGATTGTTAATCTGAGGATCCCATGACACTGTGCAATTGAAAAATACTTCTTATGGTCTCCACAACATAAATTGCCCTGGTACCTATTTGTAGTTTGTCGTCTAAAGAAATCTGTTCTCATGGTTGAAAACTACAGCTTTTGTTTTTGTTTCATTCATAAGTGGTGAATTTCCTTCACTCTATGTGTTTAAGCTTACTAATGTATCATTTATAAGTGACGTCATCCCGGTCATACCATTGCCTATGAAGAAAAGGCTTGTGTCAGTCGCGAAAGTTATGTATTCAGGTTTATCTCTGATTTTCACAATGTCATTGACGTAAATGTTATAAAGCAGTGCCCTCAAAATGCTACCTTGCGGAACACTGTGGTGATTGCCTGTGGAGAAGATGACGAAGCGTTAATTTTTATACATTGCGAACGATACTTAAAGTAAGATTTTAAAAGACTAATAGGGATGCCAAGATTGCCATATATTTCTAATTTTTGAACTTGACTTTGATGACAGAGACAGTCTAATGCTTTAGAAAAGTCCATAAAGATACTTATGCATACTTCTGTAGTTTCAGACGATCTAAGGATTATTTTTTTAGCTAATAATGCAGTCTTCATCGACCTTCCCTTCATAAAACCATGTTGGAATTGAGATATGATGTCAAACTTAATGCAAAAGTTCATGAGTTTTTGAAAATAATTTTCAAATAACCACCTCTCGAATTGATGTCGTGGGGAAGTGTGTCATTTTTTAGTTTGCTTGCCACACCATAGACGTTACATTTTTTGAGGCGCACCGCCTGCCGAAGGTTCCTCGTCCCACTTTTGTGACTGAGGAAGTCCGATGGAGTTGTATGACGAGGAACAATTCTACGCTCGATACAGATTCGCGAAGAACGCCGTGCGGCAGCTGCTGGCTACGTTGCCGCTTCTTGAAAGTGGGGACGACCAAGAACAGCCTGTGCCTCCCATGTTAGAGCTACTGATGGTGCTCAGGTTTTACAGCACTGGCTCATTCCAAACACTCACCGGCGATCTCGTTCGCATTCTGCAGTCGACAGTGTGCCGTGCAGTTGGAAAAGTTACGCTACTGATTGCAAAGCACCTGTATGCGATGCTGGTGTGCTTTCCACAGCCGGTGGCACTCTTTGAAATTATGCGGGACGTTTATGGAGTGGCTGAGTTTCCTGGCGCTATAGGATGTGTCGAATGCACACACGTGCGTAATAATAGCCCCAGTAGAGACGACGTCGAACTGTTTAGTTACCGCAAAGGCTATTTCTCCTTCAATGTGCAGGTAAGCAACAAAATTTGACTCTCCGAACATTTCAGTTTGCTCGTACTCTTTCAAGCAAGTCGCTGGTCGTAGACTTCTTTTCACGTAGTAATTAACATTCTTGTGTGTAACCCCAAATGTCATGAGTAAGTGGAATAAATAATGGGAAAGTATACTGCAGCAGTTATCGAAAGGACTGGGCGCTTGCGCCTTTGTGGCTTGTTTTGCTGCACTCGAGGTCAGTTGTTTCGTTTTTGGCGTTGTGGTTGCTCTAGAATGAACGTTGTCTTATAAAGTACCCTACTTAAGCGTTACTTGCTGCTTGTTATGGAAGGCAGGTGTAAGGAAAGGACTTAAAGACGCCGAGGAGGATCAAACCAGAACTGAAGAAGACGAGCGGAGAGCAGGTGGCACGAAGGCGACAACAAGAAATGAAGAAGAGAAGAAGAAGGCACGTGCGATTACGAGTCAACTGTGCGCCAATCAGCTCATGACCAGTGGTGGCCCATAGAGGTGGCGTGCCACGATTGGGCCACGTGCGACCATTACGTGGCAGTAGGCTTTGTGGCTGGGGACGAGCCGAAGCAGCGGCAGACGGGAGACAGCGGGCCGAAGCGTCGGACGCAGGTGATCCAGGTTCCGGCCAGGGAACGCGGCCGTCCACGCTGCTGCCGTCCAGCTACCAGCTGGGGCGGCGTTGCCGGCACGAGTACTGCATCTCGGGGCGCGGCCTGGCCTGCTGTTCTCTTCCTTGCCGAGGGCATCGCGGATCTCGGCGAGGCGTCTCCACGGTCAGCCGTTCGACACAGCGATGAACGTGGCCTGGCTAATGGTCACGGTTGCGTCGAGCATCGCGTCTCGGCGCACGCTCTTCGCTGGACGGGCTGGCCATGCCCCGCATGGAGCATCGCGTCTCCGATGCGGGTTGACTGCTCCGTGGCCGCACCCATGCCATCAAGCGCCGGTGTCACGAGAGCGTCGCACTTCGGCAAGGGACGAGCGAGATGTTCTGCCGGGCGAGACGCGGGCGTGTGTACGGAGGACCATGGAGCCGGGCGAGGTTCAGGGTGGCCGAGGATTCAGATGCCAGGGGAGTTGCTGGCTGAATCAAGGATCGCCGTGTGGTGCCGAGCCGTACCGAGCGACGCACCAGCCTTGGAAGTGGGCCGCGAGCTCACGAGGTGCGCACCCGAGGGTACCTGGCTGTGCCCTGGCCAAGGCGACGAACGCCGGTGAGTGAGCTGCCGCACCGCAGCTGTAGCGAGCAGCATTTCAGCACGGCACAGACGGTGCTGTGCTGGCCAGAACCCGCACGTGGAACCGCTACGCCCGGAAGGTGATCAAAAGCTTGGAAACGAGGTCCGAGGTCGCTCTGGTCAAGGCATCTCCGCCACTGCCGCTCGAGAGTTGAGGCCACGAAGGCAGACGAAACGGTGTGCCGCTCGAGAGGACGAGTTCCTGGCAGCGTTCCTGAGCCGGACGTGAGACCCGTACGTGTCGGCCAGGTCGAGCTCCGGTGTGTCTGTTCAAGGTCCAAGGCCGAGACCTGCCGAACGGCTCCTGCCTGAGTGCAGTGGCCGGGAGCAGGTTCGTGGACGAGGCCTACCGGGTGTGGTCGTCATGAGCCGTGGCCTGATCCAGGACCTCCGGAGTTGCGACCCTGACTGCTGGGTTGGCCGCGACGTCCGACTAAACGGCGCTGCACACGGTAGCGTATCCGTGCGTCGTCAGCCGTTCCACCCATGCCATGAAATAAAAAGTTCATGTTAATGCTTTCTCGTCCGCTATCAACAAACATAGTGACGAACGTCCGTTAACCCATCACAACAAATGGCGAGCCTGCCAGGATCAAGCTCTCGCGTTACCTCTGAGAGCCTCACGTTGTTTGTGTGTGGTGGACGAGAATGGACGACAAGAGAAAGCTAGTTGAGCTAGGGAAGGAGATGGAACTGAGTGGAGAGGCTTTGCTGGCATGGGTGAGCACTGAGAAAAAAAAGAAATGAGGAACCAGATAGCGAAAGATCGAGAGGAGGCACGTCTAGCAGCACAGGCGGAGCATGAGCGTGAAATAGCTCGCATGGAGGCTGAAAGGCTCCTCCTCGAAGAGCGGCGTCTGTTCATTGTTGTGTGAGAAAAGTTGTTTTCCCCCTAAACAACTTTCTTGAGCAGGGGGATATTGTAAGGAAAGGACTTAAAGACGCCGAGGAGGATCAAACCAGAACTGAAGAAGACGAGCGGAGAGCAGGTGGCACGAAGGCGACAACAAGAAATGAAGAAGAGAAGAAGAAGGCACGTGCGATTACGAGTCAACTGTGCGCCAATCAGCTCATGACCAGTGGTGGCCCATAGAGGTGGCGTGCCACGATTGGGCCACGTGCGACCATTACGTGGCAGTAGGCTTTGTGGCTGGGGACGAGCCGAAGCAGCGGCAGACGGGAGACAGCGGGCCGAAGCGTCGGACGCAGGTGATCCAGGTTCCGGCCAGGGAACGCGGCCGTCCACGCTGCTGCCGTCCAGCTACCAGCTGGGGCGGCGTTGCCGGCACGAGTACTGCATCTCGGGGCGCGGCCTGGCCTGCTGTTCTCTTCCTTGCCGAGGGCATCGCGGATCTCGGCGAGGCGTCTCCACGGTCAGCCGTTCGACACAGCGATGAACGTGGCCTGGTTAATGGTCACGGTTGCGTCGAGCATCGCGTCTCGGCGCACGCTCTTCGCTGGACGGGCTGGCCATGCCCCGCATGGAGCATCGCGTCTCCGATGCGGGTTGACTGCTCCGTGGCCGCACCCATGCCATCAAGCGCCGGTGTCACGAGAGCGTCGCACTTCGGCAAGGGACGAGCGAGATGTTCTGCCGGGCGAGACGCGGGCGTGTGTACGGAGGACCATGGAGCCGGGCGAAGTTCAGGGTGGCCGAGGATTCAGATGCCAGGGGAGTTGCTGGCTGAATCAAGGATCGCCGAGTGGTGCCGAGCCGTACCGAGCGACGCACCAGCCTTGGAAGTGGGCCGCGAGCTCACGAGGTGCGCACCCGAGGGTACCTGGCTGTGCCCTGGCCAAGGCGACGAACGCCGGTGAGTGAGCTGCCGCACCGCAGCTGTAGCGAGCAGCATTTCAGCACGGCACAGACGGGGCTGTGCTGGCCAGAACCCGCACGTGGAACCGCTACGCCCGGAAGGTGATCAAAAGCTTGGAAACGAGGTCCGAGGTCGCTCTGGTCAAGGCATCTCCGCCACTGCCGCTCGAGAGTTGAGGCCACGAAGGCAGACGAAACGGTGTGCCGCTCGAGAGGACGAGTTCCTGGCAGCGTTCCTGAGCCGGACGTGAGACCCGTACGTGTCGGCCAGGTCGAGCTCCGGTGTGTCTGTTCAAGGTCCAAGGCCGAGACCTGCCGAACGGCTCCTGCCTGAGTGCAGTGGCCGGGAGCAGGTTCGTGGACGAGGCCTACCGGGTGTGGTCGTCATGAGCCGTGGCCTGATCCAGGACCTCCGGAGTTGCGACCCTGACTGCTGGGTTGGCCGCGACGTCCGACTAAACGGCGCTGCACACGGTAGCGTATCCGTGCGTCGTCAGCCGTTCCACCCATGCCATGAAATAAAAAGTTCATGTTAATGCTTTCTCGTCCGCTATCAACAAACATAGTGACGAACGTCCGTTAACCCATCACAGCAGGTTTAGCGAAGTGTTTCCAACAAACAACACTGTCTGTCTTTTGTCATCAAAATACGTACTTATTGACTATGACTCAGTGCAGCATGCATTTATACTGCACGGGTACTTTATCCGGAACACGTGAATTGAAAAGTGCTGTACAATGCCTTATTTATGGGGATTGTTATGTTGCCGTCTCGCTACAGGCTGTGGCTGGGTCACAGCTCCAGTTCCTTGATAATATTGCCGGCTGGCCAGGCTCAGTCCATGACAGCAGAATTTTTAATTATTCACGCTTGTGGGTATTCTACGAAAAAACAGGGTGCCAGGAGTACCGTTGGGTGACGCTGGATACACATGCCAGTCATTTCTATAGACATCATTTTTGGAACCAGGTCCCGCAGACTCGCCCACAGGAAGATTAGTTCGCATGTTGTCAGTGGTGTTGCGTGACGAACTTGGAGCATGTTCTTGAAGTGTGGCAGTAAATCCAGTTGCTTACGGGGCAATGTATATTTTTGCATTTGCACAGGTACTAGAAAGCTTGAACGAAGACTCAAAACATCGCTGAAAGGGCTTTTGAAGTCTGGAAGAGGCATTTTCTCTGCCTTGGCTTAAGGATGCAGCAGAAGGCAGACAACATCATGCTCATTATTACAGCTTGTTTAGCACTGCACAGCTTGGCCTGTTTGTTGAAGGATCCGGAGCCTCCAGCTCAAAGGGTCCCGCAACCTACCTCCAACACTATAGCGGCAAACCAAGCATGCAGAGCGGTTAACCGAGCAGTGAACCTGCCACCTGTTGATCGCCTCAATGACAGCTATTTGGGAAAGCAAGCACGGGACCTGCTCATTCTAAAGTGCTTCACCTAAGTAAATACTGCCCATATATCCACATTAGTACAAACGTGTGAATGAATGTAAGCTGCAGCCCGATGTGCTAGACTTCTTTGTTAGAAGGTACTCGAAACTATTCAACTTTTTCTTCTCAGCTTGGGAAGTTGTACCACAGTAAACCAGTTTTGCCTTACAAAGCAGCACTTGTCAGTGCATTTGCTTCAATTACACTTTTCCAAGATCGAGCTAGGTAATGTGAAATAGAAAATATTAGCAGCTGTTATACCATGGGGACTTTGTGTCTGTGATGGTTAATCACACTGTTTAATAATTGTCTAGTGTATTGCCCGATAGGCATACTGAAGCCTCTTTTTACTGCACAAAGACATGCACTTTAGCACACACTGCGTGCATGCAAACGTGCACACATGGTTTCATCTTTGTGTAAAAGAACCAATCCTTTATGTAGAGGGGCCCTGCGACACTATTTGAGCATGTGTTTTTCATCACTTCTTTTGGTGCAGCGAAACGGGCCGATATTGTTGCGCAAATGGCAATGCCGAAATCTACGCTCTTATAATTTTAATTCAGTGGACAGTGTGCTTTGATTTGAGACTACGGCATCACACATCGGCTATTTTTGTTATGGGAAGTGACGTCGTGTTATGTGACGTGATGTTCGCTTTTGATTGGCTTGATGCGATTAATAGCCTGCAATATTTATATGGTGGTAGCTAGGCTATATGTGTGAATGCTAAAAATAGCAAAAACCCTTTTCGCATTTTCTCAGAAAGAAATCGTTCTTGTTTCTATATTGCCGCGAACCATGCATTGGGTTTGTTTATTTGTGTTTTGCTTTTTCGGCCTGGCTGCGCCGGCCTGTGCTATCACTGTATTCACAGCGTTTCGGACAAACGCTATCACAGCGTTTCGAACAAACGCTATCGAACAGCGCTTCGAGCGTTCCGAACAAACAGCGTTTCCAACAAACGCTATCACAGCGTTTCGAACAAACGCTATCGAACAGCGTTTCGAGCGTTCCGAACAAACGGCGTTTCAAACAAACGCTATCACAGCCTTCTCGATACAATTCGACTATTCGAGAAACGGTCGCGCCGAGGGATATAAATTCTCGCACAGCCGATGCCGCGACATTCGATCGCCGACGCTCACTAGCGCGGAGGTCCTTTGCCGACCGCTGCTTCGCCGCCAGTGTATTCTTTCAGTTAGGGGAGCACAAGCTCGCTTCAATAAACTTGTTTTCCTTATAGACAACTGCGTCGTCCTTTGCTGCGTGACATCTGGTGGTGGTGCGGGGTACATGAACCCTAAGCCATTGCCAAGCCGACAAGCAAGCCCAACACGACAAGCACGCCCAACTCATGTCAGCCGCCGACAGCAAGGTCTTCAGCCAGAGTTTGGACTGCTCCCGGATAAAAAGAGGAAAAAAGACGTAAAAACCACGATGATCAACGCAGGCACCATGACCAGCGCTACCAACCCTCTCGTCGTTCTGCAACAACCTCGTGAGCCCCCATCATTCCGAGGATCTCCTGGTGAAGACCCGGAAGAGTGGCTGGAGAAGCTAGAGCGCATCCGCATCTTTAACAGGTGGGATGACGAAGAAACGTTTCGTCATGTCTTCTTCTATTTGGAGGATGCAGCTCGAACGTGGCTTGAGAACCATGAAGGCTCCCTAACCAACTGGACTGTCTTTAAGAGCGAATTCCTCAAAACATTCGCTACGGTTGTGCGGAAAGAACGAGCCGCCCTTTTGTTGGAGACACGAATGCAACACCCTAACGAAGGTGTTGTACTGTTCGCTGAGGAGATGAAGATGCTGTTCCGGAGAGCTGACCCCGAAATGGCAGAAGAGAAGAAGGTGCGATTTCTGATGCGGGGAGTTAAACAAGAGCTCTTCGCTGGACTCATCCGCAACCCCCCTAAGACCGTCGCTGAGTTCGTCACCGAGGCTTCGATGATCGAGAGGACCTTGGATATGCGTTCGCGGCAATACGATAGACCACTCAACACCCTTTCGGTGAACCCGGTAAACGCCCCTGGATTGGCGACGGAAGACTTGCGGGAGATCATCCGCGCCGTCGTTCGCGAGAAACTGAGGAAATTGTTCCCAGCAACGCCGCAGCCCCAAGTCTCCTCCCTGACTGACGTCGTCCGCGAGGAGGTTCAGCAAGCACTGGGGAATTCTACGTCGTCGGAAGCATCTTACGAACCACGAGGGATGACCTACTCCGCTGCTGCTCGTCGACCCCGACCCGTCCCAACCCGTAATCAAGAGGCCCTGCCATACCGCCGCCCAATGTCGCCCGCCCGGCCCCCTGTAACCCGAAACCAGGCGCCCAGGAAGACCGAGGTGTGGCGAACGCCAGATAATCGTCCACTGTGCTACCACTGCGAAGAGGCCGACCACGTCTACCGCCGCTGCCCGTACAAGAGGCTGGGTTTGCGTGGGTTCTCCGTCGACGCACCCCGCCCGCAAGCCGGCCAGCGCCCATTTGAGATCGAAGAATACCTGTCAAACACCAGCCGTGGACCACTCCGTTTCAACCGTTCGCCGTCGTCCTACCCGTACCGATCCCCCAACCGTCGCAGCCATGCTGACTTCGCCCGTGGAAGGTCCCCCAGCCCACGAGGGGGAAACTAAAAGCAGCAACCTCTGGAGGTGAAGTTGCACAACGGCGAGAAAATGAAAACCCTCCAATGACGCAAGACCGTGATTCACGACATGCCCTCATCCCGACTACCCGACGACACCCTGACGAGACCCCCGAAATTGACGACAGCTACGCTGCGCGACGCGTACCCGAAATGACGAAGCCTGCCGCTGAGAAGACGACGATGACGACGCATAGTGCCCGACCATCAACACGCGCAAGCCGCGATACGACGCCCCGACGCACCCGAAATTCGAGGAAAGCGGCATCCGACGTCCAGTTGTCCATCGACGGCCTTGACGTAGTCGCCCTCATTGACACGGGAGCCGACTACTCGGTCATGAGCGGGACATTCGCGTCCAAGCTAAAGAAAGTTATGACCAGACGTGACGGTCCGCACATACGCACAGCAGGAGGCCACCTCGTGACCCCAAGTGGAATGTGCACATCGCGTGTCACCATAGCTGGCACTACGTACCCTGCGGAGTTCGTCATTTTGCCTAACTGCTCCGGCGACGAAATTCTCGAAATGGACAATGGCGCAATAATTGATCTGCAGACCAGGTCGATAACGTTTTCTTCCGATCACTCCACGACGCCGCAGCCGAACCTCGGACACCGTGCTGCTGTAAGAATCGCCGATGATCACGTCACCCTGCCACCCCGCGCAAGCTTGATGATCGCCGTCTATTGTGAAGGTGCTGCTCCTGACGTCGACGCTATCAGGGAGACTGACCAAAGGTTGCTTCTAGACCGCGGTGTGTCTGTCGTAAGAGGCATTGCGCGGCTTAAGCAACGCAGATCCCACGTTTTGGTCACCAATTTAACCGAGGAGTTCCAGCATCTAAACAAGGGCGCTGCAATTGCGTTCCTCGAAGAAACGCAAGAAGCGAGTCAAGTGATCGCGGTCGCCACCTTTGAACACGCACGCGCAGATGCTTCCAGGCTGCCTCATCCTTTCGACGTGAACCCGGCGCTGTCGCAAGAAATTGGGACAGATTACAGGAGTGGCTCCGTCGCTACAGCGAGTGTTTTTCCTCGAACTCGAAGTTACGTCAGACACCTTTGGCGAAGCACCGGATAATAACCGAAGATGGAGCCCGACCTACCAGACAGTCATCGTACCGCATTTCTTCACACTAGCGCGAAGCCATCCGGACTCAAGTTAATGACATGCTCAGCGATGACATAATACAGCCATCAAAAAGTCCGTGGGCTGCGCCGGTTGTACTCGTGAAGAAAAAAAATGGCACTTTAGGATTCTGCTTGACTACCGGAGACTAAACAAAATCACCAAAAAGGATGTGTACCCCCTGCCACGAATCGACGACGCCCTCGACCACCTCTGCCATGCCAAGTACTTCTCATCCATGGATCTGAAGACCGGCTACTGGCAAATTGAAGTGGACGAGAGAGACCGAGAAAAGACTGCATTTATAACCTCGAACGGTCTATACGAGTTCAAGGTGATGCCGTTTTGGGCAGTGCACGGCGCCCGCAATGTTTTAGAGAGTCATGGACACTGTGCTAGCAGGCCTGAAGTGGCACACTTGCCTCGTATACCTCGACGACGTTGTCGTATTCGCCCGGACTTTCGACGAACACCTCACAGGGTTGGAATCTGTACTCGAGGCCATTCGTACGTCGGGGTTAACGCTGAAGCCTGAGAAGTGCCGTTTTGCGTACGAGGAACTCAAGTTCTTGGGTCACGTCGTGAACGCCGCGGGAGTCCTACCTGACCCGGCAAAAACATCAGCCATTGCGAACTTCCCAAGGCCGAAAGATAAGAAGGGTGTGCGAAGGTTTCTCGGACTGTGCGCATACTACCGACGCTTCGTCGCAAACTTCGCACGCATTGCAGAGCCACTCACGCGCCTGACGAAAGAAAGCACCCCTTTCAGCTGGGAAAACGACCAAGAAAAGGCATTCTGCCAGCTGCAACAACGCCTGCAAAACCCGCCCGTGCTCGCTCATTTCGACGAAAACGCCGAAATGGAAATGCACACGGACGCCAGTGATATCGGTTTGGGTGCCGTCCTCGTCCAAAAGCAATGCGGTTACGAAAAGGTAATCGCCTATGCAAGCCGTGGTCTGTCGAAGGAGAAGAGAAACTACTCTGCCTCCGAGAAAGAGTGCCTGGCTATCATATGGGCCATTTCAAAATTTTGCCCATACGTCTATGGTAGACCGTTTAAGGTTGTGACAGACCATCATGCGCTGTGTTGGCTCGCCAATTTGAAGGACCCCTCTGGCCGTCTTGGGCGGTGGAGCTTGCGCCTGGAAAAGTTCGACGTTACAATATTCTACAAATCCGGCAGGAAACACTCCGACGCCGACTGCCTGTCCCGCGCTTCCGTCGACCCACCACCACAGGACTCCGATGAAGACAGCGCGTTCTTCGGAGTCGTGACAGAGAGCGACCTAGCCGCCCAGCAGCGTGCCGACCCTGACCTTCGCGCCATGATTGACTTCCTCGAAGGACGCAACGTCGCCGTGCCTAGGGTGTTCAAGTGCAACTTACCAGCGTTCAGCCTCAAAAACTCCATCCTAGTGAAGAATTTCAACCCAGGAACGAGAACGAATTATCTACTTGTCATCCCCGCAGACCTTCGTGACGAAATTTTGGAAGCGTGCCACGACGACCCGTCTTCCGGACAGCTCGGAACAGCTCGCACGATTACAAAAATTAAGGCGAAATACTTCTGGCCCCGCCTTACATCCGATGTCGCCCACTACGTCCGGAGGTGCCGCGACTGCCAGCGACGAAAAACACCACCGACGAGACCCGCCGGACTTCTGCAGCCGATCGCCGTCCCAACGAGGCCCTTCCAACAGATCGGAATGGACCTCCTGGGCCCGTTTTCTACATCCCGATCCGCGAACAAATGGATTGTCATAGCGACAGACTACATGACGCGCTACGCAGAGACCACCACTCTTCCGAGGGGAACTTCACAAGAAGTTGCAAAGTTCTTTATTAACCAAGTTGTGCTGCGACATGGAGCCCCTGAGGTCCTAATCACAGACCGCGGAACGACCTTCACTGCGGAGCTCATGCAAGGAATCTTACGCTATAGCAACACAGATCACCGAAGAACGACGGCGTACCACCCCCAAACGAACGTACTAACGGAACGGCTGAATAAGACAATCGCGGATATGCTGTCTATGTACGTCGACGTTGAACATAAGACGTGGGACGAAGTCGTCCCGTACGTCACGTTTGCGTACAACACGGCTATCCAAGAAACCACGCACATGACACCGTTCGAGCTCGTCTACGGAAGACGGCCGACTACGATGCTCGACGCCATGCTTCTACACGTAGAAGACAGAAGACGTCGACCTCAACGCCGACGTCCAAGGATACCTCCAACGTGCAGAGGAGGCCCGCCAGCTCGCTCGAGCTCGTATAACGGACCAGCAACTGGTAGATGCCGGACGCTACAATCTCCGACGCCGAGACGCCGAGTACCATCCTGGAGATCGTGTGTGGGTTCGGACTCCCATTCGACGACGTGGACTCAGTGAGAAACTTCTACGACGCTATTTCGGACCCTACTAGATTCTACGACGTGTTGGTGAACTAACGTACGAAGTCATCCCCGATGGGGACTCCCGTACATCACGACGACGCACGCGGTCCGAAGTTGTCGATGTGGTTCGCTTAAAACCTTTCTACGGACGATGACGAACTTTTAATTTGTGTGGACTGTCCCTTATGTTAGCATCGGGCCGATGCACTCTTAGAGGGAGGGTAATGCCGCGAACCATGCATTGGGTTTGTTTATTTGTGTTTTGTTGTGATAGCACGGCGATAGCACGGCCTGGCTGCGCCAGCCTGTGCTATCGCCGTTTTCACAGCGTTTTGAACAAACGCTACCACAGCGTTTCGAACAAACGCTATCGAACAGTGCTTCGAGCGTTCCGAACAAACGGCGTTTCAAAGAAACGCTATCACAGCGTTCTCGATACAATTCGACTATTTGAGAAACGGTCGCGCCGAGGGATATAAATTCTCGCAGAGTCGATGCCGCGACATTCGATCGCCGACGCTCACTAGCGTGCACGTCGCTTTGCCGACCGCTGCTTCGCCGCCTGTGTATTCTTTAAGTTGTTAGGGGAGCACAAGCTCGCTCCAATAAACTTGTTTTCCTTATAGACAACTGCGTCGTCCTTTGCTGCGTGACAATATGATGTTTTGTTAGAACAACAAATGCAACAGTTAGCGTGTGAACGAGGCTATGGTACGCCAGCAAAAAAAGGTGGAAACGCATGCCATGTTTTCAGCGAGCCAAAAATGCGACGGGCAATGGGCGCTGGCATTGTCGTAAAACGCGTCATTGAAGTGAGCCGAGAAGTGACCCTGCCCAAAGTGTATGTGTGTATCTTACACATACACTTCTACCTGACACACATGGTTCGTAGTAACCTTGCTAATGACGTCGTCAAGAAGAGCGGTAGTGAGGTATTTAGTGTGTGAAGGCCACCATAAGGTGACAATTCATGGTATGTCGTTACGAGACGTGCGCTGTGATTGGAAGTGGTCTTTGACGTGAGCAGACAAGTGAAATGCAAAAGTGAACGCTTCTCGTCATCTGCTCAAGTTTTTAACTTTGAGGACTCATGACTTCACTTTCCGTACACCATTTTCCATAATTCTTGTTCTATTCATTTGACTAATCATCAATACACGTATTCCGTTGCTAAATAAGGCTGTCTTAAAAGTGTCGCAAGTCCCCTTTAATACAGAGATGACGGGCTACACTGTAGCCTGCGGATCTGCTCTCTTTTTAGCTATTTTTTCATCTGTAGAAGCTCAATATCTAGTGTTTGTTTTTCAAGCTTTTTTTTCTGTTTTAAAGG
Source organism: Rhipicephalus microplus (assembly GCF_043290135.1). NCBI lineage: Eukaryota > Metazoa > Arthropoda > Arachnida > Ixodida > Ixodidae > Rhipicephalus > Rhipicephalus microplus. Next base: position 239,535,053 of record NC_134702.1, read on the forward strand.
GCTTGTAAACCACCCAGAGGTTGAAATTCAGTTGTAGTGGGGAAATTGGACATAAGTGTTTGGGGAACGTGGAGCTGTGAGAATTTTTCGAGACGGTGCAGTAATAGCGGAGTTGGATGCATTTGATTATCGAAACCGCATTGATCACTTCTTTCGCTCTCTCCTGTGCTCACCTCCACTGGTATTCTCTCCCTAGCCACTTTGCCCTCTCGCTGAGCGCCTCTTTCATGCTCCTCCCATTCTCGTGTGGCATAAATCATCGCTGACGTGCTGCTTGAAACTCCGTCTACTTCTGGTGGTTGCGCTGCATGCTTGTTGGCGAACCGTGGCTGCCATAGTCATGCTGGTATGGACTCTGCATTGCGTGCATGCCTTTAAAGGACCGTTAACCTCATGGACCCGTACGGAGTCACGCCCTGCTATACAACCTCCGCACGAGACGAGGAGGCACTGCCATCACCTTCCCTAGATCATGGCGAGATATGGGTTGGTACTTACATTCTGTGATGCTTGCCCACTTATTGTTACCTGTTGCACGCTAATGACATTATCAATGCAGGTGCATGTGCAGCCTATGCGTGGCTGGTACAAATGCTGAGGAGAAGGTGGGGGAAGTCGTTGCAAAAGGGAACGACAGCTGTATCACACGGCACATGTATTTCTCGAGCATTTGCCTAAATCCCGGAGTATTTGAGGCAGCCTACTGCGCTTTTTGGGAGCACCGTCCTCTGCACGCAAGGCATTGAGAGCGTTGTTGCACTTTCTGCGGGCAAGTGGTGTTAGAGACAGACTGTAAACAGCGTCGTGGATCGTCTGATGACCTTCTTTCTCTCTTTTTTTACGTCTCTTTTCTCTCATCCTTTATCCCCCTTACCCCCTTCCCCAGTACAGGGTAGCCAGCCGGTCTGAGATCTGGCTAACCTCCCTGTCCTTCCTCATTTATTCCTCCTCCTCGGCATGTGAATGGAAGAATCGCATTAGTGAGTAAAGTATGCGTTAATCGCAGTGTTACTTTATTGTTATAGCTGCCAGGCTCTTAAGTTCAACTCGGCAACCGACGTCACTGATGACCTCGATGCGCAGAATGTGGCTGGCGTATCCGCGGGCAGATCCAAGAAGGGGCCTGTAGTAGATGACTGGCTGGTTGTTGTCCGGCTTCCTCGGTGGTCAGTGCTGCTGGTTTGACAGTAGGTTGCACTTGAGGCCTTATTACGCAAAGCGAAAGGAAAGCCTGTAACGGGCAAAGTCGCGACAAGTCAGATGAGCTGTCGAAGCTGCTCCCATGCCCACAGATTGATTTGACTGCTTCAAAAATTCTATCAGTGCCTGCGAGTTTTTTAACATAAATGGGAAATCAATCTTTAGACACTTTAAATGGGTCTGAATAAACAAGCTGAGTTTCTTTTGCCATGTTCCACTTTCTGTCACAACGACTCGGAAGGGCATGTCGACTTTATGTGTGTTAGCAGAAAAAACATGCTGAGCCTATTTTTGTCGCTTTTACTAACATGGAAGCAACAATGGGACTCCTGCACGAGTAATAAACTGCATTTGGTGAAGCCCACAGTGGGCAAATGGAAGTCATGTCATGTGTTCACCAAGAACGGTTCATTGAGGTCGTCCTATGCTAACTCCGCATTGCGCACACTCACTTCACTGACAACTTTTTGCTTAGAAAAGAAGATTTGCCGGAATGTGAAAACTGTCAATAGCCATTAACGGTATTACATATTCTAATCACATGTCCATACATTGAAGCAGAGAGACGAAAGCATATCAGAGCACCATACAAACATCACACACCGATGCACCCGAATCAAATTTTAGGAGGTGATTCACTTGTTCCTCTGTCTAATGTTATCGGCTATCTAAAAGAAAGTGGATTCCTTCATAAGCTTTGGAATTAAAATGTATATACTGGTGATCACTAGGTGCCTTGTGTTTGGAACAGCTTAGCCTGAGTCGCTCTTGCGCCAATAAACCCAATATAACTAACTTTTTCTTGGTTTGACCCTAGCAGTCAATACTGCCACTATTCTAAGCCATTTCTTCAATGTCGTAGGAAGACAGGCCAGTGACTGCTTCGTTTCTTCCTTGTCATGACAAAAACATGAAAAACTATCATTGCTCTTGTGCAGATGCTGATCATTTCTACGAACACACACAGGGCGCGATCTCTTGGCTGAATCTTGTGTTTTAGGTGCATTTATTTCTAGTCACTAACAGTTACTTGTGTCCACTCTCATTTACCAATAATCGCTCACATTTGTAAATATATCCAGCTTTTGTTAATAGTCTTTCACTCACTCTCCTTTATATGTAGACTCGCACCCTTCATCATTGTGAACTCAGTGCAGACAGAGGATGAGTCAATGCATTCTTTAGTGGGACTCTTAGGCGGGCGAGTGCGAACCTATTCAATACTAAGTTTTTAGATCAGCACTTGTCCCGTTTTCTTCTTTCGTGTCTTGTCTGCTTGTGCGCTGCCTAATGATGAATATATTTTTCACTGCCTATTTATCTATTGTGTACCGCTCATTCAGTCTCAAATTATGTTAATTAAATGAGCTTGGATAAGAAGGTAGACTCTAAAAAGTGCCGTTTGTTGCCGTTTGTTGTTCAGGTTAGAACAGCTCTTTTCTTTCTGCAGGTATGACATTTGAAGAAGGCGCCGGTGCTGAAAAGAGCACGGCATGCTCCGGCCTTCACGTACTGCCAGTAATGCCTGGCACAAGCTCCGCAGCCTCGAGCAAAAACAGAAAACGAAGCCTCAAGGCTGCATCAATACCACACGATGTTATAACAATTCTGCCTGACAATGAAGAGGAGCTTGTGCCTCCATCAAAAATGCCAGAACATTAAAGAGGTAGTGTAGAAATGGGAAATTCTACTTAAAAAAAGCAGTTTTTTTTTCAAAATTATATCAATTTATCAACTGAGACTAACCCAGGAACCAGACATCGTGTGTTTGTTCCGGCTGCTGTTCATGGGGCTGAGCAACCGACAAACGAGGCCAACAGACATTCATGCTCGGCGACTGGCCCAGGAGTAGGCAAAGTCTGCTGTTCGCGCCGCCATTCATAGCAGTGGATTGAGTCCTCGCTGTGAGCCACGAGCGAGGCCAAGCGACGTTCCGACTAAGCGACGTGCAGAGAGCAGGCGAGCGGCTGACATGACGTCAGGGTGCGGCCAGGACGAGACGAGGTGACAGAGTGCTGCTGCCGCGGCAGTGGGCCTGGTCAAGAAGAGGACCGACCCGCGTCGAGCACGGCAGCCAAGCCAAACGGCGCACTCTCTCGGTTCGACAGGCTCCCACGTCGCCCACGTCGCTAAAGGCGAATATTCCTTGTATATAATTGGTGTGCACCTATGTACAGTGCATGTCTGTCTATGTGTATGAAAGGGTAATATAAGTGTGGTTGTGTCTGTGCACTGGTGTGCTGTCAAGTGCTTTCTGGGGTGGTCCTGCCCCTTATGACAGCCGGTGCGCCTGCTCTCTCAGTGTCTGAAAAGCGCATGCACTGCCACGCTATAATCAGTTTCGATTCTCCTTTCAGGACATTTACGCTTTATATGTGCGTTACTTTCTTGGACATGGCAGTTAAATGCGACTGCGCTGGCAGTGTTCGTGTAATGGCTATCGCAATACTTGTCCCCTCCCCTCGCGGTCGACATGCTGTATAACCCCCTCCCTTGGGCGAGACATATATATAGCATTGCAAATGTAAGGGCCCGTTTATTCCATTCTGACTGAGTTTGTTGGCCAGTGGCTCACTCATGATAGAAAAGTCAGCGCCAGTCAGCGTCAATCAAGGCCGTCATTTCTTGCCCGTCAATCGTCACAGTGAGTTCGGCAGTCACAGTGTTCTCCATGCGATTTCCTTTGTCGGTGTTGTCTGCTTTCGGCAATAATGGGGGATTTTAGGCCATTTGAGGACCTGCAACCTTTCCCCTGGAGGTCGCTGCTTTTAGTTTCCCTGTCGTGGGCTGGGAGACCGACCTCTGGTGCATCAGCAAAACTTCGGCGGCTTGGGGAAGAAGAACGGGCTGGTGATGGTGAGCGTGTTCGCAGGTTAGAGAAGCTTTTTGCCGGCTGGCAGAGTCGTCATGAAAGAAGACACCGCTTTCGTCAAACTTGTGGCGTGAAGTATCTGGCTGACTGATATGGTGTCCAGCTGGCTGATACGAGCAATAACGATAAATATGTCCCGACTCCCCACAATCTTAGCACAAACGACAGGGATCTGAAGTCCGCTGTATATCGGTCTTCCGCAGTGGCGGTCGTCTAACAGGATCCCGTTGGGTCCAGGATGCAATATGGGGTGGTTGATGGTACTGTGGCACTGGCACGAACAACGGACCACGAACAGTGTCCGCATAGCTGTGTGCGTTCGGCTGGTATTGCGCTGAGAAGACAAGAGGCGACAAACAGCCTCTAGGTTGCTGTATGCGTTCGGCTGGTATGACACTTCCGAACGTTGCTCTAGTTAAGGCAATGCCTGTCGGAATTTGTGGCGCACAAGTTCAGCGACGAAGGCAGCGGTGACATTCGGCTTCAGTGGTGGTTGCCTTGCGTTCTCTTTGGAAATCTCCTCACATACAGGCTGGCAATCATTTGGCGTAGTCAGCTCTCATCAGGTGTGGTCAAAGAGCCGGAACCTACTGAAGCGCTAATCATGAGACTATAGTATATCTGGTACCGCTGTTGCAATGCCCGCTCGATTGCTGATCCTTCCTAATAAACTAGTCCACTGTTTTCCGAGGATTGCGCCCGAGGCTAGCAAACAGTTCTTCTTTGACGCCGCGCATGAGATGACTGAGCCCTTCGGACATGTTGGTAATGCGTGGTGAAACAAATGTGCCACATCTTCAGCAGTCAACACGACTCTCTCAATTGGCTGTTGAATGCGCGATTCACGTAGGTGTTGCGCATTTTCACATCGATCTTGCCTTCCCAATGTATCAATTAGCTGACGGCGACATTCGTCCTACGTCGTTGAAGTTCTCTCGCTGTTTATGAACCACGTCTTAGTGTTGTCTTCAAGCGCGAAGTATACCTTGAATAGCTTCTCATCGTCGGAGATCAAGTGGTTAGACTTTGCTGCCAGATCAAACTGCTCTTGCCAGTGTTCCGCATCTTCGTTTTCATGACCATGAAAAGGCTCAGGAATTACGAAGGTTCTGTACTGTTGCTTGTGTTGGGTCGTTTGATGAGGCCATTTCTTGAACAGGGGTGTCCGTTGACAGAGGTGGTCTTTATAAGGGGCTGAATGCGGGGGCGAGGGGGGCAGACCTTGAAGGCGACGGCTTGAGCAGTGTACCGGATAATCCATGGGTAGGCGACTTGTGGGGCTGGAAACGGGGCTGCTCGCAGGACGGGCGATCATAAGGCGACGGTACGCAGCAGCTCCACCAGTGTCACAGTTTGCAAAGGACGGGGTCTTTATTGTAAAAAACAGAAAGACTCTGTTTTCTCAGAGACACCAAAGGTGGACTAGGCCAGAAGAACTTCTGTTTTTCGTGACGCGCCTCTTGTGTGGATCGGTCGTCTTCACGGACGCCAGTACAAAAATGGGTACAAATGGGGACGCGGAATTATTTGATATTGCGCAATTGAAATAGGTAATTAGGTACCATGATCAGTAGACTTGGTGTATACTTATTCGTACTTATTGACCAACATTTTGGTAGGCCATGTGCTCACGGTTGTGTTGTTACATTTATGCTTGTGTCTACTCGGACTCACTAATTATCACTTTCACTATTGCTTCTATTCACAAATATTAGTGTTCATTTGTGTTCATAGGTGCATTTATTTCTAGTCACTAACAGTTACTTGATTCCACTCTCATTTACCAATAATCGCTCACATTTGTAAGTATAACCAGCTTTTGCTAACAGTCTTTCACTCACTCTCCTTTATATGTAGACTCGCACCCTTCATCATTGTGAACTCAGTGCAGAGAGAGGATGAGTCAATGCATTCTTTAGTAGGACTTGTTGGCAGGCGAGTGCTAACCTATTCAATACTTGGTTTTTAGACCAGCACTCTTCCCGTTTTCTTCTTTCGTGTCTTGTCTGCTTGTGCGCTGCATAATGATGAATGTATTTTTCACTGCCTATTTATCTATTGTGTACCGCTCATTCAGTCTCAAATGATGTTAATTAAATGAGCTTGGATTAGAAGGTAGACTCTAAAAAGTGCCGTTTGTTGCCGTTTGTTGTTCAGGTTAGAACAGCTCTTTTCTTTCTGCAGGTATGACATTTGAAGAAGACGCCGGTGCTGAAAAGAGCGCGGCATGCTCCGGCTTTCACCTACTGCCTGTAATGCCTGGCACAAGCTCCGCAGCCTCGAGCAAGGAAGAAAACCAAGCCTCAAGGCAGCATCAATACTACAGGATGTTATAACAATTCTGTCTGACGATGAAGAGGAGCTTGTGCCTCCAGCAAAAATGCAAGAACAATAAAAAGGTAGTGTATAAATGGGAGATTCTACTGAAAAAAAAGCATTTTTTTTTTCAAAATTATATCAATTTATTAACCGAGACTGACCCAGGAACCAGACATCGTGTGTTTGTTTCGGCTGCTGGTCGTGGGGTTGAGCAAGCGACAAACGAGGCCAACAGACATTCATGCTCGGCGACTGGCCCAGGAGTAGGCGAAGTCTGCTGTTCGCACCGCCATTCATAGCGGTGGATTGAGTCCTCGCTGTGAGCCACGAGCGAGGCCAAGCGACGTTCCGACTAAGAGACGCGCAGAGAGCAGGCGAGCGGCTGGCATGACGTCAGGGTGCAGCCGGGCCGAGACGAGGTGACAGAGTGCTGCTGCCGCGGCAGTGGGCCTGGTCAAGAAGAGGACCGACCCGTGTCGAGCACGGCAGCCAAGCCAAACGGCGCACTGTCTCGGTTCGACAGGCTCCCACGTCGCCCACGTCGCTAAAGGCAAATATTTCTTGTATATAATTAGTGTGCACCTATGTACAGTGCATGTCTGTCTATGTGTATGAAAGGGTAATATAAGTGTGGTTGTGTTTGTGCACTGGTGTGCTGTCAAGTCCTTTCTGGGGTGGTCCTGCCCCTTATCACAGCTGGTGCCCCTGCTCTCTCAGTGTCTGAAAAGCGCATGTACTGCCACCGCTATAATCAGTTTCCAGTGTCCTTTCAGAACAATTACGCATTAATTGTGCGTTACTTTCTTGGACATGGCAGTTAAGTGTGACTGCGCTGGCAGTGTTCTTATAATGGTTATCGCAATACTTGCCCCCTCCCCCCGCGGTCGACATACTGTATACCCCCCTCCCTTGGGCGAGACATATATATAGCATTGCAAATGTAAGGGCCCGTTTATTCCATTCTGACTGTGTTTGTTGGCCAGTGGCTCACTCATGATTGAAAAGTCAGCGCCAGTCAGTGTCAACCAAGGTCGTCACTTCTTGCCTATCAATCGTCACATTGTCGGTGTTGTCTGCTTTTGGCAATAATGGGGGATTTTAGGCCATTTGACGACCTGCAACCTTCCCCCTGGAGGTCGCTGCTTTTAGTTTCCCTGTCGTGGGCTGGGAGACCGACCTCTGGTGCATCAGCAAAACTTCGGCGGCTTGGGGAAGAAGAACGAGCTGGTGATGGTGAGCGTGTTCGCAGGTTAGAGAAGCTTTGTTGCCGGCTGGCAGAGTCGTCATGAAAGGAGACACCGCTTTCGTCAAACTTGTGGCGTGAAGTATCTGGCTGACTAATATGGTGTCGAGCTGGCTGATACAAGCAATAACGATAAATATGTCCCGACTCCCCACAATCTCAGCACAAAGGACAGGGATCTGAAGTCCGCCTTATATCGGTCTTCCGCAGTGGCGGTCGCCTAACAGGATCCCGTTGGGTCCAGGATGCAATAGGGGGTGGTTGATGGTACTGTGGCACTGGCACGTGGCACGAACAACGGACCACGAACAGTGTCCGCATAGCTGTATGCGTTCGGCTGGTATTGTGCTCAGAAGACAAGAGGCGACAAACAACCTCTAGGTAGCTGTATGCGTTCGGCTGGTATGACACTCCCGAACGATGCTCGGGTTAAGTGAATGCCTGTCGGAATTTGTGGCGCACAAGTTCAGCGACGCAGGCAACTGTGACATTCGGCTTCAGTGGTGGTTGCCTTGCGTTCTCTTTGGAAATCTCCTCACTTACAGGCTGGCAATCATTTGGCGTAGTCAGCTCTCATCAGGTGTGGTCAAAGAGCCGGAACCTACTGAAGCACTAGTCATGAGGCTATAGTATTGCTGTTACCGCTTTTGCAATGCCCGCTCGGTTGCTGATCCTTCCTAATAAACTAGTCCACTGTTTTCCGAAGATTGCGCCCGAGGCTAGCAAACAGTTCTTCTTTGACGCCGCGCATGATATGACTGAGCCCTTCGGACATGTTGGTAATGCCTGGTGAAACAAATGTGCCACATCTTCAGCAGACATCACGACTCTCTCATTTGGCTGTTGAATGCGCGATTCACGTAGGCGTTGCGCATTTTCACATCGATCTTGACTTTCAATGTATCAACTAGCTGACGGCGACATTCGTCCTACGTCGTCGAAGTTCTCTCGCTGTTTATGAACCACGTCTTAGTGTTGTCTTCAAGCTCGAAGTATACCTTGAATAGCTTCTTATCGTCAGAGATCAAGTGGTTAGACTTTGCTGCCAGATCAAACTGCTCTGGCCAGTGTTCCGCATCTTCGTTTTCGTGACCATGAAAAGGCTCAGGAATTACGAAGGTTCTGTACTGTTGATTGTGTTGGGTTGTTTGATGAGGCCATTTCTTGAACAGGGGTGTCCGTTGACAGAGGTGGTCTTTATAAGGGGCTGAATGCGGGGGCGAGGGGGGCAGACCTTGAAGGCGACGGCTTGAGCAGTGTACCGGATAATCCATGGGTAGGCGACTTGTGGGGCTGGAAACGGGGCTGCTCGCAGGACTGGCGATCATGAGGCGACGGTATGCAGCAGCTCCACCAGTGTCACAGTTTGCAAAGTACGGGGTCTTTATTGTAAAAAACAGAAAGACTCTGTTTTCTCAGAGACACCAAAGGTGGACTAGGCCAAAAGAACTTCTGTTTTTCGTGATGCGCCTCTTGTGTGGATCGGTCGTCTTCACGGACGCCAGTACATAAATGGGTAAAAATGGGGACGCGGAATTATTTGATATTGCGCAATTGAAATAGGTAATTAGGTACCATGATCAGTAGACTTGGTGTATACTTATTCGTACTTATTGACCAACATTTTGGTAGGCCATGTGCTCACGGTTGTGTTGTTACATTTATGCTTGTGTCTACTCGTACTCACTAATTATCACTTTCACTATTGCTTCTATTCACAAATATTAGTGTTCATTTGTGTTCATAGGTGCATTTATTTCTAGTCACTAACAGTTACTTGATTCCACTCTCATTTACCAATAATCGCTCACATTTGTAAGTATAACCAGCTTTTGCTAACAGTCTTTCACTCACTCTCCTTTATATGTAGATTCGCACCCTTCATCATTGTGAACTCAGTGCAGAGAGAGGATGAGTCAATGCATTCTTTAGTAGGACTTGTTGGCAGGCGAGTGCGAACCTACTCAATACTTGGTTTTTAGACCAGCACTTGTCCCGTTTTCTTCTTTCGTGTCTTGTCTGCTTGTGCGCTGCTTAATGATGAATGTATTTTTCACTGCCTATTTATCTATTGTGTACCGCTCATTCAGTCTCGAATGATGATAATTAAATGAGCTTGGATTAGAAGGTAGACTCTAAAAAGTGCCGTTTGTTGCCGTTTGTTGTTCAGGTTAGAACAGCTCTTTTCTTTCTGCAGGTATGACATTTGAAGAACACGCCGGTGCTGAAAAGAGCACGGCATGCTCCGGCCTTCACCTACTGCCTGTAATGCCTGGCACAAGCTCCGCAGCCTCGAGCAAGGAAGAAAACCAAGCCTCAAGGCAGCATCAATACCACAGGATGTTATAACAATTCTGTCTGACGATGAAGAGGAGCTTGTGCCTCCAGCAAAAATGCAAGAACAATAAAAAAGGTAGTGTATAAATGGGAGATTTTACTAAAAAAAAAGCATTTTTTTTTCAAAATTTTATCAATTTATTAACCGAGACTGACCCAGGAACCAGACATCGTGTGTTTGTTTCGGCTGCTGGTCGTGGGGTTGAGCAAGCGACAAACGAGGCCAACAGACATTCATGCTCGGCGACTGGCCCAGGAGTAGGCGAAGTCTGCTGTTCGCGCCGCCATTCATAGCGGTGGATTGAGTCCTCGCTGTGAGCCACGAGCGAGGCCAAGCGACGTTCCGACTAAGAGACGCGCAGAGAGCAGGCGAGCGGCTGGCATGACGTCAGGGTGCAGCCGGGCCGAGACGAGGTGACAGAGTGCTGCTGCCGCGGCAGTGGGCTTGGTCAAGAAGAGGACCGACCCGTGTCGAGCACGGCAGCCAAGCCAAACGGCGCACTGTCTCGGTTCGACAGGCTCCCACGTCGCCCACGTCGCTAAAGGCAAATATTTCTTGTATATAATTGGTGTGCACCTATGTACAGTGCATGTCTGTCTATGTGTATGAAAGGGTAATATAAGTGTGGTTGTGTCTGTGCACTGGTGTGCTGTCAAGTCCTTTCTGGGGTGGTCCTGCCACTTATCACAGCTGGTGCCCCTGCTCTCTCAGTGTCTGAAAAGCGCATGTACTGCCACCGCTATAATCAGTTTCCAGTGTCCTTTCAGAACAATTACGCATTAATTGTGCGTTACTTTCTTGGACATGGCAGTTAAGTGTGACTGCGCTGGCAGTGTTCTTATAATGGTTATCGCAATACTTGCCCCCTCCCCCCGCGGTCGACATACTGTATACCCCCCTCCCTTGGGCGAGACATATATATAGCATTGCAAATGTAAGGGCCCGTTTATTCCATTCTGACTGTGTTTGTTGGCCAGTGGCTCACTCATGATTGAAAAGTCAGCGCCAGTCAGTGTCAACCAAGGTCGTCACTTCTTGCCTATCAATCGTCACATTGTCGGTGTTGTCTGCTTTTGGCAATAATGGGGGATTTTAGGCCATTTGACGACCTGCAACCTTCCCCCTGGAGGTCGCTGCTTTTAGTTTCCCTGTCGTGGGCTGGGAGACCGACCTCTGGTGCATCAGCAAAACTTCGGCGGCTTGGGGAAGAAGAACGAGCTGGTGATGGTGAGCGTGTTCGCAGGTTAGAGAAGCTTTGTTGCCGGCTGGCAGAGTCGTCATGAAAGGAGACACCGCTTTCGTCAAACTTGTGGCGTGAAGTATCTGGCTGACTAATATGGTGTCGAGCTGGCTGATACAAGCAATAACGATAAATATGTCCCGACTCCCCACAATCTCAGCACAAAGGACAGGGATCTGAAGTCCGCCTTATATCGGTCTTCCGCAGTGGCGGTCGCCTAACAGGATCCCGTTGGGTCCAGGATGCAATAGGGGGTGGTTGATGGTACTGTGGCACTGGCACGTGGCACGAACAACGGACCACGAACAGTGTCCGCATAGCTGTATGCGTTCGGCTGGTATTGCGCTCAGAAGACAAGAGGCGACAAACAACCTCTAGGTAGCTGTATGCGTTCGGCTGGTATGACACTTCCGAACGATGCTCGGGTTAAGTGAATGCCTGTCGGAATTTGTGGCGCACAAGTTCAGCGACGCAGGCAACTGTGACATTCGGCTTCAGTGGTGGTTGCCTTGCGTTCTCTTTGGAAATCTCCTCACTTACAGGCTGGCAATCATTTGGCGTAGTCAGCTCTCATCAGGTGTGGTGAAAGAGCCGGAACCTACTGAAGCGCTAGTCATGAGGCTATAGTATTGCTGTTACCGCTGTTGCAATGCCCGCTCGATTGATGATCCTTCCTAATAAACTAGTCCACTGTTTTCCGAGGATTGCGCCCGAGGCTAGCAAACAGTTCTTCTTTGACGCCGCGCATGATATGACTGAGCCCTTCGGACATGTTGGTAATGCGTGGTGAAACAAATGTGCCACATCTTCAGCAGACATCACGACTCTCTCATTTGGCTGTTGAATGCGCGATTCACGTAGGCGTTGCGCATTTTCACATCGATCTTGACTTCCCAATGTATCAACTAGCTGACGGCGACATTCGTCCTACGTCGTCGAAGTTCTCTCGCTGTTTATGAACCACGGCTTAGTGTTGTCTTCAAGCTCGAAGTATACCTTGAATAGCTTCTCATCGTCAGAGATCAAGTGGTTAGACTTTGCTGCCAGATCAAACTGCTCTCGCCAGTGTTCCGCATCTTCGTTTTCGTGACCATGAAAAGGCTCAGGAATTACGAAGGTTCTGTACTGTTGATTGTGTTGGGTTGTTTGATGAGGCCATTTCTTGAACAGGGTTGTCCGTTGACAGAGGTGGTCTTTATAAGGGGCTGAATGCGGGGGCGAGGGGGGCAGACCTTGAAGGCGACGGCTTGAGCAGTGTACCGGATAATCCATGGGTAGGCGACTTGTGGGGCTGGAAACGGGGCTGCTCGCAGGACTGGCGATCATAAGGCGACGGTACGCAGCAGCTCCACCAGTGTCACAGTTTGCAAAGTACGGGGTCTTTATTGTAAAAAACAGAAAGACTCTGTTTTCTCAGAGACACCATAGGTGGACTAGGCCAAAAGAACTTCTGTTTTTCGTGATGCGCCTCTTGTGTGGATCGGTCGTCTTCACGGACGCCAGTACATAAATGGGTAAAAATGGGGACGCGGAATTATTTCATATTGCGCAATTGAAATAGGTAATTATGTACCATGATCAGTAGACATGGTGTATACTTATTCGTACTTATTGACCAACATTTTGGTAGGCCATGTGCTCACAGTTGTGTTGTTACATTTATGCTTGTGTCTACTCGTACTCACTAATTTTCACTTTCACTATTGCTTCTATTCACAAATATTAGTGTTCATTTGTGTTCATAGGTGCATTTATTTCTAGTCACTAACAGTTACTTGATTCCACTCTCATTTACCAATAATGGCTCACATTTGTAAGTATAACCAGCTTTTGCTAACAGTCTTTCACTCACTCTTCTTTATATGTAGACTCGCACCCTTCATCATTGTGAACTCAGTGCAGAGAGAGGATGAGTCAATGCATTCTTTAGTAGGACTTGTAGGCGGGCGAGTGCGAACCAATTCAATACTTGGTTTTTAGACCAGCACTTGTCCCCTTTTCTTCTTTCGTGTCTTGTCTGCTTGTGCGCTGCATAATGATGAATGTATTTTTCACTGCCTATTTATCTATTGTGTACCGCTCATTCAGTCTCAAATGATGTTAATTAAATGAGCTTGGATTAGAAGGTAGACTCTAAAAAGTGCCGTTTGTTGCCGTTTGTTGTTCAGGTTAGAACAGCTCTTTTCTTTCTGCAGGTATGACATTTGAAGAAGACGCCGGTGCTGAAAAGAGCGCGGCATGCTCCGGCCTTCACCTACTGCCTGTAATGCCTGGCACAAGCTCCGCAGCCTCGAGCAAGGAAGAAAACCAAGCCTCAAGGCAGCATCAATACCACAGGATGTTATAACAATTCTGTCTGACGATGAAGAGGAGCTTGTGCCTCCAGCAAAAATGCAAGAACAATAAAAAAGGTAGTGTATAAATGGGAGATTTTACTAAAAAAAAAGCATTTTTTTTTTCAAAATTTTATCAATTTATTAACCGAGACTGACCCAGGAACCAGACATCGTGTGTTTGTTTCGGCTGCTGGTCGTGCGGTTGAGCAAGCGACAAACGAGGCCAACAGACATTCATGCTCGGCGACTGGCCCAGGAGTAGGCGAAGTCTGCTGTTCGCGCCGCCATTCATAGCGGTGGATTGAGTTCTCGCTGTGAGCCACGAGCGAGGCCAAGCGACGTTCCGACTAAGAGACGCGCAGACAGCAGGCGAGCGGCTGGCATGACGTCAGGGTGCAGCCGGGCCGAGACGAGGTGACAGAGTGCTGCTGCCGCGGCAGTGGGCCTGGTCAAGAAGAGGACCGACCCGTGTCGAGCACGGCAGCCAAGCCAAACGGCGCACTGTCTCGGTTCGACAGGCTCCCACGTCGCCCACGTCGCTAAAGGCAAATATTTCTTGTATATAATTGGTGTGCACCTATGTACAGTGCATGTCTGTCTATGTGTATGAAAGGGTAATATAAGTGTGGTTGTGTCTGTGCACTGGTGTGCTGTCAAGTCCTTTCTGGGGTGGTCCTGCCACTTATCACAGCTGCTGCCCCTGCTCTCTCAGTGTCTGAAAAGCGCATGTACTGCCACCGCTATAATCAGTTTCCAGTGTCCTTTCAGAACAAATACGCATTAATTGTGCGTTACTTTCTTGGACATGGCAGTTAAGTGTGACTGCGCTGGCAGTGTTCTTATAATGGTTATCGCAATACTTGCCCCCTCCCCCCGCGGTCGACAGACTGTATACCCCCCTCCCTTGGGCGAGACATATATATAGCATTGCAAATGTAAGGGCCCGTTTATTCCATTCTGACTGTGTTTGTTGGCCAGTGGCTCACTCATGATTGAAAAGTCAGCGCCAGTCAGTGTCAACCAAGGTCGTCACTTCTTGCCTATCAATCGTCACATTGTCGGTGTTGTCTGCTTTTGGCAATAATGGGGGATTTTAGGCCATTTGACGACCTGCAACCTTCCCCCTGGAGGTCGCTGCTTTTAGTTTCCCTGTCGTGGGCTGGGAGACCGACCTCTGGTGCATCAGCAAAACTTCGGCGGCTTGGGGAAGAAGAACGAGCTGGTGATGGTGAGCGTGTTCGCAGGTTAGAGAAGCTTTGTTGCCGGCTGGCAGAGTCGTCATGAAAGGAGACACCGCTTTCGTCAAACTTGTGGCGTGAAGTATCTGGCTGACTGATATGGTGTCGAGCTGGCTGATACGAGCAATAACGATAAATACAGTGCAGGCCACCTATAACGATACCACATATAACGATATATCGGTTATAACGATGGGTCGACTTAACAGTCTCATTTTATGCATTGGGGCTATAGGGAAAAAAACCATATATAACGATATGTTATCCACCGCATATCGGATACAACGATGAAAAGTTTGCCGTGGACGGCATGTTTCATTCAGAATAATCGTAACATTTAGATTGATAAGTTCCTCTGAAACGAACTATGTCGAGACAAGACGAAAAGTTAGCGTAGGCGAGTACGTATCTGCCGCCACTGCAGCACAGCGCTGGCAGCGCGTCCCGGCCGTTCAAAAAGCCGAGGAGAGCATCGCGAGTTGGCGCGACGCGCTACAGATGGCGCCAGCTGTGTCACGTTTTGCGCCTCGCCGCGCGTCGACCGCGGAGATGCTGAGTGAATTTAAAAAAAAAAAAGCGAAAAGCAAAGCGGCGCGGCGACATCGGGGCGGGGCCTCGTTGGCATTCCGGCTGTGTACCTCTGGCTGTGCTTTCTTCCTCCCACTGCTCCCACCCCGCCGTCGGTCAGTCTCTTGCTTGCTGTTTGATAACTCGTTCTTGCTGCTTGATAACTGTAGCGCACACAACGTGAGCCCAAAGCTGACATCAATTGAATTGATGTTCCTGCCGCCGAATACGACGGCAGGCTTGCAACCGCTAGACGCCGGCGTGATTGCTAACTTTAAAGCGTTGTACCGGCGACGCATGCTCGAGTGGCTCGTGTTAACGATTGACCGCTCGGCTCCCGGTACGTCGGGCAATGCAGGCGGGCCCTCTGATGCCCCTGATCTGAAGATTAGCCTTCTAAAGGCCGTGCGCTTCGTTTACGGCGCGTGGTACGAGGTGAGGCAGACCACCATTCAGAACTGCTTCAGGAAGGCAGGCTTTGTGCGCCAGGACCAGCCTCCCTCGTCTAGCGATAGCGACAGCGAGACCGGCACGGAAACTGCGGATCTGACGGAGCTCTGGGAGCACGTCGCTACTGTTGATGCAGATAGCGGGTGTGTCGCGTCGGTTGAGGACTTCTTGACGGCAGACAGTGCTGCTTCGTTCTGCGATGAACTCACCGACGAGGCAATCGTCGCGGATGTGTTGTCGCGACAGGCGGCGGCGTTGTGCGACGGCAGCGACAGTAGTGATGAGGAGGTTCACAGCGCCTCTACGACCCCGTCGATGACGACGCAAGGTGCACTGATGTCTATCGACTCCCTGATTGACTTTATGCACATCAAAGGAATGCCGCCAGAGTTTTCGCAGCAGCTGGAAGCTATGCGCACCGCGGTTGTGAAGCTGAAGCTTCCGCGGAAGCAACTGCAGATTTCGGACTACTTCGGCGTGCCGAACCCGTGATGCGTTCTTCGGAGTAAGAAATAAAGTCTTGTTTTTGACATCCTACTATCTACAATATTTATTAATTGGTGAAAATAGCGAAATGAAGCCTGGAGCTACAAAAGGTACGTCCGGCGACGATTTTTTGGCGGCAGTCCAGATATAACGATCACCGGTTATAACGATCATATTTTTAGGTTTTCTCGATATCGTTATAAGTGGACTGCACTGTATGTCCCGACTCCCCACAATCTCAGCACAAAGGACAGGGATCTGAAGTCCGCCTTATATCGGTCTTCCGCAGTGGCGGTCGCCTAACAGGATCCCGTTGGGTCCAGGATGCAATAGGGGGTGGTTGATGGTACTGTGGCACTGGCACGTGGCACGAACAACGGACCACGAACAGTGTCTGCATAGCTGTATGCGTTCGGCTGGTATTGCGCTCAGAAGGCAAGAGGCGACAAACAACCTCTAGGTAGCTGTATGCGTTCGGCTGGTATGACACTTCCGAACGATGCTCGGGTTAAGTGAATGCCTGTCGGAATTTGTGGCGCACAAGTTCAGCGACGCAGGCAACTGTGACATTCGGCTTCAGTGGTGGTTGCCTTGCGTTCTCTTTGGAAATCTCCTCACATACAGGCTGGCAATCATTTGGCGCAGTCAGCTCTCATCAGGTGTGGTCAAAGAGCCGGAACCTACTGAAGCGCTAGTCATGAGGCTATAGTATTGCTGTTACCGCTGTTGCAATGCCCGCTCGATTGCTGATCCTTCCTAATAAACTAGTCCACTGTTTTCCGAGGATTGCGCCCGAGGCTAGCAAACAGTTCTTCTTTGACGCCGCGCATGAGATGACTGAGCCCTTCGGACATGTTGGTAATGCGTGGTGAAACAAATGTGCCACATCTTCAGCAGACATCACGACTCTCTCATTTGGCTGTTGAATGCGCGATTCACGTAGGCGTTGCGCATTTTCACATCGATTTTGACTTCCCAATGTATCAACTAGCTGATGGCGACATTCGTCCTACGTCGTCGAAGTTCTCTCGCTGTTTATGAACCACGTCTTAGTGTTGTCTTCAAGCTCGAAGTATACCTTGAATAGCTTCTCATCGTCAGAGATCAAGTGGTTAGACTTTGCTGCCAGATCAAACTGCTCTGGCCAGTGTTCCGCATCTTCGTTTTCGTGACCATGAAAAGGCTCAGGAATTACGAAGGTTCTGTACTGTTGATTGTGTTGGGTTGTTTGATGAGGCCATTTCTTGAACAGGGGTGTCCGTTGACAGAGGTGGTCTTTATAAGGGGCTGAATGCGGGGGCGAGGGGGGCAGACCTTGAAGGCGACGGCTTGAGCAGTGTACCGGATAATCCATGGGTAGGCGACTTGTGGGGCTGGAAACGGGGCTGCTCGCAGGACTGGCGATCATAAGGCGACGGTACGCAGCAGCTCCACCAGTGTCACAGTTTGCAAAGTACGGGGTCTTTATTGTAAAAAACAGAAAGACTCTGTTTTCTCAGAGACACCAAAGGTGGACTAGGCCAAAAGAACTTCTGTTTTTCGCGATGCGCCTCTTGTGTGGATCAGTCGTCTTCACGGACGCCAGTACATAAATGGGTACAAATGGGGACGCGGAATTATTTGATATTGCGCAATTGAAATAGGTAATTATGTACCATGATCAGTAGACTTGGTGTATACTTATTCGTACTTATTGACCAACGTTTTGGTAGGCCATGTGCTCACGGTTGTGTTGTTACATTTATGCTTGTGTCTACTCGTACTCACTAATTTTCACTTTCACTATTGCTTCTATTCACAAATATTAGTGTTCATTTGTGTTCATAGGTGCATTTATTTCTAGTCACTAACAGTTACTTGATTCCACTCTCATTTACCAATAATCGCTCACATTTGTAAGTATAACCAGCTTTTGCTAACAGTCTTTCACTCACTCTCCTTTATATGTAGACTTGCACCCTTCATCATTGTGAACTCAGTGCAGAGAGAGGATGAGTCAATGCATTCTTTAGTAGTACTTGTTGGCAGGCGAGTGCGAACCTATTCAATACTTGGTTTTTAGACCAGCACTTGTCCCCTTTTCTTCTTTCGTGTCTTGTCTGCTTGTGCGCTGCATAATGATGAATGTATTTTTCACTGCCTATTTATCTATTGTGTACCGCTCATTCAGTCTCAAATGATGATAATTAAATGAGCTTGGATTAGAAGGTAGACTCTAAAAAGTGCCGTTTGTTGCCGTTTGTTGTTCAGGTTAGAACAGCTCTTTTCTTTCTGCAGGTATGACATTTGAAGAAGACGCCGGTGCTGAAAAGAGCGCGGCATGCTCCGGCCTTCACCTACTGCCTGTAATGCCTGGCACAAGCTCCGCAGCCTCGAGCAAGGAAGAAAACCAAGCCTCAAGGCAGCATCAATACCACAGGATGTTATAACAATTCTGTCTGACGATGAAGAGGAGCTTGTGCCTCCAGCAAAAATGCAAGAACAATAAAAAGGTAGTGTATAAATGGGAGATTCTACTAAAAAAAAAGCATTTTTTTTTTCAAAATTATATCAATTTATTAACCGAGACTGACCCAGGAACCAGACATCATGTGTTTGTTTCGGCTGCTGGTCGTGGGGTTGAGCAAGCGACAAACGAGGCCAATAGACATTCATGCTCGGCGACTGGCCCAGGAGTAGGCGAAGTCTGCTGTTCGCGCCGCCATTCATAGCGGTGGATTGAGTCCTCGCTGTGAGCCACGAGCGAGGCCAAGCGACTTTCCGACTAAGAGACGCGCAGAGAGCAGGCGAGCGGCTGGCATGACGTCAGGGTGCAGCCGGGCCGAGACGAGGTGACAGAGTGCTGCTGCCGCGGCAGTGGGCCTGGTCAAGAAGAGGACCGACCCGTGTCGAGCACGGCAGCCAAGCCAAACGGCGCACTGTCTCGGTTCGACAGGCTCCCACGTCGCCCACGTCGCTAAAGGCAAATATTTCTTGTATATAATTGGTGTGCACCTATGTACAGTGCATGTCTGTCTATGTGTATGAAAGGGTAATATAAGTGTGGTTGTGTCTGTGCACTGGTGTGCTGTCAAGTCCTTTCTGGGGTGGTCCTGCCACTTATCACAGCTGGTGCCCCTGCTCTCTCAGTGTCTGAAAAGCGCATGTACTGCCACCGCTATAATCAGTTTCCAGTGTCCTTTCAGAACAATTACGCATTAATTGTGCGTTACTTTCTTGGACATGGCAGTTAAGTGTGACTGCGCTGGCAGTGTTCTTATAATGGCTATCGCAATACTTGCCCCCTCCCCCCGCGGTCGACATACTGTATACCCCCCTCCCTTGGGCGAGACATATATATAGCATTGCAAATGTAAGGGCCCGTTTATTCCATTCTGACTGTGTTTGTTGGCCAGTGGCTCACTCATGATTGAAAAGTCAGCGCCAGTCAGTGTCAACCAAGGTCGTCACTTCTTGCCTATCAATCGTCACATTGTCGGCGTTGTCTGCTTTTGGCAATAATGGGGGATTTTAGGCCATTTGACGACCTGAAACCTTCCCCCTGGAGGTCGCTGCTTTTAGTTTCCCTGTCGTGGGCTGGGAGACCGACCTCTGGTGCATCAGCAAAACTTCGGCGGCTTGGGGAAGAAGAACGAGCTGGTGATGGTGAGCGTGTTCGCAGGTTAGAGAAGCTTTGTTGCCGGCTGGCAGAGTCGTCATGAAAGGAGACACCGCTTTCGTCAAACTTGTGGCGTGAAGTATCTGGCTGACTGATATGGTGTCGAGCTGGCTGATACGAGCAATAACGATAAATATGTCCCGACTCCCCACAATCTCAGCACAAAGGAAGGATCTGAAGTCCGCCTTATATCGGTCTTCCGCAGTGGCGGTCGCCTAACAGGATCCCGTTGGGTCCAGGATGCAATAGGGGTTGGTTGATGATACTATGGCACTGGCACGAACAACGGACCACGAACAGTGTCCGCATAGCTGTATGCGTTCGGCTGGTATTGCGCTCAGAAGACAAGAGGCGACAAACAACCTCTAGGTAGCTGTATGCGTTCGGCTGGTATGACACTTCCGAACGATGCTCGGGTTAAGTGAATGCCTGTCGGAATTTGTGGCGCACAAGTTCAGCGACGCAGGCAACTTTGACATTCGGCTTCAGTGGTGGTTGCCTTGCGTTCTCTTTGGAAATCTCCTCACATACAGGCTGGCAATCATTTGGCGTAGTCAGCTCTCATCAGGTGTGGTCAAAGAGCCGGAACCTACTGAAGCGCTAGTCATGAGGCTATAGTATTGCTGTTACCGCTGTTGCAATGCCCGCTCGATTCCTGATCCTTCCTAATAAACTAGTCCACTGTTTTCTGAGGATTGCGCCCGAGGCTAGCAAACAGTTCTTCTTTGACGCCGCGCTTGAGATGACTGAGCCCTTCGGACATGTTGGTAATGCGTGGTGCAACAATTGTGCCACATCTTCAGCAGACATCTAGACTCTCTCATTTGGCTGTTGAATGCGCGATTCACGTAGGCGTTGCGCATTTTCACATCGATCTTGACTTCCCAATGTATCAACTAGCTGACGGCGACATTCGTCCTACGTCGTCGAAGTTCTCTCGCTGTTTATGAACCACGTCTTAGTGTTGTCTTCAAGCTCGAAGTATACCTTGAATAGGTTCTCATCGTCAGAGATCAAGTGGTAAGACTTTGCTGCCAGATCAAACTGCTCTCGCCAGTGTTCCGCATCTTCGTTTTCGTGACCATGAAAAGGCTCAGGAATTACGAAGGTTCTGTACTGTTGCTTGTGTTGGGTTGTTTGATGAGGCCATTTCTTGAACAGGGGTGTCCGTTGACAGAGGTGGTCTTTATAAGGGGCTGAATGCGGGGTCGAGGGGGGCAGACCTTGAAGGCGACCGCTTGAGCAGTGTACCGGATAATCCATGGGTCTAGGTGGGGCAGGAAACGGGGCTGCTCACAGGACTGGCGATCATAGGGCGACGGTACCCAGCAGCTCCACCATTGTCACACTTTGCAAAGTACGGGGTCTTTATTGTAAAAAACAGAAAGACTGTTTTCTCAGAGACACGAAAGGTGTACTCGGCCAAAAGAACTTCTGTTTTTCGTGATGCGCCTCTTGTGTGGATCGGTCGTCTTCACGGACGCCAGTGCATAAATGGGTACAAATGGCGGCGCGGAATTATTTGATATTGCACAATTGAAATAGGTAATTAGGTACCATGATCAGTAGACTTGGTGTATACTCATTCGTACTTATTGACCAACATTTTGGTAGGCCATGTGCTCACTGTTGTGTTGTTACATTTATGCTTGTGTCTACTCGTACTCACTGATTCTCACTTTCACTATTGCTTCTATTCACAAATATTAGTGTTCATTTGTGTTCATAGGTGTATTTATTTCTAAACACTAACAGTTACTTGATTCCACTCTCATTTACCAATATTCGCTCACATTTGTAAGTATAACCAGCTTTTGTTAAGTCTTTCACTCACTCTCCTTTATATGTAGACTCGCACCCTTCATCATTGTGAACTCAGTGCAGAGAGAGGATGAGTCAATGCATTCTTCAGTAGGACTTGTAGGCGGTCGAGTGCGAACCTATTTAATACTGGGTTTTTAGACCAGCACTTGTCCCGTTTTCTTCTTTCGTGTCTTGTCTGCTTGTGCGCTTCATAATGATGAATGTATTTTTCACTGCCTATTTATCCATTGTGTACCGCTCATTCAGTCTCAAATGATGTTAATTAAGTGAGCTTGGATAAGAAGGTAGACTCTAAAAAGTGCCGTTTGTTGCCGTTTGTTGTTCAGGTTAGAACAGCTCTTTTCTTTCTGCAGGTATGACATTTGAAGAAGACGCCGGTGCTGAAAAGAGCACGGCATGCTCCGGCCTTCACCTACTGCCTGTAATGCCTGGCACAAGCTCCGCAGCCTCGAGCAAGGAAGAGAACGAAGCCTCAAGGCAGCATCAATACCACAGGTTGTTATAACAATTCTGTCTGACGATGAAGAGGAGCTTGTGCCTCCAGCAAAAATGCAAGAACAATAAAAAGGTAGTGTATAAATGGAAGATTCTACTAAAAAAAAGCATTTTTTTTTCAAAATTATATCAATTTATCAACCGAGACTGACCCAGGAACCAGACATCGTGTGTTTGTTTCGGCTGCTGTTCGTGGGGTTGAGCAAGCGACAAACGAGGCCAACAGACATTCATGCTCGGCGACTGGCCCAGGAGTAGGCGAAGTCTGCTGTTCGCGCCGCCATTCATAGCGGTGGATTGAGTCCTCGCTGTGAGCCACGAGCGAGGCCAAGCGACGTTCCGACTAAGAGACGCGCAGAGAGCAGGCGAGCGGCTGGCATGACGTCAGGGTGCAGCCGGGCCGAGACGAGGTGACAGAGTGCTGCTGCCGCGGCAGTGGGCCTGGTCAAGAAGAGGACCGACCCACGTCGAGCACGGCAGCCAAGCCAAACGGCGCACTGTCTCGGTTCGACAGGCTCCCCCGTCGCCCACGTCGCTAAAGGCAAATATTTCTTGTATATAATTGGTGTGCACCTATGTACAGTGCATGTCTGTCTATGTGTATGAAAGGGTAATATAAGTGTGGTTGTGTCTGTGCACTGGTGTGCTGTCAAGTCCTTTCTGGGGTGGTCCTGCCCCTTATGACAGCCGGTGCGCCTGCTCTCTCAGTGTCTGAAAAGAGCATGTACTGCCACCGCTATAATCAGTTTCCAGTGTCCTTTCAGGACATTTACGCTTTGAATGTGCATTACTTTCTTGGACATGGCAGTTAAGTGTGACTCCTGTGGCAGTGTTCGTATAATGGCTATCGCAATACTTGCCCCCTCCCCCCGCGGTCGACATATTCTATACCCCCCTCCTTTGGGCGAGACATATATATAGCATTGCAAATGTAAGGGCCCGTTTATTCCATTCTGACTGTGTTTGTTGGCCAGTGGCTCACTCATGATTGAAAAGTCAGCGCCAGTCAGTGTCAACCATGGTCGTCACTTCTTGCCTATCAATCGTCACATTGTCGGTGTTGTCTGCTTTTGGCAATAATGGGGGATTTTAGGCCATTTGACGACCTGCAACCTTCCCCCTGGAGGTCGCTGCTTTTAGTTTCCCTGTCGTGGGCTGGGAGACCGACCTCTGGTGCATCAGCAAAACTTCGGCGGCTTGGGGAAGAAGAATGGGCTGGTGATGGTGAGCGTGTTCGCATGTTAGAAAAGCTTTGTTGCCAGCGGGCAGAGTCGTCATGAAAGGAGACACCGCTTTCGTCAAACTTGTGGCGTGAAGTATCTGGCTGACTGATATGGTGTCGAGCTGGCTGATACGAGCAATAAAGATAGATATGTCCCGACTCCCCACAATCTCAGCACAAAGGACAGGGATCTGAAGTCCGCCATATATCGCTCTTCCGCAGTGGCGGTCGCCTAACAGGATCCCATTGAGTCTAGGATGCAGTAGGGGGTGGTTGATGGTACTGTGGCACTGGCACGAACAACGGACCACGAACAGTGTCCGCATAGCTGGATGCGTTCGGCTGGTATTGCGCTCAGAAGACAAGAGGCGACAAACAGCCTCTAGGTAGCTGTATGCGTTCGGCTGGTATGACATTTCCGAACGATGCTCGGGTTAAGTGAATGCCTGTCGGAATTTGTGGCGCACAAGTTCAGCGACGAAGGCAACTGTGACATTCGGCTTCAGTGGTGGTTGCCTTGCGTTCTCTTTGGAAATTTCCTCACATACAGGCTGGCAATCATTTGGCGTAGTCAGCTCTCATCAGGTGTGGTCAAAGAGCCGGAACCTACTGAAGCGCTAGTCATGAGGCTATAGTATTGCTGTTACCGCTGTTGCAATGCCCGCTCGATTGCTGATCCTTCCTAATAAACTAGTCCACTGTTTTCCGAGGATTGCGCCCGAGGCTAGCAAACAGTTCTTCTTTGATGCCGCGGATGAGATGACTGAGCCCTTCGGACATGTTGGTAATGCGTGGTGAAACAAATGTGCCACATCTTCAGCAGACATCACGACTCTCTCATTTGGCTGTTGAATACGCGATTCACGTAGGCGTTGCGCATTTTCACATCGATCTTGCCTTCCCAATGTATCAATTAGCTGACGGCGACATTCGTCCTACGTCGTCGAAGTTCTCTCGCTGTGTATGAACCTCGTCTTAGTGTTGTCTTCAAGCTCGAAGTATACCTTGAATAGCTTCTCATCGTCAGAGATCAAGTGGTTAGACTTTGCTGCGAAATCAAACTGCTCTTGCCAGTGTTCCGCATCTTGGTTTTCGTGACCATGAAAAGGCTCAGGAATTACGAAGGTTCTGTA
This sequence comes from Rhipicephalus microplus, assembly GCF_043290135.1. Lineage (NCBI taxonomy): Eukaryota > Metazoa > Arthropoda > Arachnida > Ixodida > Ixodidae > Rhipicephalus > Rhipicephalus microplus. Next base: position 239,559,674 of record NC_134702.1, read on the forward strand.
CTGTTGCTTGTGTTGGGTTGTTTGATGAGGCCATTTCTTGAACAGGGGTGTCCGTTGACAGAGGTGGTCTTTATAAGGGGCTGAATGCGGGGGCGAGGAGGCAGACCTTGAAGGCGACCGCTTGAGCAGTGTATCGGATAATCCATGGGTAGGCGCCTTGTGGGGCTGGAAACGGGGCTGCTCACAGGACTGGCGATCATAAGGCGACGGTACCCAGCAGCTCCACCAGTGTCACACTTTGCAAAGTACGGGGTCTTTATTGTAAAAAACAGAAAGACTGTTTTCTCAGAAACACGAAAGGTGTACTCGGCCAAAAGAACTTCTGTTTTTCGTGATGCGCCTCTTGTGTGGATCGGTCGTCTTCACGGACGCCAGTGCATAAATGGGTACAAATGGCGGCGCGAAATTATTTGATATCGCACAATTGAAATAGGTAATTAGGTACCATGATCAGTAGACTTGGTGTATACTCATTCGTAGTTATTGACCAACATTTTGGTAGGCCATGTGCTCACTGTTGTGTTGTTACATTTATGCTTGTGTCTACTCGTACTCACTGATTCTCACTTTCACTATTGCTTCTATTCACAAATATTAGTGTTCATTTGTGTTCATAGGTGTATTTATTTCTAAACACTAACAGTTACTTGATTCCACTCTCATTTACCTATAATCGCTCACATTTGTAAGTATAACCAGCTTTTGTTAACAGTCTTTCACTCACTCTCCTTTATATGTAGACTCGCACCCTTCATCATTGTGAACTCAGTGCAGAGAGAGGATGTGTCAATGCATCTTCAGTAGGACTTGTAGGCGGTCGAGTGTGAACCTATTCAATACTGGGTTTTTAGACCAGCACTTGTCCCGTTTTCTTCTTTCGTGTCTTGTCTGCTTGTGCGCTTCATAATGATGAATGTATTTTTCACTGCCTATTTATCTATTGTGTACCGCTCATTCAGTCTCAAATGATGTTAATTAAATAAGCTTGGATAAGAAGGTAGACTCTAAAAAGTGCCGTTTGTTGCCGTTTGTTGTTCAGGTTAGAACAGCTCTTTTCTTTCTGCAGGTATGACATTTGAAGAAGACGCCGGTGCTGAAAAGAGCACGGCATGCTCCGGCCTTCACCTACTGCCTGTAATGCCTGGCACAAGCTCCGCAGCCTCGAGCAAGGAAGAAAACGAAGCCTCAAGGCAGCATCAATACCACAGGATGTTATAACAATTCTGTCTGACGATGAAGAGGAGCTTGTGCCTCCAGCAAAAATGCAAGAACAATAAAAAGGTAGTGTATAAATGGAAGATTCTACTAAAAAAAAGCATTTTTTTTTCAAAATTATATCAATTTATCAACCGAGACTGACCCAGGAACCAGACATCGTGTGTTTGTTTCGGCTGCTGTTCGTGGGGTTGAGCAAGCGACAAACGAGGCCAACAGACATTCATGCTCGGCGACTGGCCCAGGAGTAGGCGAAGTCTGCTGTTCGTGCTGCCATTCATAGCGGTGGATTGAGTCCTCGCTGTGAGCCACGAGCGAGGCCAAGCGACGTTCCGACTAAGAGACGCGCAGAGAGCAGGCGAGCGGCTGGCATGACGTCAGGGTGCAGCCGGGCCGAGACGAGGTGACAGAGTGCTGCTGCCGCGGCAGTGGGCCTGGTCAAGAAGAGGACCGACCCACGTCGAGCACGGCAGCCAAGCCAAACGGCGCACTGTCTCGGTTCGACAGGCTCCCCCGTCGCCCACGTCGCTAAAGGCAAATATTTCTTGTATATAATTGGTGTGCACCTATGTACAGTGCATGTCTGTCTATGTGTATGAAAGGGTAATATAAGTGTGGTTGTGTCTGTGCACTGGTGTGCTGTCAAGTCCTTTCTGGAGTGGTCCTGCCCCTTATGACAGCCGGTGCGCCTGCTCTCTCAGTGTCTGAAAAGAGCATGTACTGCCACCGCTATAATCAGTTTCCAGTGTCCTTTCAGGACATTTACGCTTTGAATGTGCATTACTTTCTTGGACATGGCAGTTAAGTGTGACTCCTGTGGCAGTGTTCGTATAATGGCTATCGCAATACTTGCCCCCTCCCCCCGCGGTCGACATACTGTATACCCCCCTCCCTTGGGCGAGACATATATATAGCATTGCAAATGTAAGGGCCCGTTTATTCCATTCTGACTGTGTTTGTTGGCCAGTGGCTCACTCATGATTGAAAAGTCAGCGCCAGTCAGTGTCAACCAAGGTCGTCACTTCTTGCCTATCAATCGTCAGATTTTCGGTGTTGTCTGCTTTTGGCAATAATGGGGGATTTTAGGCCATTTGACGACCTGCAACCTTCCCCTTGGAGGTCTCTGCTTTTAGTTTCCCTGTCGTGGGCTGGGAGACCGACCTCTGGTGCATCAGCAAAACTTCGGCGGCTTGGGGAAGAAGAATGGGCTGGTGATGGTGAGCGTGTTCGCAGGTTAGAAAAGCTTTGTTGCCAGCGGGCAGAGTCGTCATGAAAGGAGACACCGCTTTCGTCAAACTTGTGGCGTGAAGTATCTGGCTGACTGATATGGTGTCGAGCTGGCTGATACGAGCAATAAAGATAGATATGTCCCGACTCCCCACAATCTCAGCACAAAGGACAGGGATCTGAAGTCCGCCATATATCGCTCTTCCGCAGTGGCGGTCGCCTAACAGGATCCCATTGAGTCTAGGATGCAGTAGGGGGTGGTTGATGGTACTGTGGCACTGGCACGAACAACGGACCACGAACAGTGTCCGCATAGCTGGATGCGTTCGGCTGGTATTGCGCTCAGAAGACAAGAGGCGACAAACAGCCTCTAGGTAGCTGTATGCGTTCGGCTGGTATGACATTTCCGAACGATGCTCGGGTTAAGTGAATGCCTGTCGGAATTTGTGGCGCACAAGTTCAGCGACGAAGGCAACTGTGACATTCGGCTTCAGTGGTGGTTGCCTTGCGTTCTCTTTGGAAATTTCCTCACATACAGGCTGGCAATCATTTGGCGTAGTCAGCTCTCATCAGGTGTGGTCAAAGAGCCGGAACCTACTGAAGCGCTAGTCATGAGGCTATAGTATTGCTGTTACCGCTGTTGCAATGCCTGCTCGATTGCTGATCCTTCCTAATAAACTAGTCCACTGTTTTCCGAGGATTGCGCCCGAGGCTAGCAAACAGTTCTTCTTTGATGCCGCGGATGAGATGACTGAGCCCTTCGGACATGTTGGTAATGCGTGGTGAAACAAATGTGCCACATCTTCAGCAGACATCACGACTCTCTCATTTGGCTGTTGAATACGCGATTCACGTAGGCGTTGCGCATTTTCACATCGATCTTGCCTTCCCAATGTATCAATTAGCTGACGGCGACATTCGTCCTACGTCGTCGAAGTTCTCTCGCTGTGTATGAACCTCGTCTTAGTGTTGTCTTCAAGCTCGAAGTATACCTTGAATAGCTTCTCATCGTCAGAGATCAAGTGGTTAGACTTTGCTGCGAAATCAAACTGCTCTTGCCAGTGTTCCGCATCTTGGTTTTCGTGACCATGAAAAGGCTCAGGAATTACGAAGGTTCTGTACTGTTGCTTGTGTTGGGTTGTTTGATGAGGCCATTTCTTGAACAGGGGTGTCCGTTGACAGAGGTGGTCTTTATAAGGGGCTGAATGCGGGGGCGAGGAGGCAGACCTTGAAGGCGACCGCTTGAGCAGTGTATCGGATAATCCATGGGTAGGCGCCTTGTGGGGCTGGAAACGGGGCTGCTCACAGGACTGGCGATCATAAGGCGACGGTACCCAGCAGCTCCACCAGTGTCACACTTTGCAAAGTACGGGGTCTTTATTGTAAAAAACAGAAAGACTGTTTTCTCAGAGACACGAAAGGTGTACTCGGCCAAAAGAACTTCTGTTTTTCGTGATGCGCCTCTTGTGTGGATCGGTCGTCTTCACGGACGCCAGTGCATAAATGGGTACAAATGGCGGCGCGGAATTATTTGATATTGCACAATTGAAATAGGTAATTAGGTACCATGATCAGTAGACTTGGTGTATACTCATTCGTACTTATTGACCAACATTTTGGTAGGCCATGTGCTCACTGTTGTGTTGTTACATTTATGCTTGTGTCTACTCGTACTCACTGATTCTCACTTTCACTATTGCTTCTATTCACAAATATTAGTGTTCATTTGTGTTCATAGGTGTATTTATTTCTAAACACTAACAGTTACTTGATTCCACTCTCATTTACCTATAATCGCTCACATTTGTAAGTATAACCAGCTTTTGTTAACAGTCTTTCACTCACTCTCCTTTATATGTAGACTCGCACCCTTCATCATTGTGAACTCAGTGCAGAGAGAGGATGTGTCAATGCATCTTCAGTAGGACTTGTAGGCGGTCGAGTGTGAACCTATTCAATACTGGGTTTTTAGACCAGCACTTGTCCCGTTTTCTTCTTTCGTGTCTTGTCTGCTTGTGCGCTTCATAATGATGAATGTATTTTTCACTGCCTATTTATCTATTGTGTACCGCTCATTCAGTCTCAAATGATGTTAATTAAATAAGCTTGGATAAGAAGGTAGACTCTAAAAAGTGCCGTTTGTTGCCGTTTGTTGTTCAGGTTAGAACAGCTCTTTTCTTTCTGCAGGTATGACATTTGAAGAAGACGCCGGTGCTGAAAAGAGCACGGCATGCTCCGGCCTTCACCTACTGCCTGTAATGCCTGGCACAAGCTCCGCAGCCTCGAGCAAGGAAGAAAACGAAGCCTCAAGGCAGCATCAATACCACAGGATGTTATAACAATTCTGTCTGACGATGAAGAGGAGCTTGTGCCTCCAGCAAAAATGCAAGAACAATAAAAAGGTAGTGTATAAATGGAAGATTCTACTAAAAAAAAGCATTTTTTTTTCAAAATTATATCAATTTATCAACCGAGACTGACCCAGGAACCAGACATCGTGTGTTTGTTTCGGCTGCTGTTCGTGGGGTTGAGCAAGCGACAAACGAGGCCAACAGACATTCATGCTCGGCGACTGGCCCAGGAGTAGGCGAAGTCTGCTGTTCGCGCCGCCATTCATAGCGGTGGATTGAGTCCTCGCTGTGAGCCACGAGCGAGGCCAAGCGACGTTCCGACTAAGAGACGCGCAGAGAGCAGGCGAGCGGCTGGCATGACGTCAGGGTGCAGCCGGGCCGAGACGAGGTGACAGAGTGCTGCTGCCGCGCCAGTGGGCCTGGTCAAGAAGAGGACCGACCCGTGTCGAGCACGGCAGCCAAGCCAAACGGCGCACTGTCTCGGTTCGACAGGCTCCCACGTCGCCCACGTCGCTAAAGGCAAATATTTCTTGTATATAATTGGTGTGCACCTATGTACAGTGCATGTCTGTCTATGTGTATGAAAGGGTAATATAAGTGTGGTTGTGTCTGTGCACTGGTGTGCTGTCAAGTCCTTTCTGGAGTGGTCCTGCCCCTTATGACAGCCGGTGCGCCTGCTCTCTCAGTGTCTGAAAAGAGCATGTACTGCCACCGCTATAATCAGTTTCCAGTGTCCTTTCAGGACATTTACGCTTTGAATGTGCATTACTTTCTTGGACATGGCAGTTAAGTGTGACTCCTGTGGCAGTGTTCGTATAATGGCTATCGCAATACTTGCCCCCTCCCCCCGCGGTCGACATACTGTATACCCCCCTCCCTTGGGCGAGACATATATATAGCATTGCAAATGTAAGGGCCCGTTTATTCCATTCTGACTGTGTTTGTTGGCCAGTGGCTCACTCATGATTGAAAAGTCAGCGCCAGTCAGTGTCAACCAAGGTCGTCACTTCTTGCCTATCAATCGTCAGATTTTCGGTGTTGTCTGCTTTTGGCAATAATGGGGGATTTTAGGCCATTTGACGACCTGCAACCTTCCCCTTGGAGGTCTCTGCTTTTAGTTTCCCTGTCGTGGGCTGGGAGACCGACCTCTGGTGCATCAGCAAAACTTCGGCGGCTTGGGGAAGAAGAATGGGCTGGTGATGGTGAGCGTGTTCGCAGGTTAGAAAAGCTTTGTTGCCAGCGGGCAGAGTCGTCATGAAAGGAGACACCGCTTTCGTCAAACTTGTGGCGTGAAGTATCTGGCTGACTGATATGGTGTCGAGCTGGCTGATACGAGCAATAAAGATAGATATGTCCCGACTCCCCACAATCTCAGCACAAAGGACAGGGATCTGAAGTCCGCCATATATCGCTCTTCCGCAGTGGCGGTCGCCTAACAGGATCCCATTGAGTCTAGGATGCAGTAGGGGGTGGTTGATGGTACTGTGGCACTGGCACGAACAACGGACCACGAACAGTGTCCGCATAGCTGGATGCGTTCGGCTGGTATTGCGCTCAGAAGACAAGAGGCGACAAACAGCCTCTAGGTAGCTGTATGCGTTCGGCTGGTATGACATTTCCGAACGATGCTCGGGTTAAGTGAATGCCTGTCGGAATTTGTGGCGCACAAGTTCAGCGACGAAGGCAACTGTGACATTCGGCTTCAGTGGTGGTTGCCTTGCGTTCTCTTTGGAAATTTCCTCACATACAGGCTGGCAATCATTTGGCGTAGTCAGCTCTCATCAGGTGTGGTCAAAGAGCCGGAACCTACTGAAGCGCTAGTCATGAGGCTATAGTATTGCTGTTACCGCTGTTGCAATGCCTGCTCGATTGCTGATCCTTCCTAATAAACTAGTCCACTGTTTTCCGAGGATTGCGCCCGAGGCTAGCAAACAGTTCTTCTTTGATGCCGCGGATGAGATGACTGAGCCCTTCGGACATGTTGGTAATGCGTGGTGAAACAAATGTGCCACATCTTCAGCAGACATCACGACTCTCTCATTTGGCTGTTGAATACGCGATTCACGTAGGCGTTGCGCATTTTCACATCGATCTTGCCTTCCCAATGTATCAATTAGCTGACGGCGACATTCGTCCTACGTCGTCGAAGTTCTCTCGCTGTGTATGAACCTCGTCTTAGTGTTGTCTTCAAGCTCGAAGTATACCTTGAATAGCTTCTCATCGTCAGAGATCAAGTGGTTAGACTTTGCTGCGAAATCAAACTGCTATTGCCAGTGTTCCGCATCTTGGTTTTCGTGACCATGAAAAGGCTCAGGAATTACGAAGGTTCTGTACTGTTGCTTGTGTTGGGTTGTTTGATGAGGCCATTTCTTGAACAGGGGTGTCCGTTGACAGAGGTGGTCTTTATAAGGGGCTGAATGCGGGGGCGAGGAGGCAGACCTTGAAGGCGACCGCTTGAGCAGTGTATCGGATAATCCATGGGTAGGCGCCTTGTGGGGCTGGAAACGGGGCTGCTCACAGGACTGGCGATCATAAGGCGACGGTACCCAGCAGCTCCACCAGTGTCACACTTTGCAAAGTACGGGGTCTTTATTGTAAAAAACAGAAAGACTGTTTTCTCAGAGACACGAAAGGTGTACTCGGCCAAAAGAACTTCTGTTTTTCGTGATGCGCCTCTGGTGTGGATCGGTCGTCTTCACGGACGCCAGTGCATAAATGGGTACAAATGGGGACGTGGAATCATTTGATATTGCGCAATTGAAATAGGTAATTAGGTACCATGATCAGTAGACTTGGTGTATACTCATTCGTACTTATTTACCAACATTTTGGTAGGCCATGTGCTCACTGTTGTGTTGTTACATTTATGCTTGTGTCTACTCGTACTCACTAATTCTCACTTTCACTATTGCTTCTATTCACAAATATTAGTGTTCATTTGTGTTCATAGGTGCATTTATTTCTAGTCAATAACAGTTACTTGATTCCACTCTCATTTACCAATAATCGCTCACATTTGTAAGTATAACCAGCGTTTGTTAACAGTCTTTAACTCACTCTCCTTAATATGTAGACTCGCACCCTTCATCATTGTGAACGCAGTGCAGAGAGAGGATGAGTCAATGCATTCTTTAGTAGGACTTGTAGGCGGGCGAGTGCGAACCATTCAATACTGGGTTTTTAGACCAGCACTTGTCCCGTTTTCTTCTTTCGTGTCTTGTCTGCTTGTGCGCTGCATAATGATGAATGTATTTTTCACTGCCTATTTATCTATTGTGTACCGCTCATTCAGTCTCAACTGATGTTATTTAAATGAGCTTGGATAAGAATGTAGACTCTAAAAAGTGCCGTTTGTTGCCGTTTGTTGTTCAGGTTAGAACAGCTCTTGTCTTTCTGCAGGTATGACATTTGAAGAAGGCGCCGGTGGTGAAAAATGCACGGCATGCTCCGGCCTTCACCTACTGCCTGTAATGCCTGGCACAAGCTCCGCAGCCTCGAGCAAGGAAGAAAACGAAGCCTCAAGGCAGCATCAATACACACGATGTTATAACAATTCTGTCTGACGATGAAGAGGAGCTTGTGCTTCCAGCAAAAATGTCAGAACATTAAAGAGGTAGTGTATAAATGGGAGATTCTAATAAAAAAAAGCTGTTTTTTTTTAAAATATATCAATTTATCAACCGAGACTGACCCAGGAACGAGACATCGTGTGTTTGTTCCGGCTGCTGTTCTTGGGACTGAGCCACCGACAAACGAGGCCAACAGACATTCATGCTCGGCGACTGGCCCAGGAGTAGGCGAAGTCTGCTGTTCGCGCCGCCATTCATAGCGGTGGATTGAGTCCTCGCTGTGAGCCACGAGCGAGGCCAAGCGACGTTCCGACTAAGAGACGCGCAGAGAGCAGGCGAGCGGCTGGCATGACGTCAGGGTGCGGCCGTGCCGAGACGAGGTTACAGAGTGCTGCTGCCGCGGCAGTGGGCCTGGTCAAGAAGAAGACCGACCCCTGTCGAGCACGGCAGCCAAGCCAAACGGCGCACTGTTTCGGATCGACAGGCTCTCACGTCGCCCACGTCGCTAAAGGCAAATATTCCTTGTATATAATTGGTGTGCACCTATGTACGGACGCCCCGCCGCGGTGGTCTAGTGGCTAAGGCACTCGGCTGCTGACCCGCAGGGCGCGGGTTCGAATCCCGGCTGCGGCGGCTGCATTTCCGATGGAGGCGGAAATGTTGTAGGCCCGTGTGCTCAGATTTGGGTGCACGTTAAAGAACCCCAGGTGGTCAAAATTTCCGTAGTCCTCCACGACGGCGTCTCTCATAATCATATAGTGGTTTTGGGACATTAAACCCCACATATCAATCAATCACCTATGTACAGTGCATGTCTGTCTATGTGTATGAAAGGGTAATATAAGTGTGGTTGTGTCTGTGCACTGGTGTGCTGTTAAGTCCTTTCTGGGGTGGTCCTGCCCCTTATCACAGCTGGTGCGCCTGTTCTCTCAGTGTCTGAAAAGCGCATGCACTGCCACTGCCATAATCAGTTTCCAGTGCCCTTTCAGGACATTTACGCTTTGAATGTGCGTTACTTTCTTGGACATGGCAGTTAAGTGTGACTCCGCTGGCAGTGTTCGTATAATGGCTATCGCAATACTTGCCCCCTCCCCCCGCGGTCGACATACTGTATACCCTCTCCCTTGGGCGAGACATATATATAGCATTGCAAATGTAAGGGCCCGTTTATTCCATTCTGACTGAGTTATTTGGCTAGTGGCTCACTCATGATTGAAAAGTCAGCGCCAGTCAGGGTCAACCAAGGCCGTCACTTCTTGCCCGTGAATCGTCACAGTGAGTTCGGCAGTCACAGTGTTTTCCATGCGATTTCCTTTGTTGGTGTTGTCTGCTTTTGGCAATAATGGGGGATTTTAGGCCATTTGACGACCTGCAACCTTCCCCCTGGAGGTCGCTGCTTTTAGTTTCCCTGTCGTGGGCTGGGAGACCGACCTTTTGTGCATCAGCAAAACTTCGGGGGCTTGGGGAAGAAGAACGGGCTAGTGATGGTGAGCGTGTTCGCAGGTTAGAGAAGCTTTAATGCCAGCTGGCAGAGTCGTCATGAAAGGAGACACCGCTTTCGTCAAACTTGTGGCATGAAGTATCTGGCTGACTGATATGGTGTCGAGCTGGCTGATACGAGCAATAACGATAAATATCTCCCGACTCCCCACAATCTTAGCACAAAGGACAGGGATCTGAAGTCCGCCATATATCGGTCTTCCGCAGTGGCAGTCGCCTAACAGGATCCCGTTGTGTCCAGGATGCAATAGGGGGTGGTTGATGGTACTGTGGCACTGGCACGAACAACGGACCACGAACAGTGTCCGCATAGCTGTATGCGTTCGGCTGGTATTGCGCTCAGCAGACAACTGGCGACAAACAGCATCTACGTAGCTGTATGCGTTCGGCTGGTATGACACTTCCGAACGATGCTCGGGTTAGGTGAATGCCTGTCGGAATTTGTGGCGCACAAGTTCAGCGACGAAGGCAACTGTGACATTCGGCTTCAGTGGTGGTTGCCTTGCGTTCTCTTTGGAAATCTCCTCACATACAGTCTGCCAATCATTTGGCGTAGTCAGCTCTCGTCAGGTGTGGCCAAAGAGCCGGCACCTACTGAAGCGCTAGTCATGAGGCTATAGTATTGCTGGTATCGCTGTTGCGATGGCTGCTCGATTGCTGTTGCCTTCCTAATAAACTAGTCCACTGTTGTCCGAGGATTGTGGTCAAGGTTAGCGAACAGTTCTTCTTTGACGCCGCGCATGAGATGACTGAGCCCTTCGGACATGTTGGGATCTGCGTGGTGAAACAAACGTGCCATATTTTCAGCAGACATCACGACTCTCTCATTTGGCTTTTGAATGCGCGATTCACGTACGCGTTGCACGTTTTCACATCGATCTTGACTTCCGAATGTATCAATTAACTGACATCGACATTCGTCCTACGTTGTCGATGTTCTCTCGCGGTTTATGAATCACGCCTTAGTGTTGTCTTTAAGCGCGAAGTATACCTTGAAGAGCTTCTCATCGTCAGAGATCAAGTGGTTAGACTTTGCTGCCAGATCAAACTGCTCTTGCCAGTGTTCCGCATCTTCGTTTTCGTGACCATAAAAAGGCTCAGGAATTACGAAGGTTCTGGACTTTACTTGTGTTGGGTTGTTTGATGAGGCCATTTCTTGAACAGGGGTGTCCGTTGACAGAGGTGGTCCTTATAAGGGGCTGAATGCGGGGGCGAGGGGGGCAGACCTTGAAGGCGACGGCCTTGGCAGTGTACCGGATAATCCATGCGTAGGCGCCTTGTGGGGCTGGAAATGGGGCTGCTCACAGGACTGGCGATCATAAGGCGGCGGTACCCAGCAGCTCCACCAATGTCACACTTTGCAAAGTGATATATCGTAGATTATCAGGTGCATGCGCCGAAGAACATACCAATAACACGTGCCTCCACCCCTCGCCACGGCGCATGCTCCGGCCTCGGCCAGGGTATTAAAACCAAGACAGCAGCCTCGTGAATAAACATTGTTGTTCCTTCTTGTTCTGGCCATGCATCGTCTTATTCTTCGCCCTTACGATACTACAGTGGCGACGAGGATGGGATCCGGTTAATTGCATTCCGACGCTGAGACCAGAAGAATGGGATCCTGACCCCCTGCCTTCGACGACGCCGTGAGTAGCTGGAGCACGTATCATGTCCGGTTGGAAGCCTACTTTGAGGGCAACGATATTACCGACGTAGCGAAACGCCGGGCCCTACTGGTTTCATCGTTGAGCGACAATGTCGTCCGGATATTGCAAGGGCACCAGCCGGGGGTCGCCATCAACTCCTTGACGTACGATGACGTGAAATGCTTGGAAGAACATTTCAACCCTCAGGCAAACGAAATAGCAGCAAGCTATTCTTTCTTTATGCGAAAACAAGATGAGCAAGAAAGGGTCCGGGACTACATTGCTGAACTGAGAAGACTGGCCGTAAATTGTAATTTCGGGGCGACACTGGACCGTATGTTGCGGGACCGAATCGTTTGTGGGATTCGGGATGAGGAAACGCGCCGGTGCCTGCTGGGCCGCAAGAACTTGACTCGTTAAGAAGCCGAAGAATTTGCCTTAGCTTCTGAGAAAGCGAACGAAGACGCTCGGGGCATGCGTTCTTCATACGCCCGGACCGAAGGTGGCGGCGTCAACGTGATACAGCAACAAGGCAGACAGTGGAGGAAGAATTGCAGCCTTTCATGCGACAGATGCAAAGGGGCGCATGCAACGGCGTCCTGTCGACATCGCAGATCCATATGCCATCAATGTGGTAAAAGAGGGCATCTTGCTAGGGCTTGCAAAAGACCCCACACCCCCAGGTCAGGAACGTTCGCTGTCGACGGAACCGAATGTGAAAGCGAAGAAGAGAGGTTGTATGCTCTCGTTGCACACAGTTCCGCCAATAAGCACTTGGTGCAGCCAATCGAGCGCACCTTAACGTGGGAAGGCCGTAGGCTGCGAATGATTGTCGATACTGGATCACCAGTAAGCGTGATTCCCAAAAGCTTGTACAAGAAGCATCGCAAGTGGTGGCCGGCTCTGCAAAAAACTCCACTACGCCTTTCATGTTTCCTGGGACCGTTGCCGGTCGTTGGCAAGGTAGACATGCAGGTACAGCTTGGACCAGTAACGGTGAGCAGTTCGCTGATAGTAGTGGACCATCGAGGGCCCCTTTTGTGCGGAAGGGACACGATAGAGGAATTTCGCAAAGCAGGCATGTTGCTAGTAGAAGGCATGTCGTCTTCGGTGAATGTTGTTCATGCCGACAGCCAGCTAACCGCACTTCTTGACGAGTTTCCGGACCTCTTTGAGAACCTCGGATGCTGTAAGGGACCACCGGCGAAGCTGTACCTCAAGGAAAGTGCGCAACCTCGGTTTCTGAAGGCTCGGACAGTCCCGTATGCCATGAGAGCGCAAGTCTCCGCCGAAATTGACCGACTGGTGGAAGTGGGCGTGCTGTCCCCAGTGAGCGTGGCTGAATGGGCAACACCGGTCGTGCCCGTAGTAAAGAAGAACGGAGACATCCGGCTGTGTGGGGACTTTAAGCTAACAGTTAATCCAGCGACAAGAACAGAGCAGTACCCGCTTCCGAAAATTGACGATATCTTTGCGGCGCTATCAGGAGGCGAAGTGTTCAGCACACTCGACTTGCGAAACGCATACAACCAGCTTCCCCTGGATGATGATGCTAAGAAGATAACTGTGTTGAATACACACAAAGGCCTCTTCTGCTACAACCGCTTGGCTTTTGGCATTGCCTCAGCGCCTGCGCTGTTTCAGCGGCGCATAGAAGCCGTGCTGCAGGGTATACCAGGGGTGAAAGTTTACCTGGACATTATTGTAGCAGAAAAAGAGTATGACACAACGATACTGCGGCAAGTGTTCGAACGACTTCGGGCGAACGGCCTAACACTGAACAAGGAGAAGTGCCACTTCCGGGAGAAACAAGTGGTATTTCTAGGGCACCGAATCGATGCAAAAGGCCTCCACCCACTGCAGGACAATTTGGAAGCAGTGCTAGCGGCACCGCCACCGACTTCGGTAAGCCAGCTTAAATCATTCTTAGGACTGGTCACATACTATTCCAAATTTCTACCGAACTTGTCGTCCACTTTGGCCCCGTTACACCAACTCTTGTCTAAAGGAGCACTGTGGTGTTGGGGGCCCGCACAGAGAACAGCATTCCAAGAAACCAAGCGCGCCATGAGAAGGGCGAACTTTCTTGTGCATTACGACCCCCAAAGACCCTTGCGGCTTGAGTGTGATGCGTCGGCCGAGGGTATAGGCGCAGTTTTGTCGCACCGCATACAAGGAGTGGATCATCCCATAGCGTTCCGCTCGAGAACTCTAACGTCGGCGGAACGTAATTATTCACAATTGGAAAAGGAGGCACTAGCGCTGGTCTTCGGCATTGTAAAATTTCGAGATTATTTGTTTGGCAACAAGTTCACTCTGGTGACCGATCACAAGCCTCTGACTGGTTTGCTAGGTCCAGATAAACCCATTCCGCAAATGGCAGCGGCCCGCATTCAACGTTGGGCACTGCCCTTAGCAGCTTATCAATACGACTTGGAATACAGGAAAGGAGAGCTAAATGCAAATGCCGACGCTCTAAGCCGGTTGCCATTACCGGTTCACGATAATGGCTGGGAAAATGAACTAGCCGAATATGTCCTGCATGCGCAGGCTATGGATGATTTTGTTTTGTCTGCGCAGAGTATTTCAGACCACACCAGCAAAGATGACGTACTTCAGCAAGTGAAGACTTGGATCTTGCAAGGCTGGCCAAGGCGTCTCGGTTCAGAGGAACAGCAGTACCAACCGTATTTTGCACGGAGGCATGAATTGGCCGTGAGTAACGGGATACTCTACTGGGGCCACCGGGTGGTTCTGCCTAAAGCTGCCCGGCAATTTGTTTTGAAAGAGTTGCACGATTTGCACCCAGGCATGACGGCAATGAAGAACCTCGCGCGCTCAATTTTCTGGTACCCAGGGCTAGACGGTGAAATTGAAATGCTTGCAAAACGGTGTCCCCAATGCGTGCAGTGTTTGCCCATGCCCCCAGCGCAGGTCCCGGCAAGCTGGCCAAAGAACAACAGACGGTGGTACCGCCTACACGTGGATTTTGCTGGTCCCGTGGAAGGGCATATGATCTTCGTCCTCGTCGACGCCGAGACTAAGTGGATCGAAGCAGTGCCCTTGAAGACGGCGACAGCAGCGACTACGGTAGACACACTTAGGTGCATTTTCGCGCGATTTGGCATACCACGGACTGTCGTGTCGGATAATGGTCCGCAATTCACCAGTGCAGAGACAGCGCGGTTCTTCCGGGAAAATGGGGTGCGCCACGTAACGACGGCCCCATACTACCCGCAATCCAACGGTTTGGCGGAACGGGCAGTACGCACCATCAAGGAGGGCCTGAAGAAAAATCGGGTGGGAACGCTGCAAAGTCGGCTTGCCAAATTTTTGTTGCGTTACAGGACAACACCGACCCGAGAGGAGCAGTCGCCCGCGGAAAGGCTTTTTGGATTCCAATCACGCCCCGCCTGAGCACTTACCTAGCAGAGGAAGACGGGGCGAAGAGGGAGGCTACCGTCAACGGAGTTCCGAACTCTGGAAAGAAAGAGTTTGCACCAAGAAGGGAGGTGTGGAGTCGACAGTACAGTCAGCTAGGTCAAAGGTGGCTACCCGGAACCGTGACAACAGTCGAAGGAAAGTGATTGTTAACCGTTAACACGCCAAGGGGGGTGCAACGTAGACACGTCGATCAAGTACAACCACGCGACTCGTCGACACCAGTTAAGAAAGAACCGTGCGAAACGCCAATGGCCATGGAGCAATTGCCACTCTCATCCAGCGGCATCCAGTCAACTAGCAGCGAAGCCCTTCAGACGGTCTGTCCGAGCCTGGTGAGGAAGCGTCTGGCGGTGGCATCGAGCCAGCAAGTCCAAGGTCCACGGCAGAACCACTCCCACTCCGACGCTCCACCCGTGCCCGCAAGCCGCCGGATAGGTTCTAGCTCAGAGGGGAGGAAGTGATATATCGTAGATTATCAGGTGCACGCGCCGAAGAACATACCGATAACACGTGCCTCCACCCCTCGCCACGGCGCATGCTCCGGCCTCGGCCAGGGTATTAAAACCAAGACAGCAGCCTCGTGAATAAACATTGTTGTTCCTTCTTGTTCTGGCCATGCATCGTCTTATTCTTCGCCCTTACGATACTACACAAAGTACGAGGTCTTTATGTAAAAAACAGAAAGACTCTGTTTTCTCAGAGACACCAAAGGTGCACTAGGCCAAAAGAACTTCTATTTTTCGTGATGCACCTCTTGTGTGGATCGGTCATCTTCACGGACGCCAGTATAAATGGGTACAAATAGGGACGCGGAATTATTTGATATTGCGCAATTGAAATAGGTAATTAGGTACCATGATCAGTAGACTTGGTGTATACTCATTCGTACTTATTGACCAACATTTTGGTAGTCCATGTGCTCACTGTTGTGTTGTTACATTTATGCTTGTGTCTACTCGTACTCACTAATTCTCACTTTCACTATTGCTTCTGTTCACAAATATTACAGTTCATTTGTGTTCATAGGTGCATTTACTTCTAGTCACTAACAAATACTTGATTCCACTCTCATATACCAATAATCGCTCACATTTGTAAGTATAGCGAGCTTTTGTTAATAGTCTTTCACTCACTCTCCTTTATATGTAGACTCACACCCTTCATCATTGTGAACTCATTGCAGAGAGAGGATGAGTCAATGCATTCTTTAGTAGGACTTGTAGGCGGGCGAGTGCGAACCTATTCAATACTGGGTTTTTAGACCAGCACTTGTCCCGTTTTCTTCTTTCGTGTCTTGTCTGCTTGTGCGCTGCATAATGATGAATGTATTTTTCACTGCCTATTTATCCTATGTGTACCGCTCATTCAGTCTCAAATGATGTTAATTAAATGAGCTTGTGATAAGAAGGTAGACTCTAAAAAGTGCCATTTGTTGCCGTTTGTTGTTCAGGTTAGGACAGATCATTTCTTTCTGCAGGTATGACATTTGAAGAAGGCGCCGGTACTGAAAAGAGCACGGCATGCTCCGGCCTTCACCCACTGCCTGTAATGCCTGGCACAAGCTCCGCAGCCTCGAGCAAGGACACAAAACGAAGCCTCAAGGCAGCATCAATACACACGATGTTATAACAATTCCGTCTGACGATGAAGAGGAGCTTGTGCCTCCAGCAAAAATGCCAGAACATTAAAGAGGTAGTGTAGAAATGGGAGATTCTACTTAAAAAAGCA
Source organism: Rhipicephalus microplus (assembly GCF_043290135.1). Lineage (NCBI taxonomy): Eukaryota > Metazoa > Arthropoda > Arachnida > Ixodida > Ixodidae > Rhipicephalus > Rhipicephalus microplus. The sequence continues at coordinate 239,576,354 of NC_134702.1, forward strand.
GTTTTTTTTCAAAATTATATCAATTTATCAACCGAGACTGACCCAGGAACCAGACATCGTGTGTTTGTTCCGGATGCTGTTCATGGGACTGAGCAACCGACAAACGAGGCCAACAGACATTCATGCTCGGCGACTGGCCCAGAAGTAGGCGAAGTCTGCTGTTCGCGCCGGCATTCATAGCGGTGGATTGAATCCTCGCTGTGAGCCACGAGCGAGGCCAAGCGACGTTCCGACTAAGCGACGCGCAGAGAGCAGGCGAGCGGCTGGCATGACGTAAGGGTGCGGCCGTGCCGAGACGAGGTGACAGAGTGCTGCTGCCGCGGCAGTGGGCCTGGTCAAGAAAAGTACCGACCCACGTCGAGCACGGCAGCCAAGCGAAAGGGCGCACTGTCTCGGTTCGACAGGCTCTCACGTCGCCCACGTCGCTAAAGGCAATTATTCCTTGTATATAATTAATGTGCACCTATGTACAGTGCATGTCTGTCTATGTGTATGAAAGGGTAATATAAGTGTGGTTGTGTCTGTGCACTGGTGTGCTGTCAAGTCCTTTCTCGGGTGGTCCTGCACCTTATCACAGCTGGTGCGCCTGCTCTCTCAGTGTTTGAAAAGCGCATGTACTGCCACCGCTATAATCAGTTTCCAGTGTCCTTTCAGAACATTTACGCATTAATTGTGCGTTACTTTCTTGGACAAGGCAGTTAAGTGTGACTGCGCTGGCAGTGTTCGTATAATGGCTATCGCAATACTTGCCCCCTCCCCCCGCGGTCGACATACTGTATACCCCCCTCCCTTGGGCGAGACATATATATAGCATTGCAAATGTAAGGGCCCGTTTATTCCATTCTGACTGTGTTTGTTGGCCAGTGGCTCACTCGTAATAGAAAAGTCAGCGCCAGTCAGTGTCAACCAAGGCCGTCACTTCTTGCCCGTCAATCGTCACAGTGAGTTCGGCAGTCACAGCGTTCTCCATGCGATTTCCTTTGTCGGTGTTGTCTGCTTTCGGCAATAATGGGGGATTTTAGGCCATTTGACGACCTGCAACCTTCTCCCTGGAGGTCGCTGCTTTTATTTTCCCTGTCTTGGGCTGGGAGACCGACCTCTGGTGCATCAGCAAAACTTCAGCCGCTGGAGGAAGAAGAATGGGCTGGTGATGGTGAGCGTGTTCACAGGTTAGAGAAGCTTTGTTGCCAGCTGGCAGAGTCGTCATGAAAGGAGACACCGCTTTCGTCAAATTTGTGGCGTGAAGTATCTGGCTGACTGATATGGTGTCCAGCTGGCTGATACGAGCAATAACGATAAATATGTCCCGACTCCCCATAGTCATAGCACAAAGGACAGCGATCTGAAGTCTGCCATATATCGGTCTTCCGCAGTGGCGAACGCCTAACAGCATCCCGTTGGGTCCAGGATGCAATAAGGGGTGGTTGATGGTACTGTGGCACTGGCACGTGGCACGAACAACGAACCACGAACAGTGTCCGCATAGCGGTATGCGTTCGGCTGATATTGCGCTCAGAAGACAACAGGCGACAAACAGGGTCTAGGTAGCTGTATGCGTTCGGCTGGTATTGAGCTCAGCAGACTACTGGGGACAAACGGCATCTACGTAGCTGTATGCGTTCGGCTGGTATGACACTTCCGAACGATGCTCGGGTTAAGTGAATGCCTGTAGGAATTTGTGGCGCACAAGTTCAGCGACGAAGGCAACTGTGACCTTCGGCTTCAGTGGTAGTTGCCTTGCGTTCTCTTTGGAAATCTCCTCACATACAGTCTGCCAATCATTTGGCGTAGTCAGCTCTCATCAGGTGTGGTCAAAGAGTCAGCACACCTACTTAAGCGCTAGTGATGAGGCTATAGTATTGCTGGTACCGCTGTTGCAATGCCCTCTCGATTGCTGTTGCCTTTCTAATAAACTAGTCCACTGTTGTCCGAGGATTGCGGCCAAGGCTAGCGAACAGTTCTTTTTTGACACCGCGCATGAGATGACTGAGCCCTTCGGTCATGTTGGGATCTGCGTGGTGAAACAAACGTGCCACATCTTCAGAAGACATCACGGCTCTCTCATTTGACTGTTGAATGCGCGATTCACGTAGGCGTTGCGCGTTTTCACATCGATCTTGACTTCCGAATGTATCCATTAGCTGACGGCGACATTCGTCCTACGTCGTTGAAGTTCTCTTGCTGTTTATGAATCACGTCTTAGTGTTGTCTTCAAGCGCGAAGTATACCTTGAATAGCTTCTCATTGTCAGAGATCCAGTGGTTAGACTTTGCTGCCAGATCAAACTGCTCTTGCCAGTGTACCGCTTCTTCGTTTTCGTGAAGGTTCTGTACTGTTGCTTGTGTTGGGTTGTTTGATGAGGCCATTTCTTGAACAGACGTGTCCGTTGACAGAGGTGGTCCTTATAAGGGGCTGAATGCGGGGGCGAGGGGGGCAGATTTTGAAGGCGACGGCTTGAGCAGTGTAACGGATAATCCATGGGTAGGCGCCTTGTGGGGCTGGAAACGGGGCTGCTCGCAGGACTGGCAATCATAAGGCGACGGTACCCAGCAGCTCCACCAGTGTCACAGTTTGGAAAGTACGGGGTCTTTATTGTAAAAAACAGACTCTGTTTTCTCAGAGACACCAAAGGTGGACTCGGCCAATAGAACTTCTGTTTTTCGTGATGCGCCTCTTGTGTGGATGGGTCGTCTTCACGGATGCCAGTGCATAAATGGGTACAAATGGGGACGCGTAATTATTTGATATGGCAATTGAAATAGGTAATTAGGTACCATGATCAGTAGACTTGGTGTATACTCATTCGTACTTATTGACCAACATTTTGGTAGGCCATGTGCTCACTCTTGTGTTGTTACATTTACGCTTGTGTCTAGCCGTACTCACTAATTCTCACTTTCACTATTGCTTCTATTCACAAATATTAGTGTTCATTTGTGTTCATAGGTGCATTTATTTCTAGTCAATAACAGTTACTCGATTCCACTCTCATTTACCAATAATCGCTCACATTTGTAAGTATAACCAGCTTTCGGTAATAGTCTTTCACTCACTCTCCTTTATATGTAGACTCGCACCCTTCATCATTGTGAACTCAGTGCAGAGAGAGGATGAGTCAATGCATTCTTTGGCAGGACTTGTAGGCGGGCGAGTGCGAACCTATTTAATGCTGGGTTTTTAGACCAGCACTTGTCCCGTTTTCTTCTTTCGTGTCTTGTCTGCTTGTGCGCTGCCTAATGATGAATGTATTTTTCACTGCCGATTTATCCATTGTGTACCGCTCATTCAGTCTCAAATGATGTTAATTAAATGAGCTTGTGATAAGAAGGTAGACTCTAAAAAGTGCCATTTGTTGCCGTTCGTTGTTCAGGTTAGAACAGATCTTTTCTTTCTGCAGGTATGACATTTGAAGAAGGCGCCGGTGCTGAAAAGAGCACGGCATGCTCCGGCCTTCACCCACTGCCTGTAATGCCTGGCACAAGCTCCGCAGCCTCGAGCAAGGACACAAAACGAAGCCTCAAGGCAGCATAAATACACACGATGTTATAACAATTCCGTCTGACGATGAAGAGGAGCTTGTGCCTCCAGCAAAAATGCCAGAACATTAAAGAGGTAGTGTAGAAATGGGAGATTCTACTAAAAAAAAGCAGTTTTTTTTCAAAATTATATCAATTTATCAACCGAGACTGACCCAGAAACCAGACATCGTGTGTTTGTTCCGGATGCTGTTCGTGGGGCTGAGCAAGCGACAAACGAGGCCAACAGACATTCATGCTCGGCGACTGGCCCAGAAGTAGGCGAAGTCTGCTGTTCGCGCCGCCATTCATAGCGGTGGATTGAGTCCTCGCTGTGAGCCACGAGCGAGGCCAAGCGACGTTCTGACTAAGAGACGCGCAGAGAGCAGGCGAGCGGCTGGCATGACGTCAGGGTTCAGCCGGGCCGAGACGAGGTGACAGAGTGCTGCTGCCGCGGCAGTGGGCCTGGTCAAGAAGAGGACCGACCCACGTCGAGCACGGCAGCCAAGCGAAAGGGCGCACTGTCTCGGTTCGACAGGCTCTCACGTCGCCCACGTCGCTAAAGGCAAATAATCCTTGTATATAATTGGTGTGCACCTATGTACAGTGCATGTCTGTCTATGTGTATGGAAGGGTAATATAAGTGTGGTTGTGTCTGTGCACTGGTGTGCTGTCAAGTCCTTCATCGGATGGTCCTGCACCTTATCACAGCTGGTGCGCCTGCTCTCTCAGTGTTTGAAAAGCGCATGTACTGCCACCGCTATAATCAGTTTCCAGTGTCCTTTCAGAACATTTACGCATTAATTGTGCGTTACTTTCTTGGACAAGGCAGTTAAGTGTGACTGCGCTGGCAGTGTTCGTATAATGGCTATCGCAATACTTGCCCCCTCCCCCCGCGGTCGACATACTGTATACCCCCCTCCCTTGGGCGAGACATATATATAGCTTTGCAAATGTAAGGGCCCGTTTATTCAATTCTGACTGTGTTTGTTGGCCAGTGGCTCACTCATAATAGAAAAGTCGGCGGCAGTCAGGGTCAACCAAGGCCGTCACTTCTTGCCCGTCAATCGTCACAGTGAGTTCGGCAGTCACAGTGTTCTCCATGCGATTTCCTTTGTCGGTGTTGTCTGCTTTCGGCAATAATGGCGGATTTTAGGCCATTTGACGACCTGCAACCTTCTCCCTGGAGGTCGCTGCTTTTATTTTCCCTGTCTTGGGCTAGGAGACCGACCTCTGGTGCATCAGCAAAACTTCAGCCGCTGGGGGAAGAAGAATGGGCTGGTGATGGTGAGCGTGTTCGCAGGTTAGAGAAGCTTTGTTGCCAGCTGGCAGAGTCGTCATGAAAGGAGACACCGCTTTCGTCAAATTTGTGGCGTGAAGTATCTGGCTGACTGATATGGTGTCCAGCTGGCTGATACGACCACTAACGATAAATATGTCCCGACTCCCCACAATCTCAGCCCAAAGGACAGGGATCTGAAGTCCGCCATATATCAGTCTTCCGCAGTGGTGGTCGCCTAGACGATGCCGTTGGGTCCAGGATCCAATAGGGGGTGGTTGATGGTACTGTGGCACTGGCACGAACAACGGACCACGAACAGTGTCCGCATAGCTGTATGCGTTCGGCTGGTATTGCGCTCAGAAGACAAGAGGCAACAAACAGCCTCTAGGTAGCTGTATGCGTTCGGCTGGTATGACACTTCCGAACGATGCTCGGGTTAAGTGAATGCCTGTCGGAATTTGTGGCGCACAAGTTCAGCGACGCAGGCAACTTTGACATTCGGCTTCAGTGGTGGTTGCCTTGCGTTCTCTTTGGAAATCTCCTCACATACAGGCTGGCAATCATTTGGCGTAGTCAGCTCTCATCAGGTGTGGTCAAAGAGCCGGAACCTACTGAAGCGCTAGTCATGAGGCTATAGTATTGCTGTTACCGCTGTTGCAATGCCCGCTCGATTCCTGATCCTTCCTAATAAACTAGTCCACTGTTTTCTGAGGATTGCGCCCGAGGCTAGCAAACAGTTCTTCTTTGACGCCGCGCTTGAGATGACTGAGCCCTTCGGACATGTTGGTAATGCGTGGTGCAACAATTGTGCCACATCTTCAGCAGACATCTAGACTCTCTCATTTGGCTGTTGAATGCGCGATTCACGTAGGCGTTGCGCATTTTCACATCGATCTTGACTTCCCAATGTATCAACTAGCTGACGGCGACATTCGTCCTACGTCGTCGAAGTTCTCTCGCTGTTTATGAACCACGTCTTAGTGTTGTCTTCAAGCTCGAAGTATACCTTGAATAGGTTCTCATCGTCAGAGATCAAGTGGTAAGACTTTGCTGCCAGATCAAACTGCTCTCGCCAGTGTTCCGCATCTTCGTTTTCGTGACCATGAAAAGGCTCAGGAATTACGAAGGTTCTGTACTGTTGCTTGTGTTGGGTTGTTTGATGAGGCCATTTCTTGAACAGGGGTGTCCGTTGACAGAGGTGGTCTTTATAAGGGGCTGAATGCGGGGTCGAGGGGGGCAGACCTTGAAGGCGACCGCTTGAGCAGTGTACCGGATAATCCATGGGTCTAGGTGGGGCAGGAAACGGGGCTGCTCACAGGACTGGCGATCATAGGGCGACGGTACCCAGCAGCTCCACCATTGTCACACTTTGCAAAGTACGGGGTCTTTATTGTAAAAAACAGAAAGACTGTTTTCTCAGAGACACGAAAGGTGTACTCGGCCAAAAGAACTTCTGTTTTTCGTGATGCGCCTCTTGTGTGGATCGGTCGTCTTCACGGACGCCAGTGCATAAATGGGTACAAATGGCGGCGCGGAATTATTTGATATTGCACAATTGAAATAGGTAATTAGGTACCATGATCAGTAGACTTGGTGTATACTCATTCGTACTTATTGACCAACATTTTGGTAGGCCATGTGCTCACTGTTGTGTTGTTACATTTATGCTTGTGTCTACTCGTACTCACTGATTCTCACTTTCACTATTGCTTCTATTCACAAATATTAGTGTTCATTTGTGTTCATAGGTGTATTTATTTCTAAACACTAACAGTTACTTGATTCCACTCTCATTTACCAATATTCGCTCACATTTGTAAGTATAACCAGCTTTTGTTAAGTCTTTCACTCACTCTCCTTTATATGTAGACTCGCACCCTTCATCATTGTGAACTCAGTGCAGAGAGAGGATGAGTCAATGCATTCTTCAGTAGGACTTGTAGGCGGTCGAGTGCGAACCTATTTAATACTGGGTTTTTAGACCAGCACTTGTCCCGTTTTCTTCTTTCGTGTCTTGTCTGCTTGTGCGCTTCATAATGATGAATGTATTTTTCACTGCCTATTTATCCATTGTGTACCGCTCATTCAGTCTCAAATGATGTTAATTAAGTGAGCTTGGATAAGAAGGTAGACTCTAAAAAGTGCCGTTTGTTGCCGTTTGTTGTTCAGGTTAGAACAGCTCTTTTCTTTCTGCAGGTATGACATTTGAAGAAGACGCCGGTGCTGAAAAGAGCACGGCATGCTCCGGCCTTCACCTACTGCCTGTAATGCCTGGCACAAGCTCCGCAGCCTCGAGCAAGGAAGAGAACGAAGCCTCAAGGCAGCATCAATACCACAGGTTGTTATAACAATTCTGTCTGACGATGAAGAGGAGCTTGTGCCTCCAGCAAAAATGCAAGAACAATAAAAAGGTAGTGTATAAATGGAAGATTCTACTAAAAAAAAGCATTTTTTTTTCAAAATTATATCAATTTATCAACCGAGACTGACCCAGGAACCAGACATCGTGTGTTTGTTTCGGCTGCTGTTCGTGGGGTTGAGCAAGCGACAAACGAGGCCAACAGACATTCATGCTCGGCGACTGGCCCAGGAGTAGGCGAAGTCTGCTGTTCGCGCCGCCATTCATAGCGGTGGATTGAGTCCTCGCTGTGAGCCACGAGCGAGGCCAAGCGACGTTCCGACTAAGAGACGCGCAGAGAGCAGGCGAGCGGCTGGCATGACGTCAGGGTGCAGCCGGGCCGAGACGAGGTGACAGAGTGCTGCTGCCGCGGCAGTGGGCCTGGTCAAGAAGAGGACCGACCCACGTCGAGCACGGCAGCCAAGCCAAACGGCGCACTGTCTCGGTTCGACAGGCTCCCCCGTCGCCCACGTCGCTAAAGGCAAATATTTCTTGTATATAATTGGTGTGCACCTATGTACAGTGCATGTCTGTCTATGTGTATGAAAGGGTAATATAAGTGTGGTTGTGTCTGTGCACTGGTGTGCTGTCAAGTCCTTTCTGGGGTGGTCCTGCCCCTTATGACAGCCGGTGCGCCTGCTCTCTCAGTGTCTGAAAAGAGCATGTACTGCCACCGCTATAATCAGTTTCCAGTGTCCTTTCAGGACATTTACGCTTTGAATGTGCATTACTTTCTTGGACATGGCAGTTAAGTGTGACTCCTGTGGCAGTGTTCGTATAATGGCTATCGCAATACTTGCCCCCTCCCCCCGCGGTCGACATATTCTATACCCCCCTCCTTTGGGCGAGACATATATATAGCATTGCAAATGTAAGGGCCCGTTTATTCCATTCTGACTGTGTTTGTTGGCCAGTGGCTCACTCATGATTGAAAAGTCAGCGCCAGTCAGTGTCAACCATGGTCGTCACTTCTTGCCTATCAATCGTCACATTGTCGGTGTTGTCTGCTTTTGGCAATAATGGGGGATTTTAGGCCATTTGACGACCTGCAACCTTCCCCCTGGAGGTCGCTGCTTTTAGTTTCCCTGTCGTGGGCTGGGAGACCGACCTCTGGTGCATCAGCAAAACTTCGGCGGCTTGGGGAAGAAGAATGGGCTGGTGATGGTGAGCGTGTTCGCATGTTAGAAAAGCTTTGTTGCCAGCGGGCAGAGTCGTCATGAAAGGAGACACCGCTTTCGTCAAACTTGTGGCGTGAAGTATCTGGCTGACTGATATGGTGTCGAGCTGGCTGATACGAGCAATAAAGATAGATATGTCCCGACTCCCCACAATCTCAGCACAAAGGACAGGGATCTGAAGTCCGCCATATATCGCTCTTCCGCAGTGGCGGTCGCCTAACAGGATCCCATTGAGTCTAGGATGCAGTAGGGGGTGGTTGATGGTACTGTGGCACTGGCACGAACAACGGACCACGAACAGTGTCCGCATAGCTGGATGCGTTCGGCTGGTATTGCGCTCAGAAGACAAGAGGCGACAAACAGCCTCTAGGTAGCTGTATGCGTTCGGCTGGTATGACATTTCCGAACGATGCTCGGGTTAAGTGAATGCCTGTCGGAATTTGTGGCGCACAAGTTCAGCGACGAAGGCAACTGTGACATTCGGCTTCAGTGGTGGTTGCCTTGCGTTCTCTTTGGAAATTTCCTCACATACAGGCTGGCAATCATTTGGCGTAGTCAGCTCTCATCAGGTGTGGTCAAAGAGCCGGAACCTACTGAAGCGCTAGTCATGAGGCTATAGTATTGCTGTTACCGCTGTTGCAATGCCCGCTCGATTGCTGATCCTTCCTAATAAACTAGTCCACTGTTTTCCGAGGATTGCGCCCGAGGCTAGCAAACAGTTCTTCTTTGATGCCGCGGATGAGATGACTGAGCCCTTCGGACATGTTGGTAATGCGTGGTGAAACAAATGTGCCACATCTTCAGCAGACATCACGACTCTCTCATTTGGCTGTTGAATACGCGATTCACGTAGGCGTTGCGCATTTTCACATCGATCTTGACTTCCGAATGTATCAATTAGCTGACGGCGACATTCGTCCTACGTCGTCGAAGTTCTCTCGCTGTTTATGAACCACGTCTTAGTGTTGTCTTCAAGCGCGAAGTATACCTTGACTAGCTTCTCATCGTCAGATATCAAGTCGTTAGTCTTTGCTGCCAGATCAAACTGCTCTTGCCAGTGTTCCGCATCTTCGTTTTCTTGACCATGAAAAGGCTCAGGAATTACGAAGGTTCTGTACTGTGTCTTGTGTTGGGTTGTTTGATGAGGCCATTTCTTGAACAGGGGTGTCCGTTGACAGAGGTGGTCTCTATAAGGGGCTGAATGCGGGGGCGAGACCTTGAAGGCGACGGCTTGAGCAGTGTACCGGATAATTCATGGGTAGGCGACTTGTGGGGCTGGAAACGGGGCTACTCGCAGGACTGGCGATCATAAGGCGACGGTACGCAGCAGCTCCGCCAGTGTCGCAGTTTGCAAAGTACGGGGTCTTTTTTTGTAAAAAACAGAAAGACTCTGTTTTCTCAGAGACACCAAAGGTGTACTCGGCCAAAAGAACTTCTGTTTTTCGTGATGCGCCTCTTGTGTGGATCGGTCGTCTTCACGGACGTTAGTGCATAAATGGGTACAAATGGGGACGCGGAATTATTTGATATTGCGCAATTAAAATAGGTAGTTAGGTACCTTGATCAGTAGACTTGGTGTATACTCATTCGTACTTATTGACCAACATTTTGGTAGGCCATGTGCTCACTGTTGTGTTGTTACATTTGTGCTCGTGTCTACTCGTACTCACTAATTCTCACTTTCACTATTGCTTCTATTCACAAATATTAGTGTTCATTTGTGTTCATAGGTGCAATTATTTCTAGTCACTAACAGTTACTTGATTCCACTCTCATTTACCAATAATCGCTCACATTTGTAAGTATAACCAGCTTTTGTTAACAGTCTTTCACTCACTCTCCTTTATATGTAGACTCGCACCCTTCATCATTGTGAACTCAGTGCAGAGAGAGGATGAGTCAATGCATTCTTTAGTAGGACTTGTAGGCGGGCGAGTGCGAACCATTCAATACTGGGTTTTTAGACCAGCACTTGTCCCGTTTTCTTCTGTCGTGTCTTGTCTGCTTGTGCGCTGCATAATGATGAATGTATTTTTCACTGCCTATCTATCTATTGTGTACCGCTCATTCAGTCTCAAATGATGTTAATTAAATGAGCTTGGATAAGAAGGTAGACTCTAAAAAGTGCCGTTTGTTGCCGTTTGTTGTTCAGGTTAGAACAGCTCTTTTCTTTCTGCAGGTGTGACATTTGAAGAAGGCGCCGGTGCTGAAAAGAGCACGGCATGCTCCGGCCTTCACCTACAGCCTGTAATGCCTGGCACAAGCTCCGCAGCCTCGAGCAAGGACAGAAAAAGAAGCCTCAAGGCAGCATCAATTCACACGATGTTATAACAATTCTGTCTGACGATGAAGAGGAGCTTGTGCCTCCAGCAAAAATGTCAGAACAACAAAGAGGTAGTGTAGAAATGGGAGATTCTACTAAAGAAAACCATTTTTTTTTTCAAAATCATATCAATTTATTAACCGAGACTGAACCAGGAACCAGACATCGTTTGTTTGTTTCGGCTGCTGTTCGTGGGGCTGAGCAAGCGACAAATGAGGCCAACAGACATTCATGCTCGGCGACTTGCCCAGGAGTAGGCGAAGTCTGCTGTTCGCGCCGCCATTCATAGCCGTGGATTGAGACCTCGCTGTGAGCCACGAGCGAGGCCAAGCGACGTTCCGACTAAGAGACGCGCAGAGAGCAGGCGAGCGGCTGGCATGACGTCAGGGTGCGGCCGGGCCGAGATGAGGTGACAGAGTGCTGCTGCCGCAGCCGTGGGCCTGGTTAAGAAGAGGACCGACCCACGTCGAGCACGGCAACCAAGCCAAATGGCGCACTCTCTCGGTTCGACAGGCTCCCACGTCGCCCACGTCGCTAAAGGCAAATATTCCTTGTATATAATTGGTGGGCACCTATGTACAGTGCATGTCTATGTGTATGAAAGGGTAATATAAGTGTGGTTGTGTCTGTGCACTGGTGTGCTGTCAAGTCCTTTCTGGGGTGGTCCTGCCCCTTATGACAGCCGGTGCGCCTGCTCTCTCAGTGTCTGAAAAGCGCATGCAGTGCCACCGCTATAATCAGTTTCCAGTGTCCTTTCAGGATTTTTACGCTTTAATTGTGCGTTACTTTCTCGGACATGGCAGTTAAGTGCGACTGCGCTGGCAGTGTTCGTATAATGGCTATTGCAATACTTGCCCCCTCCCCTCGCGGTCGATATACTCTATACCCCCCTCCCTTGGGCAAGACATATATATAGAATTGCAAATGTAACGGCCCGTTTATTCCATTCCGACGGAGTTTGTTGGCCAGTGGCTCACTCATGATAGAAAAGTCAGCGCCAGTCAGTGTCAACCAATGCCGTCATTTCTTGCCCGTCAATCGTCACAGTGAGTTCGGCAGTCACAGTGTTCTCCATGCAATTTCCTTTGTCGGTGTTGTCTGCTTTCGGCACCAATGGGGGATTTTAGGCCATTTGACGACCTGCAACCTTCCCCCTGGAGGTCGCTGCTTTTAGTTTCCCTGTCGTGGGCTGGGAGACCGACCTCTGGTGCATCAGCAGAACTTTGGCGGCTTGGGGAAGAAGAGCGGCCTGGTGATGGTGAGCGTGTTCGCAGGTTAGAGAAGCTTTGTTGCCAGCTGGCAGAGTCGTCATGAAAGGAGACACCGCTTTTGTCAAACTTGTGGTGTGAAGTATCTGGCTGACTGATATGGTGTCCAGCTGGCTGATACGAGCAATAACGATAAATATGTCCCGACTCCCCACAATCTTAGCACAAAGGACAGGGATCTGAAGTCCGTCATATATCGGTCTTCCGCAGTGGCGGTCGCCTAACAGGATCCCGTTGGTTCCAGGATGCCATAGGGGTTGGTTGATGGTACTGTGGCACTGGCACGAACAACGGACCACGAACAGTGTTCGCATAGCTGTATGCGTTCGGCTGGTATTGCGCTCGGAAGACAACAGGCGACAAACAGCGTCTAAGTACCTGTATGCATTCGGCTGGTATTGCGCTCAGCAGACAACTGGGGACAAACAGCATCTACGTAGCTGTATGCGTTCGGCTGGTATGACACTTCCGAACGATGCTCGGGTCAAGTGAATGCCTGTCCGAATTTGTGGCGCACAAGTTCAGGGACCAAGGCAACTGTGACATTCGGCTTCAGTGGTGGTTGCCTTGCGTTCTCTTTGGAAATCTCCTCACATACAGTCTGCCAATCATTTGGCGTAGTCACCTCTCATCAGGTGTGGTCAAAGAGCCGGCACCTACTGAAGCGCTAGTCATGAGGCTATAGTATTGCTGCTACCGCTGTTGCGATGGCCGCTCGATTGCTGTTGCCTTCCTAATAAACTAGTCTGTTGTCCGAGGATTGTGGTCAAGGCTGGCGAACAGTTCTTCTTTCACGCCGCGCATGAGATGACTGAGCCCTTCGGACATGTTGGGATCAGCGTGGTGAAACAGACGTGCCATATCTTCAGCAGACATCACGACTCTCTCATTTGGCTGTTGAATGCGCGATTCACGTAGGCGTTGCGCGTTTTCACATCGATCTTGACTTCCGAATGTATCAATTAGCTGACGGCGACATTCGTCCTACGTTGTCGATGTTCTCTCGCGGTTTATGAACGACGTCCTAATGTTGTCTTCAAGCTGGAAGTATACCTTGAAGAGCTTGTCATCGTCAGAGGTCAAGTGGTTAGACTTTGCTGCCAGATCAAACTGCTCTCGCCAGTGTTCCGCATCTTCGTTTTCGTGACCATGAAAAGGCTCAGGAATTACGAAGGTTTTGTACTGTTGATTGTGTTGGGTTGTTTGATGAGGCCATTTCTTGAACAGGGGTGTCCGTTGACAGAGGTGGTCTTTATAAGGGGCTGAATGCGGGGGCGAGGGGGGCAGACCTTGAAGGCGACGGCTTGAGCAGTGTACCGGATAATCCATGGGTAGGCGCCTTGTGGGGCTGGAAATGGGGCTGCTCGCAGGACTGGCGATCATAAGGCGACGGTACCCAGCAGCTCCACCAGTGTCACAGTTTGCAAAGTACGGGGTCTTTATTGTAAAAAACAGAAAGACTGTTTTCTCAGAGACACCAAAAGTGGACTCGGCCAAAAGAACTTCTGTTTTTCGTGATGCGCCTCTTGTATGGATCGGTCGTCTTCTTGGACGCCAGTGCATAAATGGGTACAAATGGGGACGCGGAATTATTTGATATTGCGCAATTGAAATAGGTAATTAGGTACCATGATCAGTAGACTTGGTGTATACTCATTCGTACTTATTGACCAACATTTTGGTAGGCCATGTGCTCACTGTTGTGTTGTTACATTTATGCTTGTGCCTACTCGTACTCACTAATTCTCACTTTCACTATTGCTTCTATTCACAAATATTAGTGTTCATTTGTGTTCATAGGTGCAATTATTTCTAGTCACTAACAGTTACTTGTTTCCACTCTCACTTACCAATAATCGCTCACATTTGTAAGTATAACCAGCTTTTGTTAACAGTCTTTCACTCACTCTCCTTTATATGTAAACTCGCACCCTTCATCATTGTGAACTCAGTGCAGAGAGAGGATGAGTCAATGCATTCTTTAGTAGGACTTGTAGGCGGGGGAGTGCGAACGTATTCAATACTGGGTTTTTAGACCAGCACTTGTCCCGTTTTCTTCTTTCGTGTCTTGTCTGCTTGTGCGCTGCCTAATGATGAATGTATTTTTGACTGCCTATTTATCTATTGTGTACCGCTCATTCAGTCTCAATTGGCGTTCATAAAATGAGCTTGTGATAAGAAGGTAGACTCTAAAAAGTGGCGTTTGTTTCCGTTTGTGTTTCAGGTTGGAACAGCTCTTTTGTTTCTGCAGGTATGACATTTGAAGAAGGCACTGGTGCTTAAAAGAGCACGGCATGCTCCGGCCTTCATCTACTGCCTGTAATGCCTGGCACAAGCTCCGCAGCCTCGAGCAAGGACAGAAAACGAAGCGTCAAGGCAGCATCAATACCACACGATGTTATAACAATTCTGTCTGACGATGAAGAGGAGCTTGTGCCTCTAGCAAAAATCTGGAACATTAAAAAGGTATTGTAGAATCGGGAGATTCTACTAAAAAAAAGCAGTTTTTTTTTAAAATTAAATCAATTTCTTAAGTTTAGGTTCTCTGCTTAAAAAAATCAAAGTTGCAAACTCTGTAGTTAAAATCACTTTTGAATAGATTAAGGCAGCTATAAGAGTAAATAGGGCCACTCACCATAAAACGTATTGCATATTTGAAATTGGGGCACAAAGCTATATAAAAATTTCATTCCCTCAAAATTTGGATTTAAAAAACTTTTTTTTATTAGAATCTCTTTTTTGAATACTGTTTGTTTTGTGTTATTGCCAGCATGTAATACTGCAAAAGGCAATATTCCTCACAGGTATTAGCCGTTTGTAAAAATTGTGGTTTATATCACTGTGTGCAACAATAAACGTAATCAAAATTTTACAGAGATACAGTTGCGCTACTCCCCAATGTTTCTGGGACTTAGTACTTTGCCTTTTTTTTTACTTGAAGTATTGTTGCAGGTTTCATGTAAGTTTGCAATAACTGCAGCTGCTTTCAATGCTGCTCCTTATCATCGGCTCTCAATGTGTCACACAATTGTTATGCAATGTGGCTGCGCTGAACTGCATGGCTATGTTACTGACAGAATGAGGTCATGCAGTCATTCTGATAATCATGTTCCTGATGCTACTCAGCATAACACTCATTACAAATAGCAAGATGAAGATTGTCAAGATCAGCTGCTACATTAAGGGTTTCCCAGTTCTGATAGCTGGCTTACAAAAGTTAAAGCGTGTTGAGCACTCTTTTGGTTTCTAACTTCCAAGAAATTTGTAAGCTGGTGTATTTCAGTTTTAAAGAGTGTCACATTTCGCCATTTAGGCTTTGTGTCATATGGTCGCGTATTACTTTGTATAGGCTGTTGGGCTCAGCCAGTTTCCATACCCTGGAGCACTTGTGTTTACCTGGGCCTTTTTTTTTTTCACGTGAATAAGTAAACTTTTTGGTTTAATGTACTGATATTAGATTGTGCTTCGGCCATGAAAAGCCCAAGAAGTGGGTGTGGACTTGGAATAGTCCTGAAGTGTGGTTGAGAAACTCCTCTTCACTTTTTGTTTTTCTTTATGGACTAACACTTCATGCGTGATAAAGCACTGCCACTGTGTTTTCCCCCCAGACTAGCGCAGTGCAAATGCAAGCCTCAGGAACGTAGACTATAGTAGCACTCAAAGATATCACTATTTATTTCACTTTCTTTTATTGGAATGTTTCTGTGTGCATTGAGCACTCTCTACATCTTTGCCACGAAAGGCATGCTGGATGAACGTTTATGCTAAATTTACATGCATATGGAGCAAACTGATGGACAAGCTTGAGCGAGTCGCCTAAGGTTAATGATTGTTGGAGTCCTTCTACTGGTGCAAGTGTTTTGTGTTAACTATGCAGCAAGAACATGGCGGAACTGCACCCTTGAATCAGCTACACCAATGATAGGTAGATTTAATGCCAAACTGCAATATTAATAAGGGGAGTCAGAGGACAAACGCTATTATAGTTAAACCTCAATATAAGGAACTTCAGTATAGTCAACTGCAGATTTTTTGGACATGTTTGAAAGTTCGGACGTTTTTACGGCACTGCAACAAGCGCCTTAGAATAATTGCGCAAGATCTGAATTTTGGATGTTTAAACTATTTGTTGAAGCCACCAGCGCTGCCTCGATGAATATTTCACAGGCTGAAGCCAGAAAGATCAGAAGTGCATCCAATTGCAACTGTGCAGATTTTAAAAGTTCGCTTTGCCGCAATGCCGAGGTGTCGTGGGGTGAAACATTTTAAAAAACTAAACGTGTTCCTGTCTTCAAAGGATAAACACCGAAAAATCGTGTAAGCAGTATGGCAGCATGCGGCTGCTGAGCCAGTGTGACTTTATCCCTGAAAACTAGGCATGTGTAAATAATCAAGTCCTTAAAATATTTGAACAAATAATAAAATGTTCTAATTCACTTTGGCATTGATTTAACAAAGTCCTTCACAGGGCTGGTTAGTGCTTGATGGTAGATGATGAATGCAACAATACTAAACACTGGACGAATACAAGCTGTCTATGTATCTTGTCCTCAATTTGCCTTTAGCACTGTTTTATTGTTCATTCATTATTTTAAATAATTTGCTATATTAATTTAAATAATTTGAACGTGCGACGATGGCATAGTAGTTAGAGCATCCGCTTCGCATGCAAGAGGTGTGTGGTTCAAATCCCAGTGCCGTGCAGTTCCCAACCGGATAAAATAAAAATCCGCGTGTTGATGGAACTGCATTAAGAGGCGTGGGGTGCGGCCTCACCGGTAACCACCGCCGGGAACGCACTCCCTCACCAGAGAAGGTTTGGCCACCCTGGGGCAGTATCTGGCCATTACCTCCCACATGCATACGTCAAATAACTCACGGCCCTCAGTCCCCAGCTGCTGCGAAGCAAGTGACCACGGCAGCGGTCAGATCTGCAACGCAGCAGAGGGTGCTAAGAATCTCTGGATCCGGACAGGCCGCCATTAGAACCTGAACTTGGCAACGTTTAACGCTAGAACATTATCGAGTGAGGGAAGTCTAGCTGTACTATTCGAGGAGCTAGAGGGTGTTAAATGGGATATAATAGGGCTCAGTGAGGTTAGGAGGACAGATGGGACCTATGTGGTGCTACAGAATAGGCACGTCCTTTGCTATCGGGGCTTGGCAGACAGAAGAGAACTGGGAGTGGGGTTCCTAATTCACAGAAACATAGCTGGCAACATTGAGGAATACTATAGCATTAATGAAAGGGTGGTCGATATTGTAATTAAACTGAATAAGAGATACAAGACGAAGGTAGTACAGGCTTACGCGCCTACATCCAGCCATGATGGCGCTTCAGTTGAAAGCTTTCATGAAGACGTGGAATCGGCAATGAGTAAGGTAAAAACACAGTATACTATAGTGATGGGCGACTTTAATGCAAAGGTAGGGAAGAAGCAGGCTGGAGACCAGGCAGTAGGAGATTATGGCATCGGTACTAAAAACGCCAGAGGAGAGCTACTAGTAGAATTCGCAGAACGCAATAATTTACCGATTTTGAATACCTTCTATCGAAAACGAGAAACTGCAAGTGGACATGGAGGGGCCCTGATGGCGAAAATAAGAACGAAATAGACTTTATAATGAGTGCCCACCCAGGAATCGTGCAGGATGTGGAAGTGGTTGGCAAGGTACGATGCAGTAACCATAGAATGGTACGGTCTCGAATTCGCCTAGACTTGAAGAAGGAATGACAGAAACTGATATGCAAGAAGCCAATCAATGAGCTAGCACTGAGAGGGAAAGTACAGGAATTCAGAATGTCGCTGCAGAACAGGTACTGGGCTCTTAGTGAGGAAACCAACCTTAGCGTAGATACAATGAATGATAATCTGACGAGTATTATTACGAAGTGTGCAGTAGAAGTTGGAGGCAGTGTAGTTAGACAGGACACTGGCAAGCTTTCTCAGGAAACGAAGAACCTAATTAAGAAGCGTCAAATCATGAAAGTCAAGTACAACAGACAAAATAGAACTGGCAGAGCTTTCGAAGTTGATTAATAGACGTAAGGTATGAGATGTAAGAAGGTATAACATGGAGAGAATTGAACACGCTCTGAAAAATGGAAGAAGCGTCAAAGCAGTGAAGAGGAAACTCGGGATAGGCAAAAGTCGGATGTATGCACTAAGGGACAAAGAAGGCAAAATATCTACCATTATGAATAGGGTAGTTATAATAGCGAAGGAGTTTTACAGAGATCTGTACAGTAGCCGAGACAACCACGACCTTAATACTATAACTAGCAGTTACCCAGATGACACCCCACCACTAATGATAGAAGAAGTCAGAAAAGCTTTGCAGAGCATGCAAAGAAGCAAAGCTGCTGGTGACGATCAGGTAACATCAGATCTGCTGAAAGATGAAGGACAGATTGTGTTAGAAAAACTAGCCACCCTGTTTACGCGATGTCTCCTGACGGGAAGAGTACCAGAGTCTTGGAAGAACGCTAACATCATCTTAATACATAAGAAAGGAGATGACAAGAACTTGAAGAATTATAGGCCGATCAGCTTGCTCTCTGTAGTATACAAGCTATTTACAAAGTTAATATCTAACAGAGTAAAGAAAACATTAGAATTCCATCAACCAAAGGAACAAGCAGGATTTCGAACAGGCTACTCAACAATTGACCACATTCATACTATCAATCAGGTAATAGAGAAATGCTCAGAGTATAACCAACCACTATACATAGCCTTCATAGATTACGAGAAGGCGTTTGATGCAGTAGAAATATCAGCCGTCATGCAGACACTGCGGAATCAGGGCGTAGATGAAGTATATATAAACATTCTGGAAGAAATCTACAGGGAATCAACTGCTACCTTAGTGCTTCATAAAGAAAGCAACAGAATACCAATCAAGAAGGGTGTAAGGCAGGGGGACACAATCCCCCAATGCTATTTACCGCATGCTTACAGGAGGTTTTCAGAAGCCTAGGATGGGAACAGTTAGGGATAAGAGTTAATGGAGAATACCTTAGTAACCTGCGCTTCGCCGATGACATTGCATTGCTGAGTGACTCAGAAGACGAATTGCAACTCATGATTACGGAGTTAGACAGGGAGAGCAGAAAGGTGGAGGAGGAGGAGAGAACTTTATTCAGAGTCCGGCGAGTAGGTGGTTTGGGCGATTGGCCCCGCCTAGGTTACGGCCAGGCTTCCTCGGCCCGCTGGACGGCCGACATTTGGTCTTCGAGGACGGAACTGAGCATTGCGGCTTCCCAGCGCGCGCGAAGGCTGTCAGCAGAGGCCGCATACTTGTTATGAGTACTAATCCCTCTACATTCCCATAACATATGCTCCAGAGTGGCTCTGGAGTCGCAACGCTTGCACCTGTCCGTTTTGTATATATCAGGATATATAATGTGCGATAGTGCAGGATTCAGATATGTCCTAGTTTGTAACTGCCGCCATTCGACAGACTGTCTTTTTGTTAATTTTGGGTGAAGGGGCGGGAATATGCCCCTCTGTAATCTATAATGTTTTGTAATTTCATTGTATCTGGTCATTCTGTCTTCCCACTCCCACTCGTCTGCCACGCCGTAATCACTGGAGGAGGTTGGGGCGGCACTTGAGAGGGCAGCTCGGTCGGTGAGCCCTCAAGCTGCGTCATGTACAGCCCCGTTTTTGCTGTCCCCCGCGATGGCATGAGCAGGTGTCCATATAATAAATGTATTTCTGGGGCTTGTTCGACACCCTCTTTTGAGAATACGTAGTGCCTCCGGGGAGATGCGGCCGTTGGCAAAGTTTCTCACTGCCGTTTGAAAGTCACTGACTATCACGGTTGCGTTTGTCTGAGCTACAGCAAGCGCTATGGCTACCTCATTCGCTGTCTCGGTACTTGTGGTGCGTATCGTTGCGCATGTCGTACAGCGTTTGTTGCTATCGATTACGGCTGCGGTAAACCTCCGTTTGCGCTTGTATCGAGCAGCGTCTACAAAAACACAATCCTAGAGTGCTGTGTGTACAAGAGACACACTTAAAACAAACAAACAAAAACTCTTAACGTAACTACGTAATCTTCCGAAAAGATAGAGATGATGCCATGCCACCATCCGGGGGTGTAGCGGTTATACTTAGTCAAGGGATAGCTTGTACACAATTACCCTTTCAAACTTCCTTCGAGGCGGTGGTTGTCTGAGCAGTTATTCTAAACAAACTCATCACCGTCTGCTCTTTGTACATACCTCCGCATCACCGTCATGAAAAATTTTAATTCCAGTCTTTAATAGACAAACTACCTGAACGTTATCTGGTCTTTGGGGACCTGAACGCACATAACGGTCTGTGGGGTGACTCTCGCTGTGATGCACGAGGTCGTCTCATTGAACACTTCCTCATTTCATCAGGTGCTTGTCTGTTGAATAGGAAAAAGGCAACATATTATAACCTTGCCAACAAAACTTGCCCTTCCATAGACCTCAGTATCGCATCTCCTTCACTCGTACCATTACTTCAGTGGAAAGTCATAAATACTCCATACGAAAGTGACCATCTTCCTTTAGTTTTGAGTACACCAACAATATATGAATGTCCTCAACATGTTCCCAAATGGCTGGTAAACAAAGCCGACTGAGAACAGCTTCAAAAGATTACTCACTTAAGTTGAACTGACATATGCGGATTAGGCATAGATGAAGCTGTGCAGTACTTCACGGCTTTACTTACTGACGCAGCAGCCAAGTGCATCCCACAAATATCTGGACTGCCCGGCAAGCGACGTGTCCCATAGTGGAACACCGAGTGTCATATGCGCGAAAGGAACAGAACAGGGCATGGAGATTGCTGCGGAACTTGCCGACAGCGGAAAAGCTTGAGAGCTTTAAAAAAATAAAATCTTGAGGCAAGAGAACGCGTCGGCAGGTCAGAAGAGAAAGCTAGCACAAGTTTTTATCGGGGATCAGCTCATATACACAGGAGGCTAAACTTTAGAACATGGTTAGTAGGGTGGCGGGAAGACAAGTACACTCACTCCCACTCATAAACACACGTTGCGATAGCTTGGAAGATCAGGCAAACTTCCTCAGCGCACACTTCGAACGGGTGACCAGCTCGTCAAGCTATACTGACGCTTTCCAAAAATATAAAACAAGAATTGAGAAGCACAAACTAGAACAAAAATGTACAAAACTCAAAGCATACAACCAGGCTTTCGGCTTGGCTGAGTTCCAGACATCACTAAACTCCTGTAGTGTTCCCGCCCCAGCTTCTGAATCAGTGGTGTACGATAGGCTCAAAAAGCTGCCGATCGAAACGCAAAAAGCGTTACTTTGTTTGTACAATGCTATCTGGTTTTCTGGCGTTATTCTTACGTCCTGAAAAGAGGCTACTATCATTCCCATTTTGAAAGAGTGCAAGGACCCTTCTTCAGTTTTGAGTTATAGGCCTTTTGCACATACAAGCTGCTTGTGCAAACTTTTGGAAAAAATGATAAACTGCCGACTTGTACATTTTCTTGAAACAAACAATATGCTCGACTCGTTTCAGTGCTAGTTTCGAGAGGGTAGTTCCACCACCGACCACCTTGTTCGTATCGAAGCACAGATTAGAGATGCTTTCGTCCATAAACAATATTATCTCTCTGTGTTCCTCTACATCAAAAAGGCTACGATACAACATGACGCTTTGAAATATTAAGAGACCTCTCCCATCTTGGCGTAGCCGGAAGAATGTTTAACATAATCGAAAGTTACTTGTCAAATCGGACAGTCCGTGTTCGAGTAGGCAGCATTCTTTCCCAAACATTTGTCCAAAAAACAGGCGTGCCGCAAGGTGGTGTATTTGATTGCACACTTTTTATCATTAAAATGAATTCTTTACACTTGTCGATTCCTTGCAATATGTTTTATTATACCTATGTCGACGACGTTCAGCTTGGTTTCAAATCTTGTAATCTGGCCATGTGCGAGCGGCAGGTTCAGCTTGGTTTGAACAAGGTATCCAAATGCACAGAAGAAAACGGGTTCCGACTGAATGCACAGAAAAGCATGCGTGTCTTGTTCTCCAGAAAGAGAGGCATTCACTCGGAACCCGATATTCAGCTGCATGGGCAACGTCTCAATTGTCTGTTAATAATGACCACAAATTTTTAGGCCTAATCTAAAACACCAAGCTAAGCTTGTTACTACACATCAAATATTTAAAAAAACAAGTGCATAAAAGCTATGAACGTTCTAAAAGTGTTGTCTCGCACTACGTGGGAAAGTGACAAGAAGTGGTTAATGAATTTGTATAAAAGCCTCGTACGTACCCACCTAGACTATTGGGCAATAGCATATCAGTCTGCGACACCTACGGCCCTTGAAATGCTTGATCCTGTTCATCATCTGGGCATCTGTCTCTCCACGGGTGCTTTTTGCACTTGCCCCATAGAAAGCCTCTACGTGGAATCGAACTAAAGGTTCGTCCACCCACAGATATGTTACATGCCTTTTAAATATTATCTTAATGTAAATGCAGACGAGAGTCACCCATCACATTCCACACTTAATGACATGTCAAGCCTTGCTGTTTTTGAGAGACGGCCTTCTATGAGACAGCCATACTCACTCTTTGTAAGGGGCCTAGCGAAGGAAACCAGTGTGCCACTTGAACACCGCTTGATGGCTTCCGCAGTATGCCTGCCACCGTGGCCGTGGCAGGCGATAGATTGCGATGTGTCTTTCTTAGAGGTTGTGAAGCATGTGCCAATAGCACATATTCAGACATACGTCTTAGAACTACAACATAAATATGCATGTCCTGAGTTCTTTACAGATGCTTCAAAGTCTAACACTTCTGTCTCGTCCCCGCAGGGTCGTCTGTGAAAGCAGGTGTTTGGTGTGTAGGGACACCGCGGACCCGAGTTAACGGGGGTTTGGACCTCTCCCACGTTTAGCCACGCGTGGCTGAGCTGTTTCCGAGGAAAAGGGGATCCTGGGGGTTGAGCCGACGCCGGGTTATTAGACCTATAAGGCCCTCGGCAGAGGCAGCACACCCGTTTGGCCCCGGCTTCACGTAGACGGCACCACTGGGCTGACCCACCCAGGAGAAATCGGCAGTCGCCTTTTTCCATCTCTCTCTCCCCTTGTCTTCGTCTTTACCTCTCACTTTTTATCTGCCCTGTCACCATCTGTCTTCCTTCTACTTCCAGTTTTTTCTAGTGGTGAGGGTTAACCTAGTGTAGGTGCCCAACCTTGGGTAAATATATTTGGTTATAGCGGTGATGAATGGCTGGCGCCTTCAATTATTCTACCTTGTAGCGACCCCTTGTTGGGCTCGGTGGTGGGTGGTCACCATCGCCGCCGAACTTCAAATGTTTCTCTTGGCAAAACCCTCTACTTCTCTGAATGATCGGTCCCTGAAAAGGAACTGCACCGTTAAAAGCTCCAAATGCACCCGAACTGATTGTGACGAATTCCACACTTTAGTCATACACTCTCTTACAGACAACGAGTCTGTTGCAGCATTGTCGGTCTTCCTGATAGCCAGAACTCTTGAAAACCTAATAGGCAAAAAGTGTGATGCAAGGAAGCTGTCATCTGGTAATCTTGTTGAAGTGACCCAAAAAGACCACTCAAACACTCTCGTGAAACAAAAGCAGTTTTCACACATGAACGTGTCTGTCACCACCCACCACAGTCTTAACACTACCCAAGGTGTCATTTCAGAATGGGATCTCAAGAGAGAAACGCAAACTGACCTCCTTGAGGGTCAGTTGACGGTGTGGCATGGTTACAACCTCGAAATGACGAGTCAACATTATTGTTGATATCAAAAAAAGCTTGGCCATGGGAAGTGGCACATATTGTCACGATAACTGTAATCATTAAGGGCCATTCCACTAGCCAGAAGAGTAATAATACTCCGGGGAAGACACCTCAAATCTTTTGTAGTATATTTATGATTCTCATGGAAGAATCTTTCGCAAGCGCACAAGTCAGCAGTTAACAGGAATAGTATAAAGATCATGCCACCACAAATTCTGTAACGAAAAGTCAGGCTAGCGCCAATATTATTGGAGCTGACAGACTGACGCCCCGCTGTAGGCTGCAAGAAAGTTGTGTGTCGATTCGTTGCAAACAGGAAGTGCCTCGGTGGTGAGATCAGTATATGGTGAGTGGCTGCTCATCTGAAAGTCGCTGATCCGCCCCGGCTGCCACCATAGCATTTCAATAGAGGCGAGTAGCCAGGGGCCTCGGCACTGTGGTATCTCAGTGCTCATTAAAGAACTCCGGGTGTTGAGAATTTCTGCAGGCCACCGCTATGATATGCCTTTTAACTATATCGTGGTTTCAGCACCTAAATCTTCATATGTAAAATAATTTTTGTATAGTGGTTATTGTGATAACAGTTATTATATTATCATCATTGCAGCAAAAACATACTGATCTGCTTTACAAGCATAACATTGCGCTGTTGTATTCACTCTGAAGGAACATGAGTGCAAAACTCTTCATTGAGTAACATAGAATACTTGATATCTTGCGCCTCATTTCTCTAGTCATTAGGTACTAGTGAATGAATAATAAATAAAACATTAACTGTTCATGCCTATAATTAACACACAGCCAAATGGAATGATCATCAAAATCCCAACGATGTTATACGATGTTTATAAAATGCATTTTGGCTTACCTGACCAGCAGAGATCTTTTCGCGAAAGAGTTCGCGCACCCATCCACTGTGCAGACGTAATCACCGTTGGGGTGCACCTCCTCCCTGTGTTGGATGAAACCGTGGCGCGTTGTGAACTCCTTGTTACAGCAGTGCTCAGCTTCTTGCAGCTCATCGTGAAGTTTTTCTATGTGTCTAATGACATGCGACGTCCTATTATTTGTGTATCTACACAGGTCACATCGACGTAGAGGTTTGTTCGGAGATGTTCTCGCCTCCGGTACCGCCTGCCTGAGAAAAATGCAAGTGAATAAACTAGATTTACTTAGCGCTCTTAGTACCTCTTACTCTTTCTGTATAGGTGATATCGCAGGTAATAAATGTGAACATTCTTTTCCTTCATAATGCCTTCTTTATAAAGGTTCAAGTATGGTGTATTTATAAAGCTCTCACTGGCTAAATATAAATATAAACAATTTTGATAGATATATAAAAACAGGTGTACTGTCCTATGAAATGAGTGACCATAATTCAATCTTTTTTCTTGCACGACTTACTTCTCAAATTCGTCAGAAAATTGAGTTATCCTTTCATTGACTTAAAAATAGCAAAAGCCAGGAACGTTTTGTTCACTTAGTTCAGAATATTGACTGAACCACGATGTATACGCAAGACAACCCTGATAGTGCCCCTGCAGGGGCACCTGCGCAAGTAGGCGTTTGGTGTGTAGCGACACCACGGACTCGAGCTAACGAGGGAGTTTTGACTGCCTCCCACGCCTAGCCGTGCGTGGCTTTGCCATATCCGGGGAAAAGGGGATCCTGGGGGTTGAGCTGACACTGAGTAATTGCACCTTTAAGCCCCCCCCCCCCCCCCGGCAGAGCAACACACCCCTTTGGCCCCGGCTTCACGTAGACGGCACCCCTGGGCTAACCCACTCAGGGGAAATCGGCAGTCGCCTGTTCCTGTCTCTCTCCTCCCACATCTTCGTCTTTTTCTCACACTTTTCATCTTTCCTGTCCTCTCCTCACTACTGTTTACTTCGATGCTTCCTGGCGGCTTGGGTTAATCTTTTGCAAATAGCCAAGCTTGGTCTAGGCGCATTGGGTTATAGCAGTGTTGTACGGCTGGCGTCAGGAGAACTTGTTTAACAAGTCCAGTCGCGTCCCCTTGTTGGGCTCCGTGGTGGGTGGTCACCGCTGTTACCGAACACATTCATACTTCTATGGCTTTACAAGCATCCGCCGCCCTTGATCGGTCTCATAAGAAAGGCCGCACCGAAGCAAGTTTTCACTTCTCGACAGAAATTAAAGTTACTTTCGCGAAGTACCACATTATTCATAGTGAAAGCACATCTCTAAAAAAACTCCCCATTTTTGGTGGCCAAGTGCCTAAAAGAAAAAAAATAGGACCCACATACAAAGCATCCAAAATGTCAAGCGGTGATCTCTTTTTGGAGCTAACCGAAAAACACCAAGTGCCTAAGCTTTCCCAACTAACCAACAATGGAGAAACAGCTGTCACAGTTTCGGTCCATTGCTCTCTAAACACCAGCAGGGGAGTAATCTCTGAGGAAGACTTCTTAGGTCTTAGTGACAAAGAGCTCCTCGAAGGATTCCAAGACCAAAATGTCATAAAGGTCCAAATAGTAGTAATGCGTCGCAAAAATCAGGAAGTGGCCACCAAACATGTAATACTAACCTTTGGAACAGGTGAAATGCCCAGCTCTCTTAAGGCTGGGTACATAAAAGTCAATGTCAGACCCTACATTCCCAACCCCAGACGCTGTTTCAAATGCCAAAGATTCGGACACACTTCACACTCATGCAGAGGCAAAGAAACATGCGCAAAATGCAGCGCAAACGACCGCAAATTGGAAAACTGCTCATCCTCACCCTACTTTGTTAACTGTGACTGGGAAAACCCAGCGTAGTCCCGGTCATGCCCATGTTGGAAAAAAGAAAAGCAAGCGATTGCTCTGACCGTCAAAGAAATAAATATCATTCAGCAAAGCGCGAAAACAACTGCCATACCTTTTCCACAGAAGTTACGCCGATGTGACGCAGTCGGAGGCAGCATCACAAAGGCCTCAGGAGTGCACCGCTACCACACCCAGTGGTCCTGTGATGACTTAAACTGCCCCCTTAAAGAAAACAGTGCCAGCTGCTCCATTCACATCAAAGGGCCCGCAGACTCCGGTCTCCCTGGGCCCTAAACTCAATCGGGTGCCAGAGCCTGAGATCCGTTTCTCAGCACCTCACTCTTGATCTGCCAGCGCCTCCGACAAGGCAATAGAGATCGACCACAAAACTCCGGTGTCATCGACACCGAAGGACAAGCGCTCTCTCCCCCGCGGGGGCCTGCGCAAATAGGCGTTTGGTGTGTAGCGACACCACGGACCCGAGCTAACGGGGAAGTTTTGACTCCCTCCCACGCCTAGCCATGTGTGGCTTTGCCGTGTCCGGGGAAAAGGGGATCCTGGGTGTTGAGCCGACGCTGGGTGATTGGACCTTTAAGGCTCCCCGGCAGAGGCAACACACCCCTTTGGCCCCGGCTTCACGTAGACTTCACCCAGGGGAAATTGGCAGTCGCCTTTTCCTTTCTCTCTCTCCCTACATCTTCGTCTTTATCTCTCACTTTTGAACTGTCCTGTCCTCTAGTCTCTTCCGTTTACTTCAAAACTTCCTGGCGGCTAGGGTTAACCCTGTGCAAATAGCCTACCTTGGCCTAGGCGCATTGGGTTATAGTGGCGTTGTATGGCTGGCGTCTGCAGGTTTCAGCATCCGCAAACTTGTAGCGTGTTGGGCTCCGTGGTGGGTGGCCGCCAACGCTGCTGAACAAAAATAAGACAGGCATGCATGGAGCATTCCCCCTACTGTCTGATCGTACCGGCTTAAAGCGGGTACGCACCGTTGATATAAATTTTTTCAACCAGCCAAAAGAAACATTTCCCAGTTTCCATGTCATTCACTGCGAGAAAACTGGAAAGCAAGCCAGGACCGCATCTCCATTTGTAGTTGCCAGGTGTCTTACTGAAACTCTCGGGGCTGGATACAAAGTAACCAAAATGGCTAGCGGAGACCTTCTCCTTGAAATTCGGGACAAAGAACAATTTGTAAAGCTAGACAGCCACTCAACATTTGGTGCACGAACACTCACCAAAAGTGCTGTGTGTACAAGAAACACACCTTAATTCAAAACACACAAATTTTCTTCGTAAATACGTTATTTTCCGAAAGGACCGTGTTGATGCCATGACATCATCCGGACGTATTGCCATCATAGTGAATCAAGGAATTGCATGCACACACAATTCCAAACATCCCTTGAGGCAGTGGCTGTTCGAGCGGTTCTTTTTGATAAACTGATCACAATCTGTACTATTTACATTCCTCCTAGCTATCAGCTGCAAAAACGTGATTTACACTCTTTAATTGATGAACTTCCGGAGCCTTATGTTCTTCTTGGAGACAATAATGCGCATAGCAGGCTATGGGGTGACTTTCGGTATGACGCGCGAGGTCGACTGATTGAACAGTTCCTTCTCTCATCGAGCGCGTGTCTCCTCAATCGAAAAGAACCAACCTATTATAATCTCGCTAATAACACCTACTCCTCCATAGACCTAAGCATAGTATCTCCATCTCTTGGGCCTCTACTCCAGTGGAAAGTCGTCAGTAATCTGTACGGAAGTGACAACTTCTCCGTAGTTTTGAGCACAACTACAGTAACTGAGTGCCTACCACGTGTTCCCAAGTGGCTCGCAAACAGAGCCGACTGGGAACTTTTTTATACTATCGCTCGTCTAGGCTGGAATGACATATGTACTTTGAACATTGATGTTGCTGTCAACTACTTCACAGCGTTTTTGACTGATGCTGCAACAAAATGCATCCCACAAATAAATGGACACCCTGGAAAACGGCGTGTGCCATGGTGGAACTCTGAATGCCAAAACGCGCGCAAACAGCAAAACAGAGCTTGGAGGTTGCTTCGGAACTCATCGACAGCCGAAAATCTTGACACCTTCAAAAAAATGAAGTGTTAAGGCAGGAGAATGCGTCGGCCGGCCGAAAGAAAAAGCTGGCAGAAGTGTTTGTCAGAGATCAATTCATACACACAGGAGGCTAAAGTCTGGAACATGGTTGGTAGGATAGCAGGAAAACAAGTACACACACTTCCACTCGCAAACACTCAGCGTGATACCTTGGAAGATCAGGCAAACTTCCTCGGGGCACACTTCAAACGAGTGTCCGGCTCGTCCCACTATACTGACACTTTATAAATATACAGAACAAGAATAGAAAAGCAGAAACTCGAACACAAATGCATTAGATACGAGGCATATAACCAAGCTTTCAGTCTAGCTGGGCTCCGAACATCTCTAAACTCCTGCAGTACTTCTGCCCCAGGTTCTGACCGTGTGGTGTATGAAATGTTAAAAAACCAACCAATCGAAACACGAAAAACCTTACTTTGTACAATGCTATCTGGTTTTCTGGCACTATCCCTACCTCCTGGAAAGAGGCTATTATTATTCCCATTTTGAAAGAGGGCAAGGACCCCTCTTTAGCTTCGAGTTATAGGCCTATTGCACTTACAAGCTGCTTGTGCAAAGTCTTCGAAAAAAATAATAAACTGCCGACTTGTTCATTTCTTTGAAAGAAACAATTTGTTCAACCGATTTCAGTGCGGGTCTTGAGAGAGTAGATCCACCACAGACCACCTTGTTCGTATCGAGGCACAGATTAGAGACACCTTCGTCCATAAACAATATTTTCTCTCTATCTTCCTCGTATCGATAAGGCTTATGATACAACATGGTATTTTGGAATTCTAAGAGACCTGTCGCACCTTGGCGTGTGCGGAAGAATGTTTCACATAATCGAAAGTTACCCGTCAAACCGGACATTCCGTGTCCGAGTGGGCATGGTTCTTTCCCAAACATTTGTCCAGGAAACAGGCATGCCACAAGGTGGTGTACTTAGCTAGACTCTTTTTCTCAACAAAATGAATTCCTTGCGCTTGTCCATTCCTCGCAATATGTTTATTGTACATATGTCGGTGACGTCCAGCTTGGCTTTAGATCTTGCAATCTGGCAATGTGTGAGCGGCAGGTTCAGTTAGGTTTAAACAAGGTCTCCAAATGGGCAGAGGAAAACGGATTTCGGCTGAACCCACGAAAAGGCACGTGTGTCTTGTTCTTCCGAAAGAGAGGCATGCACCCAGAACCCGACATTGAACTGAACGGTCAACGTCTGTCTGTTAATGCGGAGCATAAATTCTTAGGATTAATCTTGGACAACAAGTCGACCTTCGTACTGCACATCAAGTATTTAAAAAGAAAATGTTTAAAAGCCATGAATGTTTTAAAAGTGTTGTCACGTACTACGTGGGGTAGTGACAAGCAATGTCTCATGAACCTGTATAGAAGCCTCATTCGCACCCGCTTAGATTATAGGGCCGTTGTTTATCAGTCTGCGACTCAAAGTACTTTGAAGATGCTGGACCTTGTGCACCATTTGGGCATTCGCCTTTCTACGGGTGCTTTTCGCATCAGCCCCGTAGAAAGCCTTTATGTTGAGTCGATTGATATGTCGCTTCATCTGCAGAGAACTTACATGTCCTTTGTTTCCTTAAGGTGAAAGCAGACAAGAAGCACCCCTCATACTCTACTATTGATGATTTGTCGAGCTCCATTCTGTTTCAAAACAGGCCTTCGATGAGGCAGCCCTTCTCAGTTCGCCTGAAAGGCCTAGCTGAGGAAACTGGAGTGTCATTTGAACACAGTTTAATGGCTCCTGTAGCATACCCGCCACCGTGGCAGTGCCAGAATATAGACTACGATGTGTCTTTTCTGGAAGTTACAAAACATGCGCCTATTGCCCATATTCGAAGATACTTCCTGGAACTTCAACACGAATATACACGTCCTGGGTTCCTTACAGATGCCTCAAAGTTTATCTCCTATGTGTCCTATGCTGCTGTCGGCCCATCCTTTTCGGATGCTGCCCCTCTACATCCAGGCACAAGTATCTTCACAGCAGAAGGTTACGCGACACTTGTGGCAGCTAAACACATCAAACAATTACAAATACAAAAAGCAGTAAGTTATACAGACTCCCTCAGTGTGGTAACGGCTCTGCACAGTCTTAAAAAACAAAAAACCCGGTCCTTGTCTAACTTTACTCCATTTTGTGCACACTTTACACACTCAAACAACTTGTTGTAGTGTGCTGGGTGCCAGGGCACCGTGAGATCGAAGGCAACGTGAGGGCGGATCAGCGCGCTGCATCCGTCCATAAAAGCACTGCCCCTACACCCATGTTAATCCCGGCCCTTGATCTTAAGCCGTCTCTCAAACGAAACCTCAGGGACTACTGGCAGAGCAAGTGGCATACACACACACAAAACAACTACACATTATTAAGCCACACCTTGGTCATTGGCTGCCAGTAACAAAATCGTGTCATACAGAGGTAATACTAACGAGACTCAGGATAGGACACACATACACGACACACTCGTATCTTTTGTCTAGTGGCGACACACCATTGTGTGACAGATGTGGTGAATCACCAACAGTTCTTCACATTTTAGTTCAGTGCAAACAATTGGACACTATAAAAAAACAACACTTTCCATTACCTTACCGACAACATATACCTTTACACCCTGTAATGTTCGTCGGTAGGGAACCGCTTTTCAGTTATAAATCATTGTTAGCGTTTTTAAAAGAAATTCATAGTTTCCATATCATATACCCGGGCATTCCGTAGCACGACCTCTCCGGAGAGGTTTTCGCTGCAGTGGCTACACAAGAAAGCACTTGCCTCACGGCCCATGGACGCAAGGGTATGAACGAGTGAGGCACTTGTGCTCATGTCATACATATCCACCATCGTCTTTTATTATCACCAACTTTTGTCATTTATTCGCACCACACACACCTTTCATGGCATGGTCATGATTTTATTACTTGTATGTTTTTAGCCGCCTTACCGTGAGGAATTTTATGGCCCTTATACAGCCGCTAATCACAATCATCGTCCACATTCCTTGTCCCATGAACTGGCGCTCTTTGGCCATCAAATGGCCCGTGCGCTAAAAAACACCATATATCATCATCATCAATGTACATTCCTGAAAGTCTTGTGTCTGGCGCAGTGTAGCCTTAGCTGCTTTTGCACCATAAAAACCAAATTAACCCAACCTAACCAGATAGTGCTTATAGCACATTGCTGCATCTGTTGAGTACAACTCATGATGCAGCATTTCCACTTCAGAAGCACTCGCATGATAGAAACAAATAAAAAATGCAGAAAGCTTTAGATAAATTGTTATCTTTACCAGCGCATTCAAGTAAAGAAGTTGTACCATGATTTCCTCCATTTATGAAACACAGATGCCTTAAATGAATGTAAGAAGTACAGAGATGTCTTAAATTCAGAAATACGGAAAGATAAAATTAACTACTATGAAGATATATTCGAAACACGATAATCACAGGATAATATGGGAGATCACAAATGGGCTTATGAACTGAAATAAGGAACGATATATGACCAAGGACCTAACAATATATAATGAGACATTAAGTGGTGAAAGGTTGGACAATTTTATGAATAAACATTTCATAATTGTGGGCTCCTACGTTTGAACAGATGTAAGTAGAAATAATGTTCGAACCACTGATGGGGCTACTATTTTTTTGCTTACCAACACATTCGCCTAAAGTAGAAAACTTAATCGTTAAGCTTAAAAATAATGTTGCATAAGAAATAGATAAAATAGGTTCTTTCGAATTGAAGTTGATTTCATCACTCATTTCTTACGCTTTGACTTATATTATCGACCTCACCCTCACTAGTGGCATATTTCCTGAGCAATTAAAGGTGGCAAAAGTAATCGCAGTTTAAAAAGGTGTTTATACAAATATTTTAGCGAACTATATAGTCCTATATCTCTGCTTCCATCAATATCAAAAATTTTTGAAGGGGTAACTTTTGATAGATTTCCATCTTTTTTAGGTGTCAAATTATAATGAAAAGTCAGCATGGTTTTTAAAAAATAAGTCAACTGAAAAAGCGCTGCTGTATATTAGAAATAAGGTAATCGAAAAATATAGAAAATTGAAAAAAACATACTTAGTTTTTTTCTCGATCTCTAGAAGGCGTTCGACTCCATGCAATTTGGACTATTGATTATAAAATTATCCAGGTATGAATTGTGTGGTGTTGCATTACAGTTGGTAAAAAGTCACTTGGAACACCTCTACCAATTTGTGCAAATCAACAATAGAATATCTACAAAAATAAAATTAAACCATGAAGTGCCCCAAGGGTTTATACTGGGGCCAGTATTGTTACTTACTTATGTAAGTGATATTGTCGATATTCTTCATTCCCGTGAACCTATTATGTACGCTGACGATAGAAATGTGCTCATTACCTCGGGCAACATTGTGTCACTTGAAGTAAGTGTAAATAACCATCTGAGTCATCTTTCAAATGGGTTAAAACAGAATGAATTGCACTTGATTGCGAAAGAAAAAAACAAGCTGTATGATATTCCGGCCTTGAAACAAACCCATATCAGTAAACTGTAAAATTTGAAGGAAATTGCATTGCACATGTTAGCGAACAAAATATATTGGCGTGTCGTTTCAGGAGGAGTTAAATTAGAACACACATGTGAACCATTTAATGACCACACTGACACGAATAGTTGGCTGTTTCTTTTGAACAATGTGTCTAGTTCCACTGAGATTAAAAAAAGCATATACTACGCACTTTTGCAATCGAAAGGAACTTATGGGATGCTCGTTTTAGGTACAACATCACAAAGAAATCACCAAAAGAAGCCACTACTTATACTAAAGGAAATACTGCCTTGTTTTGAAAAATACATTGAAAACATACAGAACTTGCAAACTGCTCCATTATTAATGAAAAATTACATGCTCAGGGTGAATCAAACTGATAATACTTCAAATTTCTGCAGTTAAATAAAGAGAACAAGTGAGGCGAAGAACGTTGTACCGAAACACTACACTACCATTTGCGAGAACAAAAAAAGTGAGCACCTAGAACAAGAAACAATTACGGAAAACAGTGCTGCTTAACCAAAAATTTCACGTGATAGATGCCCAGCAAATGATTTGAACGTTAAGGCTAGTAAACAGCCTTTAAGAAACAAAGAAGTTGTTACTAACCACTGGCACACATTATAAAAACAAATAAGTGGAGTTTCATGCCAGGACCAATTCTGAAATCATTCAATAATTTGTATTGCGGCCGAACTATCGTACAGTTTAATCTCGGTGCATCCGTATGTACACTGCGTTCCATAATGTTTAGTTTTAATTGTCAGTTTCACTTGGTTATGTATCTCCGCGTGAGTGACGTCTAATTTTGCAAATGTGCTATGCAAACTTTTTATCCATGACATTGTGTGAATTCTCTACGTATACTTGCAAGCAACTTGTATTCAATTTCTGTGTAACTAAGGTATTGATTTTTGTCTGTTTCTGTCTGTACAGATATCGAAGCTTAACACGAACTGCGGAGGGACTGGCGCATTATCAGGCTGATCGCCTTTAGTCCCTGCCGCGGCAGTGAGCTCAGTGATGTGCTTACTGTAATTAAAGTGCTCTTATTCTTACTCCTGTTTGATGATAGCTTTAGGTAAAGGACTTCTGAAATACGCCGAAGATTTCTTGAAGCTTGTATATGCTCTCATAATTACGCATTTGCGATCTTCATTTTAACGTAGTTGATGAGTGTTGTGAACACATATACACTTACGCTTTTGTAAAATAAAACATTTTAATCACGTTGAGATGGTATGGTGAAGTTACTCAAGCATATTTGTATCTTTTGTTCTTCTTGAATGACAGCACCGCTGGGGCACAGCTGCGTGCTAGGCTGGACTGGTAAGGTGACGAGAACGAAGCCAAATAACACAACCACTCAACGATCAGGCATTGCGTCTCTCATAATGGTATGGTGGTTTTGGGACGTTAAACTCCACATATCATTCAAATAATCAATCATCAGGTGTCGTGCTCATCTGTCTCGTTACAATGACGCAGTCGTTGGAAACAAAGCCTTAAGGCAGAAATCGACTGTGCTCGTTCGTATTCGGCCTTGGGGAGCCCTCAGTCCAGGAACACCATCCTCGCTTCGTCGGGCAGGAAAACCGCTAGCCGGCCTTCGCAGGAAGCTCTGTTGGGCGAAGATGGCGTAGAAGCCTTATCGTCATTCGCTGGCCTGCCAGAGCTTCAAGCACCGTCCGTGGAAGGCGTCCAGCCCTTCTCGGTGACTCGACGGTGCTCTCACCACGATGCAGTGATTGGTGACGCCGCTGCGCTGATTGCTGCAATGATAGCATATTTCACGGTTGCCGTCAATAGTCATCCAGATGGCTTACTGAACGATGCAGCGGGAATCATCAGAAAAGCCGTGCGCTTGGGCCAAGAACTTCAGAGAGATTCACACCTTCTAATGGCGGGGTCTAGGCTGTCAGCCTGAGAAGCATGACCCTTAACTTCTCCGCAGTCATCGCCCCTGGTTCCTTCGGCTCCGGATTTAACTGACCCACGAACGTCATATGGGCGACGTCTTTGCTTGCCCAGAAGCTAGACCATTTTGTCATAAGAACTTCTCGATCCCTGCCCTTTCGATTACTATCAGTAAAAGCTTTGGAACTACCGGAGGTTTGAAGATTCAACGATTCTGTAGATTGAAACGGCCAATGCTATCGGTACCCGTAATGCCTGGCTGGACCATTGCAAATGGCTAGTGGCTATCCACTGCCTTCGTGCTACTGCCAAAGCCTGGCGCAAATGCATGGCGTTAATTAACAATCTTGACCCCCCGCAGGGGCGCCTGCGCAAGTAGGCGTTTGGTGTGTAGCGACACCACGGACCCGAGCTAACGGGGGAGTTTCGGCTCCCTCCCAAGCCTAGCCGTGCGTGGCTTTGCCCTGTCCGGGGAGAAAGGGATCCTGGGGGTTGAGCTGACGCTGGGTGATTGGACCTTTAAGGCCCCCCGGCAGAGGCAACACACCCCTTTGGTCCCGGCTTCACGTAGACGGCACCCCTGGTGTGAGGCAGCGTTTTTCTCTTGCGAACTGAGAACTCTACGCGCTGGACTCGGAGTAAGCGTAGCCGCGAGCTCTCCGCATGCTAGAGGTCTGACTCTCGTACATGTTGCGTGACGCGTGGCGTGTAGGGTTGGACATATATTTTAATTTTCACCTGCCACTTCGTTTTCTAGTGTATAATATAACGCTTCTTTTGTTCGCATCCATTGTTGATGTTAATCCTTTTTCGTCCGCTATCGATGGTTAACGGACGTTCGTCACTATGTTTGTTGATAGAGGACGAGAAATCATCAACATGAACTTTTTATTTCATGGCATGGGTGGAACGGCTGACGACGCACGGATACGCTACCCTGTGCAGCGCCGTTTAGTCGGACGTCGCGGCCAACCCAGCAGTCAGGGTCGCAACTCCTGAGGTTCAGGGTCAGGCCACGGATCACGACGACCACGCCCGGTAGGCCTCGCCCACGAACCTGCTCCCGGCCACTGCACCCAGGCAGGAGCCGTTCAGCAGGCCCCGTCCTTGCACCTTGTACCGGCCGGCGGACTCGTCCCCGAACGAACACGCCGGAGCTCGACCTGGCCGACACGTACGGGTCCCACGTCCGGCTCAGGAACGCTCCCAGGAACTCGTCCTCTCGAGCGGCGCACTGCTTCGTCTGCCTTCCTGGCCTCAACTCTCGAGCTGCAGTGGCGGAGATGCCTTGACCAGCGCGACCTCGGACCTCGTTTCCAAGCTTTTGATCACCTTCCGGGCGTAGCGGTTCCACGTGCGGGTTCTGGCCAGCACAGCACCGTCTGTGCCGTGCTGAAATGCTGCTCGCTACAGCTGCGGTGCGGCAGCTCACTCACCGGCATTCGACGCCTTGGCCAGGGCACAGCCAGGTACCCTCGGGTGCGCACCTCGTGAGCTCGCGGCCCACTTCCGAGGCTGGCGCGTCGCTCGGTACGGCTCGGCACCGCTCGGCGATCCTCGATTCCGCCGGCAACTCCCCTGGCACCTGGATCCTCGGCCACCCTGGACCTTGCCCGGTTCCGTGCTCCTCTGTGCGCACTCCCGCGTCTCGCCCGGCAGAACGTCTCGCTCGTCCCTTGCCGATGTGCGACGCTCTGGTGACACCGGCGCTTGATGGCATGGGTGCGACTACTGAGCAGTCAACCCGCATCGGAGACGCGATGCTCCATGCGGGGAATGGCCAGCACGTCCAGCGAAGAGCGTGCGCCGAGACGCGATGCTCGACGCAACCGTGACCATTAGCCAGGCCACGTTCATCGCTGTGTTGAACGGCTGACCAAGGAGACGCCTCGCCGAGATCCGCGATGCCCTCGGCAAGGAAGAGAACAGCAGGCCAGGCCGCGCCCCGAGATGCAGTACTCGTGCCGGCAAAGCCGCCTCAGCTGGTGGTTGGACGTCAGCAGCGTGGACGGCCGCGTTCCCTGGCCGGAACCTGGATCGCCTGCGTCCGACGCTTCGGCCCGCTGTCTCCCGTCTGCCGCTGCTTCGGCTCGTCCCCAGCCACAAAGCCCACTGCCACGTGATGGTCGCCCGTGGCCCAATCGTGGCACGCCACCTCTGTGGGTCACCACAGGTCATCAGCTGATTCGCTGACCCTCACGCGCACATTACACGCGCCTTGCCCTGCACTTCCGTCGTTGTCGTTTTCTTCACTCATCACAATAACCCCACGCACAAGAAAGTTGTTTCAGTCAAACAACTTTTCTCACAATACACAGTGATGAGGAAGAACAGTCCCGTGGACTCACGACTCTCGAGCAGTGGTGGCGGAGATGCCTGGACCAGCACGGCCTCGGGCCTCGTTTCCGAGCTCTCTCGTCCGTCATTTCCCTTTCCTCAGCGCTCACCCATGCCAGCAAAACCTCTCCACTCAGCCCCATCTCCTTCCCTAGCTCAACTAGCTTTCTCTTGTCGTCTATTCTCGTCGGCCACATACAAACAACGTGAGGCTCTCAGATGTAACGCGAGAGCTTGATCCTGGCAGGCTCGCCATTTATTGTGATGGTTAAGGGACGTTCGTCACTATGTTTGTTGATAGCGGACGAGAAAGGATTAACATGAACTTTTCATTTCATGGCATGGGTGGAACGGCTGACGGCGCACGGATACGCTACCGTGTGCAGCACCGTTGAGTCGGACGTCGCGGCCAGCAGTCAGGGTCGCAACTCCTGAGGTTCAGGGTCAGGCCCCGGCTCACGAGGACCACGCCCGGTAGGCCTCGCCCACGAACCTGCTCCTGGCCACTGCACCCAGGCAGGAGCCGTTCAGCAGGCCCCGTCCTTGCACCTTGCACCGGCCGGCGGACTCGTCCCCGAACGAACACGCCGGAGCTCGACCTGGCGGACACGTACGGGTCCCACGTCCGGCTCAGGAACGCTCCCAGGAACTCGTCCTCTCGAGCGGCGCACTGCTTCGTCTGCCTTCGTGGCCTCCACGCTCGAGCTCTCTTTTCCGCACGTTCCTTCTTCTTGGCCAGGGCACCGCCAGGTACCCTCGGGTGCACACTGCAGCTCATGAGCTCGCGGCCCACGTCCGAGGCTGGCGCGTCGCTCGGTACGGCTCGGCACCGCTCGGCGATCCTCGATTCCGCCGGCAACTCCCCTGGCACCTGGATCCTCGGCCACCCTGGACCTTGCCCGGTTCCGTGCTCCTCTGTGCGCACTCCCGCGTCTCGCCCGGCAGAACGTCTCGCTCGTCCCTTGCCGATGTGCGACGCTCTGGTGACACCGGCGCTTGATGGCATGGGTGCGACTACTGAGCAGTCAACCCGCATCGGAGACGCGATGCTCCATGCGGGGAATGGCCAGCCCGTCCAGCGAAGAGCGTGCGCCGAGACGCGATGCTCGACGCAACCGTGACCATTAGCCAGGCCACGTTCATCGCTGTGTTGAACGGCTGACCGTGGAGACGCCTCGCCGAGATCCGCGATGCCCTCGGCAAGGAAGAGAACAGCAGGCCAGGCCGCGCCCCGAGATGCAGTACTCGTGCCGGCAAAGCCGCCTCAGCTGGTGGTTGGACGTCAGCAGCGTGGACGGCCGCGTTCCCTGGCCGGAACCTGGATCGCCTGCGTCCGACGCTTCGGCCCGCTGTCTCCCGTCTGCCGCTGCTTCGGCTCGTCCCCAGCCACAAAGCCCACTGCCACGTGATGGTCGCCCGTGGCCCAATCGTGGCACGCCACCTCTATGGGCCACCACAGGTCATCAGCTGATTCGCTGACCCTCACGCGCACATTACACGCGCCTTGCCCTGCACTTCCGTCGTTGTCATTTTCTTCACTCATCACACCTGGGCTAACCCACCCAGGGGAAATCGGCACTCGCCTTTTCCTATCTCTCTCTCCCTACATCTTCGTCTTTTTTTCTCACTTTACATCTTTCCTGTATTCTCCTCACTTCATTTCACTTCCAATTTTTCCTGGCGGCAAGGGTTAACCTAGTGTAAATATCCAGCCTTGGGTAGATATATTAGGTTATAGTGGCCATGTACGGCTGGCGCCTGCGCCTCCTTCGCGTCTCGCAGCGTCACCTTGTTGGGCTCGGTGGTGGGTGGCTGGCATGGCCGCCGAATAAGCTATCAAATTTATGGGAACCCCTAGCCCTCTCACAAGTAATCGCCCCTCCAAGAGGTGGCGCACCGATGGATTTTTTGAATTTGCTCTAAACAAAAAAGATAACTTCCCCAAGTACCACATTATCCACTGTGAAAGTACAGAAAAGAAAGCTAGAAGTATTTCACCTTTCCTTGTGTCCAAATGTCTCATAGAAACGCTGGGCGCAGGCTACAAGGCCACAAAGACCGCCAGTGGTGAACTGTTACTTGAAATAAAAGACAACGCACAGTACCAAAGACTACATAAACTCACAGCATTTGGGGATCAGCCTATCACAATCAGACCGCATCGAACCATGAACACAGTGAAGGGTGTTGTATCAGATGGAGACCTGATGGACCTCTCTGATGATGAACTTCTAACAGGCTGGAAAGAGGAAAACGTCATTCAGGTGCAGCGTATTAAAATAAGAAGAGAAAATAAGGAAATCACAACGAAGCACATCATACTAACTTTCGCATCTAGCACCCTCCCCCCATAAATAGCAACAGGATATCTTAAACTGCCAGTTAGACCATACATACCCAACCCGCGGCGCTGCTTTAAGTGTCAGAGGTTCGGGCACGGCTCCCAGAGCGGCCGAGGACAGATTACCTGCGCGAAATGCGGCACCAAAGGTCATACCGCTGACGATGACTGTCAGCTACAAGTGCACTGCGCAAACTGTGAGGGTGACCACCCTGCATATTCCAGGTCATGCGTGGCGTGGAAAATGGAATAAGAAATCATTAATACAAAGTTTAAATTGAACATAGGCTTCCGTGAAGCGCGGCAGCGCGTTTCCCCGCATTTTGCTGGGAACACATCGTATGCCGAAATGGTGCGAGGGGGGTCAGCACCACTTCGGTTTTCGGCAATGCCTTGGACCACGCCCAGCGTGCCGAGGCAAACGCCACAAGCCCCCACGAGGGGAGCAGCCTCGGCTGCCCCACCCTCCTTGAATACAGCCCCACCGAAGGCCCCTGTGAACCTTGGCAGCAGCCAGGGCACCACACAAACTAAAGAGGTCCCCTCGACCTCTAGCCAGGTGGGTTTTAAGCCTCCGTCTGTCACGACAAAGCCTACAACTAAAACAACATTGTCTGTCGTCTCTCCTGAGGCGATGGACACATCAACTGCACCGGCGCAGACTGCGCCAAAGAAGTGGCGGGGTTCCCTCGACCGCTCTAAAAAAGACAAAACGGTAATTACAGGGCCTTCTAAAGGCTCTGTAAGATAAGTCACTTCTCTCTTTAGACACCAGCCACACTCATTGTACACACAGCACTTCTTTACTCCCATAATGGAGACACAAATTATACAATGGAACGTCAGAGGACTACTTCGAAACCTCGACGATGTCCAAGAACTTCTACACAAACATTCTCCAAAAGTGCTGTGTGTACAGGAAACACACTTAAAATCCAAGAATACAAGTTTTTCGCGTAAATATGTTGTCTTTCGAAAGGACAGAGATGATGCTGTGGCGTCATCTGGTGGTGTAGCCATTATAGTTAATCGAGGAGTAGCATGCAGTCATCTACCACTACTAACATCTCTAGAGGCAGTGGCTGTTCGAGCAGTTCTATTGAATAAGCTCGTCACCATCTGCACTCTATACATACCGCCGC
The DNA here is from genome assembly GCF_043290135.1 of Rhipicephalus microplus. Lineage (NCBI taxonomy): Eukaryota > Metazoa > Arthropoda > Arachnida > Ixodida > Ixodidae > Rhipicephalus > Rhipicephalus microplus. Next base: position 239,617,298 of record NC_134702.1, read on the forward strand.
AACACCGCCTGGAAAAACATGATTTCCAGTCTTTAATAGATGAGTTACGAGAACCTTATCTGGTTCTAGGAGACCTGAATGCGCACAGCGGTTTATGGGGTGACTGTCGATGTGATGCACGAGGTCGTCTCATTGAACAGTTCCTCATTTCATCAGGTGCTTGTCTGTTGAATAGAAAAGAGGCAACATATTATAACCTTGCAAACAATACTTACTCCTCCATAGATCTCAGTATCGCATCTCCTTCACTTGTACCATTACTTCAGTGGAAAGTCATAAATATACCATACGGAAGTTACCATTTTCCTTTAGTTTTGAGTACACCAATAACATATGAATGTCCTCCACATGTTCCCAAATGGCTGGTGAACAAAGCCGACTGGGAACAATTTCAAAAGATTACACACCATAGTTGGACCAACATATGCGGATTAGGCATAGATGAAGCTGTGCAGTACTTCACGGCCTTTCTTACTGACGCAGCAGCCAAGTGCATTCCACAAACATCTGGACTGCCCGGTAAACGACACGTCCCGTGGTGGAACACTGAGTGTCAGAATGCGCGAAAGGAACAGAACAGGGCACGGAGGTTGCTGCGCAACTCGCCGACAGTGGAAAACCTTGAGAGCTTTAAGAAAATAAAATATCGAGGCAGGAGAACACGTCGGCAGGCCAGAAGACAAAGCTGGCACAAGTTTTTATCAGAGATAAATTCATATACACAAGAGGCTAAAGTTTGGAATATGGTTCGTAGGGTAGCATGAAGACAAGTACACTCACTCCCACAAGTAAACACACAGGGTGACAGCCTGGAAGATCAGGCGAACTTCCTCGGTGCACACTACGAGCAAGTGTCTAGCTCGGCACACTATACTGAAGTTTTCCAAAGATATAAAGCAAGGATAGAAAAACAGAAACTAGAATATAAGTGCACAAAACACGAGGCATACAACCAACCTTTCAACTTAGCTGAGCTACAAACACCACTAAACTCTTGCCGTAATTCTGCTCCAGGATACGACCGTGTCACAATGAAATGTCGACAAACCTGCCGCTCAAAACACGAAAAACTTTACTCTCCCTATAAAATGCTATCTGGCTTTCTGGCACCATCCCTGCTCCCTAGAAAGAGGCTATTGTTATCCCTATTTTGAAACAGGGCAAGGACCCTTCCTCAATTTTAAGTTAGAGGCCCATTGCACTAACCAGCTGCCTTTGTAAACTTTTTGAGAAAACTATAAACCACCGACTTTTACATTTCCTTGAAACACACAATCAGCTCGACCAATTCCAGTGCGGGTTTCGAGAGGGTAGATCCACCACCAACCATTTGGTGCGTATCGAGGCACAGATTCGAGACGCTTTTGTCCACAAACAATACTTCCGCTCAGTGTTTCTCGATATCGAGAAGGCTTACGACACAACATGGTATTTTGGGATATTAAAAGATTTGTCTCACCTGGGTGTGCGCGGTAGAATGCTTTCCAATCGAGAGTTACTTGTCCAATCGGAAATTCCGCGTCCGTGTGGGCAGTAATCTCTCCCAAACATTTGTGCAAGAAACGGGAGTACCGCAAGGTGGTGTACTTAGTTGTACACTTTTTATTATTAAAATGAATTCTTCGCACCTGTCCATCCCCCGCAACATGTTCTATTCCACATATGTCGATGACGTCCAGCTTGGCTTTAAGTCCTGCAACCTAGCAATGTGTGAGCGGCAGGTTCAGTTAGGTTTAAACAAGCTCTCCAAATGGGCAGAGGAAAACGGATACCGGCTGAACCCAGAAAAAAAGCACGTGTTTCTTGTTCTCTCGAAAGAGAGGCGTGCACTCAGAACCTGACATTGAACTGAACGGTCAACGTCTGTGTGTCAATGCGGAGCATAAATTCTTAGGCTTAATCTTAGACAACAAGTTGACATTCGTACCACACATCAAGTGTTTAAAAACAAAATGTTTAAAAGCCATGAGTGTTATAAAAGTGTTGTCACGTACTACGTGGGGTAGTGACAGGCAATGTCTCATGAACCTGTATAGAAGCCTCATTCGCACCCGCTTAGATTATGGGGCCGTTGTCTATCAGTCTGCTACTCAAAGTGCCTTGAAGACGCTGGACCCCGTGCACCATTTGGGCATCCGCCTTTCTACGGGTGCTTTTCGCACCAGCCCCGTAGAAATTGAGTCAAATGAGTGGTCGCTTCATCTGCAGAGAACTTACATGTCCTTCGTTTATTTCCTTAAGGTAAAAGCAGACAAGAAGCACCCCTCATACTGTACTATTAATGATTTGTCGAGCTCAATTCTGTTTCAATACAGGCCTTCGATAAGGCAGCCCTTCTCAGTTCGCCTGAAGAGTCTAGCTGAGGAAACTGTAGTCTCACTTGAACACAGTTTAATGGCTCCTGTAGCATACCCGCCACCGTGGCAATGGCACACTATAGACTGCGATGTGTCTTTTCTAGAAGTTACAAAACATGCGCCTAATGTCCATATCCGAACATATTTCCTGGAACTTCAACACAAATACACACGTCCTGAGTTGTTTACAGATGCCTCTAAGACCAACTCCTTTGTGTCCTACGCTGCTGTTGGCCCTTCCTTTTCGGATGCTGGCCCTCTACATCCAGGCACAAGTATCTTCACAGCGGAAGCTTACGCGATACTTGTGGCAGCTAAACACATCAAACAATTACAAATACAAAAAGCAGTAATTTATACAGACTCCCTCAGTGTGATAACGGCTCTGCACAGTCTTAAAAAACAAAAAAATCCTGTCCTTGTCTCACTTTACTCCATTTTTTGCACACTCTACACACTCAGCCAACATGTTGTAGTGTGCTGGGTGCCAGGGCACCGTGAGATCCAAGGCAACGTGAGGGCGGATCAGCTCGCTGCATCCGTCCACAAAAACACTGCCCCTACACCCATATCAATCCCGGTCCTTGATCTGAAGCCGTCTCTCAAACAAAACCTCAGGGACTACTGGCAGAGCAAGTGGGATAAACACACACAAAAGAAACTACACGTTATCAAGCCACACCTTGGCCATTGGCCACCAGTATCAAAATCTCGTCTAACAGAGGTAACACTAACAAGACTCAAGATAGGACACACATACACGACACACACACATCTTTTGTCCGATGGTGATCAACCACTGTGTGACAATTGTGGTGAGGCATTGACAGTTCTTCACGTTTTAATCCAATGTAAGCAGTTAGACACTCTAAGAAGACAACACTTTCTATTACCCTACCGACAACATATACCATTACACCCGGCAATGTTTGTCGGTAGGGAACCACTTTTCACCCATAAATCATTGTTATCTTTTTTAAGAGATGTCAATTTTTACTATGTAATATACCCAGGCATTGCGTAGCGTGACCTCTCAAGAGAGGTTGCAGCTGCAGTGATTACATTTAAAAGCACTTGCATCGCAGCCTTTCGACACCAGGGCGCTGATGAGGCACGTGTGCTAGTGCCAAATATTTTTACATGTTTTTATTATCAAAATCTTTGTCACCCCTTTTAATATGCATATCACGCCACTAGTCATGATCTTAATACTTATGTTTTACCCGCATTATCGCGAGGAATTTTAGGGCCTCTATACAGCCATGCAACATATCATTGTCTCATCTCTACTCATCGAAATGGCGCTCTTTGACCATCAATTGGCCTTTGCGCTACAAAGCACCACACATCATCATCATCATCATCAACAATCTTGACCTGAATGGTGTGCCAGGTTGACCTATGTGTTTCGACTGCTTTTTCATGCCCCTGGCCCTATCCCGTCGACCCAAGCTCCACCGCAGATGGGAGCTCTGCGATACATCACCACCACGGTGTAGCTTGGGTGCCCGCTAACCCGTCCTCCTTCGGAGATAAAACTTGCCATCACCCCACGTGGCCTGCGTTGACACTCTCCCGCCAATACATTAGAGGATGGGGCCCCAGTTTCAGCTATGCCGCAGTGCATGTGCAGATGCCAGCTCCTGCCGTGCCTGACAAGCCACCAGCATTGGGAGAGCCCGGCGCAACCATAAAGGCCCTCGCCGACCCACCGAAGCCGCTTCCACCGATTCAACGGACTCATTGATCTCGATCACATTCCACTGAGCAAGCCCCGCAGGGGCGCCTGCGCAAGTAGGCGTTTGGTGTGTAGCGATACCACGGACCCGAGCTAACGGGGGAGTTTTGACTTCCTCCCACGCCTGGCCGTGCGTGGCTTTGCCGTGTCCGGGGAAAAGGGGATCCTGGTGGTTGAGCTGACGCTGGGTGATTGGACCTTTAATGTCCCCCGGCAGAGGCAACACACCCCTTTGGCCCCGACTTCACGTAGACGGCACCCCTGGGCTGACCCACCCAGGGGAAATCGGCAGTCGCCTTTTCCTATCTCTCTCTACCTACATCTTGGTCTTTATCTTTCACTTTTTATCTGTCCTGTCAACTTCTCTCTTCCGTTTACTTCCAAGTTTTCTGGCGGCGAGGGTTAACCCTGTGTAGTTACCCAACCTTCGGTAGGTATATTCGGCTATAGCGGCAATGCATGGCTGGTATCTCCAAGTGTTCAATATTCAACCTTGTAGCGTCCCCTTGTTGGGCTCGGTGATGGGTGGCCATCATCGCCGCCGAACTGTACACAATCTGTGTGGCCAACTTTTTCCCCCCTCTCCCTGATCGCCGGCTCAAAAGGTGGCGCACCAAAGAACCGTTTCTTTTTTCCAAACCGAAGCAGTCTTTTCCCAAGTTTCATGTCGTCCATAGCCAAAAAGAGAACAAAACAGTCCGAGCAATTTCACCTTTTCTTGTCTCGAAAACACCCACCGAAGCAATCGGCCCAGGATACCGTGTAACGAAGTTGGGAAGTGGCGACCTTAATTTGAAGGTCCGCGACAAGTTCCAATACGACAGCTTACCTAAACTGGTAGCGTTTGGGGATGTCCCATTCTCAGTGGGCCCACACAGGTCAATGAATACAGTGCGCGGCGTGGTCTCTGATGACGACCTGCTTGGACTGTCTGAAAGTGAATTATTAGAAGGCTGGCAAGACCAGAATGTAGTCAAAGTCCAAACAATACGTATACGACGAGACAAAAAGAAATACCCACGAAACACATAATCATCTTTGGTACCACAGACCTACCTGATTCAATTGATACTGGCTACTGCAAGCTCCGTGTCAGGCACTACGTGCCAAACCCTCGCAGATGTTTCAAGTGCCAGCGCTTTGGACATGGGTCACAAAGTTGCAGAGGGCGTAATACTTGCAAAATATGTGCATCTAACGAGCACGCATCAGATACCTGTAATTCAAACACATCATGTTGTGCGAACTGTGAAGGAGACCATGCTGCCTACTCGAGATCGTGCCCAATCTGGAAGAAAGAAAAACAAATCCTTGAGATTAAAGTGAAGTTTAATCTGCCCTTTCAAGAAGCACGTAAAGAGTTCTCCATCTATCAGTCCAGTCCCTTCTTTGCCGATTTGACGCACCGGGATGCCGCGCCGCATCTTTCCATGCCCTCAAAAGTCACACAGAGTGAGACTGCGGGCGCGCCACAAGCGCTCCCGGCTGGAGCAGCCAGTACTGCTCCGCCACCTAACAAACAGGGCCAGCGGCCAACTCACCTGCGGAAAGTGTGCCACCACAGGACACGCCACAGACTAGTGTAAGGTGGAAGATGGGGCCCACTGCGCAAACTGCGATGGTGCCCATCCCGCATACTCCCGAACCTGTCCAACATGAAAAAAAGGAAAAAGAAATTGTTACAATCAAAATCACACAAAACATTACATTCCGAGAAGCCCGACAACAAGTATCTGGTCTTTTCACAAACAAACCATCGTTCGCCGATGTAGTGCAACAGGGGGCAGCACTACAATGGCCTGCGGCAACTGCCTTTGCCAGGCACAGTGTGCCCAGGCGGTTGCCAATGCCGCCCCTTCCACGGTCAGAACAGCCAAAGCTGCCCTGCCGCTTGTCCCCACGGCCACACCAGCGTCTGCTGCAAGCTCTTGCAGCAGCCAAAGTAACCCAGTAGCAAAGGAGGTCCCATCGACCTCTGGCCCGATGGGACAAAAAGTTACGCCTCCCGAGGTGGAGGGCACCCAAGGGTCGGCAGATATAAAGGCCTCTGCTCACTAGGCGAGGCCTCAAGCTCAAAACACCAGCCCGAAAATGCGGGCAAGCAGTGCCTCTGAGGAGGCTATGGACACCACGGTACCCCTGGTGCCAAAAGGTCGGCGTAGCTTTCTGGAGCGCGCCAAGGGAAATAGAAAGCCGATAACGGGGCCTGATGACGGCCCTGTTACCTGAGTATTAACGTTCAGCTCAAAAAGCAGACACACCCATTTTGTACACACAGCGCTACTTTACTTCCAATATGGAAACACAAATTATACATTGAAACGTCAGAGGACTGCTTGAAAACCTCGACGACATCCAAGAGCTCTTACACAAACACTCACCAAAAGTGCTGTGTGTACAGAAAACACACCTGAAATCCTCGAATACATATTTTTTACGTGATTACGTCATATTCAGAAAGGACCGAGATGATGCTGTGGCGTCATCTGGTGGCGTGGCCATTATGGTTAATCAAGGAGTAGCGTGTACACACTTACTACTCCAGAGATCCTTTGAGGTGGTGGCTGTCCGAGCAGTACTTGTAAACAAACTTGTCACCGTCTGTTCTCTGTACATACCTCCCCACCACCGTCTTGAAAGACGTGAATTGCTGTCTTTGACAGACGAACTACCTGAACCTTATCTGCTTTTTGGGAACCTAAATGCACATAGCGGTCTGTGGGGCGATTCTCGCTGTGATGCACGAGGTCGTCTCATTGAACAATTTCCCTTCTCTTCCGTTGCCTGTTTGTTGAATAATAAAGAGCCAACATACTATAATGTCGCCAACAAAACTTACTCGTCTATAGACCTCAGCATCGTATCACCTTCACTTCTACCGCAACTGAAATGAAAGTGATAAATAATTCATATTGAAGTGACCATTTTCCTGTAGTGTTGAGTTCACAAACAACACATGAATGTCCTCTACACGTTCCCAAATGGCTGATAAACAAAGCAGACTGGGAACAGTTCCATAACACTACACGTTGGAGTTGGACAAACATATGTAGGTTAAACATAGATGAAGCTGTGCAGTACTTCATAGCTTTTCTTACTGACGCAGTGGCCAAGTGCATACCACAAACATCTTGAATGTCTTGTAAGCGACGTTTCCCATGGTGGAACACTGAGAGTCGGAATGCGCGAAAGGAGCAGATCAGGGGCCCCGCCGCGGTGGTCTAGTGGCTAAGGTACTCGGCTGCTGACCCGCAGGTCGCGGGTTCAATTCCCGGCTGTGGCGGCTGCATTTCCGATGGAGGCGGAAATGTCGAGGCCCGTGTGCTCAGATTTGGGTGCACGTTAAAGAACCCCAGGTGGTCAAAATTTCCGGAGCCCTCCACTACGGCGTCTCTCATAATCATATGGTGGTTTTGGGACGTTAAACCCCACAAATCAATCAATCAATCGAGCAGATCAGGGCATGGAGGTTGCTTCGGAACTCACCGACAGCCAAAAATCTTGACAGCTTTAAGAAAATAATAATGTATCAAGGCAGGTGAACGCGTTGGCAGGCCAGAAGAGAAAGCTGGCACAAGTTTGGTCAAGGATATATTCATATACACAAGAGGCTAAAGTCTGGAACATGGTTGGTAGGGTAGCAGGAGGACAAGTACACTGACCCCCACTCGTAATCACACAGGGTGGCAGCCTGGAAGATCTGGCGAACTTCCTTGGTGCACACTACGAGCAAGTGTCTAGCTCGTCACACTATACTGAAGCTTTCCAAAGATATAAAGCAAGGATAGAAAAGCAGAAACTATAATACAAGTGCACAAACCACGAGGCATGCAACCAACCTTTAAACTTAGCTGAGCTACAAACACCACTAAACTCTTGCCGTAATTCTGCTCCAGGATACGACCGTGTCACAATGAAATGTCGACAAACCTGCCGCTCAAAACACGAAAAACTTTACTCTCCCTATAAAATGCTATCTGGCTTTCTGGCACCATCCCTGCTCCCTAGAAAGAGGCTATTGTTATCCCTATTTTGAAACAGGGCAAGGACCCTTCCTCAATTTTAAGTTAGAGGCCCATTGCACTAACCAGCTGCCTTTGTAAACTTTTTGAAAAAATTATAAACCACCGACTTTTACATTTCCTTGAAAAACACAATCTGCTCGACCAATTCCAGTGCGGGTTTCGAGAGGGTAGATCCACCACCGACTATCTGGTGCGTATCGAGGCACAGATCCAAGACGCTTTTGTCCACAAACAATGCTTCCTCTCAGTGTTTCCGTATATCGAGAAGGCTTACGACACAACATGGTGTCTTGGCATATTAAGAGACCTGTCTCACTTGGGTGTGCGGGGTAGAATGCTTTCCATAATTGAGAGTTACAAGTCCAATCGGACATTCCGTGTCCATATGGGCAGTATTTTCTCCCAAACATTTGTCCAAGTAACGGGAGTGCCGCAATGTGTACTTAGTTGTACACTTTTTATTATCAAAATGAATTCTTCGCACCTGTTCATCCCCCGCAACATGTTCTACTGTACATATGTCGATGACGTCCAGCTTGGCTTTGTGTCATCCAACCTAACAATGTGTGAGCGGCAGGTTCTGTTAGGTTTAAACTAGGTCTCCAAATGGGCAGCGGAAAACGGACTCCGACTGAACCCACGAAAAAGCACGGGTGTCTTGTTCTCCCGAAAGAGAGGCATGCACTCAGAACCCGACATTGAATTGAACGGTCAAAGTCTCTCTGTTAATGCGGAGCATAAATTCTTAGGCTTAATCTTGGACAACAAGTTGAACTTCGTACCGCACATCAAGTATTTAAAAACAAAATGTTTAAAAGCCATGAATGTTCTAGAAATGTTGTCACGTACTACGTGGGGTAGTGACAGGCAATGTCTCATGAACCTGTATAGAAGCCTCATGTGCACCCGCTTAGATTATGGGGCAGTTGTTTATCAGTCTGCGACTCAAAGTGCTCTGAGGATGCTGGACCCCGTGCACCATTTGGGCATCCGCCTTTCTACGGGTGCTTTTCGCACCAGCCCCGTAGAAAGCCTTTACGTTGAGTCAAATGAGTGGTCGCTTCATATGCAGAGAACTTACATGTCCTTTGTATATTTCCTTAAGGTGAAAGCAGACAAGGTGCACCCCTCATACTCTATTATTAATGATTTGTCGAGCTCCATACTGTTTCATAAGAGGCCTTCAATGAGGCCGCCCTACTTAGTTCGCATCATGGGTTCAACACAAATATACACGTCCTGGGTTCCTTACAGATGCCTCCAAGTCTATCTCCTCTGTGTCCTACGCTGCCTTCGGCCCATTCTTTTCGGATGCTGGCCCTCTACATCCAGAGACAAGTATCTTCACAGCGGAAGCTTATGCGATACTTGTGGCCGCTAAACACATCAAACAACTACAACTACAGAAAGCAGTAATTTATACGGAGTCTCTCAGTGTGGTAACGGCTCTGCATACTCCTCAAATACAAAAAAACCCTGTCCTTGTCTCACTCTACTTCATTTTATGCACACTCTACACACTCAAACAACATGATGCAGTGTGCTGGCTGCCAGGGCACCGAGTGATCCAAGGCAACGTGATAACGGATCGCCTTGCTGCATCCATCCACGAAAGCACTGCCACTACACCCATATCAATCCTGGCCCTTGATTTGAAGCCGTCTCTCAAACAAAAGCTCAGGGACTACTGGCAGAGTAAGTGGGATAGACACACACAAAACAAACTACACATTATTAAGCCACACATTGGCCATTGGCCGCCAGTATCAAAATCACGTCATACAGAGGTAACACTAACGAGGCTCAGGATAGGACACACATACACGACACACTCATATCTTTTGTCCGGTGGTGATCCACCATTGTGTGACAAATGTAGTGAAGCACTAACAGTTCTTAACATTTTAATTCAGTGCAAACAATTAGACACTCTAAGAAAACAACACTTTCCATTACCCTACCGACAACATATGCCTTTACACCCTGCAATGTTTGTCAGTAGGGAACCACTGTTAACTCATAAATCGGTGCTACCTTTTTTAAAAGATGTTCGCTTTTATCATGTCATATACCAAGGCAATGCGTAGCGCGACCTCTCAAGAGAGGTTTCTGCTGCAGTGACTACATTGAAAAGCACTTGCCTCGCAGCCCTTGGACACAAGGGCGCTGATGAAGCACTTGTGCTAGTGCAAAATATTTTTACACATGTTTTACTAATCAAACCATTTGTCACCAATTTTTACTATCCATATCACGCCACTGTCATGATTTGAATACTTGTTTTTACCCGTATTATTGCGAGGAATTTTAAGGCCCTTATACAGCCACGCAACATATCATAGTCCGCATCTCTACTCATTGAAATGGCGCTCTTTGGCCATCAATTGGCCTTTGCGGCATAAAGCGCCACATCATCATGATCATGATCATCATCATCATCATTAACATTTTATTCCAGTTTAAACAGTTAGAAACTCTAAGAAAACAACGCTTTTCATTACCCTACCGACAACATATTGCCGCGAACCATGCATTGGGTTTGTTTATTTGTGTTTTGTTTTTTCGGCCTGGCTGCGCCGGCCTGTGCTATCGCCGTTTTCACAGCGTTTCGAACAAACGCTACCACAGCGTTTCGAACAAACGCTATCGAACAACGCTTCAGGCGTGTTTCGATAGAAACAACGCTTCAAGCGTTGTTTGTTAGAAACGCTGTTCGAACGAACAGCGTTTCTAACAAACGCTATCACGGCGTTCCCGATACAATTTGACTATTCGAGAAACCCTCGCGCCGAGGGATATAAATTCCCGCACAGCCGATGCCGCGTCATTCGATCGCCGACGCTCACTAGCGTGCCCGTCGTTTTGCTGGCCGCTGCTTCGCCGCCTGTGTATTTTTTTCAGTTGTTAGGGGAGCACAGGTTCGCTCCAGTAAACTGGTTTTCCTCATAGACAACTGCGTCGTTCTTTGCTGCGTGACAATATATCTTTTCGCCCTGCAATGTTCGTCGGTAGGGAACCACTTTAAATCATAAATCATTGTTAGCGTTTTTAAAAGAAATTCATAGTTTTCATATCATATACCCGAGTATTCCATAGCACGACTTCTCCAGAGAGGTTTTCGCTGCGGTGGCTACACAACAAAGCACTTGCCTCACTTCATGCCCTTGTGGCCCCTGGACGCTAGGGTATGAACGAGTGAGGCACTTGTGCTAATGCCATGCGTGTCCACCATCGTTTTTTATTATCACCAACTTTTGTCATTCATTCACACCACACACACCTTTCACGGCATGGTCATGATTTTATTACTTGTATGTTTTTACCCGCCTTACCGCGAGGAATTTTATGGCCCTTATACAGCCGCGTATCACAATCATTGTCCATATCTTTAGTATGATGAACTGGCGCTCCTTGGCTGCGAAATGGCCCTTGGCCACAAAAAACATCATCATTTTTTGGCGCGCTCGATGAATTCTTCAGCGTCAGTTAACTTGTCAGCGTCTTGACAAGTAAGCTTAACGTCAACATTGTTTGAACTTCACGGCCGTTGAGAAAAATGTCGCGAATTGCATTGTCTACTGAAGAGCGGTGTTGTAAGCGTCCATCTCATAAAGTAATATCTGATCTCATGTTTTGTGTTGGACGCCGATTTACATTGACAGCTTATCGATGGCTTTCTTATTTATTTGTTTGGGAAGTCCGTTTCCCTGCGGATGGTATGCGCGCAGTCGTCTTCCTATACCCAGTTTTGCTTAACCGGAAAACTTCATCCATAAGCTGCGCAGTGAATTGTGACCCTCGGTAAGTTATTACTGTAGAGGGAGCACCGTGACGCGACCTTATGTGGCACACAAAGAACTGTGCTACCTCAGCAGCCATGGCTCGTGGTATCGCCTCTGACCCTGCATAGCACGTCAAATAATCAGTTAATTTGCGACTATCACCTATTTCTTTTCGTTGGTACACAGAGGAAAAGGGCCGAGAACACATGGGTTGAGGAGGGGTGAGCGGATTGGGTTTCTTCCAGGCAGTATCATGGGAGCAGAGCCCCCGCTGGCGTGGGCTTGGTCTATATATTTATAGCTTGGCTTAGGCTGTCACATGCCACCAATAGACAATTGACCATCGTGACGTCTTGCAGCTACTTGGCAGAGGACTGTTTATTTTGGACCTTTTTTTCCTTGATTCAAATTTTTTATCTTGGGGCAGTGAAAAATAGGGCGGCTGGCGCCGTGGTCGCATTTAGAACACTGTAACAGGGTGATGAAAACTGCGGCGTTTGCGTGACTCCGACGCAAAATGTACGCGTACGCCCCTATATATATATATATATATATATATATATATATATATATATATATATATATATATATATATATATATATATATATATATATAACGCTATGATGACTGGGAGACGTGGCCTGGCTCATACCCCATGTTTATTTCGTTCTGTCTTCTTCCTCCTCGGCCTCTACTACAAGTCACTGCCTTCCTACGTCACAGGATTCCCCCTCCCCCGAAAGAATGCGCGAGTTACAATCAACAAAACAACAAAAGCATAAAGTGAAGATTGTCAAAATGCGCGGCAGTTCGATTTTAGGGGGGAGTTTCTCAACTCGCACGAAAGCTTCACGGTATAGGGCAGCACTCCGGTCATATCTAGGCTAGCTCTGGTGGGCGAGGCTGGCTGTTGCGCCCTGGATAGCATAACGCTGCCCGGCACATCTCCACTGATGATGACACGACTAGAGGTCTTGTGAAGAATGAATAAGGCTTGAAATCTGTGTAGCGTTGGATTGACGGATGTCTTTGGCATCGGATCCAGCGCCGTCGAGGCAATGGATGCTTTGCTTCTAGTCGGCGCGCGTGAGAACCTAGGATGGTGGGACGATGTCTTTTTTTCTTTGTTGTATACGTAGTAGCTTCATGTCTCTTTTGTAACGGTGTTCTCTCAGTTTGTTGGATCGCAGACATGGCTTTGAGAACTGGTGCAGAAAATTTTGTCGACGTTGATTTCTGCGAAGATGGCTTAGGCATCGAATTTGTCTTTGCTTCTTTAATTGATGTTGTCTCTGAAGACGTTTCAGCCATAAGTGCACTCGTGAGGAGGTTTCACTTGATCGTTGTTCTTGTTCGAGTAGCCGTTGCAGTTCTTGGAGTTCGTGGAGTTGCCTTTGTTGAAATTGTTCGACTTGTTGTGAAAGTTCGTCAGATGGGCCTCTTTAAGGAACATGAGTCTGCTTTTCTTTAGCGGGTGATGTGATCAGTAGATTGTCGGTAGTCGACACTGTACTGCTAGGCTTGTCTTGCGATGAAAGCAGCGTGACAGGCTGATGAGAACGCTCCCAATATGATTGTGAGTCATCCTTGATTGTAAATGCTTCTGTCAGTTGACAATGCGCCTGCGTTGGTGGATTCGAAATTCCTGCAGTGCTTTGACTCACATGTGTGTTGTCACTTGACGATGAGAGCACAACAGACATGGCTTCAGATGGTTCTGATGGCGTATGTTTTTCTTTTTGCAGCGTAGTTAGGCTGACAATGTCTGTCGAACGACCCTGGTCGGGAACGTTAGGGTGGGGGCTGGTATTGCGAGGATTCACCAGCTCGTCACACGTAAATTCCGTCACACGCTCGAAACCGTTCGGGCCTTGTGTGTGACACGAAGCATCAAGGCATTAGGGTGGTTCAGTAAAATGTGAAGTGTTGTGGTTCAGTGAACACGTTGAAAATGCCGATTTCATAGCTCTTGTGAAAGACGGCTTTAGGTTCAGTTTTTTGGCGAAATTGTCTAGATTCCTTTCGGTATACGGACGCTTTACCTTGTCTGTTGCGACGTGCAAGTTACCAGTCGGTGTTCGAATGCGTGACCTTTTTTCGGAAAAGTCATATGATGGTACAATGGTGGTGTCGCTAGGTGAAAATAACAGAATACAGGACGACGGTGTGACCAAAAAAAAAACGAGGCCCGTATTAACAGAACAAAAGAGCAGCCGCTTCGACTTCTTCCTCGGAGAAACCGTGGGTGCTGTCCACGCTCATCACTTCATCGTCCTCTGTCTTCTTGCCCGGCCTTTAGCCGTGACATTAGCCTCCCATTCAAGGAAGCATCGTCCCGATGCTTTATAATCAAAGCGGTTTGTACTCGTTGGAAACGCATGAGTTAATTCGGAGAAATAAGGCTTCATGCGTACCACGTGCACAACTTCTGGTGCATACCTTCGACGCCTTAAAGAGTGCGCAGTATCAGAAACAACCTCATAATTAATGTCACTGAGACGTCGCAGAACTTTATAGGGACCGAAGTACCATCTTAACAGTTTTTTTGAGAGGCCATGGTGCCGAATAGGTGTCCATATCCAAACTTTCTCTCTTGGCTCGTAGGAGACTGGTCGGTGACGAAGGTTGTACCGTCTTGAATCGTAGTCCTGCTGGCGACTAATACGTAGGCGTGCAAGTTGTCGGGCTTCTTCGGCCAGCTGAGTGATATAATCAGCATCCGTTTCAGCGTCTTTGCACTCGTGCGGCAGCATAGCATCCAGCATGGTGGTGACTTCACGACCATGAAGAAGGCGGAATGGCGTTGTTCTTGTTGTTTCTTGATGAGCCGTGTTATAGGTGAACGTGACATACGGCAAGATCTCGTCCCAGTTTTTATGCTCCACATCGACGTACATGCAGAGCATATCCACTAGTGTCTTGTTGAGACGCTCCGTAAGACCATTCGCTTGTGGATGATACGCCGTTGTTCGGCGGTGGGATGTGCCACTAAGTCTTAAAACTGTCTGTAATAGTTCGGCTGTGAATGCAGTTCCCCTGTCAGTTATTACCACTGATGGAGCACCATGCCTCAGCACCACATTCTCTACGAAAAATCGGGCTGCTTCACTTACGATGCCCCTCTCCAAAGCCTTGGTTTCGGCGTAACGAGTGAGGTAGTCGGTGGCTACTATAATCCATCTGCGACCTGCTGATGAGGCTGGAAATGGGGCCAAAAGATCCATTCCAACTTGGGAGAATGGAGTAACAGGCACGTCAATAGGATGGAGGAGACCTGCTGGTTTGACGGGTGGAATTTTTCTGCGCTGGCAATCAAGGCACGTCCGAACATAGTGTTGAACGGTCGCCGTCAGTCTTGGCCAGTAGTATTTCTGCCTCACTCTGCACAACGTACGCGTGTAACTCAGGTGGCCGGATGTTTGTTCATCGTGGCATGCCTGTAATACTTCGGTCCTTAGAGATGTTGGGACGACGAGTAAGTAGTCATTTCCGTGTGGCGTGAAGTTCATCTTATACAGGACTTCGTTGCGCAAGCAAAATGACGAAAGCCCTCTCGCAAACAGTCTAGGTACAGCTAAAGTGCGACCCTCTAAAAAACGTATTATCGGTGCTAGTTCGGGGTCGTCTCGTTGCAGCTGCGCGACAATTGCCGTGTTTACAACTCCGACAAAGACTGTATCGTCATCTTCTGCCGTCGCAGGTTCGTATGGCGCACGGGAAAGGCAATGAGCGTCTGAATGTCGCTTCCCCGATCTGTAGACCACTGTCATGTCAAATTCTTGAAGCTTCAGGCTCCAGCGCGCCAACCGTCTTAAGGGGTCTCTTAAATTCGTCAGCCACCAGAGAGAGTGATGGTCGCTGACAACATTAAAAGGACGACCATACAGGTATGGGCGGAATTTTATAACCGCCCACACCACCGCAAGGCACTTTTTTTCCGTAGTGGAATAAGTTTCTTCCGCACGTGAAAGAGTTCTGCTCGCGTAAGCAATTACTCGTTCGGTGCCATCCTGTCACTGCACGAGTACAGCTCCTAAGCCGATATTGCTAGCGTCGGTGTGCACTGTTGTCGGTGCGTCATCATCAAAGTGTGCGAGGACTGGTGGCTTCTGAAGGCGTTGCCGCAGCTTGTCGAATGATTTTTGCTGCTCTTCATTCCATACGAATGCGACGTCTTCTCTGGTAAGACGGGTCAACGGCGAGGCAATGCGCGAGAAGTTCTCAATGAAGCGTCGGTAGTAAGCACACAGTCCTAAAAACCGTCTGACCGCCTTTTTGTCAGTTGGCGCTGGAAAATTCGTAACGGCAGCTATTTTTTCAGGGTCAGGCCGCACACCTTCACTACTGACAAGATGCCCCAGGAACAGAAGCTCTTCGAAGCCGAAATGGCATTTTTTCGGCTTAAGTGTTAGTCCGGCGGAACGGATAGCTTGAAATACTGAGTGCAGTCGCCTGACGTGTTCGTCGAATGTGGCCGAAAATACGATGACGTCATCTAAATACACTAAGCTCGTCTGCCACTTGAGGCCTGATAGTACGGTGTCCATAAGCCGCTGAAACGTTACCGGTGCTGAGCACAAGCCAAATGGAAGTACCTTAAATTCAAAAAGGCCATCAGGTGTCACGAAAGCTGTTTTCTCCCGGTCTCTTTCATCGACTTCTATCTGCCAATACCCACTCCTTAGATCCATCGACGAGAAATAACGCGCGTGCCGTAGTCGATCGAGTGAATCGTCGATACGTGGAAGTGGGTAGACGTCTTTTTTTGTCACCTGATTCAGCTTGCGGTAATCCACGCAGAAACGTAGGGTGCCGTCTTTTTTGTTCACTAATACAACCGGCAAAGCCCAAGGGCTTTTCGACGGCTGAATAACGTCGTCTTCAAGCATCTGTCACACTTGCTTTTCGATGGCTTCACGTTCGCGCGGAGCTACACGGTACGGGTTTTGCCTGATGGGTCTGGTCATGTCGTCCGTTATAATTCGATGTTTCGTCAGCGGCGTTTGACGGACCCTGGAAATCGAAGAGAAACAATATTCAAACTTGTTAATAAGCTGTATGATACCTTGCTTCTGCGCTGGCAGCAAACTTGGGCCAATATCAACAGATAGAGGTGCAGGGGTCAGATCAGTTGAATTATCTTTTTCAAGAGTTAGGTAGTCTGTCATCTCGGCGAGCCCTTCCACGTACGCGACTGCCATGCCCCTCGTTAGATGTCGGCATTCAGAGCTGAAGTTCGTAACAAGGACGTGCGTGTGCCCGCATTTTATGCTTACGACGCCTCTTGCGATAGATAAACCATGGCTGAATAGCAGTGTTGGAATTTTCTCGGCGATGTTTTCAGAATCGCTCGACGTGTCACATGTCACAGCCACGAGTGCACTCGACCGCGGTAGGATGGTCACGTCGTCTTCGAAGACACGCAAAGGCTGACGTCGCTGGTCTGTACAGGGCACATCTGAAACTTGATCTGGGGCCGTCCAAAACGTCACCGATCTCTCAGGAATGTTGATAATGGCACCGTATTAACGCAAGAAGTCCATGCCCAAGAACAGGTCTTTGCAGCACTCCGGTAAAATTACGACAGTAGCGACGAAATCTGAACTGCCGATAATAATTCGAGCTGTACATTTGCCTGTCGGCGTCACCAATTGACCCCCTGCGGTTCTATTGTTTGGGCCCGTCCATATTGTTCTTACTTTTTTCAGGCAGTCGGCGAGTTTACGGCTGATAATAGAGAAGTCCGCACCAGTATCTACCAGTGCTGTTATTGGGCGTCCGTCTATACAAATGTCTAGATTGGCGCTTACGATTTTCGTTGATGTCGGTGACGTCGTATCGTCCTTGGTATCGTGCGTCGTACGATCCGTGGTATCATTCGTCGTATCACGTCGTAGGGAAGATGTTGGGGGTGTGATAGCATCTCGACGGGCAGCAACCTTCCCCCCAAAGGTCGCAGCTGTTAGTTTCCCCGACGAGGGCTAGGAGATCTGCCCCGGACCACCTCGGAGTAACTGTGCTGCGGCGGCGAATTCAGTGCAGGTGAAGGAGAGCGGGGTCAACGATACGGCACTTCGGGTTGCTGTGCTTGCGGGCCTGCACTGCTGTCACGGCGGTTATCGAAATAGGCACGAGGGGAGGTTTGTAGAAAGTTATGATGTCTACGGTCACGGTACGGGCAATTGCGGAAAATACGGCCGGCTTCTCCGCAATGAAAGCAAAGTGGTCGACGGTCGACGGTGCGCCACAAGTCCGTCTTACGGATGAATGGTCGACTGGTGGGCATACCTTGCGACCAAGATGCAGATGTCGGCGGAGTGTACATTGGCGCCGTTTGCATAGGCACGTTGGACTGTGGATACGGCTGCGGCGGATTGGGAGGTGGGGCCCACGGCTCGTTTAAGGCCTTTGGCTCACGTCACGATAAGCCAGTGGTGACGAGTTGTAGGACACTGGAGTGTGTCGACGGACAGCTGATGCGTAGCTCACAGACCGCTGGTCAGAGGGCGATTTGGGCAATGAAAATGCCTGGAGGAGTTCTTGCCGCACAACTTCTGCAACGCAAGCCATGGTATTTTCTTGCGGAGTCACAAGGAGGTTTCAGATCTCCTCTCGAACGACCTCACGAATGAGTTCGCGCAGAGAACACTCACTACCGGCACTCAAAGCAGAGAAACTGGGAGATGTTTTGATTGGTTGGTCAAGGTATCGACGCCGTTGCTGCAGTGCTCGCTCGATTGTTGTAGCCTCTTTGACAAATATGGTTACGCTTGTTGGTGGGTTGCGTAGGAGACCGGCAAACAGCTCTTTCTTGACGCCCCTCATCAAATGTCGGAGTTTTTTACCTTCAAGCATCTCGGGGTCGGCCCGCTGAAATAGGCGGGTCATGTCTTCCGCAAACATGGCGACGCTCTCGTTTGGTTTCTGTATGCGTGCCTCGATGAGCTGCAAAGCAGAATCACGGCGGTCGGTGTTTGCGAATGTCCCGAGAATTTGCTGCCGAAATTTTTTCCACGAAGACAGCGTTGACTCGCGGTTCTCGTACCACGTACGAGCGCTGTCTGCCAAAGTAGACGCGCGATAGCTTTTGTTCAGTAGACCAGCGGTTGGCTTTGGCGACTCGCTCATACTGGGCTAACCAGTCCTCGATGTCTTCATAAACCTCACCGTGGAAGGTCTCAGGAATTAGAGGCTGATCAACAGTAAGCTGTGCAGGCCCTCCGGTAGCCATTTCTCCCGGTACGGTGTGTTGCTGGAGAAGTTCGAGCGGGATCGCCTCGGGACTAAGGCCTCGCTGTCGGCGACTGTAGCGGTGGACAGGAGTATCCACTGCAGGAACGGATTGCGGTGGTGGACTCGATGTGCTAGGGCGCGGAGGTGTCCCAAGCATCAGTTGAAGAAGTCCAGCACCTCCACCAATGTCGCTAGGTGAAAATAACAGAATACAGGACGACCCTGCGACCAGAAAAAACGAGGCCCGTATTAACAGAACAAAAGAGCAGCCGCTTCGACTTTTTCTTCCTCGGAGTTACCGTGAGTGCTGTCCACGCTCATCACTTCATCGTCCTCTGTCTTCTTGCCCGGCCTTTAGCCGTGACAGTGGTATATTTTTTCTGAGGTCTCGTTTCGAAAATAGGCTTACTGCGGGAAGACTTCGCGTAACTGTCATGGGTCAGTTGAAAAGCCTTCCGCTGATGATGTATGAACAGGTCTTCATCGTATTCTTTGAAACGAATCATCATTTCTTCTTTGATATTTTTCCAAGACTCATCGTTCTCAAAGATATGGGCGAGGTAAAATTTGAATGCCTCACCTGAGATGTAGTCACTGAAGTTGATGATCATCTCCCGTTCCGACCAGGATGCAGCGGCAGCGTGGAGCTCGAAAAGGTTGAATCAGTCCTGTACGGTTCCGTCGTCCGCTGATCCAGTGTACTTGGGGATGGGAAGGTCGTCTGATGGTGCTGCCATGATGCTGGTCTTGGTGTAGAGTTGGGATGTACTTCTGTGGTCCACGTTTGGTCACTGCGTCTTGCTGAGACGTTCGAAGATGGTGGCCGGTTGATGAAGTGGCCGCCAGTTCTTCATCCTGTCGACCCGTGTGACGCTATGATGACTGGGAGACGTGGCCAGGCTCATACCCCATGTTTATTCCATTCTGTCTTCTTCCTCTTCGGCCTCTACTACAAGTCACTGCATTTCTACGTCACACACACACACACAGACACACAAACCACACACACACACACACACACACACACACACACACACACACACACACACACACACACACACACACACACACACACACACACACATATATATATATATATATATATATATATATATATATATATATATATATATATATATATATATATATATATATATATATATATATATATATTGTAAAGAAGAGGAAGTACTCCGGCGCAGTGGCAGCAGCATTGAGTGTGCAGCAGCGGCTCGAGCTCGGAAATTGCGGCTGGTGCATCGCCTTCCAAGCCTTCCAAGCACCAACCTTTCTGCTTAATAAATCTCCTTTATAATTGGTGGAGACGTGCCGGGTACCGTCCCTTACACCTTCCCGCTACCATCCTGGAACTCCGTTCTCGACGGCTACCTTCTGCTATGCCGGACGCCGATCAGCAGACGCTTCCATCTCTTCCGGCCACCTGTCCAGGCAGTGTTCCTCAGCGGGAGCCTCCAATCTTCAGTGGAACAGATGACAACGACGTTGAAGAGTGGCTCTCGACTTTCGAACGGGTGAGCGCTTTAAACAGATGGACGGACGCGGACAAGTTGACACGCGTTTCGTTCTATCTCGCGGGTGTAGCCAGCCTTTGGTTTAGAAACCACCAGGCAGACGTCCGAACGTGGCCGCAATTTAAAACGTCGATTGTAGCAGTCTTCGATCGACCTGCCGTCCGAAAACTTCGTGCCGAGCAACGTTTACGCACACGCGCACAAGAAACGGGTGAAACCTTCACAAGTTACATAGAGGACGTCGTCGATTTGTGCAGACGCGTGAACGCCGAAATGACGGAAGCTGAAAAATGTAAACACATCCTCAAAGGGATTGACGACGACGCTTTTCAAATGCTCTTGGCGAAAAGCCCGACGACTGTTAACGACGTAATTAGCCTCTGCCAAAGCTACGATGAATTGCGGAAGCAGCGAGCTCTGACAAGACGTCCTCCAGCGCACGATTTGGCATCGCTGTCTAGTGTGATCAGTGGTCATGACCACGCGTCACTAATAGCCGAAATAAAAGCATTTGTCCGCGAAGAAGTTGCACGACAGCTTTCCTTGGTGCCTTTCACACCAGAAGCTACCACGACTTTACCATCGCCTCTACGTGACGTCATTCAAGGAGAGGTCGCCGAGGCCTTACCAGCTGCTCGCGAGCCTAATCTTGTGGCTGCTCCTCTCACCTACGCCGCGGCTGCAGCCATGCCCACTCGCAAGGCGCCTGCGCCTCCGTTCCAGCCTCGCGCGAGCTATCCCCCAGCTCCAGTTCACTGGACCAGCACTAACACCGCCAACCCGTGGCGCACCCTCGACAATCGCCCGATATGTTACGCTTGTCGATACCCCGGACACGTCGCAAGGTATTGTCGCCGCCGGACGCATATCACCAATGAAAACCGCCGTGAGCCTTTCTTCCCGCTTGACTCCAACGCGCGCTACGGTTCTTCCACTCCAATGCCAGCCCGCTACCAGGACGACCACCGCCCTCGGCCGGGACGTCTTCGCTCGCCCTCTCCACGCCGCCGCTCGCCTTCTCCTATGCGTCGACGGCCCGCACCTAACGAGGAGGAAAACTAGATGACGCAGTTCCTGAGGCAAGAACTGCGCAAGTTTCGGTTTGCCCAAGTCCTCATTTGTCACCTACCAATGTTATTGATGTGTTCGTCGAAAATATCCCTACTGTCGCTCTTGTAGATACCGGTGCAGCTGTTTCGGTTATAGATGCTGGATTTTGCCGCTCAATTCGTAAGGTTACGACGCCTTTCTCCGGATTATCGCTTCGCACAGCCAGTGCTCAACCTGTTCAACCGACCGCAGTATGTACAGCCCGCGTGACAATTCAGGACGTTCTGTATACGATAGAGTTCGTGGTTCTTCCATCATGCTCCCATAATATTATTTTGGGATGGGACTTTTTGTCGCGTCATAACGCCGTAATCGACTGTGCTAGGGCTGAGGTCGAATTTTGCTCACTGGATGACCAAGCGTCCGTCGACACCCAGTTTGCCGCTAAACTTGTCGTTAGCGATGACACCTACATCCCTCCATGCTCTTTTGCGTTCGTGCCAGTTTCATGCAGCGCCATATCCGACGGCACGGTCTTCTTCACACCATCTCCAATATTCGTCGCCCGAAGAGCTCTCCCCCTGCCTTTTGCTGCTCTCGATCTTGTAGAAGGGTCAACCACAATGCCAATTTATAATCATGAATCGTCGTCTTTATCCCTACTTTGTCGCGAGTGCCTTGGCCACGTCGAGACAATCAGTTCTTCCAGAATTATATCCGTCCCCGATGAGGTGCCTTCAACCTCCGTCTGTGGACTGGCTGTCGTCTCAGCGCCTGACTCAACGTCGGCAAACATATTTCAACCATTCATCGCTGCAGATTTGACATCTTCGCAGCGTTCACAACTCCTCACCATTCTTGAGAGCTACCGCCACTCTTTCGACGTTGAACAAACATCTCTCGGCCGTGCCTTAGCAGTAGAACACCACATCGACACTGGGTTCCACTCACCGCTGCGACAACGACCGTATCGCGTGTCCGCTACAGAACGCCGCGTCATTGCTGACCAAGTAGACGACATGCTTCGCAGAGGCGTCATTCGACCTTCACAGAGCCCATGGGCGTCTCCGGTGGTTCTCGTCAAAAAGAAAGACGGTTCTATTCGTTTCTGTGTCGATTTCCGGCGATTGAACAAGATCACGCTGAAGGATGTCTATCCACTACCGCGCATTGACGATGCTTTGGACAGTTTGCAGGGTGCCGAGTTCTTTTCCTCGTTAGACTTGCGGTCAGGCTACTGGCAGGTGCCTATGGCGGAGGCCGATCGCCCCAAAACCGCTTTTGTCACGCCAGACGGCTTATATGAATTCACCGTCATGCCCTTCGGACTTTGCAATGCACCTGCAACGTTCGAACGAATGATGGACAACATCCTGCGTGGACTAAAATGGAAGATATGCTTGTGTTACCTCGACGATATCGTGGTCTTCGCCCCTAACTTTGACACACACTTACGTCGCCTTCAGCACGTCCTTACTTGCCTAACTAACGCCGGTTTGCAATTAAACCTCAAAAAATGTCGATTTGCCATGCGTCAATTGAACATTTTGGGCCACGTTGTTTCCAAGGAAGGCATCCTCCCGGATCCCGAGAAATTGCGAGCTGTTACGGCGTTTCCTAAACCTGCCACCATCAAAGAACTTCGAAGTTTCATCGGCTTGTGTTCGTATTTCCGGCGATTCGTCCGAAACTTCGCGTCGATCATATCACCTCTCACGCAACTTCTCAGCAGCTGTAAAGACCTCTTATCGTGGTCCCCTGCCTGCGACGAGGCTTTCACCACCCTGCGACGGCTTCTTACGACGCCACCCATTCTACGCCATTTCGATCCTGAAGCTCCAACTGAAATCCACACCGACGCCAGTGGTGTAGGCCTGGGTGCTGTGCTCGCACAGCGTAAACCGGAACATCAGGAATACGTCGTGGCATACGCTAGTCGCACACTTACCAAGGCTGAGAGCAACTACAGCGTCACAGAAAAGGAGTGCTTGGCCATTGTGTGGGCCCTTGGAAAGTTTCGCCCATATCTATATGGTCGTTCTTTTGATGTCGTGACCGACCACCACGCGCTGTGCTGGCTTTCGACGTTAAAAGACCCATCTGGCCGCCTCGCTCGCTGGGCGTTGAAAATTCAAGATTACGACATACGCGTGGTTTATCGGTCAGGACGGAAGCATGCTGACGCCGACGCCCTTTCCCGTTCCCCCCTGTCCCAGAATGCCACAGCTGACTCCGCTTGCGATTCCACATTGTCATCGCTTGACTTTGACACCATTGCTATCGAACAACGCAATGACCCGTGGACTGCGTCTCTCCTCAATCATCTCTCCGACACTTCTCAACTCCCAAAGACGCGAACGCTTCGGCGCCAAGTTCAACACTTCTCGATACGTGACACGCTTCTCTATCGACGTAACTACGCACCAGAGGGACGCAAGTGGCTGCTCGTCGTTCCACGAACCCTGAGGTCGCAGATTTGTTCCTCTTTTCACGCTGACCCACAATGTGGCCACGCAGGAGTCTTCAAGACCTACGAAAGGCTTCGGCATCGCTACTACTGGCGTGGCATGTATACCTTCGTCCGCAACTTCGTCCGCTCTTGTGCCGAATGTCAGCGCTGAAAATCTCCGCCACACGCCTCCGCCGGTGAACTACAGCCTTTGCCATGCCCTTCCCGACCCTTCGAACGGGTTGGAATAGATATTTATGGGCCACTTCCATTGACTCCGACTGGCAACAGGTGGATAATAGTTGCTATCGACCACCTAACGCGCTATGCTGAAACCGCTGCTCTTAAAACGGCTACAGCACAGGAGGTTGCCACTTTCCTACTGCGTCATTTTGTGTTGCGTCATGGAGGCCCTCAAGAACTCCTCAGTGACCGCGGCCGCGCCTTCTTGTCCGAGGTCATTGAAAAATTGCTCGCTGAGTGTGCTATTGTACATCGCACATGTACCGCTTACCACCCACAAACCAACGGGGCTACCGAGCGCTTTAATCGTACTCTCGGTGACATGCTATCTATGTATGTGACGCCTGACCACTCTAACTGGGACTTAGTTCTCCCATTCATTACATACGCCTATAATACGGCAACGCAAGCGACAACAGGCTTCTCCCCTTTTTACCTCCTCTACGGCCGTCACCCCTCCCACACCATTGACACCATTTTGCCCTATCGACCAGACGCGTCCGAGTGCCTACCGATCTTGGACGCCGCCAGACACGCAGAAGAATGCCGCCAGTTAGCTCGTCGCTTTACCTGCGATGACCAAAACAGGCAAAAAGCAATTCGTGATGCCCAGACCTCAACTCCCGTTTTTCTTCCGGGTTCTCTTGTATGGCTGTCAGTGCCGCATCGCACACCTGGGCTCTCTTCCAAACTTCTGCCAAAGTACGATGGGCCATTTCGTATTGTCGAACAAACTTCACCAGTAAACTACCTCAATGAGCCTCTTACGCCACCATCAGACTTGCGACGTCGCAACCGCGAGGTTGTACACGTCCAGAGGCTCAAGCAATACCACGGTTCAACGCCGCCTGCCCAGGACTAAGTCGCCAGGATGGCTCCTTTTTTCTCGGTGGGGCCATTGTAAAGAAGAGGAAGTACTCCGGCGCAGAGGCAGCAGCATTGAGTGTGCAGCAGCGGCTCGAGCTCGGAAATTGCGGCTGGTGCATCGCCTTCCAAGCCTTCCAAGCACCAACCTTTCTGCTTAATAAATCTCCTTTATAATATATATATATATATATATATATATATATATATATATATATATATATATATATATATATTCAAGTAGATCCTTCGTGAGCAGTAATACCGTGGTTTATTTCGACGTTTCAGCCAAAGTCTGCCTTTCATCAGTATTGCTTTTTTTATTGTTCCCGATCAGAGGTTGCCGCAAGGCTCTGGTGGTTCGGTGGGGGGGAAATAACTTTTTTAAAAAGTTTTAGCCTCTAACTACTCAGCGCCTCCTCGACATCTCGTCGTTGAAAGAGGCACGCCGCGTATTGCTGCAGAGGCGGGCAAGCGGGTGCAATGTCAACTCTTGCCCGCTTCTGGATGCCCCGCCGCGGTGGTCTAGTGGTTAATGTACTCGGCTGCTGACCCGCAGGTCGCGGGTTCAAATCCCGGCTGCGGCGGCTGCATTTCCAATGGAGGCAGAAATGTTGTAGGCCCGTGTGCTCAGATTTGGGGGCACGTTAAAGAACCCCAGGTGGTCGAAATTTCCGGAGCCCTTCACAACGGCGTCTCTGATAATCACATGGTGGTTTTGGGACGTTAAACCCCACATATCAATCATCATTGCCCGCTTCTAGATTACGCGTGCAGTAGGGGCCTCCCGATGGTGCATAGGGTTGCTGTTGAGCATGTCATGCTTGGCACAATTGATTGTATAGTAAGGTAAAAAAAGAAACAGACTAAAGCTGTATTTAGGAAGAGTATTTTAACTTGGAAATATTTTGAGTAGTCAAGTGCCCTTCGCAGCTGCAGTGCCGTGAACTCAGTTATTATTTTCATTATCACCATTATTGTTTTCTAATGCTATATTGCTGCAAGTGTACCCGGATTATCATTTATTCCTGTATCGAGGGTGTTAAATCGGTGGATAAGGTATGACTCTCGTTGTTCACGTTCTCGCTTTGATTTAAATCCCGTCTCTAAGAGTGTTACTAATAGTTTGTCGAATGCATGGTCGGGAAGATTGAGATGTTTGATAGACGTAGACTTGGGGCTGATTTCGAATTGGCTCTGTGATTATTGAAACGAATCCTAAATGGTGTTTCTGTTTGTCCGATGTACTGCATTCAGCCCACATTGCATTCGAGTAGGTATACCGCATTAGAGGAATCGCATGTTAGGTTTTCTCGTTTGTTAATCGTAAACTTGGATTCCGTGCTGGTTGCTTTGTGTGTTTCTCGCATCAGTTTACATTCAAGACATCGTGACTTTAAACAAGGTCGGCATGAATTATTATGGGGAGAGGTATTGATTTGAGAGTGGACAAGTGTGTCTTTAAGATTGCGTTGTTGTCGGTAAACGACGCCAAGGGTGGATGAGAATGCGCGTTTCAGACGTTCACTTTTTTCCATTATGTTGTAATGTCGTTTAAGGATTTTGTTTACATTGGGGAAACTTGTGCTGTAAGTTAAGCAGAGGTTTGTTCTTTGCGGGTTTTCTTGCAGTGGTCGCTTCATAATTAAGTCACCACGCTTCAGTTTTCTCGCTTTTTGAACGGCGTCATCAACTACATGTGGGGGGTATTTTTGTTTATCGAGCATAAGTTTTAGCCTCTGTGAGCTTGTGTCAAAATCTGCGTCTTTTGAGCAGATTCGCCTAAACCGGTTAGCCTGGCTGTATGGAATACTGTTTTTACAGTGGCGTGGGTGATCGCTTTAGTAATAGAGGTATTGTTGTCGATCCGTTGGTTTGCGATATAGGGTTATAGAAAGCTTGTTTTTTTTCTGTCGTTATGGTAACATCAAAAAAATGTACGGTTGCTTGCGAGTAGGTATGTGTGAAGTGTATGTTCGGATGTACAGCGTTTTAAGTGTCAATAAAGCTGAGAAGTTCATCCTCGCTGTGGGTCCAAATAAGAAAGATGTCGTCTATGTATCTTCTGTAGAAAAGTGGTTTCAAAGAACTTTGTGCAAGAAATTCCCATTCTAGCTTTCCCATAAATATGTTGGCATAATTGAGTGCCATTTTGGTGCCCACAGCGGTCCCGCTGATATATCAAAAATACTCTTGGTTAAATTCGGATGAATTTAATTCGGGAACCATCCTCGTCAAAGTTGCGATGGCAGAGAAATCTGGGGTGTTAGATTTTCTATGGTTGGTGTACATGTTTTGTAATGCAGGTATGCTATCATCGTGAGGAGTATATGTATACTATGAAGATACATCAAGAGAAACCAAGTACGAGTTTTTCGGCGCACACAGAACTGCAATGTCTCGAAGAAAATATGTGGTGTCTTTTATGTACGATGCGAGGGTGCATGGAATGTGACTTATTAGTTTGTACACGTACCCTGATATGGGTTCAGTTATTGTACCGATGCCTGATATGATTGGTGGACCTGGGTTATCGGGTGTATGAATTTTTGGGAGGATATATATATATATATATATATATATATATATATATATATATATATATATATATATATATATATATATATATATATATATATATATATATATATATATATATATATATATTGTAATGAGCGAGACAGAGAACAAGAGACAACACCCGATCCTGGGCCAGTTGTTCTTATTCTGCACTCCGTCCTTCTATTCTTTTCTCTAGCTACCCGCGCGCCGAAGCGCCAGCGTCTTTCTTGGTCATGACTCTCGGCCATGCTGCGATTTGGTCCGGGTATCTGCCAGAAGTAGATCTGGTGGTCAATACTGGCTGCATCTCGGAGGTCGGCCTCGGCCACGCTAGAACTGGGTGCCGGAGTCTGCCACAAGTCTATCGGGAGGTCGAGACTGGCTGCATCGTTTTGGTAGGTCTCGGCCATGCAGAGGCTCTCTGTGGGAAGGAGCCAAACATGCACCTGACTGCGCGCTTCGGACGGGCCGCAAAACCAGCGGCTGACGTAAAATGCCGGATGAGGATTGCCAAAAGCGTATCCCAAAAGACGCCCAAGCTGCCTTGACTGGTGTGGAGAGTGGGTACGCAACTTCTGTGATGTGTGCTAGAAAACATAATTCACGGCCGGTCTTGCAATCTGCGGCAGGACATTCTGTGAAGCTGTCATCATACTGGCTGCGTCTGTGGGGTCCCTCTCGTGGACGCGATGACTCGCCTTGCGGGGCTGTCAAACACTCTGTTTGGTGACCATGGCTATCTCGTGGCGCTCGCAGCACGCTTAGCAGGCAATTCCATTGGTACAGTTCGGGGCACTGGTCTTCATTGCCGTCGGCGTTCTGGACAGGCTGCGATGCCCGGGCATCATGATTTGACGCAGGAGCCTCTGTGCGGCCATCTCTGTCTCTTCTTGTCACAGAGGGTCCAGAGGGTCCAGCTACCCCGTGCCCCCCTGTATCTCCCCCCACGAAAGCGGACGGGGTGGCCGATGGCTGACACGAATTTGGGTCCGGTAGCAGCGACGAGTCTGGAAGCTCATGTGAAGAACTGGAGTGCTCAGCTGGAGCCTCGAGATGGAACGCTTCTTGAACTCCATCCTCGGTACCGGTCAGGTTGGACTGGGTGGTGGAAGGGAGATCGGAGAGTGTCCGGCCGAAGGCAGCTATGAGCTTGAAGCTCCACTTCGCCCATGACGGCTGCTTCCAACCTTCATACTGGTGCCATGCCGCTGCACCTTCCCGAAGACGGTCTACAGCCACGGTCCATTTCTGAGATTTCGTCCAGGCCTCACGCATTGCTACTGCATTGACGGTTGCCACCCAGCTGTCAGCGTCGTTCCGGACCCAGTGGAATTCCGGTAGTTCGCTGACGGCTGGTGATTGTGAGGTGGCAGGTGGCAACGCAGAGATCACCGACGCGAAGCAGTCGAGCTGGTGTGGGAGCTCGATTAGAGAAGACCGAAGCTCCCTGCGTTGCTCGGGTGTGCTTGCCTCAAGGTCGTATGAGGCAGCTACATCCAACACTGCGTTAATGTCTCACAATGCTGGCAACATTGTAGGAGCTCGCTCGGCGATCAACGCTGTCAGTTCGTTAGTCTCGATGCGTAGTAGCGCGATGGTACGCCACAGGGCCACGGTGCTGTCGTACGTTAAGCCCGAAGAGTCAATGATTGTGGTCTTTGAGTAAGAAGCAATTGCTGCACTCGCCCCGGTGAGGTCGACGAGCAGGGAAGCCTGGACGGCGTTCTGTGGCAGCTCGTTTTTTGAAAGAGTGCGGCAATGGGAATGTAGGCCATGGGAAGCGTGAGCGGCATTCCCAAAGGACAGGATCCGGTGCGGATTCCTGCCGTGAAACGGTGGCAGGGTGTCAATAAGGTCATGCCCTACAACCCCAGGGGAGGCCTGGACGCCGTCCACTGGTGGTCTGAAGGGTAGCTGAAGCGGCAGGTGGGACCCCATTGCCAAGGAAGCGTGAACGGCGTTCCTCGATGGAGAAGCCCGCGATGCCGATGAACCACAAAGACACGTAACGGTGGCTTCCCGCGGAGGGTTCACTTGTCGGCTTGCGCTGACGGCAGAATCCATAGTCAAGGACGCATGGACGGCGTCCTTTGTGTACTGCAGCCGCCGAGGAGGCCTTGACGCCGTCCCCGAACGGTGGTGGCAGTGGCGGCAGGTGAACAACTGCCCAAGAGGCCTTGGCCCGTATTCACAAACGCTCCTTCACTCAAGGGCTCCCCTCGACTTGACGAAGTCAAGGTGGAGCGTGCCCCGCCACTCAAGGGGCCGCTGCGTTTCATGAACGCTCCTCCACACTTCCTTCGCCAAGGGAGGCCTTGGAAATGCTCCCTTCACTTGAGTGAACTGCATGCTTCGAGAAAAGCGCCTGATAACGAGAGTATTCGCAATCGTGGTTAAGAATTGCCTATCTATGTACATTATGAGAACGCTTTTTCTAGTTACTCTTTTTAATTGACATTACAGCAAAATACGTACATTTAGAGTGGTAGCGTTGTTTCCTTAAGCCTTGTGCTGATAACGTTAGCGAAACCCTCCTTCAAGCCTGGCAACAGTCGAACCCAGGCAGCTGAGCGAACAGCTGATGGCATTATGTCTGCTGCTGAACGTGTCTACCTGCTTAGTTTATTTTGCCTTGTATGCTTCTATTAATTGCAGCTTATATTTACGGTAGTGTTTGCGTGTGTGTCGTTTGAGAGCCTACTTTCACCGGGGTGACTAACGAACTACGTGAGTGATGACAGGAAGCGCAATAGATGGTTTGTTGCTTTGTTTACTTTCGCTTTACTGAGAGCCTTCTGATCACTAATGTCGCCACCGAATGTATAACGCGGTGGAATGAGTATTTTTTTCTACATATCACAGTATGTTGGCGTGCTTTTAGCATTCACCACCGCATTGTGTATAAGGATTACTCGTACGTAAATTCGTTCTCGCTACGGGAGTACGTGCACAGTTCCTAATTTCAGGGGCCTGTGCAATGTTTATTTTTCTCATTTACTGCGAATTTTACCGTGGCGCTTTCGTAGTTGTTCCTCTGCGTATAATAGGAAATTTGAAGGACATTGCTCGAAACTGATATTCAAGGTTATACCAGGGTAGTGTTAAAAACTAGGCATGTTATAATCGTGGCTGAGCGTTCGAATTAGACTGCTACGCAAGTTAAGAAGAGCGATCGTGTGCCTTTCTTTCACTATTGGCGAAAAATACATTTTAAAGTTGTTTTCTTCATTTAGTAACATATATATTTGGTTACCAGGGACTGGTGTGTATGTGTGTCAACTTTAACATTTTAAACTTCCAAGGAATAAGTTATTGTTTTTGCATTGTTTTTCTATGTGCCCTTCATTTGTGGATGCGTCTAATTTGACAGATTCGCATAGAAGTAACCTTTAAATTTGTGTAGCTTCCGTCTCCAACTTCACACAGCGGCAATGTCTTAAATTGTTTTCCCGTCTCCTTCATCTGCATGCTCAGAAGCACAATCGTTAGTGCATGAATGACCTTCGCACTAATGTTTTGGATTTTATTTGCAATATAACTACTGGAAATACCTGTTGAAAAGTATCGTGGTGTCTGTGCTGCATTCCAAAGCCTCGGCACAACATAAACTATAGGGGATGTTTTATTTTTTTGGAAATCATAAAATTGAAGCCGCGTCTGACTTTTGGCGCTGTTCTGTTTTAAAAACTATCCTGTGGGTTCTCTCAACCTCCGAGGAAGTGTCGTCAAGAGTAGCGTATATTATTCTGCTGATTTATTGAAGACCAGTGCAACAAAGCGGTGAAAAATGCTCAAGAGTATTGCAGTCATTGCGGATACATCTGGTCAGAACCCTGTAAATAAAATATCCGCTATTGCTGCATCATTAGCAAGTCTACCAGTTAGAACTACGCCATCTCAGTTCCATGGAAGAGGAGTGGTGCTGCTTTATATAAAACAAGTTTAATTTTCCTTGAACTGCTTTCCTGTAGAATCGGAGAAGTGGTTTTCGCAGTCCTGTCTCATCATGAAAAGACAAACATGACGATAATTATGTATTGATAAATGAACAAAACAGAAGTTGTGAATGGCAAATGGACCTTTATTACATGTGGCTGATGAAGAGCAACGTGGCAAACATAAGAATGCAAATGAAAAGTGTTAATCAATCAAACATATGCAACCTACACACTGTAAAGATAAAGTACGAGCTCGGAGGACATCATAAATAAGATTAAGGAAGTAGACACCATAGCGCGCCTAATTCAGTGTAGCTGCACGCATTCACTGCTGTTTTTGTGCTTTTGTATACAGTCGTGCAAACTCTGCAATGCATTGATAATACGGCAGATTCTAGGAGGCCTTTTCTGTGTGTTCTTATGTCGGCAGCTGGTCTCCTGCACAGAAGAGGCAAGAAATAATATCAGAAAAGCGTAATAGCATGGATACAAAACCAGCATTTTTCTTTAATTCTATGTGCACACATTCATTAGTATGTCTTGGGTTCAAGAAGAGACATGGTTGAAGTATTGAGCTTCGACTATTTTGACACATGTTTGGCTCAGGCACTTGGGCAGCTGACCAGGCATATAGGTATATAATTGCATTATCTAATTGCACGAATCAGTGCCATAGCCAGCAATTCTTCTTCGGGGGGTAGGAATGGGGTTAAATTAAAAAAAAACAATTTAATTATATATCTGTTGTATTTATATTTCATATGTTTGCGTTTTCATACGACACTAGACGCACTTTTGCGTACATGCAGGTTTCACAGAGCATGATCATCTGCTTGATCCCCTAAATGTGTACTTAGTTGTTCATTGGTATTGTGAGCTGCATAAAGCTGCATAATGTGAGCTGCATAATGATACTGTATAAAGAAGCTATGTTTCACGCGTAGTAGCTACAGCAGCACACTCATTGCGCCAAATGTATTGTGTTGTGCTTTTCTTAAACTGTCTTTAATAGTAATCTGACCGAAGCAGGAAAAAAAATAAAAAAAACACAGGGGAACTTACCTTCTCATTGGTACAGATGGTCGTCTAACGGAGGTGTGCTTCGTCGTGAATTTCGGCTAGGGCAGCAAAGGTTCACCGGAGAGGAAGCCCCTCTAAAGTACGGTGAACCCAGCACATCAAAAGTTTGCTATGCCGCTTGCTTGTCAAGCTTTCGCACCACGCTTGAACTGATGCGGTGTGCGAGCTTCATCAAAACACTTCAAAGCACTGGAATCCGCAGTAAGTCATGGAACACTCGCACGAAGAGTATACGCACACCCGAAGGCAGGCAATCCACTGGCTCATGCACGGAAAGCAACACATCACGGCACTGGTGAGTGCTCCTTTTGACGCCACGCCCGCTTGTCCCGGCGCCACAGTAGCCGTTGCTGAACCGTTCGAAGACCGGTTCGTTTGAACCGTAGTAAACGCGCACCGTCATTGTCGAAAGAACGCGGCGGCGGCAGCCTACTTGATCGAGAAACGCCGTCAAAGTGAGACGGGCTCTGCCATGGACGCGATGCTGGCACAAATATTTCACTCGAGGGACGATTCAAGGTAGCTGGATCGCTTCCTTGACAATCTCGAGGAAACGCTCAAGATTTTTTCAAGTGAAGGAAGCGTTTCAAGTGAAGGGCGGTTTGTGAATGGGAAAACGCCACTTAAGGAGCGTTTCGAGTGAAGGGTTGAGTGGAGGAGCGTTTGTGAATACGGGCCTAAGACTTCTTCGTCGGCTGCGCCATTGTTATGAGCGAGACAGAGAACAAGAGACAACACCCGATCCTGGGCCAGCTGTTCTTATTCTGCACTTCGTCCTTCTCTTATTTTCTCTAGCTACCCGCGCGCCGAATCGCCAGCGTCTTTCTTGGTCATGACTATATATATATATATATATATATATATATATATATATATATATATATATATATATATATATATATATATATATATATATATATATATATATATATATATATATATATATGCCATTATTGCTACGTATTATTTATATTTTACCTGATGTTGAGAATTTCCCTATTTTGTACCAAGTATTGTATTTTCTTATATTTTCATATTCTGTTTTGTCACTGACATTCGTTACCCACTCCTGCTTGGGCCTGGACAGAGCCTGCAGTATTTGTAAATAAATAAATATATATATGTGTGTGTGACATATGAAGCGATGGTTGGTAGAGGCAGAGAAGGAAGAAGTGCAGAATGGAATAAGCATAGCGTATGAGTCAGGCCACGTGTGCCATTCATCATAGCGTCATACGAGTCGACAGATGAAGACCTCCCAGCCACTTCATCAGTGTCTCATCATTGACGCAGTTCTCCACAAGACGCCCTGACCATACATCGACTATGGAATTCTCTCCAGGTCGTACAAAGCGACCAGCAGCATGCCAGAACTTGGCAGCAGGGACAGCCTACGACAGAGACGCTTATTGCTGTTGTTTTCCCAGGTGTTCGAGGCGTACAGTGGCTGACTATCGGCGTTGATAGCGGAGCGTGCTGCATCCAGCGCCTTGCGGGAGTGCCGCGCCGACCGACCGGCTACTTTTTTGCGCCCGGCACCATACCACGTGGCATCGGCCACCCCTGGTCCTTCAAAAAGACAGCTGCAACGCCTCCCTCGATCACTTGGCAGCAGGGACAGCCTACGACAGAGACGCTTATTGCTGTTGTTTTCCCAGGTGTTCGAGGCGTACAGTGGCTGACTATCGGCGTTGATAGCGGAGCGTGCTGCATCCAGCGCCTTGCGGGAGTGCCGCGCCGACCGACCGGCTACTTTTTTGCGCCCGGCACCATACCACGTGGCATCGGCCACCCCTGGCCCTTCAAAAAGACAGCTGCAACGCCTCCCTCGATCACTTGGCAGCAGGGACAGCCTACGACAGAGACGCTTATTGCTGTTGTTTTCCCAGGTTAGGCATTTGCCCTCCTGTTTTGTATAGTTCATTCGCTATCCTAGCGCTGTCTCTGTTGCCTATTTTTCAAAGTTCGTACTTGTTTTGCCCGCTGTTGAATCTGTAACTTGCCCTTTAATCATGGGTACTGAGTTCGCGGACTTCAAACGTGACATTCGGAAAGAAATCAGAGAGTTAAACAAAAGCCTTGAATACATGAACAAAGACTACGAAAACATAAAACAAGAGTGCGCTGAAATTAGAAAGGAAAACGCTGCTCTCAGGGCGTCCCAAGAGGCAATGCAATGTGAGATAGACCGTTTGAGAAAGTTGGTGCACGAAAATTCCACGCGCCTAACTACTCAGGATCAATACTCTCGAAACAAAAATATAGAAATTAAAGGGATCCCACGTACCCCTAATGAAAACCTTGTGCAATTGCTTGCCAAAGTTGGTGACGCCTTGGGGGAGCCAATAAGTGAACAAGACATAGAAATATGCCACCGTTTGCCAGCGAGGAGTGCCACTTCGCAAAGTAACACGGCACCAGACCCAGGTGTTGCAAAGAACAACGAGGTACGCCCTCATGCAAGCGCTGTTCCCGATCGGGGTAGCAAAGCAGGCAGTGATGCCCCCCTGAACGAAAACATCGTGGTTGTTTTCAATCGCCGAGCTAAGAGGGATGCCATCGTTAAGAAAGCAAGAAGAACTCGATTCACAGCTGAGGAACTGGGTTTCACAACTAAACAGTCTGTTTTCGTAAATGAGCACCTTTGTCCCCAACTGAAAAAATTGCTGGGTATGACGATTGCTCGGAAACGGGAAATGAACTGGCGCTTCGCGTGGGCAAGTGGTGGCAAAATATTTGCGCGTGAAACGGAAACATCTCGTGCAGTTCAAATCACATGTGAAGCTGACTTGCACAAAATGCACGCGGCCACTTCAAGCAGCCGCGGGGCATCTAGCATGCCGTAGGCTTATCTGATTAGCACTTTTCGTTTTTTCGGCGCGACCTTTTTTTCTTTTTCTTTTTTTTCCTTTTGTTAAAATGGCGATATTACCACGTGATGTCAATATACCTTACACTAGTGGATATTGCAGTATCATGCACTTAAATGCTCGCTCAGCTCGCAACAAGCACGATGATATAACTACGTTTCTCGACGAATTCTCGTTTAAATTCGACATCATCATGATTTCTGAAACTTGGTACACGTGCAATGATGAGGTACTATGCTTGCCAACGTATAAATCGTTCTTTTTAAACAGGCCCTCTCGTCGAGGGGGAGGTGTTTTGCAACTAATTGCTGACCACTTAGTTTGCAGCCTTCTCTCAGAATTTTCAGCGATTACACCAGACTATGAGGCATTATCACTAGCATGTCACAAGTATGTATATGTGGTAGTTTATCGTCCACCTGACGGAAAAACAGAAGCGTTTTTTCAATTTCTTGAAAATCTGCTTACGTATGCGTGCACTAACAAGTTGCACATTATCATAGGGGGCGACTGCAATATAAACCTTTTACAGCAAACTGAAACCACTCGTAACTTCCAACTACTACTTGATTCCTTTGCGTGTGCTAATATTATTACTGAACCTACACGTGTCACTTTAGATACTGAAAGCCTTATCGACTTACTTATTACAAATGACATAAGTGATTCAACCGTATCTGGAACTGTTATTGCCGATATTAGTGATCACTACCCTATATACATGTTTCAAAATCGCAACGAGTATCTTAATCGTGCAAAAGTATCAACTCCAGAATCCTACAAAATACAGGAAATTAGTGACAAAACATTTGACACTTTTAGGCGTGAAATTGCGCAGATTTGTTGGGATCCTGTCTATAAATCAGTTAACGCTAACGAGGCGTATGAAATATTCATGTGCCTGTTAAGAAAAACTTACCATAAGTGTTTTAAATATAAAACTGTCGAAACCCTGAAGAAAGGTCGGAAACAATGGATGACGCGAGAATGTCTGGAAATGATTAAGAAGAAAAATCTTCTGTACGCGAAATTCGTGAAAACAAGACACCACAACGATCTTTCGGAATTCAAGCGGTATAGAAATTTTGTAACGAAGCAACTGAGAAAAACTAAGGATGCGTACTTTGAAGCTCTCTTCAAGAGGGTTAGCACTCGTGGCGACGTGCTTTGGCGAGAAATAAATAAGCTTCTAAATAGAAGTTGCTCTCGAGACAACGCACTTGAGTTAAACATAGATAACAAGATAGTAAAGGGTCAAGAACTTGCTAATAAATTTAACGTGTACTTCACAACGCTGGTGTCCTCTGATTTATCAAACCCTTCTCGTGCCTGTAATAGTGATTACAGGGACTTTCTAGGTGTGCCAAACATGAGCACTGCATATTTTTTAAACACAACTCCTGAAGAAGTACTGTCTGTATTTATGTCACTAAAGAACACTACTGCTCGGGACATAGATGACCTACAAATTAGACCTATTAAAGCAGCACTTGATCTTTTGTTACCTGTTCTTACCCATCTGTTTAATATCTGCTTATCCACGGGAGTTTTCCCAGAAAAAATGAAGCATGCGAGAGTTAGTGTCTTATACAAATCTGGTGACCGAAATATTTTTTCTAATTATCGTCCGATCTCGATACTTCCTGTTATATCTAAAGGGCTAGAGAAAATAATATATCAACGTGTCATGTCTTTTTGTGAAAAGTACTCTATATTATCACCGCATCAATTTGGCTTCCGACGGGGCATGTCCACGGAACTGGCTCTCCTCACACAAAAAGAACTCATACTTAACTCATTTGAAAAGAAACTGTTAACATTGGGTGTTTTTATTGACTATTCCAAAGCGTTCGATAGAATCAACCACGAAGTACTCTATGCAAAATTGCGTCATTATGGTTTTCGGGGAACCCCACTTCACTTTCTGAAATCTTATTTATCACAAAGAAAGCAATCTGTAGTTATAAATGACAGCCAATCCTCCCTACTAACCATAACGTCAGGTGTACCTCAGGGCAGCATATTAGGGCCCCTACTGTTTAATATTTATATAAATGACATAACAAGTGTCAGCAAATATGTGGACTTTATAATTTATGCAGATGACACTAGTATATTTTTTCATGGTAATGATTTAGGTAAGCTTGCAGACTCAGCCAACAACATTCTTAACGACATCTTCATTTGGAGTACTGCAAATTATTTAACGATCAACACAAAAAAATCCAAAGCTGTGGTATTCGCACCGGTTCAGAAGGCTGTCTGTCGTGGTTTGGATATATATCTCGGGCCCGAAAAAATTGAGGTTGTCAAAGAAGTTTCATCCTTAGGAGTAATTTTTAATGAAAATCTTAATTGGGATGAACACGTTAATAAAGTAACTAGAAATATAGCTAGGACGTGTGGTGCTCTCTCTAAACTTCGACAGATACTTCCAGCAAACATTAAACTTTTACTCTTTAATACGTTGTTTTCATCTCACATAAACTATTGTAGTCTAGTGTGGGCAGATACATCTAAAGCAAATCGGAACAAAATATTTTTACTGCAGCAAAAAGCGATTCGTCATATTGCAAACGTACCATACGACGCACATACAAGTCATTTATTCAGAGAATATAAGATTTTACCGATCGATCACATACACAGTTTCAACCTTATTATGAAATACAAACAAAGCTTGCTATCAAACAATGCTTGTTTTCTTAAACTGTGTAACCTCAGGAAAAATACACAATCCTATTATGACATTCGGAAAAGGCCTTCCTGGTTTGTTCCTTATTCGCGAACTAATCACGGTTTGAGAAGACTTGAACACTGTATTCCAGCTTGTTTTAACTTGTTTGAAAATAAAAACATCGACATCTTTAATATACATAAAAAACAACTTAAGAACCTTCTCATCCAAAATGGCGCCGTGTAGTTTAGCATCTTCTAGTTGTCCGGCTACAGTACTATATGTAAAAGAAACACCCTATAATAGTGCTTGTGTAACATGGCATCGTATAATGTTTGCTTTCTTTGACATTTTTTTCGTTGCTTTTTTTACGAGTAAAACATACAACATTTCACTCGTCAGTGTTTCCCTTGTGCATTAAAACTCGTGCTTTTCGCATACCCAGTGTTGTAAACGTTCTATAATCATTTTGTAATACTTTGGTAGCCGTTTAGCAACGTGTGCATTGTTTCATGATTGGCCGCACGCTGTTTTCTTTTGTTTTTTGTTGTTTTTCTCTCTATGTGGTTTGCTTATTTTATGTAAACGTGAAACTGATGTAATTTTGATGCATTTTCTTTTTATTTATTGAAGTTTTGAAAATCGACGTCAAATTGTTTTTTTATGTTTTGTGCTCTGCTGATTTTGTAATGCCAAGTAAAAAGGGGTAGGAGCCTCGTCAAGCTGCTAATAAAGCAGCTTTTTGCTCCTATCCTTGCGTTTTCTTTTTCGCAACTCTGTGAAGAAAATGCTCAATAAAACTGAAACTGAAACAGAATCATCGACTGACCTTTCCATCCCCAAGTACACCGGAGCAGCGGACGATGAACCTGTACAGGACTGGTTCGACCTGTTCGAGCTCCACGCAACCGCTGCATCATGGTCGGAACCAGAGATGGTCGCCAACTTTACCGACTACGTCTCCGGTGAGGCCTTCATATTCTACCTCACCCACATATTTCAATACGACGAGTCATGGGAAAAGATAAAACGAGAAATGATCGTTTGGTTTAAAGAATACAATGACGACTACGACGAAGACATGCTTGTAACCGACCATCTACAGACAACCGCACTCGGCCGTCACATTCAAAAGAAGCCTTCACGAATTGACTCCTCTAGTGCACATAGATCAAACGCTCACTGTTTGCCTTGTAATGACACCGTGTCCACGATAAGCGAACTGTCGACGCATCGAGAAACTTCCCAACCCCGTCATGACGACTCGAAAAGGTGTTTCTCATCACAAGACTTTATTTTTATGGTTTAGCAGGCTGCAGATTGAGCCTAGTAATGCCATGTAACTTGTGGTATTCTCATCCAGAGCTCACCAATCCAAGCACTGAAAGAATGCAGAAGTAATACAAACATCGAACCCCGCACGCAGCTGTCTGTCAGAAGCGTCCTTGCAGGACCACATTACCGGAGCCTCTGAAGAGCATTTTAGCAATGATGGCGCAATACCAACTATGGCTGACCAGCAAGACACCAGCTCACTATGCATCAGCTGTTTACGGGACATATTAAATTTCGAAAGAAGTGAATGCCCAATTCCGAAAGGGGCTTTACTACAGCCATCTCCCGAGCAACATCAGCAAAGCGAGCAAAGCCAAGTTCACAAACACATGCGACCACAAAAGAGTCTGGAACGAAGACATAGACGAACGCGAAATTCAACGGAAGTGCGTTCACCAATTGAAGAACATCGAAAAATAAAATCTCCAAACCAAAAGCCATTTGAAGACGTCAGACACTTTCGCACGAAGAAAAGTCGCCAGAGACGCTACCTGCGCCTGCTGTTACAACCACTGCAACACCACAGAAAACGCTACTGCGCGTGCTATTACAACCACTGCAACACCGCAGAAAATGCCGAGAAAGACACGGAAGCGCTACTTGCAAACCGCAAGCACTCCGGCACTCTGTTACAATCTGTCGAGAAGCACGCATGCAAGAAGCATCGAAATTGCACCATGCACGACGCGAAACACAACCCCGACGACATCCGAGCTGCCGATGCAACAAGGACGTCTAACTTTGGTCGTTCTGCACAGCTGCTGAAGCCGTGTCATGGTCAGTGCAGTTGTGCAGGACGGGGTTATCTTCTCCAAAACGCCACAGTCAGCCTCGCCCACCAGAACTCCTGCGTTAACCGGACTGCTGCACTCCTCCCTGAAGTCTTTGAAAGTTTACGGAACTTCCATGGAACATAAAACGAATTGTGAATTTTGACATTTATGGATTTATGGCTTTTCAACCTCTCCTAGTTTACTTTTCTTGTTCATAATTCATGCCTTCTTTCGGGGGGGAGGGGCAATCGTGTGACTTATGAAGCTATGGTTGGTAGAGGCAGAGAAAAAAGAAGTGCAGAATGGAATAACCATAGCATATGAGCCAGGCCACATCTCCCATTCATCATAGCGTCATATATATATATATATATATATATATATATATATATATATATATATATATATATATATATGCAGCAGAATAACTTCGTTTGCCGCAAGGTTATAAGTATAAAAGTAGATGCGCTTTCACATAACAACTTGCTTATTTATTCAGCCGACGTTTCGACGGGAACCCCGCCCCGCAGGGGCGTCTGCATAAGTAGGCGTTTGGTGCGTAGTGACACCACGGACCCAAGCTCACGGGAGAGTTCTGACTCTCTCCTATGCCTAGCCGTGCGTGGCTCCGCTGTGTCCGGGAAAAAGCGGATCCTGGGCGTTGAGCCGATGCCGGGTGATAGGACCTTTAAGGCCCCGCAGCAAAGGCAACACACCCCTTTGGCCCCGACTTCACGTAGATGGCACCCTTGGGCTGACCCACCCAGGTGAATTCGGCAGTCGCTTTTTCTTATATCTCTCTCCCTACATCTTTGTCTCTATCTCTCACTTTTTATCTATCCTGTCGTCTACTTTCTTCTGTTTACTTCCAAACTTCCTACCGGCTAGAATTAACCCTGTGCAAACAACCTACCTTGGTCTATGTGCATTGGGTTATAGTACCATTTTACGGCTGGCGTCTGCAGGTTTTACCATCCGCAAACTTGTAGCATCCCCTCGTTGGGCTCCGTGGTGGGTGGCCGCAAACGCTTCTGAAGAAAATGGAACACTCATGCATAGAGCTTTTCCTCTAATAACTGATCGTACCGCCTTAAAGCGGGTGTGCACCGAAGACGAGTTTTTTGAACCGTACAAATAAAAACTTCTAACTTCTCCCATTTTCATGTTATACATAGTGATATAAGTGGCAAGCAAGGCAGAACTGTATCCCCCTTTGTAGTAGCCAGGTGTCTCACAGAAACTCTAGGGGCCGGGTACAATGTTACCAAAATGGCGAGCGAAGACCTCCTTCTTGAAGTTCGAGAAAAAGAACAGTTTGAGAAGCTACAGAATCTTTCAACTTCTGGTGACACTCCGATCACTGTAACACCACACAGATCTATGAACACAACCCGTAGAGTGGTATCTGATGCTGATTTGCTCGGTTTGACCGAAGAGGAACTTCTGGAGAGGTGGAAGAGTCAGAATGAGACCACTGTACAAAGGATCATCTTCAGAAGAGACAACAAGCTAACATTAACAAAACACCTAATACTCACGTTCGCTTCCAGTAATCTGCCAGAAAGTATTCAAACAGGGTACACGAAGACGTCGATCAGACAATACATACCTAACCCACGTCGTTGTTTTAAATGCCAGAGGTATGACCATGGCTCACAAAGCTGTCGTGGTCACCAAACTTGTGCACAATGTGGAGTGTCAGGCCACAATTCTGACAACTGCGAAGAACCATCACACTGTGTGAACTGTGGCGGAAATCATGCCGCATACTCAGGGACTTGTTTATTTTGGAAAAAAGGAAAAGAAATCATCACATTGAAAATTAAAGAAACTATCACATTCAAAGAAGCAAGGCGAGGAGTGTCGCCTATTTACGGCTCTGAATATGCTGATGCGGCGCGTCAGGGGGCAACGCCGCGCCAGCCCTCGCCACTCCTTCGGCCAGCGCAGAGCGAGCCGTTGGCTGTGGTGCCTGCCGCTAAGGCGGCAGTAGTTCAGTCTACTTCACCTCCTAGCGAATCGAGGCCGGATACTCCAGGGTCGTCTGATCTCAACGCCTCACCTCACCAGGCGAGGCCTAAAATCCGAACCACCAGCTCGCATGTGCGGGCATTCAGTGCCTCTGAGGAGGCAATGGATACAACGGTACCATTGGTGCCGAAAAATCGGTGCGGCTTCTTGGAGCGCGCCAAGAAAAAAAAAATCAATAATGGGTCTGGATGACCGTCGTGCCACCTGAATCGACAAGTTCACTCCAACACAAGAGACTCTCTGTACACACAGCAGCATCTTTTTTCAATACGAAGACAGTAATATTAGAGTGGAACATCTGAGGGCTTCTTCGATAGCTCGATGACTTACAAGAACTCCTCCATAAACACAATCCTAGAGTACTGTATGTACAAGAGACACACTTAAAATTAACATACACAAACATTTACGTAACTACGTAATCTTCCGAAAGGATAGACAGGATGCCATGTCACCATCCGGTGATGTAGTGGTTCTACTTAGTGAAGGTATGACATGTATACAATTACCCCTTCAAACTTCCCTCGAGCCAGTGGCTGTCCGAGCAGTTATTCTCAACAAACTCGCCACCGTCTGCTCTTTGTACATACCTTACATACCTCCGCACCACCGTCTTGAAAAACTTCAATTCCAGTCTTTAATAGACAAACTACCTGAACCTTATCTAGTCCTTGGGGACCTGAACGCACATAACGGTCTGTGGAGTGACTCTCGCTGTGATACACGAGGTCGTCTCATTGAACACTTCCTCATTTCATCAGGTGCTTGTCTGTTGAACAGGAAAGAGGCAACATACTATAACCTTGCCAACAAAACTTACTCTTCCATAGACCTCAGTATCGCATCTCCTTCACTCGTACCATTACTTCAGTGGAAAGTCATAAATACTCCATACGAAAGTG
This sequence comes from Rhipicephalus microplus, assembly GCF_043290135.1. NCBI lineage: Eukaryota > Metazoa > Arthropoda > Arachnida > Ixodida > Ixodidae > Rhipicephalus > Rhipicephalus microplus. Next base: position 239,660,740 of record NC_134702.1, read on the forward strand.
ACCATCTTCCTTTAGTTTTGAGTACACCAACAATATATGAATGTCCTCAACATGTTCCCAAATGGCTGGTAAACAAAGCCGACTGAGAACAGCTTCAAAAGATTACTCACTTAAGTTGAACTGACATATGCGGATTAGGCATAGATGAAGCTGTGCAGTACTTCACGGCTTTACTTACTGACGCAGCAGCCAAGTGCATCCCACAAATATCTGGACTGCCCGGCAAGCGACGTGTCCCATAGTGGAACACCGAGTGTCGTATGCGCGAAAGGAACAGAACAGGGCATGGAGATTGCTGCGGAACTTGCCGACCGCGGAAAACTTTGAGAGCTTTAAGAAAATAAAATCTCGAGGCAGGAGAACGCGTCGGCAGGCCAGAAGAGAAAGCTGGCACAACTTTTTATCAGGGATAAATTCATATACACAAGAGGCTAAAGTCTGGAACATGGTTGGTAGGGTAGCAGGAAGACAAGTACACTCACTCCCACTTGTAAACACACAGGGTGACAGCCTGAAAAATTAGGCGAACTTCCTCGGTGCATACTACGAGCAGGTGTGTAGCTCGTCACACTATACTGAAGCTTTCCAAAGATACAAAGCAAGGATAGAAAAGCAGAAACTAGAATACAAGTGCACAAATTGCGAGGCATGCAACCAACCTTTCAACTTAGCTGAGCTACAAACATCACTAAACTCCTGCAGTAATTCTGCCCCAGGTTACGACCGAGTCACGTATGAAATGTTGAATAACCTGCCGCTCAAACGCAAAAAACTTTACTCTCCCTATGCAGATTGACATAGGAACGTCTGTGTCAATTGTACCAGAGTCACTGTGCAAGAAATACTGGCCCAGCCTACCCTTAGAGCCATGCAGTCTTAAGCTAAAAACCTACGATGGCACTCCGCTGACGGTAAAAGGGAAGCTAAACGTTTCTGTAGAGCACAATAGTCAGCACAAGCAACTTCTGCTAATTGTCGTGAAAACAAACGAGAGTACTAACACCATGCTGTTGGGGCGAGACTGTCTGTCAGCACTGAAATTAGACTGGCTAGTGTGCACGGGGTTTGCTTGGACAAAGTGGCGTTACTGCTTGAAAAATATGCTGAGATTTTTAAGCCGACATTGGGTGTAATTAAGAACAGGGGCATTATGTTAGTGCTTAAAGATAATAATAGCACACCCGTTTTTAGTAAAACGCGGTCGGTACCATTTTCAGTTAAAGAAGCAGTGTCTTCGAAACTGCAGAACTTCCTGAAAACCGGAGTGCTAGTACCTGTTCAGCAGAGTGAATGGGCGATGCCACTAGTAGTGGTGCCGAAACCAAACAACCAGGTCAGGGTGTGTGGGGATTTCAAACTAAACCTAAACCCAAGCCTAATAACTGATCATTATCCCTTCCCGTAATTGAGGATCTGTTTGTAAAGCTCGCCGGTTGCAAATATTTCACGGTGTTGGATTTGTTCACGGCATACCATCAGCTGGAATTGCATCCCCAAGCACAGTCACTAGTCGTTATCAACACGCATTTGGGATTATTCAAATATACGCGCTTACCCTATGGCATAACGAGTGCACCTTCGACGTTCCAGGCAGTTATGGATGACGAGTTGAAAAGACTTGATCGGGTAGCGTGCTATCTAGATGACGTGCTGATAGCAGAAGCTACCTTTGAAGAATGTTTCCATAAAGCGGAAATTGTGCTGTCCTGGTTTCTAGAAAGAGGCATTCGACTGAAAAAAGAGAAATGTAAGTTCTTTCAAACTTCCGTCCTGTATTTGGAGCACGTTCTGGACGAAAAGGGCATACGCCCGTCAGAGGAAAAAGTAAAATCTATAACGGAGACCCCTGCACTTGCGAATGAGGCACAGTTAAGAGCTTACTTATGGTTGATAAACTATTATGCTAAGTTCGTTCCCCACATGGCCACGAGACTCAGACCACTGTATGACCTGTTGAACCAAGAAAAATGCTTCAAGTGGTCCAGTGAAGCAGAACAAGTGTTCCAGCAAAGTAAAACGTGGTTAAGGAAGGAAGCGTTTTGACATACTACGACCTAACGAAAGAGATAGAGCTGGTGTGTGACTCATCCATGTATGGCGTGGGCGCCATTCTGTTTCATAAGACCGATAAGGTGGAAAAACCTATTGCTTATGCGTCTAGGGCACTGAGAAAAGCAGAGAAAGGTTATGCGCACATTGAAAAAGAGGCTCTCACCGTGGTCTTTGGGTTGAAGAAGTTCCACGAATACCTATTTGGGCGTAGTTTTCTCATTTATTCGGACCACCAGCCATTAGCCAGCCTTCTGGGGCACGGCAGACCAGTTAGAGTAATGTCTGCAGCGCGCATGCAATGATGGGCTTTGCTACTGGCGGCGTACAATTACTGATGGATGTACCGAAAAGGCAGCAACATGGGAAACGCTGACGTGCTTTCGCAATTGCTGTTGGCGAAGGAGCGAGATGTCTCAGATTACGTACAATTTTTCTCTGTTGTCAATGAACTTCCACTGTCTGCTGACATAATCAGCAAGAAAACGAGTACTGATAGAGTGATATCGAAAGTGTTGTGATAGACGACAAATGGCCGGCCTACGCATGTCAGTGATAGTGAATTGGAACCGTACTTTGTTCGCCGGTCTGAACTATCGGTAGATCAGCGGTGCGTTACGTGGGTAAATCGGGTGATTGTTCCACACTGTTTGCGTAAACAAGTATTGAACTTTGTCATGAAGGTCACCCGGAGTTACGCGTATCAAAATGCTCGCGCGCAGCTGTGTCTGGTGGCCTCAGTTAACCCAAGATATTGAAAATGTTGTTGATAGTTGCTGTACTTGTCAGTTTACGCAGAACGCTTCACCTAAGGCCCCACTACGAACTTGGGGTTGGCCGAGCCGCATATGGCAGCGAATCCACCTGGATTTGGCATTCGCAGACAACAAGTGGCTCCTCGTGCTGGTAGATGCACACTCCAAGTGGGTGGTGGTGTTTGTGATGAATTCAACAACGACCGAGAAGACCGTCGAGGGGCTGCGTGGAGTGTTCACATCGTATGTCCTTCCAGAGAAGGTTGTTACGGACAACGGGCCTCAGTTCACGGCAAAGAGTTTCACAGAGTTTGAGCTTGATAACGGAGTGTGGCACACCAGAACACCTACATACAACCCTGCGTCCAATGGAAGCGCCGAGAGATGCGTCCAGACGGTGAAACGGGATCTTACGCGACAGCTTCTCGACGAAAGGTCATCGGGCCAGAGTAAGACCCTACAGCACCGCATAGATCTCTTTCTGTTCAGTCACCGGAACACATCAACCACAACCACGGGGCGGACACCAGCAGAACTGTTTTGTCGCTGTCGCCCCACACTCGCCTGACTATGCTACAGCCAGACCTGGAGAGACGGATGGAAGAACGGTTCTCCAAAGTAAAGACCCAAGTAGATGAAAGAAGAGGGTCGGAAAGAGCTTACAAAGAGGGGGAAAGTGTTCTGGTTCAAGGCCGTCGTCCAGGTAATCCAAAGTGGCTGATAGGTGTCATCGAAAGAACATTCACTTTCGTTACGTAGCTTGTGCGCGTAGGATCCGAAAACAGGTTCATGCATGTAGACAATTTATGTCCGCGCTACTTTGAGAGTGGGGAAGAAGGCCCCAGTGAGCGTCCCTGTTTCGTGCCCAGCTCAATTCCAGACCTTGGGTCCGACGCCCCTCCTACGAGCCTCCGTCCCCTTCTGGTTCGTGCGTCTCCCAGCTCTGCTACCGCACCGCCGGAGCAACCCGGAGACTCAGCTCCCTCGAAACAACCAAATGCAAGTCCACATCAAGGCTCTGCCCCGGCAACGTCCCTTCTCCGGATACCTGCATCTTCTCTAGGTGCTCAGACTCTTCGACGCAGTGTTCGTACAAGAAAACCTCCCGTCTGGTATAGGCCATAAACATTGTGGGAAGGAGTGTGGCGTCACGCGAAGCCTGTGTGACGTCATGCTGACAGTGCCGGTGCTTCATGGCCATATAAGCGCTGTGAACCGGGCGCTCGGTGTTCTTTTGTGCTCCGTATTCATATAGTAATAAACCGTCTTACTGTTCTTCGTTCACGGCCACTCTAGCTCTGCTCGTCCCTCGAGGCTCCAACAGTTATCCCTATTTTTAAACAGGACAAGGACCCTTCCTCAGTTGCGAGTTATAGGCCTATTGCGCTTGCTGCCTTTGTAAACTTTTTGAAAAGATGATAAACCGCCGACTTTTACATTTCCTCGAAACGCACAATCTGCTCGACCAATTCTAGTGCGGGTTTCGAGAGGGTAGATTCACCACCTAGCATCTCGTGTGCATTGAGGCAGAGATCCGAGATGATTTCGTCCACAAACAATACTTCCTCTCTGTGTTTCTCGATATCGAGAAGGCATACGACACAATATGGCGTCTTGGCATATTAAGAGACCTGTCTCACTTGGGTGTGCGTGGCAGAATGCTTCAATAATCGAGAGTTACTTGTCCAATCCGACATTCTGTGTCTGTGTGGGCAATATTTTCTCCCAAACATTTCTCCAAGAAACGGGAGTATACCGCAAGGAGGTGTACTTAGTTGTACACTTTTTATTATCAAAATTAATTCCTTGCACCTGTCCATCCCCCGCAATATGTTCTATTGTACTTATGTCAATGATGTCCAGCTTGGCTTTAAGGCATGCAACCTGGCAATGTGTGAGCGGCAGGTTCAGTTAGGTTTAAACAAGGTGTCCAAATGGGCAGCGGAAAACGGACTCCGACTGAACCCATCAAAAAGCACGTGTGTCTTGTTCTCCCGAAAAAGAGGCATGCACTCAGAACCCGACATTGAATTGAACGGTCAACGTCTGTCTGTTAATGCGGAGCATAAATTCTTAGGCTTAATCTTGGACAACAAGTTGACCTTCGTACCGCACATGAAGTATTTAAAAACAATATGTCTGAAAGCCATGAATGTTTTAAAAGTGTTGTCACGTACTACGTGGGGTAGTGACAGGCAATGTCTCATGAATCTGCATAGAAGCCTTATTCGCACCCGCTTTGATTATGGGGCTGTTGTTTATCAGTCTGCGACTCAAAGTGCTCTGAGGATGCTGGACCCCGTGCACCATTTGGGCATCCCCCTTTTTACGGGTGCTTTTTGCACCAGCCCCGTAGAAAGCCTTTACGTTGAGTCAAATGAGTGGTCGCTTCATCTGCAGAGAACTTTTATGTCCTTTGTATATTTCCTTGAGGTGAAAGCACACAACAAGCACCCCTCATTCTCCACTATTAATGATTTGTCGAGCTCCATACTGTTTCAAAACAGGTCTTCGGTGAGGCCGCCCTACTCAGTTCACCTCATGGGTCTAGCTGAGGAAACTGGTGTCTTACTAGAACACAGTTTATTGGCTCCTGTAGCATACCCACCACCTTGGCAGTGGCAGACTACAGAATGCGATGTGTCTTTCCGAGAAATTACAAAACACGCGCCCATTGCACATATTCGAACATACTTCCTGGAACTTCAACACAAATACACACGTCCTGAGTTCTTTACAGATGCCTCTAAGTCTAACTCCTCTGTGTCCTACGCTGGTGTCGGCGCATCCTTTTCGGATGCTGGCCCTCTACATCCAGACACAATTATCTTCACAGCGGAAGCTTACACGATACTTGTGGCGGCTAAACACATCGAACATTTACAACTACAAAAAGCAGTAATTTATACGGACTCCCTCAGTGTGGTAACGGCTCTGCACAATCTTAAAAAACAAAAAAAAACGCTGTCCTCGTCTCACTTTACTCCATTATATGCGCACTCTACACGCTCAAACAACATGTTGTAGTGTGCTGGGTGCCAGGGCACTGTGAGATCCAAGGCAACATGATGGTGGATCAGCTTGCTGCATTCTTCCGCGAAAGCACTGCCACTACACCCATATCAATCCCGCCCCTTGATCTTAAGCGGTCTCTCAAACAAAAGCTAAGGGACCGCTGGCAGAGCAAGTGGGATAGACACGCACAAAACAAAATACACATTATTAAGCCACACCTTGGCCATTGGCCGCCAGTATCAAAATCACGTCATACAGAGGTAACACTAACGAGGCTCAGGATAGGACACATATACATGACACACTCATATATATTTTCCGGTGGCGATCCACCATTGTGTGACAGATGTGGTGAAGCACTAACAGTTCTTCACATTTTAATTCAGTGCAAACAATTAGACATTCTAAGAAAACAACACTTTCCATTACCCTACCGACCACATATACCTTCACACCCTGCAATGTTCGCCGGTAGGGATCCACTATTCACTCATAAATCGGTGCTAGCTTTTTAAATAGATGTCCGCTTTTGTCTTGTCGTATACCCAGGCATTGCGTAACGCGACCTCTCAAAAGAGGTTGCTGCTGCAGTGACTACATTGAAAAGCACTTGCCTCGCGGCCCTTGGACACAAGGGCACTGATGAGGCACTTGTGCTAATGCGAAATATTTTACACGTGTTTTTATTATCAAAACCTTTTGTCACCAATTTTACTATACATATCACGCCACTGTCATGATTTGAATACTTATGTTTTTACCCGCATTATAGCGGGGAATTTTAAGGCCGCTGTACAGCCATGCAACATATCATTGTCCACATCTCTAATCATTGAAATGGCGCTCTTTGGCCATCAATTGGCCCTTGCACCAGAAAGCGCCACACATATCATCATCATCATCATTATCATCACGAGAACCCCGTCTTTTTCAAGGCATAATACTATTTACACATTTTCGTGCCTTCATATAGCTTCTCAAGACAGGAGGGAAGGGGACAAAAGAAAAATAATAACAATAACAAAAAAAACAAAAAGGAAGAAAAAGAGGAAGGGGGGGAGGACGAAACGTTCGGAAGAAGCAAAAGAGGCATGGCGGGATTAGGAAGAAAGAGGAACTCAGCAAAGGCGAATGTAAACGAGCTATGCCATCTTTGTCAACAGTACCTTCCGAGAACCCACCCTTCCCCTAAAAGGACATTTTGACCACCGTTTCTCTATTTCACCCTCCGGTGCAATTCGCTCGCAACTTGCCCTCTTTTGAAGTTTACGACAAATCGGTGGGAAAACTTAAGCGCTTCAAGTGCATGTTGGTGGCGTTGGAAGATATGAATGAGGCGGTGATATGGCTCCGCTATCAATATTCATTATATGCATTGGCTCCTGTCATTGAAGGAAAAAAAGGAAAGAAAGAAGAAAAAGAAAAGAAAAAAACTAAAAAGAAAAAAGAAAGAAAAAAAATTGCCCGCAGCTTCCCTCGGGGGAACACTGAGGAGGATGCGGACCATATAATTGGTTAACGGGGTGTTAAAGTGCGACTTACTTGGGTCGATGGCTAAATTGGTTAACGTGGTTGTGAAATGGGGTGTTAAATTGCGACTTACTTGGGTCGATGGCTAAATTGGTTAACGTGGTTGTAGGAGGGGGTGTTAAATGAGTGAACACGTACACACGTATGCGAAAGGGCGGCGCTGGTCGAAGGGACGTCGATCATTGTGTTTGTGGATTCGTTGGAATTCATTTCACCGCGATCTTGGACGTCGACGCGCCGTACAAACCAACCGACGAGCGGCAACTGAGCGAGCGAGCGCCGACCTTGAGTATATATACAGCACGACGGCGCATGCACTGTCAGCTGTTGAATGTTCTCGAAGCGCGACGCCACATGCGCGTCCACTGGAGAATCAGGAGAATTGTAGATGTCGAACGCGGTGTGTAGAGGAGGAAGGGTGCACAGATGGTGGAGGAGTGAAGCGCGCGCGGTGTGTAGAGGAGGAAGGGATGCACAGATGGTGGAAGAGTGGGCGACGGCGCGACGGCGCATGCGCGCGCGTCAGCTGTCGAATGTTCGAGAAGCGGTGCGGACGGCGCACTACAAGGCGCGAGTATAAGATGCTCCGCATCTAAAAAAAGGTTGAACTTGTACGACATCCGGGACCACTTATCTGTGCGTTCCGGCTGTGCTTGAAGTGGCAGAGCACTTCTCTATTGTCAGATGTATACCCTAAACGATTTGTTAGGGAGAATATTATTGTTGTATTGGGAGGCTAGGGGCAGAGTACTAAATAAAGAGAGGCATTTGTATATTTTAATGATCGTAACGCTGACATAGCTCCTGGGTGTTCATTTATTTCGCTTTTTATCGTGTTGAATTTGTAGATAAAGTAAGATTCCCGTTGTTCCCACTCTCTGATTGCTCGAAAATTGCTTTCCAATAGTGTAACTCTGATGTCATCAAAGCTGTGGTCTTTTAACGTACTGTGTTTTGAAAGTGGAAGGTCTGGCAGGGAACGTACATGCGCTCAATGGTTGTTGAATCTAATTGTAAACGGTGTGTCTGTCTGGGCCAGGTGTTGCATGTCACACACCCCACATTCCAAAAGGTATATGACGTTATCTGAGTCACAGTCCAGTGCACCTCTAATATTGTGCTTAAAATCAGAGTGGGTGCTTTCCGCCACTGTCGTTGTCTGCATGTGTTCCCATACTTTGCATCTGCTTTTTCCGCAAGGGCGACACCCTGCCTGAAGTTTCGCGCCTATTTTTGAATTTATCAAATGATCCCTTATACTTTTCGACTGCCTGTATGCCACACAAGGAGGAGAAGTGAAAGTTTTGGATAGTCGCACGCTCTGTTGCAATATGTTAAAGTGTTTCCTTAGGACCTTGTTTATGTTAGGTGGGTTGCTCGTTAAAGCTAATAGCCAACTTTTTGTTATGGTGCTGGCCGGCATCAGAAAGCGTATATATATATATATATATATATATATATATATATATATATACCAAGGGCCACACAGTGACAAATGCACTCGCAGAGCATGCCGAGAAGACGGGCCACGAGATAAGCTGGGACAACGCACGCATCGTGGCCACGGAGAAGAATTTTACAACCAGACTTAACCTCGAATCACTAATAATTCAGACGACAAGTAACACAATCAATAGATCATCTGGCACACTAAACCACGTGTACTCCCGGACTTTGCGTCATGCGCTCAACGTTACATAAGAACCTGTTGCTCAGCCGTCATTCCATTGTGAACAAGGGACCCGTACGGGTCCCGAAACGTCATTGTTTTGTTTGACATTGGTCAGTGACCTGTTTTTTCAACAATGCCTTTACCTGACCAGACGGCATTCCGTCGAACTCTCGACTATATATATATATATATATATGTGACGCTATGATGAATGGGCGACGTGGCCTGGCTCATACCCCATGTTTATTCCGCTCTGCACTTCTTCCTCCTCTGCCTCTACCAACTATCGCTTCATACGTCACACGATGTCGCCCATTCATCGTAGCGTCACACAAGTCGACAGGATGAAGACCTCGCAACTACTTCATCGCCTTGCCATCATCATCGAAGACCTCAGCGAGACGCAGTGACCGAACGCGGACCACCAAGACCACCAAGCATCATGACAGCAGCATCAGAAGACCTTGACATCCCTAAGTACACCGGATCAGCGGACGACGGACCCGTACAGAACTGGTTCAACCTGTTCGAGCTCCATGCCACCGCTGCATCATGGTCGGAACGGGAGATGGTCATCAATTTTACTGACTACATCTCAGGTGATGCATTCAAATTTTACCTCACCCACATCTTCGAAAACGATGAGTCTTGGAAAAAGATCAAAGAAGAAATGATCACCCGTTTCAAAGAATACTATGAAGACCTGTCCATACCTCATCAGCGGAAGGCTTTTCAACTCGCCCATCAGAGTTACGCGAAGTCTTCCCGCAGTAAGCCTATTTCCCAAACGAGACCTAAGAGAAAATATACCACCATTTTACCATCATATGACTCCTCCGAAAAAACGTCATGCATTCGAACACCGACTGGTAACTTGCACGTCGCAACAGACAAGGTAAAACCTCCGTATACCGAAGGGAATCTAGACCATTTCGGCAAAAGACTAAACCTAAAGCAGGCTTTCCCAAGAACAATGAAATCGGCATTTTCAACAGGTTCACTGCACCACAAGACTTCACATTTTACGGAACCACCCAAATTCCTTGATGCTTCGTGTCACACACAAGGCCAAGACGGTTTCGAGCGTGCGACGGAATTCACGCGTGACGAACTAGTGAATCCTCACAATACCGGCCCCTACCCTGACGTTTCGGACCTGGGTCGTTCGACAGACATTGTCAGCCTAACTACGCTGCAAAAAGAAAAACATACGCCATCAGAACCACCTGAAGCCATGTCTGTTGTGCTCTCATCGTCAAGTGACAATACACATGTGAGTCAAAGCACTGCAGGAATTTCGAATCCACCAACGCCGGCGCATTGTCAACTGACAGAAGCATTTACAATCAATGATGACTCACAACCACCTTGGGAGCATTCTCATCAGCCTGTCACGCTGCTTTCATCGCAGGACAAGCCTAGCAGTACAGTGTCAACGACCGACAATCTACTGATCACATCACCATCTAAAGAAAAGCAGACTCATGTTCTTGAAAGAGGCCCATCTGACAAACTTTTACAACAAGACGAGCAAATTCAACAAAGGCAACTCCACGAACTCCAAGAACTGCAACGGCTACTCGAACAAGAACAACGATCAAGTGAAACATCCTCACGAGAGCACTTGTGGCTTGAACGTCATAAGAGACAACAGCAATTAAAGAAGCAAAGACATAGTTAATCCCTAAACCATCTTAACAGAAAGCAACGTCGACAAAGTTTTCTGCACCAGTTCTCAACGCCGTGTCTACGATTCAACAAACTGAGAGAACACCACAGAAAGCTACGAAAGAGACGTGCAGCCACCACGTGTACAATGAAAGAACAAAGGCATCATACCATCAGCTTCGGTTCTCGCAAATGCAGGCTGCAAGCACTCGTTATGTCTCAGCCACGACACAGAAAGCAGCGTCTACGACGGAGAACTTCGTGCCTACGACATCCGACTCTCAAATGCTACAAGTACTTCGACCCTTGTTCATTCATGACAAGAATCGCTGTGTCATCAGTAATTTCTACGTTCAAGGCGTGCTTCTGTTGGCCAGAACGCAATAGTCAACCTCGCCCACCAGAGTTGTCATAAAATTCATTGGACTGCTCAATCGGCCTTGAAGATTTAGTGAGATTGTGGAACTCCGTCTGGACGTGAAACTGTCAACTTGGGTATTGTTTTGTTCATTCGCTTCTTTAATTTGTTATAGTTTTTAACCAGTGCCATCTTTCGGGGGGAGGGGGAATCGTGTGACGTATGAAGCGATAGTTGGTAGAGGCAGAGGAGGAAGAAGTGCAGAGCGGAATAAACATGGGGTATGAGCCAGGCCACGTCGCCCATTCATCGTAGCGTCACACAGGCCACGTCACCCACTCATCGTAGCATCACATATATATATATATATATATATATATATATATATATATATATATATATATATATATATATATATATATATATATATATATATATATATATATATATATATATATATATATATATTGTGGCGAAGCCTTCGCCTTCGAGCAGTGGGTCGTCCTCTCCAGCGCCTTCTAGTGGGTTGCCCTTTCTTAGCAAAAAGAGCAGTTCGTGCAGAGAGTCGGTACCCGCATTGACTGTTGCTTTCAAGCATCATCGACAAGTGTCCGCCAATAAACGTCTCAACAATTTGGTGGAGAGTGCTGTGCCCTTCTAACAACACCTTCGGTTCGCATTCGATGCCCTTGGAGCTTCGATCCCGTACCGTGCCTTCTACCATGTACCAAGACGCCGCGCACCAAACGCTTCCTCCTTCGCCGACGCCATGTTCCGGTGTCCCCCGCATCCGCGACCCTCCTGTCTTCACCGGCGCAGATGGCACTGACGTCGAGGACTGGCTTGCTATGTACGAACGCGTCAGCGTCTCCAATCATTGGGACGAGGCAGGTTAACTCGGCAACCTGGTTTTCTACCTCGCGGGTGTGACCAGCATGTGGTACAACAACCACGCATCCGATTTCCCCACTTAGTCCGCTTTTAAAACCGCCGTTGTCGACGTGTTCGGCCGTCCTGCCGTTCGTAAGCTGCAAGCTGAACAGCGGTTACGTGAACGATCACAGAAGACTGGTGAGTCCTTCACAAGTTACATAGAGGACATCCTTGAACTGTGCAAAAAATTTGACGCAAGCATGTCAGAGGCCGACAGAATTACCCATGTTTTAAAAGGCATCGCCGACGATGCCTTGACCATGCTCCTGGCCAAGAACCCTCGCACTGTGGCAGAGATCATTACACTATGCCCAAGTTACGAGGAGCTGCGACGGCAGCGCTCGATGACCCGTCGACCACCCTCACGTGACGCTGATCTCTCGGCCTTGTCAACACTTGCTGACCACACCGCCTTGCTCGCTGAAATCAAGTCATTCGTGCGGGAGGAAGTTGCCCGCCAGGTCTCTTTACTGGCCTTTGCTTCCCCGCAACGTGCTGAACGCTCGCCAAGCACACTTCTGCCTCCCCTCCGCCGAGCCATTCAGCAGGAAATCGCGGAGGTCGTTCCAGAATACCACCAGCCGCATCCACTATCTACACCACTCAGTTACGCCTAAGTTGTCACCAGGCCACCCCCACCGATTCCTGTGACTGGCCCCCTTGGTTGCACTGAAACTATCGCCAGACCCCAGGCCTTCGGAGAAACTGTGCTGCCTAAATATACCGACGTCATCCACGTGCCCTGCGTGCCGCCAACTATGCAGTTATATCAGCAGCCGGCTCGCCCATCGCGTTCTGCGACATGGATGGGACCCGCGAACCGATGGCGCACTGCGGACAATCGCCCCATCTGCTTTGCTTGTGGTTGCGTCGGTCACGTAGCACGCTACTGCAATCGTCTGCAGCGAGCGAAGGTCGCCTCCAAGTTTCCCAGCCAATCGAGCCGCTTTTATGACCAACCGCCGCCTACGTCACCGTCGTCCCGCCCCGCTCCATCTACCCGCCGTTCACATTCTTCGCGACGTCGCTCACTGAGGGTGACCAGGAAAACTAGTCGTAGCAGTCCACGAGGCAAGGGCTGCGACGCTGTCGAACTGCGGAAGCCCTCAGGAAAGCCCATCGAACGTGATAGATGTGCTTGTGGATGGTGTTCGTGCATCTGACCTTGTAGATACTGGAGCCGCCGTATCTGTCATGGACGCAAAGCTTAGCCGATTACTGCGCAAAGTGACCACGCCACTTTCCGGGCTCTCCCTCCGTACAGCCAGCGCCCAAAGCATTCACCCTACAGCGATGTGTACAGCCCGCCTCATGATTCAGGAGGTGATGTATGCCGTCGAATTCATCATAATTCCTTCATGCTCTCACGACGTCATCATAGGATGGGATTTTCCCTCCCGCCACGACGCCGTCATTCATTGCGCACCAGCAGAAATAGAGCTGAGACAATTCTCTTCCTTGACGCCGGCCAACAGTCCATCTGCTGCAAGCAAGTTACTCGTCAGGGACAACACGCAAGTGCCTGCAAACTCGTCCGCGGTGGTGTCGGTCTACTGCGCAAGTCTTTCCGACACCGCTGCACTCCTCTCACCATCTCATCGTGTTTTCACCAGAAAAGGTTCGCTGGTTCCTTTCGCGACCGTGCAAGCCACTCGCGGCAGCACCACTATTTTTGTTCTGAACTCATCCCCGTACAGTGTTACGTTGGTGCGAGGGGAACGTCTCGGCAGCGTGGAATCCATCGAAGATGCACAAGTCATGGATCAACCTGATGACACGCTCTGCCGAAGTTCCAATATGCTTAGTGCTGTTTCTACATCTGTTTCATCATCCGCTGATGTATTCGGTCCTTCCAGTGCCGACAACCTTACGCCGGTCCATCGCTCCCAGCTTCTGGCCCTGTTGGAAGAATTCCGCTCTTCTTTGGATGTCGCTCAACCTTTTCTCGGCCGCACATCCACTGTTACGCATCACATTGACACAGGCGCACAACCACCACTACGGCAACGTCCATATCGCGTATCTCCCACAGAACGCCGTGTAATTAACGAGCAAGTGGACGACATGCTACGCCGCGATGTTATTCGACCCTCTAACAGCCCCTGGACGTCTCCTGTCCTTTTCGTCGCGAAGAAGGACGGTTCTGTGCGGTTCTGTGTGGACTACCAACGCCTCAACAAGATCAATCGTAAGGACGTGTACCCACTACCGCGTGTAGATGACGCGATTGATAGCCTGCAAGGAGGCGATTTCTTTTCATCTCTAGATTTGCGCTCAGAGTACTGGCAAGTACCTATGGCTGAGGACGCTCGACCGAAGGCCGTTTTCGTCACTACCGACGGCTTGTACGAATTCAACGTCATGCCGTTTGGGCTGTGCAATGCGCCCGCCACCTTTGAGCGCATGATGGATAGCGTTCTGCGTGGCCTGAAATGGTACACGTGCCTGTGCTACCTCGATGACGTCGTCGTTTTCGCTCCGAACTTCTCCACGCATCTTCAATGCCTGCGGCATGTTTTAACGCGTCTGAGTGATGCCAGTCTGCAAGTCAACCTAAAGAAGTGCCGATTTGCAACTCGGCAGTTGACAATACTCGGCTACGTCGTGTCCAAGGACGGAATTCTCCCCGATCCAGCCAAGCTTCGGGCCGTGACCGAGTTCCCCGAGCCGACATCCGTAAAGGAACTGCGCAGTTTCATAGGACTGTGTTCCTACTTTCGGCGCTTCATCCGAAACTTCACGTCTATCATATCGCCGCTGACAAAGCTACTCGGTAGTAACGGGCCTCTCCATTCGTGGTCATCACAGTGTAATGACGCATTCAAAACGCTCCGTCGTTTGTTGACGTCGCCTCCCATACTCCGCCACTACGACTCTACTGCCCCTACAGAGGTACACACGAACGCCGGTGGCGTCGGTCTCGGCGCTGTCCTTGCGCAGCGCAAACCAGGGATCCCGGATTATGTCGTGGCGTATGCAAGCCGTACGCTTAAAAAATCCGAGACTGATTGCACCGTCACCGAGAAAGAATGTCTGGCAATCGTCTGGGGCCTTACCAAGTTCTGACCTTGTATGGTCGCCCGTTTGATGTAGTCACCGCCCCGCCGTGGTGGTCTAGTGGCTAAGGTACTCGGCTGCTGACCCGCAGGGCGCGGGTTCGAATCCCGGGTGCGGCGGCTGCATTTCCGATGGAGGCGGAAATGTTGTAGGCCCGTGTGCTCAGATTCGGGTGCACGTTAAAGAACCCCAGGTGGTCTAAATTTCCGGAGCCCTCAACTACGGCGTCTCTCATAATCATATAGTGGTTTTGGGACGTTAAACCCCAAATATCAATCATTGATGTAGTCACCGACCATCACGCACTATGCTGGTTGTCATCATTGAAAGATCCCTCAGGCCGTCTCGCCCGGTGGGCACTTCGCCTGGAAGACTACGACATCCGCGTGCTGTACCGCAATGGAAGGCAACATGCTGACGCCTACGCCCTGTCGCGCTCTCCCTTGTCTGACGACAATGCCCACGACTCAGCGTCTCACCTTGCCGTTTCTTTCGTTAGCCTTCATGCTGTTGCTACTGAACAGCGCAAGGATCAATGGATTGCCTCACTGATAGACTTGCTGACTGATCCATCCACTCCATCCACTCGCGCGTTGCGTCGGCAAGCCCATCATTTTGCTGTTCGCGACGACCTTCTCCACCGACGCAAATACAATGGTGACGGCTGCCAGTGGCTACTAGTCATAACCCGCAGTCATCGCTCTGACATATGCGAATTCTTTCATTCTGATCCCCAATGTGCGCACTCCGGGATATCGAAGACTTAGCAGCGCATTCGCCAACGGTACTTTTGGCGCGACATGTACCGCTACGTGCAGAAATTCCTTCGCTCTTGCATAGAATCTCAGCGCCGCAAAACTTCAACGCACCTGTCGCCGGTAGGTCTGCAACCTCTACCTTCCTCTGCCAGGCCGTTTGGGCGCGTTGGCATCGATTTCCATGGGCCGCTTCCACTAACGTCGGCTGGTAACCGCTGGGCCATTGTTGCTGTGGACCACCTCACGCGATACGCCGAAACTGCCGCTCTCCCCGCGGCTACAGCGAGCGATGTGGCCTCCTTCCTGCTCCAACGATTAATGCTGCGACAAGGTCTACCTCAGGAACTGCTCAGTGATCGAGGCCGCGTCTTCCTGTCTGAAGTCGTCGAAGCCATTCCCAACGAGTGCAACGTTGTTCACCGCAAAATTGCTGCTTACCACCCGCAGACGAATGGCCTCACTGAACGCTTCAGCCGTACGCTCGGCAACCTGCTCTCCAAGTACGTCGCCGCCGATCACACAAATTGGGATTCCATTCTACCCTTCGTCACCTACGCATATAACACCGCCCCTCAGAGCACTACTTGCTTTTCACCTTTCTTTTCATTATATGGAAGGCACCCGTCGCACACCATCGACACGACACTTCCGTACAAGCCAGATCCGTCTGAGTGGGTGCCCATTTCTGCTACAGCCAAGCTTGCTGAAGAGTGTCGAGAGCTTGCAAGGACCTTTACAGCGTATGATCAAGAGCGGCACAAAGGCATTCGTGCCGACACCAGCACTACTGCGCCCACGTTCCTCCCTGGAGCGCTCGTCTGGCTCTCGATCCCTACCACTTCAACTGGCCTATCTTCAAAACTATTGCCCAAACACGAAGACCCCTGCCGTGTCGTTGAACGCACTTCCCCTGTAAATTACTTGATCGAACCCATCGAACCATCTTCGGACATGCGCCGTCGAGGGCGCGACATTGTCAACGTGGAGCGCCTCAAAGCCTACCACGACCCGCTCATAGTAACCAGCTGTCAGGTCGCCAGGTGGCTCCCTCTTCGTACCCGAGGTAGTTGTGGCGAAGCCTTCGTACAGTGGGTCGTCCTCTACAGCGCCTTATAGTGGGTTGCCCTTTTTTAGCAAAAAGAAGAGCAGCTCGAGCAGAGAGTCGGTACACGCATTGACTGTCGCTGTCAAGCATCATCGACAAGTGTCCGCCAATAAACGTCTCAACAATATATATATATATATATATATATATATATATATATATATATATATATAGGTATATATATATATATATATGTATATATATATATATATATATATATATATATATATATATATATAAAGTTCAGAACATAAACACGTTTAGTCCAAGAACCAATGGCGTGTTTTCTGAAGCACTCAAGAGCAAAGATGTTGTCGCGCGTGAACAAGAGGGACTTCAGGTAAAGAATACCGCGTAGTCACAGAGGCGCAGGTCAGGGACACCACAACCAAAAAACAAAAGCCTCGGCGAGAGCGCGCTAGCCCAACAACTTCTTCCTCGTTTTTCTCCTCGATGCGGGCTCGTGCTCGCCGCAGTTCATGGCCAGGTGGCATTATTCCCCCACTGAAAAAAAAAGCATCGCCCCGATGCTCGCGCGAATGGTAGTGGATAAGCGGAAGTAAAGCAGACATGCACACTGTGGGCACACTTAAGAAAAAAAACAACAACAAAAGAACAAGGCTGAGACACGGTCCCACTAACGTACGAAGTACGGCTTGAGCCGTACAACGTGAACAATCTCTGGGTAGTGCTTTCGACGCTGGGGTGACATGGTTCCATATGGAACCACCTCATAATTCACGTCACTGATGCGACGCACTACTTTGTAGGGTCCAAAGTAGCGACTCAGGAGCTTTTCGGACAACCCTTGGCGGCGAACCGGAGTCCATACCCAAACTAGATCTCCTGGGTGGTATTCGACCTGTCGATGGCGAAGATTGTAGCGGCGTGCATCTGCAGTTTGTTGTTGCGTGATATGCAGGCGTGCCAACTGTCGAGCTTCTTCGGCAAACTGAGCAAGCTGCTCAGCGTCAGGTGTGAGCGACCCGTCGTAATCGTGTGGCAACATAGCGTCCAACATGGTCTGGACCTCACGCCCATAGACGAGACGGAACGGTGTGAATCGTGTCGTTTCTTGGATGGCAGTGTTGTAGGCGAATGTTACGTATGGAAGGACCTGATCCCACGTCTTGTGTACCGCGAATGCCAGTACCGTCGCCTCGGACTTCAGGGTTTCGCCGTCGACTCACCCAGGCCAAGATTTGGCGAAAGACCCAGAGCGATTGAGGAGTACCTGTCCGAGCAGCGCATGCCACTGCTCCCGCGGCGCCAGTCACGATCACCATCTCCAAGAAGGTCTTCGTCAAGTGTCCCGAACTACCCAGGGGCGGCGCCAGCACGGCCGCTCAGCCCTAGGCGGGAAAACTAACGACAGCGACCTTCGGGGGCGGGGCCGCTGATAAACGACACGAACAAGGGCCCCAATCCATGCGAGTACGTACCAGCAGTGGTTCAACGACGACAGCTCCCGAATCAGAAAGCCGACTTTCCCTAGATATACCTGTAGTGCTCGACGGCCGCCACGATATTACAGCTTTATTAGACACAGGGGCCGACTACTCCATCATGAGCAGAAAACTGGCGACGCATCTCAAGAAAGTGGGTACGCCGTGGTACGGGACACGAATCCGTACAGCCGGCGGGCACGTCGTCACCCCTCTCGGTATCTGCACGATTAGAGTCGGCATTCGCAAACGCACATTTCTCTGCAGCTGCCTTATACTTCCTGAATGCTCCCGAGACCTCATCCTAGGCATCGACTTTTTACGTGAATACGGCGCTATCATTGACCTCCGACAGCGCACAGTGACGTTCTCTACAGACAAAGCAGAAAAGCCTGATGACAGCCATCTCAGTTCGCTTCGTGTTTCGGCCGACATAATCACGTTGCCTCCACGTTCAAGCATCCTGGTTGAAGTCGTGTGTGACGAGATACGTGACGGTGAGGCAGTCGCCGAAGGCAACTTGACACTTTTGTTTAGCATAGGTGTCTGCGCAGCCCGCAGCCTCATTACGCTTCACGACAGACGTGCCACGCTGCTTGTGACAAATTTTAGTAATGAGCAGCGGCACCTGTTTCGACGCACCGCTATCGCTTTCGCCTACCCCATCGAAGACGTTGCTGAATGTTTTTCTGCCGCATCAATAAATAGTGGGCTACAATCGACATCGACCGGCGTTTCTAAGGCTCTTGAAAAGGTGGACATCAATTCGAGCCTCACGCAGAAAGAACGCACAGCGCTGCAGGAGCTGTTGCTTGAATTTCAAGAGTGTTTCGCTTCATCCTCAAAGGTGCGTCAAACGCCCCTTATGAAACACCGGATTATTATACACACCGATGTCTCGCCCATAAAGCAACAACAACTTCTTCCTCGTTTTTCTCCTCGATGCGGGCTCGTGCTCGCCGCAGTTCATGGCCAGGTGGCAATATGAACACAAACACGCCGTGTTCTTCGGTCAGAGTTTTGTTCCACGAGACTGTTGGAGCGCACATGGTCTTCGTTGTCTGCTCATTTCAAGCATGGCATCTGCCTCCTCTTAAAATAGCATTGCCCTAATGTTATAACCGAGCCAGTCATTCATGCATATAATCGCTTTGTAGAAGCGATGGTTCTTTGCAGAGTCACTCAATTACGTACGGTTTATTGTGCACTACGTGCACAAGGTTCAGGTCGGTGCTACCGACGCCTTGTACAGTTTGAGCTATCCGGTTGTACAGTTTTTTTAGCTCTCCGGTTGTACGGTTGTACAGAGCTATCCCTTGTACAGTTTGAGCTATCCGGCCTTGTGCAGTTTGAGCTATCCGTCACCTCGTAGGTGATGTCACTCAGTCGTCGCACCACTCGATAAGATCTGAAGCATTTCCCAAGAAACTTTTCGGATAGTCTCCTACTTAGTACGGGCGTCCACACCAATACCTTGTCCCCGATTTCGTATGTTACAGGTGTATGACGCATATTATAGTGACTTGCGTCCTACTCTTGCTGTTAGTATATTCACACACGTGCGAGCTTCCTGGCTTTCTCTGCACGTTGAGTGAATGCATCAGTATTTGTTTTATTGTCATCGAATTTGTGTGGCAGCATCGCGTCCAACATCGTTTTTACTTCTTGTACCTGAACAAGGCTGAATGGGGTCATCCGTGTGGTTTTTTGTTTAGCAGTGTTATATGCAAACAATACATAAGATTGAACCTGATCCCGTTTTTGTGCTCTATGTCTATATACATTAAAATCATGCCTTCCAGAGTTTCGTTGAGCCGCTCGGTCAGGTTTGTGGTTGGAGGCTGTCGACTTAGGATCAACAGTACCACTGAGCACCAACACAAGATGTAAAAGCGCGGCTGTGAATGTGGTTCCGCGATCTGTTGTAACGATCGACGGCACACCGTGTCTCAGTACAATGCTTTTTGAAGAATCGGGCCACCTCCTCTGCTGTGCCCCTCTAGATAGCTTTTGTCTCGGCGTTAGCGAGTAAGGTAGTTGGTCGCCACTATAGCCCAGCGGTTGCCAGCACTAGAGTTAGGAAGTGGACCTAAAAGGTTCATTCCGACCTGGTCAAACGGCGTTGGCCGAAAGTCGATTGGGTGTAACAAACCAGCCGGTTTGGTCGGAGGTGACTTCCACGACTGAAAATTGAGGCAGGTTCGAACATGATGTTTCACCGAAGCGGTGTGTCTTGGCCAGTAATAGGGAGCCAAAGCAA
Source organism: Rhipicephalus microplus (assembly GCF_043290135.1). Taxonomy (NCBI): domain Eukaryota; kingdom Metazoa; phylum Arthropoda; class Arachnida; order Ixodida; family Ixodidae; genus Rhipicephalus; species Rhipicephalus microplus. The sequence continues at coordinate 239,681,345 of NC_134702.1, forward strand.
CGCATGGTGATTCTGCGACACGGGACAGGCAGCGCCATTTTTGGTAGAAAAGTAGAAATTGGGGATGCATATCGCGCGTTTTCCTTTCCCTCCTATGAGCTGCCGCTTGAATACGTGCTCGTGCAGACAGCGCACGTTGCGTTTGAGTCAGCTCACGATGTACCACCTGCGGTGAGGCTTCATAATGATCTCTGAGCTGAACAAACGCTTCCGAAATACGATTTTAGCAGAAAGAGTAAATAAAACTTCTTTATAAACTGTTTATGTGGAGCAAACAATAGAAGACCAGGATGCCCAAATCACTGCGAAACGCATTTCTAGGGTCTTCTGTGATAAAATCATGTACGACGTATGCCTCTAGGTAAGTCCTATTCTGAAGCCCACACGAAGCCGCGTACTCTATTGATGTGTTGCGTTGACGTTTATGAAAACCGTATAATTGTTGTTCTGATATTGTATTTACCAGTAGCAGCAGTGTACTGTCTTGTGCAAAGGTTTGCGGCGTGCTAAAGAATTAAATAAAAACTGAAGTTAAAAAGTCCTGGAATTAAAATGTCCGAGAAGTTTTAGAGTCGTGTCCTCCGTACCATGGGCACATGACCCGCTGACGTCGCTGCGAATCAGCAAGCTGAAGTTTAACCACAGCGGGTCAAGTAAAAGGGCTCGCCTCTTTTTTTTTTTTGCTCTCGTGTTATGCTTGCTCTATATTTCGCGAACACGGCTGTGTTCGCCGGCTTTGGCTTGCTGGGAAACTGCTTCAGCTTTACACGTGGAGAGCGCCCCTTTGTGTGGTCAGCATTGTTGTGGCAGAACGCAACAATAATTGGGACCTCGCCGACGCTTCCGTGGGGCCACTTCTTCCATCCCGAGAAGGCAACTTTGCACAGCGAACGTCTCGTTTTAGTGCGCCAAGCTGACGGCATGGCGCCTAAGTTCCCCGCGCCGACTTCAGGCACGGGAGCGCGTGATCGGCGAAACACACTGACTCGCCTGCTGCCTCTCCAGCGTCTCACCTCAAGTTTTCCGGAGCTTGTCGCCAGGTCCAGGCGTGGCATTGTCATCGCTCTACCAACTTGAGCTTCGGTTCCCTATACCTCTCCCGAACTCTACTCAGTGTGATCGTGGAGCCTATATGTCCAGAAGTGACCTCGTTCTAGCACGCTTGCAGCACCTCACAACGAAGAGTAAAAGGAACGACGCAGGTACCCGTCTGACGAGCAGTTAATTATGTAGAGAACATTGCTTCGCAGAAAGAACGACAATAGACTTCTTGCAAAGGCTTTGGGCACGTTCTGTCTTCGTTCTTCTAAATAAATAATCAAGCCAAGTAGCTCAGGATCGTCATGCTGTTGGTCTGAGGTGGTCGACGTGTCGAGGATTGCCAGGAATGCTGTCTCTTCATCAAGAAAAGCAGCCGACTCTATCGGTGATCGAGACAGGCAGTCGGCGTCCGGGTGCCGTTTTCCCGACTTGGACATCATCGCTATATCAAACTATTGTAGTGTATGGCTCCATCATGCTAATCACCCGGAAGGATCTTTGATACTTGTTAATCACCACAGCGAACGGTTGTCACTGATAACTTTGAACTGGCGACCGTAAAAGTATTGGCAAAATTGATTAACTGCCCATATCACAGTGAGGCATTTTTTTCAGTTTTTGAATAATTTGCTTCTGCGCGTGACAGAGCTCTGCTTGCGTAAGCGATCACTGTTTTCTCGTCCTCCGCGCATAAGGTAGCTCAACTTCTGTTCCTCGGGCAAATTGGGATCATGTCGACGACAAAACGATGTCAAGTCCTCTGCAAATATTGCCACCGTTTCATTAGGTTTCGAAAGTCTTAACTCTAGCAACTGCTGAGCATGCCCTTGACGATGTATTGCGCGCCGCAAGCGCGGCAACACGCGGTGGAACAGGGCGCGAGTGGCAAGGGAGACGGAGCGCTGAGCGCAAATAGAGACGACCTTCCTTCTTCACTGCTGAGACGAGTGAATATTGTTTCAAACTTCCGAGGAGATCTGGGTGTATTTCGGATTGTGAGTTACGAGGTCGAGCCCAATCTCTTGGAGTAATCTTCTGCTGGCTGGTGTACTGGAGAGCCTTACCAGTTGGGCTCTTATTTTAGCCTCGGCGATCTTTTCCATGGTGTTGTGTATTCCCAACTTCAGGAGGACCTCGGTGTGTGTCCGAATTGAGAAATAAAGCGCCCCCTTGATGACCTTGCTTATAAGTGCGTTGAGCTTCTCTCGTACGGCCTGGTGCCAGTTGCGTACGGCCACGGTGTACGTGAAATTACATAGGACAAAGGCGTGATTCAGTCTGTTTAAGATGTCTTTTTTGAGTCCTCAGTGCCTCTTGGCGATTCTTCAAATCAGCCTTAGTGTATTGCCACTTTTCGAAACAATCTTTTTTAGCGCCATGCCATTAGCGCTGTTTGATTTGATGGCCACGCTGAGTACGTGGATAGAGTCGACCTTGGGAATTGGAGAGTCGTCACCAGTGTGGGGTTGAATTCCACTTTCACAAGCAAGCTGCCAATCCCGATAGTCACTTACCCGTGGCCTTTTCTAGTACAGGAAGAGTTCGGACATGCCCAGGAAGCACCCCATGTCCGTTGGAAGCAGGAACTGCTCCGTAACGTCGATGACCTGTCGCATTACCGACTCGGCCTTCACTGCGTACGGTGCACCGAATTGTAATATCGTCCGCATAAATAGCATGCTTGATTCCTTCGACTTGAGACAGTCTCTTGGTCAGACTGATTATTGCAATGTTAAATACAGTGGGCGATATCACTGATCCCTCAATGAATTCGAGGACAACTTCATCCGACGTGCAACTCTCAATCTTTAGACGGTCGATTCTTCGACTCAAGAATGCTCTAATAAAGTTCTAGACCTTGGGCCCGAGCTCTAGTCCTGCGATAGAGGTGAGTATATATTCGTGCGAGATGTTGTCGAAGGCCTTTTCAAGGTCAATCCCGAGTATAGCTGTCATGTCTCTCGTTCTGCGATCTAGGATCTGGTGCCTAAAGGGGCCCTGCAACAGTTAATGAGTATGGTCAGAAAACGCTGCCGATCGGTAGTAGAGGCTCCCAACAACACGCGAGCCAACTATTATAGCACAGCACGCGGCCTGGAATTCATAATAAGTCATCAAAATCAGCTGAATATTGCTTTCTCTGCACTCGACAAATCATGGAGTATACCCCAAAATCACACACAGCAAGCCCATCTATCATCCATAGGCTGATTGTAACATGACGTGCTCGCTCTTTATAGAGATCGTCGTGGGAGGCCGCTACTTGTCCACACGTGCGCGCGCGACCACACTGAAAAAAGCCGCGTATTCGAAGAAGAAGAAACAAAAAGTGCTAAATGTCACGAGGTACGCGTGACGTTTTTCTGTGGCCCTGCTATCCCACCGTGCTTAAAGGGGCTTTATCTCTACTTAGCTTCTAGCGCTTTCGTCGGGCCGAGAGAAGAGAGAATGCAATTGCAGCATGCGACAAGCCTTTGTAACTCCACTGACACTGGGCGGACCCTTAAAATTCTTGCGGCGTTGAATTAGGGAGGCAATAAGCTCTTCCAGTGAATTAGTTCCATGGTTAGTTGAAAAAGTGTTTCAGGGCCCCTTTAATCATGGAATACTGCGGCGAGAGGCCGGCGCAAAAGCCAATCATATTGTGCGCGTATGCCACGATTACCTCAAGGTGGCAGGTGAGTCGATTCACGGCGTGCTCCGCAACCTTCCCAACGCAAGACGGCAGAGATATTGGCCCGAGGTTGTCTATATTGAGGTTCTTGCCTGGTTTGGGAATGAGAATAGTGCAGGCTGTTTTCCACTGGGGTAGGACGCGTCCACTCCCCCAGACCTCCTTTATTCATTCCGTCAGCTACTTCATCGTCCAGTCGTCGAGGTTTTTTCTACCAATAGATTTAAAAAAAATATATACCTGTAAGGCTGCTGTCGTTTTCGCACACGAACTCCATGTAATGACGTAAGTACTTTGCCGCAGTTAGCCTTGCGCTGTTGTGACTAAGCAACGAAAAATGAATAATTAACTTTTTAACTGAAAACCTAATTAACTTTTCAACTTTTTACAAATTTTTATTATATACTACGAAGCTGTAGTACATGACAATTTGGGGCATACGCGTACTTTAAAAATCGTAAAAGCTACACGGAGTTTGAGATATTCATTGCGAATCATTTGGCATTTCGGAATAATAAGAAAAAAAATATCACCACATCCGGTAATTGTATGTCAGCATTTAATACACCCAATGCTACCGACGAATTCTTAATCGCAACTTAGCCTACATGTGAAGAACACATGCAACTTCGCATCCTGTACGCTGTCGTTACGACACGAGGTGCTAGCAATGGAGGAGGGGATGGAAATGATACGTTGCCCTGCCTCCTCTCTGACTGATTAATGGTGGGTGTGCCCCTGTAAAGTTCATCAACGTGTTATTTTTCATGTGCGAACAGAAAGAGAAACATTGCACTGTTCAGCAAAGTGAATTCTCAAATCGTTTTTTTTTCATTTGTTGATCTACCCTTGATCGTTAGGCACTGTGCGAGTAACATTGTTGAATACTTTATAAAAGGACATATAAATGGGCCATGACAGGGTCTGTAGTATACAGCGTTGTGATGGATAAAGCTATAAACAAAGCGAAGCATAAAAATAGAGAAAAAAATTGCACAACTAGGTCCCATTGAACTTGGCGCGTAATTACAATCGGCTGGCAAATAGTACGTTAGTTGATATGGCAGCGTTGTCAATGGGAGTGATAAGATAAGCGTTGATATTGAAGAATATAGCAAACCTACACGATGTTGTGCATATCCTCCCCTGCCCTGGGGTAAATAATCAGTACTCCTTTAGGTGAATGTATCTGAACCTACGGGCAGCCTTTTTCACCTGTTTCTTGCCCTTATCGTCGTCGTCTGCTCTCTCACTATTTGCGTGCTCATCCAACATGCCAGTATTATGAGTGCGCGGGGCATTGCTAATTATCGCAGCAGCATACGCGCGAGCTCTGATGAAAAAAAGATACAAAACAATGAAAAAGACTGCCGATTTCTTGAGCGACCGATGGGTGCGCCTCGAACAAAACAAGTGGTGCGTTGCTGCAGCCGTGGCGGAAACACGCACCCTTCCTTTGTTCAAACACGCCGAGAATGCTACGCCCGTCGCTTCCTGCCCATCCTCCACCCCCCCCCCCCCCCCCGTAGAGGGGAAAGTGAAGGTGCGCTGCTTTCTGGACGCACCGTTCGCTCTGCCTACCCACCGACAGGTGCGTCCACAGAGGCTGTCATGCAGCTTTGACTCTCGCTGCTGTCTTTTTCGTTTTCTTTTTTTTTTGTCTCGTTCAACTGCGAGCGCGCCACAGCTGTTTGCGTCCGCAATGGGGATCACGATGAAGGCTCCGCAGCCCTCGCTCCAGCCTCGTCGCTGCACCGTTATCGCGCCTATATGATGCCTACAATCCGAATCCACGTGCCTCTGACGTCAGAGCCATTACGTCTGATTGTGGCCCCTCTTCCGACCACGAAGTGCCACCGTGCGCCGGTGTTTGTGCACTCGTGCGGGCGCATGTTTCAATCGGCGATGCGAACTACGTTTTCGGTCCACTACTAGTGCGGTGGACGTTAGCCAAGAAGAAAGTATTGGTGGCGCCAGTTTTTTTTTTTCCTTTGCTGCATCGAGTTTTCAAGACGCAAATTCATTACGTCGGCCAGCGCATCGCAGAAAACCGAGAGCTGCCGAGTCTACCGCTGTCACCAGGGTCGACTGCAACGCTTCGGCAATCGGCACTCACCGGTGGCGGAACGCTTTCGCAGTGCACAATATTCATCACCGCTCACATCCGTCTGCCGGATATACCTCGCGTGCTGTCGTTCCCCCCAAAATTGTCCTATTGTGTGTTCCGCGTCGAAGCGCATGACTGCACCTATTTCACACCGGAGATCAACGTATGCCTAGGTTGACAGGCTGCCCCGTATGAGTCGGCGCTCGTGCATTCCTACATGTACAGCCTGGGATGACAATAATGCACTGTGGCGGTGAACGTTGGAAGATTGTGACTCGTGTGCTTCAGGATTTTGCGTCGTTTTTCACCAACCCGAGAGCCGCTAACGTTTAGTGGGCGCACTGACCTCCCTCTACTGCTGATGGCGCTTCAGCCCTGCTGCGCAAAAGCGCAGCAACAAAGACATTCTTTTGGAAGCATCGTGGAAGGTGTAAGGAAGTATCTTTATTTTTTTGTTATATCTCCAGACAGTGCTTTCTTGGCATTTTAGTAAGATTGCTCGAGATCAAAGCACTTCATTGAACTGAAGCGTTGACTTAGGGAACGGTTGATTTACTTTAAATAAGTCAAGTTGATCCTTACTATCCATCATAAAGAGAAGGCATTTGAAAAGAGGACATAGGCTGCAATCAATCTTCATTGTCTATGCCCAGTGAGGTCTAAAGTGACCTCGCGTAAAACTAGGCCTTAAATGGCGCGTGCAGTCATGGGGGTAGAGTGTTCGATTATGTCAGCTATACACATAAGCTTTCAATGAATTCCGTATTTTGGTTATGAAACAATGTACTATCAACAACCTGCACACTTGATGGCGAAACGTTTCCTTGCGTAGCCTGTAATAATTCATAAAAAGACCTTAGTTAGACGCAATTTCTATGAGAACTAACAGGCAATTATGCCAAGTATACGGGATGTCAGAAGTAGCATTTGTATTGTAATTATGAGAAAAAAACTTGGCGCAAAAGATAACGTGCGGCTCGCAGTGACCAAACCTGTGACCTTAAAAAAACAAGTTCGATGCCCTGCCAACAGAGCTACAGCGGTGGTCACCTCCGCGTCGAATTTACGAGGTACATATGGGCCACATACACGTTTACTCACATATACACATCCATACATTCTAGTGTATATATATATATATATATATATATATATATATATATATATATATATATATATATATATATATATATATATATATATATATATATATATATATTTAATGTGGAACCTGTTTGCACTGAAATTTATCAAGGCATAACAATATTTTTAAGGCATGCTTTTCCTCATATGGTGGTAAGCTAAATTGGTACATACGAGAGTGAAAAAAAATGTTGGCAAAATTATTGCAATTAGTTCTGTTTAATGATCACATGGTATTGACTTAAAAAGCTGTATTTCGAGAGCCAAGGAAGTCTCCTCCCAAATTGGACAGTGTTATAACCGAACATGTTTACTATTAGCCCTTCTGGTGCTGGAGGTACACGCTACTATTCAACGCCCATGTGCATCATTTACCGCGTTAAAGAAGTACTGACTTGAATTTTCAATATTTTGTTATTGTTGCTTTGAATAAATAACTGCTGCCAAGAAACCCCAGAAAAGTAATTATACCTGGTAAGCCTATTGAACATATTATCATTGCCCGTACCAATAAAGAAAAAAAAGAGAGATTGTGTTGGCCGTGACAATTAGGTGTTCGTTTCGTAGAGAGCTGTAAAGGGTATGGCGTAGCCGAAGATAAGAACTCGTGACGTCCTATATAGCAGCACTTTTGTGATCTGATGTCAGTGGCCCAAGGCGCACGTAAACAACGAAGAGTAACTTGCCGTTCACTGACTCCGACAGCGACTTCTGCAATTTAGGTAGTGTATACTCACCACGATTGATGTACATTACTGTGGAGCTGGCTACCAGATGCTGGGCGACAAATACATTAATAAATTCAAAATAAAGTAGTAATTATGTGTTGCCTGGTTCCAGGATTAGCAGAGGGCTGACACTGCGTACCAAAGAAAACGAAATGTGTCTTTCGCCATGCCTCAAAATTGTGCCAGTACTCCATTAAAAGGACAAACAATCGCCGAAGCTTTCGCAAAGCCCCGCAAGGCTTGAAACAACGAATCTTGATGATGGTGATGACTAATCTAGTTGCTCTAAGCTTGCTTCAGGCCTTGATGCAGGTTTTTATACGTTGCGTCATTGCCAAGCTTTAGTTAAGCGGATGCTATGTTGTCTCTATGTTCTCAGCGCACGGAGGTTCGAGTTGTACCACACACGCCGTCGTAGGCATAGGCCTTCCGTCACTTCGGAGTCTTCTTGCAGCCGCCATTGCCTTTACCGTTCCCTAGTACTCTCTCTTTGTACGTGCTCTGGGTCTTCGCTCACTGCTGTTGCTTCGTAGTCATTTGTAGGCGTAACTGTTGCGTTAGAGATTATCTGTTAGGTTAATGTCTCCCAGGAATCTGAACAGAACTTAAAATGTGACATTTCTGAAAAGGAAGAGCTGGTCCAAGTATTTCCACAAAATCTAGCAGTTCATGAGAAGGTGAGGGTATTCTACTTTAGAAACAAGACCGTACTTCTGTTCATGCCTGGTAAGCTAACAAAACAGGTTCGTCTGGTTATAAAGAATCACATTTGTGACAGTCTTGATCAATGGTCCAACCAAGGCGGCAGACGTAGCTGCGTTGCGGCGAAGTCAGTGATACAGTGCCTCGAGGTGATGAGGAAGGTTTTGCAAACATCTTGATCTTCAAATCAAGGCAGAGTCTATGGAGCGGAGAAAAAGGTCTCGAGGCGAAAGTTACCATAATTGGATCTTTTCTCGGTGGGTGTACTTCTTTGCCATTGTTAACACATCTGATTTATGTTTGCCGAATTTCGCTTTTATACATGCCTCTACGTACAGCTAGGTGCGCTTTTTCATTTCCTATTCGCCGTAGTGTCCCGTAATCTACTGAGGTATGACAGTGTGACCAGTAGTAGTTTTGGTGTTGTGGATGTAACCAATCTGTCAAGCAACCGGATGTTTTCATCGGGTGGAGATAATTTGTATACTTGTGTGGTAGGGCTGCTTTTGAATACGTTAAAGTGATTCATAGTCGAGGAGCCTGCCGCTGTATATAGCGAATGGCTTTTTGGATAACGTAAATTTTAGCCCACGTGCTTGTTGTTGGTCGTTCAAGACGGTAAGATAAACACCGCGGTCAGTTGAAGATACGTATATTCTAAACGATGAACTTTGTTCAGGGCGTGACCCGTGGGTAAAAATGTGAGCCGAGCTGCAGTACTTCACGGCAATAGTTGCAAGGGTTATTAGGAAAATAACAGCATGAAGCACAACAATTTTCTAGTTGATACCAGGAATGTGTGTAGAGATTTGCGTAGGTCATGGCATCCAAAGGACAAAAGTCAAGGCCGTGAGATGAGGGCAGTCATTTCTCGCCCCGCAGGGGCGCCTGCGCAAGTAGGCGTTTGGTGTGTAGCGACACCACGGACCCGAGCTAACGGGGGAGTTTCTACTCCCTCCCACGCCTAGCCGTGCGTGGCTTTGCCGTGTCCGGGGAAAAGGGGATCCTGGGGGTTGAGCCGACGCTGGGTGATTGGACCTTTAAGGCCCCCCGGCAGAGGTAACACACCCCTTTGGCCCCGGCTTCACGTAGACGGCACCCCTGGGCTGACCCACCCAGGGGAAATCGGCAGTCGCCTTTTTCTATCTCTCTCTCCCCCACATCTTCGTCTTTTCTCCTCTTTAAATCTATCCTGTCCTCTAATTTCTTCTGTTACTTTCCCATTTTCATGGGCGGCTTGGGTTAACCTTGTGCAACTAGCCAACCTTGGCCTACGCGCATTAGGTTATCGTAGCGGTGAACGGCTGGCGTCTGCATGTTTCTCGTTTCATGAACCTTGTAGCGTCACCTCGTTGGGCTCCGTGGTGGGTGGCCGCCATTGTTACTGAATTACATTTCTCTATCATGCAGAGAAGTTTTCCACTCCTCAATGATCGTGCCGCTTCAAAGCGCGTACGCACCGAAGAATTTTCCTTTTTCAGCCGACCCAAAGAACTATCCCCTCGTTATCATGTACACAGTGAGAAGCCCAACAAAACAGCCAGAACTGTGTCCCCGTTCATAGCATCGCGGTCCCTGACAGCCACATTAGGTGATGGCTACAAAGTTACAAAAATGGCTAGTGGTGACCTTCTTTTAGAACTCCGGGACAAAACACAATTTGACAAACTAAAGAACCTTGCAACATTCGGTGACATCCCCATCAGCGTAACACCTCATCGATCCATGAATGCTGCACGTGGAGTTGTTTCTGACACAGACCTCCTTGACCTGACGGAGGCGGAACTCCTCGAGCGCTGGAAAGAACAGAATGCGACCAACGTGAAGCGAATCACTATCCGAAGGAACAATGAGGAAACCCCCACGAAACACTTGGTACTGACCTTTGCCACCAGTGAACTGCCACAAACAATAGAAACTGGCTATACAAAGACACCGATCAGACCCTACATACCAAACCCCCGCCGATGTTACCAGTGTCAAAGGTTCGGCCATGGCTCTCAGAGCTGTCGTGGTCGACCTGCTTGTGCCCAATTCGGTGCCAAAGGCCACATCTTTGACAATTGTAATGAAACCCTACATTGTGTAAACTGTGACGGAGACCACGCATCATATTCACGTTCTTGTCCTCAGTGGAAAAAAGAAAAAAGACGTTATTACACTGAAGATTCGCGAAACTATCTCCTTCAAGGAAGCACGCCGAAGGTGTTCGGCTTTTCACGGCACAACTTACGCTGATGCGGCGCGTCAGGGGGCAGCGTCGCATCACCCCCCGCCACTACCTAGGCCCACGCAGAGAGAACCATCGGGTGTGGTGGCCGCCCCCATGGTGGAACAGCCAAGCCTGCTCCACCTACCAAGCCAGAGACTCAGGCGACTCCAGGGTCGTTGGGTCGACCAACCACGTCTCACCAGGCGAGGTCGCAATTACGTAGCAGCAGCTCGCGTACGAGGGCGTCTAGTGCTTCACGTGAGGCAATGGACACAAACACGGTACCTCAGGCGCCGGAAGCGCGGCGTGGCTCCATAGAGCGCGCCAAAAGAACCAAGAAACCAATAACAGGGCCCGACGACGGCCCTGCTACTTAAGTTACAACTTCCCACTTGAACAGCCACTTCATTTGCGTACACACAGCACCACTTTCCATCAAATATGGAAACACAGATTCTACAATGGAATGTCAGAGGCCTTCTCACTAACCTCGACGATGTCCAAGAAATTATACACCTTCACTCACCAAAAGTGCTGTGTGTACAGGAAACACACTTAAAATCTAAACACACCAACTTTCTACGCAGTTACATTATTTTCCGAAAAGACCGTAATGATGCCGTGGCATCATCTGGAGGTGTAGCTTTTATAGTTAAGCAAGGTTTAGCACGTAAACACTTGAAACTCCAAACGTCTCTTGAGGCAGTGGCTGTTCGAGTGGTGCTTCTAGGCAGACTTGTCACCGTTTGCTCTATATACATACCTCCACGTATTCAACTACGCAAACATGAATTCCAGTCTTTGATGGATGAGCTTCCCGAACCCTATCTGGTTCTAGGGGACTTTAATGCACATAACAGGCTATGGGGCGACTCTCGTTGTGACGCCCGAGGTCGACTGATTGAACAGTTTCTTCTCTCTTCAAGCGTGTGTCTCCTGAATCGGAAAGAACCAACCTATTATAACCTCGCTAACAATACCTATTCCTCAATAGACCTGAGCATAGTATCTCCATCGCTTGTGCCTCTACTTCACTGGAAAGTCATCACTAATCCCTACGGAAGTGACCATTTTCCCGTAGTTTTGAGCACACCTACATCAACTGAATGCCCGCCCCAGGTTCCAAAATGGCTATTAAGCAAAGCCAACTGAGAACAGTTTTATACCATCATACATATAAATTGGCGCGACATATGCACTTTAGACATTGAAGCGGCTGTCGACTACTTCACAGCATCTCTGATCGATGCAGCAACAAAAAGCATACCACAAACGAATGGACATCATCGAAAACGGCGTGTGCCATGGTGGCACTCAGAGTGCCAAAATGCACGCAGGCAGCAAAACAAAACATGGAGGGTGCTTCGAAACTCACCGACAGCCGAAAATCTTGCCACATTTAAGAAAATGAAGTCTCAGGCCAGGAGAACGCGTCGGCAGGCCAGAAGAGAAAGCTGGCACAAGTTTTTATCGGGGATTCATTCTTATACCCAAGAGGCTAAAGTCTGGAACATGGTTGGTAGAGTAGCAGGAAGACAAGTGCATTCACTCCCACTCGTAAACACACAGGGTGACAGCCTGGAAGATCAGGCGAACTTTCTCGGTGCACACTTTGAGCAGGTCTCTAGCTCGTAACGCTATACTGAAGCTTTTCTAAGATATAAAGCAAAAATCGAAAAGCAGAAACTGGAATACAAGTGTACAAAATACGAGGCATACAACCAACCTTTCAACTTAGCTGAGCTACAAACATCACTTAATTCCTGCAGTAATTCTGCCCCAGGCCACGACCATGTCATGTATGAAATGTTGAAAAACCTGCCGCTTGAAACGCGAAAATTTTTACTCTCCCTATACAATGCTATCTGGCTTTCTGGCACCATACCTACTTCCTGGAAAGAAGCCATTGTTATCCCTATTTTGAAGCAGGGCAAGGACCCTTACTCTGTTTCAAGTTATAGGCCAATTGCACTAACCAGCTGCCTTTGTAAACTTTTTGAAAAAATGATAAACCGCCGACTTTTATATTTCCTTGTAACACACAATCTGCTTGACCAATACCAATGTGGGTTTCAAGAAGGTAGATCTACCACCGACCATCTGGTGCGTATCGAGGCACAGATCCAAGACGCTTTCGTCCACAAACAATACTTTCTTTCTGTGCTTCTCGATATCGAAAAGGCTTACGACACAACGTGGCGTTTTGGCATATTAAGAGACTTGTCTCACCTGGGTGTGCGCGGTAGAATGCTTTCCATAATTGAGAGTTACTTGTCCAATCGAACATTCCGTGTCCGTGTAGGCAGTGTTCTCTCACAAATATTTGTCCTGGAAACAGGCGTGCCACAAGGTGGTGTGCTTAGTTGCACACTTTTTATTATCAAAATGAATTCCTTGCACTTGTCCATCTCCGCAATATGTTCTATTGTACATATGTCGAGGACTTTCAGCTTGGCTTCAAGTCATGCAACGTGGCAATGTGTGAGCGGCAGGTTCAGCTGGGTTTAAACAAGGTCTCCAAATGGGCAGATGAAAACGGATTTCAACTTAACCCACAAAAACGCACGTGTGTCTTGTTCTCTCGAAAGAGAGGCATGCACTCGGAACCTGACATTCCACTGAACGGGCAACGTCTGTCCGTCAAAGCCGAGCATAAATTCTTAGGCTTAATCTTGGACAACAACTTGACCTTCGTACCACACACTAAGTATTTAAAAACAAAATGTTTAAAAGCCATGAATGTTATAAAAGTGTTGTCACGTAGTACTTGGGGTAGTGACAGGCAATGCCTCATGAATCTGTATCGAAGCCTCGTTCGCAGCCGCTTAGATTATGGGGCCGTTGTTTATCAGTCTGCAACTCAAAGTGCTTTGAAGATGCTGGACCCCGTGCACCATTTGGGCATCCGCCTTTCTACGGGCGCTTTTCGCACCAACCCCATAGCAATTAGCCTTTATGTTGAGTCAAATGAGTGGGCACTTCACCTGCAGAGAACTTACATGTCCTTTGTTTATTTCCTTAAGGTGAAAGCGGATAAGAAGCACCCTCATACTCTACTCTTAATGATTTGTCGAGCTCAATTCTGTTTCAAAACAGGCCTTCGATGAGGCAGCCCTTCTCAGTTCGCCTGAAAAGTCTAGCTGAGGAAACTGGAGTCTCACTTGAACACAGTTTAATTGCTCCTGTAGCATATCCGCCACCGTGGCAATGGCAGACTATAGACTGCGATGTGTCCTTTCTAGAAGTTACAAAACATGCGCCTATTGCCCATATCCGAACATACTTCCTGGAACTTCAACACAAATACACACGTCCTGAGTTCTTTACAGATGCCTCCAAGTCCAACTCCTCTGTGTCCTACGCTGCTGTCGGCCCATCCTTTTCGGATGCTGGCCCTCTACATCCAGGCACAAGTATCTTCACAGCAGAAGCTTACGCGATACTTGTGGCAGCTAAACACACCAAACAATTACAAATACAAAAAGCAGTAATTTATACAGACTCCCTCAGTGTGGTAACGGCTCTGCACAGTGTTAAAAAACAAAAAAACCCGGTCCTTGTCTCACTTTACTCTATTTTGTGCGAACTCTACACACTCGAACAGCATGTTGTAGTGCGCTGGGTGCCAGGGCACCGTGAGATCGAAGGCAACGTGAGGGCGGATCAGCTCGCTGCATCCGTCCACAAAAGCACTGCCCCTACACCCATATTAATCCTGGCCCTTGATCTTAAGCCGTCTCTCAAACGAAACCTTAGGGACTACTGGCAGAGCAAGTGGGATACACACACATAAAACAAACTACACATTATTAAGCCACACCTTGGTCATTGGCTTCCAGTGTCAAAATCGCGTCATACAGAGGTAATACTAACGAGACTCAGGATAGGACACACATACACAACACACTCATATCTTTTGTCCGGGGGCGACCCACCGTTGTGTGACAGATGTGGTGAAGCACTAACAGTTCTTCACATTTTAATTCAGTGCAAATAATTGGACACTATAAGAAAACAACACTTTCCATTACCCTACCGACAACATATACCTTTACACCCTGCAATGTTCGTCGGTAGGGAACCGCTTTTTAGTTATAAATCATTGCTAGCGTTTTTAAAAGAAATTCATAATTTTCATATCATGTACCCGGGCATTCCGTCCTCTCCTGAGAGGTTTTCGCTACTGTGGCTACGCAAGGAAGCACTTGCCTCACGGCCCTTGGACGCAAGGGTATGAATGAGTGAGGCACTTGTGCTAATGCCATACATATCCACCATCGTCTTTTATTATCACCAACTTTGTTCATCTATTCGCACCACACACACCTTTCACGGCATGGTCATGATTTTATTACTTGTATGTTTTTGCCCGCCTTACCGCGAGGAATTTTATGGCCCTTATACAGCCGCTAATCACAATCATTGTCCACATCTCTTGTCCCATGAACTGGCGCTCTCTGGCCATCAAATGGCCCTTGCGCCAAAAAACGCCATATATCATCATCAGTCCTTTCTCGAACTGCTTCCCAATACCTTCAGTTGGCACAGCTTTTACTAAATCGCTAAAGGAAGTGTTTTCCATCTTGCGTGATGTGTCAATGGTGAATGCAGAAGGCTTCACTGAGAACGTCGAGAGGTAGACATCCTGCTTCCGCTACTCTATTGACGCCCGATGATCCTTTTGGTGGTCCAAGGCATAGTCACAGAGGGTTGTTGCGCGTTGCATGAAGTTTATTTCTGCTTATCAACGATATTTTTTTTAGTACCGACAGGCAGTAGCGCAAAATACCATTAACGTAAGCTTTGTGTAAAATAATAACCGAGTGACAGTCGCTACCCCATCGTGCCCTTGCCGTGTGGCGGAGCAATTATGAGATTGCCGAAATCCGTGTTCACAGTTAGTTCACCTGCAGTGACAAAGATAGGCTTCTTGCTGTAAATAATTACGCCGAGAAACCTTGTTCATTGATCATATTGATCATCGCATTCACTGACTCTTAATGGGTACTTTTGATGCTCTTTCCCGAGAAAGCCGTGATATCGTGCTTTTCTAGAGATAGTTTGCAGACCTCGGTGTCCAACAGAGGGAGGTGGTTGCCAGCGCTTTTTCTAACCTATGTTGAGCGACATAACGAAAGGTGATAAGCTCCGTATGCAGATATTGCCTGCATGCATTGCGATGTATCTTTCTGGCGCATACCCGTTAATGACGATAGCATTTTTTTTGGTGCGGGGTGAACAAGGAATGATTGGCTGAACAGCTAAGTAGAATTGATGCAGAAGTCGCAGCTTTGAATGCATATTCCTAAGAGAAGGCACGGGTGTAAAATACAGAAGTATATTGCTTCCCCGCCGTCAATGTTCACGTCATGTGATGGCCCTCTTGGCAAGAGCAAAAAAATACGTAAATTGCTGAAAGAATCTGAACGAAAAAGAACAAAAAGAGTAAAAGCTTGCGAGTGTTACCTGAGGCATATAACAAAAGAAAAAAAATATCAGAAAGGTAGGGAGGTTAACTTGACTAAGTCCAGTTTGCTACCCTACACGGGAAGAGGGAAATGAGAGAGAAAAAGAAAGAATGAAGAGTAGGAGATTGTGACGAAGCAGGGAAAGCGAGAGCAGACGACGGAGTGGCCGATCGCTGGAAGGCGAGAAAAACGAAGGAGCTCGGGCTGCAGAGAAGATTAAGAAGGGCGCGCGCAGGCGAGACAGTTTTTTTTTGGAACGCCGGCAGAACGGGCGGCAGGTTGTTGGAGAACCCGCATCTACGCGCGAGGTTCGCATACACAGGGCGCCTGTCTTCGGGACAGCGAGCGCCTCACGGTCCTCGCCTGGCAAGACCTGGGACGCGGCCTGCTGCTCTCGGAGAACCCGCACCTACGCGCGAGGTTCCAGATTGTCCACCGCCGTCGAGACGAGCGTCGCAAGGTCCTGGCCTGGCGCGGACGAGCCCTGTCTGGCTACCGGCTACCGAGCGACGGTTCGTTCACTCGGCCCTTGACCCCTGCTGCTGCTACGTCGTTTCCACACCGGACATCTATCCGACGACGATTACGTCATCACAGGGACTCAACCAGCCCACAGCCTCCTGGCCCCCAAGCACCGCCACGTGAGACAATTGACTAGTAGTGTACGCTGCCGCTTTATGTATTTCGTGTGTGTATGCTGTCAAATACAATTGTAGTGTGGTTTGTTAACGTCAGATACCGTCTCCTCCATCCGCAACGCGTCACACGCTCTGCGGCGCGACGAACCTCACCAACAAACATCACATCTGGCGTCCGCGCGACAGGACCGCTCTTATCCTATAAAAGAGCAGCGCGTCGCTTATGCGGGTCTGACGGTTGACGATGGAGACGGACAAGCTCACAGCAATTGGAAAGGAACTGGGGTTGAGCGGTCCAGGGCTAAAGCAGTGGATCGATGAGGAGCGCGTACGTGAACGAGAAGCGCGGGAAGTACGTTTAGCCGAACGCAATGCGGCAAAAGAAGCTGATGCCGAGGCACTGGCGAGGCTACAAGCAGAAAAGGAGGTTCTCGAACTAAGGTTGAAGCTCCGAGAGTTAGATGCGACAACGGGTAGCGTGACTACAGGTCAATCAGTAGAGGGTCCGCACATGGGTTCTCCTCAAAGCTACGAAAGTCCGCACAAACTCATACCGCCCTTCAACGAAGTTCGCGACGAGCTGGACGCGTACATCCAGCGCTTTGAACGCGTCGCCAGGAGCCAGGATTGGCCGCAAGACAAGTGGGCCCTTTCACTGAGCCTTTGTTTGACAGGTGAAGCGCTAAGTGTTGTTGGCAGAATGGCACCTGACCATGCCATGGATTACGCAACGTTAAAGAAAACGTTGTTGCAGCGCTTCCGGTTTACAGAGGAGGGCTACCGCACTAAGTTTCGGTCGGCGAAGCCTGAGGACTGCGAAACGGGTCGACAGTTCGCTGGGCGATTACTAGGTTATTTCGACCATTGGCAAGAGATGGCCAAGACCGAACGGACGTACGAAGCTCTACGAGACGTTATTGTTTCAGAGCAATTCATCACGCAGTGCCACGAGAAGCTGGCAATCTTCCTGCGGGAAAGGGATTGCCGAGGAATTGAAAAGCTAGTAGAAGCTACTGATCATTATATGGAGGCGCAGGGTTTCGTCAACCTTGGTAAAGGTAAGGACGACAAGGACCATAAAAAGCCACCAGATCGAGCGCAGGCCGCACTACGGAAAGAGGAAAAGGACAAACCACATTGTTTGCTTTGTGGAAAGCGCGGTCATAAGGCCTCAGATTGCTGGGCAAATACTAAAGGGCCAACGACAAAACCAGCCTTCTGCGGAAAATGTAGACGTAGTGGGCATAGCAAAGAGGACTGCCCTAACAAGGGAAGCGGTAAAGCCTCGTGCCTGAAAGAGCAAGCAGAAGGTCCGAAAGCATCAAACCAGGAGACACAGGCTTCCCGGCAAGGTACTGATTGCTCGAAACGTACGAGAATCAAGTGGGAGGACAAGTCTATGCCTACGGCCGAAGGCGTCCTTGAAAACCAGCCCGTTACGGTCTTACGGGATACAGGATGCGACTCGGTTATTGTGAGAAGGTCCCTTGTACCAGTCAGCAATCTGACGGGGAAAGTTTCCTCTGTGTGTCTTCTTGATCGAAGGGTACTGAAACTGCCGGAGGCAGACGTGCGAATTATTTCACCCTTTTTCTCAGGCAAGACTCGCGCGATCTGCATGGATGACCCACTGTATGACGTCGTTCTGGGAAACGTCCAAGGGGTCCGTGACGCCTCCGATCCTGATCAAGATTGGAAAAGACACCTACGTCCAGCTAGTCCGATGAAAATATCATCTAGGGTGGGAGCGGACGACGGATCGCTGACTGGATCTTATACTACAGATGCATTCACTTCGGTTGCGAGGCAATCAAAGGAAAACGAAGTCGCCGCGACAGTCGGACGGAGTTCTCGTCGCCTGCCGGTACCAACAATAAGTCCCCTAGATATGAGTGCACGTGACTTGCAGAAAAGTCAGAGGGATGACGCTAGCTTACAGAAATGCTTTGAGGCCGTCGATAAACCCATCCAGACCAGGTTTGCCGAGATTCTTTTCTTCACAAAAGAAGAAATTCTATACAGGAGGTACAAGCTCAGATCGAAGAGAGAAACTGAACAACTTGTTGTACCTACAGCCCTCCGCCATTGTGTAATGCAAATGGCTCATGAAGGAATTCTTGCGGGCCATCAGGGTATAAAACGCACAACAGACCGTATCCTCGAGGAGTTCTATTGGCCAGGGGTACTTTCTGACATCACACGATTTGTGAAATCGTGCGACACGTGCCAGAGAACTTTCCCAAAACACTTAGTTGGGCGAGTACCGTTGGGTAAAACCCCCGTCATTGATACACCGTTTAAGAGAGTGGCCATTGACATTGTGGGACCATTATCTCCCAAGTCAGAAAAAGGGAATAGATACGTTTTGACAATGGTGGACATGGCAACGCGGTATCCTGATGCGGTGGCGCTGCCAAGCATTGAAACAGAAAGGATCGCTGAAGCACTGTTGGAGATGTTCTCGCGAGTGGGGGTACCTCAGGAAATCATCAGCGACCGAGGCACGTCTTTTACGTCCCACCTAATGCGCGAATTCAGCAGGCTTCTATCCTTCACACAGTTGCCGACGACACCATATCATCCCATGGCAAATGGTCTTGTCGAGAGGTTCAATGGCACACTTAAACGAATGATAAGACGAATGTGTCAAGAGTGCCCGAAAAGTTGGGACCGGTACTTAGCGCCTTTACTTTTCGCCTATAGAGAAGTTCCGCAGTCAAGTTTGGGCTTCGCCCCGTTTGACTTACTGTATGGCCGTTACGTCAGAGGGCCCATGTCAATATTGAAAGAGATGTGGACTGGTAATCATCTAGATGATGAGACGAAGACCTCGTACGGCTATGTAGTTGACCTGCGGAGACGTCTTGAAAACACTTGTCGTCTAGCCAAGGAGGAGCTGCAGAAAGCCAAACTTGTGCAGAAGAAGCACTATGACATGAAGACTAGACCACGGCGTTTAGCTGTTGGAGACAAGGTGCTGCTGCTACTCCCGTCGGACAACAACAAACTGATTCTAACATGGAAAGGGCCTTTCACAGTTCTAGAGAGGAAGAATGACGTGGATTACGTTATTGATTTAGGAACGCGAACATCTCTGTTTCACGTCAACCTCCTCAAAAAATATCAAGAACGACCATCGGTACCACAGCCAACAAAAGAAGCGTCAGTCGCGTGTCTGGCTGATGATACTGAGCACGACGATCTACCATGCGTACCTTTTCAGCAAAAAGAATCTGCTGCCGATGTGAACATATCGGAAGCACTCTCTACTAAACAGCGCACGCAGATCGCTAGAATACTGCATACCTACGAGAATGTATTCACCGACATTCCCGGCAGAACACATCTCACCCAGTGCAAGTTGAATGTCGCAACGGATACACCAGTGAACATACGGCCGTATCCACTACCGTTTGCTACCAAAGAGGCAGTTCAACAAGAAATTAGAGACATGCTGAAGCAAGGCATCATCGAGCCATCTGAGTCTCCCTACCAGTCGCCGATAGTAGTTGTCAAGAAAAAAGACGGGACAATACGTCTATGCATTGACTTCCGGCAACTCAACAAGATACTGCTGAACGACAATGAGCCCATACCTCGAGTTGATGTTATTTTTGGACAACTGGGGAAGGCACGATATTTTTCTAAGTTCGACTTTGCTAAAGGGTATTGGCAAGTCCCGATGCATGAAGAGTCCAAAGCAATGACAGCGTTTTCTACATCAGCAGGCCTTTATCAGTTTCGTTTCATGCCGTTTGGCATTAAAACCGCCCCAGCTGTCTTCAACCGTCTAATGAGGAAGGTGGTAGCAGATATACCCCATATTTACTTTTACTTCGACGATGTGCTCGTTGCAACCGAGACGTGGACAGAACACGTGGCCACACTTGAAGCCTTTCTTCAACGAGTTAGCGAATCCGGGTTGACGATTCGACCAACGAAAAGTGAGATTGGTCAGCGGTCAGTAAAGTTCCTCGGTCATCACGTCGAAAATGGCATCATCAAACCCCAGATCGAAACCCTTGATAAAATACGGGCAGCCAAGCGCCCACAGACGAAAAAAGAAGTACGCTCTTTCCTTGGACTTACGGGCTATTACAGAGATTTCGTCCACAAGTACTCCGAGATAGCAGGACCATTAACTGAACTGACTAAAAAGAGAGCCCCTAACAAAGTAATTTGGGGAGTGCAGGAACAGAAAGCCTTCGATGCACTCAAGACCATGCTGTCTACACAACCTGTCTTGAGAGCACCCGATTTCGCTCAGCCTTTTGTACTTCGCACCGACGCCTCGTCAACAAGCGTAGGTGCCATACTTATGCAGCGGCATGGTGCTATGCTACACCCAGTGTCGTACGCTAGCCGACGACTGCAACCACGAGAAACTGCCTATTCGACAATCGAGCGCGAAGCCCTGGCACTCACGTGGGCCATCCAGAAATTTCATATTTACTTGTTCGGGCGAACGTTCATACTACAAAGCGACCACAAGCCTCTCGTTTACATCAACTCCGCCAAACACATCAACAGCCGTGTTCTACGTTGGAGCCTCATACTCATGGAGTACGACTTCAGCGTTGAATATATAAAAGGCAGTGAGAATGTAGGAGCAGACTATATGAGCCGGTTGCCAAGCGCATGAACATCATCGCTACACGGCTTGAGGATTTCGCAGTGTCGGGTATAATTGATGGAATTTTTTTTTTCGGTGCACATTACTTACCGTGACGGACCAACTTTCATCTCGTCTTGCGAGTACCTTTGAGAGTGTCGGGTGTGCGGGGCCCTGAACACTGGTGACAACTTTTGTGTCTCTTATGTGTGCCGAGTGTGCGGGGCTCGGAAGTGTAGTGCAGTGCCCCGAGTGCGCGTGTACTACGGTGTCCCAAGGGATCCAGTGGCAGCTGCAAGTTCTTCACAGCGAAGAACCTTCTTAAGTGGGGGGGTAATGTGACGAAGCAGGGAAAGCGAGAGCAGACGACGGAGTGGCCGATCGCTGGAAGGCGAGAAAAACGAAGGAGCTCGGGCTGCAGAGAAGATTAAGAAGGGCGCGCGCAGGCGAGACAGTTTTTTTTTGGAACGCCGGCAGAACGGGCGGCAGGTTGTTGGAGAACCCGCATCTACGCGCGAGGTTCGCATACACAGGGCGCCTGTCTTCGGGACAGCGAGCGCCTCACGGTCCTCGCCTGGCAAGACCTGGGACGCGGCCTGCTGCTCTCGGAGAACCCGCACCTACGCGCGAGGTTCCAGATTGTCCACCGCCGTCGAGACGAGCGTCGCAAGGTCCTGGCCTGGCGCGGACGAGCCCTGTCTGGCTACCGGCTACCGAGCGACGGTTCGTTCACTCGGCCCTTGACCCCTGCTGCTGCTACGTCGTTTCCACACCGGACATCTATCCGACGACGATTACGTCATCACAGGGACTCAACCAGCCCACAGCCTCCTGGCCCCCAAGCACCGCCACGTGAGACAATTGACTAGTAGTGTACGCTGCCGCTTTATGTATTTCGTGTGTGTATGCTGTCAAATACAATTGTAGTGTGGTTTGTTAACGTCAGATACCGTCTCCTCCATCCGCAACGCGTCACACGCTCTGCGGCGCGACGAACCTCACCAACAAACATCACAGAGATACAAGTTGGACATAACACACATACCGCACACACAGTTCAAGTTTCACAAGCGGTTGCACAGTTATGCTGCCCTCAAGAATTGATGATCGATATGCGGGATTTGAAGCCCCTAAGCCACCAAATGATTACGAGAGGCGCGGTATGGGTCGCTCCAGAAGTTTTGACATCGTGGGGTTCTTTAAAATGCACTGAAATCTGACCACACGGGCCATAAACTTTTTCGCCTCCATCGAAAATGCTGCGGCCGCAGCCGGGATTTGATCTTGTGACCTGCGGGTTGGGTGTGTAACGACAACCTAAGTTTTGTGAAATCACTCTACGGCGTTTGCTATAGTTATTTGCGCATGATGGCTCTTCTCACGACAGAAAACTAATACTAATATGTGACACGTATAAACACAGAGTTAGACAGCGATACCAGATGAACAATTTTAGTTTCGAATTAGGCAACAAGGTCGAAGAGGGGTAGAAGTATTTTGTCAAAATGGTTGATTGGGCGAGTTGGTGATACATGACTAATTATGAAATGGAAGCGCACAACGTAGAAGCAGACGGAAAGACAGGGACTAGCGCTTGTCCCTGTCTTTCCGTCTGCTTCTACGTTGTGCGCTTCCATTTCATAATTAGTCAGGTAGAAGTATCATCGTCTCTTGATGATCCGAATACTGTCACGAGGCATGGTCGTCACCGGACTCCACAGAAAGCGGAAGCGCGAAAGACTAAGCTTCATTATAGAGGTGAACTTGTGCCTCGAACAAAAGAACAAGCCAAATCAGAGCGGCGGAGGCACGTACGGCTGCTGCCAAGCGAAAAGAAGGAAAGGAAAGAAGGAAGGGAAAACTTCATTTGCAAGGGTGTGGGACAGGGGTCATGAGCTTGATGGGTGGGGCCCCAAGTCCAGGGCTCCACTGGCTGCCGCCGCCTGCCTGACGTGACGCAGAAGTGCAAGCTGCACTTCCGGGTCGGAGCTGGCGAGCTGTGCCTCCCATTGCTCGAAGGTATTACAAAGCTTGTACTGACCTAAAAAGGTATCTAAACTTGATGGCCGTTATAGGCATCTCCACGCAATGTAGTAGAGCGATGGCGAGCCGCCACACCACGGACACGCATGCCCATACAGCGTTGGAAAATTTTGTGCAATCTTTGAAGATTGGGAAAGACTCCCGTTTGAATTCGGCGGAGGTCAATCGCGTCCTCCCCTTCGAATCATTTGTGGGGGGCGCTGTATTTTTTTCGCATGCCTCACTGGTTAGCAAAAATTTCGCGAGGGGCCATTCTGGATGGGTCATTATCCTCCTCGATAGCTTCCTCTTGGAGTGTTTCAAAGGATCGAATCCGTGTCGAAGCTTTGCTCAGTTTGTGAGCCCTCGAACACAAGCATCGGCAATTTCGTTCCCCTCTAGGCCTGCGTGTCCTGGACACCAGATCAGCCTGTATTCGTTTTTCAATCTCCCGCCTGAGAATTTGCTTATTTTTATCGGAAGGCAGCCTCTTAAAAAGAAACGGCACGCTTCCTGCGAGTCGGAAATGATAGTTGTCTGTGGTTAATCTCTCTGTTTCTGCGCTTTCATTGCAAGGGCAATGGCAAAACATTCCGCCTTGGAGATCGAGGACGTGTACAGCGATGCAAATGTCACCATGCAGTTGTCGTTGCTAAGTACTGATGCAACTGACCGTTTAAAATTGTACCTCGAAGCGTCCACATACAAAACGTTTGATTTGTTTTTTAATGTTTTTCAGAGCCATTGCACTCTCTCCTCTGTGCACTTTCTGTTTGTTTTTACGTTCATGTTCTTGGGCAGCGGTGAGATCGAGATCTTGCTGCGGACGAGATCCGGGATTTCTACAAGAACCTCGTCCAGGTTCTGGGAGCATGGCGGAAAGCCCACCCTAGCAAGTATCTCTCTCCCCGCTCTCGTTTGACTTGAACGATTTTTCATCGCAGTCAGTACCGTTGTCTTTAGCTCAGGGTATGTATTATAAATACCAAGGTCCAAAAGCTTTTGTATTGGTGTGCTTACTGGTAGCCCCATGGTCACTTTGTAGGCGCCCCTAATTATAGAGTCGATGGTTTCCTGTTCTGATTTTTTCAACACGTGGAAAGGTAGAATATACGTAACCTTACACAGTACAAGTGCCTGTACTAATCTAATTGTGTCTCCTTCCTTCATCCCCTGTTTGTGGTATGTTATTCTATGAATCTTTCGTGCAACTTGTTTCGTGGAAGATTTTAAGATGTTTATTGTATGGTTCGCTCGTCCATTACTTTGAACCCAGTAACCCAGAATACGTGCGACGGTCACCTCACGTACTTTGACACCTGCAATGTATATGTCGATGCTTCCGTTACTTTTGTATCTTTTTCTATGTACCCTGATAATTTCAGATTTCGCTGGGGCACAGCTTAGTCCGCTTGCCTTCGCAAATTTTTCAACTGCTGTTGCAGCCTCTTGAAGTGTCTGCTCTTTGTTAGCCAGAGATCCATGCGTTGCCCATAGGGTGATATCATCCGGATAGAGAGTGTATCCTAACTGCGGAACTTTATCCAGAGGTCGCGTGAGTCCTAACATAGAGATATTAAAGAGCAGGGGAGAGAGGATGGCTCCTTGAACGGTACCTTTGTTTGGCATCTCAAAAGCGTCTGACGTGACTTGTGCTACGCTTATCAAAGCCCGCGTTTCTGTGAGGATGTAATTGTCTTGATGTAATTGTGGGTGTTTATTCCACATCCGATGTTGTTTAACTTTGTTAGGATGGCCTTATGCGAAATATTGTCGAGTGCTCCTTTTAAATCAAGGGCTAGTATTATATGTTCTCCTCCTGTAGGTATATAGCTCAAAGCTTCCTGTTGTAATATGAGAAATGCGTCTTGAGTGAAGAGGCCATTGCGAAAACCCATCATAGTGGCTGGAAAAACCGATTATGAACAACCCTTTCGAAAAGCTTTCCCATGCATGACGTCAAAGATATGAGCCTGAGTGCCTGCAGGGATGGCTTCTTCCCGGGTTTCGGTATCGTAATAATTTTGGCTACTTTCCATTCCTCGGTTATCTTCCTTTTGAGTCAATAGTTGTCATTAAAATGGTTTGTCAGTGCCTCTATAACCTTATCGCTGAGGTTCCTTATCATTGCATTTGTTATTTGATCTGAACCAGGGGCAGAATTTTTCTTGGCTGCTTGAGTAGCCGCAAAGACCTCTTCCTTGGTGATTGGGGCGTCAAGTCTCTCGTTTTTCACACCTGTGTACTGCATTTTAATACTGCAACTATCGGTATTCTCTCCTATGTCTCTGTCCTTGAGTGCTTGTATCAACTCCTCCTCTGTGCCCGGAAAATCATGCATTATTCATTGTAGTGTTCTGTTCGGGGCCAATTTTAATTTTTCTGGGTCAAGCATGTTCCTTAAGATGGCCCAAGTTTTCGCAGTGCTCAGAGTGTCCTGTAGTGAACTGCAGAACTGGATTCATCCCTCAGTTGCAATTTTGTTAGCGTATTGATTTGCCTACTCACCTAAAGCAGCGATTCTGCGGAAAAGGTTCCGGTTGAGTCGCTGGTTTTTCCACCTTTTCAGCATACGGCGCGTGCTCTCTCACAGGTGGAGCAGGTGCCTGTCGACTGCAGGAGTCTCTGTTGTTCTTGCGATACGTTTAGATGCTTGTTTGTGAACTGAGATTATGTACTCTGACCATTCCCCAATCGACTCTGGTACAGAGTCGGGTGGGGGATCGCGTCTTCTGTACCTTTTCCAGTCAGTGATAACCACGTCTCCTATGACCCTACGTAGTTTTGGAGTTGACAGGGAAATGCTGATTATGTAGTGATCGCTGCCGAAATTATCTTCCAGGTTTGTCCAGTTAGTGTCGTTAATATTACGTGTGAATGTCAGATCTGGGAACGCGTCTCGACTTACGCTGTTACCCAGCCTCGTAGGTGTTGTGGGTAGAGTAATTAAGCTCAATCCTAGTTTGGATACGGCGTGTTCGAGACGCGTTCCCTTGGGGCAATCTTTCGAATAACCTCAGGTGGTGCTGGGTGCGTTAAAGTTGCCCAATACCACAAGTTGATCTTTCGCCTCTGCAATGCCGACGACATATTTAAGCAGTGCACCAAAGTCCTCGTGTATATCTTTGGGAGGGCTGTATATAATTAATATTATTGTTTTCACTTTGCTCCTCTTCAGAGGAAGGAGGGTGATTATCTAATGATTTATGCGCGAACTTCCTATGTGCTCAACCTTTGCTGCAATACTTTTTTTAACCAGCGAGGCTACGCGGGGATAATTTGGATCTTGTAAACGATTATATCCCTGTAGTTTGGCCATCTTGGGCCCAACCTCCTGCAGGCATATTACGTCTGGCTGAATTGCTACCGAGTTCATGTAATTTTGGAGTGTTGCGGCACGCTTGTTAAAAGTGCGATAGTTCCACTGCCAAATCTGTAGATGTTCTACACTTTTTATATTATTTTTGGCCATGCTGCATGGTCGTATCCATGCTGTCGCGGCCCGCCTTGGATGGTTTTTCAATAACTGGGGTGGACAGGAAGTGTTTGTTTAGTACCCTCAGCAGGCCTCCCACAGCATCGTTAACATACTGCCTCTGAATTTTCTGTTCTTCTACGACAAACGTTTTTATTTCTGCCATGAAATCAGCTAGAAGTTTATGTAAAGTAGCTATACCTTCCCTGTTTGCTTGAACCTGCGCCTGCACTTGCTTTACTCGTTTACTGCTTTCTGATTGAGTCTTCGTCTATCGAACGAGTCTTCGTCTATCGTTTTCTTGCTCGTTTCTGGGCTATCCTCCATGTTGGCTAGACGCTCTCGCGCCTCGGCGGGGTTCCCTACCGACCCTGGGTTTTGTATTTTCTTCATTGCATTTTCTAATTTGCTTTCCATTGACGAGATGGCCAGTTTATACTTTTTCCGCTCCGCAGCCATTTGGTTTCTAAGCTGTTTACTTTCTCGTGTTAATCTTTTGTTCTCCTGTAGAATTTTCCTATACTGAGGACTATCAGTTACCGGAACACTGGGAGGCACTGGACATGCCCAGCTCACCTTATTTGGTTGGTTGTTTTGCAAGTCCTCCGTACTAAGGCCAGTGGTTGCTGTTGCTGCTGCTTCTTCTTTCCTGGCATGGGCGGAGCTTGTTTCCCAGCTGCTGCTCGGTGTTTACTTCGAGTTTGGCTTGCCAGGGGCCTCCGCAGGCTTGCTGATGTTTCGCTGTTGCGGGGTCTTTGATGTTGATCTCGATCTTGATCGTGATCAGGAGCTGGATCTAGATGTCAGCCGATTCTGGAGCGTCGCTTCCTCTTGGTCTGAGCTGAACCAACGAGGAGGTTTCTGCTGGTGTTTCTCAAGTTGCGGGAAATCCTTCTCGGCGTACGTACACTCTGTTTATCTTCAAGGCGTCTCCACTCGTGATACGCGGGAAGCCACATTTTTCAATATCTTTCTGCACGATTTGTCTCCGGTAGCGTGTTCTTCACCGCATATGGTGTAGTTCAGGGCACATTCGTGTCCTTGAGTAAGATCACACGTCCCACAGTTGAAGCACACGTTGGCGTTCGGAGTCGGGCACACATCGGTTCGGTGCCCAGTTGATCGACAAAGCTTGCAAACCTGTACGGCAGGCTTGTATGTATAACAGATCGCCTCTGCACCCATAAAATAGATGCACCTGGGGAGCACGTCACCCATAAAAGTTATTATCTGACTTCGAAGAGCCCAGCATCCTGGCTCTTTCTATCTTCGCCCCTTGTGTCCGTATTCGTAGGTTTGCCATCAGGTCGGCCTGAGTGTTTCCGGGCGGTAGTCCATGAACGATGCCTCGCAGCACGTCTTCTAGGTCGGCCACGTACGCATTGAAGGGGTGAATCCGTCCTCTGATTTTCAATTGGTTGATTTCTTTCAGCCTTCCCGCCACTTGTTCGTGTGGCATGGACAATATTATAATGTTCGATCCGGAGTAGACCCGCAGTAAAAAAACTTTCTCCTCTAAAGCTATTCCGGCAGGCCTCTATCACTGCCATAGAGAGCTCCGATTCAAATAGATTTTTCACTGTGAGGCCTTTGTGCGGTCACAGGATAACCTTTATGTCTTTTTTGGAAGGGGCGTCGGTCCTCGGCGTTTTCTGCGCTGGAAATCCCGCTTGACTTGCTGCCCCGTGCTGCGTCGACAGGCGGATGGCCTGCTGACTTTTCGTTTTAGGGGCGAAGCTCCTTAAAGCGGCACCCGTTCATCTCTCGTAGTACGTAACATGTTTTACGCTTTGACCTCCAAGGGGGTGCCGGTGGGAGATTTCTCCTGTGCGTTGTTGAACAATGAAAAAATCGCAGCGTTTGCGTTAACTAAAAGCCACATTCTTCTGTCTCTCATTCCCCATTAGCAGCCATTGGCATGTTTCAGTAGAAAACGTTAGTAGAAGTAGAAGTGTAAGTGTTAGCTAAAAGCCGACTTCTGCTGTCTCCCATTCCCAGTAGCAGCCGTTGTTTACCTCCGTGATTAATGTTCAAAACGCTGTTGATTGATGAAAAAAACCAACGAAAGACGCCAGATGTTTTCTAAAAGCAAAACGAAAAGACGCCAGATGTTTCTAAAGCAAAACGAAAAGACGCCAGCTGCTTAACGAAAGACGCCAGGTGTTTTCTAAAGCAATGGTTTTATAATCAAAACCATATCAGGATACAGGTCTGCAGTTGACGATACTCGTTGCCTTTTGTGTGTGCTCGTATGGATAAGGATGCCGAAAGTAGAATAAACTTTTTCTAAACACATATACCATGAACTCTAGGTGGTTAAAGGTGGGAAATAGACCCGAAGCGCAAGCCGTAAGAAAGTGTGCGTGTGCCACCTCTCGTTTAGTCTTTAAAATCTCCGCTGGATGGCGGTGGTTCTATATAAGGAATATATGATGAAAAGATCTGAGATGGTGGTACTTGGAGCGTTCAATAGATGGACGAATGGACAAACAGACAGATGCATGGATGGACGCATGAACGGACGCAGGGGTGGATGCATGGAAGAACCCAGAGCAGACGCACAAACAGACGCACGAACTGACGCACGCACGGACGGGCGGATGGACGCATGGACGGTCACACAGACGGACGCATGGACGGACGAAAGCAAGAACGAACGAACGGACGAATGCTTCGTCCCACTTCACATCATACACTCCGTGGATATGCTGCCATTTTTTTTTCTTCTCTAGTCCCTTCTCGGGTTTTTTCTGGCTTTGTTTACGGTTATTTTTTTCTTCTGCGTGAAAGGATGGTGTACCAGCCGTCCCCCATCCAAGTTAGAGCTAGACCCGCGTCTTCATTGTTCTTGTTATAGAGACGCGCCGCTGGGGGCTCGCACGTCGTTACTTGGTTCCTCATTTCACGAGACGCTACTCGCGTCGTTCGGTTGATTCTCCGACACCAGAGATGCGCCGGGAGGGTCCTCGTCGACGTCCATCTAGACGAAGAATTTCTAGGCGTCCTTATGCATGCATGCTCAGTAGTAACAGAGGAATGGGCCGACCTCCGTTTTCTTCGGCTCAAGGCGTATAGTCCGAAAGGGAGGTTAAATGGCACGCACCATTGACTTCTAACTCGGTCAGAAAATGTCGGAGAAAGTCGGTTGAATGGTTATGAGCCAGTGGACGCACACACACCCGTCGCCGCATCCGCACGGTTTAGCGTCGCGGCGCCGCCGAACGAAGCCGGTGATACGGTAAGCTGCGTTCGTGCACGTCGTGTCTTCCAATGTTGATAGTTTTTTGTGAAGCTGGTCCAGGTCCCAGATATTGGTGTCCTTCGACACAAAAAAGATGACACACTCTTCAAGTAGACTTGAATGAAATTTCCGCCTGAAAGCGTTTCATAAAGCGGAGAGCGATGTGAGCACGTCCTCACCGCTCTACGCCACCTAGCGGATCAAGCGAAAAGAAGAACCTGCCGCTTATATGCTGCCAGTGTTTAGGCAATGGGTAGTGACACAAGACATGTGCGTACGTGTTATGAGATACGATGGGTCCTGCCTGATAGGATGGGCCTTATCTCATCCGAATATACCCTGTGTAAATGACGCAAGTACTGTAGTTTGACGGTTCCAGCTGCAAAGCCCGGCGCGGAACGTCGCAGTATAGAGAAAGGGCTCGGATATTCATTTATGCCATTCTTAAGCCTGTGACGCTGTTATGAACTAAGTAGCAGTGTTACACTTACCTAAGCCAAACAAGTAACTCTGTTACATTACATTTACCGAATTTCTAAAAGTAACATGTCACAGTTACGTTACACTTACCGAATTTCCAAAAGTAACATGTCACAGTTGCAGATACTGTGAGAAAATTACGTTTTTAGTTTTCCTTTACTACTTAAAGAAAGTAATTCACAACGCAATAATTGATAAATACATATAATAAAACGTACCAAGAGGCATAGGGAGTGCATAAAGAGTGAAGACGAGGTTTATTGAACATTTTCATCCATTCCTTATGTTCTTCGAAGTGTATCATACCCTGTTCGGATTGCTTTGTGTGCGCTTGGCATACAGACCATTGGGACATCTTTTCGCAAAACCAAAATACCATACACCTGTGGAGGATCAATCCGAGGTTTCCTACATGTACGATGCAGGGAATACGAGCCAACCTAATTACTTCGGCGAAACGCGCGTGAAAGGATCAGGAAAGAAGTTGGTAAAGGCAACCATGCAACGCGTTCTTAAAACTTGTTGAACACTGATTGACAAGGCCTAGCTTTGCCATAAATAGTGCCACGAGGCTCGCACACAAACGATAGCAAGGACGGTAAGCGAGAATTTAGAATACGTGGTGCATTTTTTACGTGCGCCAGCTTGCAAAAGCAACAGTGGCTCTCTACTGAATGTTTGCAAAGTGATGTGTGTCTTATAGAGATACGATTATTTCTCCCACTTTTTTTATCACTAGATTATGCTGGGCATGCTCCCTCTACAGAAGGCCAAAAGTCTGTCATTTTGTTCATAATTGTTGTGTGAAGGTGGAGTAGGCCATTGGCAATCAGTCACCGAGAACTCGGTCACGATATATTTGGAAGTTTTACGTCCCTACACGGCCATGTAATTATGTGAGACGGTTTAATGTGAGCCTCCAGAAATTTACCTTCTGGTGCTCTGTTTGCTGGTAACCTGTTGCTAGTAACTAGTTACTGCCCAAGGCTGTGCACAATTTACCCATAGGGCATCATCGTCAAGAAATCTTTAACAGACCGAGAAAAAAATTAAGGGACCCTTAAGCTTTGCCTTTAAGAGGTGAACGCAATAGCGAAATCTGGCCCCTAGTGCACCATTCAACCGCTAAGCGCATACTTATTCATATGTTTCGTTACATACACGCACATGCATATAAACACGCACACAGTAGGTTGCACCAGCGCGCACTATTATCGTCGAATGTGGTCGCCTTCGTCGAGACACCTGTCGAACAAAATGCGTTAAAGGGGCCCTGAAACACTTTTTTAAGTAACCATGGAATGAATTCACTAGAAGAGTTTATTGCCTCACGAAATCAACGCTTCAAAAATTTTAACAGTCTGAGCAGTGCCAGTGGAGTTACAAAGGTTTGTCGCATGCTGCAATTGCATCAGCTCTTCCCTCGTCCCGACGAAAGCGCTGGAAGCTAAGCGGGGCGGGGTGGCAGGGCGAAGAAACTACCGCACCTCATGACCTTGACCACATTTTTTTTCTGTGAATGCGCGGCTTTCTCAGTGTGATCGCGCGCGCACGCGTGAACAAGTAGCGGCCTCCTGCGGCTATCTCGGTAACTTGATTTTTCTGTCACATAGGTACAGACGTTTTTACGCTCACAAACAGCGGGGTCGACGCCGGCGACGGGTTTCCAGCGACACGAGCTCTTTAACGCTATCGCGTTAAAAAAGGAATGCATGAAAAGAGAGTGGACACGAATGAGCGCCGGCATTCAAGCGAATGGCTTTATTTGTAGGAGACAAATATATGCAGGGAAACGTTTGGTTAGCGCAAAACAACATGTAAATGCTCTCACGCATGATTTGTAACAACTAAAAAAATTCTAGAAAATGAAAATAAAGAGCAGACAACGTTATCTTGCATGAGCCTGAGCACGGTGAGATAATCGACTTCTTTTTTTTTCAAGTCCACGGTAGGCATGCTGATGCATGCCCCCCCCCCCCCTCTCCTTTTCCCTGCGAGCGAACAATATGGGCGGCCTCAGCAATTTTTCTTGTGGGCACACACTTGCTTTTGTGGATTATCTCTTTGATGGCAGCCAGGCAGGCACTAGACAAATTGTAGGGGGCTTACATTGCTTGTTCGGGGGAGGCATGCATCAGCATAATCGTTGGCTTACACAGAAAAGAAATTGATTTACTTACCCGTCGGTGGAATTCATTGATGTTGGCAGTTTTATAAGAGCCGATGGTACAGCTAAAACTTCCTCAATAAATATAGGCGTGTAATCTGGAATTTAGAGGGAAAAGGATCAGTCTAGAACAGGGCTGCAGAATATACCACTCTTTTCATCTCTCTGTGAGGCATCCGTTGCAATTATGGCATGTGCTTGCATTCCTAACAGGTAGTACTGTGAAGTAGCTCTTAAAAAATTACTCGTCAGGTGTTTAGCACAATTACATTAAATGTCATCAAATTATATTTGGAGAGAACTTGTCGAGCTTTAAATGAGCAGGACTTCCCTAGTTAGCGCGCACAGTGGGTCGAGAAAAGAATGTGCAAACTTTACTTGATGTGTGGGAAATCTAGGCCAATGACAATAAAAAAAAACTAAACCAGGTTGCGCAATGAAAACAGTTTTTTACGCCTTAAAGGAGATTCAAATGACCTTAAGTACGTTTGCACAGTCAATGTTCTGAATGTGGTGAAGAATGCGGGAATTCTAGCTGCCATATGTAAAACGTTATTCGCTACAAATTTAGGTAGCCCTTAGCCCATGTGCAATGCCTGCTTCTCCGGAAAAACTAGAGGACGCAGCTTATAGGCAGGTGCCGCTTAGTGTAAGACCCATCCAAATTCTAGAACCAACCTCCCATATATGCGGTATATTGATAGTAACATGGCTCTGCGCATTCCTGATCTGCTGTTGCATATCCTCCATAATAAGCCGACTGCCCGAACTCCATTTGCTGCAATATATTGGATGTGGTTTCGCCATTCTAGAGAGCTCTCGTATATCACTACTAGATATTTAAAGTTTTGAACTTCTGGAATGGTATTAGTTTTGTATGAGAGATGTATATGTACTGGGCCTTTCATCGGAACCACTAATAATGCACACTTGTTCACGTTTAGGGATAGCTGAATAACGTTGAGCCAGTGCTCTGATTTGATTGATTTGTGGGGTTTAACGTCTCAAAACCATGCTATGAATATGAGAGACGCCGTAGTGGAGGGCTCCGAAAATTTTGACCACCGGGGGTTCTTTAACGTGCATCCAAATCTGAGCACACGGGCCTACAACATTTCCGCCTCCATCGAAAATGCAGCCGCCGCAGCCGGGATTTGAAACCGCGACCGGTGGGTCAGCAGCCGAGTACCTTAGCCACTAGACCACCGCGGCGGGGCTTGAGCCAGTGCTCTATTTCAGATAAGTACATTTGGAGGTTTTGATAGAGAGCGTGACTGTCATGAGCGGAAGAAAAGAATGCAATATGATCAACATAGACATACGTCTAATCATTCTGATTAGATGGGATCGAGCTTATTAAAATATTGAATAGTACCGGAGACAGAACAGCGCCCTGGGGAACTTCTTTTTTCTGTTCATAAGTACTTGATGAAAAAACCATGTTGCCAACAGTAAAGTATGATATTTCGTAAAAATTCTCTAACACACGCTTCTAAATAATCCGGAAAATTGATTTCTCTCAGACGACTGACTAGTACACTAAGCTCAACACTATCATACGCTTTTGTTGTGTCCAGGGTAACTAGGGCTGCGTACTGCCCTTCACGCCGCGCCAGATGTATGTGACTCTCTAGGTCGATATGCGCTAGCTATATGGAAAATCCCTGCATGAATCCAATTTTACATGGACGAAGAGCCCTTTCTCTGTATACGAATTTCATTATGCGAACGTCCACTACTTATTCTCTTACTTTGACAAAACTGAAGGTTAGTGCAATATGCCTGATATTGTCTAAAATGTAACCTTCTCTTGGTTTTTTTTGGAACAGGTAATATTTTCGTGATTTTCCATTCAGAAAAAAGCCAAGTTTTTTTCATGGAATAGTTTATTACATTAAGTACCTTCTCCCGCGAATCATTGAATGTAATTTTCAGCAGTGCTGAAGTGACTTCATCCGGTCCTGCAGCCACCATCGAAAGTTTTCTCATAACCTCTGACACTTCCTGCATCGATATTTCGGTAAAACTGTCACTTGGTCGCAAGAGAACTGAAGGGGGATAAACATTAGTTGAGAATCGCTTTTCTAAACCTTGAGCTATGCTTTCTATAATGACTGCTTCAATTTCTGACCCCGCCGTGGTGGTCTAGTGGCTAAAATACTCGGCTGCTGACCCGAAGGTCGCGGGTTCGAATCCCGGCTGCGGCGGCTGCACTTACGATGGAGGCAGAAATAATGTAGGCCCGTGTGCTCGGATTTGCGTGTACGTTAAAGAACCCCAGGTGGTCGAAATCTTCGGAGCCTTCCGCTATGGCGTCTCTCATAAGCATATGGTGGTTTTGGGATGTTAAACCCCACGTATCATCATCATCATGCTTCAATTACTGAGGCGATGAAATTACAGATTCAGAATTTAATGCCTGGGGTATTAGTGTCTTATGTCTCAGATATACAAATAGAGCTCTATTGTTATTGAATTTCGAAAGAAATACAAAATGCTTTTTATCATACTTTGCCTTTGCTTTAGCCACTATACTTTTAAAAGTACCTGCAATTAATTTATAATATGACCAGTTTTTTAGACACTGATGATTAGCATGTTCTAGGCAGCTTTTCTGCGTTTTAAACACTGAGTACAGTTATCATTCCAGCATCGCGACACAGTTTTTGTTCAACTTATTGAGCCTCAAATTCCGCTTTGCTACGCGACTCCTGTGTAACTGAACCAATGATCAATGCTTTTTGCTTTATTGTTGCTTCTGA
Source organism: Rhipicephalus microplus (assembly GCF_043290135.1). Classification (NCBI taxonomy): domain Eukaryota; kingdom Metazoa; phylum Arthropoda; class Arachnida; order Ixodida; family Ixodidae; genus Rhipicephalus; species Rhipicephalus microplus. The sequence continues at coordinate 239,716,817 of NC_134702.1, forward strand.
CAGAGACTCCATGAAGCCTCGCAAGCTCCTTTTAAACATATTGTAATTTATGCACGCGAGTCTTGTAGAAGTAACAGATACTAGTGGACATACAATGTCAAATATCACTGGAATGTGATCACTATTAGTCTCAGTGTCAACAGTCGACCAACATGAGATGCAAAAGCCTGATACCGAAAAAGTTAAGGCTAAAGATGAGGATGACATCCCTCTGATAAAAGTGGGGATACCTGAGATATCACAAGTGAGACTATTGCCCTAAGATGAGTCCCATAATTGACTACCGGACGAGTCTGTGCTTGAGCCCCAAGTTATGTGGTGGGAGTTGAAGTCTCTCGCCAACAGGACATTATCACCGCTAGTATAAATTACACTATCCAAAAGGTTTGTGACATGAACCCCTGACGAATATTATAAATTTGCTATGGGAAATGTGCTACATAAAGAAAGAGCTAAAGAAATTACTAAAATTTTGTACACAAGCGACAGAAGCTGGAGTGTTATTTTTGTCTTGTGGGAAAATCTGGTAGAGACCAAATTAAATAACTCGCCCCCTCTTGACAATCAATCTAGACAAAACAATTCATAATTTCTAAATGAAAATACTGATCTGGAACTAACGAAGTTTCTTGTAACAATATTATACCCGCTTTCTTCGAGCAATGAGACAAAGTAGATATGTGAAAGCTGTTAAAACAGAATGACAATTCCAATGTATGACTTTTATTGGCTCAATGCTGGGATATACCAACAGTCGAAACAACTTTCTATAGTATGCTGGTCTTTACGACCTTGCTACACGGAGATTTTTTTTGCTTTTGTTTGTGATGATACGGAAGAGGGGTTTAAGGAAGATCGGCTACGTTTCTCAGCACGCGAATTGATTTCAACATCAGTGTTGACACTCATATGTATAGCAGCGAGGTGATCTCTCTGTGTAGGCTTATTAACCGCCCGAGTGTCTTCTGGGAGCACACCATCGTCTCTCGTGCTGCAGCCTGCCTTCTGCTGAAATGTCAGCGTATAACTTGTCTGAGGAGGAGCTGCTGAGTTATTCATCAGCTGAGTTAACTGAGCACTCATTATCTCATACAGGCATTGTGAGCGGCTGGTAAATATCTTGTCTATTGCTTTTGATACTGCCTTTTCTACTGAGGCCACAATTGTTTTGGCAAAGCTAGCATCTGCCATTTCATTTTGTCGATTTTCAATCCCAGCATACCCTTGCGTCCTTTCCTTGATAACTGTCATTGCTTCTCTCTTTGAGCATCGTCGCCTGTCCATTACTTTCAACAGTTACCCCACAGGGAGCAGTGTTATCACCGCTCCTTTTCAACATTGCTATGATGCGCCTTCCAAGCGAATTGGCCAGGGTGGAAGGCACACAACACGCAGTATATGCCGACGATATTACAATCTGGACCACTGAAGGGAGCCTTGGTGAAATGCAGGAACGCCTTCAGCAGGCCGCATCCATAGTCGAGGCGTATGCCAACGATTGTGGACTCCAATGTGCTCCAAACAAGTCAGAGCTTCTGCACGTTAGAGCGAAGCCAAGAGATAAGACAGACATACACATCTCTCTGTCTGGGGTTCCTATCAGAGAGGTGGAGGAGCTCCGGATTCTGGGCCTGTTGATTCACCACAGGCTCAGACCGGACTCCACTATAGCGAAACTCAAGAGAACAGGCGAACAGGTAGGGCGCATGATCCACCGCGTTTCCAACAAGCGGGGTGGTCTGTGGGGCAGGGACGCACTTCGGCTCGCCCATGCCTTCGTGACTAGCCGGATCCTCTACGCCGTCCCATACCTTCGCACTAACAAGCAAGAAGACGAAAGAATGGATGCCATCATTCGTAAGGCTACTAAACGAGCTCTGGATCTCCCGGTGGCCACTTCCAACGCCAAACTGAGGGCGTTAGGTGTGCTAAACTCCTAGCAGGAGTTTAGCACACCACCTCATGAATGAATATACGCGGCTCGTGCAGACGGCTCCCGGGAGCCGCCTGCTGAACCGCTTACATATACAGCACACTTGCACTGAAGAGGAGGCGGAGCGTATTTCGGAACTGTGGTGGCATATGCTCTCGGTTTCTCCACTCCCCAGTAACTTGGATAAGCACACGCACGAAAGCAGAAGATAGGCGCGGGCTCGGACGCTTGAGAGGCAACACGGCTCCCGACCTGGTGTATTCTACGTAGATGTAGCAGGGCCTTCACCCACGGGATTTTACACGGCCTGTGTAGTTCACCGGGAAAAGCATGTCAATGAGCTCTCGTTCCGAGCACAAAATCCAGAGCGCGCTGAGGAAGTCGCGATAGCGCTTGCTGCTGCAGACCCCAACTCGAAAGTTATCATCATGGACTCCCGGAAAGCATGTGCTCATTACTTGGTAGGAGAGATATCCCCCCTAGCCAGCCAAATTCTAAAACGGGCTCTCACTGATCCAGCCCCGAAACGCATCGTAGGGGCTCCTGGCCATCAGGGCTTACGAGGTAATGAGGCTGCTGACGCGGCCGCCCGAGCGCTTACCCACCGGGCTCCTCACCTTGGCTCTTGTGACTCGGAGGCCAATACACCGCTGCTGCGGTTCAAAGCAATTCTGACCTATTATCCCGACACTCACCGCCTTTACCCGGCTCCTGCAAAGGGGCTGAGTAAGGCGCAAGAGCGAACTCTAAGGCGCCTGCAGACAGGTACTCTACTCTGTCCTGCAATCCTAAAACATTTCGATGCGAACACAGATGAGCGGTGCCCACACTGTGGGGAGACGTGTGATATCTTCCACATGGTGTGGGCATGTCCGAAAAATCCCCACCTACCCCCTTCCCCTACCCCTTCTCGAGAGACATGGGAGACTGCCCTCCTCAACTGCTCATCACTAGAGTCTTAACGGGCTCTGGTGAGACGGGCGCGAGTAGGGGCCTCGTCCTGCGGTGTCCCGGACTGAGGACGCCGACCATGTAGCGGGGTCATGCTTTGGCCCCGTACTTCTCTCTTTTATAATAAATGTTTTTCATCATCATCATCAACAGTTGCTTCTCTTGAAAGAGAGTGGGACAAATGGAATAATCTGCTTGATGAGCAACCTCACAGAGGCAGCACTTCTCAGCAACGATTTTGCAATCAGCGTGTGAGTGACCCTCACCACAAATGCGACACCGTATTCCAGATTTACGCCCACCAGCACTATGGCCAAAATGCCAACAATTTTCACTTTGCAGAGGGCTCGATGCTAATAGTTTAGCCGTGAATATTAGAGGCCAAGCTTTTATTTCAGCGGGGCACGATGTCCCGGCAAAAGTTTCGATGAATGACTCGGTGGCTACCTTCACGTTGTCTGTTACTCAATTGTACCGGTAGATAGCTATTACCCCGACCAAAGAAAGATTCTCAAGCGTCTCAGATAGGCTTAGTTGCGAGTCAACTCCACGCACAACGCCTTTGGTGCATGCAAGATGGGGTGGTGTGTAAGCACTCACCGAGATACAGGCAAATGATGAGCATTTCAGAAGATCCGCTACCCAATCTTTGTCTGGTGATCGGCACACCATACTTTCTTGGCCAAACTGTGGTACCTCGGTGATGCTTTCGCACTCAGATGTTATCGTCCGAAGCTGCTCCTTTATCGCTTTAGGGTTGTTCAACGTGATTGATCTATTACCCAAAGACACCAGTGCAACGGGAATGGTACTAACGCCGTTGCATTGAAAGAGATCGAGGGGTATCGCGTCTGATCGAAGGTAGGCTGTCCATGCCGAACTGCTTTGCCCAGGAGAATTCCTGGACATAGCTGCGATCCTTTGATGATCCCTGAAAATAAACTAACTCAAGATAACAGATAGAAATAGCCTCAAAAGACATGAAGCTACCTGATCCTTAACAAACAAAATCACCAGAGTACCACGTCAGCGCATTTCTTCATGCGCGAGCGGACAAATGTAAGCTTGATATCCACAAAGCGAAACTAATCGTGTTTTTACCTTTTACTTCTCTCCTAACATTCTTTGCCGTTCTCTCTTTTAAAAGACGCTGCTTAGGCTGGCGGTAACTTGTGCTCTGCCCTCTATCATCATCATCGTCATCCTCATCAGCATCGTCGTCATGAAGCAGCAAGCGTTCTCTTCATTTTCTTTACAGTGAAGTTTGATAGATAAATTTGGCCCTGTCGGGCAAAACTTCACAGGTATGTGCCACAAAAATTGGACACGCCACTCTCTGCGGCACGTGCGAGTCTCGCATAATAACGAATACTGGAGAAAAAAAGTGAGAAGAATCACAGCTGTCCCAGCAGGCCACTCCAGTGTAGATGCAGACTATGAGCGCCTACGAGCTATTAGAAGGCGAGCAGAATGTTGCTATCGCCGCACTGGGAGGCTTGAAGATTATAAGAAGAGTCAGGCCACACACATCCAATCTAACCGACACATGCAAAAGTTAGGTCGGAAAAAATGGCATGATTTCTGCAATTCGTTGACCCCATTTACTCCACTTCCAAAAATCTGGCAAACAATCACTGCTCTAAATCATCCAGTATCCCAACGAAACCCATTCAGAGCATTGGCAATATCTCTTGGATTATCTGAATGTGATGTTTTCAATAAGTTTTGCACACTGCTGACTGTAACTGGACAATTGGTTCACAACACTACTGCACTGCCTAGTTCTGTAGAGCAGCAAATCCAAGATGTATACACTTTATCGCATGCTCAACTGGATAACACGTATTCTCTACTAGAGTTGCATGCTGCTCTATCACTAACCCGCGTAAGAACGGCAACCGGTACCGACAACGTATCGTAGAGTGTTCTGAAAAACCTAGGACCCAACGGTATGCCAGTTCTTCTATGGATATATATCGACATGTGGACGAAGGCGTACGTTCCAATGTGTTGGAAGGTCACGAGAATCGTCCCACTACTGAAGCCCGATAAATCACCGCTTTCGCTTGACTCATTCCGACCAGTCAGCTTCACTAGCTGTGCATCTAAAGTAATGGAAAAATGGTTGGCAGAAGATTACAGGGGTGGATTGAAGATAACAACTCTTCTAGAATAGATGGCTGGCTTCAGAGGACGGCGATGCACCATGGACTGCGTCTTCGACCTCGTTACATTTGTAGAATATGAGATGAGCTGTGGAAACACGGCTGTTGTGGCGTTCATAGATATTAAGAAGGCGTTCGACTCTTTAAGCCACATTTCTGTGCTGCATGGGCTTACCTCACTAGGGATTTACGGTCGTATCCTTCAATGGATCGCCAACTTCGTATGTAACAGACAAATATCATTTCGACCAATAACGGAGACAGCGATCGCTTCAACATGAGCAGAGGCGTACCCCAAGGAAGCGTTCCAAGTCCGCTTCTTTTCAATGCTGCAATAGCAGGTCTTCCAAAAGTACTGCCCGAAGCCTTGAACATATCCATGTATGCAGACGACATATGCATATGGACGTCTCTCAAATCACTGGAAGTGATCGAACATCGGCTTCAACAAGGACTAGACGCAATAAGTGATTACCTCAAAGAGCGAGGCATGCAGATTCCCCACGCCAAATCTGGAGTTCTGCCATTCACTAGAACAAGAGTGAAAAACTTGAAGTTTTTTGTGGATGGCCAGAGAATTGAAATCGCACAAAAGCATCGCTTCCTTTGCGTTGCCTTAGATAGCCAACTCAGATGGAGTCAGCATATTGCTGATCTAGAAAATCAAGTGAGCAGCACGATAAATGGTATACATCGCATCGCGGGAACAAAACTGGGTGGTACATCAGCGTCTCTCCTCCACGTCCATTGTGCACTAATCCGACAGAAAATTGCCTACTCTGCGCCAGTTCCCAACATCTCTCAGACGTCGCTACACCGACTTCAGCTGTTACAAGCACGAAGCATACGCATATGTCTGGGGGTTCCACAGGCAACATCAAGTTCTTTGACACTGGCAGAGGCTAGTGGACCTAACTTTATAGTAATTAGAAATGTGGAGACATGTCGGCACCTCTTTCGTCTAGTCACGCAACACCCTTCCCATCCGATCATATCCAACATATTGAACCGTGCTGGAGTGCCAATACACCAAGTGTATCAACAGTACATTTCCCGGCTTCCTGTGTCTGCGGACGGACGGACTTGAGTATGCAACATTAAAAGCTTTCGCCCTATTACACGCTCACAATATAGAATGTACCTTTGGTTCTGATGCTGCGTGCGTGGGTACATGGTTTCAACTATTCTGTTTTTCGGGCAGATGGTTACAGTTGACAATCGCAGCTCTGTTTAAATAGGGTGTTGGATTTATTGCGTCATCAATTGAAGGTCATGCATGATTTTTAATGAGATAAATTTTGATTTCTTCCCTATGCGTACACTATGCGCTCACTGTGAGCAACTCATTCATTCATTGAGTTTATTACCTCAATTGTCTATCTTGGGATATTACACGAGAGAATGGGTGATGAAAAGGCTAATAATAGAATGGTAGTTATGATGAGTTTGTTTTGATGGGCCACTTGAATGCTTGAGTGTTGATGCTGGTGACTTCGGACGGTAGGTCATTCAAATATCGGGCTGTGCGTAAGAAAAACGATTGGTGAAAGGTGGCGGTATGAGCTCGCACTGGATAAACGGCGTTGCAGTGACTGTGGAAGTAAATGCGATGGGCTTTTTTGATGGATGGGCTAACTAAAAGCAAAGAATGGAAGAATTTATGATCAAGGTTAAAACGTGTGGTTTTGAAACGTTTAGCCAGATTGGATAAGTTAAGCTTAGCTTTTAGTGGCGAGATGCTTTAGGTATATAAATGGCTAAATAGTATGAATCACGCCGCGCGGCTCTGGAAAGACTTGATGGCGTTAATCAGGCTATTGTGATGAGAATAAAAAATTGCATGCGCTAACGCTAGATTGGGCCGAACAAATGGTTTCGAAGGCATCTCTTTGGAGGCGAAGCTTCTTAAGCCGTGGGTTGTGCGTCCTCGATGTATGTTGTAGCAGTAGGCGGCCAACTCTCGTTTAGTCCTTGGAATGTCCGCTGGATGGCGGTACTTTTATGTGATGAATATATGATGAAGAGACGCGAGATGGCGGTACTTGGAGTGTTCACTAAATGGACAAGTGGACAGTCATACAGACGTATAGACAGACAAGTGGATGGACGGTTGGATGAATGGACAGGCGGAAAGACAGACAGAGAGGCAAACGAACCGACTGATGGACGGACCGACAGAGAGACAGACAGGGAGACGGAGAGATGGATGAACGGATAAATGAGCGGACAGGCAGACAGACGGATGGGTGGACGTACGCGGAAAGAAGACGGATGATTCACGGTTTGCCGACAAACCCTCCAATGCTTCATTCCACTCAGCATCACTCACTCCGTGGATATGCTGTGACCTTTTAATAGAAGGAGGAGTGAGCGAAAGGTTACGGCGTAAGTAGCCTAGAGTACGATTAGCAGAATTTATGATGTGGTTAGTATTACAGGTCCAAGTTAGGTCACGCAGGCTGTTCACACCAAGGTATTTAAATGAATCAGCTGCAGAAATCTGGTTGTTATTGATACTGTAGTTATGAACTACGTGATGCTGACGACGGTGGATAGGCATTAAAACAGTTCGACGAGAGTATACGTTACGTTGCGAAGGCTTCGTGTTGAGGTTGTGCTTAATCCATTCGTGACCATCCTTGCCGAGGCCCGTTTGGGATATTATGCCCATTTTGTGACGCCCCAATCCCAGATGTAACTGCCTCACACTTACTGAGGACCCGCACTGGTCTGCAATTGAGTCATCGTCGTCACCTCCGTGCAACAGGTCTCAGGCTTGGCCGACCACGCGGTTTTGACCACTGGTTTCGTGTACCACAGCACCGCTCTTTACTGGACTTTATACATTAAGCAAACTTGCATGTATATTTTGAATAAAAAATTATTATGGCAGGGGCAGACTTTCTAAATAAAAAAAATAAAGAGACATTCAAACATCCAAAGACATGAGCCAAAATTAACACCAGTTCTGTTCTCGGCTGAGATCACAATGTCATATGGAATGACCGGATGAGTTAGTAATTGTGTGATAGAAAGCACACTGATCAGCGAAAAGACGGATGTCAGAAAAATTGTTTGAAGGCAGGTCATTAATCTATAATTACAAAAGAAGAGACCAAGTATGGTGCCTTGTGGTACACCTGAAAGTACGGTTGTCGGAGATAAAGAGTATTAGTTGGCATGAATGAACTGCTGACGCTTAGTTAAAAAGTTTCGAATCCATTTTGAAACACAGGGGTGGAAGATAAGACGGGATTTAATAAAAGACCACCATGGAACCTTGTGGAATGCCATTTTGAAATCTGCAAGATTATTGCGTTAGTCGGAGTGTTACGGTCTAGGTTTCTGTCTAAATCATGCAGAAACAGAGCAAGTTAAGCCCCAGAGGAATAATATTTGTGCACGTCTTGCCGATTTGTGTGAAATAAATTGTCACGACGCGGCGGCACGCACTCTTTCACCTGCCACGCGTACCTTGCGCAGCGGAGAGGAGGGTGGCGGCGCTCAATCGCGCGCTCTTATCTCTCGGTGGGGAGGATCGTACGTCTGGCCTAGTTTTCGGCTTTCATTGGAACGATTCTCTTGTAGTTACCGGGTGCACAAAGGTCACTGCAACCGTTGCACAGTCTCCGTTTGCAAAACAGGCACGTTTTTCAGACGCAGCGAAGTAACAACTGAGTCGCTTATTCGCGTTCATCTGTGCTTGTGAGTGCGTTTTCTGCGTCATTTGTGCGTGAGCAACGTGGGGCACGCTTTGATCTGCTTGCCATTTTGCGCGTGACTTTCCAATTTGTTGCTATCGCGTTCATTGCTTCGTTTTTGCACCAAAGCTGTGACCTTTTTTTTTTTTTGAGCTGGAATTCGTAGCGGCTAATGAAGATACGTTCATAAAGATTTGAAGTAAAACCAAACGCAACTCGTGAAACATGTTTGTAGTTGATTTTTATATGCTATCGCGTACATATTTACATCTAGCACTAGTTCTTATGCACCAGAAGCAAGTATTGAAGGTGTGTTTTGTTTTCTAGCACGTTCACTTTTCAAATCCGTTTGCGTTGTGCACTGTTGACGCGCTGTATTACTCATTATATTCATGTTATTGTTAACAAAGGCTCTCGATGAAGTTGCTCGACTTTGAGATTCTCGTCTGCATACTACTATACTACTAACCACGAGCCTTAGTATTGTGAATGAATTTTAAGCTGAAACGAAAACTGAAACTGAATGAGTTTCATACGAGGCATTCGAAGGTGGGCGGTACATCCGAGTTCACTGTTAATAGTGATTGATTTCTGGATTTAGTTTAACCAGAGCCCTAGGTTGCACTCTATTGGTTTCTCAAATGTCACTACTTGCCGGTAACATCAATAGCGGTCGCAAACTGCACCCAAAAGCAATACTTGAGGTTGAATAGTGCTCACAAAGGCACCGATTCTGAAAACAGGTTCTTATAGGCACTCATAAGAATCGAGGCACAAACCCCAAAGATAAGCATTTCAATGCCCTATAAAAGTACTTTGAAATTTCTGCCTATAGTTCATGCTAATGTATCAACGTGGCACTATAGGAACGACTGAAACAACCTATTTTTTTTGTCTAAACTCTACTGGTCACTAGTACTTAGCAATAAAATATTAACTGTTGAACCGCTCCCATTTAACGTGTTAGTCCGGATTATAGGGGATGGTGGCCCTGCAATGCCACACATGGCTGCTCTAGCAATGCAGGAGTCGGTTTTCATCAGCAGGTGTGCAATACAGTTCAGTCAGCAGTTCTCCTTGAGCGAGCAACACAGTTAGGTGCAGAAAGTTTACCGAGTGTCAAGTAGACTAATTAGGGCACAGTTTGATGTAAAGATAAAAATAAGGAGTGTGCAAATATTCGAACTTTAGTTGGAGCGGAATAATACCTGGTGGAATAGCTTTATTTGATTGTGGAAGAGCTAGCACTCAAAGTTGCGAATAATTTGACATGGCGATTATCTACATCGCGGTAATTGTCTATGGTGCAACTTCGTTGGTCAGGAGTGGCTAAATATTACGTTAACGTCGTTACAGTGTGCCTTTCGTTTAAACTTTCTACAATATTCTGGTTAAGTAGTGAGACCGTGTTTATTTGAAAAGAGCATAAGTCATTTTCACACACCATGGCTCCAGCGAAGAAGGCCAGGGAACATTCTGGGAGACTGTCACACTGCTAGCGTAAAAAAAAAACGACTAGCATACTGAGCTCAGATCTTATAGTCAAGAGGTTCGAAAATACTTATGAGCCCTTCATCCTACAAAAGGATGATCCTTGGAAATAGTAGAAGTAGCATCGGGCTGCACTTTGTCCCTGCTTTTTGATACTTTCGCATACCTGCTACTGAGGTGCCCAGTCAGTGCGTCAATGCAAGAAACGCCATAACATCACGAAAACAGAACCAGGAGCCATGAAAATTTGTAATGTCTTCGTCGCAGTCACTCACCTCGTTATAGACTCAAGAACATAGACAAACTTATTTTCTTAGTGCGTTTTTCTGTCATTTACCGATAAAATGTATTGTATTGATGTTCAATGTCATATTTGATATGTCTGGCCACTATTCGGCACTATTCGATTAGAATTCAATTTGACATGAAAATATATTATTGGCACACCCATAATATAACGATTATACGAATGTATAAACTTCAAAGCGTATTCATTTCCATATGTCTAAATTAAGACAGTGTAATCAATGAACCTTTTTACAATAAAAATGTGGTATGTCAGTACTTGATAAAAAATAGTTATTCAATATGCCCAAAGATATTCGCATTATTCGTGCCTATTCTAGTTCCCATTGAAGTATCCCCGCAGGGGCGCCTGCGCAAGTAGGCGTTTGGTGTGTAGAGACACCACGGACCCGAGCTAACGGGGGAGTTTCGACTCCCTCCCACGCCTAGCCGTGCGTGGCTTTGCCGTGCCCGGGGAAAAGGGGATCCTGGGGGTTGAGCTGACGCTGGGTGATTGGACCTTTAAGGCCCCCCAGCAGAGGCAACACACCTCTTTGGCCCCGGCTTCACGTAGACGGCACCCCTGGGCTGACCCACCCAGGGGAAATCGGCAGTCGCCTTTTCCTATCTCTCTCTCCCTACATCTTCGTCTTTATCTCTCACTTTTTATCTGTCCTGTCTTCTCCTCTCTTCTGTTTACTTCCAAACTTCCTAGCGGCTAGGGTTAACCGTGTGCAAATAGCCTACCTTGGTCTAGGCGCATTGGGTTATAGTAGCGTTGTACGGCTGGCGTCTGCAGGTTTTAGCACCCGCAAACTTGTAGCGTCCCCTCGTTGGGCTCCGTGGTGGGTGGCCGCCAACGCTTCTGAAGAAAATTAAACTGGCATGCATAGAGCATTTCCATTATTAAGTGATCGTACCGCCTTAAAGCGCGTACGCACCGAAGACTTAGGATTTTTCAACCGATCAACTGAGAACTTCCCCCATTTTCATGTTATACATAGTGAGATAAGCAGCAAGCAAGCCAGAACTGTATCCCCCTTTGTAGTAGCCAGATGTCTCACAGAAGCTCTAGGAGCCGGGTACAAAGTTACCAAAATGGCCAGCGGAGACCTCCTCCTTGAAGTTCGAGAAAAAGAACAGTTTGAAAAGCTACAGAATCTTTCAACTTTTGGTGACACTCCCATCACTGTAACGCCACACAGATCCATGAACACAACCCGTGGAGTAGTATCTGATGCTGATTTGCTCGGCTTGACTGAAGACGAACTTCTGGAGGGATGGAAGAGTCAGAATGTGACCAATGTACAAAGGATCACCATTAGAAGAGACAACAAGGTAACACCAACAAAACACCTAATACTCACGTTCGCTTCCAGTAATCTGCCAGAAAGTATTCAAACAGGGTACACTAAGACGTCGATCAGACCATACATACCTAACCAACGTCGTTGTTTCAAATGCCAGAAGTATGGCCACGGCTCACAAAGCTGTTGTGGTCACCAAACTTGTGCACAATGTGGAGTGTCAGGCCACAACTCTGACTATTGCGAAGAACCATCACACTGTGTGAACTGTGGCGGAAATCATGCCGCATACTCACGGTCTTGCTCATTTTGGAAAAAAGAAAAAGAAATTATCACATTGAAAATTAAAGAAAATATTACATTTAAGGAAGCAAGACGAAGAGTGTCGCCATTTTATGGCGCTACATATGCTGATGTGGCGCGTCAGGGGGCAACGCCGCACCAGCCCTCGTCACTCGTTCGGCCAGCGCAGTGCGAGCCGACGGCTGTGGCACCTGCCCCCAGGGCGGCAGTAGTTCAGTCTACTCCGCCGCCTAGCGAATTGAGGCCGGAGACTCCAGGGTCCTCTGGTCTCAAGGCCTCCCCTCACCAGGCGAGGCCTAAAATCCGAACCACCAGCTCGCATGTGCGGGCAACCAGTGCCTCTGGAGAGGCAATGAATAGAACGGTACCCTTGGTACCAAAAGAGCGGCGCGCCTCCTTGGAGCGCGTTAAGAAAAATAAAAAACCAATAACGGGGCCGGACGACCGTCCTGCCACCTGAATTAACGAGCTCACTCCAACACAGGATACTCTTTGTACACACAGCAGTATCTCTCTTGTTTAAATATGCAGACAGAAATATTACAGTGGAACATCCGAGGCCTTCTTCGAAACCTCGATGACTTACAAGAACTCCTTCATGAACACAATTCAAGAGTGCTGTGTGTACAGGAGACACACTTAAAACGAACTAACACAAACTTTTTACGTAACTACATAATCTTCCGAAAGGATAGAGATGATGCCATGCTACCATCCGGTGGTGTAGCGGTTATAGTAAGTCAAGGTATAGCATGCACACAATTACCCCTTCAAACTTCCCTCGAGGCGGTGGCTGTCCGAGCAGTTATTCTAAACAAACTTGCCACTGTTTGCTCTTTGTACATACCTCCGCACCACCGTCTCGAAAAACTTCAATTCCAGTCTTTAATCGACGAACTACCTGAACCTTATCTGGTCCTTGGGGACCTGAACGCACATAATGGTCTGTGGGGTGACTCTCGCTGTGATGCCCGAGGTCATCTCATTGAACAATTCCTCATTTCATCGGGTGCTTGCCTGTTGAATAGAAAAGAGGCAACATACTATAACCTTGCCAACAAAACTTACTCTTCCATAGACCTCAGTATCGCATCTCCTTCACTTGTACCATTACTTCAGTGGAAAGTCATAAATAATCCATACGGAAGTGACCATTTCCCTTTAGTTTTGAGTATACCAATAATAAATGAATGTCCTCCACATGTTCCCAAATGGCTGGTAAACAAAGCCAACTGGGAACGATTTCAAAAGCTTACTCACCTAAATTGGACTGACATATGCGGGTTAGGCATAGATGAAGCTGTGCAGTACTTCACGGCTTTTCTTACTGACGCAGCAACCAAGTGCATTCCACAAACATCTGGACTGCCCGACAAACGACACGTTCCGTGGTGGAACACTGAGTGCCAGAATGCGCGAAAGGAACAGAACAGGGCATGGAGGTTGCTGCGGAACTCGCCGACAGCGGAAAACCTTGAGAGCTTTAGGAAAATAAAATCTCGAGGCAGGAGAACGCGTCGGCAGGCCAGAAAAGAAAGCTTGCACAAGTTTTTATCAGGGATAAATTCATATACACAAGAGGCTAAAGTCTGGAACATGGTTCATAGGGTAGCAGGAAGACAAGTACACCCACTCCCACTCGTAAACACACAGGGTGATTGCCTGGAAGATCAAGCGAACTTCCTCGGTGCACACTACGAGCAGGTGTCTAGCTCGTCACACTACACTGAAGCTTTCCAAAGACACAAAGCAAAGATAGAAAAGCAGAAACTAGAATCCAAGTGCACAAATTACGAGGAATACAACCAACCTTTCAACTTAGCTGAGCTACAAACATCAGTAAACTCTTGCAATAATTCCGCTCCAGGCTACGACCGTGTCACATATGAAATGTTGAAAAACTTGCCGCTCGAAACGCGAAAAACTTTACTCTCTCTATACAATGCTATCTGGCTTTCAGGCACCATCCCTGCTTCCTGGAAAGAGGCTATTGTTATCCCTATTTTGAAACAGGGCAAGGACCCTTCCTCAGTTTCAAGTTATAGGCCCATTGCACTAACCAGCTGCGTTTGTAAACTTTTTGAAAAAATGATAAACCGCCGACTTTTACATTTCCTTGAAACACACAATCTGCTCGACATATTTCAGTGTGGGTTTCGGGAGGGTAGATCCACCACCGACCATCTGGTGCGTATCGAGGCACAGATCCGAGACGCTTTTGTCCACAAACAATACTTCCTTTCAGTGTTTCTCGATATCGAGAAGGCTTACGACACAACATGGCGTTTTGGGATATTAAAAGACTTGTCTCACCTGGGTGTGCGCGGTAGAATGCTTTCCATAATCGAGAGTTACTTGTCCAATCGGAAATTCCGCGTCCGTGTGGGCAGTACTCTCTCCCAAATATTTGTGCAAGAAACGGGAGTACCGCAAGGTGGTGTACTTAGTTGTACACTTTTTATTATAAAAATGAATTCCTTGCACCTGTCCATCCCCCGCAACATGTTCTATTCCACATATGTCGATGACGTCCAGCTTGGCTTCAAGTCATGCAACCTAGCAATGTGTGAGCGACAGGTTCAGTTAGGTTTAAACAAGGTCTCCAAATGGGCAGAGGAAAACGGATTCCGGCTGAACCCAGGAAAAAGCACGTGTGTCTTGTTCTCCCGAAAGAGAGGCATGCACTCAGAACCTGACATTGAACTGAACGGTCAACGTCTGTCTGTCAATGTGGAGCATAAATTTTTAGGATTAATCTTGGACAACAAGTTGACCTGCGTACCGCACATCAAGTATCTAAAAACAAAATGTTTAAAAACCATGAATGTTTTAAAAGTGTTGTCACGTACTACGTGGGGTAGTGACAGGCAATGTCTCATGAATCTGTATCGAAGCCTCATTCGCACCCGCTTAGATTATGGGGCCATTGTTTATCAGTCTACAACACAAAGTGCTTTGAAGATGCTGGACCCTGTGCACCATTTGGGCATCCGGCTTTCTACGGGTGCTTTTCGCACCAGCCCCGTAGAAAGCCTTTATGTTGAGTCGAATGAGTGGTCGCTTCATCTGCAGAGAACTTACATGTCCTTTGTTTATTTCCTTAAGGTGAAAGCAGATAAGAAGCACCCCTCATACTTGAAACTTGAAACTTGAAATTTATTTCACCACAACGATACACCGTGATTTACACAAACAAGAAACAATTGTGGCATGGAAAGTAGGAAAAAAGCTGCGCTATAGCAGCTTGACTAGCCCCACCTCCCATTTACTCCACTATTATTGATTACTAATACTCCACTATTATTGATTTGTCGAGCTCCATTCTGTTTCAAAACAGGCCTTCGATGAGGCAGCCCTTCTCAGTTCGCCTGAAAAGTCTAGCTGAGGAAACTGGAGTCTCACTTGAACATAGTTTGATGGCTCCTGTAGCATATCTGCCACCGTGGCAATGGCAGACTATAGACTGTGATGTGTCCTTTCTTAAAGTTACAAAACATGCGCCTATTGCCCATATCCGAACATACTTCCTCGAACTTCAACACAAATACACACGTCCTGAGTTCTTTACAGATGCCTCCAAGTCTAACTCCTCTGTGTCCTACGCTGCTGTCGGCCCATCCTTTTCGGATGCTGGCCCTCTACATCCAGGCACAAGTATCTTCACAGCGGAAGCCTACGCGATACTTGTGGCGGCTAAACACATCAAGCAATTACAAATACAAAAAGCAGTAATTTATACAGACTCCCTCAGTGTAGTAACGGCTCTGCACACTCCTAAAAAACACAAAAACCCAGTCCTTGTCTCACTTTACTCCATTTAATGCACACTATACACACTCAAACAACATGTTGTAGTGCGCTGGTTGCCAGGGCACCGTGAGATTCAAGGAAACGTGATGGCGGATCAGCTTGCTGCATCCGCCCACGAAAGCACCGCCATTACACCGACATCAATACCGGCCCTTGATCTTAAGCCGTCTCTCAAACGAAAACTCAGCGACTACTGGCAGAGCAAGTGGGATACACACACACAAAACAAACTACACGTTATCAAGCCACACCTTGAACATTGGCCACCAGTATCAAAATCACGTCTAACAGAGGTAACACTAACAAGACTCAGGATAGGACACATATACACGACACACACACATCTTTTGTCCGGTGGTGATCCACCATTGTGTGATAGATGTGGTGAGGCATTAACAGTTCTTCACGTTTTAATTCAATGTAAACATTTAGACACTCTAAGAAGACAACACTTCCCACTATCCTACCGACAACATATACCTTTACACCCTGCAATGTTCGTCGGTAGGGAACCGCTTTTTAGTCACAAATCATTATTAGCGTTTTTAAAGAAAACTCATAATTTTCATATCATATACCCGGGCATACCGTAGCACGACCTCTCTAGAGAGGTTTTTGCTGCGGTGGCTACACAGGAAAGCACTTGCCTCACGGCCCTTGCACGCAAGGGTACTAACGTGTGAGGTACTTGTGCTAATGCCATACATGCCATACATGTTAGTGCTTCACCACAGATGTGGTGAAGCACTAACAGTTCTTCACGTTTTAATTCAATGTAAACATTTAAACACTCTAAGAAGACAACACTTCCCACTATCCTACCGACAACATATACCTTTACACCCTGCAATGTTCGTCGGTAGGGAACCGCTTTTTAGTTATAAATCATTGCTAGCGTTTTTAAAAGAAATTCATAATTTTCATATCATGTACCCGGGCATTTCGTCCTCTCCTGAGAGGTTTTCGCTACGGTGGCTACGCAAGAAAGCACTTGCCTCACGGCCCTTGGACGCAAGGGTATGAATGAGATAGGCACTTGTGCTAATGCCATACGTATCCACCATCGTTTTTCATTATCACCAACTTTTGTCACCTATTCACACCACGCACACCTTTCACGGCATGGTCATGATTTTATTGTATGTTTTTACCCGCTTTACTGCGAGGAATTTTATGGCCCTTATACAGCCGCTAATCACAACCATGTTCCACATTCCTGTCTCATGAACTGGCGCTCTTTGGCCATCAAATGGCCCTTGCGCCAAAAAACACCATATATCATCATCATCCCATTGAAGTATCGCTTACCTGAGCGTAATACTTATTTAGAAATTGAAGTCATTGAGTTCAAGAATATCATCCAGCAGTAATCTGAGTTTTTTTATCTTGAGGCTTTTCGAAACGACAATCTTCGTGTGCTTAATGCACTGCTGAAATACGATAGGCATGCGAAATGTTCGCGTAATACGAAGTTATTTTGATAGTTACAATGTCTGTATTATACGGAATGGTGAAGTTTTGTATATATCCGAGAAAACTATTGGTATCAATTACCAATAACGGAAATCTTCCACGCTTTTGATAGACGGAAAATCGTACATAGCGTGCAATGCTTTCAATTGCAGTGTTCACACCGGAAATGATTGGACCGTCTGGGAAACCTTTGTTTGTGAAGAAAGTATAAAAAATAAATAAAAAAATACTTGAATGAATGAATAATCAAACAGATAAATAAAAATAGTTTGTTCAAATAAAAGCGTTTGTTCAGTAATAGAGGGACTGTTGAATTTTCCCTTGTTCTGGGCATCCGCTTATCGTTAATAAAAATTCTTCTGTAGCTTCTTATTGCTTCTTCTTAGACAGTTTCATGCCAAGCTGTTTATGATCGCTTCAGTTAGAAAAAATATCGGCGTCCTATACCATCCTTTCCGCTGTTTTTCATGACGTACCGCCTTGTAGGTAAACGAGGGCATGGTTCCGTCGAGAAGAGATGCAAAATAAACACTCTAAAAGCACCGATAAGAGGGGTTAAACATTCAACCCCTTAGTCTTCGCGCTCCAGTTTTGCGCAACAATCCTATGCCCTTGAGCAAGTACCAACTCGCCCAAGAGAAAATGTTTGTGCTGTGAAAGAACAATGTGAAGACAACTAAGTCAGTAATAAAACAGATTGAGTGCGGCCGTGTTGCTTATCTTAGTGAAGAGGTTTTTAAACAGCCCAGGTTAGAGGACATGGCTCTACGAAGCTAAAATTCACAATGCTTGAGCAGGTGTTCGTTGTTCTTTTCGGTGCCTCAAACATCACATGCAACAGTGTAAGATACTTTGATTACCATTGCATAAGATTTTATGGAAGCCACTGCCAACGGAAGCCAATCTTCGCGTCGATGAAGGTCGGGTGTAGGTTAGAGCAGCAGTGAATAATTAAATTTATGTAGTCAGGCATTTAGTATGTTTGGCACGTTCTGCTACGTCATCGTGAGACTGCAGGGCAGTTGACGAATTTGGTTCGCAGCGTCTGTTCTTGAAATCTGAATTGAAACTCTGTTTCCTTCCTGATGTGATGTGCGGGCATCGTTATCTGCGAAATTATTTGCACTGATACGACAATGTCCAGGTAGCCACTGAAAGGCAATGTCGGGGACTTTTTTCATTAAGTGGTGGTTACGTTTCGCGCTTTGCTACGTCAGTCGTTGGCGCCACCCGCTTCTTATAAAATGTGCGCATAGCCACAACATCCGAATTGCTTCTCATGAAGCTTCACTAGCCTGTCAAGTAAGATCGCAACTTTTGACCTACATTGCTTATTTTCAAGCAACCAGAAGCTCGAAGTCTCACGCGACGTTTCATTTAACACTTTTTACCCAACTTAAAACACTGTAATTGAATAGGTTCCGAAAATGGTAAGCAAAACGCGGGATTTTATTTCGTGATTGCGATTTCTGTACAACTCTTAAAAGTTACGACTCCATTTATTCACAGGGGTCAAATGAAGCTTCGCGTTTTTGTGCCTGACCTGCTACTATTTCGATGTATCACTCTCACTGTTATTGTATTTTTTTTTTTCATTTTTCTACCGCACTGCTAAATGCTCTTTCCAAACTTCTTCCTTCCTCCCATCCTAGAGTTAAACATGCACTCACGTGCTAAGCAACGCCACATTTCTGTTGCAATACGCAACAACGATTGCCATCAGTGAATCAATAAAATTCAGCAATGAAATTTGACAACGTGAAATAATGAATGAACTTCCTAAAGCATTCGCTTTTCAATACGATAAATTGCTATTCACTGACAAATTCACGATAAGGAGAACACCGGTTGGTGCAAAGCGTCGCACACAAGCACGCGTGTGGCTGTGCACCATCTAGGGTCTGTTTGTGCACGCCTGCATTTATGTATTTTCGCTGGAGCGAGAGCTTTTGCGAATCATGCCGCTGCTTTCACCGCCAATGTCTGTAACTTCCAAAGCTTCGCTTAACAACACACGCTTATGCACGAACACGCGTGCGTGTATCGCCCACTGTATTACTTGAGTTAGTAGTATCCGCAATTTCTTTCTTGTTTTTGTAGGAAGCAAAATTTAGCTCAAGCCATGTTCACGATGATGACGATGATGATCTGGAGGACTGCGACCTCAGCTGCTTTTTGGAATCGAGCTTGCTTACTTTCGATGACTCCATCGACACTGCATCGCCGTATGTTCCGGTCACTTCGTCAGCCACCAAACCTTCACGCATGTTCTCGGAGTTCCTCTTGCCCTGTGCCGAAGAACAACCAAACCTGTTGCCGGTAAGTACTCCGAAAGATGCTTATTGCAGGCTTGGTGTTTCACTTTAGATGTTATTCTAACGAGAAAATTTGTGGCGTTTTAAAACAGCGCAGGTAGTTTGACATTTTTATACATTTCTTTTGCTGTCACATCGAGCAAGCGTCTTGACTCCGCTGGCCATGATTTCCTTGAAAACGCTATAGGGCGAGACACAAACAAACAAACAAACAAACAAACAAACAAACAAACAAACAAAGGAAAAAGGAGTGTGTGAGTGAGTGAGAGTTTATTAGAAGGCAGAGAGGTCGGCCTGAGCTAGTTCGCTCTAGCCTGCTACTCTACACAGGGGATAAGGGAAAGGTGAAAGAAAGAGGGATGAAGGGTGATGATGGGGACAAGAAGAGGTGGTGCGTATGTACAGTAGCCACTTAGTATAGTACCCTACAGTCTAGTTTCTAGTCCAGTGCTTTTTTGAACTCAATCTATGCTGCATGAATACCGCAGAAGCTTCGAACATAAAGTTTGGCCTGACACGCTTCGTAACTTCAAACAATACTGAAAGAAATTTGTCGAAAAGTAAATCTGTAGTAAACGGGAAAAGAAGGATGGCCCTCAGCCATATTGTCACACGAAAGTGTTTTATAGTGGGGTTTAACAAGACTTCAGTGACGCAATCCCGCCACGAACATGATGTCAAAACTAAGCACGATCAGAAGACAAAGCAACAGTGATGCCATATTCACGAAGTGAATGCTGATGAAGGAGCTTGCTCCGGAGCGTAATCTGGTAAACCGTGAGCTCTCCGTACATACACTATAGAGCACCATACAAAGACTTGCCCTATCGGGGGCTGAGAAGGGTTTAGAACGTTAAACTCTAACAATTTATTATTATTACTTTTAATAATAATTTTAATAATATTAGTACTATTATCGCTAAAGTTCGTTGCAGTGCCTCCTCCTACCCCTATTTGTTCAATGTATGACCAAATTTACCACCCCAGCCCTTACGTAACTAAAGAGAGGCTGCCCCTGCCCCCCTCCTTGAAAAAATAAAATAAAAACAAAACACACATGCGGACCAGGAGGAGCCCTTGCAGCAGCCGCCTTGCGGGGCCTTCGCTCCACCCTTAGCTACTTCGATGTTCATGGTGGGTAGCAGTATCAAAGCGCACTGAGTCATGTCCGGCGAAGAAGAGAGGAAGCAAACGAGCGAGCGTTTTATATAGACGTAGTCCCATCAAACTGGGGCGCGCGCCAAGAGCCGAGTGAGCGTCGGCTAAGCGTAGGCGTGCCATCTAGTGAGCACTCTTGAAATGAAGAGCACTAGAGTACACACCGGTACAACGACGAGAGACAAGAGATCTCCCCCCCCCCCCAACAAAAAGAGGAAGCTCCAAAAAGAATTTCCTCGTCAGGAGTCCAATCCGTAACTTGATTGATATGTGGGGTTTAACGTCCCAAAACCACTATATGATTATGAGAGACGCCGTAGTGGAGGGCTCCGGAAATTTAGACCACCTGGGGTTCTTTAACGTGCACCCAAATCTAAGCACACGGGCCTACAACATTTCCGCCTCCATCGGAAATGCAGCCGCCGCCGCCGGGATTCGAACCCACGCCCTGCGGGTCAGCAGCCGAGTACCAACCAATCCGTAACTTTTCTGCGACAAAAGATGCTGGGCACGCTATCCACAGCGTCATGGTCGCTTTAAAATATACATCTTTAAAATAAGCGTGCCAGGTTTAAATAAACCTTGCACGATTGAAAAGATAAGCCTTTTTATTTACTATATATTGTCTTCTCAGAGCGTATTTGGCAAAGTACAGTAATACATGATAATCGTGCCTTCCCTGATCGGTTCATCGAACACGTAGTTTCTAAGCGTCGTTCTCGTTTGGCGCGTTTCGAATAGCACAGGTACACTCTCCTTGGTAGCAACCTTAACAGGAGCCCACGAGGGTCAGCGTCGCTCATAGAATCTACCCATACCAGACAGAGACCTGGAACCGCTGGAACAAACCTGTTTCATCTGGATGTAGCTTCGCGTTACCCGGTTACGCTCACTCTGCGCATATTCGTGGCCCGCCAAAGGTAAAGCACGACGAGCGTTGCGTTTCCTTCTGGTGGGGCAATGGTGTTCAATAGCTCCAACATGTCGTGAGTAGGTGACCTTAGACCAAGTTCGGCGTTCAATCAGTCGCATTTTTTCTGGTTGTCGCATCGCTTTCTGTGGTTGTGCTCTCACCGTATGACGGACGTTAGTTTTGGGGATATAAATGTATGAGTAAGCGTCAATGTGGATGCATTCACGTTTAGTCATACTGTAGTTGTCAAATGCCTATCGACATCGTACAAGCTCTCTGATATTAATGCACGTTACACTACTTCTGTAACGACACATTATACTTCAGTGTCTTACTAACTTCTTTGGTGGAGGGATCTACCATGTTTGCCTTCATGCCATGATCAGAGGTTTCCTATGACTTGAAGAGACAGAGTGCTTTTTCAGTTTAAGTGAAAATCTTAGCACTATATTGTTAAGAACCCCCAAACTTGTACTTCGCTATGTTTCCTTGGCTTTATTTCATGTCGGTTGCGTTATTTGTGTACCGCCGAGTTCTTGAATTTTTCATCTGAACATACTGCTCTAGAGAAAGTCTGGCGGCATGTAAAGTAACAGGAGAATGAATATATCTTTTGAGTACTTCACAAGCTGACATTCTTATGAGATTACGCAATGAAGGTGGCAAATGCAATATATTTTCCTTTGACGCATGAATAACTGCCTAAAACATAAAGCAGTGAAAGGTGCATGAATGATTGATAGGCTTCGCGAAGGTGAATCATTGGGAACAATGTCTTTTCAGTCAATAGGCGGTGGCTGGCAAGCGCCGTGTCCATGAAAACCTATACTCACTGTAGCCGATAAAAAATTGCAGGACTGTTAAGCCCCGCCTTTAGAAGTTGAATGCGACAGCGACATCCTGTACCTAGTGCGTACTACGACTTGGTGCATATTTTTATTATTCCATGATGACAGTCGAGAAGTTTAAAATGAGGATTATTACAATGAAATCGATAATATTGAAAATGACTTGGGTCAGTGAAGCTTTCGTGGGTGACTGCCTTCTGTGTGATGGGTAGCATGCTTTAAACCATGAGCAATCATGCGCTTGAAATTGTTTTGAACTTGCTATGCACCAATTACGTTGTCTTTAGGGAATACATGCGGTAGCGCGTGTGCCTTTTGTAATGGACGGCCGGCATTAAACCGTGAAGTCACTATGATAATCGTATGTTCTGACGCCCGATGGCATTATACCCTTGTAACAAGCAATATCACTGAGATAATGCAAGTTTTCTTTTCGCTATGCCTAGTACAGTGCACTGTGAATGCGAAAAAAGGTGCGGTTTAGCGGCTTGACTAGGACTCTGGTCTTGCGCACAGCAGTGGGACAGGACGAAATATAACAGTAAATTAAGTAGTGATATATACTGTCATAGGGTCGTGACGTGGCCGAAGACAGGAGACTTTATGTTGGGGTTTAACTGTTTATTTGGGCGAACCTGTGCCCGGTAAACGGAAAGTTCGATTACAGTAGCAGTCTTGCACAGATAGCAGTGAACGGAGCGTCGGCCGTCGATCAACTACTGATAAGCGGCGAAGCGCGTCGGCGTTTATAACTCTTGCCGTCGAATGTTCTAGCGTTATCGCTGGCGGTGGCGTAGGTTCCAGAATAATCTGTACAGTTCGCAGAGTAGGCATGATCTTATCGAAGTGATCTACTACAATCCGGAAGCTTCTCGAAAACTGCAGGCGCGGTTTGCACTGAGAATTGTGTAATGTTTTGGGACGATAACAAAACTTGGGAAATGGGACGTGGCATTGCCCCCCCCCTGAAAAAGGCATCGTCCTGATATTTAACTAAAGATGAAGGTACAATAATAATGGAAGAAAGTACAATGAATAAATTACGATACAATTATAATACAAAAAAACACTGTTTCAGTTTGTCAACGCGCATGAAACGGCTTGAGGCGTGCGACATGGACCACTTCAGGTCGCGATTAGCGTCGTTCAGAGTTCGTGATGCCATCGGGGAAAACCACGTAATCAAGGGGGCCGAGACGTCAAACCACCCTGTACTGTCTGAAGTACCGTCGCAGAAGGTTTTCACTTAGTCCACGTCGGCGTATCGGCGTCCACACACAAACATGCTCACCGGGCTGGTGTTCCACGAAGCGTCGTCGAAGATTGTAACGGCGGCTGTTGGTCGTCTGTTGATTCTTGATACAGAGACGCGTGAGTTGTCGGGCTTCTTGGGCGCGTTGAAGGTACTCACTCACATAGAGGTTTTCTTCGTCGGTGACGTTGGGTAACATGGCATCGAGCGTCGTTGCCGGGCTCCTTCCGTAGACGAATTTATATGGAGATATCTGCGTCGTCTCCTGCACCGCCGTGTTGTATGCGAAGGTCACGTACGGAGGAATGGCGTCCCACGTCTTGTGTTCGACATCGACGTACATTGCCAGCATGTCGGCGATTGTCTTGTTTAGCCACTCGGTGAGGCTGTTGGTCTGTGAGTGGTACGCTGTCGTCCGGCGGTGGTTTGTCTGGCTGTAGGCCAAGATCGCTTGAGTTAGGTCAGCATTAAACGCCGTTCCTCTGTCGGTGATAAGGACCCCTGGGGCGCCGTGACGTAGGACGATATTTTCGACAAAGAACTTAGCTACTTAACAACACAATTGAAGTTGTACCAGGCATATCGGACCACGAACTAGTATTATTTAAAACCAACATGTTGTGTACTCTCTCGGTCACCCAAGTATCTAGATTCCTCAATTTTGATACTGCCTCAGACGAAAGCATTTTGGACCTCCTAGAGGAGGAGTACGACAAAATTACTAACAAACATTTTCATAATCGCTGTGACGTTAACCAGCTATGGTCGCACTTTAAGACAACCGTTCACAAATGTATAAGTTCGTTCGTTCCGGAGAAAGTGAAAAAAATACATGGCCGTAGTCCTTGGATTACGCGCGACATACTCCATCTAAAACGCAAGATAAAACGCCTGTCATGCTCAAAAACACAACCACGTAGTGCTGCTCTGACTGCGCCGAACTGCGCAACAAGATTAGAAGCTCCAAATTTCATTTCTTCAACGTAAAAATGCACAACTTTCTCACAACCAATCCAAGAAAATTTTGGATGCACCTCTCCGACAAAAAAGTGAAAGTGACAAAAATTAAAATCAAGGACGCGGACGTGACTGATGCCAGCTGCATAGCAACAGCATTTAACGACTACTTCTCTTCTGTTTTTTTGCGAACGGGTGACACCCCTCCTGATTTCCACGCAAACAATCTCGAACTGCCAGACTTGATTATAACAGATGAAGGCATCTTGTCAGCTCTACTTCACCTAGACACAAAAAAATCAGCCGGGCCAGATGAAATACCTAATGCTTTTCTTTATCGGTACGCCGAGTGGTGTTCCAAATACTTAGGCTTAATATTTAGGGAAAGCCTGTTACAAGGCGAAGTTCCAGTAGATTGGAAGAAGGGTAAATCGGTACCCATTCATAATTCAGGTGATAAATATGACGTGAAAAACTACCGCCCTATTTCATTGTTATGTACAGCCGGCAAGGTTATGGAACACTTCCTTTTCAAACACTTAAGTTCATTTCTGGAGAGTAACCATTTTTTTTCCCCAAATCAACACGGTTTCCGGCAAGGCTTTTCAACCACCACACAGTTAATTCACACTACTGATGACTTTCTAAAAACACTTGACAAAGGCGGACAAATAGATGCGATTTTTTTAGACTTTGAAAAAGCTTTCGACCGAGTTTCCCATTCCCATTTGATGTTTAAAATTCGCCGAATCCTAACCAACGAAAGAATTCTTCGATGGCTTGATTGTTATCTATCCCACCGACACCAATACGTTCGGATAGCAGATAAAAATTCTTCTTCCGCTCTCGTGCATTCTGGGGTACCACAGGGCTCTGTCCTAGGACCACTTTTATTTTTAGTTTATCTAAATGACATGTCATCCGAATCTACTGTGCAGTGTCGTTTTTTCGCGGACGACTGCGTTGCGTACCTGCCCATTCAATCAAGAACAGATCACGCCACCCTAAATGAATACTTATCGGTTGTTACAGCATGGTGTAACTCCTGGAAAATGAGCCTCAACATAGCAAAGTGCGTCAAGATGACCATAACACGTAAAAAAAATCCCTCGGAATTCACTTACATGTTAAACAACACTGCTATAACAACCGTTAACCAGTACAAATACCTTGGTCTGACAATCACTTCTAATTTGAGCTGGAAAACTCATATTGAAGGTATAACATCAGCAGCGCTGCGGCGATTGTGGTTCTTAAAGCATCGCATGAGGCACTGCACCAGCAAAACAAAACTAGTTGCTTACACTACATTGGTACGCCCACTGTTGGAATATGCTGACGTTGTATGGGATCCACACACACAAACTGAAATATACTTACTAGAACGAGTCCAAAATAAATCCCTTCGGTTTATTTACCACGCGTATAGTAGACACTGTTCAGTCACTGAACTCCGTAATAGATCCGCCCTTCCCACATTGGAGTCGCGTAGAAAGCTACATCGCTTAAAATTCCTTTATAACATAGTCAACGGACACTCATGACTCGCCTTTAACACTTACATGCAGTACAATACATCGCGGAAAACTCGGAACAAGCATGATAACACCATAGTGGTGCCACTTACAAAAACAAATTCTCGGCGATATTCCTTCTTTCCACGAACAATTTCCGACTGGAATGAACTACCTCATGACGTCACCAGCATCGCAGCGCCCGACGCATTCTTATCAGCTGCCACTGCCTGTCGGTAGTAAAAGCTGTCTGGTCGTATGTGCAGATTTCAATTCTTTTTATGATGTTTTTTCACTTCGTGTTAGGAACAAAATTTGGATTGTATTTTTGATACCGCTCTTGTGTTGCTCCTGTAACCCGAGTATTCATGTTCCACGCAAACCTGTTATGTGGTGATTTTATTTCTGCGCCGTGAAGAATAGTGTTATAAGTGACTGCAAGTATGAAAGTTTGTATCACTCCTGCCTTGGCCACCAAGAGGTGGCTGGCAGTATGCAATAAATAAATAAATAAATAAATAAATACCTGGGATGCACTGCCTTTTGGCAGGGCTTTTGTCTCGGCGTAGCAGGTGCGGTAGTCGGTAGTTACGACGATCCATTTGTTTCCGAAAGCCGACGTCGGGAACGGCCCCAGTAGGTCCATACCAATCTGCTGCAAAAGTTGGCGAGGTGGTTCATTTGGCTGCAGAAGTCCCGCCGGCCTTGTCGGTGGTGTCTTGCGTCGATGACAGTCCCGACATGTCCTCACATAACGAGTGACGTCGGTGGTAAGACGTGGCCAATAGTACCTTTCTTGTATCCTCGCGAGTGTGCGAGAAACACCGAGGCGCCCTGCTCTCAGATCGTCGTGCAGGGCCTGCAGGAGTTCTGGTCGCAGAGCTGAAGGCACCACAAGGAGGTACTTGGCTCGAAGCGGTGAAAAGTTTTTCTTTTGGAGAAGAACGTTTCGCAGGAAGAACGACGCAAGCGCGCGCTTGAATTCCTTGGGACTTTGGCGGTACTGCCTTCGAGGTATTCTATAAAGGCCTTAAGTACCGAGTCGGCCCGCTGTCGTTAAGTGAAGTCGTCGGTAGTTATCGTTCCAAAGAAGTAGTCGTCATCCGGGTCGTCGGGTGGTGGTTGGTCGACAGGCGCACGAGAGAGACAGTCGGCGTCGGAGTGTTTCTTGCGGGACTTGTAAATGACAGTAATGTCATATTCTTGAAGTCTCAGGCTTCATCGTGCGAGGCGACCTGAATGGTCCTTCAAGGTGGCTAGCCAACACAAGGCGTGGTGGCCGCTCACAACTTTGAAGGGCGTGCCGTAGAGGTAGGGGCGAAATTTCGACGTAGCCTAGATGATGGCGAGGCACTCCTTTTCTGTTGTGGAATAATTGGCTTCTGCTTTGGATAGCGATCGGCTGACGTAACTAATAACCCGTTCAAGTCCGTCAGCCCTCTGCACAAGAATGGCGCCAAGACCTACGTTGCTTTCGTCAGTGTGTATTTCTGTCTCGGCGAATTGATCGAAATGGGCAAGTAACGGAGGCGTCTGGAGGCGATGTTTAAGCTCCCGGAAAGCGTGTTCCTGCGGCGTTTCCCACTTGAACTCCATGTCGGCCTTGGTAAGGTTAGTGAGAGGATCGGCGATGCGGGCGAAGTTTTTCACAAACCATCTATAATAGGCGCACAGGCCCAGAAATCGGCGCACCGCCTTCTTGTCAGTGGGCGGCGGAAAGTCGGCGATGGCGGCTGTTTTCCGTGGACCGGGATCAACTCCAGACTTGCTAATAACGTGCTCCAGAAACAAGAGCTCCTCGTACGCAATCTGCACTTTTCTGGCTTCAGTGTGAGTCCGGACGTCTTGATGGCTTTAAGTACAGCTTCAAGGCGCCGAAGATGCTCGTCGAAACTCGAGAAAAACACGACGACGTCGTCCAAGTACACAAGGCAAGTCTGCCACTTCAATCCTGCCAGTACTGTATCCATAACGCGTTGAAAAGTTGCAGGCGCTGAGCAAAGGCCGAAGGGCATCACCTTAAACTCGAAGAGGCCGTCCGGTGTTATAAACACCGTCTTCTCTCGGTCTCTTTCGTCGACTTCGATTTGCCAATAGCCAGTCTTGAGGTCCATTGACGAAAAGTACTTGGCGTTATGGAGCCGATCAAGTGCGTTGTCTATTCATGGAAGAGGATACACGTCCTTCCTTGTGATTTTGTTCAGGCAGCGATAATGACGCAGAAACGTAGGGTCCCATCCTTTTTCTTCACTAACACCACGGGGGATGCCCATGGTTTCTTGGACGGCTGGATAATGTCATCCCGCAGCATTTCGTCAACTTGTCTCTTCATGGCCTCACAATCTGACGTCGAAACCCTGTATGGACTCTGACGGAGTGGTCTGGCATTTTCTTCGGTTATGATGCGATGTTTCGTGACTGGGGTCTGCCGAATTTTTGATGACGACGAAAGGCAATCTTCGTATTGCAGGAGCAGGGCCTTGAGCTGTTCTTGCTTATGGTTCAGAAGTCTGGGATTGACATCGAAAGCTATGGGAGGGGCTTGGTTCCTCTGAGCAGGTTCCGCAGAATCGGAAAGGGCGAAATCACTGGTGGCTTCTACAATTTCTCCGATGTATGCGACCGTTGTTCCTTTGTTCAAATGTTTGTACTCATTGCTGAAATTCGTGAGCATAACCGTTGCTTTGCCTCCCCGCAGCTCTGCAGTTCCTCTTGCGACGCAAATATTTCGGGTGACCAACAGATGCTGACTGCCTTCAACGACACCTTCCAAGTGAGGTGATTTAGGAGCGCCGACTGAAATAATGACGCTTGAGCGAGGCGGAATGGTGACTTGTTCTTCCAGCACATTCAAGGCATGGTTTCCTGACGGCGTGTGTGGCGGTAGTGCTTCTTCTGTGGATAACGTTATAGACTTTGTTTTTAGGTGGATGACAGCACCATGGAGGCATAAGAAGTCCATGCCAAGGATGACATCTCTCGAGCAACGCTGTAGGACTACGAAGTCTGTAGGATAATTGATCTATGTAGGTTAAATCCCAACATAAAGTCTGCTGTCTTCGGCCACGTCACGACCCCGTGACATCATCGAGAGGTACTGGGGTCGATACCCAGCACCTCCACCATATGTCACGGGGTCGTGACGAGGCCGAAGACAGGAGACTTTATGTTAGGATTTAACTGTTTATTTGGGCGAACCTGTGCCCGGTAAATGAAAAATTCGATTACAGTAGCAGTCTTGTACAGATAGCAGTGAACGGAGCGTCGGCCGTCGATCAACTACTGACAAGCGGCGAAGCGTGTCGGCGTTTATACTCTTGCCGTCGAATGTTCTAGCGTTATCGCTGGCGGTGGCGTAGGTTCCAGAATAATCTGTACAGTTCGCAGAGTAGGTGTGATCTTATCGAAATGATCTACTACAGTCCGGAAGCTTCTCGAAAACTGCAGGCGTGGTTTGCGCTGAGAATTGGGTAGTGTTTTGGGACGAAAACAAAACTTGGAAAATGGGACGTGGCAAAACAAATCTGTTAGGAAAATAAAATGGTCGACTATATTTAAGGTAAAAGAAAAAAAGCTAATTTCAAAAACCGATCAAAAACAGTACATAAAGGATTGTCATGCATGTATACAGGACGCTTTTGTTCGTACACTATGAACACCTGCTTGCCAAGCAGATGGCCGGGGTTCGATCCTCCATTGGGCCTGAAATTTTTAATCATGTTTATTTGCGCAAGTTGATAATTTTTCGTTCATAAGTCACAACGCTGACACCGGAAATTTTGCGAAACGAGCTCTTGAACACTGTTGTGTGCAAAAAAAGAACAAAAATCACACTGTGCTCTTTTTGCACTCACCTAAGAGGACTGGAAGGCGAGAGCCGCCATATTCTTGTCCTTGTCTTCGCTCCACATGTGTAAGTGAGCAGGCACACCATGGCCGTGGCTTCACACGCAACGATCAAGCGCTGTATCTTGAGGTCACTGGTCTCCAGTTGATTCGAGTCACATGACGTCACGCCAAAATTTTCGGCGCCCTAAGGACTCCGCAAATTTTTACGACCTGTGACGCCATGATGATGGCATATGGTCACGTCATCATGCGAAGTAGATGCTTTGTATCACTCTTCCCTAATGCCGCGGGACGGTGCTCACCATCGTCCATATTTTTGCTTTGGTGAGACTAATAATGGTTTCGCCTTCATAACCACGGCAGTTTTCACCCTTATGTTTTTTTAGAGCTTAGCTTTTTCCCTCTTAGTATATACACGAAACTGTCATTCGTGTTAGGACAACGCTTGAGTGCCAGCAGCAGTATCCAAACAATATTCTCATGCTTACACAGCCAACTTTCGCTTGGAATAACAACACACTATCTTTTGTACTAGATTTCTGAATTAGTCTTCCGAATTTTTTTTCTTCGCGAGTCAGTTTTCATGCCCTTGTTTTATATTTTTGGATGCACTTTCCTTCACGTCATGGATGTGTCATGTTTACTACAGAACAACGGACTATTTTCAGACACCTTCAAAAGTGCTCAAACATATATTGTAGAATTAGAGTTAACCTTTCATTTTTCTAATTTTTACTGACTCTCTTAGCTATAAATTCACAGTACTTGCTGGCAATTTTTGTCATACATAGATTCATTCTGTGCCTATGCATAAGTGGTAATGGTAGCCTTGAGTTCCTTCCTAAAAATATATGCGTCAGTTATTCTGTAAAAGTAATGATGCAGTTCGGTGCTCTGCCTTCTGAAGAAGCCTAGCTTCATTAATGCTACGTAAAGGTGGTTACATATGTATACTTATTTTACGTAAATGTTTATAAAAAGAGCAGGTGGGCGGGGCCCCTGGCAGGGGCGAATATAGCCACTCATTTTAGGGGCGGGCGTTCGTCTGAAGTAACACCAAAGAGGGGCATGGTCATGACTTTTTTTAACTAGCAGAAGGACCCCTCCTTAGCATAAATACTGCTAATGGGTGTTCACAGTTGTTCCAGTCATTAGTCTTAATTGTTGATCGGAGGGGGACGACAAGCACTAAATTGAGGGGCAGGAATGCTGACAAAGATTTGGTGAGGGGGGGGGGGCGATCTCACCTACGACGCCCCCCGGCTATGAATCCATTACTGGCCCCTGGTCCAGGAGCACCACTTGGGCCTCCTTTTCCTCCCTGGCATGGGACGTCTCCTACTGCTCCGTCCTGAATATTTGTTCTGGAACGTTCTTGGACTAACGAGTGAGAGTAGAATCACTAAGCGGGCAGTTCGCTTAAACAGTTCTGTTGTTCCATTGTGAGTGAATTACATATTTTGAAACTGGAAATTAGCACTTGATAAAAATAATTATATGCCTACCACTCTTATGAAGTGAACAATGCCAAAACTATCGAAAAAATTCACTTCCTACTCGGAAAATCCCTTTCAAGTGGTATGTGCCTTGTCCAGAGGAAAACAACAACATTAATCTCGCTCTGGCACTGCGCGAGGAACAGTACGTTCGCGAGGAACAGCACGTTCGTTCGAAGCAGCAGGAGAGCGAACAGGAGATGATGATGACGTAGCGCCGACAGTCGACCGTTCCTGCAGTAGCTGGCGCTTTCGATTTCACGTCCTGTGAGAGGGGATTGGCCACACTCATCACCTTTGGTCCTTCATTAGGGGTAGAATTTCTTTTTGCTGATTTTTTTCAGGAGCCATTAATGCAGGTCTCCGGTTCCGGCCAGGGCTCGCCCTGGTCGGCCAGTCGCCCTGCTGAATCGGTACCACTGGAGTATTTCCTCAAGAACGGCGTAAGCAGTTTGCCTGTCGCGCTTGTGCCCACTGATGGTGGAGCCATTCGGTTGAGTGAAACGGAGGTGTTTCAAGAAGCACTTCGCAACATAAGCGGTCATTTTCTGGACATCTCGGAGGTGAGGCGTTTCGGCAAGACGGGCATACTATGCAGGTCTTCAAATATTCAATGCTTAACAGAATTACTGGCCGCCACGAGATTCGCGTTCATTGCTGCTCGCGCTTTTATCCCCCCTCATCTTGCTTGCGTGAAGGGCATTGTTCGTGGTGTTCCAACTAACATTAGTCCTGAAGCATTCCTAAAGATGGTCTCTCTGGCTGGCGTGATATCTGTCTACAGATGCACCAGACCTGTAGGTGATACGCGAGTCCCTACTGAAAGCGTACTCGTTACCTTTGCTGGTCTCACACGACCCTCTGAGCTGAAGGCCTGCCCTTATCTATTCCGTGTAGAGGCATTGACACCTCACCCACTGCAATGCCGTAACTGCTGGCGATTTGGACATAGCGCTAATGCTTGCAGGTCCTGATTGAGATGTGCGAATTGCGGTGGGGCACATGCCGCATCAAATTGTGAGGTAGACAGCTGCAGGTGTTGCGTATGTGATGGAGCACACACAGCCACGGACAATAGCTGCCCAGCTCGAGAACGTGAAACACAAATTCTAAATATAATGGAGAAACGCCGTTGTTCTTCGTCTGAGGCAACATCCTTCATTCAGGTCGCGGGTTCAAATCCCGGCTGCGGCGGCTGCATTTCCGATGGAGGCGGAAATGTCGAGGCCCGTGTGCTCAGCTTTGGGTGCACGTTAAAGAACCCCAGGTGGTCAAAATTTCCGGAGCCCTCCACTACGGCGTCTCTCATAATCATATGGTGGTTTTGGGACGTTAAACCCCACAAATCAATCAATCAATCAACATCCTTCATTAAAAAGCGCGAAGTGGGGTACGCTGCTGCTACGTCACGCCAGTGTGGGTCAATTGAAGCGACCGTCACTTCCGCAGTGTCGGCAGCGATAGATAAGGCTATGCCGATGATTATGGAATGGCTTTTCAACACCTTTGCTGAAAGTCTGACCGAGATGCTCGCCGCCAGGTTAAACAGCCTTATTCCTTCCTTCGCTACACACACTGTCACGGTCCAGAGTGAAGCTGAGCATCTCGATAATAAACAAAATAATCGGCGTCAAGAAGATGTTACCCCAGAAACGTTCGTAAGCGCTCCGTCGCCGACCCCAGTGGGGCCCAGTGGGTCGTTTGGTGACATGAGACTTGGTAATATCATTCATAAACGACGCAATGCTCCATTGTCTCCAACCAGTTTGCCAATGTCGAAATCAAAAAAGTTATTACTAATACCAACAACGAGCAGGACGTTTTGCGTTCTGCAGTCGAGTCAACTATATTAAGTCCATCATAGCGCCTGTAAAAGTTCTCCGGCGGAATCGTCGTTCCGTATCTTGCGCTTACACAGATCCTATTTATCTCATTCAGCGAACAAATCCTAATATAATTTTACTTCAAGAGTCTTGGCTTTCAGTAAACCAAACATTTACTCTGAAATATTGTCGAAATTTTAGACCGGATCATTGGCCCTAATATCTTCCAAAGTGTGTCTTCATGTTACTGTAACTTTTGAACATTATTGTCCGAATTGTGAATTGTTAGGAATAAATGGTTTGTTACCTGACTCCAACAGGATTACAGCGATTAATGCGTACTTTCCGAATGGAGTAAGACGCACAGATCACATAGATTGTGTTATCAAGAATTATTCGTCAAATTCAATTTTATTGGCTGGGGATTTTAACTCGCATCACACTTCTTGGGGGTCTAAAACAGTTGGCTGTGGCAAAAGATTGTGGAATTGGTTGCAGGATAATAATTTCGCTGTCACAACTCTGGACAAGTTACCTTCGTACGCGGGATAAGCTCATCAACAATAGATCTAACATTTTTGTGTGGCCAGTTTATGATTTCATCGTGGGAAACGTTTGATGATGAGACGAGCAGTGATCATGTACCGATTACTTATGAAATATTGCTACCACAACTTACCTCTGCTATCCGGCAACAAGGGTTCACCAACTATAAAATTTATAAAACTGTTTTGAACTCCGCGCTCTCGTCATTGAGAGGACGCGTCGGACAGCAACGAGCTGCTTCAGTAGTAGCGTGTCTAAGTGACTCTGTCCAGCCGGCAGAGTTTTCTGTTAAGTACGGCAACACACCATCAAATTCAGCTTGGTGGAATGAAGATTGTACGCTTGCGTATAGGCGACGTAAGGCTGCTTGGAAACGTTTACGCCACAACCATACTGCGAAAAATAGGGTTGACTATAAATTCCACGCAGCGCTGTTTAAACGTACAGTTGCTATAGCTAAAGATAAACACGATTCTGACTTACATTCGCGTTTATCAAAACCTGATAAAAGATCGGCCCTGTACAGGTTTCTACGGAACGAAAAATTGACGCAGGTACCAGCATATTCGCATTCAGTAGTGCTGTCTCCTAAAGAGACAACAGATTTGTTAGAGGGCATCTCGAAAGGACTTGAAGCGCGTTTCGCTTCGTCATGCTTGAGACCTGTGACATTCAAAAGCGCAACATCGGACTTTCGAGAAATCACTATGGTGGAACTGGCAAATGTCATACTGACTGTAAAGCAAGCGGCTCCCGGTCCAGATCAGATTACAAAATCTATGAATAAATTGATATTTCATTCCTATTCCGATGACCTTTTGAATATTGTTAACTGCTCCTTACAACACACATGGATTCCAAGCGCATGAAAAATTGCTAAAGTTGTGTTGCTGCGAAAAAATCCAAGCCTCAGATATGTCCTGGATAACATTCGGCAAAATTTCGCTTACTCCAAATCTAGTTAAAATAATTGAAAGAATTCTTCATAGAAGGCTCAGTGAATTCATCACTCGTCAGGACATCCTTTCACCAAGGCAAGTAGAATTTAGACAGGGGTGCTCTATATGGTCGGCTCATGTTGATTTAGAAAGCCGAATTCGCCTTGCAAAAGTATCTGGTGAGTTTTCTGCATTAGTCACGCTAGATATCGCAAAAGCCTACGATATTGTGGAACACAGGACATTCATTTCAAGATTAGTGGACTGTGAGGTGCCCAAGTACATTATATCTTGGGTTCAGGAGTTTCTGTTTCAAAGACAATTCTTTTGTTGCCACGAGGGAATTACTTCTGCCTCATATAAGCAAACAACAGGTCTTCCGCAAGGATCAGTCCTGTCACCTCTTTTATTAATTATATTATTATCATGCATTCCCGTTCATAAAAATGTTCCTCTTTACGTCTACGCCGATGATATTGCTTTTTTCTCGTCATCCCGAGGTATCAATAGTTTGTATCAAATCTTACAGTCATATTTGAGTAAGCTTGAGGTATCGCTTGGCGGGCTGTCTTTTTCACTTAATGTTAGCAAATGTGCTCTGCGTGTATTCCCTCTATCCGTTCCCGTATTCATTTCACTGCATTATCGAAATGATCCTATTCCACAAGTAACAGCACTAAAATATCTTGGCATTGTTTACGTGGACAATTCAAATTGGCAGCAACAAATAGAATCAAACACCCGTAAAGCAGAAAGTGCCCTAGGATTCTACGCCGGTTTTGCAATAAGAATTCAGGGATGCGCAGGAATACGGTACTTATGATATACAAATTTTACGTACGCCCAATTCTGGAGCTTGGTTGCGTTCTGTTTTCCAGAAGTGCTGAGTACAAATTAAGACCTCTTATATTGCTAGAAAGGCAAGCTCTGCGGCTGTGTCTCGGGCTACCTAGGTGTGTCGCGAATAGCGTGCTTTATTTGGAAGCTAGAATCATTCCACTTGATGCTAGATTTCGACAGTTTACTGTGCAAACATCTTTAAAACTTTACGATGCGCCCCTCTTCTGTTCAGAGACAGTTTTCATCAAACATACAGTTTCTTTCTTTCAGCGCCCGTGGTTTCGTTATCAAAGGCCCCGAGTCATTTTCGTCGAGTCTCTGTTATCAAATCTTCACGTTTCCCTCCAGCATTTAACTCCCCAAACCCAATGCTTGGTGCCAGCTGACTTAATTTTCAATAATATTTTTCCGAAAAATGAGAAGTTACTTCCAAAGCATGTTCTGGAGGGCCTCCTTCAAGGCCATCTCAGTCATTTTCCTAAATACGTAGTAATTTCGACGGATGCAACGCAAAATCTTCAGAAGGCTGGAGTAGGTACTTTTTCACATCAGCTTAATTGGTCTTTTGCACTCCGATTGTTTGACTTCACACCAATTATCTCGCAGAATTCTTGGCTATTACATTGGCTCTTCGAAAACTAAATTATCTGCAATCAAAAGCTATTATTGTTTCGGATGCTTTGTCTGTTTGTACACATCTGACGTCCGCAAAGCAGTCTCCTCTTCTCAGGATATTTTGGTTTCTCGTACCGCATAGCCTATCAGAAGTTCGGTTTATTTGGGTCCCCGGGCATGCTGGAATTGAACTAAATGAAATTGCTGATTCGCGCGCTTCAGCATCTTTAAATTTCCCGGTGGTGCTAGTAGCCCCTAAGTTCGCTTTTATTACTGCCGAAAGATTCAAACGACTGTTAATCTTAAAAATCAACGTAACGTCTCTCCTACAATCTGAAGTTCGGCGCTTGCAATTCTCATGGAAAACCGCAAAATGCCTTTTCCGTCAATGTGAGGTGACCTTCACAAGCTTTCGCTGTAGAGTTTCTTGGCTAGATGTTTATCTCAACAAATCAGGATTTTCAATAACTAACCTATGTGCAGCTTGCAATGAACCAGAAACAATAGATCACTTTCTTCTAACATGCCGCCGCTTTGCCTCTCTGCGACGAATAATTCTTGAAAGACCGATTGGTATGCTCGGATTGCCAGTCAATACATCCACCCTATTATCGTTTGGAGCCAGTCAGTTGGGTGTGGGCCGCAGTGCTATTCTGTCAGCGCTACATAAATTCATCCAGGCAACCAAAAGGATACGCTGCTAGTGTTACTGCCAGATATATCCAATTCTTTGTCCCCCTTTCTCATTCTTGTTAATTTGTTTTATATATTCTGGTTTATCGCATTCTTCTGCACTTTTCACGTTTTTTAAAAGGAACATTATTATTGTTCCTATCTAATTTCTGTTCCTTTTTTAGCAAGCGTTGTAAAAAATTATCTATTATGAGGTACAAAGTGGCCAATTCCCCATGTGGGTATGAGCCAAGATATCCAAGGCGACAAGACAAGACAAGACACTGCCCGTGTTGCGTTCAGATTGAGGAAGAAGACGAAGACAGGCCGCGGCTGATCGTTCGAGAGCAGTGCTGCTCGAGCGTGCTCGAAATAATAGCACGCCAGTACCTGACGCTTGGGCACCGTTAGCCGCCCTGGAGCGCACCTCTTGAAGACAAGCAGGGTTGCCGCGACTGCACCGAGGCAGGCGGTGCCAGGGCCATTTCCAGCAGGCGACCCATGTCACACACACAGTATCCCTGCGATGCGAAAACGGAGACCGAGGTAGGCCCATTTCACAGCTTGGTAGTTCGTGGTTAGGCGTACTTTAAGCTTTTAGTAGTAGCGATTGGTTTAGATGATTAAATACTCTGCTTTTCATCATTTTCACATTGGCCGGAGCAGTAATGTCTGTCGACAAAAATTTCACGTTCGCAAGAGCACAGTCTTCGTTTGGGTACATACTCGGGAGTGTTGCTTGTTGGGCACGTTTCTACATTGGTGAGCACTTTATTGTGAGCACGCGAGCACGTGGCGCGCAGAACTACGAGCGGCGCGTAATACCCATCGTCAGAAACACTGCGCATGCGCAGCTTGCGCTTGGTGATACACACTTTCCACCACACGCACCACGTCACGTATACGCCTGTTCATCGTATGCTAGATGCATTTTGTCTGTTAAGCTGGTGCATGCTGCTTTTAAGGTTATTTCCTTCTTGCCAATTCTCTTGAATAAATAGTGCAAATGTAAAGTGTTTTGTACTCATTTTAGAATTCACGGGCAAAACTGAAATCGAGATGGACCTTGGAATGCATGGCCCGCTAGCTTAGCCTACAAAAATGTGGCTAGCAGACAACGAACATGCGTATGAATGGTGGGAGTGGTGAAAAGAGTGTATATCACCGAGCCCATGCTGCGCATGTACAATGTTTCCAATGATGGGTGTTACGCGGTGCTGGTTATGCTGTGCGCCACGCGCTAGCATGTTGATTGATATGTGGGTTTAACGTCCCAAAACCACTATATGATTATGAGAGACGCCGTAGTGGAGGGCTCCGGAAATTTAGACCACCTGGGGTTCTTTAACGTGCGCCCAAATCTGAGCACACGGGCCTACAACATTTCTGCCTCCATCGGAAATGCATCCGCCGCAGCCGGAATTCGAACCCGCACCCTGCGGGTCAGCAGCCGAGTACCTTAGCCACTAGACCACCACGGCGGGGCACGCGCTAACATGTTCACCATAACAGTGCTCAATGCTGTACACTCTTAACCCTACGAGGACACTGAATCATCGAGAAAAAAAAAGAGAGAGTCCGAATAAGATACAGTGGCACGGACGTGGTTCTGTGTCACAGTCTCTTTTTCCGCCTCTCAGAACTTTTTCTCTTTTGTGCACGTTTTAGTGTCTTTTTCCAGGTTTACGTTGTGAGATGAAATAGGAGGGGAGTGTAGCAGTGGAGGGTGAGTTATGCGTTTATTGTTTGCAATACATTTCATTAAAACGTTATTAACACGACTGAGCCCGTTAAAAGAGAAGCTCTTTGTTTTAGCTACCATGGATACGATAGACATTTCTCAGCCTTTTCCAATGTCTCACCCTTCTGGCAACTCGTAGCCACAACCAAAACCTAAAGCTAATGCATGCCTTGATCGAGTCCCCACATTGTGCTACTTGAATCAGTACTTTAAATTTAACCTATTTCTACTCGTAGGTCGCATATTCTTATTCTTTGGCGCTGAAATCTAGAACTGATTTGTACAAGCATAGGTACTTTTTTGCAACAGTTCATCTTTAGAAGGCTTTATCTGGGTTTGTTCGCGCCTTACCGTTGACTAATTCGTTGTCTGCGTTTGACATCTGATCAGATTTGGGTGCACGTTAAAGAACCCAAGGTGGTCGAAATTTCCGGAGCCCTCAACTACGGCGTCTCGCATAATCATATGCTGGTTTTTGGACGTTAAACCCCACATATAAATCAAATCAGCGTTTGACATGTGACGTTATCGCCACTACAGCCATAACACATGAGGGGCCGCAGCATGAATAAATATAATGAATGAATAAGTGTGAATTAAGAAAATCATCATCATAATAATTCTCCGTCTGTTTTGCTCCCCTGCGTGACGACGGCCACCCCCAATGATCTTCACTTGTCATATTCTGTGCGAGCTGATTCCGAATCCACTGGATGGGCTCACAAGCACAGGGCAACGTGTTTCTAAATCACAAACTCCCATGCTCCATTTTTGCACACAAAGCTTTCAGGAAGATGTTTTTTCGCGCGCGAATTTCGGAATAAGCCCTGCGCTAATACCTGGCGCCCCATACAGTCGCGCTATTTCAACTCTCGTGACGACTCGCTTGCTGCATTTCGTGCCGACCAGTTGTGTCCCTGCGATCTTCGACGACAGCGCAGCTCTGGCCAACTGGCCATCACCTGACGCCGACAGGAGCTCTCACCGAGTGGTGCCCCGTCCTCTGACTCCTGCGACCGTGTCCATCTTTCCTATCTCCTCCTTACTTCCGTATGTGGCTCTCTCTGCCCCTCACTCTCTCCTTCCGCTTTCTCTATCTCTGTACCTTTTAGTCCTGTCCTTTTAACCCCTCCCTTACCCCCATCCCCCGAGAGCCACTGTTGCGGTGTCCTCCACCTGAGAGACAGTTACGGAGCTCACTTTTCTTTTCTTCCTTTCACTTAAGAATCACTCTACCCCCCCTCCCCCCCTTCTCTCGTGACGGAAACTACTCGTAGCTGAAGGTCATTGGCGAACACAATCTGCCCGCGCCCTGTCCTTACGGGGAGCGGCGAGTGTCAGCACCAACGTTAGTCAGCATCTAACTTATTCTTACACCGTGCCTAAACGCAAGTCAAGCCAAAACATGAGCAGAGGGCAAACGCATGGAAAAGCTCTCTCATCGCTAGCATGCATGTGTTGCATATGCTTTAATGGTGGACAAGGTTTTGTTGTAGTCTGTATGAACGTTTCATTGGCAGTGTGTCTTATTTCGGAACTGAATCAGAACGTGTTGCGCTGCCCACAGCCTAATTATGTTTGTTTTGCAACGGTTTCGGATATTGCAGCATGACGAAGCGACATCAAAACCGGTTGACCGCACTCTGGCCGATGTGGTACCGAAGAGTCCCAAGCTTGAGAGGCCACATGGGAAGTCAAAGGTGGGATATCGCTTGCAAAAAAAAAAAGCGGGAAGTTACGTAAAAGTTTACGTCTTACTTAAAATGCGCGTCGTGTAGCCACTAGAGACTTATTTCATTCTTGTAGACGTAAGCAGCCGTGCCATTCGTACTGCTTCGTGACATCGATAGTCTTCATTGTGCAGAAGCGTAAATAATGCTTTCTTGAAACAACATTAACAAAAGGTTCAGGAGTCATTTCATTCAGCGATGGTGAAGAGAAGCATTTATTTTCATCATTTCGTATTGTAAGTGATAATTGCAGCTACTGTGTGAAGTTTATTTCGGTTACGACTTTTTACATATTATTGGTGAAGGTTAAATCTATGCGTGAACATTGTAAGAGTAGCTTAGAGACATGGATTGGTGGGGAATTTCAAACCAGATTCTTGTAGCATGAACAGAGTGAAGTGTTTCTATCGGGGTTTCGAACGTTTCAAAATTTAATGCACAGAGGTGGTGTCATCATGCCTAAACGATAGAGAGGTAACAAGTAAAAAAGTGTGGCCTCTTTCCCCACAGAGAGGAGTAATCTTATGTGTGTGTTCGTTTATTTAATACACCTTTATTAGTAGGCTTTGGGGGCTGAGTGCTTCAATCCTGCTTGACGTCCACTGCGGGCAAGCCCAGACATCAGTATTTTCTGAATATGGCTGCAGCAAGCATAAAAAAATATATGAACCCGACACCACCTCGTCGGGTAAAGTTCACCTAGAATTACGATACTTTGTGCAGTGGTTATGAGGTGTTGCATTCTACGTGTGGGGTTATTTAGATATGCTACTTTTTACGGTGACCAGCTCGCGTCAAGTAAGCCTTTTAGAAGGTACGAGATTGCCAAATATTTACGTTTACGTAAATAACTATATTATTCGTCACTGAGCCGATGAAATTGCAAGAGTACCTAAAATGTACTCATGTGACACACACATTTATACTATTTCCTGTTACAATAGTAATGATTGCCTTGTATTAGGTATACGTAATGACGTATCATAGCTTTTTGAGTGTGAGGTGAGTTAAAATTAGTAGCTCGCACACCACGAATGTCCCTAATTTTTAGTTTTCTTTCTTTTTTTACAATAGTTCACTTTTCAGCGTTGGTATATAGGATCCATTTTTTTTCATTCGTAATGCACCACCTCATTTTATATTGTGTCATTTCTTATGACACACT
This sequence comes from Rhipicephalus microplus, assembly GCF_043290135.1. Lineage (NCBI taxonomy): Eukaryota > Metazoa > Arthropoda > Arachnida > Ixodida > Ixodidae > Rhipicephalus > Rhipicephalus microplus. Next base: position 239,758,608 of record NC_134702.1, read on the forward strand.
GCTTTTTTAAAATTCTCCTCGTGTGTCGCCCTTGCTTAGGGTTTTTAAGGTCAGTAAGATGAAAAAGCGCTGCACGTAACACATCCTGGCAATGATTTTGTGTTCAGCTGGAAATGATTTCAAAGATGGTTATGTTCCTTTGGTTTTTCCCTATTTCCAGAGCAAGCGGTCACCAACTTCAGCCTCGTCGCCATCACGCACAAAGGAGGAGGGCATCAGTAGCGTCTGCAGTGGATCACGAGCAAAGAGCACCACGCTGTCGGTCAGTGCGTGCCCATCACCGGCACTCGTATCTGTGCAGCACCACATGGGTCCTATTGAAGGGATTTATATGTAAGGTTTCACGTCTTAAAACCACCATATGGTTATGAAACACGCCTTAGTGGAGGGCTCCAGAAATTTTTACCACCCGGCGTTTTTTAACGTGCACTGAAATCTTAACCCACGGGCACAGGGGTCCGTCTTGTTCAAACTCGAGATTCATTTTCCGTGTATTTGGTACTGTTCAAGAGGCACTCAGAGAAAACGATTAACAAAAAGTTTCCATGATGTATTATTCGATTAAAAACCATACCTTCCAGTGGTTCGAGTGAACTTCTGGTATAAACCACCGTTTGCATGAAGGCAGCTGCCCCCCTTAGTCTCCTTAGAGGAGGTGGTTGGAAAGCCTGCCTCGTACTAATAATTAGAAGGGGAGGGGCGCACAGATAAATTTACGCATTCCATCCATGAAGGGGAACCCTGCGCTTGTAGATGTTTGCACTCCGTTGCGATTTCATGAATTCCAGAATAATTTCTTTTACCTGGAAATGTTTTCAGAATTTATGACGTTTAATCATACGTTTTACTAAAGTATTACACTTCGCGTTTGACGTCCGAATATCACTGTAATATTTAAATATATGGGTAGTTGTGAAAATGTAGGTAACCTGGGGTTCTTTAACGTGCGCCTAAAAGTAAGCGCACGGGCCTCTAGCGTTCTCAGCTCCATTGAAAATGCGGCCGCCGCTGCCTGAATTTGATTCCGCGACGTTTGGGACAGCAGTCGAACACCATCCACGTGAGGTCATGCTGATACTGCATGAATACATGACGCCACGGAGTGTTGATGCAAGTGCTTGAAGTGACGCTGCCAATAGTCGTGTCAGCTGTTCTGCGCCTTCTCTAGCTTCTTTCGCTTCTTATGAACCTTATGCGTCTTTTCTCAAGTGGGAGTCTCATTAAAATTTTTGTGGCTACATACTACTTGTAGTGGTCCGACACATTACACATATATGAGCGGCACATCTCACATTTGAACGCGTTACTGTTAAAGTGTTCGTTTCAGAAAAAATACCGGTGCCGGGCTCGTTAATTGTGAGCGAAAAATCATCTTACGCGGGACCCAAAAATCGTGAACGTTGCCAATAAACTAAACAAATCATGAAACAACCATGAAACACAGTGGGCACTGAACCAGGGTTGTTGGGGCCCTAGTGGGGATTGAACCCAAGTCGTTTGTGTGGCAAGCAGAGGTGTGGCACACGGCAACACCTGTGCTTGTGAAAACAGTGAACCGAGATTCCTCTGCTTGGAAATGCAGTGAAAGTAGCTTTCATTCTTCACGAACACACGCGTCCAGTATATATTCTTGCAATGCAGCATGAAATATCAGTAGTAATAATGCTTGGTACAAGTGTCCATTGCCAAAGGGCGTCAGAACATGTAATTATCGTAATAGCTCCGTGGTTAAAAGCCGGCACTCCACTACAAAAGGCACACACGCTACTGAGCCTATTCCACAAGGCCGTGTGATGGGTACATAACAAATTCGAAAAGGTTTCATGTAGCATGTACTGTTTGAAATATGCTCTAGGGACATGTAGGATGTCGCTATCGCGTGGTGACTCCTAAAGGCGAAGCTTTAAGGTGGCGGTTCTACTGTCGCCATACTGTCGCCTACTGTCGCCATTGCGAGTAGTTCTGGAAAAAATACCAGACGGCGCCACCAAGTCAGGACTGGAAGGCCAACATTTCGGAGGTGAACTGCCACACGTGTGCCGGCGCGCCACACTCCATGACGAGGGGGTGCAAATCGCGCTGACACGGTTCGAAGAAATGAGGCACTGAGCAGGGGCTTTTTTTTTCTCCCCTTCAACGACACCTCCATCTCTCTCCATGCTCACTAGCCCCTGACCCCTGCGGTCGCTGCTACCCCTGCGGGCTACCCCTGCGGTAGCCTGCTTGGCGAGCTGCTCTACGTTCCATACAGTGCCGGAATGCGGGGTTGAGTGAAAAACTCTATCGCGGAGGTCACAACAATGTATACAATAGAGATCAGACTTGGACTATGAGTATTCATGCGAGGTTCGACGGAACAGTTCGTTCTACAAATAATTGGGGTTGCTGGAGCATGATGCGGTTCGGTGGGATAGGAGAGGGCAAATTATATTTGACTATGTATACTTCCTTCCCAGTATGACCTAAGCTTCCAAATTTTCAAAAAAAAAACAAAAAAACGGGTAGTTAGGCAAATCGCGTGCTAAGAAGTGCGGCCGCTGTGACTCACGGTGCCCAACACGTGCCGACTGCATAATCATTAGTTTTCCCCACTATACGTAGCGTAATTTATTTCATTAGAATTGAAACTTCAGCAGGCTAGTATGAATTCATCTTTTGGTTGATGCAGCGTTTATTTATCACGTTGCCGTACGCAAACCATCGGACTAGTCGACAAACTATCTTTATGACGAAAATGAAGCAATTACCACTTGTGTGTCGTATGAGCGAGACTCCCACATGCGTGGCCTGAATGGTCCAGGTGCGTTATTCCCTTGTCCAAGGAACGACTTCTCTATTGGCGTACGCTATTTCAAAATCATTTTTTTTCCTGTAAAGGTCATGGCAATAACATGAAGAGTGATCGTTTCGCCCAAATCAGTTATTGACTGCAAGCTCGTAGATTCGAGGCCGTTACCTCAAGCTCTATAAAATCTCATGATAAAAACTGGGGCGGATTCACACAAACCTCCCAGGAGTGCAACAAGGGAGGGGACGACTTATGGTACAGTGCATCTCCCATGCATCTTTCTACACAGCCGCTGCTTGTATTACTTCTATGTCGTACCCATTTCGAGTTCGTAAAGCGCATGCAAGGCAAAAACATGAGTACACAAATACAATAGTTGCAAAGGAGTTGAAGAAAAGGTCTTGTCGCACTGAATAAGGCTTTTGGATGCATGATTGGTCATTTCAAATAACTATGTCGGCTAACATATCTTCAAGCAACGAGTCTTAGTGTTGTGTATATGCTATGCAATGAAGGGCTGTCATGCAGTAAGCAAGATTGAGTTAATACACGTTGTTGTGACAATTTATTTAGTACGAAACGAGCGTCGGCAGCACTTGGTTACAGCCACGAAGACACCTGAACATCACACACACAAAAAAGCCCGCACAACTACAACGCATACATTCAGAGAAATGTGAGATCGCACAAAGCAAAAGTACATATAATCACGACTTTCAGATGCGAACTTGTGACAGCAGAGAATGAAGGTGTATGTTTTATTATTATTTTCCGTTATCCTATATCACACACGAACTTTTTACAAAAGTTCATTGGCGCTTCTGTGGTCATGTCTCTCGGTCATTGCTGCTGCAGAACGCACGTGAATGGCTGATGACACACCCGACACAAAGAAGTGAACTGCTACCTCATAGCTTGTTCCAGAAAGAGTCTTTGCTATCGTCAAATCTGAGCCTGCATCTGCCATTCGATATATACAAGGTCGTTCTCCTAATGTGCAGTTCTTTATATCGAAGCTCTTACGCACGTACTGCTGCGTTGAGCGGCGGCGCCTGTTGGCGTCGTCGGCGTAACCAACAGAGCGAACAAGGACGAAAGAGAGCGAACGCGGAGTCTGCTGATGTCACTCGCCACTGGCCTCTAACCTCGCCTTCTTCCTCCGTCACGCTATCCCCCCCCCCCCCCCCCCCCTGTAGAAGCTCGCGCGCGTGCAGGGCTGGCACGTGCACTGCGGCTGGCTTCGCTTGTCGTAACGGGGCTCTCGGCATTTCGCTTGGTTCACGACGCCTGCAATGCACAAAGTGGTATGCGTAACGCTCGAGCACTGGCAATTTGCGTGGAAATATGTAAATAGCTACAACTGCAGATGGCCGAAACTACAGACGCACTTGGCGTTGCCCCAACACGAAAGTGCGCTCAAAATCACCATTAGGTAGCGTCGTCACAATTGGTGAATTTCTTGACAGTGCACGCGCCCAGCAGTCCTACGACTCAAGGCTGTGGAAAATGTTCGAGTCGCCACTCTGCTTTGCCTCCTTGTTCTTCATCGAAGCTCGTTTAGACTGCTGGTGTGACTCAATTGCTTTCACATTCCACTGTGGTCTGCGTATGGGCATGCTGCGCGTAGTACGGGGATCTACAATTTCAGGTAACATGCAGTCTCTGTAAAATTTGATTAGTTGTGGAAGCATTCTGAATTTCCAAAAGTCATTATCTCTTTCGATCCGCTGTACGTGGATGCCCTTCGACGTGCAGACGACGAAGTGGCAGAAACTTCTATTAGTGATATGCAGCTGGCCTTGCACTTGGTAGAAATAGTTATGAGAGCAGCTCAATTTGGGTGGTTCGTGTAGTTGGCTCCTTTGATTGTACTTTTTAGCTGCCTCGGATGGCTCCATGTCCTTCGCAGTGAATGGGCACTTCACCTCCACGATACCGTCGTTCGCAATTAATCCGTCTGGCGACGCCGCCAAGAATCCGTACTCTGGGTAAACAAATAATCCGCAAGGTTGCACAGCAGTTTCCATTTCTTGCTCGTATAACCAGAGTGCAACACGTTCGTGTTGTCTTCCATGCTCAAGAGCGGCACTGGTGAAATTTTTCTTATAGAGCAGGGTCTTCACGAGCGTGTCACAAGGTGTCCACTCCCTCCTTCGGCATACTGCATAGAAATTCGACGCCGTTAGGCGCATGTTTCTTTCAAAATGCCATGTAGGATTATCAGCCTGTCCTCGAGTAGCCTTCTCAATTTCCATCTGCTGTTTCTCATTCACCTGCAGGCTTGCTAAAACAGGCCGTTCTTTCTCGGCATATTGCTCTGGTGGCATGTCTGGCTGCTGGCAATTCGGACCATAATAAATCATTGAGTCGTTCACTGTAGACTCCTTGCGCTTATGCTGCTGGTGGCCATTTTCTTCAAACAGTTTTCTTCTGAGAGACTCTTTGTTTGCTTTCTGAGCCGTCTTCTTGCTTGCGTAGCGCTTCAAGACGGCTGCGGGGCTCTTGCAGGTTACAGCCTTGGATGTGGTGCAGTGCCACTGTGGCCCCAGCTGAAAGCTGAGCCCAGCTCCATAACAGCGGTGTTCATAAGAGCCCTTTTGACATCTGTTGATCTGTTTACCACCAGATAGTTTGGCTACCAGTGCCATGACTGCCTCGGCAAGATTACTTGTATCATCTGTCACAAGACGGTCAGCTTTTTCGGCAATTATATTGGCAGCGGTAACTATTTTCATTTGTAGCACCTTAGGCATGCCATCATAAATGTTGTCACCTTTGGTGCCATCACAGAAGTAGTCTTTGCATCTGTCGTGGCAACCAAAAACATGTTTTGGGCCATTTATGAGGTCACCCGCAAGCTGGCGCGTAAGGTCGGCTTTCTGGGCACGCTGCTTTTGTGCAGTACCCTGTACATCGCTAAGAATGTTTGCGTAGTGCTTTATGGCCTTCCGTGCACCATTCTTTAACCGCTTAATCCTAGGGCCACTTAGGAAAGCTGAACTGCCCTTTGTTTCTTTGGCTATGCCATAGAGCCGAGTGGTGTAACATTTCACAACATGGTTTGCACATTCCCTCTTTTTTACAAAGCGCCCGTACTCCACTTTCGTGAGTATCTGATGTAAAACGGACGAATCCCCGTCCCCTATGAATATCCGGTATTCCACACCATGCATTTCCACGCTTCTCTGGAAGCCTTCAACGATAATATCCGACTCCATTGCCCCTGAGCTTTGGTTCCAATTCTTGTAGCACACATGGTCTTTCTTGCCCTTTCCCGTCCTAGAATAGTGCTTACAGGTGCTGCACAGCTTGTTTCGTACTCCTAGGTAGAGGAGCTTCTTCGTGCGTTCTCCTATAATCACAGCGACACCAGAGTTGGCGGAATACCGGTGTCCATGACTGCGGTGTGACCACCCACGATCGACAATCACTGTAATATAGGGGGTTATGCCATCATCACAGAAAGTCCCAGCTTCTTCCGCGAGTTTTTTTTTCTTCTTTTCCGGCTTTTATCATTTGGTCAAGAAGGACGGTTTTCCAGCACTGCAACAAAACAAAAATTACAGCAGATTACAACGTCGAAATTGTTTTCACAATAGCGATGCCGCACTTTGTAATTGCGTCAATGCGTGAGTGAGCTCCTAGACAGGACGATTACTGGCTCACTTGTAATCCTGACATCTCATGATCAATCGTTTCGTTGTATACGACGAAATGTTGCAGAGAAATTCTCATCGTGCCGTACTCCCGTTCAAAACGCTTGCCATGCACGTGCCACTGTCGCTTCACGTGAATTTTACTAAAAATAAAGCGCTGTACATCCTCCATCGTCTTCAGAAAGAGAAAATCAATATTTATCAGCTTATTTACCTTTCCCAGGAACTCTTCCCGGCGTAGAAAAGCCCCTTTGCTCATAGCAGGAATTTCCATGACTGCCATTGCTTCCTCAAACTGCGAGTGGCCTGATCCGATACTCATGAATGCCCAAACAGCAGCATCATTGACTCCTACGTTTGCTTTGTCAGTGAGGGACGTTGGTTCTGTGACGGGGTCAGTCGTCAACTTTCTGATTTCCTGACATTCACTGCAGGTAAAAGTGAGCTCCGACCAGAGCCCCACTCTCCGTTCTTTCACGAGTGCAAAACGTCCAGTCAGCTTAGGACAGCTGTGGTCGTCGAGACTACGAACAGCGTTCACGAAATGGGCCAGCGACACAACTCGTCTTCCGGTGATGATCGGCTCCTCTGGCTGAGTTGTGACGCTTGTCTCCAGACTCAGGCCCGGCAGCGACTCTTCTACGATGCCGAAATTGTCCCAGTATTCAGACGTTGCGTCATCCTCTCTGGCAAAACCACTGTCGTCCAAGCATGGCGTACAGGCGGCGCTTTGGCGTTGCTCTCTGTTGCTCTCCGGCGAATTCGCCTTCCTGAAAATTTTACAGGAAAGTGCATCATGTGGTTAGTGAGCTAGCACCAGATGCACAGGGATCGTAGCAACTACACTTCCAAAGCTGGCATGAATAATAAGCTGGTGTGGTGAGGGACCGATGCAAAACTAAAAAAAAAGGGCGAGTCCTTTTCTCAGTCGGGATAATTACTGAAAAGAATTTCTCCCGACAGTCGTCTACTATGGGTTGCTTGAATGTCGATGAAAGGCAAGATAGACGATACAGGCGTTTGTGCTGCCTTCCATGAACCTAATCAATCAATCAATCAATCAATCAATCAATCAATCAATCAATCAATCAATCAATCAATCAATCAATCAATATATCAATATATAAATTAAATAATTTTGTTTCCAAAAAAGCATATTTACGGTAGAAAAGGGTGGCCGGGCTAAAATAGGAACCATTAGGGATTGACAAGTGCGTCATAGCATTTTGAGAGGATGGTTGGGCGGATAGGGCATGTGACACGCTGTGTGTGCGCGTGTCCGTGCGCTGTGGGATAAGCGCTTGTGTGTACAGAATCATTTGATTGGGTGCATCTTACATCTTTTTTTTTACTTTGAGCACAGTCTAGCTTTTATAGAACACTTTCTCAGTTACAGTGCTCAGCTCTCAAGCACGCCGCGTGCTTGCGACAAAAGCAGCATCAGACAAAAATGCCGGGCTTTGCCACCACTGCTCAGTGTTCCACCCGCAAATATGCTGTTCGATCAGACAAGTGCAGGTCAGAAAGATAGACGGAGCCCAAGGTCACGACAAATAAAAGGCGCCCAAGCAGACAAACACGCAAGCAGGAGCGTTGTGACGTACACACAGCGTGCTGTAGGTCCTGATTCGCCCAGACCTCTCGTCACAGCGCTAAGAAGCACCTACCCTCAGCATTTTGATACACGGCAGTGACATTTCAGATACACAAAGAAACAAGGCTTTTTATAGACTCCACACGTCCGCAGGTCTTAGCACTTTGTTCTCACTGGCGCGCATTATCTAGGAATGACTGCGTGTCCAGCGTCCTGTACACGCACCTAAAGGCGCTGCAGCGACAAAGTACGGGCTATAGCATTGGACAGTTTTGTTCACCTGAAGCCGCAAAAGAAGTTCAAACGAATTTGTTTTTGCACATATATAGCCGCCAAAACTAACATGTCAACATGAAATAGAGTAAAGTATTGCAGTGTAGCTGGCAACGTAAAGCTGATCATAGAAAGAATGTCGCCCACAACGTGACAATTTGCCTTCTGCTCCCTTCTTTCCTTTACGGAGCCCACATTGCGTCCGGGGTAAAAAACGAGCTCGCCACCGTATCAAGAATAGGCTTCTATAATGTTTTTTTTTCTTTTTGCAGCTGTAGCTGCGCGCTTTTATTATCAAAATAAACCACAGTAATCGAAATGGTCTTACCTTGAATGGTGTGAAAATGCAGCTGCTGCCCGTGCTCGACATGTCGCGATGGCGGCTCTCTTCTTCTTCCGTGAAGCTCTATCCTTATGATTTGTCATGACTCATGTGAAGCCCGGCAAGGCACTCGTGCTGCAGGTACTCCCACACGCACTCGCAGCGCACGCTAAGCAAACTCTAAAGAAGCCCTCTACGCGAGCAGTGGACACCAGAGGATGCGGCAGAAATGCGTTCTATCTCTAGTGTCTCACGCTACTACAGCACTGTCGCCTTCCGTGCTGAGCACGCATTTTTGTGTCCGTCCTCATCCTCACTCAGTCCGCCTCCCCCCTCGTCATGCTGCCTCGCACCTTCAGGCTAGCATAGTGGTTGTTATTCCACATCTCCTGCCGTGCGAGGCCATCTAGACTATTCAGGTGTTAGTGGTGTCACCTTGGGCACCCCTTCTTCCCATGGAAGGATTGGTCAGTCCACAGACCTTCGGGAAACCCTTGTCTCCCCAACATCGCAATTAAACGACGTTCCTGTAGGAAACAGTACCGCATTCGAGCTGCGTTTGCATGAGTGCGACAGAATGCAACGGCAGCGCACCACAAGCAGTGCGATAAGCTACAATTTACATGGAGCGCATGAACTGTCCCGCGTAAAGCCCCTACATTTTTTTTCTCTTCGTTGCTAAGTACCGACAGCCTTTGAAGCGCCGCCGAGGAATCTCATTGTGGAGCGCTCGTTTGCGGTGGCCATGTTCTTCCTAATGCTTTTCCAGCACCTGGTAAAACGCGTTCCTCGCTCACTATTGACGGGGGACTAGCTGGAGGAGAAAGGCGCGTCGCGTTCGCACATTGTTCACTGATAGGCGCGTGGCTAATTCACTTATACGTACGTGACTTTGGAAGCCTTCCTAGTTAGGAAGCACATGGCGGCAGACACCGGCTGTGTGTGAGAGAGGGTCGGGAGAGGAGGCAGTTGTCGTTACTTAGGTAAAAGAGAAAAATTTAGCGGACTTTAGTCCCGAGAAGCTCTTGCTTTCTGTCCTCGCAGCTGTCTTGTAGTGTGCGAGAAGTGCACACAAGGCCAACACGACGAGTGGTCGGCGTTCTTTTGTCGTGAAAAGTACTCTGGGTCGACTTACCCCTTGAAATCCAGACCTGCCTGGCGCATTTGTGCGATACGTCTTTCTAGCGCATTACCCTCGTTTACATGGTCGTGATGCGCCAGTTGTCGCATTCGTATAAACGCTGTGCGTGCCGTGCCGGCTTACGGCAAACTGTCGATGCCCGGCTATACGCAAACGTGCTTTCTTATCGAGGAAAGACGAACTGGACCCAACTCCCAACAACCGCGGAGACGGCGTGCCGGCCTCTTGTTGAATGAAGTTAGTTAGTCGTCCAAGCTGGCAGCCGACTGACTGGCAGTTGCCTCGAGCTGTCAGGCCGTAATCAATTTTACACGAATGCCAGAGTAGCCCATCGACTTTGCAAGCGCGTTTCGGAAAGGTGATGCGACGCCGTTTGCAGGACCTCTTGTCTTCTGTACGCCGCAGCTACCATGTGGTGTCGGATTACAGCGAGCGAGTATCGGATTACAGCAACTTGTAGCTGGGCGAGTTGGTTTATGTAAAAGAATTAAAAAAAAATAACTCATTAGCTCAGTCATGCCTCGAGCATGGGAAACAGAAATTCGCACAATTTTCTGCGTCATCAACCACTATATAAATAGGTACATATTAGCGCGAGCAAAATAACAATGACTTGAGAAAGGAGTGGCAGGAGGCAGGAATATCTCAGCTCCCGACATTTCTGCTTCGTCCCACTTCTTTATCGAGTGTTTTTGTTTTCTTGAGCTAATATTAATTCCTTGTAGCGAAAGAGGGTTACAGTCCGTGAATCGACCGGCACTCACAAAACTGCCCATTTCCTACGCATTAGTGCAATGCGCCTTCCATTGCTTACATGAATGCGAAGCGCATGTTTCGCACTCATGTAAGCGTGTTTTATGCACACCGATGTCACCACACTTTCTTATAAACTTATCCTTTTCAGAAACGTTTCTGTTCTTTTCGAGCTACTAGGCGTAAGTCTAAGATTGGGTATTTCTATACGTCAGCCTTATGACTCACGCTAACGAGTCAAGGAGCTGCTATCTTGACGCATTGACAGTTCTCCGCACGGCAGACTTCCCAATGACGAATTGTCAGCAGGTGCCGCATGCCCTTGACATTTTTCTCTATTCTTTTTTCCCCTTCCCCCTCCCCGTGTAGGGTAGCATATAAGCCTTTTCTTTGCCTTTCTCTCTCTTCACAAATATTCACAAATACCTTACCTTACAAAGATATTCACAAATACCTTACCCACGCACGTCTGCTCAGTTCGCTGGTATCGCTCGTTTGTCGTTCGTTTTTCTGCTTTCTTCTGACTGTCGTCGCACAGCCCTCGCTTTTCGCTATAGTGCGTGGGGGGTGAGGAGGGCGACAAAGATGTGCACACATAAAAGAGGGACTTTCTAAGAATTCGGCCTTTCTTTTCCCGTGAAGACGCTCACCCCATCCTCTCGGAGGATACTGCCCACCTGTTTTCACGCTCTCCCGCGGTACCACGCAGCCTTATGAGACTCTGAAGGGAGGAAGGCTTACAGATGACGGTGCATGGTTTGAAGTTAGAAAAAACGTTTTCTCCTGAGGCAAAATGTTTTTGCGCGCCGCATTCGGGGAGACAGAGAACCTTCAAATTCAGCGCTTTTCTTATTGCTGTTTAGGTGGCGCTAGGGGACAATTTTCGTTGTAGTGATAGGAATAATGTAGATTTCTCAATATTCCTGCAGTTCTTGTGTGCGATTCGTGTGCATAAGTATACCAGGAGACCGTAACTGTTATATTTTAGGCTATGCATGCTTAGATTTCAGCGCTATTTCAAGATAACAACGATTTTGTTGATGTTTACGGCATGATAAATTAAGACAATTTGCGAGCTTTGTTTCGCATTTCTGCTTGCTTTATTGAAAAACGCTACGTTGAGGAAATAGATCAGGGGTTCTAGTTTATCCACGTGCAAATTCAGCTAACGAACTTCAGTAGTTCTCCGCAAAAATGGGCCACGGTAGGTCTATCTAATGAGAATATTGCCCAATTTAGATCAATATAATTAAAAAGTGAGCGGGCGTACATAAATTAAATTGAGCACTCAAACGGCAAATGCCATCCTCTATATACAGCCAGAAAATGAATTTTCTCTATCGAATAGGTGCCGGATAGTCCGCATCGACATTTACTAAAGTTGGCTCTTTTCAAAAGCTAATCAGCAATACAGTAAAAGTGCTTGAATAATTTGCTACGTTGAGGAAATAGATAAATATGTCCTAAATGTTCTGCGCAAAGAACAGTGCTGTAACTGCAGCAGATTTTTCAGAAAATGGTCACTGCTGACACACAGCCAGACCAAACCATGTAACCAGCGCTTATTCTTGGCTTTCCCTACCCAAATGCTAAAAGCTTACTTATTTTTAATAGATATCTTTAAAATGTACAAAAATTAATCGTTTCAATGACTCATAAACCAACTATGTAGGACAAGAAGAACAGCCGCCACGTCCGTTGGAAAAGTGACAAAAACGATGTGTTCGTGCCGCCGGAGTGAGACCGCCACCTTAAGGTCTCCTAATTTCCTAAAGTTTATGCCGCAGTAAAATTTGAAAAGAAATGGTGTCATTTGAATCTCATAGCCCTTTATTGCAACCTCTGCTCAACTTTCTTCGTTTTCTTTTGACCGGCGCGGCAGCTGTCTTGTGGTTACAGTGTCCGGCTGTTGAACTGCAGGTCACGGATTCAATCTCGGCCGTGGCGGCCGAATTTCCGATGGAGGCGAAAATCTTTAAGGCAGGTGGGCTAAGAAGATTTAGGTACACTTTAAAGAGCTGCAGTTGGTTCAAATTTCCACAGCCCACCACTACGGCATCTCTTATAATATTATGGTGGTTTCGGGGCGCTAAACGCTGACAAATATTAGTATTATTGTCTTTCTTATTTCTATATTTTATTGAGTTATCATTACACCTTGTGGCGCGTTCAGTGACACAAGACACCGAAATGAAACTGATATTGATCGCGCCTAATAGTTTTTATTGTGAGCTTAGCGCACCAACATTGCAGCCCTGGTTGATGCGAATGTCGCTGTTGTCCAACTATTTATGGCGTGACCTTTAACGGACTGAAAAATTAAGGGTGAAATGGTTTCTAGCTGTGTACTTTGTACTGTGGCATGAGAAATCGCAACGTTGTATGTTACATGTCCTAGTGCCGCAGACTTCCTTTTACCGTTTGTGTGTAGCTTGATGTGTCCCAAATATGACCCAGCCAGACCGCCCAGAGGCGTGAACAGAGCTTTTGTGTAGAGGCTGGGGGTATCTCCTTGATCTGGGCCGGACAGCCAGCAGTAGTAGAGTGCCACGTTGTGCCCTTTATGCCCTCAACAAGTTTGCTCGAAAGTGTGCTCACGGACATGTGCATTCATTTTCAAGCTCTTCTTATATATATACAGCGCAATTCATTCTATGATATTATATTCACAAGTACCATTCACTCTGTTGCGCACGGTGCATCGTGTACATCGCAGCGTCTGCTCGTGTTCGTCTGGCCGTTCTTCGTTGTGCTAACTGGTTCTTAGCAGCATCAGCTTGATCAATGGACAGCGGTACATGGAAGCAGCGTTCCGTGAGCTCAGGTCTCTCTGGATTTGCCACACTTGCTAGTGGTGCAGTACGCGTCGGGGGCGCAGCAGCGATGTGCACTGCATTCGTGTATGCACTTAGGTTTACCTTGCCCTGCTAGGTGCTGTGATATGCCCTTGTCTGGCATCAGCTCTACTTACAGAAAACGAAGTGGATGAAACATTTTGAATCTCATAAACATCTCAGTACTGACTCGAAGACATATTGAGCGCTAACAGACAGGGACGTAAGGGAGTCGGCAACACTTTTCGCTAACTTCAACCAGGAAGCAATAATTTATTTATCCGTGCACCGTGGAGCCACCAGTTCACCCAATAGTCAACCTGAAAAGGCCTCTCCAGATCTTAAAGGTCACGTTTGTGTGTGCACCATCAACCGACCTTTCGGACAGCGAAGGCTTTTCTAGTTCATTATTGAGTGAACTGGTGGTGCCACCGTGCACATATGAATAGGCATGTCTTTCCTAGAAGTAAAATTGAAGTTAGCGCATAGTGTTGTCTTCTCTCTTGAGTCCCTGTCTGTTAGCGCTCAATATGTCTTCGAGTTTCGCTTATACACACACTCACACACAAAAAGGCAAAGCTGAGTACGAAGTGCCACCTATAACTATTCCTGCCTGCTTGGAGTGAACGTGCACCGCCGCACGCCTGCGAGCGTAGTGTGTGGGCGAAAATTGCCCTTTCTCGCGGTTCACGCCTGAGCTGTGCAGGCTAACGTGACTCTGTTTGCACTCAACTAACGTGCGTGTGGTTCGGCCTTAGGGAGGCTCCGGTCGTGATTATCGCAACACCCGCGTGAAATGCAAGTGGATTCGGCCCATTCACTACTCCGCCACTTATTTTTGATGTAAAATACTCCGTATGCTTTACCAACTGCTGTTGTGTCAGGAAGGGCAGAGAACAGAACTTGTCCGGAAGCAAAGTGGTGGTCTAGAAGAAAAGACCACCGTAAAAGGCGACGCTGAGGCCCCTTCGATCAGTTCAGGAGAAGGTTGTGCTAGGAAGCTTTCTTTGATGTGAGGTTTATTTACCCCTGAATGTTTTTCAGTTTCTCTGTTTTCGCGATCTTTCGATAATGTGTGATGAATCATACATTATAATGTCTATATCCACATTCTAACTTTGCAAGTTAATAAACAAAATGTAAACAAATATTACATGGCAGTACTTGGTAATTATTCAAATTTCGGCCGATACTTGCTGAGTATGGTAAAATATATTATCGTATAGTGCCATCTATAAGGTAGTTGCGTCAGAAACAACTTTTTTCCATAGTATGGCCGAAATGTTTGACTTTATTTAGATGAATGCAGCTGTACCAATATGCTTCCTATCATATAGTTTTATTGAAAATTACCTCGTCTATATCAAATTCTTGAAGATAGGCTAGTTCGTGTCACCAGGAATAGTCCCTTTCGCTCATTTCGCGCCGGTAACACTTGTACTTTCAGGGCCGAAGTGCCGAAGACGAGGAACTTGCAGCCCTGCAGGCGAGTGGCAACGTACGTGTAAGTAGGCGAACTTACCTTCGCAGGATACTGCGATATGTTATTGGTCTAAGGAACCGCAATGCCCCCCACGATATCATGCGGCTAGCTATTGCATATTGAAACCTTGAAGAAGCTTCAGTGAATTGCGCTGCTGGTTTTTCGTGAAGAGGCCGGAGTTCAAACATCATAGTGGTATCAGTTTTATCAGTCAACTGTGCATGCCATAGTGAATGAAGACGGCATTAAAAGGACTGAGCAGGCTTTAACGTGCAGACGCGTCATTTGTTCAGTGCCATAGTGCAGAGACACTGATCAATGCACCCTCGCCTTATTATTAATGTTTTTGAAACTTGCGAAGCGTACCTTTAATTTAATGTTGTGTATGTACGTTTCATTAATGTAGCTCCAGCTGGTGCGCGTGGGCCGCGTCTAAGAGATAATAGTTTGGCCAAGAAATCAGTGCAGCCTCTCGAACAGGATTCCTCTGGCTAAAAACAAGAGCTCATTGAAAAACAGAAATGTTCTATCGCTGCGAAGGGAACCATGATGGGATGTGAAGCAGCAGCGGTGCACACGCCGTTCGCCCGGCTAAACGGGCGTCGACGCGGGTGCTGCAAGACAGGTTTGAAGCAAAACTCGGTGTAGCTTTCACCCGAGTAAACGTTCACTTGAAACGCAAAGACCCATGAGACGGATAGGGTTCAGTGTAAGTTTTATCGCAGATAAATGAGCCGAAAGAGTGTTTCCCCTCGACGTGAGGTCGAGCGTTATGGGTGGTGGAGAGGGTGAAGCGAGAAAGAAGTGTGTTGCGAGCATGTGCAGGAGCAATGCAACCTAGGTGTGTTGGGAGGAGCCGGCAGCTGCTGCGGGTGAGGAAGAGAGTGATGTCAACGCGCAGGTACGACTTGACCTACTTGGGATCGTTCCAACAACGGCAGCGGGGGGAACTTCGTGGGGCGCTTTGGCACGGAAACACGGATGGACAGGCTAGTCAGAGCAGCTTCGCCTCTAAAGGCCCAGATGCAGTATGAGCAGATCAGCTCAGTGCTTTGCACTTCTATTTTATCTTTATCATTTTATCTTTACTACTGTAGCGTTTTTCCAAGTAATCCAGAAATGCCTTCATTAAAAGAGCTTGTTGCCTCAGTAATAGAATGCCGTGAAACGCTTAAAAATTCTACGCAGGGAGGTTGGTGGCAGGAGGACAAGATTAGGCGACCCTTCCTCTGCGCTTTTATTGACTTTCAGCCTTTTTTTCTTCGTCAAGCGTACGGCTTACTATCAGTACGATAGCACCAACCATAACTACGCAGGTTAAATGAACACTAAAAAGAAACAATGGCTTCGTTTAGTTCGACAAAATTTACTCTGAGAACTGTAATGACATGTCTTGAACTATTGCGAGTTTATTAATAGTATATAAAATCAGGGTTAATGTTTCGTTTTTGAATTTCGTGACAAAGTTTTTTCACGTGCGAAAGAAAATTTCAAAATGCATTTCTTCTATTTTTATGACATTTCTTCGCATTTCCGTATTTTTGTCAAATTCCCTGATATTTTTTTTTGCGAGGTGGTGGCACCCACAAATGACGATGTACATTTTTATTGATTGCAAGTAACGTAGGCACCAGCAGACGCCTTCAATATCTAGGGCTTCCCGTTGTTTCGTGCGGAAATATCAAGGTGGCGTTTCCACCCACATTTTCTTTTTGCACGTTTTCTTGTTCAAGAAGCGTCCTGTTGTTACTTTATAGGTAGCATATACAGTAAATCTAGTTCTCGGGATTGCCTATTTGTACTTTACTAGTATGCGATAAATGGCTTTGCTCTTTAGTGTCCTTTCAAATCAGGCAATGGCCGTGGCCTTTGGGTTGGTTTATGCCACAGTGATTTCGGCATATGGCATCACTTGTAGAGGCAAGTAGGAGATGTTTCTAGCTGACTTTGAGAATTGTCGATTCCATGCCGCGTGCTTCAAGTAATAATAGGCTTGCATGTTTTCGGGAGCCTTGACAATCGATAGGCAGCGCTTTCTGATCACGCTAAAAAAATTGCTGGCACCCCCTAAAGAAAACGAGAAAACAAGGCTCTTGTCATGAAAAGCAAGGGTGGAGTTACGTTCGGACACTTTGCATGTACGTTAGTATGTCCGTCCAAATGCTGTGTTAGCCCATTGGTTGCCAATTTTTAGTATGTTCGATAAATAACAGTTCTAGCGGCCAGTTCATTGTGAGAGAACACATTGTGCTCACAAGAATTTAAAATGTTGAGAGTGCGTTGTTGCTGAAGGGATAAATCGGCGCTCATAATGTACCATACTCTAAATATTGGATGGCAAAGCCCTGTTTTTTAAATGCATAACATTCGGAAAATACGTCCAATACTTCAGCCAATGGTCTTTGGAGCTGTTCATAATAATGCATTATATGTACATGAAATCTCGTACCTACTCGACATCCGGCAGAGTGCTTTAAGCAGTGCCATTTTATCAGTATTTTTTTATTGGCTCTTCTCAGTTCACTTAAAAAATAAAAATAAAACTGATTTTAAAAATAAATATGTTACTCTTATCGAGTCCTCGCCACGCTTTCAAAGGTGTTTCTTCTTCAAAGCAACTGTCATATTCACAACTGTCATATTCACCCAGCGTTATGGGTAACGTGATGTATCTCCTCTAACTTGTACTTGTATTGCGTAGCCGTGACTTCTTTCTTCGTTACAGCATTGTTAGTGTATTGCTCAAAAATATTGGGAACGTAGACGGGGTGGCAGGGAACGTAGGCTAGAACCTATATAGATTACTTTTTCAGTAGAGAAATTAGTTTTTTTTGTTAACGTGGTCTTGAAGAAAAGATGCTGCTGTCTTTCCTTATGAACTCCATGTCATGACCAACACTTCTCCGAAGCTAAGTTACCCCGAAAAGTTAGGCTATCAAAAACTTGCTCACTGTGTAACATCAGCTTGATGAAGCTGCTTTATGAAAGTGGTCGCGTGATCCAAAATCACTAGCATTATCCATTACCTGGATCGCTCATTCTTGATCTCTACGTTCATCTTGAAATTTTATTAGAAAAAGACAAGGTGGAAAGGGAGGGGGTTCAAGGCAAGAGAACCGGTCGAACAGCAAAAGTGGTCCCCAGACCAACAATTTCCAGTGACGATCGAGTGGTGAAACTTGAATGAAGGCAGGTCGCAGTGAAACCTCGTCGCAAAAAACTGCAAACATTCCGACACGCACGCAAACGGCTTACTGATTGGGTGCGATGTTGTCTGTTTCCTGCGCTATAGGTAAGTGCAAATTTGGTTATGAGATTACAAGGTTTTTTCTAAGCGTATTAGTTATCTTCTGCCATTTGTGTCCTTGTAGGCCCTATCGCTCGAAATCATTTGAAAAAGAAAACGAAGAAAGACTGTCCTGGAGGCAGTAGTACTCGATCATGGTGCTATATGTGAGATCCTAGTATGTCACCACAGAACCATGCCGGTGCTTTGTTTTTCTTTGTTTCTTTTATTTACTGCCTGTGTTCGATAATGTACAAAGTGCTCATTTCACGTCAAGCCGTGCGAGGGCTCGAAAGTTCTTTGTGGAGGCGTAATTGGTCCCGTGACTGGCATCGCTGCGGTCGAGGCGATTTGACGTCACGTCAGCGACTTGCCCACCCCGCCGCCGCTTGCCTTCTTTTTCTGCGTCCACCGTTTACCCACTCTTTAGCGAAACGTTACCGATTACTTTTAAACTTAATGACGCAAATGTCTGAACGTACAAGGTGGAAGGCTTCATAAGTATAGTGAAACTTGTCGAAGCTGTAAAAAAGTTTTTTTTTCATAATTTAACTTAGCGTAGGCAGTCTTCCATCCGAACAGAAGATTTATTGTGAAAATCGTGTCGCAGGGCAACAAGACCGCCGTCTTCATTGCGTAAACCAAGAAAAGGGTGCTAAAAATGCCAGACCTACGCGAAACGCGCTGCACAGTCACAGCAAAATCTATAAGAATGGCCCTGCAGAGTAATTTTGAAACACTCTTTGTCTAACTGCTACAAGCTCTCTGCTAAATACCCACTACGCCATGAAAAATCATAATTTTTTTGTAGTAGTCCGCCATTCAGTATGCTATCTATCGTCATTCTTTGGACAGGCGTGGTATCCGCTACACACTTGGTAGTAATTTTGTGCAGTTTTTATGTTTTGGCTCACGACGATGAAGAATGATGCCTGAAAAGGGTATACGCCACGGTTATTACGTGATCAAGAACAAATTTTCTAATGAGTTGGAGCATTCCACGACTCCCCTCGTTACGCAATTCTCATGATGTGACATCTGACTGTTTCTTTGACGTTCTAAAACGCTTTATTACTCATATTAACGCGATTCTTTTCCCGACATCAAGCCTGCCTAAAGTCGGTTTAGAAACGTGTTCCAAGCATTGGCGTAGCTCAGAGGTAGAATACTGAGACGGCACGCAGTGGACCCGGATTCAAATCCCATTTTGTTGTTGGTGTTCTTTATTTACTGCTTCTTTTATTCTATACTTGTTACGGACACCGGCGGTAGCGGCAGCGGACAACTACGGCGCCGCGCTTGACCCGTCTTCTGATCTAATAACAACTTTAGCTGTAAAAAAATATGCTGAGTGGTGTTAACATGATTAAAACTAGTCATAGATTTCGGGTTCAGAACTTATGTGTGCCGAAGTACCACAAACAAATTTATACCTTTTTTATACACTAGATACATCGTGCTTTACCAAGCAAGGTACACTTGCATCTGCGAATAATCTAAATGACTTGACAGGATGGCGCTTCATCCAACAGGAGACTTCGCAGGATTTCGACTGTCATAAGCACTCACCTAGCGTGTTCAGCAAATTAACAATATAATACTGCCACACACACAAACTTTTAAAGAAACGTTGAGATATGTCCGTTTTTTTTTCTTCGGATCATATGAACAGGTTTCTTCTCAACAGTCACTAGGCAGTATGTAGTCTTTTATACTCTGATTTTCGTGAAATGCTCTGGTGATCGACCGGCGCGTCACAAACGATAATGTTCCCTTCACGTTGGAGCACCGCATAGCAATGATTCGAACAGAAACGCCAGAAATTCGCAAGAACACTTTCGATCGTGCACTCAGCGATGTGACACAAGTAATATTTAAACAATCTTAGCCGTGATGAGTTGACGACTTGTCTCGCACGTCATGTCCACTTAATCAATTGCAAGGAAAACTAATTTATGAAGTGGCTATCTAAACTGGTAGTTACGAGCGCGACGGCACCGTTGCTACATTTCTCCACGAAGCCAGAATTTGACAGCAAGAAGAATTTCCTCCACAACCTCAACCTCATTTAACCTCAATAATTTTAGTGAAATGAAGCTTCAAAATTATTGTGAGAGAAACATGAAACTAAACAACTTGTTGAGTGAGCAAGGGCATGAGAACAACAGACGCAACAGCGGCGGTGGTATTTTAGACGAGTACATTCCGGAATATATTTTGGGAGATTTGATACTGTCGAAACTACTGTCTGTATATGCGTGAATTCTTCCGATACAAGTAACACTAGAGGAGGGGAAAGACTCGTGTTTCCTAAACGAATTACCCACGGACTGCTCAACCTATTAATGTGAATATAGTGTTTTGCGTCTCAAAATCGCATGATTATCAGTCAAAAGTGCGTTGTATTTAAGCAGAATCGTGTTCTTGCTTTTCACACTCTCAAGGATACAGCTGCCGTGGGCAGGAATGGAATCCATGATAGGAGTTAGCAGAGTGACACAGACGCTTTCACCCCTTTCACATGGCTATACCACCGAGTGCACGATTGCGCAGAAGCGATGGTAAACTTTTTATTTTTCCCAGAAATATTACCGATTCGGTTGTTGTCGCATTCATCAGCATCTTTAAACGAGCAGAAAGTGATTGCAAACAGCGGACCAAGGGAGCGCTAAATTAGGCACATTTAGTTGGGCGTACGTAACGAGCGTATACGGAAGCGGCAGGATACGTTGCGTACGCTGCATGCGAAGTGCTCAACGACACTTCTAGTTCACCGTATTGATCATACCAAGATAAGTTTGGTTCAACTGGACCCATGTTATTGGAAATAAAACAGCTTTTAAACAGCTTTTTACTTTAAATAAAACATCCCGCTCCTGCGGTAGCGGCTGTTATTCTTCGAATACCGTGCCAGCAACAGGTTCAGGCACTCGCGCACGCAGTGCGCTGTAAATAGTTTTTTTCAGGAAGTTCCCTTAGGCGCCAAGCAGTCGTTTTCCACTGCCCCGGATGCCTGAACGGATCCCTGGTTTGTACTTCCGCTAGCAGCAAAACGTCGTCCCTCAAAGTAAAATATACTCGATATGGGCCGGCGTTGTTGCTTTCTGCATTCGACGTCATCGCTGCCTTTCGCTATCTGGTTCCTATTTCAATCGAGATATCGCGGGAGCGTCACGCCACGTGCGCTCCGCCTCGTCACGTTTACGCACGCCGCGCTTTTTTTCTGGCGTACGCACTGGCGTGCTGCGCATGCGCACTTTTCTCCCGTGGCAGTGCTGCGTGCGGGGGCACGTTACGTACGCCCAACTAAAAGTAGAGAGTTTTAGTACTGCGTACGCTGCGTACGTGGCGGCGTTGCGTACGTAAGGACACCACGTTCTGCGTAGTGCGCATGCGCAGACCGCAACGCGCACGTATCGCGTTACGTACGTGGCCGCTACGTACGCACGCATGTACGCACGCATGAGATGCGTGCGTACGTACGTATGAGGGGATCGCGCCGCTCTCGAACAAGTTCGCTACAGCGGGACATTTCGTTTTGCAAAATGGCGGCATCGAAGGCAAGCATCGACCGGCTTTGTGGCTTAAAATATGGCCATAATCTGGCTATAACACTTGGATTGGCTCACATTGGCTGTCAACAACACGTGCTTCTATTTTGATCTACCAGATGGCGCAACAGGCTTCACGCTCGTTACGTACGCGGGTACTACGGCATACTAAAAGCCGATTAGTGGCAAACGACGCCACGTAACGCAAGGCGCTTGCGTGATGCGTACGTAGCACCATTTCGCAGTACTAAAACTCTCTAGTGTCTGTGATATAGGGGCGCTGCGGTGGACATCGAAGAGTCCGTGCCGTGACGTCACCCAAGCTTCCCGCTAGGTGGCGCCACCCCGAACTTATCAGGGCTAATATCGGGAAGAAGCACGTAAACCTATCTACATAGCGTGGTGAGTAAAGAACCAGGCGTCACGCAATACGCATTGCGTAACGAGTGGGTCACTGAATGTCATTCGAACTAATTGCAAAGAGATCAGCCAAAATTCTTCATCGGCATCAGCAAGCCATAAACAAAATACACATAATGCCTTGTGAATTCCAACCGTGTACTTCGCTTCTCCACAGAATGTTGAATAATGGCACTGTGGGTGCTTCCAAACTTGACTAAATTTAGGATAAATGCCTTTGTGCGTTACTTGCAAGATTTTTGTATTTCTATTCTCAAGACAGTTTACAATAAGTTCCAGAAATGCCGTTCTTTTCGCTTTCGTTGTCTCTGCGCTACGGTTTCTGCGCAGGCCAGGCATTTTCTATGGTCGCACTGTCTCAAGAAAACTTGAACCTGCTGGTGAAAGCGAGACTACCTGTCACTTTCAATGATACGAACCTGCCGTGACCTGCACTCGTTAAAGTTCAATTCTTGATCATAAAAAGCCACCGTTTCACCTAAAACAGCATCCATCTTCTCTACGTTTATGGCTCTCATATCATGGTAGTACTGTACAGTGACTGAAGTGCGCAGCCTCTGAACCGAAAGTCACGTGTTCAATGCCGGCCTTCGAGTTTCAATAGAAGCGGAATGCTGGAGGCCCATGTACTCACAATAAAGTGCACGTGAAAGGGGTGCTACATTGCAATTTTACATGTTGTGTTTAAACTGCAAGGCGTTCTGTGTATCTTCGGGAGAAGAATGCAAAAATAATTTTGGAGATAGATACATGAAAGCAAAAGTTCTAGAACTTCTTGATTTAAAATAAAAGCTGGTGTGAAAACTTCGCGTAAACTTTGTCGTTTCGATGAATCAGTGACGTGTCATTATGACCAAGATGGGCTTGCATTTTATTACCGCATTGTAGCTCACTTTAGCATTCATTGCGCAAGCGGCAACAGCACTATTTGACGGCTTGAGTATACTGCATTAGTTAGCAGACGACCTCATGCTGACAAATGAGAGGTCACAACTGGTCAGAAATGATTAGTGCATGAAAGGAATTTCTGTTTCATCGTGCACAAATGACTGATTTTGTCATGATGCAGAGTTACAAACTATAAGGTGTATTGATGAAGACTGCGCTTTGTGTACACCATTCTACAGTGCCATCTAGGTTGGTTGCAGTAGTCTTTCGCGCAGTTTTGACATGTATAAAACACATTACAGTTTGTACATTCCTCAGACTGAGCACAAAAAACGTGTGCCGTGTAGTCTTTATTTCGGGTCTATAATAGTACTTTCTGGAAGTAAAAGTTGTATGACTCTGCAGTCCGCGCAGAAAACCATTTTAGAAACAAACTATCAAACGCATTGCTCCCGTCGCTCTAACTGGCGTCACATTGGTCATCAAGACCCATAGCAAGCAAACGGCCGATAGAAACAACGTGCGTATTTTTGGGCTGAAGGAGGACATTGAAGAACCTTAACTGGTTGAAAGTTCCATAGTATCGCTAGGTATGCCTCGTAGTCCCACCTTATACCTTGAGATGCAAAAAAGGCCTTTCGAACTCGTCACTTCTGACACCTCGCAGCTCTCCCGTACGCATACCTAAACAAGGGCTCAGTGGATGCTAATTAAAAATAGAGACACAGTCGTTGACTATCCGTTACAATGATACTACAGCAGCGCTAAAGTAATTGCACCTCGGCGCACATCTCGCTTGTGTGTATCGACGTATGCCTGCATAGCATGACATTTATAATGTTATATATGTAGCGCCTAAAAACAAACGCTATCTTCTCCGTGAGAAGCACAGCAGTTTGATTTGGAAAGGAAAAGTGGTCATGTGATAGCCTCTCTTTGTGAAGAGGGCAATTATCTGCATTGCGCTAATTATCACATTACACGCGCACATGCTTTTGATTAAGTCAGTATTACTAAAAGTTACTTCCCATTCAGAATGACCAGGATGACTTAACTCCCTCTTTACGATGTCAAAAATATCCGTTAAAAAAAACGTAAGACCAAAGCTAACGTTCAAGCAAACTTCGTACATTGATGTTTGCTTGATAAAGATGGGCGTCTATTTAGTGGTATTCTTTTTTAATGTTCGTGGTGGATATGGAGATGTCGTTGCAGTACATCGGACATTTGGTTCTATATCCACCGTTGTGCGATGCCGACGAATCGAATAATTTAACATACTTCTTTCATCTTCCGCAGTGTCCTCACAGCTGCCGCAGGTGCTACAACGACTGCATGAACAAACTCATGGCGCTCTGTGACAGCCAAGAAGTCGTGAAGTTCAACGATGCTCTACGACAGCCGTAAGCACTGTACACCTTCAATACAAAGCAACATTTGCCTGTTCATCAAGGTTGGCGTGGCTAGTGTTGCGGCGGCAGGTTACTCAGCACCGTCATATAGATTAGTCGCTTTCGTAGGCAGCGTATACGTACTGAATCCCAAGGGAAATATCCACAGGGCTACTTGTTTATCTACTGGTAATATTGGCATAGTGGACCACCATCGCTGGCTGCACCGCGATCAACCTGTTTCGAGATTTCTTCAAGTGTGGTACAGGCTGTACGTGTGTGTGTGAGTTCACACAGTGTATTTATTACCGCTCTTGTAGACACTACGTGCTGCTATTTCGGTAATAAGCGTTCATTTTAAACATTGTTTATGAGGCCGTAAAGTTGTTCATTCATCACACTGTCACTCTCCCCCCCACCATCATATTTATCGCTGGCGCGAAAAGAAGTAGAAAGCATGCGCTGCACCGAACTCTGCCTCCAGTCTCGTATCGGATTGCACATGGCGGCCGCTTTTTCATCGAAGTTTGTTGTCTCGGTTTCTTTTTTTTTTTGAACAATACCATTCAATGATCGTCTAACGTCCATCATAGTCACAGATAGCCTGTTAAAGCGGCCTTAGTACTTGGAAGCCTTTGCAAATTCGTTCAACTTATATTTGCGGGCACACAAAAGCGCCGCGCGTTAGGCAGAAATCACATGCATGTTTTTTTTAAGTGTGAATACACTTTATAAGCGACCCCACACCATCCACCGCCGTCGGCGGCGTCCGCAGTCTTCTCTCTATCTTTAAAAGAAAGAGGACTTGGCGGGCCGCAGCGCGACGCTCTACCGAAGAAGCCACGGACGCGACGCTGATATCGGTGTCAGTAACGCGCCTTATACCCCCTCCCCCTTCGCTCGCTCCTCCGCTCTCCTCGCTCGCTGCAGCTGCGCGCGCACCCCTCTCTCTCGCGCGCCCACCTTCTCTCTCAGTCTCCCGTCGAGAGCGGGTCGTGCGATGGATGTCCCGGAGGCTACGCTACCATCAACAACGAATGCAGTACAACCGAATGCCAGCACTGCACCCGTCGTTGGAGGTGACGGTACCGCGGTGGTTTCGCCGACGTTGGAAGACAAGGCGGCGCTGCGAAGGGCTCGTGAGACCGAACGTAAGCGGGCGAAGCGTGCAGCGGATGCCGAACTGCGCGCTCGCGAGGCCGAGTGCAAGCGGGCGAAGCGTGCAGAGGATGCCAAACTTCGCGCTCGCGAGGCCGAGGACAGGCGGGCGAAGCGTGCAGCGCATGGTGAACTGCGCGCTCGCGAGGCCGAGATGAGGCGTCAGCATCGAGCCGCGAACGCGGCCCAAGAACCGGAACGACAACGCAAGCGTCAGGCGGAGAAGGGCGATGAAGGCCGGCCGCAAGACGCCGCTCGCAATCGTCAACGGCGAGTGGACGTTCCCGAAGCCGTTCCAGCCAGTGAACGTGCCGCGCGGGAGAGGGTGCGAGCCCTAGACGTTGCTCGTCCGGACGCGTCGTGAAGCGTAAATAAATAATACTTCGTATATAACGTATCTGTGTACAAATGCTTCATGACAAACAACACTTAAATTCATTAATTACACTTTAATCATCATCATCAGTAATAAAACTCTCAAGCATTTCCCCGAGGGTGAACATGGTTAAGTGCGTATGCACGGGGTGATGCTATGAGGGGGAGTAAAGTTAAAATCCGTTGGCATTCGCCAGTGAGTTAACGTAAACTCCCCCGTGTGATCAAATTGCGATTCCCAAGAACCATTACACCATAAAGGCACCATATTGCGATTAATAAATATAATAGTGCGAATTAATAAATACCCCTCATAGCATCACCCCGTGCATTCGCACTTAACCATGTTAACCCTCGGGGAAATGCTTGGAATTTTTTTAATTTCATGCACTTTAAACAAACGCTGGAAATAAGTAACAAGCGTCGTTATCTTACTGTATGTTGAAAATTTTGTTATTTCTCAATAAAGGCTATAAGTTTTGTACTAAAACGTTTTTCTCGATATTCTGTATTTAAAAAGTTTGTTAAGCAAATTTTGGTAATTACCGTGCTTGGCAAATAAAAAAAAATCTGAAGCACTAGATACAGCTAGGAACAATACCACGCTAGCTGTACATGCGCAGCACTCATTATTATTTTTTATAGCTTGGTGCTTTTTAACTGATACACCGTGTACACAACACCGCACGTTT
This sequence comes from Rhipicephalus microplus, assembly GCF_043290135.1. Lineage (NCBI taxonomy): Eukaryota > Metazoa > Arthropoda > Arachnida > Ixodida > Ixodidae > Rhipicephalus > Rhipicephalus microplus. Next base: position 239,785,213 of record NC_134702.1, read on the forward strand.
TTCGGTGGCCGCCGTATGTGCAACACCGTCATCTGCCAGTATTCAGTCATGCAGTACACTAGACTGCATAACTAAAATGATTGCCTCTGATCTCCCGGCCGAACATGTGTTGGCGTTTCGTGGCCTTCTTGCATCGTATCAAGAAGTCTTTTATCTCCACAACTGACCCGTAGGTCAAACAACCGTCATAAAGCATCGCATCAACACTAGCGATGCAAATCCAATACACCGGTGACCCTATCGAATTTTCTTCACCGAGCGCCACGTGATGCAGCAAGAAGTCGACAAGATGCTTGCCCGAGACATCATTGAACCTTCAAGTCCTTGGGCTTCGCCCGTTGTGCTCGTGACAAAGAAGGATAACAGATGGCGCTTTTGTGTCCAATACAGAAATCTTAACAAAGTTACGGAAAAAAAAAAGACTTGTATCTTCTGCCATGGATAGATGACGCTCTTGACTACCTTAGTGGAGCAAATTATTTCTCTTCCATCGACCTTTGTTCCGGGTACTGGCAGATATCAGTTGATGATCTGGACCGTGAAAAGACAGCATTTATAACTCCCGACGGGCTATATCAGCTCGAAGTAGTGCCGTTCGGGTTATGCGATGCCCCGGCTACATTAGATTGAATGATGGACGCTCTTCTTCACGGTTTCAAGTGGTCAATCTGCTTTTGCTATCTTTGATGACGTCATTGTTTTTTCGCCAACTTTCTAAGCTCACCTCGAGCATCTCTCAACACTTTTTTCGGTCTTCCGCAAATCAGGACTCCAGCTAAACTCGTCGAAATGTCACTTCGGCCGCTGGAAGCTCACTGTTCTTGGACACCTTGTCGATTCTTCTGGTGTTAGTTCCGATCCTGAGAAGGTCCGCGCCGTCAAAGATTTCCCTGTGCCGACCTCTTCGAATGACGTCGGAAGCTTTGTGGGCCTCTGTTCTTACTTTCGTATATTTGTGCGGAATTTCACTGGCGTCGCACGCCCGCTCACAGAGCTACTAAAAAAATGTGACTTTTGTGTGGGGACCTGAACAAGCCAGAGCATCCGTTGAGCTGACGACCAGACTTACGACGCCACCGATTCTCGGCCACTTTGATATATGTGCTCCAACGAAAGTGCGTACCGATGCCAGCGGCTACGGAATCAGAGCCGTTTGGCACAACGACAGCATGGCTGCAAGCGCGTTATTGCATACGCTAGCCTTCTTTTATCGCCAGCAAAGGGAAATAATCTACTAGAGAACGCGAATGCATCGCGCTCGTCTGGGTAGTGGCTAAATTTTGGCCGTATTTCTATGGACGCCTGGTCACCGTTGTCACTGATCACCGCGCCTTATGCTGCTTGTCGTCCTTAAAAGGTCCTAGTGGACGTCTTGGCCGGGGGGCTCTACGGCTACAGTAATATTTCTACACGGTTGTCTACAAATGAGGCCGGCACCATGAGGATGCTAATTGCTTGCCGCGTCATCGAGTAGACCCAGCAGACCTTTCGAAGAGCGATGAGTCTACTTGCGTTTTGGCACTTTCCGCGTTCAGCAACATCGCACACTGTAAACAGAAATAAGCCGAAATGGGAGTAAATGACCTTGTCCTCTAGCGCACACCCAGATGGGAGTTTTAAAAAACCCGTCTCTGGGAGCAAAAAATTTACTCCCCATCAGAAGGGGGTTTTCGCATGGTGTCAGGGGGGTTTTTATTTACATCCATAGGGGAACTTTTTCAGGTCAGTATGGGAGTAAATTTTTTGCATCGACCGAGAAAAAAAATTACGTCAGCAGCCGTACCATGCGCAAGCGTAACTTTAATTACATTACATTTAATACGCACAACAATGATTACAGTACACAAACATTATCAAAACGTTCACGTAATATCACAACACTTGCACTCACCACAGCTTGCCACACGCAGTACACACCTACCATATAGTCACCGAGTATATATAGGCACCACATTCTGACCTCCTGTAGCCCAGGTTAAAGCCTTTTTGTTTCTAATAATTAAGCAATAAATAAGCACGGCGTAAGTATGAACTTGTGGTGGTCTGATGTAAGCACTTCAACACACATGCCTTTTATCCTAATCCTGCCTAATATTTAATATTTTTTTACTATAACGAAAAAGTTTTATCAGTTGACGCTCTGTCGTACAGGCTGAATTCGTATCAGCAGTGCTGTTTGTGGACCCGTAAAATGCACTGAATCATACACAAAGTGCGCGCGGCCTTGAATGAACACATTAACGAGGCACATTCAGCAGCTCCAGCGATGAACCGAGGTAGACCACCGCTACCGCGTTCGACGACTAGGCCTCACTCACGAGTACGGCACGGTGATTCGATGAATGACAGCTGGCGATCACAAAATGCTTGCTGATGTGCAGTTTACGTCTCGTTTTTCCCATGCACAGGAATAGGTGTCCGCTATCCACGCAGTTTAAGCTACGGAGCGATAGACTTAAACGAATGAGACGGTTCGCAGTCGCTGTTCCCGTTGCTCGCATGCATTGCATGTATAGCTCGCAGAGCTCGCCACGGCGGCCGGTGCGCAGTGCGAGCTCAATACGATGCCGGCTTGATACCGACGCCATAGCGAGGCCTTCCTACCGCTTAGATGTTGCAGCCGGTGAAATACCGGTGACACTCCGAGAAGCCACTATCGGAGGAGACGGGGCGAGCGCGTCGCCGGCGCAACTTTCAGACCGGTTGCCGGCCAGCCTGTCGTAGTCGAGCGAAGCCTACTTCGAACCGCTTCGAAGTTTTACGGTGCAATCGCTGACGATCGTACTCCGCCTCGTTCGGCGCTCGCCTTGTAGTTAGTCATTGACAGCTGCGGTGGCAAGGCGCAGAAGACTGTTATACATCCCAGCAGCCTTCATTTTTTGTGAAACACATTCTTTGCATCGCCGGTGGTCGGTGCTAGCTCGTAGCGCTTGCCGCGGTGGCCAGCGCACAGTGCGAGTTCGATACGATGCCGGCTTGATACCGACGGCATAGCGAGGCCTTTTTACCACTTATATGTTACAGCCAGTGAAATACCGGTGACACTCCGAGAAGCCACTATCGGCGGAGACGGGGCGAGCGCGTCGCCGGCGCAACTCTCAGACCGGTTGCCGGCCAGCCTGCCGTAGTCGAGCGAAGCCTACTTCAGACCACTTCGAAGTTTCTGATGGTGAAACTCCAGGAGCAGCCGCTGACGATCGTAACAGCTTACTTTTGCTACCATTAATTTATTCTTCGAAGTTTTTTGTTACTCGGCCCTTTGAAGCGTGGCATTCAGGACGTTTCGTTGGGGAATCGGACCGATGTGCAGCGTGGTTTAAGGTGCGAAATATATTGAAATGTTCCCAGTAAATACCAACCGGTCGTTGCTATTCTTCGCTGCACTTATAATTTCGTTGCCTGTTGACAGATGCTTACACGGATAGCCTCACAAATCACATGTGTTTCACACCGACGTGCAAACATATGCCCGTACAGACACATACACACACACACGCACACACACACACACACACACACACACACACACACACACACACACACACACGTCACGCCCAAAGAGGGTTTTTAAAGCTCCTATAGGGAGTTTGTAACCACGTGACCTGAAACTCCCTGGGGAGTTTAACAAGGTCATGTCGTTCATAAACTCTGTGATTAAGGAGGGGGCGTTTTACGATGACATGTGCCGAGTTCACTCCCTACCAGGGAGTAAATAATTGGGGCAGGGGAGTTTTGTGGGCTTATGTGCTGGAGAAACTCCCATTTCGGCTAACTTTTGTTTACAGTGCAGATCAGCAACTCCATGATCATCACCTCAGAGATATAATCCTTCGGATTGGTGGTCCCACAACTCCTCCGTCTCTCCGTATGTTCCTGCTGAAAGATGGCATATTATTCGCTGCAGCATGCATCCTTACGGACCTCAACTGCTGTTGGTCATACCACAACATATGCGTCAGACTGTCCTCTCACAGTTGCACAATATTACGACAGCTGGTCACCTGGGAGTTTCAAGAACTTATGACCGCGTTCGACATAGCTTTTTTTCGGCCCGGCATTTAACGATCCGTCTGCCGTTACGTCGCCTCATGCAAATGCTGTCAACACCGCAAAAAAACCTGCCACCCTTCCAGCGGGACGCCTTAAGCCCATTCAGATTCCATTTATAGGGTAGGTGTTGACATACTAGGACCATTCCCTTTATCGGCCAGCACAAACAAGTGGATAGCAGCCGCAACAAATTACATCTTTCGGTATGCCATCACGCGGGCCCTTCCTACCAGTTGTGCGACCGACGTCGCTGACTTCCTCCTGAAACACCTTATACTACACGATGGCACTCCTCGGCAATTGCTTACTGATCGTGGTCGCTACCTTTTTATCACAAGTTATCCAGACATTTTACACTCTTGCGCTATAAAGCACAAGTTCACAACGTTTTATCAACCTCAAACCAACGTAATCACAGAGCGGCTTAATAGAACCACCACGGACATGCTCGCCATGTACGTTTCTTCCGACCATCGTGACTGGGACTCCTCCCTCGCGTTTGTGGGATTTGTCCATATTGCGTCCCGGCATGATACCGCAGGTTCGTCGCCATTTTTTCTCCTGTACGGAGAGAACCCACTCTGCCTTTTGACACGCTCCTTCTTGTCATTAACCACACATCAGAATGTGCCCGCGATGTGATCTCTAGTCCGTATCGTGTGGTGCGCCTAGTCACCGACGTGACATGTGAAATTGAACCTCTTGACGCCACCAGCGCGCGATCGTGTCCTGACGTTGTTCACGTCACTCGGCTAAAGCGATAGTACTCAGACCAACCAAGCACCGAGACGGTGCTTTCGCCGCCGGGGGTGATGCTACGGGGTGCCACAAATGAACATTATAGGAAAGAGGACGATGTTTAGGATGAGCTGGTGCAGACTGGGCTCCATGTTGTATGCCTCCCTGCTTACCTAAAGTAAAGTTATTTCTCAGACGCCTTCTCCCCTAACAATATGTTTTACCTGAAAATATGCGTAGTTCAGGCGCACAGCAGTGAAGTTGTCTTGGTTTGTGGCCAGCTTGTTTCTAGGCTGTGGCACTTGTTGATGCCGTGGCAATGTCCATCGGCATGCCTGCTTCGTCGTCAGTCATGTTGTTGTGTTCCGGGAGTAGACTGGCTAGGCGTCCGCTTCTTTAAACGGGCTCTAAAACACTTTTTCATGTAATCATGGAAAGAATTAACTGGGAGAGCTTATTGCCTGACGAATTCAACGCTGCAAAAATTGTAAGAAGCCGTCCAGTGTGTGTGGAGTTACAAAGGTTTGTCGCATGCTGCAATCTCTCTTCTCTCGTCTTGACGAAAGCGCTGGAAGCTAAGCAGGAAGGGGTGGCAGGGTCATGTGCACCTTGTGACCTTGTGCATTTTTTTTTCTACGAATGCGCGGTTTTTTGTGTGATCGCGCACGCACGCATAGACAAACAGCGGCCTCCCGCACCGACCTCTGTAACGAGAGAGCACGCCATGTTCAAATCAGCCATTGGCTGATAGGTGGACTTATTACGTGTGATTTTTGCGCATATTGTGTGATTTGTCCAGAGAAGAGAAAGCAATTTTCAGCTGACTTTGATCATTTATTGTGAATTCCAGGTCGCGTGCTGCGCTATATTATTCGGCTCGCGTGTTGTCGGAAGCCTCTACTACCAATCGGCAGCGTTTTCTGGCCATGTTCAAAAATATAGCAGGGCCACTTTAAAGATGTTCTGCGAATGGGTTGTCCACGACGTGGGGTCAAGCAGCAGCTCAAGCAAAACTGTTACAGATGTGATGGGCATATTTGCAATTTGAAGTACGTGCTAGCTGAAAGTGCAAGGAATGGTCGCAAACCAGCGGTCGGCATTTCCCCGTGCTGTTGTAGCATTGTATACCACTGGCTTACGTTAAGTTTTATAAAAACTTTATCACGTCTGAGCACCACTTCGTTTAAAGTGAGGAAGAATGAACCATATTGGGATAATGAATTGATATTCTTGGAATATTCTTGGCGTGAGAAACGCAGCTAATTCACGAAATACACCGGGGCACATACACTCCAAACATGCGAGTGCCCTTAAGTGGAGAGTTAGGGTTGCTACCAGATTGTTTGTTGCTTGTGTTTATGTCTTATTTTCTCTTTCGCTAAAGGCTCTCTCATTTAAAGCTGGAAGACGAAGCAGGAGGCCAGCACTAAGACCTTTCAATCAGAAGAGATAGTTTTACTCTAAAATATCTCTGTCAGGACAGTAAACTGTAAACAAGGAAACATTGGCTGCGTATCTCCACACTTCGCTTCAAATGTCGTCGAAAGACTATAGACTTCTGCCTGGAGGTGCTGCGTGAGATATAAACATCGTCTGACAGTAATGTGGGGAAACAGGATCTTGTACAGGGCCACTAGCAGGTGGCTGCATCGTGTCGTCGGCAGAACACTTTTTCGCACATAGCGTTGAACTTACGCGCATAGCGTAAAAAAAACATTTTGTCCTTTAGAATTACGCATCTATGCGTCTTCTAGTAAAGGAACACAACAACGCGTATTCATGTTGCGCCTCAAATATGCAAAATATTCGATTTTTGATTGACAATGTTCACAAATATGAACGCAGCCATGAGATCAAGATGGCTGGGCACTGCGGAAGTGGTTACAACTTGACCAGGTGCCTTAAGCGTGTGACAGACAGACAAGACGACAAACCAAAATTTCTGCGTTTAAATATATACCTCCAGAAAGGCTATCATCTTTTAACAGAAGCGCGAGAAGACAGGACAGAATCCTTTTCCTCCCATGACTCGCTTCATATTTTGTCTGCTCTCGTGTTTTTTTTTTCTTTTTTTTGCTCTTCGCTGTCAGTTTACGCCACAAGTATTACGTTGCCTAAATGTAGCGTTCATCTCGTAAAGTTCACTCCAGCAATGTTATGGTAACTAGGCTAGGTTTCCGAAGAAAACTTTGTGAACTTGAAAAACATGACACTGGTGATGAATACGAGGAAATAAAAAATATATACTACGAAGTTTTAGTCACGAACATTTGTTCACTAAAAATGATAAGAAGTGTAAAGCCTCGTAGAAGCCAGCCGCATTGAATCGCTTGGTCTCACCATTAGATTTTTCAAGCTAGTCCTCGCTGTAGCAGTACATTGCTGTGATAGTAGTGTACTATTGGCTTGAAATGAAACGCAAACAGCGGCAAGCGTTAGCTACGGTACAGCGTGCTGTGTACTCATCGTCAAAGGTGGAATTTTAAGGCATTAAAAAGCACGTTAAGGCGCCGAAAATAGGCAGCCACGAATGCTTTACGCATATTAAGTTTGAAATATAGGCACAATAAATGTTCACATAAGTGCAAAATAGTTTCAAGCGCGAACACGTTAGCCGCCCGTGTCTGCAACAGGAAATCAAGAAATGTTTTTGTTCATGACACAATTGCGCTGAGAGTGCAACATAGCTGAGTCATCCTGTTTATAGGCACTATTATACATTTAAAAGTCCTTGATTTTGAATTCGTGCGAAAATAGAAATTTGAAGACAATACAAAACATTATAAAAGTCCTCAATCTCCAATTTGTGCTCACATATAAAGGGTGGCGATAGGGGCACAAGGAATAAAATGAGCATTTGCCTAAAATCTAAACTATTCTCATCACCATTGACATGAGCTGTATTGCCAAACAGGCTGCTGCGCGCCTGTCGAAGGTGATGTCAGGAGGGTGGGCAATATATTATCTTTATTGTTTCTTGCACCATTTGAAGCGAATAGTACTCATGTGTCATTCTCTCGCTCACTTAGGAACGCAACTACATTTCCGGCAGTATCTCACCGCATTTTGGCAACTTTCTACACAGGTTCAAGGCGAGCAAGCTGAGGAAGGCAGGCGAGACCGTCGACTCCGAATCGTACATGGTCGACACGGGCAGCAAAGCGCCGACGGCCACGGACACGGTCCTGCAGCTGTTCTCTATCGACACGCACTCGCTCTCCAGAGTGTACTGCAGTGTGTTTAGCTGCAGGTTGGTCATTATGGCCTTTCACGAAGCGACTTCACTGTCTCCGAGAATACACTCTCCACACTGTTGGCGACATATTCCACAAGAGTCAGGGCATACAAACATGGACACAAGAAGAAAGCATTGCAGTGACGACTTCCGCTGCTCATATAGCAGTGCAGGCTAGCACAATGACACCGAAGCAGTGGTTTGAAAGCGAATGCATTGCGTGCATCCCACGTGGCTTGCATTATAGTGCATCTGGTGATAGCCAACAACCCAGAAAGAAGTACCACTAAACAATCTATACTTAAATTGCTTTGTTCTCACGTGGTATACTGATTAAAAGGAAGTTGCATTTTTTACAGTAAACGTCGTGGTGCTGTAGCGGCTACGGTAATATGCGTAGTCAATGAGTTTTTGATAACATTGTGTCTTTTCTGGGCTCAAGCACGTGGACCTTTGTGTAATGGGTGAGATGAATTAGTAAGTTCTGTACCGGGGGCGTCCTACCTGGACGTCGTTCAACGAACGCAGCCGTAAATGTGAGAGTGATGTCATGCGCGAGCACACATCCAGTACTCTCGGTACACTGGATAATTATCTCAGAAACGCGATTGCTAATATTGTCTAGGAAGCGTGGACCTTCTACGAATATTGCTCAAGTTTGGAACACCTTAGGGACCCAGGCTGTCGTATTCTCTCATAAGCTGTGATCGTATGCTGGCGCAGTCGCTTGGCATACCGCAGAGAAAACCAGTTACAGCGTAGCCATCAGTAGCGTATTGAGCAAGTGCTCCCGCCATGGAGGAGTCTCCTTGCTGTTGTTTTTCGAGCGCCTCAATTTATGATGGTATTAGATACCTAGCACTTCATGGGCCCGAGCTGTCGTATACTGTCGTCACTTCGCGTGAGATAGCCAAGCCCGCGTATAATAAAAGAAAAGAAGGAAGCAACTGATAAATAAAAAGTGAGAAAGAAAAGGAAAAAATAGGAAGAAAAATTTGAATGTTGAATGAAACCGATACAGAAAAGAACTGTAAAAAAAAACGCGAGAAGAAAAAGAAGAGAAACAAAGATTCGCACTTACTTCAGGCCTGAACAACAAGTGCGAAGGTGCCTTCTTTTTGTTTTTGCAGTGGTGTGCAAAGCCATTTCCTAGTGTGAGCACGTCCGCAAAAAAACAGTATTTTTTTATTATTTCTCTGCCAAGACTGTTACAGTTCGTCTTCACATGATCTTCAGCAAGTCTAGCGAAAGTGGATTTATAACCAGTAATTATTGATTTTAGTGTAACTGTATGAAATAAATAGATGCGAAAATTGTGTTCAGTAACATTTGTGAACGCTGTTGTGGGAATTGTGAGTGCTGGAAAATAAGCCGATTACATGTTGTCATTCATAAATCTTTGTGAGCACGCTACACATCTATAAAAAGGCTGAGACGTGGTAATGTTAGTAAACATTGCAACTTGGTGCCTTCCGCAGGAAGCTCAGCGACCTGCAGATGGGCCTTACCAACAAGTGCTATGGATTCAAGACTATACGCAGGTCAGTGGTGTTGCCCACAAGCCACATATTTTCTCGTGGTCGTGACGTCAACGAAGGGAACAGTCGGCGTGTCAAAGAAAAAAAAAACATTTTGTTACACTAACTTCTGACCGGGTAGGCAGCAGCGATAGTCACTGGCATTGACAGCGCTGAACAGGGTGTCGGTCGTCAATAAAACTGAAAAGCGGTGATGGGCGTTGGCATCTGTACATCTGCCGTCGAATATTCTAGCGTTATGGCTATCGAAAACGTAAGTTCGAGATGGATCTGTGATGTTCGCGTTGTGCCCTTAAGGTTCTAGAATCCCCTTGATGATTCTTAGTGAACAGGCTTGGTTCGCACAAGGCAGCCCTTACAAGTGTCATGGGGCGATAACGAAAATTGGAAAAGTGGTGTGCCAATATAATGCAAGAATCAGTTCACGCGTCCTTGTGTCTGGCTAACGTCATGCATTTTTGCCCCAGAATCCTGTTGGTGGATGACAACCTGCCAGAAAACTTTTGCAAGGCGTACGACGAATACGCCCGTTCTCATTCACGGTGCTACCAGCCACACCCTGGTAAGTATTACACTGGTAATAAGAGGAACATTTCACTTAGTTCGCTGGATATCACTTCCTTTAAGGAGAGCATAAATGTGCCAAGGAGTATACATCAATCATCTATAGTTTACCTTCGAGTTATTTTCACAAACGTATTTTGAACACCTGTGCTTCAGGCACCGGGTTTTACTAACAAAAACAATGCATTATTGGCATCCAGTGCAGCGAAAAGAATAGAGGAAGGATCTCACGAAGAGATAGGTAGAGAAACTAAGCCGAAACTACGCTTGCCGCAAGAGACAGACGAAGTCGGTATCTGTTATATGTTCATTTCTTTACTTGTTGCTGCGCTTTCTCTTGCGCCCGTAAAGACACGAGCACCTCTAGGTGCACTGAAAATCTTTAGAGCAAGAAGGAAAACTTCCACACGTAGTCTAACCAGTGCCTCCTCTACGACAAGTATTTCAAGAAACTGCGAGAAAATTTTACAGGCGACACAATGTGGGAACGTGTCTTCACTCTGTTTTTTAGTAGCAATCACGCCACCTAGCGCCCAATGCAATATACCGTATATATTAGTTGCAGTTTCGAAATTTATATGGTAGCGCAAGATAAAGAGCTCTCGCGCGTGTTTCATTGGAGAGTGATGCCGCAAAGAGGCCAGAAACATTTTATTCTGTGCATTTTCGGTCACCGCTGGGTCATAGTCTTTAACATTATGCAAGTATTCTCCTGAGCATGTGTATCTTCTTGCAACAAAAATTATACCTTTGTGTTTGAAGTCTCATAATGTTTTTGAAGCCGTAAGCAGATATTGCGAGTAACGTCGCAGCTGAGAGCCACCGGTAACCCACGACTCGGGGACCATGTCGAGCAGATTCATACAAAACTGGCTTGGCAAACCAGCACTCTGCTGAACAGACAGAAGCTCTTTGACTTCTTGGCGTATAGTGTTTCGCTGATCATCGAACCGTAAATAGGAGGGCAGCTCGATAGCGTATGCCTAGCGTCATGAGCGCAACGTTTCCTGCGATACTCTGTGGATGTCTGTACTCTGCACCGCTGCTGTCGTTAAGTGGCTAAGGTACTCATCTGTAGACCCGCAGGTCGCGAGATCTAATCTCGGCAGTGGTGCCTGCATTTTCGATGGAGGCGAAAATGCAGTAGGCCCGTGGGCTCGCATTAGGGTGCACGTTAAAGAACCCCAACTGGTCGTCATTTCAGGAGCCCTTCACTACGGTGTTTCTCATATTCATATGGAGGATTTAGGACGTTAAACCCCACATATTCATTAAGGAATGTCTATACTCTACTTGAATGAATCAAAGTAATTTACTAACCATACACAGCGTTAATAGACGCATATTTTTATGTTGGTCTGATTAGCGGATTCGGAAAGGCACAACAAAGGGCTGCACGGCTTATTCTGTCTAAATAATCATGAACTTATTTGGTAACCAATATGTTGAATTGGCTTAAGCTACCGCTCCGAGTCGCAGTGATGCTAGTAGCAGCATTTAAATTTCTATGCTAACTTTTCGAATAACCAACCTAACAATACTGTCAGTACTTTCAAATGCTATATCTGTTCATTTGGATGATAATAGAATAGAAATGTCTGATCGCACAAAGTTTTTGGGGCAATCTTACACAGGCATATGAAGTTAAACCTTCATGCGCAATCACTTATTCGCAATATAACTTACGGAATACGTGCCATAATCAAAACTCGTACATATTTTCAGCCACATATTATCCATTCCCTGTATCACGCACATAATCACAGCCATCTACATTATTGCATATCAGCCTTGGGCCACACGTATTTTACCGACCTCAACCAACTTCAATGCAGGCAATATAAAGCACTTCGTCTCATGACATTGTCATTGCTTAACCAATGCAACACCACTTTATCAAAATTTAAGTATTCGTCATCTTCAACTATTTCATCTGAAGTTATCTATTGTTATTTATAGGCTTTTTCGTGGTATTGCACATTCTGATGGCATTATCGTAAATGACCTTGTAAATAACAACGTTACCAAGTTTTCTGAGCTAGATAATCATCTTCTGCCTAAACCTTTAAAGAAAGGTTGGGGTATTCACTAACTAAATACTAAACATTCACTTCTCACATGAAGCGCCAGCCTCTTAGTAAAGTAAGGTAGTAAAATGCAGGTTAGTGGAATTTATTTCCTTGTTCGTAAGTAAACAGTGCTGACTCGAGTGGTTAGTTCATTACGAAATTGTTAGTAACCCCGCCTCCCCCCAAATAGAGGTTTACAACTTTTTTGTTTGATGTGTGTGTGCGTTGCCATACCAAAATCGTTCCATTACACAAGTACAGGATAAAAAAAACGAATCGGCAAGGCCCTCGTAAATAAATAATGGCTTGTAACAACGTCATCTAACTATACTGTGGTTAAACTACAGCAACATACCTGAAGAGAGCTGGCCACATTATTACATGATCAAATCGGATTCCCATGTTGATCATACATAGAATGATGCTCATCATCATATGAACATTTGATATGCTAGCATATTATATGCTTATATGAGTCCTCTAACTGATATGATTATATGCTCACATGAGTATGAGAGCCCATATGAACGGATCACGAGAACACGCACGTAAACGCAGGAACAAGTAAATTTTCAAGACTTGGATATAGCAGGTTTCTATTGTAGCAGCAGCTTGAAAGCTATATATACCCTGCCTTAGGATCACACACTGCGTACCGCAAGGTTAGCTGTCACAAAATTTATAAGATAATGGTTGTTTTCTACGCATCATTATGTCTCCTTCTATTGACTTATGTGTTTGCCATTAAGTAGCAGGAAACTTCTATTTCTAGGTATACAATAAAATAAAACTTGCCCAAGTTTTTCTCATGATGTTGCCATTACGGCAAAATGTACTGCGGTATCTACGAAAGATCTGGCAACATTAGTGACTTGGTAGTTGCTTGGTTAAAAGCGCTAAGAAAGGTATCCTGTTTAGTAATGGCTAAAGTCACAAACTGTACTAGCTGCTAGCTAGTAAACGTACGCCGCGAAGATAGTAAAACACTTCGGAAACTAGTAAAAATACCCGTTTACTAACTGATTACGCACTGTTTTTCTAAGAGAGTAAGGTTCGCACGAACTACGGCAAGTTCACCATCACGTTTATGGGAATCAGACTATTGAATTCCCTTCCTCAAATCATTGAACCATCAGGCACGAAACGCGCATTAAAAAACCAAGTAAAGAAACACTTTTTACAACAACTGCCTTCATCCTAGCAACGTCCTTTTGTTTAGTACTTATTATATTGCTTTTCTGTTCTGTGTAATTTCCGATTGTCTTTTGTGGTCTGGTCAGCATACAGGTGTTTTTGATTTTGTATTTATTTTCGCACCGTTTATTTTCTTTGTCACCGAAGACACTGTAACCGCTGAATTAGGTATACCTTCTTTTTTGTTCACATTTTGATTAGGAGCCCCCCCCCCCCCCCCGACAGTTTTTAACTTTGGGGCTCCTTGAGAATTACCATTCTTGAACACTGATTTTTTGTAAATTATTATTGCGGATATTGAATATGCTTTATTATTATTATTATTATTATCATTATTATATTAATAATATAAGGAAAAAGATATAATTTTACGTTCATTTTACCTCAACTACATAATGACGCACTGCAAAGTCGTTCGTATACCTTGAACAATGATAAACTAGAACACTCTGCCACAATCAGTTGGGCAGTGCACCCAAGCTAAATGATTGGAAAAAACTATAGTAGCAAAAATAAAGGCTTGATGGTTAATGCTAATGCCTTTTATTGTTCCTCTTAATGCAGATGCTTTCTTTTTCCACCACGTGCAATGAATGGGCTATATTAGGAAAAACCCATGTTGCTGTTCAAGTATTACTGTTGTCTCTTTCCACTGGCGCTTTAGTATGCTCAATAATATATGTAGATTTGAGTTACCTCAAAGGATGGCTACATGTTATGAGAAACATTTTATTCGCTTGATTAAATTGGTAAATTTACCTGCGCATGCATTTATTTTGCGAATAAGTATTTTTTTCTTTGTGCTGCAGATATGCGACCAAAGGAACAGCACTACCTGTTGGTGGAGAGTGACTACTGTGGTCCCAGTATTCTACACTCTAAGGTAATGGGGTGCATGTAAAGTAACATACTTCACAAACCCTTGCTAAAGTACCACAGCTAGTTATTATATCAATGCTTTTATATGAGAGTCCACGCTAACACCATAGGACCTTCATTCGTACCGCCTTTTCCGGTATCCTAATGAGTGTCGCCCGTAACAAATTGCCCTAAGCTGTCCTTGCAATCCGTGCAGAGCTTTGAAACTAGGACATAAATATGTACACTGAAAAAATGGCCTGTCTTTGCCACCATGCGGATCCCGCTGTATAACCGAAGAAATGAAAGTTCGCTTTTTGTTCTGGAGAGTGAAACAAGAAATGCTTGCCGGTCTTGTATCTAACTCTCTGAAGACACGACGAACGGACAGATCGTGCGGGAGGGGCTGCATAGGCTTCTCCGTGTATTGCAGCCTCAAGTACAGCCAATTGTTCACGTTGTTTTTGAAACGATCAGCAGTTATTTGAAGTTCCTCAGCCGATGCAGCCTCAGTAAGCAGCCATGACCTACGTTGCCGCCGCCAGCTGTCGTGTGCCATCACCTTGGTTGTTCCAGGTCGTCACATCACCGCATTCACATCCCCAGCTCTCACCACCGCCATCGACATCATTCCATCAACCTGTCGTTCAGTGGTACTTTACGTGGAAGACCGACATTTGGTGTAACCCGGACAACCACCTACGAAAACCACCTGGTAGCAGAGTAGGTGGTTGTCCAGGGTGCACCAAATGTCGGTCTTCCACGTAATGTAGCACTTTATGCTTCCGAAGTTTCATCGGTGCTCCGAACACCTTAACCAATATGTTCAACATCAGCCCGAGCCTTCCCACGTGAATCGGCGAACAGCTATCAAACGCTTCCCAACGTTACAGGGGCTTTTTTTCGTCGTCTTCGAAAGTTGGAAAAACGCTACTTGTGAAGCGTCCTTTCGCATCGAAACAAAGCTTGTCCACTCTTGCAGAGTTCTTATTGAGCTTCAACGTGATAACGAGAATACACGAAAAAAGTCGCCAAGTCAACACGTGCCCATCATACGACCACCTGAGAGTGTGCGGACGTCACCTGTAACATTGGTGGAGAAAGGGATGGGACCCTGTGGTTCTGCGTCGACCACCATCATTTTAACAACGAGTAAGTACACGTACCCCTCCCATAAATAGACAACAGTTTGGACCGGCTGGGTGACGCATGCCATTTCTCGCTGATGGAATCGAAGGTGGGCCACTGGAAAGTAAAATTCGACGAAATTGGTAAAGGTAAACCCGTTTTCATCACGGCAGATGGCCTGCTAAAATTTAGAGTCATGCCCTTTGGATTCTCTTCGGCACCTGTGACGGTCGCAACGCTGGTGAGCTTGAAGGAGCAGACTTGTCTTCTTTATGAAAATGACGTCGTGCCCTTCGCATCAAGCATTGACGAAGACCTCTGGTGGCTTTGAACATTCCCTCAAGTACTCAGTAATCCGGGCTTACGCTAAAGCCCCGAAAGTGTCAATATGCATGCGAAGAGCTTCTTTTTCTAGAATACGCCATCCGGAAAGCTGTGGTGCGCCGCAACCTCCAGAAGACCGCTGGCATGGCTACACACTCACCTCCTGGTGACAAGAAAAAAGTGTGCAGATTTATAATTCAGGCTCTTCGTGAGCAACTTTCCTTGCATTGCCAAGCCACTATCTGAACTAATGAAGACAGGTGTCGAGTTTAAATGAGAAACACCGCAAGAAGTAGTGTTCCATGAACTGAAACTATGTCTTTAGGTGTCTGCAATACTCGCCCACTTCGACGAAGACGCACAAACTGAAGTTCGCGTTGATGCAAGTAGCGTAAGCCTGTGTGCTATGGTAGTTGAAAAACAACAACAAAAAGAATGGACTTGAAGGGATCATAAAGTATGATAGCCGGTCGCTTTTGAAAGTGGAAGCAAATATTCGCATACTGAGAAGGGGTGGCTAGCCAAAATTTGGACTACATTAAAATTTCACCCGTATTCGTACGGTAGGTCTTCCAGGGTTGTGAGTGACCACCCGCTTGGTGTTGGTTAGCAAATCTGAAAGACACTTCAGGTCGCCTCTCAGGGTGGAGCTTCAGACTTCATGAAATCAACAACACCATGGTTCACAAGTCATGTCGAAATTTTTCTGAAGCTGACTGCTTGTACCACGCACCTGATTACCTATAAAAGATTATACCTATAAAAGACTGAGTTACCGTTGTAGCCAACGTATTTGAACTAGCATTGACGATGTCCAGCTTACAAAACGATGTTATTCCTAAAGAGAAACTCCTCACTAGTCAGACTACATTACAAATTTAAAACAGAACCACTGCTTGTGTACTCGAATGAAACCAGCACAATGGCCACGTAAACTAATTTAAAACAGCGGCAATAAGTTCGCACATAGTTGTGAATTTTTCACTTTATTATGCGTTTTTATACAGATGGTGGGGGTTGTTTTTGCTGATCTGTTTGAATTTCTGTTTACATCTTTAACTCTTTCAGACGCTTTGCACGTGATTGTGTACATCACTTGCTTTTGCTAGTTGTGTCAACTAGGGGCTAAAAATGTGCAAGGTGTAATGAGGTTTACGTGAAATGAACCTCCTGCCTAATAAAATGCTTTTCCTTCAACTTCGTTTTTTTTACTGTATTGTTGCGTACAGGGTAGGGTGAGGTGAATCGAGACGTGAGGTAAAACGCGACGTTTTTATTTTGCCGGCTTCTGTAGGTAACACAAACACTACTTTTCTTCTTCTTTTTAGCGGTAAGTGCTGGTCTTCGTCCACCCTTTTTTGTGTAAAAGTTGGATTGTCCACAGCGTTAGTGCGGCAATGTTGCGCGGCTTGTGTCAATGGGTTCGTGAGCCGTCAAAAAGGAGCGGAATTACGCTCAGTGACATTTGCGGATCCGCGCACGAAGCTATTCCTGCGTTAGTACAGCAACGTAAATATCTGTTTCGTTACTTTAGACTACGACCCTTATAACACAATAAATTTAGTTCGTTTGGTGGCTGGAGAAAAAGCACAAATGTCTTCGGATTATGGCTTGCGAGAGGAGAAAAAAATAAACAAAAAGGCATCCATTGCCTTAGGGAGTGTCTTAATAATTTACCATTAACTTACCCTCATTGTATATTATATTTCTTCACACGTCACAACATCTTAGTGTTAGTATTATTTCTCTTCTTGTCTACCACCCGGTAACTGCCCCACTGGGGCTAACAGTATCAATAAATAAAATAAATAAAAATCTTCGATCTCCGAGCTCGCCGCCCTTCTAGCCGCAATTAGATTTGTTATGCGAGAATCTCCTGCTAAGTGGGCTAACTTCTGCGACTCCAAGGCGGCCCTTCAATGTATGCGAAGTCTACGACGCGGCAACAACCATCAGATAGTAACTCAAATCAATGAAATCTGTCACCATCCCTATAACAAAGCACATGACATAATCTTTCCATGGCTTTCAATGTCTGTCTGGTCACTTAGAAATTGGTGGTAACCAACCCTCCGACAACGCTGCCCGTTGTGCCCACGACGGAGCACCCACACTGCTCATGCCCTTGTCAAAGGTTGATGCCGCAAAACAAATTCGCCACATCGCGGATATTATCACACTTATGCATTGGAATTTGCAACCGAACTCGACTCGACACCCACAGAACCTTCCTTCATTACTCCACTTACAGCTGGCATCGAAGACTTCGCGACGGGACGCTACAATGCTGTATCGGTTGTGGGTCGGCGTTGCCTTCACCAAATCATTCAGTTGTTATGGCTGACTCTCCCAACTGTGATAACTGCCATTGTGTGGAAACTCTTGACCATATCCTGTGCCATTGTCCAGACTTTGAAGAAAAAGATCGCCGGACTCTCCAGTGTGCCTTAAGGAGGCAGGATGATCGACCCTTTACTCTGAAGAAGTTCTTGGGAGCGTGGCCTTCACGTACTTCAGCGCAGAAAGACACACGAGCACTCCTACAATTCTTGAAGGCAACATCACTGTGATACCGCCTGTGAAACCTGAACTGTGTGTGTGGTGTGTGTGATATGCAATGTGTATCTCCTCCTGCTCTTTGTATCCTTTTCTCCCTCATTCCCCTCTACCCCATGTAGGGTAGCAATCTGAACTTAGTCTAGTCAACTTGTCTACCTGTGTGATATTTTTCGTTCTCTCTCTGGTTTAAAATGGGTTTGAAATACAAGTAAATGTCATATACAGCTTCCTGGGAGGAAAATGACAGAAAGCGCTGATTGCTGTTCAGGACATGACTCCCTCCACTCGCGCTCTGTCAAGGTTTTTTTGTGTTCCCGATGATGCTCTCAAAACACGCACAAAAATGGTGGAATTTCCTCAGTGCACTCACAAACACTTTTCGGATTGAAGTTTAACAAGGTTTTTTGGAAACCCTTACTGAAAAAAAAGCGCTAGAAATTCCAAATGTAGCACATATTTAAATTCATTGTCCCACAAAGCCCGGCAGATGAAGTTAAAAGCAATGAAACGTCTGCAATTTTTTCATCAAAACGGCAAAAGAATGTGAAAAAAACGCATCAAAAGATCTCTAGAATTCAAATACGGAATTATCCAATGAATTTCAAGCGTTCGACGAAAGACAACAAGAGCAGAAAAAAAAAAAGACTGGCGGCGTTTGATCTGCAAGGAGTTTCGGAGCAACACAACTTCGCGTTTTGTTTAGATTCAATGCTTGGAGTCCAAGGACTGGATCTTTCAAGACTGCGTAGAGGCCCACAAAAAGAATTAGGTCTTCATACTTCAAAAAAAAAAAAAAACCGAAGTAATGAATTTTTTCAGAGTGTCTCATTTTGCACCACGCAGACTCTCGTTTTACTTCGCAGGTTGGGGCAAAATGTGACATCTGAAGCCTTTGTTATTTATTTTGAAAATAATATTTTAATCGGGGGGAACAGGCAATATTTATGTATTACATACCTTGTATCCAAAGCAAGCTTTCTGCATTGATGTTTAATTCTCATGAGCGAAATATAAAATGATTTTCGCTATTTGAATTTTTGTCGCATTTTACACTACACTATGCTCATCACTTTTCCGACGGCACTACTATAATCGACGAGTCCTTTGACGTAGTGCTTTTTTGTAGCAACGTTGAAATATATTTTTCTTTTCTCAATATTCAACAAAGCCAGAAAACAACTTGCAGTATATTTCTACTCTGACACTTGATCTTGCAGGTGCAAAAAACAAACATGAATGCCTTCAGGGTGAGCAGATATTTATTGAAAGCTTCATATCAAATAACTGCTATAAAACTATAAATCAATGTATTGTAAATTATTGTTTTTGCACGAGAATATCGAGGGCCTTGAAATCATGCTGTGACACTTGGACGCATTTACAAAACAGTACTTCATAGGTGGTGTCTTAAAGGGTCAATATAAAATTACAAGAGTGACACCTACTTAATTAACCGCATTGTCACGATTGACTTGAGGCACCGGGTTTCTTCCTACGGTGTTACAAGGAAGCGTATGATAGTTATGCCGACAACCCTTCGTGGCTGTGTTAACACCTAATACAGTGTTATGTGCGCTTGCTCATTTGGTCCAAACTTGTTATGGAGCAGCTTTCAAGCAGATGCGGGGAAATAATTCAACAAGCAGAAAAAAATGCCTATAGGTTGTGTTCACGTGACGTCAGGTTAATGGGCGCGGTAGGAAAAACTGCGTCAGCTGTACTTGCAACCACGTGGTGACCATTTTGAAGGCCACTATACCGACGGTTCGGATAGGTGCACGCAAGTTACTGCTGGTACGTTGCTCTTGTTTTAATTTTATTCGGCTTTAGAAGGTACGAGATTTACGATTTGTGAAGCTGTTTCAGCCATGGGTGATGCCTGCTCGGCTTGCTTGGCCATGCACGCCAAGAAATGGGACGACAATGCTAAACAGGGATACAGGGACAAATTGGCTCCTGGGACTGACCATCGGGTTCTAACACTTGAGGACCACCAGCTATCATCCATGATCGAGCGTTTTCACCGACAGTTCAAAGCCGCCGTTATGTGCCACCCGGACTCAACCTGGCTCGAGGCCACCCCAGCAGTCATCACCTTGAAGCTGGCCATCCACGCCACACCAGCAGAGCTCGTCGACCGGGAACTACTTCGTCTGCCAGGGGAATTTCTCGCAGCTCTGCCATCGAGCACTATGAGGTCAGACCACGCCGACTTCGTCGCCCAGCTCGGAAGCACCATCGCTGCATTACGCCCGTCCCCTGCAGCCTACCATAGCAAGCCTCCACCTTTTGTGTTCAAAGAGCCGGCATCGTGCACGCGTGCTTTCCTCCGCGGTGCCATCGTCCGCCGGCCTTTTTAGCCACCTTACAGCGAACCCTATCCAGTCGCCCATTGCCACGACAATTACTTTACCTTGCGCCTCAACGGGAACGACGACCGTGTCTCGATTAACCGTCTCAAGCCCGCATACATCGTAACGAACGAACCGGGCAGCGCCACTCCTTCAACTGGCGTCCTTCCACAGCCACTGACGTCGTAGCCCGTTCCTTTCACGGCACGCTCTGGACGTCTGGTACGCCTCCCAGATTTCTACAGACCCTGAGGGTTCTGCAATCGGCGAGGAGGGCGGAGGAAGGTGATGTGGCGACCACCGCGCACAAAATTACGCACCCTCCGTCTACTCACTCATTCGCCCGGTGTGACAAGGCCACTTGCTGCATCACGCTTTCGGTAAAATACAGCACCACACAGTTTCTCTGAAGGCTTACGCCACCACTGCTGGCTATATAAACCAAAGCTCTTGGTTTCATGATTGCTTCTCTAACTGTTCGAGCACAGCATCAGCATGCTTGCCCTGCTGTTGCCACCAGGTTAATAAGCGATCGTTATGTTTTATGTTGCGATCCGTCCTTTATCGACTCCGCATCTCACAGATCAATCGATTAAAAAGTACGCTGAGCGTAGAATTCTTGAGTAGAGCAATGTTTGTAGCACCTGTGCTTTGACGCAAATATACTCAGCAGTGTCGCGAGAAAAACAAAAGCCTGTGTCTTTAATTTAGGCTCGCAATGTACCGTGCATGTATTAATATAGATATTCCAACGTTGAGCACTCCACTGTGTTGGGCTTTTCGCAGACGTCTCTGCCAGAGTATTAAAATAAACTGAATTTACTGTGTTATTGCGATTTCTTTATTTTCGTGTTTCGCTCGCGTCTGAAGCTACCAGAATCCGAACTTCACTGAGTTTTCATTTCGCATGTCAACCACTCTCAAGCACTCACCACACGGTTTTGTTAAAATAGGCGTGGCGAAGACGGCTGAATAATTCCCCACAATGCTTTACCGCAACCTCCAGTGTGCGGCAACATCGACCGCGAATAACGTTCGAAAAGGAATAAAATTTATTCGGTGTTTCGTTAGGCACGTCACCCTTCTATTTTCTGCCATGGCTGTGCCCAAATACGGCGCAGTCAAACTAGGTAACGAATGGTGGGCGCAGAAAAAAACGGTTCAACTTTAGTATCACGCAGAGGCACACGAAGTGTACATAGCCCTATTATCATGGCCGTCGGAAGCGACACCTTCCTCGTATTAGTCTGAAGCAAACCGCAGGATGCTGAAGCAAACTTACAGGATTGCTCGGAGGTGACTCAGGTGAATACCACCTATGTGTGTGGTGGTTTGCAGTACCGACGGACGTGAAATGGCACTGAGGGCCGACTCGCTGTGTTGAACACCACTGCTAAAGAGCATGACTTGTAAAAAAAAAAGTCATTATGGAGTGTATATAACGGGAAGAAGTGGTCTATATGAATAGGGAGTTATGGGTTGCTTTACCAAGCACGTGATTTTCTATGAACCAATGATGAAAGGTTGACTTGTTCACAGTTCTCTTTAAATTACTGTGCGCAGCTGAAGCCCGCACAAGCGATAAGCATCATCGGCCAGGTCGCGTGCACCTTGGCAGTCGCCGAACGGGAGCTCCAGTTTGAGCACCGGAACCTGCTCGAGGAAAACATCAAGGTGCTGCCTTCTACCTCCAAGAACCACCACTTCCTCATTGACGGCCGCACTTGTTGCGTCAAGGGAGCCGGTATCAAGGTCACCCTTATAGATGACAACTTCAGCCGCCTGACTTACAGTACGTTTCTTACACCTTCAAGTAAAGACCTTCGCACGTCATGGTGCAAAATGCGCAGTAGGTGCACCGCTTTATTTGCTTCAGTGATGGCATAGTGGTAATATTTCCGTCGGCTCAACGTAAGGTCTCTCTGCTTCGCCGATTTTAAGATATCATGGTGAAATTTTGTTAGACGAGAGAGGAATATGGAAGAAATGCTGTTAATTCCGGCCGAAGGCTCTAAATTTGTAGGGTGGGATTGTACTGCGTTACGAATAAATGGAAGGTATCCTCAAGAAGCCACTTTCCAGGCCCCATAAGAAATTTTAGTTTGACCGTGGGAGTTGTTTTGTGTGCGATAAGGCGCATTATGCCGCAAACGTTTTTCAATAAGTTCATTACGAGCTGAAAAAATTGTTTTTCTGAAGCGGCACAAAACGAGGATAGGAGGAGGCGACCTCGAAAGCCTTTCTGCTCCCCCGCGTAGCCTTCGTAAGCGAAATCACTCCCCTACCCTCTGTGGCATCGGACCAAAACGTCACGTGCACATGACGTGCCCGAACAAGCACAACCACCAAGCCCACGAGCGGCGGTTGTGTTGACCAGTGTTATTTTGTGGTGTACTGCCTGTTTCTGCGGGATGGTTTGGAAACGCTTGCTTAGGCGCGGTAGAATAGATGAGCACAATGGGTGCGCCAACATGTAAAAGCGTTACTTTCACTTCCACGGCTGTAGTCTGCTCAATGCGCTGACCGAGGGGACACAAACGCTGGCGAAACTCCGGCACATAGCCCCGTACGTCGTTTCAATTCACACAAAAAAAGACGCACACATTGCCTTAATGCGTCGCATTGTTTATCTCAAAATTTATTAGTCTCTTCAAGCAAGAAAATTACACTAATTACGCTTCTTGTGTTAAATAATTTTGCCTTCTCACGTGCCCCTGTTGGCAACGTCAGAGCGCGGTCGTCTACGTAGAGGGCCAACGTTACTGCACTGCCATGTACGTAGTAAAATTCATAGGTGTGCACTTCATGCCCCCATTCTCTGGGCGCACGCCCACGAAAGGAAAGAGAGGGGCAGCATCCACCTTGAATTAATTCCCAATTTCGCAGTGCGTAGCATTGCAAATTTCGGCAGACGTGATCGTTAACGCGCCATCTATATACGCATTGCGCTTGTCAGCTCAAAATTGTCAAACCTGGTGAGTGGCCCTTTAAAGCCAGCGGTACGCGCCAAGTAATCAGTGAGCAGCATAGCTACGTATTTGGTTACGTTTGCTACGGTTGCCGCGGCAGAATAACTGACTGGTGTGTTATATATATGATCCCTACAATTACTCACGCTGACAAGAAGTAAACCTCTTGTCACTTCGATATATGAGGGTGCACCATCTTGCCGTGTCTGACGCCCCCGTGAGCTAGCATTTCTGATTTGCGAAAAATGTGTTGGAACAAGGGCGGCTCTCGTTGCATCAAGCTGCTCGTAATCACGCAAATATTGCGATGCGTCAATTAGGCAAAGGCTGTGTCTCGCCACCTTATGATAAGCTCTTGTGAATAGTTTTTACCGTGTTATGAACACTCCTTTGGTAAGGTGATGGTCCTTTGCTCCTGGTGTCTGTATACCTCTAACGAGGCCCATTTCTGTCACGGTCGGAAAGAAATTATTATATTACTATGCAGACGCCCGTTTCTAGTCATTACAAACCATGTTGTGCTCTGCAGGCTGCCAACATTTAAGGACTTTCAAGGAAGACTTGGGCGATGGGCATTGCGGTTTCAGGAGTAGACGTTCTCCGTAGTGTACAAATCTGGCAAGTTGCACTGCGATTTAAACTGTTCATCACGACACCCGGTTGATTTGGAAACCGATTATTACATCTTAGACATCAAGTGTTCACTGCATGGGGCGGCGAAGATCGCCAAAATATATCAATCCTTTCTATAATTAACGTTTTGTACACCCGCATCTTACGCAGTGCTGGGGCAGAAGTTATTCTATAGTCGTGCCTTGGCTACTCCCCAAGGACCTCCTAGAAGAACTTCACGAGGCCCCTACTTCTGCACATTTAGGCATCTCCAGAACCTGTCATTGCGTTGGACACAAGCATTCTGGAAGGGCTTTTGTCGTTCAATTCGCTACTACCGGGCAGCTTATGACTCGCGCCAGCGCCGAAACAAGACTGCGACTCCCCCTGCCGGTCGCCTTCAAGTTGTGGCCGAGCGGTGTTATGGAGTGGGGTTAGACTTGGCAGGTCTTTTTCCGACTTCGATGTATAGAACTAAACGGATGGCTGTTGCTACGTATTTCGACACTTGGCGTGTAATCGCTCAATCGCTACCGACCAGCTGCGCGACGGACGTTCGATTTCGTTCCCTACGACATGTCTCGTGTTGTTGCCGGCGTATACTTCAATCTTGTGCTTCTGGACGTAACTCTACGACTTATGTCTACACTCATAAGCTCATACGCACGGACACAGCGAGATAGGAATACCGATTTTCCTCCGGGCTTTCTCGTTCATCTAATGCTCTGGTTGCGTTGTGATCACCTCTGCGAGAAGCTTTTATTGCTGAACGTTGGGCCCTACAAAGCGCCGCGCCGCGTGACAAGCCCTTCTATCTACAACAGGCAGTGGTATAGTGCTTTGCCGCCCGAGGTGCCACGGGTGGCGAAAGTGCCCTCAGCGGTGGGCGCAGAATTAACACCAAAAGGTGAAGACGGCGATGTTGCTGTTGTGAGGCTTAGTCTGATCTGCCCTAAAGACCTGCATTCCTGTGCGCTGTGTGTAGTGTCCACCTGACCAGTGCTTACTAAATAATTACTTCTTGTAACAGTATTACATAAATGCAATAACCCTATTACTTAGCACTCGCTAGAATACAGCGCCAAGAAACAGGAAAGAAGGCACCGAGTAGCCGTATTGCATGGGCATATCCTCCAAAGTTACTTTCTAAAGATATGCGTGCCCCTGCCACATTGTCATGATAATACATTTCGTAGTTAGTTGAGGGGTCATATTGAGTGCCTTGGAACTTTTAACGTGTTTCAAGGCTAAGTACTCGGTCGCTGTACTCTCGCACAGAAATGTGGGCACCTTGCTTGATAACTTTGTGCATGTATCAGTGCTTAACACTGAATTTCACACCCTCTAAAACACCATGGTTTCATGCAAGCCATTCGTAAGATTGTTCCTTGCACGCAAACGCAAGGTGCTTGTGCTCTGCGTAGCTTCATTTATGGCCGCGGGTTCTCTGCTACCCAAATATTGTGGGTTGAAGTGTGTGTGTTCCCGTAGAGATGGAATATAGTGTGAAAGCGGTGCACTAAAGTTCTGCTGATGTTCGAAAGGAGTTAGTAGTTACAGTACCTGCATTTTGCGTTTATCGTAAAATGCTAGACAATTTCAAGGGAGTATACTGAACGTTCATATCAAATCACAGATGATGCTTCAGTGAGGATGCTTCCTAGTCGATGAATAGGCAACCGTGACCTCGTCGCGAAAATCTCGGGTAATATATACTGATCATGTTAAGCACGCAAAAATTGTTTCTTTTGTTATTGCTGTTGCAGATGTGCCTGACGTACACATGAACCTCCAGTATACTACACTGGAATATTGTTTTTGTGCCACAGCATAGGAATAAAGTAGTGGAAGTTCATATAACAAGAATCAAAGCTGCTTCTGCTTTAGACAAATGGAAATTACATTTATAGCTCATTAGACAAATGTTCTTCGAAAATAGTGAACAAAAGTGACAATGAAAACTGATATTGATGTTTCGACACATTTGGCTAGCGTAAAACAAAACGCATCGTTGTGAGACGAAAAACAAACAAAAACGTGAAGGATACTTCCTCATGTTTCAAAGCATTTTCGATACCTAAAACACCGGTTGTATAAAGAAACTTTGAATCTTCGTCCATATTTTTTTAAATATTTGGATAGAGAACAACGAGAAGAAGTGCATGGTGTAGCGGCTTGTGGCCAGCTAAACGACGACCGCCGCAGGCATTTGTGGGTGGCGCAGGGTCTCTCGTGCACTCAGGCGGATGCAGGTGCAGGCTGACACGGAAATATTCGAAGTTTTTGTAAGCGGGCCATCTCTGGTAGTCACCGTTGAAGCCTGTTCGTATTTAAAAAAGTGTTCATTCATTTATTGGGCTGTGTTACGTGGTCGAGACTGGTTTCTAGTAGTACTATTTTTTAGCGTTTTCATTCACTCGAATACACAAAACCTATATTATTCACAGTTCATGATGTGCTCATCGCGACATACCACACTGAAAGTGTCGGAACGTGGCACCGGAAATTGCATCGCTGGAAAGCCTTGTTCGTACGACGCAGCCGTCGTTTTCGGAGGATGATGGCAGTCACAATAACGACAGCTGTTGTGTTCAGCATTTGTGAATAAACTTGTCATTCGTAGTGTAGTAAATCTAGCTGATTCGTTTTGCACACTGCACACTGTTCGAGCACTAAGCAGTACAGTCTAGTTCTTCCACCCTCTCGTCCACGTCTTGCTTGTGTCACTACGCTTAACACGCCGTAAGGCCACTATCTTTGTTTCAAGGTTCAGCGAGTTGACTTGTTCTGGGTTGACACGTGTAGAGGTTGAACCCTCTGTGGCTTTGTGCGATACACCTTATTTATTTCGCCTTTACCGTATGCTGCATATTGAAGTAAGTAGAATATACGATGGACTTGAACTGATTTACGGAATTCTTCCTTTCACAGACAACGAAATATTCTTGCGCATGAGGAACTACAATTGCGTCTACAAAGACAAGACTGCGCAATACCTCACCCTGGAACGGATCATCAAGTGAGAAAACGAGCCCAATTTTTGATTTTTTAAAATTTTGGATTTCACAGTATGCCTTCCCTGGAATGGGCGAAATAAAATTATGTATTTTTTGCCAACGTTTATGACGGGCCCTCTACTGATAATTCGTTTCGTTTCACGGAAACTTTGGTGCTTAATCATCACGTAAAAAATTTGTAAAAATAACTAATAATCAGAACAATTTTATAAGACGAATGCAGGGTCCCTATGGCTTCATATAAACGTCTTCCAACAAACCTTTCAGCGTCTCGATAAATACGTGGGAAGGACTTCTGAAAAAAAAAAACGGGCCCTTAGAAACACCCCACTTATCAGTGAATGCCCTCTCCACACTTGTTCATTAAAAAAATTTTCAACACTTGCTAGCTTCCCCACATGCGGCGAAGAGCAATAAACACCTACACTATTCATACTGAAAGCTTCACATACCGCTGCGGTTTTCCTGTGAGAGAAAGTGAGCTTGCGAAAAGGATCTGAAAAACCCAACGAGGTTAAACATAAACCAAGTTACTAGAAAATCGAATTGCCAGGGGTCATTTTCAAAAGGAATGCAGTTCTGATGTGTTCTTCCTGAAAACAAATTGGCAGACTCCACGTATAGTGGAAATCGATTATTTGCGAAGCACGAATTAGGAAGGTTGATATATCACATTAAAATCAGCACAACATTACGAGGCGGAGATAACTTATGCCGTACATCACTTTCTTGTCATGATTATCATGTTTGGGCGTGTCATTTATCTTCGCGATCTATTAACGTCACCTAATACCAAATTTGGTATAGTTGAAGCTAGCGAAACAGCCGCAAGCCCGTCATACGCGTGATATGTTGTCATGTCTTTACAAGACAGGCGTGTCGTTATTATCATGTTTTCACCAGTCATATACCTACGTCACCCATTGATGTCCCGTAATACCAAAATTGGTATATGTGAAGCTAGCGAAACAACCGCGAGTGCACTATGATCGTAGCATGTAGTCATGTTTTACATGACACGCATGTCCTGATTATTATGTTTGCACCTTTGTCATCAATTCATGTCCCATAATACCAAATTTGGCTTATGTGAAGCAAGTGAAACAGAAATGAGCGCACCATGAAAGGCCCAATATACTCCGACGTAACTTAGACATGCCCACGCTGGGCGCAGCGACGCTGCGCTAGGGAAACGCGGGCACTCTTCAGTCTCACGCCAGGCGCGACCGGCCTGACCAGCGCCCGTCGGCGCGGCCCGGCGGCAACTGGAGCGCAATGTGACATGGTGCATTTCGCACCGACAGCGTTACCCTGACAGCACCGTGTCTGCCTCTCTTCGTGATGAAGGGACGCCGTATGCGCTCAAATGTGCATGCGAGAATAATGGAGTATATGGCAGGCAGATCGACACCTGGCGTGGCACAGTTGGCAGGACGCGATGAAGTGAACACCGGCGTGCACTTGCGTTAGGTCACGTCGAAGTGTATTCGCGCCTTGAATGTAGTTTGTAGTCATGCTCTTACATGACACGCATGTCATGATTATCAAGTTTGCACCAGTCAGATACCTTCGTCATTGATTCACGTGACGTAATACCAAATTCGGCATACGTGCAGCTAGCAAAACGGACACGAGCGTATCATGAGTGTGGCAAGTAACCATGTTGTTACATGACACGCGTGTCACGATTACCATGTTCGGATGTGTCATTAACCCATCTCGTCCGTTTGCGTCACGTAATACCGAATTCGGTACATATGAAGCTAGCAAAATGGCCACAAGCATATCATGAGCGTGTCATGTATCATGTTTTTATATTACACGCATGTCACGATTATTATGCTTGCACCAGTCATATACCTTCGTCATTTATTCACGTCCCGTAATACCAAATTGTGTATACGTGAAACTAGCGAAATGACCACGAGCGCACCATGAGCGTGGTGTGTAGTCATGGCGTACATGAAAAGCATGTCATGACTGCCGTGTTAGGGTTTGTCATTTCTGTTCGCCTTGCGGTCATTTCATGTCATACCAGGTTTTAAAGACGATAGTCTTTCTTGGGAACATTCGGCGCAAAACTTTTGGTATATCTGTCTGTCTGTACATTTGTCTCTTTGTCTGCCCTTAACGGTGCCCTAAACGGCACCAAAGTGACCAAACGATACTCCAAACGGCCGACCTCATCCGCAACGCCCACCAATAATGCTCAAGATTCAGCGTTCATACTTGTGCGATTGTCAAACAATTATCGCGCATATCTGCGGCACCATAACACGGGAATATTCTGTATGTGTGTCTCTTACTAGGAAAGGCATACATAAGTAATTCTAAGGACCATAGCGTTTATCACGTTGCGCTGACCATGCAACGCTTGCACGAAAAGACAAGTGTTTCCAACGCTTTACTAAGGCGACACGGTGGTGGAACTTACTCATCGCCCTGGGTTCTACACCTTATCACCTCCGAGACGGGCGCGCAGGGTGTGCGCGCTTCGTTTTTCAAGATAACTGCCAGATAGCGCTCATGTCTCACGTGTGACATGACTTGAAGCGCTCGTTTGCCTCTGATGCACGCACGAAGCACTCTAACGGAGTGCCTCCATAATACCATTCGCGGCGGCAACCGACGGCAACCGACGGCAAGCGGCGCGAATTGTGACATGCTGCATTTCGCGCTGATGCGTTACCCAGACAACAAACACTGCGTCTCCTTGTTTTCGTGACGTAGGGATGCTGGACGCGCTGAAACGCGCATGCGTCAAAGCAACGCAGCGCCTACGTTGCTTTGCGAGTATATGTCAGGACCGGCGCCTGGCGTGGCAACGCTAGCGTGACGTGGCGAAATGAACGCCGGCGAGCACGCGCACCGCGTGACGTCGAAATGTATTGGCGCCTTGACTGTGGCGTATAGTCATGTTCTCACATGACACGCATCTGATGATTATCATGTTTGCACCCGTCATGTGCACATACCTTCATCGTCCATCGGCGTCGCGTAATGCCAAATTTGGCATATGTGAAGCTAACCAAATGGCCATGAGCGCATAATCAGCGTGGCATGTAGTCATGTTGTTACATGACACGCATGTCGTGATTAATTATGTTTGCACCAGTATCATACCTTCGGCATTCATTCACGTACTGTAATACCAAATTTGGTATACTTGACACTAGCAAAACGGCCGCCAACGCATCATGGGCGTGGCATGTAGTGATGTGTTTACATGACACGCATGTCAGGATTTTCATGTTAGGGTCTGTCGCTTGTGATTGCCAGGCAATCATGCCATGCCTTACCAGTTTTTCAACGTGCCATGTGAGCGAAACCACCGCAAGAGCCGCAAGACCATGAAATGTAAATTGTGACATTCATGACCCACAGCTAGTAATTTTTATGTTTTGACTACTCGCTTAGTCTCGTCATACAGTCAAGTTATGCCATACTAATTTTGGTATCAATACCATTAGCGAAATCGCCAGGGGAGCTAAGAGTCGTAGGCGGCTAGATAGATACATATGCTCAAAGTCACCGAAGTTCGCTGAGAAATTTAAAAAACAAACCTACAGTGAGCGATTTAGCATTTTTCCCGCTGGGAAGTTAAACTCCCGAGGTTGTCGTAACAAAGATCGGCCACACGTTGCAATAATACCGATAGCTGAAGTGCAGTCGGGTCAGTGGCGTATTATAGAGACTTCAAAATTCCGACTTAGCAGAATGAATTTCTACAAAAAGTATGTATCTGTTTGCGACTCTAGTTTTTAGTCGACTCACCTTTACTGATGATGTACAATACGGAGTAAGTATTGGGATATCTTCTCACTCTGGCCATTTCGATTGTGCATAGGACAGGTTTTCTACTGCAGGGTTTCTAGAACACACCTGCTTCGGGGAAGAAAATTTCTGAGGTCACCCGTATAGGCCATTTATATAGAAGGGAAGCTTTCTTCAATATTTACTGAATTGTGGTCAATTTTCTTAGTGGCCAGCGTTCCTCTCTCAAAGCATGCGCAGGTGAATCCATTTATCGGTACACAGAGAAAAATATATACCTACATGGCAGCTTTCTGTGGTTGTTTAATCGCCCAAATCCATATTGAGGTGTCCTTTAACGAACACAAGGTTAAAGTGTACTTTCCAGTTATACTTTGTTTGATCGTACATAATGGCTGAGCGTGGGGTGAACGAGCAGGAACCGCTGGGACTTGTTTCACCCGGAGACGAATGCTCTGTGGCTGGCCTACCTGTGCGGCCACCTGAGCGACTACCTGACCGTTCCCAACCCTACCGGCGAGTGGCAGCGCAGGCTGGAGCTGCTCGCATTCATGCAGCGTGACCTGCATCGGGTTCACTCAGCCGACGAGTTCGTGTGGCTGTACATCAACAAGATCGGCCATGGTGAGATCTTTCTTCGCAATCCAAGAATATTGTTAGAGCAGAATGTGGCGGATCTGTAATCCTTCTTTCCCCCATAAAAAATACAGAAGGAGACTACGCTCGCCATTCGTCATTGCCGCTAAATTTGACGCCGCGCGTCATTGTTTAATGAACCTGAGAGAGAATAGATAAAAATTCCTCACTGATGCCTGACCTTCTTTTTTTCTGCAGGTGCACATCTCTTGTATTAAGGGGTTAGTTTGACTTTGAAATGGATCCAGCAAAATGAATGAATTCAGAAAAAACACGCGTAATTTTTGAAACTCTACAGCTATTGCCACACTATAGGGTTGCATACAACGCGCCGTTTATGTTGGTGTGCTTTTCAAGTTATTTATACGGTCGTTTCTTAGAACAACTTCGATTGCATAGTAAACTGCATCACCACGATCACAAGTAGAGAAATTTAAGCTTGTTGAAGGTAGCGTATTTCAGAATAACGAGTTCAACATGGGATGAGGAATTTTTGAACAATAGATGTCGAGGAGCCAATGTTTCGAGAAGTACACTTGGAGTTTCTGAAAAGAGTTACTGACTTGGAAAGCACAAAAAATTTCTTGATGATGTGTCAGCTCCAGCGACATACACGGCTCACACATTTTCGATATCTTCAGTCGTCTCCTGGACATTAGCCGTATTTGGATACCCTATTGAAATCCGCCTTTATCACGAGGAATTTCAGGCCCTTTTACACTCAATTGCCATACCCATTGACTAGGTCATTTGTCTCACGAACGGGTGCTCTTTGGCCTTACACCAATAAACACTGTATATCACATTCAGTAACATCATGAATATCCTACTCAAGGGTCAGATATGAAAGAGCACATAGTGTGCAGTATGGGGATGGGGAAGGGTGTTCAGTTTTGAAAAGTGTGAAAAAAATGCCGCCTGCATGTTCCCAAGGGGGGAACTCGACTAAATGTATCGCAGAGTAGTGGGGGTATCACGTGAATATGAGTCAGTGAGAACAAATTTGTTATGGTCCAGTGTAGACGCTGAAGTTGCCACGCGTCACCCGGCTACTCCCACGTGGGGACCGGCAGGTCTAGCCTGATGGCCCTGTCGCGGGCACACCGGACGGCCACGATTTGGTGCTGAAGGTATGGGCTGTGCAGAAGCGCATCCCACTCGGGTTTGCTATAAGTCGGTCCAAGCGACCCGCACTCCCAGAGCATGTGTGCTAGTGTAGCGGTCTGGCCGCAAGCGGCACAGGCGGCATCGGGGAATTTGTGTGAATAAATTGCATTTAGGTATGCTAACGACGGGTACGAATGGGTTTGAAGTAAGCGCGACGAGACGGCCTGTGCTCTATTGAGTTTTGAATGTGGCATTGGGAATGCCTGCCTCGCCATGTACTAATACTTGATAATCTCGTTGTGTGTAGTAGGTGTGTCTTTATGTCCCACGTCGTCGGCACTGGAGCCGTCGCCCAGGTCGAGAGCAGCGCGGCCAGTGAGTGCGCGCGCTGCTGTGTGGGCCGACTCGTTCGGGTTCAGTGCAACGCCGTTTACGGAGCCGACATGCGCGGGGAACCAATGTATGGTGTGAGGGACAATCGTATCGCTGGTGGAGCTGTATGGTATGGTTTGGGAATGCTTAATTGTTATTTTTTGTTATTCTCATCTATTGAATGAAAGAGAAGCGTTGACTTCAACGTCAAGTGAAAGCCAGGTAAAGGCGCCCTTGACTGAATTCCTAACTAGAAATTCATTGCCTACATATACGGGGTGGCTACTGAACGGTTGTGCAGCGCGAGCAGTCATTTTTTTTTTCTTCACACGCTACCTGCCATCGACCTTGCTAAGCGAGAAAGGGGAAGGTGGGTGACTAGGAGCGACAGTTTTCTTGAGCTGGCACGAGACGCGAGCATGCGGCACGAGTCGCGGTCGTGCACAATAGTGAGGGTGTGGACGGCGCCACCGCGGACGCCGAAGCGCGACATCATGCGACTAAGAAGTGCTCTGCATTAAAAAACAACAGAGACGTTCGCACAGGCCAGAAACGGGTCGCACAATCTAAACGTTGCTGAACGACATACAGGGAATGGTGCCCATGAGTACGACGCGACAGCAGGTAATACCGAGCAGTTTCCCAAATATGTGATAAGCACCAACATATGTGTCCATGATCCTCCCTTCTTGTCTCAGAAGCATGACTTACTAACTTTATTAGGCGCTGCCACATACAGAGTATTGCCTAATAGCACATACATAATCTGCCCATATCTTGATAACAGCGATATCATAACTGTTATTAACCAAAAAGTGGCTTTTAGAAATCGCGAGATCCTGCCAGAGTACGACGAACTTTAAATCTTAAGGTAAGACAGGCGATCGGTGAGGAGGGGCATTCCTATTCCTGTAAGGAAAGGCATATTCATTATCCCAGATGTCAGCCTATCACGATGGAATTCTATAAACGTGTATTCGGTATGATGCTTCAGAGATGCCGCTGTTAGTAAGATCACGTGCTACATGACGCTAACAGGCAGAAATTGTGGTTAACGCTCGCTGTAAAGGCAACTGGTGGCGCTGACTAACACTGGCAGGTTAAATTGCATTTGTATACCCTATAAAGTGTAACAGGGTATGACCGCCCTTACGCTCAGTTGGTAGAGCATCGAATGCGTTATTACAAGGTTGTAGGTTTGGTCCCTGATAACGTCAAGATATATTCTGGTCTACTTTTTCTTTCTTAACGCTTACACTAGAATTGCTACTAATTATATCGCCAATACTTTTTGGCATCATTGTCTATTCTCATTATTATTCTGTCCGACAACGTAAATTGAGCCTTTATATTTCCGCTTGTTTCCTTTGTTAACCTTTTATTGCATTTTTGATGAGGCCCTTAATTTCGCTTGTTTAAATGATCACAAATTCGGCTTCTTAGTTAAACAATTTTCGGAAAGATAGTCGTGAACGTACTTGTTGTATTTAGTTTCGAGCAATCACTACCAGTCTTCAGGAGAAAGCTGACACCACAAAGACAAAGTAACGGTAACTGTCACACAATTAGTGCTAAAAAAAGAAATAGCTACCAATCGGTATATCACGATATACTAAAGTAACCCGTGGTGTAACGCATTAACTTGGTGTACCAAATTCGCACGTCATTTTTGTGCACTGCTTTCTGTGACAGTTCACGCAGATCACGGTTACCAGCCCCACAGTTGGGGCGGCCGCCGCCCGTCCGGTCCGCCAATTTACACGGGCCTTCTCAGCCTGCTGCGCTGGAGAGACAAGAAGAAGAATGAGGACGACAACCCACCGGGACATTCGGCGAGTCCGCACGCTCATCGTAGCGGAGCTTCCAGCGCTCCACCAGAACTCGATAAGGAGCAGAATAAATAGTTACGCGTTCGCCGAGTGCTCGCCGCTGCTTCAGGCCAGGTGATCTTGTGGCGTATTTAAAGCGCACTATATGATAAATAGGCTCGAAACTTGAAGCACACCTTTCTTCTTTTTCTCTTGCAGGAGAAACAGTGTTTGTTTTCTATAGTCATAACTGAATGCCTGCGGTTTTCAGGGGAACATCTTCCCACAATGCCCAAGTCCTATTGGGCATCAAGGCAAAACCCTTGTTCATTTTTATGTGCAACTGTATTGTACTTTCGTGCACAAATAAAGAAAATGCGATCATTAAAAAATAGCGTATATATGTGTGATTGCAAGCTGTAATTGGCACATCGCTAAAGTGATACTCTAAGAATATTGATGTTGACTTCGAATGAAGATTCCCGCGTCTTTGTTGCTGTACTGAGCGCTCAGCCTATGAAAAAGAGCACATACGCACCACGCGTAGGCCTTACATTGCCGCTTCACAATCCTCCGCAAATACTATAGAAATGATTCTGTATCTCACCACTAAAGGTCCTCCATAGCCCGAAAACTTGGAAGGTGAAACTTCAAAATAAAAAATGAATGAATGAACGTTGTTTAGCTTCACTATGCCACTCTTCGTGCGCTTGTGATTTCCATTGTCGCGAAAAAAGTATTTTGTTGCTTTCTCTTGTTGCAACTTGTTTTTACAAATGTCATCAATGGCCCGCACAGAAACCACGTTTGCGCTACACCATGAACACAACATCAGTACTCAGTCGAGACAGTGCTTTGCGTTGGGTTGATGAAAAAAGGGTGACAGAACTGTTTCCGCCGACGAAACACAGCCTAAACACTCCTGCAGTGCGCATGCTTCACAGAAAGTCAGCTAGCATTCCTTCAAGGTACTGATTCCAGGGCACAGGTAAACCTGTTTATTGTAATACTAAGTCATGTTATTGAATGAAAATGACGTTCACATTTTGTTGAATGCAGTCCCTACTATGTCAGTGGTACAAGCGTCTGCGAAAAATGAATGGTTACTTTTAAGATCCCATTCAATCATAGATGAGTGCAGTTTAAGTCAGCGTCCTTTTGAACCACTTCTAAAATTTCTGGTGGGTAAAATACTGGTAAATAACGCCGCAGTCACTTTATCGTACGTACGAGAAGCTGACGAGTTGGAAATATACATGTGACCACGCGACCACGCCCAGTCTGATTAGACAAAGGGGCAGATGGTGAGCGTCTCTAACTGAAGTTGATTGCTCGTGCGTGATCTAGTGAGAGTCATGGATTTTATCTCACAGAAGTGCCGTGACCACGTCAAGTTCATACCTGCAAACATTTTACAACATAACGCGAGAAGTAACAAAAGCAACATAATCAGTGGTTCTCCGACCCACCGCCTGTATATCTTATGTCGCTTTTTTCATAATATTTCCAAATATTCTTTAGGATTCTGTTGTGCCGTTTTCATACGAAGCGTATTGGTGCAAGTGTGTCAAGCGGTAGTCAAGCAGACAGAATTGACAAAACAGTTATAGGAACAACAGGAAGAATGACATTGTTCATTAGAAGTTACCTCAGGTGTGAGGGGGGTGGGTAGAGATGGGTGTTTGTGATGTTTGATTTACGGAGTGAACCCTTTTGGAACAAGCAGACAGTGCACCGATGAAACAGAGACTTTGATGTCTATAATTCAAATGATACATATGTGGAAAAACTACCATCTCCTACTGTTCTACCAGGCAAGTAGAACTATCTCAAACAATGTTTCAACTGTTTAGAGGGTCCCGCAACACCTTTTGAGCATGATCAGACAACGCTGCCAATTGGTAATAAATGCTCCCGACAATATGCGAGTCAAATAATATAGCCCAGCACGTGGCTTGTAATTCACAATGATCAAAGTCATCTAAAAATTGCTTTCTCTACTCTCGACAAATGACGCAAGACGCTCAAGAATCACTCGAAGAAAGCCCCTCTATCAGCCATTGGCTGATTTGAACGCCGCGAGATCACCGCGAGAGGCCGCGGCTTGTACACGCGTGCGCGCGTGATTGCACCGGGAAAGCCGCGCATTCAAAGAAAAAAATGGTCAAGGTTACGAGGGGCGCATCACGTATTTCCTTTGCACCAATATACCTCCCTGCTCAGCTTCTAACGCTTTCATCGAAACGAGACAAGAGAGAATGCAATTGCAGCATCCAGCAAATCTTTGTTATTCCACTCGGACTGGACGGATTCTTAAAATTTTCGCGGCATTGAATTCGTGAGACAATAAACTTTTCCAGTGAATTCACTTCATGGTTACTTGAAGCACTGTTTCAGGGCCTATTTAACAATCTATTAACTGTGCTCGTCAAAAAGAGAATGTTGCAACAGATTTTTTTTTTGCTACGTAGAGTAGCATTTGTGGGAATTCATGAAGAAAAACCGCTTGAAAAACACAATGTGCGAGTCTGTTTAATGCACTCTTTAGAAGCTCTTTCCACGACCTAAGGCAGGAATAATAGTAAACAACCATCTTAACATCACCTTCAATGTTTTATGTGGCATACTAATATGTTCTGTTCCCAGTCACATTCTTTTTCCATAACATATAAACAATTGACCAGGCGTAGTTTAGTTCACTTTTAATGAATGCGAATGACAAAGTTTATTGAATGCGAATGACGAAGACGCGGATGCCGCAACAAATGAGCGTTTTACCACTAATATACATATAGAATTCACGCCGTCACCTCACTTTTATTGTGATAAAAAGGCGGCTGTTCATTATCAATATGCACGTAGAACTCGCTCAAAGACATCTTGCTTGATTTTCTTGGTCCCGCGAAAGTTGTCAATGAATCACTCGTGGTTCTGATGATTGGTTATGCGGGGTTTAACGTCCCAAAACCACCATATGATTATGAGAGACGCTGTAGTGGTGGGCTCCGGAAATTTCAACCCCCTGGGGTTCTTTAACGTGCGCCCAAATCTGAGCACATGGGACTACATCATTTCTGCCTCCATCGAAAATGCAGCCGCCGAAGCCGGGATCTGATCCCGCGACTTGCGGCTCCGCAGCCGAGTACCTTAGCCAGAACAAACGCGGCGGGGCTCTCGGTTCTGATAAGATTCATACCATTAAATCTTTTTTTCGCAATCTTTTTGAACCTTCGTAACAAGTAACATGTGATGCTGGAGGTGCAGGGCAACCATCCAACACTCTAAATGGGGAGACCTCCAGATGGGAGTTTTTGGCTTGTCCTCTAGATCACTCCCATTTGTACATGTTTTTACGCTCTCGAACTGGGAGTAACGAAAAACGCCCAAGTTGTAGGGCATACAAAGAGCGTAGATTGGGCAAAAACTTTACTCCCTTTGTGACTCGGTGAAAAGGAACCCGGAGTGTAATGGTTCTTATTTGGGAGTACTTTCGGTGTAGTTAGGGCATTATTTTACCCCCTTCAAGGCATTTTCAAGAGACAGAGCGGGAGTATTTTAGCCGCGTGACTCTGCTGTTTACCCCTTTTTATATTGTATATTGGAGTAAATAATAGTAAATCTAGGGCGTTTTAGCTCGCCTCGTTCGGGAGTACTTTTGGTATTGAATGGGAGTAACCCATTCACCAAAGTAACACAGAGTTTCTGCCTATGTACTACGAGAGGACACAGACTGAGGAGTTTCAGAATATTTATTATAGAATTTAAATTGCGCTCAAAGTACAACTCTTATGTTCGTTTTTCAGGACTGAGCATAATTATTTACCACAGAATTTGTACAACACGAGCACAACAATTACCATCACATAAAGCACGTAAAGTACAAACACGAATTTTTCATATATTTGTACTATACAGTTGAAAAGTTAAAATCAAATAAAATACAGACATTGAAACAAAATTCACCAACCACAATATAGTATCTGACTAAAGAAATTTTTAAAACCTTTATGGGAAGACCACATAAATCAGTAAAAAGTGTTTTTCTGTGGCTAAGGTGCTGTAGATGACCCTACCCAATAACATATATGTAGAGCTTATGTGGCAGATGAACTTATGGCACTTGTTTTGAATGAAATGCAATGCCAGTGACTACATTTCCATTATGAATTTCTGGACATTTTTTTCCGTAGAACACATGCAACATTTAGAATAAACGGGCAATCCTCAAATGTGTAAATGAATGCACAAATATTCCTACCTAGGAAAAAAAAACATGAAGGCACTATTGGATCAGCTTTCAAGTTTAAGCAAAGCCATTTTCACCGGACTATTCAAAATCAGCTTCAAAGCACAACAGTACAAGAGCGGTTGAATAGTATACTACAATAAGTTTGTTGCTTCAGTACTATTGGCGACCATATCGATCAAGCGTAAAGAAGGCATTCATGAACTAATGAAGAAACGCACATTTCACAGAACTAGGTAATGCATTAAAAGTACTAACAAAACATACAACATTAGAAAACTGGATAGAACAAGCAGACGCAAAGTACACTGCTTTTTCTGTCTGATTTCTTAATGTATGATCTGCTAATGCTTTCTAATTCTTAAATTCAAAATTGTCTAATCTTCAACTTTTTTAGCATATTGTATTTAATATGTAATATGACAATGGGGCAAACCAGCACACGCACACAACAAAATAAAAAATGCAGCATTACAACACCAGAACTTACAATATACAATAGTTATTAGTCGCTGACATCAGCTAGCATACTTGCGTGCAGTTGGGTTATGCCATTTCATAGCGTCCAGCGTTTGCCTGACCACAACGAATATAGCTGAAATAATTTCCACGTGTTTCTCCAAGTTCAAAACTTGTCCTGCTCGTTCATTTAAGGGTCCGAGAACACTCCTGCATATTTATAAGAGTCTGTAGCTTTTCGCGACTGGGCTTGAGGGAATAAAAAAACTTTTTCAAAAGATGTTTTTGAAATGCACTGAATAAAATTGTATTTACGGCAAGAAAATGAATCGATGTAACCACAAAAGTAAAAAATTATTTATGTATATCAATTCTTTGAGGGCTTTCCACACGAACAAAATGAATGGATTTGTTGAAGCATATCTTCTCGAGAATCCTGGCGAGCTCAAAAGACAGAAATAAAATATGTGCAATCAACCTGTTTGACATGCTACAAACTAAAAGTAATTTAGGTGCTGGAGGTGTAGCAGATCGTCTGAAAAAAATTCGATTTGGTTTCGTGCAAAGTGCACATCATCATTATATCCCTTCATAATATGGAATGAACAAAAAAACACAGAATTGTCACACAAACATCATACAAAAGCTTGCATCACGACGCTAAAATACCTTTCATTTTTACCTATACATATTTGTAATTCTTCTTTTGTTTACTCATGTCAAATTTGATTCAGTTATGCTTTATTAAGCGAATAGGTTAGCCCGTTCGGTGGATTTTTATTAGCTTTTTTTCATACATATTGTGACACAAATCTATGTGAGACTCGGGTACAGAAAATCCTGTTCATAATTGCAAGGCTGCATGAAGTCTTCAATGGCTTTTGGGAGGTGAACCTACAGTAGCTATACAGCAGACAGATTACATGTTAACAACTGTTTTAACATCCACTGTTAGCAAAATCTAGTTCAAATATTTTTTTTCATTACACAGCTATTTTGCAAAAATTTTATTCAAGCTATGTTTTGGGGGTGTAGACAGTTTCGAAATGCTGTTGATGAACATGTGAGAATTTAGGTTTTTTCAAAATGTCAAATGGTTTCAAAACAATCATTGCTATCCATTGCATATTGGCAAAAACCTGCACTTGATACACAATTTAAGGGCAAAGGCTAATATACTAATGCTTTTCTGCATTTAAATTTTTTATGTCTTAATACTATTGAGTCCTATTCAAAATGGGCTCGAGTTAGGTGTACCTCTCGGCTGGACACTTGTTGCTAAGTGCCGAAGTCCTTGAAAGAAGTATGTCAAATAGCAGTTGAGGGAATAAATTCAATCCCAAAAAGATTCACAGGTGTTGAAACAACACAGAAAAAAATATGTAGTGAGCTCATTATAAGATAATTGAACTGCAACAATGTTGAGAATGTCAAGCCAGAGGTAGCAGCTCAGCAGGCCCTAATGCAGAGAATAATTTCTTGGCACCTGGTACAATGAATTCAAGTTGCCTGTAAGCTATACACTGTGCCTACAATATTTATTTGAAAAAGCAGAGCTATTGGGGAGCCAATCAAAGCCCTTGCAATGTTCCATTCACAGCTGAGTGCCTTTGAATCGTGCAATACTATTTTGAGTCTAGCGCACTTCCACAGTAACACAGTGACAGAGAAAACATCGCGCAGTATAGCTTGGCAAGATTTTGACCGAGCTTTTCAATGCTAGTGCTCACCCCTATATGCATGAGCTACGCTCAAAATTTTTTTTGCGTACTTTATCGTCACACATTATGATGGACTAACTTATACAGAAATCCAGCTGAGTTTCCTTATCATCGCTGTTCTCATGAAAAAGTCGTCACAGTGACACATGATGGCCACAGCTTGATAGAAACGAAAAGAAACATCAGTACGCACATGAAAACTAATGCATACGTTACCATAAAAGGAAACAGTCATAGGCCAAGTGATATCTGGCCACAGGTCTGCATCTTCTTTCTGAAAGGTGCCAGTGTTCGGCATCAATTATATTTTGTTGCAGCAATTCAGTTGTATTCCAGCTAGTAATAAATGAATGTGACTTTAGAAACACGACAAAATAATAATTATGACTGTAACAAACACAGAGCATGTAGCTGCTAGTGCTTATTGCACTGCCTAGGCTGCTGCGATGAGCTCACACCTTTATAAAGACGTTATTGAACGCAGCACCAGCCTTGTACAGCTTGCAATGTGTCTCAAACATAGAGACGTTAGCAAAAGTTTACAGATCACAGGGTTGCGTGGCAAAACACATCGACGTGCCATCTTGGCATACTGCCTGGTGCAGTGAGCATGCCTGTCCAGTCGTAATCAAGTGGCCTCGCACAGCACTTTATTTGTTGGAGTTACGGCACTCATAGGGAAATGACGACTGAGTGTTGCTTTT
Organism: Rhipicephalus microplus; assembly: GCF_043290135.1. Taxonomy (NCBI): domain Eukaryota; kingdom Metazoa; phylum Arthropoda; class Arachnida; order Ixodida; family Ixodidae; genus Rhipicephalus; species Rhipicephalus microplus. The sequence goes on from NC_134702.1 coordinate 239,827,246, forward strand.
TTTGCTCCATCAAATCTACGCCGCTCTTTCACGCAGCAGCTTAGGCAGTGCCAATTTAAGTGCCGAGTGCGTAGTTTTTTTCACGAGTTAGCCTAGCAAAGCACAGTTAGCACCATATAACCAAATGAAGTCAAGCAAAAAAATTAAATTTTCTCAGGCCAGCTTGCACTAGTCACATTGAGCCAAGTTAAACTTGCCTTGTTGCACCGAACTGTCGTAAAAGGTACTCCAGCATAGTGTAGCACAATATAGCATATAAAAGCCAAGCATAAGCAGCATAAATTAAGCTAATTTCAATGAGGCATAGTCGTTTGTTGTTTTCGTTTTAATCCATGTAACGCTTAAATGAGTGGAAGTGAGTCAAGTTAAGTATACCCAAATCTAACTAGGCATAATTGATCATGGTAGCACTTAATTAGCCGAGCCTAATTAGCCTCAATAAGGCAAACCTAATCGCGCTCGAATAATTCAAGTCAAGTTCCCTATGAGCCAAAGAAGACAAGCTCAGGAAGAGGCTAAATACTCTTACTGACTGGGTACAAAATAGGCTTATTTAGGTCTCATATGTTTTGACTGTTGACTCACATGGTTCACATGTGTTGAAGATAAACAGATGAAGCGACGTCTCAACCTTTCGGCCGCTATGCTCCTACAACGGATGTTTCAAATCGTAGCTAAGATTCAGCCTCTCTTGCCACATCGCTTAAAAAAAATGTAGATTTATGGTTCTTTTCAATCAGATTACTTTTTTAAAACGCACGCATTCTGAGTGATCGCACGCTGCAGCAACTAAAGTAAGTTCGCTCTTCATGGAAGAACTTTATGGCCAAATGATAAAAAAAAAAACGAGAGTCACCAGTACCAAATAAAAGCGCGCCAAAGCAATGCGAGGTTCTTGATGATCTCAAGTGGCGTTACGATTACCACATGGTGGACTTAGCAATAGAATTGCACATTTGCGTCACACAGAGCGCTCTCTTTGCATATACATAGTCTGCACGATCGTCACGCAGCGCCCATTCGTCACTTCCCTAGTGGGCTACCGACATGCCCGGGTACCTGACTCCGCGACCGACCGCTGCCGTGTTGTTTTCTCGTGCATGTGCATGTGACCGTTCAGTTTTGCCTCACGATGAGAGTTTGAGCAATTATCAGCTGCTGGTGAGGCAAGTTGATGTAGCAGTCACTAAGAGGGAGCAGAGCGTCGAAGTGTTCTCTTTGAGGAAAGTTATTACCTAAAATTAAGGACGCACATTGCGATTTTCCGAAAAGCACCGGCATGTTTGTCTGGCGCAGATTAACAAAATCGACTTGAAGAACATCGGTGATATTTGCGTCTTCAGGTGTAACTTCATTACAGATAAGTGATATAAGCAAGCACGTACCTGCAAACAGAGATAGCTTAATATGATACTGTACATGCAAACTTGTCCGCGACCGCTGCGTGCGCAATCAGCTTGTCAGTGAGGTGGTTAAAATTATGAAGGCGATCGCGGGAATTCGGCTATTGCGTTGAAACAAACTTAGAAAACGGATGTTAAGTGATATTCGTTAACTCCTGATTTCAAGTATAGCCGATCGGTTTGAGTTGGGGAATAAGGTTTTTTAAAAGTTGGTCGATTGATTCCCTAAAATGGTCTCCATAATTTTCAGGGACTCCACTGTACAAATAACAACAAAAGTAACATACAAGGTCAAATATGTGTCAAAAATACGCAAAAAAGTGACCAGCATTATCGAGGTACGCACCACGCGAAGTATCTACCTCGCATAATACATTCCTCGGCTGTTTTCACAAATTCCAATCAAAGACGCTCAACATCAGCACTGTTTCAAACACTTAGGGAGCCGCACTGCTACTTTGGTGGCATAGGCCGCAGCAATATCTTTAAATTATTAATAATATATCTCTCTTAAACTTGCACGGTCCTGGAGAGCTACTTCCTGGAACGCCCCTGTTGAGAAGTGAAACAAAAACACCAAAGCGGAAATGTTCGGAAATGTTCATATTTGTTATGCGCCTGCGGAATCCTGCGACCACCGCTGCTTTTGTGAGTTTATTCGAGTTTGCCTGCTTTCTGAATTCCGTAGTGCATTCCAGTTTTCACGCAAAGTACTGGAAAGACTCAGCTCGCACTTTTGAAACTTTGTTTGGGGAGATACGCCAGCACAAACGGCACGAGCGACCCATCGGTAGTGGCGGCACAGGATTCAGCCGGCTGTGCACAAAAACGACACGTAGGGGCATGCCGACTCACTGCTGCTGAACCGTCTACGTCCAGTGTTCTCCCCGATCGTAATCCCAACCAGGCTCTCGATGAACGCGTCCTCGTTGACGCCTTAAGCTTCGTCGAGCTGCACAAGTAGTTTGCAATTATAGCCGATGCGACCACCGCCGACGCTTTTGCCACAATGTTGCATCTGCGGCAGGCTATTGGGTTTTAGCTAGTCGGCCGTGGATAGGAAAGAGGGTCCGCTTTCGCGTGACGGGAAAATCAGACCGATTTCTTCATTCCGGCTTCGCGGCGTAGGTTTCCGGTGGCTTGGGCGGTGAAGCGAGTGAATTCCCGGTGAGTTTTGTTGCTGTCGCTCCGGAGAGAACAAATGTCGAATTTGAACTCAGCGCGAGCCTTATAACAACTGACTGGGTTCCCGTGGCGCACACACATGCGAACAAATAACGCACAAAGTTTATTTGGATTTACTTACCATGTGTTATCGGCTTGAAAATAAGACAACACCACCGACTTCGTCCCGGCCGCTACTGACTGCCTCGACGAACAGAAGGTGGTTCAGAAGTGACGCGCTTTCCCGCGCTCCGAAGTACAAAAAATGGCGTAGTCCGGACCACTTTCTCCGCTGCGCCTGGGTTGCGTTCTTGATACGCCGGATCATAAGGCGCGATTTATGAACTTTTCGAAGATCGTTGGTATGGCGTGAGCTATTTCAAACTTGCCTACTGAAATAACTTTTGCGATGTTGACGCTTAAGCTCAGAACAGTCCTTCTCGATTGTTTTTTCTTGTCCAAATGGCCGTATTTACTCACACCCTTGTGACCCGCGTAGTTTTTTTTTTATTCACTCCCATTTCAGACTTAGTTAACTCCCACATTTTTTTATTTTTGATGATCACGGTAAAACAGCGTTTTCAGCCCATTTTACCCTCTTTCAAGGGAGTTCGTTTTTCGGGCTGGGTGGAAAAAGCACACATAACTTGCTTAAAACGCCCTTATGGGCCTATTCATGTTTACAGTGAACAGCGCGTGCAGAGCGCGTGAACGTGCTAAAAGAGCGCATGCTGAATGCGGGAGCAGAGTACCGAGCGACCGGTTTTTTTGGCGTGCCGCGCGTGCCCCCTGGCCGAGCTTGGGAGGCCTTCTCACCAGAACACACGGCACCGAGGGTCGGCACCTACGGGAGCAGAGTAGCGGATTGGTCCGCCAAAGTGTTCACCGGCTGTACAGTGAAACCACTGCTCGCGCGTGCAGGAGACAAATACGACGCGATTGTACAGCGTGAGCGACGTGCCACAGACCTAATCGCATGCTCTGCGCAAGATTGCACATTTGCAGTGAAACAGTGTACTGCTATAGGTTCTAACGAAAAGTGCCCACGAACAAAACGATGCCATGAAAACAGTTTTTCAGCGGTGGGCGTATTCCACCTTCTCAGCTTTCAGACACACGCTATGATCGAACAAGCCAAACGTTCACTTTTCTGAGCAGCAATTGGCAACGAAAAGCGGTGCGATTCCTTTCAGTATGCACACTACCATCTTTCCACTGGCTGGAAGGCAATAAATCTTGAAGGGCGTTAGAAGGAAATTCGCGCACATGAGGCCGACAATCTGAATGCATTTTGACCACCGATGCTAGCTGATCGGAGGCCGTCGACAAAATACCATTGCGCGTGCTGTTACGCTGTCGACCACTCACAAACTGTCTTTTGTCAATAATCATAATTCACAAGTGCTTCACTGTTCAAAAACGTGGCGCAGAAAATTAGCTTAAAACTCATTTCAAATGTTCCCGTTAAGCACGCATTTTGTGCACCACATTCTGATTATCAAGACAAAAAAGCGTTATACGTCTTTTGGAACACGTCCTCTTGCGACAGCATGAATGCTGCCATACTGGTATTGCGTCATATAATACGCGAAACAGGCCTAACACCATTAAAATGGTGCCGAGAAATTTATTAAAACTAAGAGCTCAAAGTAAAGCATATAACAGGAGTAAGATTAGTAGAACAAAGCATGTCAGCTTAGTGCATGGTGAAGGAAAGTTATTGAGGACCAATCAAACATGAATTGGGTGAACTGAAAACGTTACAAATATCTCAGTGAATCTTCATGGGAATGCATGCTGGCTGTCATCGTCAAGTCGTCTGAACATGCAATAAAATACCCTGAGAATAGGAAATTGAAACTCGTGCTCTGGAACGAACACAGATGCAAGAACTTTTTTAATGAAATTTTGTTTGTACAATGGTAAAAATATTATGTATGGCAAATAGCTACCGGAAGTAGGTGCACCACAGTCAGTCATATGTTGCGCAACTCTCAATACGACGTACTTTCGAACACTTCGCCAAGGTTAGAGCCGATAAACAAAGCGCGCACTCGACTCGCGCATGCACGCTGAAACGCTCGACGACCGCTAATGGTGGTCACGATGGGACTGACGAAAACTAGTCGGCTCGGACAGAGAACGCACTTGCGCCGCACCGTCGCTCACGTGAAGTTGGCTTCGTTGCGTAAAATGAAACATTGGACGTCACTTTTCACCACGTGGCAGCACGAGCGGCGCAAAAAAAAAAAAAAATATGCGCAACAATAAGAATAATATACAATAACTCTATTGGCACCGAGTGCCGAGCACGTGGTGCTGCTTGCATGACTCACAAGGCAGCGCAGCGTGCGGTCATGACACACCAGGCTAAATGAAAGCAAGATAGAGGCTGCACAGAATTATGCAGTATTATGTCACCACAACTACAATGTCAGTTTAATATTTTTGCAAATGTTGCCGGTTACGACTCGACAGATCGAATTTCAGTTTGGCATTTACTCCTTTTTATGTAGCGGGTGTGTGCCAGTGAGTACGAAGAAGGAGAATGACCGCCATAGAAGAGCAGGATTACAATGCCTCCGACGAGAGGACGCCAGCCATCGCTTACCTTACTGCCTACGAGTACCAGCCTACAATTTCTGGGACGGGGTATCCGTTTGCATCAAATGTGCTGGCATGGCCACATGCCCGCCCCTCGTCAATACCGGCAAACTGTCCTCCGGAGGAACAGCTCGGTTATGCCGTGGATCCGACGTACGCGCAGACAAGTTGGCGTGTTGTTCCCTTCAGCAACGCCATGGGCCAGGTAGTTTCCCTTTGTGCAAGTTTGAGAAGGCGCGTGTGCGTGTGTGTAAAATGTTGGTTCGTCACCCAACTGGTGTAGTGCATCACAGGAATGAAGAAACGATTGGGCTGACCTAACAAAAGGACAGGGCTTTAGGCACAGGAAGTTTTCGAACGATATAAACTGGAAAATATGAATTTATGATGCCGACTAAAACATCATTGCGCATTTTCTGCTGATGTCGATAGTGTTAAAATGTATTGTCTCCCACTCGCTGTCTTCATATATATATATAAGGGAAAGAAGTGTATTCCTAAGGGCTCGTTTTTCCGTGTTTTAACACAATATTATATTAATGAGATACAACAGACAGTAATGCCAAGGAATGTAAAGGGGAAGTTATAAGAACCAATGGAATTTACATAAGAAGAAAGAAAAGTGGATGAAAAAATAACCAGCCCTGAGCAGGAACCTACGACCTTCCAATAACGCGTTCGATGCTCTAACCACTGAGCTACCACAGCGGCCTTCCCTCCATCAACTTTTTTGGGTTTATATGTGAATTTAGAAGTAGGAGTGACAGTCACTGCACGGGATATAAGGGGCCCTAAAATGTGAGCTATCAATAGTACACACTATCACTGCAGTATGGCGAGTACTGCACAGTGACAAGATTTTGTTATGGCAATGTCATGTAAATGCATCACTGGCACTTCCATGAAGCAGATCGTGTGATAATAATTAAAAAAAACCGTGACAAGATCCATAAAAAATGGCTTGCAAACGCTTATAAGAAATAAAAAAAAAGGAAACAACTCGTGAATGAGACAAGACTTGTACTAACAATTTCACGGGGTATCAAGATCGACAACAGAAAGTAATGAAAGCGATCGAAAGAAAGCGTGTAGCAAAACTCTGCGTATACAGTGATTACGATTAGACTAAGACGACGACACACCTAAGTGCTGCGCTGTAAGCAACACCATCTCGCCTGGAGTTTCGTTTATGCCGGATGAGATAGCGTCCAACTCGAGTACGAGAAATGCCTCGTGGAATTCTCTATGATGGCGTGAAAAGAAACCCGATTCCAGTATAGTAGCTGTTAGATAATCGAAAGAGCGACGAGGAATATTAATGTACCTGGATAGAGGTAGACTGTGTAGACTTGTGGCATGTAACTTATGGTTGTTCAAACACAGTTTAAATGTGGTTTTGGCTTGGCCGTATATTAGAGTTTACGCACAGAGCATGTAATCATGTGCAGAACGCTGCTTGTGTCACAGTCAAAATCCCCTTTCATTTTGCGATGAAAGTTTGAAGCTGTGTGTTAACAGAAGTTGTGTATGTCACGGGCGTAGCCATTAGAAAGGGGGTTCCACCCCCCGCCCCCTCCCCAGTTTTGCGAATTTTGTTTGCGTATAATATCACGCATACATAAAACGTACACGCGAAAATGAAGAACATATGGTACAACCCCGCCCCCTCCCTCGAAAAAAATTCTGGCTAAAGTACTTTTGTCCTGTGGTTGCATACCGATTTCAACGAAGTTTGTTGGAAGGACGACAACTAAAATAGGTTGTGGGGGTAATCTTTTACGATGTTAGTAAGTGGCGTAAATTTCTTGATCTGTGGTTTAGAGCACGTGGGTCTTAAGAGAAAATATCTTTAAAGTGATCATTTTGCCATAGTAACGTGTTAAGCTTCCGAAGAATGCTGTTGATATTCGGCGCCGATGTGGAGTCGTGTGTAAAGATGCTTTGTAGGTGCAACGTTCTTCTTTAAAGTAAACATTTCATGCGCTGAACGCCATCAGCCCGTTTATTAGGATCGTTATTAATTTTGGGGGAATATTTTTTTCTTTGGGCCTCGCAAAGTTTGAGGCAGTTTTTGGTGAATTTTGAATCGGGAACGTAGTTTCTGAAAAGGTAGCACTTGAACATATGGCATCACCGATTCGCAGTGCATTAGATGTGAATTTTCGAAATGCAGGTAAGATTGATTATCAGTGAATTTCATAAGAGTTAAGTCGTGAGTTCATTAGCTCGCATTTAGCAACCTTGAGGTAAAGAAAACTGATTTATGTGCTTCAGTGTGATTCTGATAAAGAGATGGCTGTGTCAGCATTGTTGAAGTGTGCAATGAATGACAGAAATTTCGTCTCCCCATGCTGCCAGATGAGGAATATATTGTCAATATAACGCCTATATTAGAATGGCTGGGGCGTTCATATGTTTATTATTTTATCTTCGAGTTGGCCCATATTCATGTTTGCATAGCTTTGTCTTATTTTGATATTCATAGAAGCCCCGCTAACCTGTAAATAATGCGCACCGTCCAATTCAATATATACTTGAAAGCTGGCGCTATTTCTGCCTTTACCTTGAATGACCCACTTTTGGCGCTGTGGTTTCTACACTACGCCCAAACTTGCTGCCTTTTCACTTGGTGCGGAAGGATAATTTTAAAATGACGAGAGCTTCTCTCATATCTATGAAAACACTGACGCACTCTATTTGTGGGCTCTAATGCTTTACAGAGTCTGCAAACCCCTGATAAGCTCGAGGTACACTGCGAGCTGCTCTACGAAGTTTGCTTCGCAACGCCACCGTTTTGCGAAAATATATTTCGGTAACTAGTGAAACTGCACTTTTTCACAATACCTGTTTACCTGTACTTGTTGTAACGTGCACGATGTTGTAACGTGTAATGCAATTATTCTCTTTTCTACTACGAGTGGAGTGCCATTAATTTTGATGGACCTTGAACTGCCTTCTTTATTTTCGGGGAAATTGTCAGCATTAATTCCCATTTGCCTTAAACTAGCATTATTTTAGCATATTTTTTACTTCAGTGCTTTCCTTTGTTTACCTGGTTAAGCTATAAGCTCTTTTGGTGTTATATTTTCGTTTTTTGTGTGTGCGATAAACCGGTTTTCATGTTACCACGAGGTGAATCTTGAATCCGCTATGGTGGTTTGAGGTTGAGGCACTTGGTTGCTCATCCTCAAGTAAAGAGATCAAATCCCTGCTACGGCAGCTGCATTTTCAATGGTGCCTATATTGCTAGAGACCAGTGTGCCTAAATTTAGATGCAGATTAAAGAGTCCCAGGTATTCAAAGTTCGCGAAACCTTCTACTACGGCTTGTCGTATTTTGTCGGGTTTTTTGGCACAAAACCCCAAGAATAAAGAACTGAAATTTTCAGTTTCGTTCTGATACTTCACACGGTCACATTTACTTTATTTGTAACAGCGTTCTGTGCGCATCGTATAGGGACGTGATGTACGTTGCCTATTAACAAACATGTGTAGTAGAGCCTGCAGTGGTATGCATTTCAGCACACGACGAACGCTGGAGAGAGAACATGGTCTTTATTGCAAGCGGATTGCGCAACGCGTGGTGTGGGCGCTGTAAGCGGGAGTGAACTGAGCGCACCGCTCGGTGTTCGTGGCGCTGATAGCGATAGTGAAAGCGTGCCACTACACATTGTATTATTGCAAATAGTTGCACAACTCATGCATTAGTTTCCTGTTGTAATTTGTCGTATCAGAGCAAACTTACTAAGTGCTCCATGGGAGTGTTTTGGGGTGTTTTAGGGGCTCTTTACGCTCTTTAAGCTCTTTACGCCGCGGATCGTTCCCTCCGCTGTAGTAGTAGTAGTAGTAGTAGTAGTAGTAGTAGTAGTGGTAGTTGTAGTAGTATGTAGCCACCTCTAGTTTATGGGTTTCTCTATAAATGACGTTGTGTGTATATCTTCTTGGTAATATACAAATATTTATAAAATAAATAGATCGCGCCATAATATTATTCATCCTACTTGTACCATATGAGTGTGTCATCGTTGAGAGTAAAATCATCTTTATCAACTCTTGCTCTTTGTCGTCGCATCACCAGTCTAGGTCTGTTCCACAAGTTATATTACAGCTCACGTGACCGTCCGGACTATATCACCCCGCAAGGCCACATATCTCATTGCAGCGGTCATGCCTTGCAAGTCGCCGATCTGCGCAATCACAGCAAGACATTTTCAGCCTCGTTTTTTTCACGGCCATCTCTGAATAGAACAATCTTTCCCACGGCATTGCCGCCATTACCTGCCCGACTTGTTTTTTTTTTTTCAAAGTGCAATACATTACTTGTCTCGCAAGTACCATATATGTGGTTACCCTTTTGTATAATTTCTCTACATACACCCCTTATATAACACCCCCGAGTGGGATCTTCAAGGTAACAAAATGAAATAAAACGAGACTAGATGGCGTAATGGTTTTCACAGCATATTCACGGAGTGAATGATGAGTGAGGTGGAGCGTCCGTCCAGGCGTCGATCTGTTAGGAGACAGACAGACAGACAGACAGACAGACAGACAGACAGACAGACAGACAGACGGACGGATGGACGGATGAACGGACAGACAGACAGACAGACAGACAGACAGACCAGACAGACAGACAGACAGACGGACGGACGGACGGACACTACACTTGGTAAACGAAAAAAAAAACGCGCGGAAAGAAAATGCGGGTGACGACGCCATCTCGAGATTCCAGCACCAATCATCGTGACGCAAAAAAACCTTTGAAGGCGTCTACTGGATCCTACCTAGCTTCCACTCAATAAAAAAAGCACATTGTAGTCTGTGGGTGCAATATAGATTTCAAACGAAGTTTCAGAAAATTACCTTGAGCCTATGCTAGGAAATACCGAAAATTAATTTTCCTCTTTAGTTTTCCTTTTAAAAGAGTGCTGTGCAGCGTTAATTATGCGCGTAGTTACGTTGCGTACAGTGCAAAATAGGGCTCACGCTGACTTATGTTTATGTGACCGTAACTCTGGGAGCTTGATGACCTAATATGGCGTGCTGTCTTCGCTCAAGAAAGACGGACGTCTAAGCTGTTCAGTCGTGCTGTGAGGGAAGAGATGTCGGTGCGCTCGACATTGGCCGTTGTGAACACTCGTGTAATGGCTTCAGTTGAAGTAGCTACAAGGTTGGCATTATGTGGACTTCGAAAGGCGTTAGAATTCAAGCCAAAATTACCCACGCCATTTATTATTACCGCCTAATTTGTAGCCAAATAGAACACGAGTGGTATTAGCTATTGATGAATAAATATAACCATTTTGAATGTGTAAAACGAGAAGTCAAGAAGGCTGCCAGGAAATAGCCGTGGCACCAACTACAAATTTTCGTTGCCAAGCGGGTCGAAATGTATTACATTTAAAGCAAATTAGCCACCAACGGCAACTCTAAGTAGCGCTTGATATGCACGACCATCGACACAATAGCGTTCGTAAAAAGATGTGCGCGTAGAGCCTACGTAACTGCACACTTCGTCTGCGGGATCATTATTTACAGCTCCGTACTTTGTTATTGGTTGGCAGAATTCAATTACTAAATTGGTATGCATTTCACATAGTGGGATACCTTGTGTGATTCTACGCAATTTACAGTCAATCGACAGCTTAACGTATTGTTTTTTTGCTCAACATAAGAACTGTATAGCATACTTTTCTGAAGCAGGTTCAAGCTATGGCGTGGTTTCATGATAGCTTACCTTTACGCCACCAAAAAGTGTTGAGTTAAAAACCAGCTGGATTCAAAATTTTTCTCTTGCCATGACATTTGGTACTCAGAGAGAACTTCTACTTTCATTTCACAGCTAAGGGAGCTGCCAGCGGCACCTGCCAGTGGCACCGAATTTTCGGCGACCCGGGTTTCTTAACGGCATTGTGTGAAAACACAATACCTGGTTTTATAGAATGATAAGATCGGAATTTTTCTTACTGTGCTGCCGAGTTTAAAGGAAGGAAACTTTCTTTTTATTGCGATAGCATTTATATGATCACGCTCGGCAGAATTCATGGTCATTTTCCGCAATAAAGACCAAACTGATAAATCAATACACACATCGTATGCTCCACCCACAAGTAACAGCTCGCGAGAGCTGGCGATGAGTGTGGCTGAAGCAAAAATGGAACAGGCCTCTGCCATCTGTCGCTTGGAAGGCGCATGCGACATGAGCCTCCGGTGCGAGGTGTGCCGTCGATGGCCCTTCAAGCGGAGGCAGAACGCCTTATACCCTATTTCGTAAGAAACGGGAAAAGGAGGAAGAGGTTGGGGGGGATGTAGCTTTCCAAGGATGTAGTAGATATCTGAGAAAACATCAGGAGACGGGCGGTAAACTTGCTGTCGCCTGAACGCTTACTTAGCTATGAGAGGACTCACAATACGGGAACCGCTGCGCTTCCTGGAGCGACATTATTGCCATAAACCAGAGTTTTTTTTTTAAGTTACGGGAAATTGGATTCAAGAAAGCTGCTGTGCTCGCTCCGTATAAAATTGTCAGTGTTGTTGCCACATTTATGGCATCACTGTTAAGCGAAAAAAAGATTTGTTTATGTCCCTCCCACCGTAATATTAACGAAGACAAACACCTTAAATCCAGTGCGACACCTACCTGCGACGAGCTTATCCATTTTAATATGAGCGTGAGTTTCTGTGTCTGTTGTGTAGCCTCTTCGTATGTCTTTCCAGGAACTTGGAAATCGGTCTTCTCTGAGAACACCCGCCGAGAGCCCCGCAAATGAGCCGAGTGATCTGTGGACAAGTGAACCACTTGCAGCGGAAGGCGGCCCTTCGCCACCTGCGGCGTCCCCTGTTGGCTCATCCAAGAGGCATGGCAGTTACACAACAGTAGTATCCTGCTTCCAGCTGTTCGCCGCTTACGTGATGCTTGTGCTTGCCGGTATCTTTGTGCTTTTCCTACTTCTTTTAGCCGGCTTCTGGCGTTCACGCGAAGTCATCACCACCACCACAGTTCGGATTGAGACCTTGAGAAACGAATTCGGATACTTCAATCCCTCGGCTGTAGTTCCACCATCCACTGACTATGACAGCGTCTCGGCCATGGAGTCCACTAGCCGAACGCCCATACAACGAGCATTAGAAGTACCGATAAATTCGACGGAACAGGCTTTTGAGGGACCATTTTCATAGCGCGACATTTATCCTTGTGTTACACCATTGTATGCTCGAAAGACGTATACGTGCTGTTTTCACTGAAGAAGTCACTATGACAAAACAAGTACATATGTTCACAACATAATTTGAAATGCTGTGCAGGCGACCTCTCGCAACTTTACTCTCTGGAGAAGTGGTTCAGAAGGGGGGTCAGCAGACTCCAGAGTGTCCGCGATGCAATTTCCAGGGACCCGGGAAACCCATCCTTGCGAAGAAAAAAATGTGGTTGATTCCTTTAATACAGCAATCGCTATAACACACGAAACTGAAACGTGCCTTTACACAAGTAGCTCCTACTACACCGTGATATGCAGGGTGCATCAGCTATCTTTAGACAGAGCAAAAATTATGCCCACACATGCAATGACAACGCGATCAAATGCATGTTGCTGACTGGTGCCTTTAGTGAGTGAGACTGTTCTTTGAGTGGCAATTATTGCGTAATTAGGTCACTTTTATAAACTAACCTTTTAAGCAAAGAAAATGTGGTGGACATTCTAATGAGAAATTTGTTCGTTGGCTTGCAAAGCGTCCGACTAGACAGTTTCAGTTTTTATATTTGTTAACTTTTAGTGTTTTCCTGCTAACTGCAAATGCCCGAGAAATACCAAAAATGACCGCAGTTTCACGAGTGGGAACACTGGTTGGCATGCGGCGCATATATGTTGAACTGCGATAAATGTGGTTTGTAATTTGCGACATGTGTGTGTGTTATGAGTGAACACGAGTGAACACGAGTGAACACGCATGCACGTATGCTGCGAAAGACGATGTTTCTTGATGAGACGCTTGGGTTATTTTGAGCAAGATGGCTTTATGATCCGTAAAATGAATGGTGAGTGGGTCTGGTTGCAGCGGTCAAAGGTCGAAATTTGCAAAGACGTGGTCGATTCCCATCCCGCGAACCGTGGTCGGATGATGTTTGCCGTCGTGCGTTGCTCGTTTCAGCGAGTGCCGCGACTCCATGTAGTCGACCACCCAATAGTCCTTGATGACGTCGACGTTGAAGTCGCCAACTATCACGAAGGGTCGTCGTTGCGGTCATTGTTTCAGGTATTCTTTCACGACTTCGTCGACGTACATCTCCACGGCAGCACGGCACGCGATAGGTTGGGCACGAGGTACATCGGCATGACGTCGACTCCGCAGACGCTAGCGACGCAGTGCTCACCGTTGGCGCGTTGTTGAGCGCCGGGCCACAGTTGGAGGTCTTCGACGGAGTCGACGTCGTCACGCTTGACGCAAATTCCCACGACGCCCGCAGGTCGTTGAAACCCGTGCGTGCACGCGGCCGGAGCGTATCCCGCAACGTCGACGTCATCGGTGGCGTTCCACGTCTCGGTGAAGCAAAGCACGTCCACTCTGCGGAGTACGGGGCCCCGACACACAGTTATTTATTGCAAGTGCCGGCCCCGGCCTTCGCATGCGCGCGTTAGCATACAGGTGGCGCACGTAAAACTAAAGGTCGCGCGGCGTGCGGAGGAGAGAAGCGAGCGCAGCGCACGCTGTGTTGAGAGGAGGAAGGGATGCACAGATGGCTGGCGGAGGAGGAGAGGAGGCTGCGGACGGCGACGGCGCATGACTAGCTCCTAGTATAACATGCTCCGCATCTAAAAAAAACCACGTGATAAGTCCGCTCACGTGCCAGCGCGCACGACGATTCCAGTGCTCCCTAACGTTCTGCATACGAACAACCACAGCATTTGCCCGACTGGGCTGTCTCGACAGGGCCGCAACGATGGCGACGGCTTTTCGATGAACACATTTCGCTATCGGCCACAAAAGTGATAACCGCTGTCACTGCTTACCACTGTCGTGAGCTGGTGTGAAGGAAGCGTATCGTTCGTACGCGGAACTTTAGGGCCGGTTCACGCTAGCGGCAACCGTGCCCTGACTGCGCATTGTTGTACACCATCGACCAGCGCCGTCCGCAGGAGAGGCATTCGAAGTGCACGGCAAACTTAGCTGGCGAGGCATCTCAGCCTTCGACAAATATGGCTGCCCTTCCAAATGCAGTTGTCGACCACCTCGAATTTATCAAGCGGCCGCCGTGCGCTCTGCATCTCGTAAGCTGCGATCGGATGCTTCCATTTGATTTAGGCTTATGTCCTTCAGGTTCAACAACACAGTACTCGAATCGACTCGGCACCATTTTTTCAGAGCTATATTCAAATAATTGATGTTGGAGGCTTAATGACGCCTTCCCGAATCTCGGAGGGCATACATTACGCGTTTATTAGTTGTTGCTAACGGTGGATAGCGGGTGCCACTTGTCCAAACGCCTGCTTCGAGAGACGTCATTTTGATTGCTGTGCACTTTTTTTCAATACCGGACAGGCTCAACCTGCCTATTCGCTGCTGGAACGTAGTCTGGAGCAACACGGACGACATAGCATCGAAACCGTGGAGCAAGAAGCAAGCAGCTGAAGTGTCACGCGGTGAAAGCAGACGACGTTGCTCAGCCATGTCGCTCCTCTGTCGCTGATTGGCTACGTCACTCTCCAGCAAACGGCAAGCAGTACGAAAATGGGTTTCAGACCCAGTTTCCGAACTACAAAGAACGGCAGACGTGCGCGAAGGAAACAGCCGCGCACTGCGCACGTGTGCCTGGCGAAGCATGCTTGCCGCTAGCGTGAACCAGCCCTTAGAGAGCACCGGAATCACGGCGTGCGCAGGCGTGCCAGTTGGTTTGTCCCATGGCATTTTTTTGTATTTCGCGGGCATTGGTACTTAGCAGGAAACCACTCATAATGTAAAGTTTGAGACCGTCTAATTGAGCGTTTTGCAAACCAATCTACAACCTTTTCATCGAAATTTCGGACCCATCTTTGTTCCTTCAGAAGTTAGCTATTTAAAACAGTTTTAGTAAACAATTCATAAAAACACAAACACTGGACTGATTCTCTCCAGACAACGTTCCTTTCAACTCTTCCGTAGGAGCCGTATTTGTCCACAACTCCCTTAGAACCGCCGGCGGCCCCCGAACAGTCCTTCCGTACAACAATTTCAATGGTGAAAATCCGAGACTTTCATGTGGAACTTCGCGGTAAGCAAATAACGACGGAGCGAGATAACGATCCAAGTCGTGTGGTTTCTCTTGGGACATGCGTTTTATTATCTGCATGAGCGTCCCATTAAACCGCTCGACCAGGCCGTTCGCCATTGGATGATACGGAGTTGTGTGGAGTTGATTGAGAGATAGCAGGGGGCGGACTTCCTTCATAACTTCGGAGGTGAAGTTTGTACTCCGGTCATTGAGTACCTCACGAGGCCCACCTACGCACGAAAACATCTACACAAGCGCTTCAGCCACCCTTTCGATTTCTACACTTGGTAGCGCAACAGCATCTGGGTACCGAGTGGCATAGTCGACCATCGTGAGAATATATTTGTTGCCCTGGGTCGACCTGGAAAAAAGCGGTCCAACTATGCCAATCACCACCTTCTCAAAGGGAGTAGAAATGATGGTGGACCAGGGGCACTTTTCTGGTATGCCCCTTAGGCACAGTCCGCTGACAAATGTCAGAGGACGCGAAGAAGCGCTTCATGTCAGCCTGCATCCCTGGCCAGAAAGATTTGGTTTGAATCTTCGAGAGCGTTTTCTTTACCCTTTGGTGTTCTCCCATGGCGCCATCATGGGCCAAGCGCATTATTGGGACACGCAATTTTTCTGATACGACAACTTGTGGGGACTTTTCCCCGGACGACGACAGGAACCTTCTTTGGAGCAATCCCTCTTGCAAGAAAAATGCGTGGCATCACCGTTCTTGCTGTGTTTCTCAACATTTAGACAATTGAACCCAGCTTGCAATGTTCTTCCGCTCCTCGACCAGTGATTCCCGGCTAATGCCCAGGGAAGCTTCTGGTACCCGCAATTACTTCCGAGTTGTTTCCCTACAGCTTTGTGAGCGCGTAACCGCGGGGTTGTTTTGAGGTATTTCTTGTTCCTTTGACTCCTCCTTCATACCGTCATCCGTCAGTGGCTCCCGTACATCTGCCTTGGCGTCTTAGGATGCGTCTACATTGCTCCCAGCATCATGTCTTTTCGGGAGGTTCCAGCGCAAATCGGGGTCATCGGCCAGTCGTATGTCATCTACATTACCCAGGATGAGATCGTATATAGTGTTCTCAATACATTTTGCCTTCCCTTCAGTCGGCCGGAATAAAATGGGGTCTCTACGTTGATCCACGTTTAACGCAGCAACCTCACTGAGCGGTCCAGGAGGTAGACTGGTGTGCTTGTTCCAGTGAAGCCATCGTCATTGACTAGAATTGTTTTGACAATGACCGTGCTGCAGCCTGTGCCCCTGAGGACGCGAACTTCTTGGTCAGCACAGGAAGCCGCTCAGTAACTTCAGTGTATTTTTCCGTGATGCCGGCACTGACGATGGGGAATCTCTCGCCGTTCTTAAATTCTAAGAATCCTTTATCAATGCAGGCCGCTGCTGATTCTTTTGATGGCACATGGTCATTGTTTGTTCTCTTCTTCCAGCACTTCTAGGAAGGGTGGCCTGGCCTTTCACATATCTGACACGGTTGTCACTGATCGCCCTTGTTACCATTCGAGAACTTGCAATTTTTGGCGTTATGTGCGGTGCTCGAGCACAACAAGCACCGTTTATCTGTTTGCCCTTTAGCTCTATCCAGCGGCTGGTAGTCTCGACTCTGTCTCGTTTGAATAGCTGGCGTTTTCAGACTTTCCCTCGCTGCCGCCGTCCTCGAGAAGTTGCGCCAGCCATGCGCCTCCGTGTATTGTTCAGCTCTTTGTACCGTATCCTTCAGTGAAGCTTCTGTTTTTTTTCCCTCAGGAAGAGTTCCAAGGTGGTTGCGCAAGTGCTCAGAAATTGTTCCTTTTGGACTAATTCAAAGAGCGCCTTGTAGCTGTTGCTACTACCGGCTAGATGAACTCATCTTTCGAGGAAATTTCTCAGGCGAGTTACCAACTGTGAGCAGGTTTCATTGTTAATTGGGTTGGCTCTTCGGAACTTTTCGCGAAACCCCTCCTCAGTAAGACGGAAACAGATCATTAGCGCTTTTAGCAGCTTCTCGCAATCAGTACAATTTGACGCGGGCATCCGGCGGAAAACATTCAACGCCTCCCCCCTGAGCCAGAGGCTTAAGGCTGTAGCCCAGTCCTCACGGGGTCACCTTTGACTTTGCGCGACATGCTCAAATTTTCTCAGGTGTGCGTCAAGGTCGTCGCGTGCCTCATTAAATGGGGGCATCGGTTTGTGTGGGCTAATGGAATGCATGCGCCCGACCGTTTCTGAGCCTGTGGTTTGTCCCGACTGTGGAGTACGTAGACTGCTGACGCAACGACAAAAGCTCCCTCTCCTTCTGAATTCAAAGCTGGGATTTTTTCCTTTCGTGCTCGGTGCTCCATTTTGAATTCCGCGAGTTGTCTGAAACGATCTATTAACATTCCTGCATGGAACAACTACTACGCTGCGGAAAAAGCATTCAGCACGCATGCTATGAAAGAAAAACGTTCTTTTTACTCACAGGCTTTGCCGGCCATGCTGACCAATAACCCGAAGAAATTTTGGAGCGTTATCAACCCTCAAAATTCCCAACCACTGGCACTGTTTGATAATCATAACCTTCCGATCCCCGACGATGAAGCCGCCGAACAACTTAATCATTTTTTCTCTTCCATGTTCACTATCGAACCTAACGGCAACTTACCTTCATTCCATCCTCGTGATTACGACATGATGCCGGACATCACGTTTTCTCAACAGGGCATTGCTAAACTAATCGACTCATTAAAGCTTACATCTTCTTGTGGCGCCGATGGCATTAACGCTAAAATGTTAAAAAACACACAACCCATTGTCAGTGTGATACTCTGCCATATTTTTCAGCAATCACTGTCTTCAGGAGTGGTGCCGGAAGACTGGAAATTGGGTACGATTGTTCCAGTTCCTATAAAGGGCCCTCCATCCCAGCCTAGCAGCTATCGTCTCACCTCGCTCACTAGCATTTGCTCTAAACTAATGGAACATGTGATCTACTCTAACACCGTCAAGTTCTTAAACCGCCACAACTTCTTTCATCATAGTCAACATGGGTTTCGCTCAGGATTTTCCTGCGACACACAACTTGCTTCATTCTACAATGACATCAGTTCTAGCGTTGACCTAAATATACCCACCGATGCCCTCTTTTTAGACTGAAAAAGCATTTGACAAAGTTCCGCATCAACGACTACTCCTCAAGCTTTCTTGCTTAAACATTAATACATCGACGTTCAACTGGATTCGTAGTTTTCTGGCTAATCGGCAGCAATTTGTGTATGCTAACAACCATTCATCTAGCCATCTTCCCGTAATCTCTGGCGTCCAACAGGGCACAGTACTCGGACCCCTACTTTTCTTAATTTATATAAATGACCTCCCAGCTAACATTTCATCAAATATTCGCCTGTTTGCAGATTATTGCGTCGTGTACCGTCCATTAAAAAACCGTACCAATATTGCTATACTTCAAAACGACCTTAACCTTATTGAATCCTGGTGTAACGACTGGATAATGTCTTTAAACGTAAATAAGACATCACTAATATCATTTCACCGTAGTCAACATTATCAGCAAGCGACTTACACCATTTCGGGCTGTACAATCTTAACAGCAGAATCCTCTAAATACCTCGGCGTAACGTTCTCAAGCAACCTCACCTGGTCCACTCACGTTAACAACGTAGCATCCTCCGCTAATCAAGCGCCGGGTTTACTTCGTAGGAATTTAAAACTTGCTCCCTCATCAGTGAAGTTGTTAGCTTACACCACATTTGTTCGCCCTAAATTGGAGTACGCATGCTCGGTTTGGGACCCTCATCAATCTAATCTATCTAACCTTCTCGAATCTGTACAAAATCGCGCAGCCCAGTTCATCTACTCCGTGTACTCTTATCATTCCAGCGTTTCCGAACTTAAAACTCGTGGCCACCTCAACAACCTAGAATCACGTCGTCATATATCTCGGCTCTGTATTTTTCACAAATTTTATCACGCTCCTTTCAACGTTCCAGCCATCTTGCCTGCTCATCGATTATCCAGCCGTACAAACCATCCCCGAGCCGTTTATACACCGCCAGCACATGCCCACATTCGCTTCTTTTTTGTTGCAACCACCCGGGACTGGAACAACTTGCCTGCATTCGCCATGCAACACTCCGACCCACATGTATTCAAGACCGTGATTGAATCGTTAATATGTTGCTAATTATGCCCATTCCTCATGTAACCCCGACTGGGGCCTTTGAGGTATACTAAATAAATAAATAAATAAAATAAATCATGCGCGTTCCGCATTACGCTCTTCTTTACGCTTACTGAGCTCTCTTTCCACGAAATCGTACAGTTCTCTGCCCCCGAGACCAAAATTCCTGCCCTGTTCCATAATTTTATCGAAGTCCGTGTCCTCCATTGCTATGGATAGCTGCCGAACAACAAACCAATACCAAAGCGACTGCACACTGTGGGCTCAGAGTTACGTCGGTTTTCCAGACACCACCACGGTGTCGGCGAGTCCTGTCGTGGATGCCAGATAATGTCACACACTTCGGGTGAGGCCCCGCCAATCCAACATCGACGTGCGGCAGACTCGAAGGCTTCCACTTTGCGCTTCGACCTTCGACGCGTGAAATGCCTCGAAGTGGTACTTCTCAAATTTATTTGCAGGTTGGTTGACCCGTGCGGGGTTGCACGTGTGGTGATGTATGGGCCTGACCGACGTACTCATAGAGTTGACACGGACACTGGATTAAACGCAGGTAAACATTTAGTCAAAATAAGACAATGACAAGGAGAATACAAAAAATAACAGAGAAGAAACAACACTAATACGCGCGATGAAAATAATGGCTCTATAACAAGATATACTCTAAAAACACTACAACAAATACAGACAAAAGACAAATACGCGGAATATAAATAAAACAGCAACATAATGAAACTACAGGAGAGACAAAGAAAATTTACGAAAAAAGTCTTAGGCTTGCGCTTCTGAGCTTCGACGAGCGACACAGCGCACACAACTAAATTATTAAAAAAATGCTGGTTATAAAAAAATAACAGTTTAAAAAAGTCACAATAAAATTTTCATACGAACCAGGCCAGCTCTTGGTACACGTAGGGGAGTTGACGGGTGCCCCTGAAGATCTCGCCGGCTTGGTAGACGACGAAGGTGCCCAGAATCGCAGCCGTCTCAATACATTGCGTGGGTCACTCCGTGCTCGCCGCTATACGCGAGACTCGCGACACCAACGACCGCGCTTCTTGCTGGCTGCTCGCCAACTACCCATTTCGATGCAGTCAAAACTCTTTCGGGCTGTCCCGTCCTCTTTCGAGGTCATTTATTTTTCCTCGAGCACATGTCTCTCCTTTCGGTACAGGTGTGTAGGAAAGACGCGGCGGTGCCGCCGCTGCGTCGCCAGTTGCCGGATGTCATCTTTTCAACACAAAAGCGCCCTTCCTTGGACGATGGGGCACGCGGACGAAACGAGGATTGCAGACGTTTGTGACAAGCGTCCACAATAAAATTACCTTGCGTTTTCTTTAGGTTCCTCTTAGCACTGTTGCATAAATGGAGGAATTCTTAGGCGTCGTTCTTAAGAGCTGAATGCGATAGCAATAATGTGTTGCTAGTGCGTACTTAAGCCAGGTAGTTGATTGATGGATATGTGGGGTTTAACGTCCCAAAACCACTATACGATTATGAGAGACGCCGTAGTGGAGGGCTCCGGAAATTTAGACCACCTGGGGTTCTTTAACGTGCACCCAAATCTGAGCACACGGGCCTACAACATTTCCGCCTCCATCGGAAATGCAGCCGCCGCAGCCGGGATTCGAACCCGCGCCCTGCGGGTCAGCAGCCGAGTACCTTAGCCACTAGACCACCGCGGCGGGGCACTTAAGCCAGGTAGTGTGTACCTTTTATTGCACGATGTCACTCGAAAAGTTTATTTTGGGGTGTGATTCGAGAATTTTAAATTGTTGATTACTACAATGTAAACGATGAGCTTGACAGTGGCTGGTGCCAGAGCTACGTTTGCAACTTGCTGCGCTCTGTGTAACGGGTAGCGTGCTTTAAACCACGCGGAACTACATGCGTGAAATCTTTTTGAACTTGCTGTCTACCCACCATGCGGTCTTAAAGAAATACCTTCTGCATTGGGTGGCTGGCTTTAAACCACGAAGTCGGTATGATAGCCACCTTATCTGACACCCGATGGCAATGTGCGCTTGTAGTATTAGATCATGCATAATATTAGATTTTTTATTGTGAATCATGTGTAAACGACGATTGTGTTTGTAAATCGTGAATAATATTTTCACTGCATTTCGAAGCAAAGGAAAATGTTTTCACTGTATTTCCAAGCAGATACATGATTGTGTGGTTGAGCACTCGTTTGCCACACAAACGGCCTGCGTTCCAAACCGCACTACGAAAAGGTAAATTTTATTATTTATTGTACGTGCATACTTATCGCTTCTCGATGGTCTTTCGCTCCCAACCAACAACGCCCTTGCCGGCATTTCTGCAGAACGCGGTATTTAACGCTGTCGTGTTAAAATATCTTGAGGAGAGGGGGAGTAGAGACAAGGCTACTGCGTGATGGTGCTCTATGTGGTGCAGTCTGTAAGTGCATACGGGCTACTTCTGGTATATTGTTGTCGGTATTTGCATTCCTTCTATAATTTCAGAGCTGAGCTACTTGCATTCCTCCATAATTTCATTCCATAATACCTCTATAATTTCCTTCTATTTCCTCATATACATTCCTCCATAACTTCAAACGCCAACAATATAAGATACATCCTTAAACGCAGCGCCTGTCTATTCTGTAGCAGTTACAAACGTTTGTCGTTTAATTCTCATGCACTCCAACCGCCCGCACCGTACACACTGAACGTAAGAATCGCATGGAAGTAGCTGATTAGTCGCTAAATAGGTGCGCGCTACTCGTCACTTGAGAGGAAACTTTCAAAGTAGGACTGTGACCGTTCCGACAACGCGAAAACTTTGAAACCAACAATGTCAAATTTTTGCGAGACAGGAAGAAGTTAGGAGAGCATAAACGCGTGAGAACGAGGGTCATCCAGGGCAATAGGCCAGTCTTAGCTCGCCAGGTCAGAAGTTTGAAATCACACGAATATTTTTTCAATTAAGCATCACACATGAAAAAGGAGGCCCGGTGAGCGACGAGTCAGCTGAAGGTGAGAGCTGATAGGCGGTTAGATGGTGTTTTACAGTGCTAAGAAAGTGCAACAAAATCCCCTACTTAGAGATAGTGCAGCAGCTTAGGATCACATAATTTGGTTCGAATGCAGATGCCGTACCATCCCTAATAATATATTTACTTAAAACGCCGGATAAAGGAATCTTAAAAAAAAAACCGAAGAGGTCTTTGGTGTGGCCTTACTGGCAACCACCTGACAGTAATGCACTTCGTCACTAGAGTGGGATTGGCCAGCCTGAAGCAGCACTTGGCCGCTACCTACTATAACTACAGCAATTAACCCTTGACCTACAGTCCCTAGCAGCTGCGAATCAACTGTCCAAATCGGCTGTCTGACCTGCGACGCAGCGGAGGGTACTAAGAATCTCCTGGTCCAGACAGGCCGCCTTTGAAATCTAAACTTGGCTACCTTGAACGCTAGAACGCTTTCACGTGAGGCTAGTCTGGCTGTCCTGTTAGAGGAATTAGAAGGTATTCAATGGAATGCATTGGGCTCAGTGAAGTTAGGAGGACACGAGGGGTTTATACAGTGATGTAGATTGACACGTCCTATGCTATCATGGATTATTTGATGGCAAAGAACTAAGGGCGGGGTTTCTTATACACAATAATATCTCTGGAAACAGAGAGTAATACTTGAACATCAGTGAGATGGCGGCAACTATCACATTTATGTTAAAAAAAAACTACAAGCTAAAGGTGGGACCGGCCTACGTACCTACATCGACCCATGATAATCATTTGGTTGAACGCTTCTATGAAGACGTAGACTCAGCCAGTAATGAAGTCAGAGTATACTGCTCCGATGAGCGACTTCAATGCCGGAGTATGCAAGCAACAGACAGGAGACAATGCAGTGGGAATATGTGGCATGAAATGAGTAGTAGTAGCTCCCCTCTTGCATAGAAATAGCAGCGGGGAGTTGCTGGTACAGATAGCAGAACGTAATAATTTCCTGTTCTTGAATACCTCTTTCAGAAAACGGGCTAACCGTAAGTGAACGGGTTGAAGTCCTGTTTCTGAAACTAAAAATGAAACAGACTTTATTCTGTGTGCACACCCAGGCATTGTACAGAATGTAGAATTAGTTAGCAAGATCAAATGCAGTGACCATAACATGGTAAGAGCCCATATTCACATAGATTTAAAGAAGTAAGGACATAAACAGATACGCAAGAATCCAATTGTTAAACTAGCAGTGAGAGGGAAAGTAGAGTAGTTTACAGTGTCGCTTCAGAATACAATAGAGGGACTGAATGAGGTAACCAACATTACCGTTGACACAATAAAAGATAATCTTACTATTATTAGGAAGGAGTGTACAAAGGAACATTCACTAGACATCTCACTGGCAAACCATCTAAGGAGGCGAAAAATCTTATTAAGAAATAACAAACCACGAAAGCTTGTAAACCAATATGTGTATTTAGGACGGGTATTAACCACGGAACCAAACTATGAGAGTGAAAGAACTAGAAGATTAAGGATTGGGTGGATCACATTCAGCAAGCATTCTCAAAAAATAAATGCTAATCTGCCAGTAACTCTCAAGAGGAAGGCATATAACAGCTGCTTGTTGCCGGTACTTACTTACGTAGCAGAAACCTGGAGGCTCGCAAAGAGGGTTCAGCTTAAATTGGGGACGACGCAGCGAGCGATGGAAAGTAAGATGATAGGTGTAACCTTAAGAGACAAGAAGAGAGCCGAGTGGGTAAGGGAAGAAACCGTGGTTAAGTATATCGTAGTGGAAATCTATACAAGAAATGGACATGGGTCGGGCACGTAGCATGTAGGCAAGGTAACTGCTAGTAATTAAGGTTCACTAACTGGATTGCTACAGAAGGCAAACGCACAAAGAGGAGACAGATAGTTAGGTGAGCTGATGAGATTGAAAGGTTCGCAGGTTGTGGCGATGGAAAGCACAGGACCAGGTTGATTGCCGAATCACGGAAGAGGCCTTATCCCTGCAGCGGGCGTAGTCAGGCTGATGATGTTGATTATTTTATAGCTTAGCAAGAGCCCCAGTACCCTGGGGCTGCTGCTCGCGGTGGCGTTTTTCGTCTACTCTATTGGATTTTAAACATTCATCGTGCTTCCAGTCGACATTCTCGCCTCAAAATTGTTGACTGCTTATGTGTGTGTGCACAAGCTCACCTCTATGCGTCGGAGGGGATACATTGCTCATTGTTGTACGCTAAGAATCGATGTCCGAATAAAATGTGAGCTGCCTACATCGCGTTTGACTTCCTAAGTACGGGAAGCTCAAAGCAAATCAACATTTTTAGTGTAGTTTTGATGACCACTGCCACCATTTTAACTCACGTTCGTCTTACTTAGAGTATATATGACCTAAAACGCCTGTAAAAGCCTCGAACAAGTTGGCTTTCTTAAATACAAAAACGCTCTAGAAAAACAGTATTCATGTTTTCTACAAAAAAGACGTTCTTGAGAAAATAGTACCCATGCTTGGGTGTTATACAGGATGGCTCGAGCTTCTCGGGTAGCCAAGTTTGCTCCGAGCTCGCTTTCGGTGGCCGTGGTCTGAATACAGTGCGGAGCGCGTAGTAGCAGCGTTGATCACACAGCGTTCAACCCGGCACCACATTGCCCGACCGGTTTCACAACGCCTTCACGGTAGGTCACGTCAAAATAAAATCATGTTTTCTGCGTACTCTGTTTGTATCAAGCACTCCTCTACTGCACTGTCTGCAGATCTATGACTAAACAAATTGAGAAGCAAATAGCATCGGAGGTACTTATAATCACTTGCCCAAACGAGAAAGATATATGCTGCTTGTTATTGTCATCAGCGCTAGTGCCACGGGTTGAAACCTCTAGGTAAGATATACATGGAGTATGGCGCACAGTGTTCTATACTCGCGGTTAACTTTTCTTGGCAATGAAGATAAGGCTACGGAACCAAAGTAGGCGTCTGCTCACGCTGAAGGATAGAGCCCCATAATTTCGTGCGTGCTTTCCACGTGAAAATCATAAAACATTTCTTTGTTTTCTACACGATGCTCTTTAGTAAAGATGAAGCGCACACTAAAGAAATATACATAATAAATGCGAAGAATTTTTTACGAACTGCGATTTTGTGCATATCTATCTATCTATCTATCTATCTATCTATCTATCTATCTATCTATCTATCTATCTATCTATCTATCTATCTATCTATCTATCTATCTATCTATCTATCTATCTATCTATCTATCTATCTATCTATCTATCTATCTATATATCTATCTATCTATCTATCTATCTATCTATCTATCTATCTATCTATCTATCTATCTATCTATCTATCTATCTATCTATCTATCTATCTATCTGTCTGTCTGTCTGTCTGTCTGTCTGTCTGTCTGTCTGTCTGTCTGTCTGTCTGTCTGTCTGTCTGTCTATCTATCTATCTATCTATCTATCTATCTATCTATCTATCTATCTATCTATCTATCTATCTATCTATCTATCTATCTATCTATCTATCTATCTATCTATCTATCTATCTATCTATCTATCTATCTATATGGCTAAGACTTTTAGTTCTCCTGGCCGCTCCAATCATGGTATCTATACCAAAATTGGTATCGCATAACATGACTATATGATGAGCATAAGTGACTAGTCTTAACATAAAAGTCCCGACACATATGTCATGAAAGCCATGATTTACATTTCATGGACTTCATGCTCTTGCGGTGGTTTCGTTCACAAGACCTATTGCAAAACTGGTATAATATGATATCACTGCATGGTGAACATAAGCGACAGGCTTTAACGTGGAAGTAATGGCAAGCATGTCATGTAAGTCCTGACTACATGCGACGCTCATCGTTTTCTCGCGGTCGTTACGCTAGCTTCCCATATACCGAACTTGGTATTACGTGACGTGAATGAATGGTGAAGATATATGACGGCTGCAAACATTCAAATCATTGCATGCGTGTCATGTAGGAACATAAGTACATGCAACGCTCATAATATGCTCGCGGCAGTTTCGCTAGCTTCGCGTATACCACACTTGGTAGTACGTGATGCGAACGGACGATGAAGGCAAATGTGCCATCCAACTATGATAATCATGACATGCGTGGCATGTCAAACATGACTACATGCTACGCTCATACCGCGCTCGTGGCCGTTTTGCTAGCTTTATATAATAAATTTCATTTATTTATATATTTAATGATCAATTAGTTAATATGTGATATTTTACGTCCCAAAACCACCATTTGATTATGAGAGACGCCGTAGTGAAAGGCTCCGGAAATTCGGACCACCTAGGGTTCTTTAATGCGCGCCCAAATCTGAGCACATGGGCCTTCTGCCTTTCCGCCTCCATCGAAAATGCAGCGGCCGCAGCCGGGATTTGATCTCGCGGCCTGCGGGTCAGCAGCTGAGTACCTTAGCCACTACGACCATATACCAAATTTCGTATTCTTCGTCGCTATTGAAGACAAAGGTATGTGACTGATGCAAACATGATAATCATAATATGCGTGGCACATATGAACATGACGACATACTGTGCTATGATGCGCTAGCAACCGTTAAACCAGCATGACATGATCCAAATTGGCTATTACATAACGTGATTGAATGACGAAGGTAAATGACACGTCAAAACATCATCATCATGATATACGTTTTATGTAAAACATGGCTACATGCTGCGCTCATAGCGTGCTCGCAGCCGTTCGATAGCTCCACGTATTCCCTATTTGGTATTACGAGACCTGAATAAATGACGAAGGTAAATGACACGTCCAAACATGATATTCTTGACATGCGTGTCATGTAAAACATGATTACATGCTACGTTCTCAGCACTCGGGGCCGTTTCGCCAGCTTCATATATACCAGATTTGGTATGAATGACTTTGGGGCATCTTGTTATTGCGATTACACCACCGCATTTTAGTCAAGAAGCGATGCTTCATTCAGCACTAGCTGCCCAAGCCATCGTCCACACTGCGAACAATGCTCGAGCCGAGAACACGTGGTGGAATCCATCTTGTGTACACTGCTTGTCCCTTGTGTTGGGTATCAGCAAAAGAAAATAATTTCGAAGACCAGCAGCGGAGCTCTAGGAGCAGCAGTCACGCGAAAAAGAGGATAATTTATTCTCTTCGGGAGCGCTCACCATGCTAAAGAAGTTAAACAGCTCAATTACACTATTATCAATTATCATTGACTCATCTGTGTGTTCTTCTCTGCGCATCTTTTGTGACGTTTCTACTTAATCTTTTCCGACTGCTATCTCCGCGCACCTTCAATGTGTCCACTTAGTTTGGGTATCCCAGGTCACAAGGGTTTGCTGTTAAACGAAAGCGCTGATTCTTTAGCATGGGCGGCGCTTTTGGCGCTGACTTTGCTCAGGTTTTCTTGTTGAAAGCATACATTACAATTGTAAGACTCCGAACTCAATAACTTCAAAAAATGCCTATCAGACCCTATCTTGGCAGCTTCTCCAGAATATAGGCACCTCTTATTTCTCTGGAACAGTGAATTATTGTGATCGAGAATAATGAAAATGGCTATAAGCAAACTGCGCTGCCGAGTTACCTCCCTGAACTTTTACTTTACCTGCATAGAGCAAGTCGAGTGCTGTTGCCTCTGTGTTTATTCTGTAATGAGGAGGAAACAATTAGCCATTACTTTCTAATTGTCACCTATACGTGCCATCGAGAAGAAGATTCATAGCACCACCTGATTGAAATCTGGGTCAGAAAATATCCGTATCAGTCGTCGTTTCTTTTGGCGCTTCTACACTGGGTTACAGTCACAGGGATGTTTCCTGCGCCATAGAGTAATTTATCGACCGGTCGAAAAAATATTGAGCTAAATTTTTCGCACTCTAAATAGTTCTATACTAGGAGTCGATAATTGAGTTTGTTATATTTGCTATTCCTAGCTCCCACGAGATGCATTGCGAAGAAATACTGAAAAAATTAACCTAATATTCGGCCAACCTACTGAAATTGATATGAGCTTGCGAAAAGAAGAAGAAGAAGAAGAAGAAGAAGAAGAAGAAGAAGAAGACCGTGCTGAATTCTGTTCGGTCCTGTCATCAGACGTCCTGAACGTGAATGCGAAAAGTTCCTCGTGAGTGTTTCTATCTTATCCTGGCACTCGCTATGTTATCTTTGGCTGCTGGCTTAGTGAATATGACAGTCCACCGCTGTAGGTGACAAGCTCAATCTGGGGCCGCGGCAGTCGCATTTAGACGGAAGCGAAATGCAAAAACTCCCGTACGTCGATACAGTTAGCTGCACGTTGAAAAACCCAAATGGTTAGTTTTAAGCTGTCGACGTCTGCCTACTACCTGGTCTTTTTTTTATTAGATGGAGTTGGACGTGGATTTTGCCCACGTTGGAGGTATTAAGTTCATCACTATACTGTAGCGAAACGTCGGGGTTGTGGAAAGTTAGGCGCATCGGACGACCAGGGAGACGAATAAGTGTGGGTGAAACTCCGCGGCGGCAATCGATGAGAAGTCAACACGATGATTTCGGGGAGCACTCATTGGGGGTTTATTTGGCTAACACAACTTCAATTTACAAAATGCACTAGGTCACAAGGACAAAACATAGAAAATGATGGCATACCCCTCGGCCTGCATGGCATGGTCTCCGGTGGTGAGATCCGCTGTTTACCCCGACTCCGCTCTCTTTTCAAATTCAAACATCCTCTTTTTAACCCTTGGTCGAACAAAGAGTCTTCACAAAAACCAATCACATGTTGGGACTCGCATCATCACAACCAATCACAGAAACACTTTCATAAAAGGCACTACATTTGCAAAAACCTCCTTACCAAATGAAACACGCAAAGGGATAGGTTCTCCGCACGGGACACTCTCTCCCATGCCAGGCCGTAGTGCCCAACATTACTCGTGCTGCATCCATCGGCCGGCTTCCGTCGGCGGCCGTTCTCACGCTCGAGCCCCGTCAGTTCTTTCATTAACTGTTGCTTCCTAGAAGCGTCTTTAAGAGCGAAGGGTACACCATTGGGCTCCGTCCGCTTACCAGGTGTACATGCGACAGCGAGGCGCCCCGACATCCTAACAACAGCGGGGAAGAATATGGTCGTTTACCTGCCGCCACTATGTCTCGGTCAGCCAAGTGGTCGCGTCCCCATGTCATTCTCAATGACACGCGTGCCTGCCAACAATGGCTTAAACTCAGATGGTGGCGCCGGACCTGCCTGTTGCTAGACGCTTTTCCGAGTAAGCTTTCCCTTCTAATCCCGAACGGGGGCGACCTAGACTGCTCCGCTTGTGAGCCGTAAAAGAACAGGGTTTTCCGCGAAACATTGTTCTCGCGACAATACGCCTATCTCGGAAGCCTCGTATGGCACCTCTATGCGCTAGCTGTCACGAGTAGCAGAAGCTGGACGTATGCGTTAAGCATTTCAAAGGGCGAATCTATCGAACGAGGGACATATGCATGCCATTGTAGCGTGATGCATGGTTAGAGCATTGGTACGCTCTGCTGGAAGAGAAATGAGATCCCACCATCACTACCAAGTTTCATTGCAGTATTATAAGCAGACTTATTCGCTTTAGAGATATGTAACAGAAAACTTGGAATTCTGTAAACCTTCAAGAGCGCGTAACAGTACGCAGTTGATGGCAAATGTCTACGAGAGGCAGCACATATTAACGTCACGCGGATTATGAAGGTGTGCAGGCAGCCTGTGACTCATGCGCATGGAGTGGTCAAAGCGTCACCATCACCGCAAACTATGTGTACCATCGTTTAATTAGTAAAGTCACAATCCTTACTTATAGGGCTTACTATTTAGGACACGTAGTCCCAAGCTCTCTGCTACTACTGTGTAGTGCTTTATGTCACAAACCACGAAATGATTATGAGAGACGCCGTAATTGAGGACTCCAGAAATTTCGACCATCTCGTGTTCTTTAACGGGCACTAAAAGTGCATATTACAAAGGCCTTTACCATTTCATCTCCATTGAAATGCGACCGCCATGGCCGGGATGGAATACGCCACCTTCGGGTCGGCAGCCGAGCACCCTAGCCACTGCTCCACCATGGCGGACTTTTTTTTGCGATAGCGATTATGTGGACACTCTCGGCTAGATTTTACTGCCGGCGTCGGCGTCGACGTCGGCGTATATATGAAAACGCAAGAAAAAAAATCCAGAAAAAAGCACTCCGGCGCACGGAATCGAGCGTGGGACATCTGCGTCGTTTAAAGAACCTCGAGTTAACTACTGAGCCACCCTGGAGAACGTTCTTCACCGGTCAAACGGCAAGCTATTTATATCTACCACTTACCGCTGCTGTGCTTTCGGCATTACCAGAAAGATGGCACAATCAGCGCACGTCGCCACATCACGCAGCGGCGCCCGCTGTTACCTTTACGCGCACTTCGCCCAGCTTAGAGAAGGGGAGCGATGCTCCCTCGCCCGCCCTTATCTCGCGGTGGGTAAGAGGGGAGCATCGTACGCCTTGGCTGACCTAGGGCTTTACGTGGAATGATTCTTCTGTAGTTACTGGGCGCAACAAGGTCAGTGCAATTATTGCAGTCTCCGTTGGCGAAAAGCGCGCGCTTTTCAGACTCAGCAAAACAACAACTGAGATGCTTATTCGCATGCATGCGTGCCTGTGAGTACGTTTCGTGCGTAATTTGTGCGCGAGAAACGCGGGACACGTTTCGATCGGCTTTCCATTTTGTGTGACCTTTCAAATTGTTGCTATCGCGTTCATTGATTCGCCTTTGACGCAAAGCTGTGACTTCTTAGGTTTTCGGCCGTGTTAGCTGCTGCAGTATTACAGTGTTTATGTTGCTCCTCTGCTGGTGGGAAAGGGACGGCTTCGATGAAGCAAAACGCTAAAGGTCCGTGTTTCCAGTTTAGGTGCCCTTTGGGACACACAAAAATTCAGACGTCTTTTTTTCTGTCTTGCGGCATATGAAAGACGAAGCCCTCCATAGTCTAGAAAGTAAACTGCTCAGCATGAGCGGATCTTGAAAAAGTAATTAAAATATGTTGTTAAAAGCTAGTTTCAGTTCCTACTACTCTGCACGTCGCAACATGGTATGAGTTTCTCGTCATGTGCTCGCATGAAATATAGTGACGTTTACACACATGCTCTGCACAACGGCCATTTTGAACGTTTTGGTAGCTGACGTCATCACAACCAACCACACTGCAGCATGAAGTCACCACAACTAACACTGTAGCCTGACGTAAAGTTAGGGTTGATCTAGGTAGGCGATCAATGGTAAAATGGACTATCTTTACTATCAAAATAAAATATCGCACGAGCGTTTGCTGAGCTGCACGCTTGCTGAGAGCCATCTAAGCATGCAAGTAATTTGTATGACAATGCAAACTTACCTTCCAAAAATGGTTTTAGCGTCCTTTAAAGAGCTCCCGGCGTCGCAATTTTCAGTAATTGCCATCACGATGTCCCTCATAACGATGTGATGAATTTGTCCCACAAAACCGCAGTTACTATTAAGTTTTCTGCTGCATTATGGTATTGTTATTTTCTATGTGACCTAACGGTTCTATAATGCATCGAATAAAACTGAAAGTGCCACTAACGAGCATGGAAATAAAAGACAGTACAGTCTCGGCGCCGATACGTATGCAATGTGC
This sequence comes from Rhipicephalus microplus, assembly GCF_043290135.1. NCBI lineage: Eukaryota > Metazoa > Arthropoda > Arachnida > Ixodida > Ixodidae > Rhipicephalus > Rhipicephalus microplus. The sequence goes on from NC_134702.1 coordinate 239,859,498, forward strand.
CAAAATAAAATATTATTGCAATCTTGCTGCCCATTGGGCTAGTGTATCGCCGTGAGCTCTGCCCGAGCCTAGTGTCGTAAATTCAACGCCCGCAATTCGTAGATTTCAAATAAGGGAAGCTTCATGCCGAGAGCGAAAGTTTCGAGAAAGTTCTACTACCTATAATTTCGCCCTTTTTCGTGATCTGAAATGCATCGTTTCAGTGAAGACCATTGTTTTGCTTCACCTGATGAGGCAAAATTCAAGAACAATAAAAATAAAAACTGTGCCAGGCACTCAGCATCTTTGCAGCTTTCTCCCCTATTTTACTACTAGCGCATCAGAACAAAGGCAATACAAGTAATTAACTTTTCTAACGATTATAATATGCTGTAACACTATTTTCAAGACCATTTGTCAGAGGAGCCTTGAAGTGTCTGTTCTTTTGGATACATGTATGCAATATTTGTGAGATGTTCCATTAAATATCTTGTAGCCTATGACTACAGGCCGTGAAAGCAAAGAACGCGGCAAAATATTGCCCTTGTCGATAAATCACGTGAAACAATGGGCGCAGATTTACGTCTGACCTGCGACAGCGTAAAAAGTAATAAGGACCCATGCGTTGAAACCCCTCGTGGGGCAGTAGCCACCTAGAGCTTATTTTTAATGTTAACTTATTCTCAACATCAGGCCGAATAAGAAAATGCAAAGACATTATATGCTACATGGGGTTTCGAAATACAGAAGGTTTAACCGTACCTGAAAAACGGCACACCGTAGAAGAAAATCGAAGAAAAGGTCACTACTTAAGATCAAGGGAAGGTCAAGAGAAAGCTCCATGAAAACAATAGAAGGGAAGAGTTACTCGGGAAGCTAGAAAATATTTAGCATACTATTTGCCTGAGCTTGCAGCCTTGCCAGGCTGCAACTGGTTAAGGAGCAATAAAATATTAAAAACAATGAAGCAATGCCATATTAAGGTTAGTAATTCTAGAACTAGAAATGTCTTTTACTGAGCTAACGCAGCTGATCAACAAGGAAAAAGTAGGTGACATGATAAACTAGAACATGAAAGATTCACAGGCGGCAGGGAAAAAAAAGGTGAAAGCGTCAGTACAGCTCCAAAAAAAGGTGTTTATAGGAAGGCATAAAATTCACTCACTGAAAGATAAGCATACCAGTATTATCTGCAACATCAACGTTATGGCGTTGATGGCAAACAACTTACTTTAAATTGTGCACTTCTCGAAAACGTCCACCGTCCTCTGGTAAAACTAATGTCGAGCAAGACACTGGAGTTCCACATGTATAACCATCAGTGAGGTTAGAATGGCCATAATGGATATGCTCCGTGGAATCGTCATCATATAGAACCGCGTAACAGCCGATTTAATCAGAGATGAAGAGGATTTTACATCGAACAAAGGAGGAGCATCTTGCACGCAACGCCTCTAAGCATAACCGCAACATGAGTATGAGCCACACCGTAGAGGAGGGCTCCAGAAATTTCGACCATCTCCTGTTATTTAACGTACAGTGACATCGTACAGTACATGGGCTTTTAGCGTTTTGTCTTGATTTAAATGCGGCCACCACGACTGGGATCAAGCCCGCGACTTTTGGATCAGCAGCCGAACACATCAATCTCCGTACCACAGGGGCGGACACTGGCTGAAGAAATAAGTGTTCCAGTGAGCTGAAAAAACGGCTATTGTATACGCCAAAGAAATTTGAACCGTAGGCGCATCATGTAACTTTCAGTACGACACAATGTGTTTACGTAGGCAACTCCAAACAGGATGGGAGGAACACTTGCCTTTAACCAACCTCGGGAGCAAGCCGGATTGAGCAAGGTGTACTCTACAATAGATTAGAGACAAGCGATGAGCCATTTAATTGAGAAATATGTTGAGTACAACAAACCCCTTATTGTGAGTTTCAGATATCTCCAAAAGGAAATCGACTAGATATAGACACTGTCTGTCTTAGAAGCACTGTTTTAACTGTGTACCTCTGAACAGTAGTTAGGGTGCTCGACTGCTCTCCCGAAGGTCACGGATTCGATCCCGGCTGCGGCGGTCGCATTTCGATGGAGGCGAAATGCGAGAAACCCGTGTACAAAGGGTTGTAACTGCAACTTAGAGGGCAACAGATGGTCGAACTTTCAGGAGCCCTCCACTAAAGCTGGCTCTGGGATGTATTACCCCCATAATATTTAATATATATGTGTTTCACCCAGGAGTTCTTCAAACAAATAGAACTACGTTCGCCAGCATCAGCAAACACTTCCTAACTGCTTTTCTTCTCCACAAGACAAGCTGTACAACAGCAGTAGAGAAAGAGCTCAGCCAAAAAAAAAAAAAAACGCCAGGCCTGCGCGGAAGGCGCAGCATAGTAACAGCCACAGCTGAAGAGCGGCTTTTCAGAGCTTTCTCAAAACACTCATTAGGTAACTTCATCAAGCACACTTGCACACTTGCTTGATACCCACTTGGGCAATATTAATAAGCTTTTGGGTATTAGGCTGGCTTTTGCTATGGTATTTTTGTCATTTTTCTGAGAAGCGTGGTATCCGTTAAGCACTTGCAAGGAATTTAGTGTCAATTGTTTATGCAGAGGCTGACGACGATGATGAGGAACTATGGCTGAAGTGGTTATGCGCCACAGTTAATGGGGGAACAATAACAAGCTTTTGTGATGGGTTAGAGAAGTGGACGGCACATTCGTTACGCTATTCGCAGTGTGCGACGACTGGTTGTTCATTTGTTGTTTTAAAACACTTTATAAGTCGAACTAACGCGATTGCTTTTCCGACTTCAAGCCCGTATGAGGTAAGCTTGCCAATAAATCGCAAGCACCAGCGTAGTTCAATGCTGGAATACTGGGCTGGCATCCAGCAGTCCCGGGTGTCGAGCCCCACTGTGTCTTTGGTGCTAAGTTTCTTTTTTTGTAATTTCGCGTGGTATGGTTATTAACAGCGGTGGCGGCGGCAAGTGCGCGTGACCCGAGTTGTTATCTCCTAACAGCTTTCGCTGTAATAGATGTGATCATTTCATTGCTGACTGCATGCTCAGAAGAATTGTTCATCGAACTCGACTGGCAAGCGAAGGCGACAAAGTTTAATGAAGAATACCTTAGCTACCCATGGTTTGTAGACGACACAATGCAGTTGAGCAATGTCGGTGACGAATTGCATATTCTGATCAAGGACCAACCAGAAAGTACTGAAGTAAGAAAGTACTGAGTAAGAGGTAAGTACTGAAGTAAGTACTGATTAAATGAAAGTTAAAGGTAAACAATTCTCAAGATAGTGGAAAAAGCGGAACCGTACATGATCGGCCACAAATCTCTGGTGTTTCTGTACATACCTATAGGCCAATTGCTGATAGGGGAGCCTCCTCGCGAAAAGAAAATTCAGCTAGGAATAACAATGGGCCAGAGAACCTACACCAGACATTCCAGAATAAAAAATTATTTCCCACCGTCCCTTTGTACGTCCAGTGCTAACATACGGACCGGGAACTTTGACGATTACATAAAAAATTGGGAAATCCGCTGATAACTGCGCAACGTTCAATGGATTCATTGATAGATTGATTGATATGTTAACGTCCGAAAACCACCATAAAGACGCGATATTGGGAGGCTCTGGAAATATCGACCACTTAAGGTTCTTTAACGTGCACCAAAATCTGGACACACGGGTCTACAGCGTTTTCGCCTTCATTGAAAATGCAGCCGTCTTAGCCGGGATTCAATCCCGCAACCTGCGAGTCAGCAGCCGAGTGCCTTAGCCACTAGAGTACCGCGGCGGGGCACAACGTGCAATGGAGTGCAAAATGATAGCCACATTCTTAGACGACAGGAAGAGAGCAGTATGGATTGAAAACAAAGAAGTCTAGATGATACTTTAGCAGACCACAAGAAAATAAAATGGACCTCGCCCGTACGCCTAACGGGGAGGACACACAACCGAATGTCAGTCAGATTGACAGATTGAACAGTGAGAGACAGCGAACGTAGCTGATGACGGTAGGAGTCAGATGACGCGACGAAATTAAGGGAGTTCTGTGGCGTAAAGTGAAAACACGTCGCAGAGGAACGGGCTATTCAGAGAGCATTGGCAGGTGCCTTAGTCCGTCCAGTGGTAGATAAATAGGCTGAAAATATTCACGACGATAATCTTACGGAAAGTTCAATCACTTGTTGCATTGTGTTTTTAACTTGGAACTACAAAGTGTCAGTATTAATTTCATTATTACGTAATATGCGCACGTGTGCAGTGTGTGATCCACCCAAGCTGAGTGGTGACCGCCAAGTCGTGTTGGCAGCCAAGACATCAGAGAAGGCAAGGAAGGTCAGGGCCATGGTGCAGTTCTACGTACGCGAATACACGATGACTACTGACGGCGGGCTCAACGTACGGGAGGTGGTGAGTTGGCGCACAATGTATTCCCACAGAGTCTAGAGCACACGGAATGATTCATCGCCCTGTATACACCGTTCATTCACAGCTGACAACAGCTGCGCTCAGTAGCCGACTCGAGCATGTCGGACGCGTTAGGCTACTCGCATCTGCGCTTGTTCCCTTCGAACGCAAGAACCTTACGTGTGTTGTGCGCCCTTAAACTTGAAGGAATCCTATAAATATAACAGTTGCATGAAATTCAGACATAAAACCAACACGTTGAGCAATTGATGATACACCAACCACGTGGCGGGTCGTTTGCATCCTGAATTTGTGTATACAAACGAAACAGCTGTATTTGCTCTCTACTGAAGTGGCATTTTCCACCACCACCATGACATTATCATGAGTGACTGTATACTTTCTCGAATACTAGCAGAGTTTGTGTTTCATTAAGTTTGAAGTATTCAGCGCACTACTGGAACAGTAAACCAGAACTGGAGAAACCAGAAATGATACGAGAGCAGTGAGTGATCTTCGAATATTCAGAAATTATAAAGCATCAGTGCATAAGAAGAAAGAAGGCACGGCAATATGTGTAAGGCACTCAAGTAAATATTTAGGAGAATGATGGCGGAACGACCTGGTAATGATATAAAAATGTAGTATTGTGGCTTATCAAGCAGGTAAAAAACATCAAAAAATACACTGCAAGAATTAAGGTTGTTGTGCGCAGAGGCAGTGAAAACAAGCGCAAAATAGGTAAAGTTAGTATCTTCCTTCTGTTTTTTTTAGGTGCTGAAGAAGGTGCTTCATGTACTGAGAAAAAATCGCGTTTGCCCCGATTTCTCTACATTGTCGTCAATGTTTTCAATACTGTAGGTTTGCTGATGCATGCATGCATATTATTCCAGTGCAACGTTGTTCACAGATCGGCAGGCGAAAAGAAATCATGCTCTGTACAAAGGACATCGATAAGGTAGCGGCGTTGTTTTAAAGCCGCAATACAAAAGTAGCTGCGTGCGTCTGCTGCATTGCGAAATCAGTCTACTTGAAATGAGAATCGATGAGCACGTGTAAATGGGCGGAACTATAAGAAGCGAAGCCGTGTTTGATGACATCGGGGCTTCGCGGTGCGATGCAGGTGCTATGCGCCATTCTCTGGATGATGTACGGCACCTTTGGCGCAACCACACCGAGCGAGCAGTTCCTCTGCAGCTGCGTGAGCATCTTCGCGACATATGGATTCTTCTTCCTCATGTCATCGATAATGAGCGTTCCGACGGCCCTTATGCTCCCCAGACTGTTTTACGTGAGTGAGCTATTTCATGGCATCGCACCCAAACCTGTGAACATACACCTTATAGCAACTACAATATTTTGCCTTCTGTTATAGATTGCCATTTCTAAGGTTAAAAGCATTTGTTACTGATCCGATCGTCAATGGCGAAAATGTCCACGTTTTTAAAGTTATCGTGTCAGTGAGGGGCGTGTGGGACCTTATCTATCAATACATATAGACTTCTTCGCAACTACTATATTCAAATGAATAAAACTTGTTTTAGGGCTAGTTGATTATTCATTACATTGTAAGAATTTGGCGCAACCTTGATACCGAAAAGAAACTTTTATTCCGTCAAGTAGAAGCGAAGTAACAGCGGTGATAGCTTTCTATCTTTCCTCGAGTGCTCTGGAAGGTGAGCAGAAAAGAGAGTCATGGCGGAATGAAGTCATGTGAAAAGCGCGTCTTGACCTTGAGCGTTTTTTTTTATCTAACGGGGCTTACTTTTAGTGCATTCGTGAGCGTGGCCACATGGTGGCCTACCGTGGTGGTCACCTAACTATAGAGCTCACGATGCTCAGATCAGCCAATGACGCGAAATTCGTGTGTATTGATTGATTGATTGATATGTGGGGTTTAACGTCCCAAAACCACTATATGATTATGAGAGACGCCGTAGTGGAGGGCTCCGGAAATTTCGACCACCTGGGGTTCTTTAACGTGCACCCAGGTCTGAGCACACGGGCGAAATTCGTGTGTATGGCCTGATCATTTAGGTATATAGCATGATTTCTAGCGTACTTTGAGACTTAAGTTTAGGCCTCGTGCTGCTGTATAATAATTGGCTCGCATGCTGTCAGAAATAACGAAGTCGGAGCGTGACCAAGATAGACAGAAGAGGACCACGCAGAGAAGGCGCTGTGTGGCTTTCGATCTGTCCATGTTTGTCATGCTACCAGCACAATGCATCGTCACCAGCTAGCTCAACATGCAGTTGTATTAAGCAACCTTACTCAGAAGCGTCGACTACCGGTCGGCGTATTTTTCTGACCATGCTGACAAAGTGGTGCGAGGGCTCCTAAGGACAGTGAAATAAAAAGGTTAGAGCTCATTTAAACACTTCGATTGTATATAGAATAAATGATGAAGCGTTAAGCAAGGTGTTTTGTAAAGTACAACTTCTATAATAATAATAATAATAATAATAATAATAATAATAATAATAATAATAATAATAATAATAATAATAATAATAATAATAATAATAATAATAATAATAATAATAATAATAATAATAATAATAATAATAATAATAATAATTTATCTTACGTGCCCTGGAGCAACTATGAGGCCATAGTGCAGGTGCACGCAAACATGAAATAATAAGAATAAGCAATCAAATACTATCTGCAGAATGAAACGAGCGAAAACGTGCAGACAAAAAGAGATCACCTCGAAATGGGAAGAATAAAAAACAAAACGAGCATCGTGGAATGGCAGTGAAAAATAACGGGGAATATGCTCGACTATGTGGAAAGCTTCATGAAAAATGGAAAAGGGAGGAATCTGCAGATTGTGAAAAACTATCGTAAGACAGTGCAAAGCTGAGATAAAAACAATGGCAGTGGGCTGTGAAAAACATCAGGATTATGAAAGTTAACATTATATAGACTCTGTATTCTTTTAAAGATAGATTGTTGAAAGAAGTTGGCAGGCACATGAAATGGTCGATTCTCTTTGGTTTACTTACGTGGAATCCGAAAATATACACATCTCAGAAGCAAACGGCAGGATATCATGCCATGTACTAGTTTGTAAAAAAAAATAAGAGAGCGTGATTTTGTCGGCAGTTAAGTGATTGGAATGATTAAGATCTTCCATTATTAATAAGAACAGCTTATAAATTATGAAGCTGCGCGTATCGCTTTACGGATGCGTAATTGACCCTTTGCTGATTCGCAATTAAACGATTAATGGCATAGGGGGCCCATCGAGAGTGCATTCGCAGCAGGTATGCATTGTAGGAGACTCTCAAGTGGTCAATGTTACGTCCACAAACATTCGGGTCCTCGCGGCGAGGGTTTCATTCAGAAGGGTAGCTTCGAAAGCGATTGAGATGCGAACGGTGACGCTACCACGTTCGGCTTTTGAAGGCGAAGGTCAAGTGTCCTCGAAGCGCTTTGTTCAAAGGAGTCTGGCCGATACTGTTACTGCAAGAGCTGATAATTTTAACGGGATAGCGTTAAAGAGCTCGTATCGCAGAAATCCAGCCGCCATCATCGGCCCCATTGTTTGGGAGCGAAAAATTGTCTGCGCGTCTCTGACCGAAAATTCAAGTTACCGAGATGGCCGCTGCAGAGCGCTACTTGTCCACGCGTATGCGCGCCATCACACTGAAAAGCCGCGCATTCGAAGAAAAAAAAAAGTGCGCAAGGTAGAGTGGGTCACGAGGTGCGGTAGTTTGTTTGCCCTGCCATCCCTCCCTGCTTAGCTTCCAGCACTTTTGTCGGGACGAGAGAAGAGATAATGCAATCGCAGCATGCGACAAACCTTTCTAGCTGCACTCGATTGATTGATTGATTGATTGATTGATTTGTGGGGTTTAACGTCTCAAAACCACCATTTGATTATGAGAGACGCCGTAGTGGAGGGCTCCGGAAATTTTGACCACCTGGGGTTCTTTAACGTGCATCCAAATCTGAGTACACGGGCCTACAACATTTCCGCCTCCATTAACTGCACTCGAACTGGACGGATTCTTAAAATTTTAGCGGCGTTGAATTCAGGAGGTAATAAGCTTTTCTAGTGAATTAATTTTATCGTTATTTGAAGAAGTGTTTCAGGGCCCCTTTAACTTTTTTGTTCGACAAGTGTCACGATGAAAACGAACCCGTTCGGCGGTAATATCGGCGCTGGTCCAATCTACTGTGCGCGTGTTAGTGTGCGTGCGTGTGTATGTAATAAAACATATGAATAAGTATGCACTTAGCGGTTGAAGGGTGCACTGGGGGCCGGATTTTGCTATCGCGTTCAACTATTAAAGGCGAAGAATAAGGGTCACCAAAATTTTGGCTGAGTGGGATGACAGACGATCGCGGAAGGCTATAGGCCCAGAATCCAACATGACTCCCGTCTCCTCTTTCACACTTCATTATCAGTTCTCCGTTGCAGACGATGCGCACCGGTAAAGTTAGTAAACTGTTGCGCTCGATGTGGCTTCATGTGGACGACATGTAAGACGTGAATTTTTGTGAGGCGACGGCCGCAGGTAACGACGCTAAGGCGGGACAAAACTACGAAGGAAAGTGCGTAGTGGGCCAGAACCTTTAGGTACAAGCCAGGCTTGTGGTGTGAAAGCCAAGGTTACACCACATCTTCTTTGCTAAACGAGACGTCGATGTCGCTTACCGTGCCGAGCCTTTGAACGGTCTCAGGATGCGAAAGTCTGGAGACACGCGATGTGCCTCGCTTCCTCTGCGCGGTAGATCAATGAAAGTGGAAAAAAGAGCAGAATCAAGTTGCCAGCTTTCATTACTATAAGTCTATGGTGGGTTTAATTTGGCGGCAGTCCGAGGCGCATTAGGTTGTTTCAGTAAATGAAGAGAGAGAGAAAGAATCGAAAAGAAAAGAAATGTTTCTCAACATGAGTAAACCACCAATTCTAACGCCTACCAGAAGTGAAGATGCGCACTTTCGAAGTGCGCATCTTTTTGAAGATGCGCACTTTTAAGAAGTGAAGATGCGCACTTTCGAAGGAGCCGCGCGCCGCCTTCATTTTCATGTCTTGGATGCCGGTCCCAGTCAGACAAAAGACGTCTAAAAAAATTCGTGTTCCTATGATGAACCATTGGCAACATCCATGACTATATAAATAACTTCTCTCATTGCAACTAAACACGGTATAGATGTAGGAACGCTAACGTAGCTAATTTTCTCCCACTGCGCTGCAAATGTTCAATACGCTTGCGTACTATTTCATCTCGTCTCTTTAGTGTACCATACAAGTCATAGAGTAATGAATGAGCAAAAATGGTGCCTGAATTGTTACACTTCGTTGTTCCATACTATACAGCTTTTTACTATTACTCAACAGTGAATGCTCTTTATTCGCGTGCTAGCGTAAACGCACTCATTTCTTTCCAGTACACCCTTTTCCATCTGGGGGCAGCGGTATGTTACATTTCAGGGGGAGTCGCGACCGTTGGAAACGCATCCATAATCGATGGGGTAAGTTACCGAAATGTTGAGAATTCATGGGTCACTTGTGCAGGCTTTCTCATGAGAGAACATGTTAATGGCGAGAATAATAGTTACTTCACGCGAACGGTATTTTGACAGATTAAAAGAGGAGCTGAAGTTTCAGCATTTTACTTATTAGTGACTGGTTACATGTTCGCACTACATCTGTAAATAAATGAATAAATAAAAAGAAATAAATAAAGAAATAATTAATAAGTATTAAATGAATAAATAGACCCCACCCGCGTCTTCCCACGGCGGGAACTCGAGTAAACTCATCGGAGAGGGGTGGGGGTATCGCGTGAATGTTGCGTAGTTGGGTATGGTTTGGGAATGCTCACTTGTTATTTCATCTTTATTATTACTATTATTGCATAAAGAAAAGGCGTTGCCTTCGCACTGAACTACTAAGCGGATCACAACGGGTTCAGCTCGAGGCCGAAGCGATACATTTCGATAACGGCAAAATGCTTAAAAAAAGTAGGAAAAGAAAACATGGGCACTTAGATATAAACGCACATAGCAAATGGGTTCAAAATAATTCATTGTTCCTAGCACAGCGTGCCTTACATCACAGGTCTGGAATGTAAGTATCCCCTCCCCTCCACCCCCAATTACAATTTCAATGCACTTGCTTTCTCCGAACTTATGGTTCAGCTTCTTGCCACTGAACTCGTTAACCTACCCCGCATCATTACGTTCTGCAATGATGGCAGCAGTGCGAAAGTAAGAAAGATAAAGAAATACCATAGGTGCGCCGAAATATGGAGTGTTCGTATAGATAGATGGTCGCTCTGCATTCGGGAACTGTTGGTTTCCGTTTCACACGGCACGCTCGAAATGTCGCACTTTAAACTAATCGCTTGCTTTTTTGTTTTCGCAGATCGTCGCGATAGCCTGCGGAGTATTACATTTGGCCCAATTCATCTATTCGCTGATCGAGAACTGAGGACAGACGGAGAGGTGGTCACCTGCGCACGATTAGGCCTTTTGTGACTTTATATTACCTGTGCTATGACAAAATGAAAACGTGCACACACCAAAGAGGGGCCTAATGTCGCGACCACGAAATTATTTACATGCTTCGAGACGCAGTTGACAAATATAACTGCAACGGCGGCTCATGATCTTTTTCTGTTTTCATCTGCAGTCATTGCAATGAATTTTAACATATCAATAAACACTATGGTATTTCATATATGTAAAAATGCGTTTTCGTACATTTTGGTGACTTATAAAGAGATTGGAACGTAACCAGAAGTAAAATGAACAATTCGGGCTCTATTAGCAGTGAAATATATTTATTTTCGTATGTTTGTTTGTTTGCTTGCTTGCTTTTTAAATAATTCGTTGCTATCGAAACACACGGCCCAGAGGGCATTTGAATAGCCGTATCTCTTTATTTAATGTAATCTAAATTTTTGAGAGAAACATCTGTTGCATGACGAATCTAATGTATAGAAATTTTTTATTCTTGAAACAGAAAAATCGAAAATTTGTACGATGTCTAGTAAGAAAATGCTTATGTACAGTGTCAATTTTTATGGAAGGGAACACGGTAGCGCATGGCCTGCGCGCTCGGGCGGCTGCTGGCAGCGCGTCTAAGCGGGCGCGGAAGCAAACACAGCCTGTTTTAAAGCCATCTCGCGACAAGCAAAACAACGATTCGTTGCTGATATGCAACCAACGAAAACATTTCGACACTCTCTCCGTTCAGGGCGACTACCGGCATCTTGCGTAGTCGCATTAGAGAAGGACGAGGCTGCAATCTCGCCGCTGACTCTATATCAGCAGTAAATCGTTCTTTGCTCGCCGAGAGATGACGTGAGAAGAGGCTGTGGTTGATTTCGCTCCCGCTTCAAGGCGCTGCCAGCAGCCACCGGAACGCGCAGGCCGCGCACTGCCGTGTTTGATAAGTGACCCTGTACATAGTTTGATACACGTACGATTTCCCGAAACTTAAAGGCTATAAAATTTGTGAACAAGTAGATGAAAAGTAGATGAAAGGTTATCATATAGGTGGGCGCACAATGACTGCATTGTAACTTGCAGAAAGAGCCCATAACATCTGTGGAGGCCATAAAGGGGGAGGTGGTGAAAAGCAATGCGACCACGTCATTTTTGTTTTTCAAGGATAAATAGATTTATTGGTGTATAGTGGATGTTTGAAGGCCTAAAATCTGTCGCTGCATAACAGCGTAAAATCTGTTGAAACTGTTTTGCTACAAGCAGCGTTGGCTATGTACATAAAAACAAATGTATTTGTCTCGTCAATCGCAAAGCTGCAAATAGTTTGCGACAGTGCGCATAGATTCGTAAGGCGCAGTGGTATAAACGAGTGCATCAATAAAAAGTTCACTCTTTTACACGATTATTTTCAGTGAATACTCTCGAAACACTTGGAGGACACTTGAGCTTCACCCTCAAGAGTATGGAATGTGATAGTGCTATAAGGCGTCGCGTACATCATCGTTTCAATCGCTGGCCTGGCTTCGATTTTAGTGGACACCGGCCTCAACGGCACCACAATAAAAGGAACATTGCGTACGAACATTAGCCGCTTCAACCTATCAATGAATGCCTATAATGCTGGCACAATTGTGAAGTCCCCACTATGCCATAATTCTCACTCTTTTGCGAATTAGGGAGGTACCCACAAACAACGCCTACCATTTACACAATGCACCGGTAAGACAATACGTCAACCAGCACAAATTGTTGTTACTATTACTAGCTATTATCTTGCTCAATTATGCCTGAGTGCTGTGTGATGAGTGGCCTTTTAAACCACCCACTCGTCAAGCAATCCTTTTTTTTTTCACGCATGGGGCAAATGAACGCTTTTACCAGGCAATATCAGATTAGTTAAGGAGACGCTTGCGCTACAAGACATGTACACATGTTTTTAAGAGCAGAGGTATTTTTTAAGAGTTTTAGTGACGTAACATTCAGCTTTTCGTTTCAAACCAGTATTGCCACCATGAACCGGTACGTTCTCGCTTCGTTCTCTTCGACGTCTGCATCACTCCCTCTACAGATGTGCTGTTGTGCCCAGCGTGGAATGCAATATCTATGGTGCGTAAATGTTTACGTGTCTAAAAGTCACGTAACATCGCGTAAGAAGAAGGCACTAAACTGGGAAAGCGCCAGAACTGCATTCGCGGAACGCGCAGCGCAGTCACAGCAAACGCTGGAAAGAGCAACCTTTCAGAGCCTTTTTTAAACATTTTTTTGGTACCTGTTACAAGCACAATTTCAGGGTGCCCAATACCCAATACATCGCTACTTTTATGTTACAGGGAAGCATTCACAATGCGATCCTTTGTCATTCTTTCGAGAAGCGTGGTACCCGCTACACACTTACAAGGAATATTTTGCACTTTTGATGCGCTGGCCCACGACGATGACGAATGATGCCTGAAGGTTTTGTTAACGGTTCGAGCATTCTACGACCAACTAGTAACACCATTCAAGTTGTGTCACGCCTAGTTGGTCCATTGTTGTTCTAAAACACCTTACTACTCATATTACTGCGATTCTTTTCCCTACATCAAGCCTGCCTAAGGCCAACTTGCGACGCAGCTTGAAGCATCGGTGTGGCTCTGTGGTAGATTGCTGGGCTGCCAAGTAGTTGGTGGCTTTTATTCACCCTGTATTTTTTCCTCAATTCACGCGATAGCGGTTACAGACACCGGCGGTGGCGGACGACTACGGCTCACGCGACCCTTGTTGTGATCATTAAAACAGCTTTCGCCCAAAAAATCACGTACCAGTAAGTAGTGGCTAGGCATGTATACAAGAAGACTAAACATTACGTAGCGCCAAGTCACTTCAATGAAACCGCGTAAAATTTACGTTACTAAGTATCACGTATCATGACGTAACTGCTAGCCAGAATAAAAACCCCCTTATGTCAAGCAACATCTAGTCACGTGACTAACAATCAAGAAACATTCGATCATGATAATAGAAGCACGCAACACCGCGTGATAGCTAGCGCCATAACATGTTTCAGCCTCAAAATACGTAACAGCTACTCGCGTGGTTTGCTCCATAATTCATGTTATGGCTAGTCCCGTAACTAAAATCAGAACGTCATGTCACCGGTGGTCACGTGACATTCTTAGCGAAGGCTAGTCATACTTATTACTGCTATACAAAAAAAAAACTAATCCTTTGTATTAGGCAAAACTCAGTGACGTTGAAAACTAGTTCCACTCATTGTTTCAGCGTGGGGTCACTTTTGTAACCTGCGCACTTCTTTTTTTCTTTTTTTGTCGGGAGCACTGTCAAGCTACGGCGTGGCTTTCTGGTGAATTACCTGCTTACTACTCAAAAGCTTGCGTTCAATTCTACTCAAACAAGAGTTTTTTTCATCCAATGTGAATCATTTCTTAGTGAACTGCAGGCACTCTGAGCATTTTTATCTACGTATCAATCTAGACGCTTACTCGGCGCGATAGCGTTCGAAGTCACCGCCTGGCGGCAGCTGCCTGACGTGCACGTGTGTGCACATGGCCTCCGAGATGGCAACGCGCGTGGCATGTTTGTCCCTGGCCGTCCCAATTGCTGCGCTGCCCAGCAAAATGAACGAGTGTCATCTCGCTCTCCTGTCTACCACGAGAAAGCGTAGATTCTGACGGCGGCGGCCACTTCGGCAGAGAGCAGTGCGCATGAGATTCCAGCGTGCGCAAGTTTTTCTTTTTTTTGTCGCGTATGAGCAAGAGTCACCGCCAGAATCTTCTGGCTGAACTGAAAGAAGGTATTGTTTTGTTACTGCAATTATTTTGGTCCCATTTACGAAGAAAAGCATGGCAACTGCGCCATTTTCCTGATAGGTAATTGTAAAGAGATATCAATTCGTCTGTGGTGGTATTACTTTTTTATTATGGTCTGTTTTGGCTCGGTGCCAAATACCTCAATTTTAGAATATATACGCATTCTAGCATTCCTCCTTCCTGAAGAATTGTATAGGGCAAAACTGGGCTAATTATCGTCGTTGTCTTGCACTTTTACTGTTATATCGCGTGGGCATATATATGAGGTGGTCAACCGAAGCGCAGTTAAGCTCTACATAACTGAGCGCCCTGTTCATGTCGTTGAAATACGGTACGAGAGAAGTAAGTAATTTTACCGGAATATTGTAGAAAGCTTGGATTAGCTAGCCTACATTCACTCTGAACGTTTTACCAGAGAAAGTGCGTGAGTTGTTATCGTCTCCTTTTTCGTCGTCTGAACTTTTATTATGTTTTGGTGGCACATTAGCAATATCGGAACTTTATACTGCATCCAAATTAAAGGGTCGAAATGTAGCATAACAGCGTCTTTCTAATCAGAATCAAGTATTCGCCGAGGTAGACTACTAAATAAAGAAAAAGTGGAAATTGGCACTGCTATGTACCACCGCAGTGTTTCATACCAGGTACACCAAACTCTGAACGTGTGTTGCGTATTCCTTGAACAAGGAAACACATTTCGATGTTCGTTCTTACATTGCCCAACGTATTCATCGAACACCGTAAAAATCACAGCAGGAATGGGTGGCCACAAGTGATCAAAACGTGCCTGCAACCAGTCTGCGGTCGTCGCAGAACCAGTGACATTCTGTCTAAACACAGTCTAGACGCATGGTGACCGCCTGCAAGCACGTCCCTGTATCCTGCTTCTGCGGCTGGACGGGATGATTCTTTAAACGGCATTATAATGTAAAGCAGCACTGGTTCTAAGAAGTAAAAAATAAGCAACCCTTTTAATTACGTGTAACCCGAGAACATACAGCATGGCACTCTTCTGACTTAGCTTGTCAACTGGGCTGTCATTTTCATTTCTTCGCCCGTACCATTTCTACTATACAGCCTGCAAAATTTGAAGTACAGTAAGTTTCCAGCACAATCAGATCTCGTGCAGATGCGTCGCAATTATAAGCGCTCTAATATCGGTGGCGTAAATCAACAGCAAAAAAAAATTATTTGAGAATACAGACGCCCAAGCATTGACTTCACATCTCATACACCTTGGCCTGACATTCCCAAATGAGCGCGAAGTTCTATAGACGCACAAAACCATTTTTTAAACACGATAGTCTTTCTTGGGGACCTTCGACGGAAAAATTTTGGTCTGTCTGTCTGTCTGTCTGTCTGTCTGTCTGTCTGTCTGTCTGTCTGTCTGTCTGTCTGTCTGTCTGTCTGTCTGTACAATTGTCTGTTTGTCCGCTCTTAACGATACCTCAAACGGCACCAAACGGCCGACCCCCTCCACAGCGCTCATCAATATTGCTCAAGATTCAGCGTTCATAGTTGTGCGATTGTCAATTAAAAAGCAATTATTGCGCATGCCTGAGGCACCATAACAGCACGTCGATGTTTCGTATTGGTGCCTTTGTACTAGAAGAGGCACACACAAGTAACTCGAAGTTTGGAGCGTTTATCGCGCTGCGCTGACATGCAACGCAATGCTCAAAAAGGTAAGTGTTTCCAACGCTTTGCTACGACGACACGGTGGTGGCACATGTCCGTCGCTTTGCGTTCTACACCTTATGACCTCCGAGACAGGCGTGCATCTTTCTCCGCGGGCGCGTACGTTTTCGTTTTCGAAGATAACTGCCAGATGGCGCTCGTGTATAAAGTGTCTCAATGCGCTCGTTCGCCTCCGCTACACGCTCAAGACACTAACGCAGCGCCTCCAGAATCTCTTTCACCAGTTTTCTCGCACAGAACATCAAACAAACGTTATGTGCACTCTCTACAGACGCTATACTATCGTCTTTCGACGACTTTTGCAGTGTAACACGGAGATTCGGGGCTAATTTTTTTTTCTCATCAAATGCAAGCTTCGCCTAAGCGCAGCGGCCTTCCCTACCACACGAAGAAGCACCGCTGTGAGAAGAAAACTGCGGACCACGCCCACCACTGAAAACACGCTGTGTTCGCGTGATTGGGACGGCTGGAGAGAGAAACCCGCCGCATGCCCACCATCTCGAATGCCATGATGTGCATCGCTCCGTGCGTCGTCTGCTAGCCGCGTCGTGTCTATAAATGCACGTACCTCATGCACGTTCTAAAAACGTGGTTTGTCTGGTGATGTCACAGTGAGTCTAACTGCTTCTACGTAGGCCTGAAACTACGTAAAAAAGCGTTTGATCTTGCTCGGCTTCTAACGCAATGTAATAACATCGGCGAGTGAAACTTTCTAGAGTGCCTGTTTGTTGTCCGTCGTATCCTCTATTCCCCAGAATAATTTAAGTGTGGGTGCCGCTTTCTGTTTCAAGCCCATTGTGAAATGCTCATAGCATTCTCCCAAACATGAGGACTTTTAAATTGTGTGTGAATGTGGTGTTCTAGTGACTGGGATGTAAACAAAAAGCCGGCTCTGGAACAGGCACTTGAGCGCGGTTCGTAAGTGTACAACTGGGGCACTGTAGTTTATCGATCATGCGAGGAGCCTTAGTTGTTTTTATCTTACCGTGATACCACTACATAGAACTACATAAAAACATTACTATTAAATAAAATGAGACACTTCGGTACTTAAACCGTACTTAAAGCCATGTTACCGGGCACCACCGTGTGATTAGATTTAGGAACGTTTTAGAGAGCCCAGACATTCAGGATTAATTCAGACCACAGGTCTTACATATAACGCCGTATAATTTCACTAAAAATCTCATGCCTTTTACATTGCCTTGAGCGTTTCTGTGGCATTGGTAATGACCGGCGGAAGGCAGCGGTCATTTTTTTTTGTCTGAAAGAAAAAACATAACATGCTTTTCCAAATAATGAGACCTTTGTGTGAGGACCTGCAGTGATGCACGTAATCTATCCATGAAAGCTTCCAGCTGTCTCGTGTAAAAGTTTTTTATACATTTGCTGGTGCAAGAACATGTTCGTATACGTGGTAAACGTAGTGTGGAAAAAAGTGCTGTCAGTCACCAAGCTTTCCCGACTACACGTGTTTACTCTCTCACATTTCATGGTGAACGGAATGAGCAAAAAATTGCAGTGGCTTAGCTCAGCTATGCCAGGATATACGTAGCGTTAGCAAAGTTTAAGCTGATTATTCTTAGCTTCCCAGGTACCATGCTTACGGCTGTTCCAAAGACACACACACGGTATACGTATTATGTGGCATATGTATATTTAATTTGCCAGGCAACTACTTCGGCATCCGATCTGTTAAGCTTCTCCGCTCTACTGCACCGTTGAGCAGCATTTGCACTCTCCTTCTCCTAGGCTATACCACAGCGGCGAACGCCTGTCAGAGGCGTTATCAAGCGGCTCCAGCGCAGTGTCAGATGGCGACTGCACAGGGAAGGCGCGCGCGTCGGCGTCCATATGTCTACCAAGGCTATGACGGCACTCCTCAGGAAAGCGCACACCGGCGGCGGCGAGTCGCACGTGGCCGCGCCCGAGTGCGAGGGAGGTGTCGGCTGCGGTGCGTGACACCATTGATCGTCTGCGCAGCACATCGAATCGCGCGCACACTGGCGCCAAGCCACGCGCGGCGGCGGCGGAGTAGCATTGCGCATGGGGAGACCAGTGCCACGCGAAATCGGCTCAGCGAGGCCAGTGTAGCTAACGCTACAATAATGCATACGCATGTTGCGGCGAACAGTGGTGCTGAACTATCGTATATATATGCGGGCTTTCTACGATCTTTCTTTTTCTGTTTTTCTACTGTATACAGATGATAAAGAAGTAAATAGGTAGTGAAGTCACGCTACAGCAGTGCGGAGCAGGCGGAATACAAGCTAACCATGTACAACCAACACAGCAATGACGTGATTTAGTGCGAAAGAGTCACACAGAGTGAGCGTTTCTTTGAAAGGCAGAATGCGCTATACTGGTAGGGAATGGTAAGTGTACATGGGCTTCGCGCACCCATTAGGTAGAGGCAAGCGTAGATGTTACTAGTAAGCTGCAGTTAACGCAATTTACTTGCCGACAATCGGCTCAGACTGCACGCAACGAAGCGCCGCTGCGTGTATTTGTATTGACCTCTAGACCTTGGTCTGGTGCCCTCTAGCGTGTGACGTCAATTTGAGGATTCCACTTTCAACTGCGCTGCAGCTCTTGTACGTAGATTATCTGCTCAAGACGGAAACTTCATCAAACTAACAGCCTAACGACTGTCAACCAACGCCTTCAAATACTGTTTTAGAGTGTGATTTTATTCTTATTTTAGTTCCGGTTCAATTGGCAGGGCCAGAAAATCCGCCACATGGCCGACGAGTGCGCCAAAGCCACCGACTTCACTGTTTGACCGACCACATTGCGGTTAAAAACTATGTGAGTGTGTTCTCGTTCGTTACCACACTTTCTGCTGTGTGACACAACATCTGCGGGTGTTTTTTTCGATGTTTCATAGATAGTGTCTATCTCCAGCATCTAAAGGTATTTAGATAAAGCTTGTGAAACGTCGCGGTGTCCCATCGAAGGAGAGGTGGTGTACGGCGCAGGCCCCGTGGTTGAACGTGCGGTGAAGGCTGTCAACGGAGGCCGCATCACCATCTCGGCTCTCGTCCTGCAAACATGTAGACTTGCTAACCCGCCACACAATGTCTCCGTCGCTATCGACTGCGGCAAAATGGCGAGTGCTCGCTGTTCGTGCAAACGGGCCTCCCAACCTCTGCCAGGAGGCGCTGCACCGCATGCGTTTCACCGTCTTTCTAGCAAAAGCCGGTCGCTCAGTACCTCACTCCCGCCTTCTGCCTGCATTCTCATCACACTCACGTGCTGTTCTCTGGTCGCCATGTGCGTGCAGCGTCACCTCAGCCTATGACTTGCTCCAAAAGTTTAAAAAGAGTGTAAACACCTTTTCACAGTGTGAATCTCGCGAGAATCGAGATTGATTCATTTATAACCTTTGCGGGACCAAGCAATTCGAACCCGATGTCTTTGAGCGAGTGCCGCGAACCATGCATTGGGTTTGTTTATTTGTGTTTTGTTTTTTCGGCCTGGCTGCGCCGGCCTGTGCTATCACTGTTTTCACAGCGTTTCGAACAAACGCTATCACAGCGTTTCCAACAAACGCTATCCAACAGCGTTTCGAGCGTTCCGAACAAACAGCGTTTCCAACAAACGCTATCACAGCGTTCTCGATACAATTTGACTATTCGAGAAACCCTCGCGCCGAGGGATATAAATTCCCGTACAGCCAATGCCGCGACATTCGATCGCCGACGCTCACTAGCGTGCACGTCGTTTTGCCGACCGCTGCTTCGCCGTCTGTGTATTCTTTCAGTTGTTAGGGGAGCACAAGTTCGCTCCAATAAACTTGTTTTCCTTATAGACAACTGCGTCGTCCTTTGCTGCGTGACATCTGGTGGAGGTGTGGGGTACATGAACCCTAAGCCATTGCCAAGCCGACAAGCAAGCCCAACACGACAAGCACGCCCAAATCGTGTCAGCCGCCGACAGCAAGGCCTTCAGCCAGAGTTTGGAGTGCTCCCGGATAAAAAGAGGAAAGAAGACGTAAAAACCATGAAGATCAACGCAGGCACCATGACCAGCGCTACCAACCCTCCCGTCGTTCTGCAACAACCTCGTGAGCCCCCATCATTCCGAGGATCTCCTGGTGAAGACCCGGAAGAGTGGCTGGAGAAGCTGGAGCGCATCCGCATTTTTAACAGGTGGGATGACGAAGAAACGTTTCGTCATGTCTACTTTTATTCGGAGGATGCAGCTCGAACGTGGTTTGAGAACCATGAAGGCTCCCTAAGCGATTGGACTGTCTTTAAGAGCGAATTCCTCAAAACATTCGCTACGGTTGTGCGGAAAGAACGAGCCGCCCTTTTGTTGGAGACGCGAATGCAACACCCTAACGAAGGTGTTGTACTGTTCGCTGAGAAGATGAAGGTGCTGGTCCGGAGAGCTGACCCCGAAATGGCAGAAGAGAAGAAGGTGCGCTTTCAGATGCGGGGAGTTAAACAAGAGCTCTTCGCTGGACTCATCCGCAACCCCCCTAAGACCGTCGCTGAGTTCGTCACCGAGGCTTCGATGATCGAGAGGACCTTGGATATGCGTTCGCGGCAATACGATAGACCACTCAACACCCTTTCGGTGAACCCGGTAAATGCCCCTGGATTGGCGACGGAAGACTTGCGGGAGACCATCTGCGCCGTCGTTCGCGAAGAACTGAGGAAATTGTTCCCAGCAACGCCGCAGCCCCAAGTCGCCTCACTCACTGACGTCGTCCGCGAGGAGGTTCAGCAAGCACTGTCAAATTCTACGTCGTCGGAAGCATCTAACGAACCACAAGCGATGACCTACTCCGCTGCTGCTCGTCGACCCCGACCCATCCCAACCCGTTATCAAGAGGCCCCGCCTACCGCCGCCCAATGTCGCCCGCCCGACCCCCTGTAACCCGAAACCAGGTGCCCAGGAAGACCGAGGTGTGGCGAACGCCAGATAATCGTCCGCTGTGCTACCACTGCAGAGAGGCCGACCACGTCTACCGCCGCTGTCCCGTACAAGAGGCTGGGTTTGCGTGGGTTCTCCGTCGACGCACCCCGCCCGCGAGCCGGCCAGCGCCCATTTGAGATCGAAGAATACCTGTCGAAAACCAGCCGTGGACCATCCCGTTTCAACCGTTCGCCGTCGCCCTACCCGTACCAATCCCCCAACCGTCGCAGCAATGCTGACTTCGCCTGTAGACGCTCCCCCAGCCCACGAAGGGGAAACTAAAAGCAGCAACTTCTGGAGGTGAAGTTGCACAACGGCGAAAAAATGAAAACCCTCCAACGACGCAAGACTGTGATTCACGACATGCCCTCATCCCGATGACCCGACGACACCCTGACGAGACCCCCAAAAACGACGACAGCTACGCTGCGCGACGCGTACCCGAAATAACGAAGCCTGTCGCTGAGAAGACGATGATGACGACGCATAGTGCCCAACCATCAACACGGGCAAGCCGCGATAGGACGCCCCGACGCACCCGAAATTCGAGGAAAGCGGCATCCGACGTCCAGTTGTCCATCAACGGCCTTGACGTAGTCGCCCTCATTGACACGGGAGCCGACTACTCGATCATGAGCGGGACATTCGCGTCCAAGCTAAAGAAAGTTATGACCAGACGGGACGGTCCGCACATACGCACAGCAGGAGGCCACCTCGTGACCCCAAGTGGAATGTGCACATCGCGTGTCACCATAGCTGGCACTACGTACCATGCGGAGTTCGTCATTTTGCCTAACTGCTCCCACGACGTAACTCTCGGAATGAACTTTTTGACGGACAAAGGCGCAGTAATTGATATGCAGACCAGGTCGATAACGTTTTCTTCCGATCACTCCGCGACGCCGCCGCCGAACCTCGGACACCGTGCTGCTGTAAGGATCGCCGACGATCACGTCGCCATGCCACCCCGCGCAAGCTTGATGATCGCCTTCTTTTGTGAAGGTGCTGCTCCTGACGTCGACGCTATCGTGGAGACTGACCAAAGGTTGCTTCTGTACCGCGGTGTGTCTGTCGCAAGAGGCAATGCGCGGTTTAAGCAACGCAGATCCCACGTTTTGGTCACCAATTCCACCGAGGAGTACGAGCATCTAAACAAGGGCGCTGCAATTGCGTTCCTCGAAGAAATGCAAGAAGCGGGTCAAGTGATCGCGGTGGCCACCTTTGAACGCTCACGCGCAGATTCTTCTAGGCTGACACATCCTTTTGACGTGAACCCGGCGCTGTCGCAAGAAAATCGGGACAGATTACTACAGTTGCTCCGTCGCTACAACGAGTGTTTTTCCTCGAACTCGAAGTTACGTCAGACACCTTTGGCGAAGCACCGGATAATAACCGAAGATGGAGCCCGACCTACCAGACAGTCACCGTACCGCGTTTCTTCACACGAGCGCGAAGCCATCCGGACTCAAGTAGATGACATGCTCAGCAACGACATAATACAGCCATCGAAAAGTACGTGGGCTGCGCCGGTTGTACTCGTGAAGATTAGAGATGGCACTTTAAGATTCTGCGTGGACTACCGGAGACTAAACAAAATCACCAAAAAGGACGTGTACCCCCTGCCACGAATCGACGACGCCCTCGACCACCTCTGCCACGCCAAGTACTTCTCATCTATGGATCTGAAGACCGGCTACTGGCAAATTGAAGTGGACGAGAGAGACCGAGAGAAGACTGCATTTATAACCCCGGACGGTCTATACGAGTTCAAGGTGATGCCGTTTGGGCTGTGCACGGCACCCGCATCGTTTCAGAGAGTCATGGACACTGTGCTAGCAGGCCTGAAGTGGCACACTTGCCTCGTATACCTCGACGACGTTGTCGTATTCACCCGGACTTTCGACGAACACCTCACAAGGTTGGAATCTTTACTCGAGGCCATTCGTACATCGGGGTTAATGCTGAAGCCTGAGAAGTGCCGTTTCGCGTACGAGGAACTCAAGTTTTTGGGTCACGTCGAAACGCGTTTCGTCGTAAAACGCCGAAACGGAAATGCACACGGACGCCAGTGATATCGGTTTGGGTGCCGTCCTCGTCCAAAAGCAAAGCGGTTACGAAAAGGTAATCGTCTATGCAAGCCGTGGTCTGTCGAAGGAGGAGAGAAACGACTCTGCCTCCGAGAAAGAGTGCCTGGCTATCATATGCGCCATTTCAAAATTTCGCCCATACGTCTATGGTAGACCGTTTTAGGTTGTGACAGACTATCATGCGCTGTGTTGGCTCGCCAATTTGAAAGACCCCTCTGGCCGTCTTGGGCAGTGGAGCTTGCGCCTGCAAGAGTTCGACGTTACAATATTCTACAAATCCGGCAGGAAACACTCCGACGCTGACTGCCTGTCCCGCGCCCCCGTCGACCCACCACCACAGGACTCTGATGAAGACAGCGCGTTCTTCAGAGTCGTGACAGAGAGCGCCCTAGCCGCCCACCAGCGCCCCAACCCTGACCTCCGCGCCATGATCGACTACCTTGAAGGACGCAACATCGCCGTGCCTAGGGCGTTCAAGCGCAACTTACCAGCGTTCAGCCTCAAAAACTCCATCCTAGTGAAGAAGAATTTCGACCCCGGAACGAGAACGAATCATCTACTTGTCATCCCCGCAGACCTTCGTGACAAAATTTTGGAAGCGTGCCACGACGACCCGTCTTCCGGACATCTCGGAACAGCTCGCACGATTACAAAAATCAAGACGAAATACTTCTGATTGATTTGATTGATTTGTGGGGTTTAACGTCCCAAAACCACCATTTGATTATGAGAGACGCCGTAGTGGAGGGCTCCGGAAATTTTGACCACCTGGGGTTCTTTAACGTGCACTCAAATCTGAGTACACGGGCCTACAACATTTCCGCCTCCATCGGAAATGCAGCCGCCGCAGCCGGGAATCGAACCCGCAACCTGCGGGTCAGCAGCCGAGTACCTTAGCCACTAGACCACCGCGGCGGGGCAGACGAAATACTTCTGGCCCCGCCTTACATCCGATGTCGCCCACTACGTCCGGAGGTGCCGCGACTGCCAGCGACGAAAAACACCACCGACGAGACCCGCCGGACTCCTGCAGCCGATCGCCGACCCAACGAGGCCCTTCCAACAGATCGGAATGGACCTTCTGGGCCCGTTCCCTACATCCCGATTCGCGAACAAATGGATTGTCGTAGCGACAGACTACATGACGCGCTACGCAGAGACCACCGCTCTTCCGAGGGGAACTGCACAAGAAGTTGCAAAGTTCTTTATTAACCAAGTTGTGCTGCGACATAAAGCCCCTGAGGTCCTAATCACGGACCATGGAACGACCTTCACTGCGGAGCTCATGCAAGGAATCTTATGCTACAGCAACACGGATCACTGAAGAACGACGGCGTACCACCCCCAAACGAACGGACTAACGGAACGGCTGAATAAGACAATCACGGATATGCTGTCTATGTACGTCGAGGTTGAACATAAAACGTGGGACGAAGTCCTACCGTACGTCACGTTTGCGTACAACACGGCTATCCAAGAAACCACGCAGATGACACCGTTCGAGCTCGTCTACGGAAGACGGCCGACTACGATGCTTGACGCCATGCTTCCGCACGTAGAAGACGACGACCTCAACGCCGACGTCCAAGGATACCTCCAGCGTGCGGAGGAGGCCCGCCAGCTCACTCGAGTTCGTATAACGAACCAGAAACTGGTGGATGCCGGACGCTACTATCTCCGACGCCGAGACGCCGAGTGCCATCCTGGAGATCGTGTGTGGGTTTGGACTCCCATTCGACGACGTGGACTCAGTGAGAAACTTCTACGACGCTATTTAGGACCCTACCGGATTCTACGACGTGTTGGCGAACTAACGTACGAAGTGATCCCCCATGGTGACTCCCGTACATCACGACGACGCACGCGGCCTGAAGTCGTCCATGTGGTTCGCTTAAAACCTTTCAACAGACGATGACGAACTTTTATTGTAATTTGTTTGGACTGTCCCTTATGTTAGCATCGGGTCGATGCACTCTTAGAGGGGGGGGGGGTAATGCCGCGAACCATGCATTGGGTTTGTTTATTTGTGTTTTGTTTTTTCGGCCTGGCTGCGCCGGCCTGTGCTATCACTGTTTTCACAGTGTTTCGAACAAGCGCTATCACGGCGTTCTCGATACAATTCGACTGTTCGAGAAACCATCGCGCCGAGGGATATAAATTCCCGCACAGCCGATGCCGCGACATTCGATCACCGACGCTCACTAGCGTGCACGTCGCTTTGCCAACCACTGCTTCGACGTCTGTATATTCTTTCAGTTGTTAGGGGAGCACACGTTCGCTCCAATAAACTTGTTTTCCTTATAGACAACTGCGTCGTCCTTTGCTGCGTGACAATATGTGCATGCCAATTGTGAACAGCCGCCTTTCTATAACATCAAAAAATGAGGTTACAGTGCGAATTTTATATGTATGCTGCTGGTAAAACACGCATTTTCTGCAGCAGTCGTGTCGGCAGTCGACGGAGCTTTCCGCAGACAACTATCACGTTTTCCTATGCTTTTGTATATAGCGTTTGCATTTCGATTGATTGGACGCCAAGTTTGACGCACGGCATTCAATGGATTAGGAAGTCACTGTGAAGAGACACAATTACGTCTGCTTTGTTGAGTTCCTGCACGATTGCTATACGCAGTGTACAGCTTCATATGAGTTTCACTTTTGCCGATGTTTTCATCGGATAATAACAACGTCGTGTCGTGACTTCAATACCACCTCGAAATTCTTACAGCTCCTTTGAAAGCATAGTGATCCACACACACACACACACACAGACACACACACACACACACACACACACACACACGCACGCACGCACGCACACGCACGCACACACACACACGCACGCACACACACACACACACACACACACACACACACGCACGCACGCACGCACACACACACACACACACACACACACACACAAAGAAATATTTTGTGTCTACTTCAGAAATAAAGTTTTTTCATTCCTTTCAAATAAAGACTTTTTATTCCATACGATGTCCATTTCAGTCATGCATATTTCCGGCTGCTCATGTTTCATTTCGGATTAATATTCACGCCCGATCACGCAGCGTGTTCACTGATTCGAATATTACTTCGGTTGCTTAGACAGCTCGCTTGATCGTCGTCATAGTATACAATAAGAACTAGGATCGAGCACATTTTTAGTTACGCCGAGATTCGCTATTGAAAACTGCGTCTGATTTCGCGAAACCATAAAAAGTTTTATTTCTGCCTTGGTTTTTATAAGCTCGTTTTCATAACGGCAACTGTATATCGCCCGTAGCTCGGGCGCATGAGAGGATATAATATTTTACGTGCAAAAACCATGATATCATTAGGAGGCACACCGTGGTTTGAGACTACAGAATCATTCCGGCCTCCTATTTGAGTTTTTTTTAACGTGCACATTTTTTAACGTGCACATAAATCTATTTGAAGTGTAAGGTGTGACGACGACAACAGAGAGAGGGTGCACACGCACCGAGCGCCACTTCTGATTACATGGAGCGTCATCACACCGCACGCTTCAAATATACCCAAACGCCCCGTCTGCCATTCTTGCACCTAAATCTAACCACAGTGTTACTAGGTTGCGCTTCTATGGAAAATGCAGCTGGCTTATGGGGGAATCAAACTCGTGACTTTGATCCTAGCATTACAACACCTCAGCCTGCTGATTTATCGGTGGTGGTTGCTTGAAAGACCTGTACATATAAACACGCAGTGCGAATATGCAGCATAAATCTGTTGACAATGAGTGGCGACGAGAAGTGTACATACAGCCTTCAGCTGAATAAAACACTGGCAGGGCTCAAGGTATGGTATTTTGACAGTGGTGTACAAACTAGCAAGCTGAGCCACTTTCGCATCACAAATGGTTGTCTCGGAAAGATAGTGGCCAATCTGGAAATGCACAGTGGTTGCGTATTGGCTTTAGCTTCAGTTTACAAACGCACTTCCTTTTCCTATGTGTCCGGCCATCAAGTTTCTCCCCATCAATAGTTTGTAATACTGTGCACGACAAAAGATTCTTCAAAGTGACAAGACCACGGAAGTATCGACCAACTGCCATAACCCACTTTTGACGCATTTGCTCTTCGCACTAGCGTAGGGAAACGGCAAAACTTCACGGGCAGTTTTCAGCTCTTTCTAGGATGACGAAGTAGTTGCGCCCATAGCGTGCCAGATGAAAAATAAAAGCCCCAATCAACACGCTTCGTGCGCGCAATGGTAAAACACAGCAAGCGGGGCCCATCCACGCAACCGGAGCTTTGCCCTCTCTCCACTAGGGTGGTGAACGGCACTTCACAAACTTGGGCCTGTCTTCCCCATAAGGATCATGCAATGTCTACGTGTGTAAGTTAACATGTGTGAAGCAGGTTGAGGCACTGTCTTCGTCTAACGTAACATGGACGTTATGTTCACTGCTGGTGTGGAGTTGCTATCGAGCTCAAATCACACTTTGCATTATGTCAGTGTTTCTAAATTAGGAACCTAGGTATAACTCACACACTATTTTAAATATTTATTGCAGCCATCATTTTTAACTGAATAATGAATTATTCAAGTGCGGTGCCAGAAATTTTCATTATTCCTGGTAATATGAATATTCCATGAATTTTTTGCAGCTTTAAAATTTCTATTGCCATTACAACATAATTATGACTTCAGGTTGGAGAGGTAGATCACAAATTCGTAATTTATGCAAGAACCTGGGAAGGCCAACAAATTGCAATATAATGTAGTTAACATAATCGATGCGTGCCTTTTAACATTCACCTATGAGCAGAACTCGTCGCGGGGATAAGCGGCTGCACGCTGTTCTATGAAACAATACGTTGTACTTTCAAAATGAGTTAAAAGTGGAGACCCACGGTTGTTCGACAGCGTCGGTAGCCACCACACATGAGATAACCAACTGAACTGCTTCTTTGTCGAGCTTTATCACGCATGGTGGTTTCTATACCATGCCAGGCCTCATAGAAGTGAGAGAAGGTATGGTTCTCTCACTTCCCGAAGAATGCAGACGACGCTCCACGGAGAACGGCATTCACCTGAACTTACGTATTGAAAAGATGGACAGTGCTCTACTCGGAAGTACGGAGCGTCGCGTGCGGAATAGCTCGAGCGACATCTGAAGTCGCAAATACGCCACATCTGAGCATGCGCGACAGCTATGATATGCCTGCCCTGCAGTTTCCACCCTTCTTTATCTCCGCGGCCGCGATGGCTGGTTTGGCCTCGAAGCACTGTCAACATTACAAAATTGAAATAAAACAACAACAAAAAATATCCTCGCTTCGTGATATCATATCACAGCGAAAACGGTTTTACTTCGTCTTTCTTTCTTGCTTTTTTTGTTTTTTCGCAAAATCGCTCAGAGCACTTTCAAAGGCCAAACTGTTGCGTCCGCGGCGATAAATAGAGATCAGTATTGCGAGGGAGGCACATCACTGGTGCCGCGCATGCTCAGAGGTGGCGTATTCGCGACTGCAGATGTCACCCGTTCTGTTTCGCGCACGACGCTCCGTCGTTATAAGCAGCCGAGTTGAGCACAGCACACTATGGTCGTTTGTTCTAACGAATTCACTCGCGACGACTTTAGTCTGCCTAACGAGTACGCCATTATTTAGCGTGTGTGCATTTTCTTCAACACTAGTCTTCTATAAGCGCGGAGTACAGTTTCGTTAATATATAACCCCCGCAGGGGCGCCTGTGAAAGCAGGCGTTTGGTTTGTAGCGACACCACGGACCCAAGCTAACGGGGGGGGGGGGGGGGGGGGGGGGGGTTCCGCTCCCTCCCACGCCTAGCCGTGCGTGGCTTTGCCGTGTCCGGCGAAAAGGGGATCCTGGGGGTTGAGCCGACGCCGAGTGAGTGGACCTTTAAGGCCCCCCGGCGGAGGCAACACACCCCTTTTGCCTCGGCTTCACGTAGACGGCACCCCTGGGCTGACCCACCCAGGGGTAATCGGCAGTCGCCCTTTCCTATCTCTCTCTCCCTACATATTCGTCTTTCTTACTTTTGTAGCTTTCCTGTCTACTTCTCTCTGCTGCTTACTTCCAATTTTCTCGGCGGCAAGGGTTAACCCTGTGCAAAAAGCCTACCTTGGCATAGGTGCATTGGGTTATAGCCGAGTTGTACGGCCGACGTCTGCAAGCTTTCAGCATTCGCAAACTTGCAGCGTCTCCTCGTTGGGCTCCGTGGTGGGTGGCCGCCAACGCTGCTGAACAACATACAATTAGCATGCATAAAGCATTCCCTTTACTTAGTGTTCATGCCTCCTCAAAGCGGGTACGCACCGAAGATATCAAATTTTTCATCCGGCCAAGACAAATCTTTCTTCATTTCCACGTTATACACTAGAAAACTAACAAGCAAGCCAGAACTGTATCCCCCTTCGTAGTGGCTAGGTGCTTAACCGAAACTCTCGGTGCCGGGTACAAGGTTACCAAAATGGCCAGCGGAGATCTTCTCCTTGAGGTACGTGACAAAGAGCAATTCGAAAAACTGAACACCCTCACAACGTTTGGAGACACACCCATCAGTATTACGCCGCACAGGTCCATGAACTCATCTCGCGGGGTAGTATCGGACGCAGATTTGCTTTACCTGACCGAAGCGGAACTTCTGTAAGGATGGAAGAGCCAGAACGTGACAAACGTACAGCGTATTAAGATAAGAAGAGATCAAAAGGCAATACCTACCAAACACTTAGTACTGACCTTTGCTTCGAGCGATTTGCCGGAAACCATTCAAACTGGGTATACAAAGACATCCGTGAGGCCATATATTGCCAACCCCCGCTGTTGCTTCTAATGTCAGAGATGTGGCCACGGCTCGCAAAGCTGTCGTGGCCGGAAAACTTGTTTTCTGTGTGGAGTCGCGGGCCATGCGTCCGACAACTGCGAAGCACCTGCACACTGTGTGAACTGTGGCGGTAATCATGCCGCGTACTCATGTTCCTGTTCTTTCTGGAAAAAAGAAAAAAGAATTCATCACTTTAAAGATAAAACAGAACATTACATTTAAAGAAGCAAGAAGGAGAGTCTCGCCATTTTATGGCCCCACATATGCTATGCGGCGCGCCAGGGGGAAGCATCGCACCAGCCCTCGCCACTCCTTCGGCCTGCGCAGAGTGAGCCATTGGCTGTGGCGCCTGCTCCCAAGGTGGCTGTAGTTGAGTCTACTCCGCCTACTATTGAACAGAGACCAGAGACTCCAGGGTAATGCGGGTCTCAAGGCCTCACCTCGCCAGGCGAGGAAGTGTCCGTATCCAGTGCCTCCAAGGAGGCAATGGATACGGCGGCACCCCTGGTGCCAAAAGAGCAGCGCGGCTCTCTGGAGCGCGCCAAGAGAACTAAAAAGCTCATAACAGGGCCTGATGATAGCCCTGTTACTTGAGCTCGACCTTTCAGCTTAAATAAGTCACTCCCTTAATGTACATACAGCACTACTTTACTTTCAATATGGAAACACAAATTATACATTGCAACGTCAGAGGACTGCTTAAAAACCTCGACGACGTCCAAGAGCTTTTACACAAACACTCACCTCAAGTGCTGTGTGTACAGGAAACACACCTAAAATCCTCCAATACAATTTTTTACGTGCTTACGTCTTATACCGAAAGGACCGAGATTATGCTGTGGCGTCATCCGGTGGCGTAGCCATTATCATTAATCAACGAGTAGCGTGTACACATTTACCACTCCGGACATCCGTTGAAGCGTTGGCTGTTCGAGCGGTACTTTTAAACAAACTCGTCACCATCTGATCTTTGTACGTACCTTCCCACCACCGTCTTTGAAGCCATGAATTCCAGTCTTTAATAGACGAACTGCCTGAACCTTATTTGCTTCTTGGGGACCTAAATGCACATTGTGGACTGTGGGGCGATTCTCGCTGTGATGCACGAGGTTGTCTCATTGAACAATTTCTCTTCTCTTTAGGTGCCTGTTTGTTGAATAGGAAAGAACCAACATACTATAACGTTGCCAACAAAACTTACTTGTTTATAGACCTCAGCATCGTACCACCTTCACTCCTACCCCTACTGAAATGGAAAATCATAAATAATTCATATAGAATTGACAATTTTCCTGTAGTGTTTAGTTTACAAACAACATAGGAATGTCCTCTACATGTTCCCAAAAAGATTATAAACAAAGCAGACTGGGAACAGTTCTATAACTATGCTCGTTTAAGTTGGACAGGCATATGTAGGTTAAACATAGATGAAGCTGTGCAGTACTTCACAGCTTTTCTAACTGACGCAGCAGCCAAGTGCATACCACAAACACCTGTAATGCCCGGCAAACGACACGTCCCATGGTGGAACACAGAGTGCCATAATGCGCGAAAGGAACAGAACTGGGCATGGATGTTAGTTCAGAACTCACCAACAGCCGAAAATCTTGACACTTTCAAAAAAATAAAGTCTCAAGGCAGGAGAACGCGTCAGCAGGCCAGAAGAGAAAGCTGGCACAAGTTTTTATCAGGGATAAATTCATATACACAAGAGGCTAAAGTCTGGAACATGGTTCGTAGGGTAGCAGGAACACTCACTCCCACTCGTAAACACACAGGGTGACAGCCTGGAAGATCAGGCGAATTTCCTCGGTGCACACTACGAGCAAGTGTCTAGCTCGTTACACAATACTGAAGCTTTCCAAAGATATGAAGCAAGGCTAGAAAAACAGAAACTAGAGTACAAGTGCACAAATCACGAGGCATACAACCAAAATTTCAACTTAGCTGAGCTACAAACATCACTCGAAACTCTTGCAGCAATTTTGCCCCAGGCTACGACCGTGTCACTTATGAAGTGTTGAAAAACCTGCCGCTCAAAACGCGAAAAACTTTACTCTCTCTATACAATGCTATCTAGCTTTCTGGCACCATCCTTGCTTCCTGGAAATAGGCTGTTGATATCCCTATTTTGAAATAGGGCAAGGACCCTTCCTCAGTTTCAAGTTACAGGCCCATTGCACTAACCAGCTGCCTTTGTAAACTATTTGAAAAAAATGATAAACCGCCGACTTTTACATTTCCTTGAAACACACAATCTGCTTGACCAGTTCCAGTGTGGGTTTCGAGAGGATAGATCCACCACCGACCATCTGGTGCGTATCGAGGCACAAATCCGAGACGCTTCAGTCCACAAAGAATACTTCCTCTCGGTGTTTCTCGTTATCGAGAAGGCTTACGACACAACATGGCGTTTTGGCATATTAAGAGACTTGTCTCACCTGGGTGTGTGCAGTAGAATGCTTTCCATAATCGAGAGTTACTTGTCCAATCGGAAATTCCGTGTCCGTGGGGGCAGTATTCTCTCCCAAACATTTGTGCAAGAAACGGGAGTACCGCAAGGTGGTGTACTTAGTTGTACACTTTTTATTATCAAAATGAATTGCTTGCACCTGTCCATCCTTCGCAACATGTTCTATTCCACATATGTCGATGACGTCCAGCTTGGCTTTAAGTCATGCGACCTAGCAATATGTGAGCGGCAGGTTCAGGTAGGTTTAAACAAGGTCTCCAAATGGGCAGAGGAAAACGGATTCCGGCTGAACCCAGAAAAAAGCACGTGTGTCTTGTTCTCCCGAAAGAGAGGCGTGCACTCTGGAACTGACATTGAACTGAACGGTGAACGTCTGTCTGTCAATGCGGAGCATAAATTCTTAGGCTTAATCTTGGACAACAAGTTGACCTTCGTACCACACATCAAGTATTTAAAAACAAAATGTTTAAAAGCCATGAATGTTATAAAAGTGGTGTCACGTACTACGAGGGGCAGATTCGCTCGCAGGATTTCAAGCTGGACGGTTGTGCCCTCGCGATCTCCGACTTCAGCGTAGCTCCCGCCGACTGATTCGCCCTCCGCGGTCTCCTGACGCCGTGTAGCTCTCGCATTGTGGCACCCCGCCCTTGGACTGCTTCGACCGGATCCCCACTTTCCTATCTCCTTCTTTTTTCCTCTCGTTGGCTGTCTTCTTCTGCTTCTACTTTCCTTCTATTCTTTTTATCCCTCCTTCTCCCCACCCCTATAAGGCACTGCGCCGTGTCGCCTGAAGGCAGACAGAAATTAGGTGCCTTTTTCCTCTTCGCTCTCTCCTTTCTCTTTCCTCTCTTCGCTCAAGTCTATTATCCCC
The DNA here is from genome assembly GCF_043290135.1 of Rhipicephalus microplus. NCBI lineage: Eukaryota > Metazoa > Arthropoda > Arachnida > Ixodida > Ixodidae > Rhipicephalus > Rhipicephalus microplus. Next base: position 239,893,050 of record NC_134702.1, read on the forward strand.
CATTCCCCTTCCCATGTGAACCACTGCTGAGGTGTCGCACTTAGCTGCAGACAGTTGCGGGGTTCACTTTTCTTTTCTTTTCCAATTTTAAGAACCACTTCCCCCCCGTACTACGAGGGGTAGTGACAGGCAATGTCTCATGAACCTGTATAGCAGCCTTATTCGCACCCGCTTATATTATGGTGCCCTTGTGTATCAGTCTGCGACTCAAAGTGCTTTGAAAATGCTGGATCCCGTGCACCATTTGGGCATCCGCCTTTTTACGGGTGCTTTCCGCCCCAGCCCTGTAGAAATCCTTTACTATGAGTCAAATGAATGGTCGCTTAATCTACAACGAACTTACATATCCTTTGTATATTTTCTTAAGGTGATAGCAGACAAGAAGCACCCCTCATGCTCCCCTATTAATGATTTGTCGAGCTCTATTCTGTTTCAAAACAGGCCTTCGATGAGGCAGCCCTTCTCAATTTGCCTGAAGGGTCTAGCTGAGAAAACTGGAGTGTCACGTGAACACAGTTCAATGGATACTGTAGTATACCCGCCACCGTGGCAGTGGCAGATTATAGACTGTGATTTGTCTTTCCTAGAAGTTACAAAACATGCACCTATTGCCCATATTCGAAACTACTTCCTGGAACTTCAACAGAAATACACACGTCCTGAGTTCTTTACAGATGCCTCCAAGTCTAACTCCTCTGTGCCCTATGCTGCTGTCGGCCCATCCTTTTCGGATGCTGGCCCTCTACATCCTGGCACAAGTATCTTCACAGCGGAAGCTTACGCGATACTTGTGGCTGCTAAACACATCAAACAATCACAAATACAAAAAGCAGTAATTTATACGGACTTCCTTAGTGTGATTACGGCTCTGCACAATCTTAAAAAAACAAAAAAACCCTGTCCTCTTCTCACTTTACTCCATTTTATGCACACTCTACACACTCAAACAACATGTTGGAGTGTGCTCCGTGCCAGGGCACCATGAGATCCAAGGCAACGTGATGGCGGATCAGCTTGCTGCATCCGTCCACGAAATCAGTGCCACTACACCTATATTGATCCCACCCCTTGATCTTAAGCCGTCTCTCAAACGAAAGCTCAGGGACTACTGGTAGAGCAAGTGGGATAGACACACACAAAACAAGCTACAGGTTACCAAGCCACACTTTGGCATTGGCCACCAGTATCAAATCACGTCTAACACAGGTAACACTAACAAGGCTCAGGATAGGACACACATACACGACACACTCATATCTTTTTTCCGGTGGCGATCCACCATTGTGTGACAGGTGTGGTGAGGCATTAACAGTTCTTCACGTTTTAATCCAGTGTAATGAATTAGACACTCTAAGAAGACAACACTTTCCATTACCCTATCGACAACATATGCCATTACACCCCGCAATGTTTGTCGGTAGGGAACCACTTTTCACTCATAAATCATTGCTAGGTTTTTTAAGAGATGTCGGTTTTTACCATGTAATTATACCCAGGCAATGCGTAGCGTGACCTCTCAAGAAAGGTTGCTGCTGCAGTGGCTACATTGAGAAGCACTTGCCTCTCGGCCCTTGGACACAAGGGCGCTGATGAGGCATTTGTGCTAGTGCCAAAAAAAATTTACACATGCCTTTATTACCGAAACCTTTTGTCACCAATTTTTAGTATCAATATTACGCCGTTGCCATCATTTTATTAGTTATGTTTTTCCCCGCGTTATCGCGAGGAATTTTAAGGCCCCTATACAGCCACACACCATATAATTGTACACATATTTAGTCACTGAAATGGTGTTTTTTGGCCACCAATTGGCCCTTGCGCCATTAAGCCCTACACATCATCATCGTTTATATATAACAAGCCCTTTAGAACATTCGTTCTGTTATGGGCGTCAGTGTATTTTTTGCCTATGCTTGTTCTCAGGGCAAATGTTAATGCGCTACTCATTCTCAAATCAAGCTGCTGCAGTCTTTTCCTCTGAAATTCTGGATTTCAATTATGTGTCCTTGCACGTCCACAAACAAAAGCGCGAATACACATAAATAACGGGTGTACCCCACCGAAAAGCAAAATTGTCTCACTAGGCTACTGTCACTAACTTGCGTTTCTTCTACGTGAACTGCAGCAGTGAAACCCGAAATATATTTATTACGAAATATAATAAACGTACGGTGTGCAAGACTGTGCTTGCTGTGCTCTGCGGTGTCTACAGATGGTGCTGTGTTCTGAATAAACGCCGTGAGCCGACCGTTTAGGCTCATCAGCTGGCGATAAATTTAAGAAGGACTGCAAAAAGCTGCTTCTCAATCTTTTTGGTCGTTCGACTCGTGGGCGCATCGCTTGGTTCGTCCCCGACACAGTGGAGCGCAGCTTATAATGTAACAGGCTTGTTTCTGAGAAGTAAATTTATCTCCAGTGTACTGACGGTCTGCTATTCTCTAAATCATAACGAGGTTGATTAAAATGGTTCATGTTGTTTTTAATGATTTTCTTATATTTATGAATACTTTCACCAGGGTAATACGGCTGACAATTACTGGAGGTAGGGTGGGTTTCAAGCTCCCTGTACTATGCATGGTATTGGCTGCACATTTGTAAAAGCTATTGTAAATTTGTAAAAGCTATTGATTATTACTGTGTAGCATTTTGTTCGTTTTATTTTTATGATGTCGTTTGTTTTAAATTTCGTTTGTTTAATTTTAATCAGACAAGATACGCTTTGAATCTTTAAACGCCTTTGGTTAATGTTAGGTAATATTTCGTTTGTTTTATTTTGTTTACTTCATTACTACTTTTTTGCGCTTGTTGTTTTTGTCTTGTTCAAGCCTTTGTTTCCAAACAATGTACCGTTTTGCGAAGAGATGTAACTTTTCTTACTGATTTCTCTTTTCAATTATATGTAAATCAATCTGTCGCTGTGTGGCCGTAAGCCCTTGTTATTGGGGGAGGCTTGTTCGTCAAGCTGTATACGAAGACAGCTTTTATTCGCCACTCCTCTGTCTCTTTGCGAAATGGATACAAAGAAATTTAATTCATTGATTGATTTAGTGATTGATTACACAACGTAAGTTTTTGTATGCGTAGCGTGCCTGTGTATATGTTCGTCTTGATGTTAACAGGGCACTGTGGAACGGGGACTGGAAGAAAAGTAAAGGCACAACACAGCGCCCATGTTGTGTCCTTACTTTTCTTCTAGTCTTCGTTCTCCGGTGCGCTGTTAAAATCAAGATGAATTCGTACCAACTCGCTCAAGTTGCAATTTTCCTGTATATGTTCGCGCGTGCATGTATAAATTATGTCCGCGCGTGCGTACTTCGCATGCCTATATCTATTTTGAATATCAAGTACTGCCAACATGAACAAGCGAGTGTTGGGAAGCACACGACCTTATTTATTAGAAACCTAGAAACATGAATCGGCTAACGAAAAAAAAGGAGTACTCCTATCACAACAGAAACTACGAGTTGCCTTATCTCAAGAGACACTTACCCAGGCATAATTACATTCTGTATTGTAGTGAACGGCATGCGTATTCAGTTTTCGACGGCACAATGGAACTCAATGGGATGCATGCAATCGGCAGCACGAGTCGCAGTGCATAGTTACCTCAAAAACTGTTATGGCCTCACCTATGGCAGTGCAGCAACCTAGCGAGAAGAACTTGCACCTTTCGGAGAGGCCCGCTACTTATGAGCAACCTTTCTGCCACCTCAGGCTCACTGGACGGGTTCTTCCACTTGAAGTTAATCTGATGCAGAGTGCCGAAAAGGCTCAATGTCTCCACGCACAGTGCAACTATTTCCGCTGTGTCTCCAGCGAAATTCTTTATGCTGACGAGAATGAGGTGGTCCACGGCTAGCACCATTTCGCCTTCGACGAAGCAACGCGATTCAACGCCACATTCGAGAAACTCATTACATCGTCACGTTGACCGCGTTAAGCGTAGCCGTTTTAAGTGTGAATACACTTTATAAGCGACCCCAAACCATCCACTGCCGTCGGCGGCGTCCGCAGTCTTCTCTCTATTTTTAAAAGAAAGAGGACTTGGCGGGCCGCACTGCGACGCTCTACCGAGTAAGCCACGGACGAGACGCTGATATCGGTGTCAGTAACGCGCCTTATACCCCCTCCCCCTTCGCTCGCTCCTCCGCTCTCCTCGCTCGCTGCAGCTGCGCGCGCACCCCTCTCTCTCGCGCGCCCGCCTTCTCTCTCAGTCTCCCAGCAAGAGCGGGTCGTGCGATGGATGTCCCGGAGGCAACGCTACCATCAACAACGAATGCAGTACAGCCGAATGCCAGCACTGCACCCGTTGTTGGAGGTGACGGTACCGCGGTGGTTTCGCCGACGTTAGAAGACAAGGCAGCGCTGCGAAGGGCTCGTGAGACCGAACGTAAGCGGGCGAAGCACGCAGCGGATGCCGAACTGCGTGCTCGCGAGGCCGAGTGCAAGCGGGCGAAGTGTGCAGCGGATGCCGAACTGCGCGCTCGCGAGGCCGAGGACAAGCGGGCGAAGCGTGCAGAGGATGCCGAACTTCGCGCTCGCGAGGCCGAGGACAAGCGGGCGAAGCGTGCAGCGGATGGTGAACTGCGCGCTCGCGAGGCCGAGATGAGGCGTCAGAATCGAGCCGCAAACGCAGCCCAAGAAGCGGAACGACAACGCAAGCGTCAGGCAGAGAAGGGCGATGAAGGCCGGCGTCAAGACGCCGCTCGCAATCGTCAACGGCGAGTGGACGTTCCCGAAGCCGTTCCAGCCAGTGAACGTGCCGCGCAGGAGAGGGTGTGAGCCCTGGACTTTGCTCGTCCGGACGCGCCGTGAAGTGTAAATAAATAATACTTCGTATATAATGTATCTGTGTACAATTGCTTCATGACAAACAACACTTAAATTCATTAATTACACTTTAATCATCATCATCAGTAATAAAACTCCCAAGCATTTCCCCGAGGGTGAACATGGTTAAGTGCGAATGCACGGGGTGATGCTATGAGGGGGAGTAAAGTTAAAATCCGTTGGCATTCGCCAGTGAGTTAGCGTAAACTCCCCCGTGTGATCAAATTGCGATTCCCAGGAACCATGACACCATAAAGGCACCATAGTGTGATTAATAAATATAATAGTGCGAATTAATAAATACCCCTCATAGCATCACCCCGTGCATTCGCACTTAACCATGTTCACCCTCGGGGAAATGCTTGGGAATTTTCGTTTTTCGACGAGGGTTGCTAGCATATGGAACATTTTATAGCGCTGTCAATAGACCACAGCGTCATAACCACGGACTTCGTGACCGTTGTTGGAAACAAATGCAGTCAATGAAGCGAAATATGTGGTACCGTGCAACGCGAAAGAAAACACGTGCAGTAAAAGCTCGTTCATTTGACGTCAGGTAATTCAATCTTACAAATGATTCAAACTGATGTCCCCCTCCCGGCACTGCTTGTATACGGGGAAGAACTCTGGATAATTTGAATGCTTCGGTATTCGCAATGGCTATTCGATCTGGGAATCTCTAGATTTCGTCGCTCCTCGCGAAAGTTGCACAGGGTGTTGCAAAATCAAACTAAATCATGTTTACTAGAAATCCAACATAACAAAAAAATTACACCATCTCCCGCTAACGGTAAACATGCGTATATGTGCGAAGATGTGGCCGATAGCGCTTGCACAGACGGCGGCGTTGATGCTGGCGCTTATCGCGGTGTTGCACTGGAGAGGAACCTGGCGAGGCGCAAAGTGCGCAGTGATGGACCTGTGTTTTGAATGTGAATGCACTTTATAAGCGACCCTGAATCCGCCGTCCGCCTCCTCCTCTCTCCTAGCAACGGCGCGAGGAACAAGAGGAGCGTCTGTAGCAACGGCGCAGCGACGTCACACACCACGTGATAGAGGAGACCGACGCCGAGGGAGGCGCTGCGGAGCGTGGCGCTGTCAGTCACTTAGAAGTGTGGCAGCTAGGGCTGGTTGGTATGGCATGACGATAGTTATAGCGCGAGAACAAAACGACGACACAGAGACAAAACGGACTTTCGTGTCCTTCTTGTCTCTGCGTCGTCGTTTTGTTCTCGCGCTATAACTAGCTGTCAGTTAATGTGGGGAGAAAACTGGTTACTGGAGTGTTGGCCCCTCCGCTGTCCCTTTCAACCTGCCTTGAAAACGCGTTGCTTTGCTCGCACGCTGCACGCGTTCTGCACGTGTTTTTTGTGAGTTTCGCGTCGCGCGCGGTTATGATGTATGCGTTCTGTCCGCATTTATTAAAATGCCGCAATTGAGAATTTTTTTTCGTGGGAGCGATTCGCTAAAAGGGCAGCGTCTGCTCAGCCATGTAGCCGATGTGAAGCAAATTGTAGCAGACGACGCCGTCCTCGTCAGAGCGAAGTGCGCTTCGCAAGTGAAAGGCGACGCCATTTACGTCGTGGAATTAGAGGTGAGTACAACTTTCTGTGCGTTCACAATTATATACCTGTTTTATTTGGTTTGCTGTGTGTACTATGCACTATGTTTGTTGCTGGATGCATGGTAAGGCCACTTCTCGTGCTTTAGGTTAAGCGGTTCTTGCACTGTGGCTGCTATTAGTTGGGATACCTTCATTTACTAGCACCGATCCAAGTTACCCGGCGGTATATACACAGCACTTCAAAAATGAATGGTCTATTTGGGGCTTCTTTCTGACCCACAACCAAAATTGACATCTATCTCGCGTGTCCTTTCTTGCCTTATCACCGTTCTCATCGCGGGTACATCGAGTTCACGAACAGTGTGCGTACCATCACGATGAGCGCCCAGCTTTTTTTGTGTGTGTCTAACCTGTGGGGGAAGAGCGCATTGCTATAAAGGCATTTTATCTTGGTCACTATCAAAAATGCACCGTGTTGTACGGGCTGCGCCTGCACACTCAGTAACAACTAGTTCACTGTATCTGCCAATGGGCGTGCAACAACGGCTAATGCATTTTTTTTCTTTTTTTTGTAGTTGTCGTGGTCATGCCCACTCAAGCGGGAGCTTCGCATCTCCAGCGGCAAATGATTGATTGATATGTGGGGTTTAACGTCCCAAAACCACTATATGATTATGAGAGACGCCGTAGTGGAGGGCTCCGGAAATTTAGACCACCTGGGGTTCTTTAACGTGCACCCAAATCTGAGCACACGGGCCTACAACATTTCCGCCTCCATCGGAAGTGCAGCCGCCGCAGCCGGGATTCGAACCCGCGCCCTGCGGGTCAGCAGCCGAGTACCTTAGCCACTAGACCACCGCGGCGGGGCCCAGCGGCAAATGTACTTGCATCGCTAGAGCGCGCGGCCAGTGTAAGCACGCAGCGGCCGTGTGCCTACACATTAACACTTGTCATGACGACAGCTGCACAAACTGACCTCAGCAGTGGGGAAAGCCCAACGGGATGCGTCGGATGCAACGATCGCAGTACTTGGCAGACAAATTTCCTAGTAAGTTTGAGACCGCTGCATACTTTTGTAAAAACGTGACTTGGAAAACTCGGAAGCAGACAACGAGAGGAATACCATTGTGTGCAAAAACTCAGGTCCAGTTATAGCAAAAACTCGGGATTCCACATGTTTTCCAAGACTCCGTAGTCATGTTAGTCGTGCAGAAGTGGGCTCACAAAATATGGAGGGGGAGGGGGTCTCAAAAGGAAAGAAGGGAAGATAGAAAATGAGATGTGTGTAGTTGGAGCGAACGATTTCGCTTTCTTTTATTTTTTTTTGCTGCAAAAACGAAGCGAATAAGGAGAGGCAATTCTCAACACTTGCAGGAAGGTGCCTTACCAGTGCCTCCTGCAAAGGCTCGGCGAAAAAAATCATGGATGTGTGGAAGCGTGGGTATATGCAGTTTTGAAAGTACACTTTCGATACAGCAAGGAAAATAGGTTATCGATATATTCGGCGACCTAATGAGGGATGTATGTCCTAAAACGAATGAGAGTAAATGTTATTTATAGATAATAATAATAATAATAATAATAATAATAATATCTGGGGCTTAACATCCTAAAATCACAATTTGATTATTAGATACGCCGTAGTGGAGGGATCCGGAAATTTTGGCCACCTGGGGCTCTTTAACGGGCACCTAAATATAAGTACACGATCCTCAAACATGGGGAGACGCTGCGAGTGCTGACGAGTGCAGACGCGCTTCACGTCGGCTCCTGCTTTCATGAACAACTTCGCCGTGGAAATCACCACGTGCATTTTTCAGAGTGATATAAGAAGATTCGCCTCGTCATCCAGATTTTCAGGATACCAAAGACAAGGTGGGCCAACTGTTTTTCGTCTTTTTACGGCCTTTTCTTGGTTCACACCACGCAAGACGCTGTTAAGCCTCGCGTAACAGGGCGGTTTTCTCAGGGAGTCGGCGCTGTAAACCCAATGGAATCCACCGCGTCGGCAGGCGACGCGCGAGACAATGCTGCTGATTCGAGGACGATGGACGTACAACACGATGATGATGAATCGTCAGCCGCTACCGAGAGTGAAGAAGGCTGGCACACCGTCTACTACGGACGTCATCGAAAGCCAGCCCGGACATGAATCGGTCAGGGACGCTGATGGCGTCCATGGTGCTAACAACAAGGTAGAACCCGGTTTTCGTAACACGCAAGCCAAAACGCAGCAAAGACGGATGAGTCGCATCGAAAAAGCGAGCAGATTGCCCAAGGTGCCAGCGGGAGACTACAAAATTGTGATCCGACCGAGAGGAGGCCTACGCGTAGCCGCACTCGGCCCAATCGATATAACCAGAGGCATACATGAAGCCGCGGCTACACCACCAGAAGTCCGGCACTTCGACGTGATATGCCCCAACAAGACACAAAACATCATGATAGTGAGCACACCAGACCCCGACCGAGCTGACCAGTACAGAAAAATCAAGAAAATACTTATACGAGGCAAAGAATACGAAGTGGCAGCGTATGAAACAGCGCCAGAAGATACAGCCAAGGATATCATTAAAGGAATCCCACTGGAAGAAACGCCCGGTAGCATTAGGGCGGCCCTTGTCACTGAAAGAAACTCCAGCATCATCACAGCGAAACAACTGGGGAATACTAGAACGGTCCTTGTGCTCTTCAGTGGAAACAAGGTACCCTCCAGTGTGTGCTATGATGGAGTAATAATACCGTGCACGCTATACCGCAAGCAAATTGACTACTGCAAGCAGTGCAACAGACTGGGACATAGAAGTGACGTGTGCCCCAACCCCCAAGAAAAACGTTGTGCTGTTTGCGGCATTCACAACCTCAAAGACGACAACAGATGCGACCTTAGTTGTCAAATCTGTAGAAAATACCACGTTACAGCCAATAAAAGCTGCACGGCCTGGTTCAAGAAACCTTACATTGTGAAACAGAGACAATGGGCCAGACTACGAGAACATCAAAGGCACAGCTCATCTCCACCAAGAGAACGTCAACGAGAGGGCTCCACATCGAGACCCGGAAAACGACAGCAAACAAGATCCCGCTCCGGTTCAAGGAACCACAGCACTGCGAACTCCCTCCCCTGTTCCAGGTCGGGATTGGCGTCTAAGGGACCAGCAAACAAGGTGAACTGGGCAGATAGAGTACGCGGCTTGCGACAGGAGGGACCTCAGGAGGTTAAAAATAATAACGGAAGCAATAACAACCGTCAAGAGTTAGAGCGGCTTAAAGATGAAAACAGACGAATGAAAGAAATGTTAGAACAGATGCAAGCTCAAATAGAACTCCTCACTATAGAACGCGAAGGCGGCAAACCCAGAAGCCCTAAGGAGAAATGAATGAGGAAGGACAGGGAGGTTAGCCAGCAGAAGCCCTAATATAACTAATACTGCTATGCAGGAGGAAACACCCATAGCCGACGATCGCATGGAGATAACTACCCCTCCGGTAAAAGGAAAGGCCAAAACGCAAAAACTACAGATCCCCCAGCACTAAACAAAAAACATCTCGTAACAAACAAGGTTGGATAACATTGAGAAAAAAGTAGACCAGCTATTAACTGCGTTCCAATCTATCCTGAAAACCACCACTAAGACGTTTGTTGATCTGATGGAACTAGCAGCCAGGGTAGAAATGCTAGAACAAGGATGCAACGCAAAAACATCCGCAGACCTTCAGGGTGTAGTCACGAACGTTCACCAACAACCGCAGGCACCATATACCCTGCAGGCAACTCCCACAAAACCACCAACCCCTCTCATTCACCCACCTATTTTCACGCCTCCCACACAAATAACGAACAGCGATGGTGAGGCGTGGTAAAGGACAACTCCACATAGACAATGGAACTGCAGAGGATTCAGGGCTACAAAATCCGTCATCCAGCAGTACATTCGATAAGGTAACAAGCCAGATGTTATTTTACTTCAAGAAACGCATGGCCTCGCCACACTACCAGGATACCAGTCAGTAAGTCCCGAGCGTGAAGAAGGAAATAAAGCGCTCACTACACTAGTAAGGAGAGATATTACGGTCAGAACCCATAATCTAGAATGTGGATACAACCATATAATGACAGAACTTCTATCTAGGAACATAAAAGGGAGCAGCACATTTATTCTTAACGTATATAGCTGTCAGTCAGATTACAGACAACAATTTCACTCTCTATTTAGGCAGGCCGTGGCAACGCCCCGCCCCGCTCATCATAGCAGGGAACTTCAACGCCGCACACAAGGCATGGGGGTATGGTTTCACCACCCCCAAAGGGAAACGGTTATGGCAGAGCATACAAGATGAACAGCTTACTCTGATTACAGACCCGCATGCACACACACGCATAGGTACAAACACCCAGCAAGACACAACACCGGATCTTACAATAACCAAGAATGCCCCGGGGGCTACATGGCACAACACATTCGATGATTTAGGTAGTGACCATCGCATACTCGAAACACACGTACCATTCACCAATAGCGGCAGGATTACGACCATATGTAACACGAGACGTCTAGTTGACTGGGATAAATTTCGAGATATCAGAAAAACGATTACCGAACATCCTGACGATATCCAGCAATGGTGCGAGAGCATAATAGACACCGTCAGGAAAGCCACACATGAAGTAGAAACAGATATCCCAGTTGAGCGCATCGATAACAGATTAATCCACCTGTGGCGAAATAAACAAGCGTTACAACACAAATGGCGGAGGCAAAGACACAACAGAACAATCCGGAAAAAATAGCAAAGCTCAATAAAGACATTGAAAGTCACTGCAAGCAGCTGTGTGAGCAACAATGGGCGGAGATATGTAAGGACATGAGCACCCAAATTGGAACATCACAAACGTGGAAATTGCTAAGGTTTCTTTTAGATCCCAGCAACACCAAAACTGAACAAAGACACACTATCCGTCGTCTCACACGCGAATACGAAGGAAACGAGGAAGATCTAATGACGGATCTACAAAACATCTACATGCCAAAATCGCTGCCACTACAACAAGAAAACTATACAGGCGAAGCCAACCCCAACATGGACAAAAACTTTGAGGTAGCAGAGAATAGAGCGGTGCTCCACAAATTAAGTGTAAAATCAGCACCGGCACCCAATGGAGTCACCAACCAAGCATTATGTAACCTGGACAGTGAATCCATAGAATTTTTAACTGGATATATAAACAAATGTTGGACAGAAGGAGAAACACCCGACGCGTGGAAAGAGGCTAGAACAATCCTTATACCAAAACCTGGAAAGCCAATCAACAAAGTAAAACTCCGACCCATCTCATTAACGTCCTGCGTAGCAAAAGTAATGGAACATGCATTTTTAAATAGAGCCAACAACTATCTTGAGGATGGTGAGTACTACCCACACACGATGATAGGCTTCCGTTGTCACCTAGCCACCCGAGACGCCATGCTACAGATTAAACACCAAATAATAGACTACCCCACAAGATCCACACGAGCCATACTCGGTCTAAATCTGAAGAAAAGATTTGACAATGCAGCTCATGAAACAATTCTCAGCTGCATATTGAGCTTAAACATGGGTGAGCGAGCCTATAATTACGTCAGAAACTTCTTGACCAACAGAAAAGCAAGGCTTAGCTTAGGAGGCCTTACATCTGATTTCCAAGAATTGGGCTGCAGAGGCACTCCACAGGGCTCCGTAATATCGCCAATGCTCTTTAATCTAATCATGATTGGACTACCGAAAGAATTAAATAAAATCCCGGGTTTATATCACTCTATCTACGCGGATGACATCACAATATGGATCAGTGATGGCAGCGACGGCTACATAAAACAGAGACTCCAAGAAGCAATAGCAACAGTTGAGTGATACTTGGAAGGCACAGGACTCACATGCTCCCCGGAGAATTCAGAAATTCTTCTCTACAGGCCAGTAATCAGAGGCAGACCACGCAAATCAGAAGAAAACAAGCAGCAATATGAGAAAATTAGAATCCATACACAGGAGGGCACAGCTATACCGACAGTTCCAAAAATACGGGCACTGGGATTAGTCATCGAGGCTAACGGTGCCAACGGCGAGACTATACGCAGACTAAACACCAAAGTCACGAATGCGATGAGACTGATTTGCAGGGTCACGAATAAACACCGAGGTATGAAAAAAACCCACATAATTCGTCTAATTCAGGCCTTCGTCATAAGTCACATAACGTATGTAGCAGCATACCACAACTAGCAAAAAGCTGAAACTAACAAAATCATTGCACTCATCCGGAAGGTCTACAAACAAGTGATAGGAATACCTGAGTATGCTAGCACAGACCTTTTTCTTCAGCTAGGACTACACAATACGCTTGAAGAAATTATAGAAGCTCAGCGGATAGCTCCCGTCCTTTCACAATGTCCTTCACAATGTTTCACCGTCCTTTCACAATGTGTTCTTTCATAAGGCTGGAACTAAATGTCTGAATCGAATACTCCTATTGTTGGTTTACTCTATAAGGTTTCTAGTGCATAGTTTAAAAACAATTAAACACGCAATGGGATATGCAAGAGAATTAATGATAGCAATTTCCAAGCTGGGTAGTTCGCTTGGTGTCTACACGTTAATTTGAAATACACTACCTCAAAATGGTTACAGAAGGACAGGATGACTGCGCTGAAATATACAAAGCTCTAGCAGTCATAATATCTGGTATTTTACGTGGCAGAACCAAAATATGTTTACGAGGCATGCCATAGTAAAGAGCTCCAGAAATTTCAACCGTCTCGTCTACTCGTGCACTGACATCTCAAAATAAACGGGCCTCTAGCATTTTGCCTTCACCGAAATGCGACCGCGATCGAACCTGCGACCTTCGAGCCAGCAGCTCAGCATCATAACCGTTGTACCACCGAGGCTGACAAAGCTTGAAACGGCACGAAAGGAAAGCAATAACACATAAAACAGCGATAAATGAAATTTTCAGTACAGCATGAACTAACTTAATCGTGTTGCCCCACCGCGGTGGTTTAGTGGCCAAGGTACTCGGCTGCTGACCCGCAGGTGGCGGGTTCGATTCCCGGCTGCGGCGCCTGCATTTCCGATGGAGGCGGAAATGTTGTAGGCCCGTGTGCTCAGATTTGGGCGCACGTTAAAGAACCCCAGGTGGTCGAAATTTCCGGAGCCCTCCACTACGGCGTCTCTCATAATCATATGGTGGTTTTGGGACATTAAACCCCAAAAATCAATCAATCAGAAAATGGACGCGTGCTCCCAACCCCCATGTATGCCGTCCACAATTCGCCGACGGATGCAGGGCGCGAAACGCGCGCGTCGCGTTCCGTTTTCATTGAGGCTGTGTGAAGGTTGCTTTTTTATTCGCTAGGCCATGTATTCTGGCGCTGCAGCCAGACTGGATACTTGAATTAACGGTGCCTATTGTGGGTTCACTACCACCGCTCGCGAACTAGCGTTACGCACTCACTTGTATCGAACGCTGGCTTGATGCAACGTTACTAATCAACAACACTGCCTGATCTGTTGCTCAGGCCCTCGTTGAAACCCGTATTTCTCGTTATGGTGTGGCACTCACCATATCGACAGAGCGAGGGTGACCATTTGAACTTTCTCTCTTTTGGCTTTCGGGTCCTCCCAGCCTTCTTGGTGGAACACAGGAAGCATTCACCAGGCCCCATACCAAACTTTAGTTTGACCGTGGAAGTTGTTGAGTGTCCGATGAAGCACTTTTTGCGACAAACATTTTTCACTCGGTTCATTACGAGCTGACAAAACTGCTTTGTTGAAGCGGCGCGAAACGAGGATGAGAGGAGGCAAGCTCGAAACCCTTGCCACTCCCCTGCGTAGCCTTCGCAAGCCAAGTGTCTTCCCTACCCTCTCCGGCATCCGACCACGAGGTCACGTGTGCAAGACGTGCCCGAACAAGCCCAACCCCTGTGCACGTGAGCGCTTTTTAGGGGCGAAGCTCCATAGGACGTGGGCTGTGCGTCCCCTGTAGCCTGTATGTAGACACCTCTAGTTTAGTTCTTGCAGTGTTAACTAGATGGCGGTACCGTCCCCTGTATGTAGTTCAGGCTGTCAGTTCAGGCTGTCAAGGTGGATGGACGTGTTTTTTGAGCGCTCTGGATCGACTGCGCAGATAAGTGTTGTTGCATGTTTTGAGCTTGTCTCTATAATTATAACGCAGCGGTTGAAATCTTCGTAGCACTTATTTTATGGTACGGCTTTTTCGGGGGCCAGTCACCAGGTATTTATTAGTTAGTGCGGGTGTGTGTGTTTGAATTTTTTTTTTGTTTTTTTTCTTTTGCCACCCCGTTGGGGAGGTGCGCGTACATTGAACACGCAAATTTTTGTAGTAGAGCTTGGACTTTCTTTTTTTTTCGTAGTGCAGGGCTCGAGTTTAGTAATTATCGAGTATAGGGACAATTGGTGTCAGAAAGGCATGGTTAAAAAGACTGTAAAGTGTTCAGGAAGTGGAGTGGGTTTGAAAGTGGACCCAAGCATAGAAGCGGATGGAGAAGAGGCTGACGCGAAGTGTAGGCAATGTGAGGTCGAGGAAAAAATGGAGAAAATGATGGTTGCCCAGAGTGAACTGCTGATGAGAATCGCCAAACTCGAGACTGCGTTGGCGACAGAGCAAGAAAAAACGAGGGCAATGGGAGAAACACTGAAGTCCGCCGAGGAAGTGCTAGCGAAGCTGAACAAAGAAGCGACCTACCGAGAGAACAGTAGGGAACCGGCAACCAGAAAGGTGGAGAAGGAAAAGCAAGCAAGCTTGGAAAAAACAGGTTTAGCCGGTTCAACTGTCGCAAGGCCCAGCTTCAGCGAGGTAGTGGTGGGGCAGGAAGGGAACAAAAGAGCCGGCGTCACAGGTGCAAGTAGCCCCCAGGTGCAGAACGCTCCAGCGGAAAAGTCACAGCATGTGATAATCACCGGGGACTCAAATTTAAATCGATGCACAGAAGCCATCAAAGAGAGGGTAAGAGGTGACAAGAGGGTTGCAGTAGGGGCGTTCCCAGGACGCAAGCTGGAAGCAGTCATGAAGCAAGCGAGCACAAAGCTCAAAACGACAGCCGATAGACGCAACCTCGTGATAATTTCAGGCGGTTTAAACGATGTCCTAAATGAAGATGCAGCAGGACTAGCAGCTACACTGGCGAAAGGCGTCGATGACATGCGCGCCACTTCTCCTAAGGTGCAGGTAGTGATATGCACAATACCGGAGGTACCGGTGCGTGATAGCGACCTGCAAAGAGCGGTGGTCAACGCAAACCAAGAGATATGGCGGGTGAGTCGAGAGAAAGGCTTTGAGGTGGTGGAAATAAACAGAGAGGTGCATAGGGGGGGGGGGGGGGGTTTCAACGAGACAGAATTCACTTCGATGGGCGGCTAGGTCATGAGGTGGGTTGGCGACTTGCAGGACGCGCAGTAGCTTTTTTGGGGGGCAAGCGAGCCCTTCGGGGTGCAGGATAGCTAGTAACAAGGAAAACAACCAGGGAGACTCTTCGACAGGTGGTATGGACAGATACGATTCCAAAGTGGCACCAATATCTAAGATACGTAGAGTCCGGGGCATAAATAGACGTAGCCACGAGCACCGAGCCAATTCAGACATAGGGTATATTAACATGCAGGGTGGTAGGAACAGGCTGAAGTGGGAAGAGATAGAAGAACAGCTAAGGGAAGAGAGGCCGATGGTATACGGTTTTGTAGAAACACATCTCAAGGACATGGAACAACCTCCGAACAATCCGGACTACGCGTGGGAGTATTGTAATAGAACAGAAGGCAGCAGAAAGGGGGGTGGTATTGGGGTATTCATTCACAAAAGTACAGACTGGCAAAGGGTCAAGCAGGAGTGCAAGGAACATTTATGGCTAAAAGGGAAAGTGGCAGGTCAAATGACACTCCTTGGTTTCGTGTACTTGTGGACGGGAGCAAAGGCCAGAAAGGAAAACCAGGCAATGGTAGAGTGTATATCAAAGGACATTCAGGAGTTAGGAAGAGAGTGCGAGATAATTATACTAGGAAACATGAATGCGCACATAGAAGATATAGATGGTTATACCGACCCGACAGGCAAAATGATCATGGATATGTGTGAAAGGCTTGATTTGATCATTTGCAACAGTACCGAGAAGTGTGAAGGGCAAATAACATGGGAGGTAGGAAGGCTTCAGTCGACGATAGATTATGCACTGATGTCACATAGGATGTATGATAAGCTCAGGGAAATGCACATAGATGAAGGTGGCTCCAGAAGTCTGGGTAGCGATCACAAACGTATCAAGCTAAGTTTTGGAAGAGCAGTGAAAGTGGGAAGCAGACTAGATGAGCAACTACAGGAAAATTTTTATCCAGAAAGGCAAATTGAAATAGCCACTAAACAAATTGAGAAAGTAATCACGGAGGATAATAAGACAGTGTGGACATACACGAATCTAATTAGACTCTTTGAGATAGAGCTTGCTAAGACGCGTGACAAGTCACCCCGGAAAAGAAGACACAAACCCAAAAGTTGGTGGGATGAGGAAGTTAAGAGAGCCTTGGCAAAACGTCAGGAAGCCTCTAGGGAACACAGACATGCTAAGCAGCGGGGTGAACCGACAGATGATGTGGAAAGAAAATGGGCAACCTTTCTAAGCAGTAGAAGGGATGGATCCCTTCTTATCAATGAAAAGATTAGAAGGAAGGGAGCTCAGTGGCTGGCAGAAGTACATAAAAAAGATAGAAAGGCAGCTGCGAAATTTTGGAACCATCTAAACTCTTTAAGAAAAGAGACGAGCCTAGAGCAGAACTTTATAACTACAGCCCAAGGTGCTAGGCTAGAAGGGGACGAAGCTATTGAATATATAAGAACAAGGGTGACAGAAAAATTTCAACAAAGAAGTACTTTATGCACCACAATAGACAAAGACGAATCAAGTGGTGCAATGGCTCCATTTTCACAACAAGAGTGGGAAAGGGCTGAGAAAAGGGTTCCTAGTAGTACATCAACAGGCCCAGATGGCATTCCAATTAGGCTGATAAAAACATTAGGTCCGAAGTCTAAGCAGGCTTTGAGAGAGGCAGTGAGTACAATGATAATCGATGGCGAAGTTCCCGATGGATGGAAACTTAGCAGGATAAGCATGATCTATAAAGGAAAGGGGGACAAAGCTGACATAAACAACTACCATCCTATAACAGTGACATCAGTGGTCTACAGGCTGGCGATGCAGATTATAAAGGAAAGACTGCAGGCGTGGATAGAGGATGAGGGGGTGCTGTGGGAACTGCAGAATGGGTTTCGGAAACACAGGAGGTTGGAAGACAATCTGTTCTCACTGACGCAGTGCATCGAAATGGCAGAAAAAGAACACAGGTTCTGTGGCTAGCATGGCTAGCATTTTTGGATTTCAAGGGAGCGTACGATAGCGTGGTTCAAGAGGAATTGTGGGAAATACTGGACACACTAGGCGTGGAACATGTAGTCACTAATCTTTTAAAGGGTGTCTATAAAGGTAACAAGGTAGTTATAAAGTGGGAAAAACAGGTATCCAAGCCTGCAGAGGTAAAACGGGGGCTTAGGCAGGGGTGCCCCCTGTCACCCTTATTATTCATGATGTACCTACAAGAATTAGAGACAAAATTAGAGGGAAGTGGACTGGGCTTCAACCTCTCTTAAGTCAAACAAGGAAAACTTATTGATCAGGCACTACCAGCATTAATGTACGCAGATGATATAGTGCTAATGGCCAACAACAAGGAAGATTTGCAGAGATTGATGGACATCTGCGGTAATGAGGGAGATAGGTTAGATTTTAGATTCTGTAGGAAAAAATCAGCAGTCATGATTTTCAATGACAACGAAGGTAGTGAGCTTAGAATACAGGAGGTCATGCTGGAGATAACAGATAAATACAAATATCTGGGCGTATGGATAAGCAATGGGACCGAGTATCTGAGGGAACACGAAATATACGTGACGACTAAAGGTAACAGGAATGCAGCAGTCATGAAAAATAGGGCACTGTGGAATTACAATAGGTATGATGTTGTGAGAGGAATATGGAAAGGGGTCATGGTTCCTGGGCTGACGTTCAGCAATGCGGTCTTGTGCATGAGATCAGAAGTTCAAGCAAGATTAGAAATTAAGCAACGTGGAATAGGTAGGCTTGCTTTAGGAGCTCACGGGAATACACCAAATCAGGGAGTAAAAGGTGATATGGGATGGACATCATTTGAGGGCAGGGAAGCTAGCAGCAAGATAAAATTTGAGAAGCGATTGAGAGAAATGGGGGAAGAGCGTTGGGCTAGGAAGGTTTTCAGCTACTTGTGCATGAAGAATGTCGATACAAAATGGAGGAAGCGAACCAGGAAGTTGACTGGTAAATACTTAGAAAACAGCAGGTGGCCAAACCAAAAAGAACTATCGGTTAAAAAAAAGTGAAGGAAACGGAGACTGACATGTGGAGAATGGGCATGATTAAGAAGTCCGCACTAGAGATCTATCGAACTTTTAAGCAGGAAATCGCCAAGGAAAGGATCTATGATAATACTCGGGGTAGTTCTCTACTGTTTGAAGCCAGGACGGGAGTACTGTGAACCAAGACATATCGGGCCAAATACGAAGGGGTCGACACAGTATGCAGCACGTGTGGAGAGGAAGAAGAAACTGCCGAACACTTGATAATGTTTTGTAAAGGGCTTCACCCTATAGTTCAGGATGATGGCGCAGAGTTCTTCAAATCACTGGGATTTAGGGACAGCGAGGGCAAAATAGACTTTAAGCGGGTAGACTTAACTAGAAGGAGGTTATCTGATTGGTGGCTAAAGTCAAGGCACGAGTGAAAATTAAACCCTTCACTGCGAAGTACGAATCCTCAACTTCATTATTTAAAGGGAAAAAAAAGATAAATGTAATGGTCAGTTCACTAAGTATTACGGCTAGGTGGCGTTAGCCGCCACCCGATCTAAAGGGTACAGCCACATCCATCCATCCATCCATGTAGCCACCTCTAGTTTAGTTCTTGCAGTGTTCACTAGATGGCGGTACCGTCTCCTGTATGTAGCCACCTCTCGTTTAGTTCTTGTAGTGTTTACTAGATGGTGGTACTTGTAGCTGATGATGAAAAGATGCAAGATGTTATAAACTAGAAAGCGGTACTTGTAGTTGATGAAAGACGCGAGATCTTATAAAATAGGAATGATGTCACATATGGCGCGTGTCATTGGTTGAAGGCAATCGTTCGATTTAGTGCGGCGACGTACGCTAGGGGGAGCAATGTAATAAAATCGAGTGGGCAAAATGTACAGAGGATTCATGGTTTACCAGGTTTACCTCCGGAGCTTCGCCCACTCATCATCATTCACTTCGTGGATATGGCGGAATTTTGTTGTTGTTGTTGACCAGAGTTGTTTTGAAGTCTACTGCCTGTTTCTGCGGGATGGTTTGGAAACGGTGGCTTGGACGCGGTAAAATAGATTAACACAATGAGTGCGCGAATGTATAGGAGTGTTCCGCGGCTATCGTCTGCTCGATGCGCTGACCGGGGGGACAGGAGCGCATGCGAAACGCCGGCACATTAGCCCCACATATCGTTGACTTCACGGGGAAAAATAAAAAAATAATGCTCACATTCTCTTATGACTTCTCATTTATTTAGGGATTTATTAATGTCACCAAGCACCAAATACATAAACTACGCGTGTCGTGTTTAATAACTTTCACCATGTCACATGCCACTGCTGGAAACGTCATAGCACGATAGTATACGTAGAGGACCAATGTCACTGCATTGCCGTGTACGTAGGGCCATTCATACGCGCACGTCATGCACTCATCATCCAGGCGCGCACCCGCAAAAAAGAAGGGGGGTCAGCGTTCATCTTAAAATTTGACACATTTTCGTGGCACGTAGCGTTGCAAACTTTGGCACACGTTATCGTGAACGCCTCATGCATGCGTTGCGCTTGTCAGCTCAAAATTGTCAAACCTGGTGAGTGGCCCTTAACACCTGAGTTTGGATGGCATGGTAGAACGTTTCGACCTTAAATTGAAGGCATCGCTGCATGCTCAAGACTCAACAATCCTATGGACAGAGCGCCTGTTTTCTGTCCAACTAGGTCTGCGCGTCGCGGCGGAAGAAGCTACATAATTCTCATCCACAAAGCAGGTTTCCGGCTTGACATTCCGCGTACCCGGTGAGTTCTGCGCTTCAAAGACTAAGGCATACTTCTAAAGCCAAGCACCGGCAAACTAATATAGCTACTGTATCACCACCACTTCGTTGTGATTACAAGACTGTTTATATGAATGAGCCCATCTATACTTCATACCAGCAATGTCTTAATCCGTCACAATGTTACTCGAACTTCATTACCAGCGCCTTATGACGGTTCTTCTAATATCCTGAAGAGCGATGAGTGATTTACTCTCATTGTTGACGAATGCAAAGAGGCACTTTCTATGGACTGTGTGAAGATGGCTCGCGTGGATGCAGGTAGCACCTTCTCAAGTGGGTAAAACTCTCAATGGCAATGTATTCATCGCTTGGGGAGTAGCCATGCAGTGGACAATGTGCTTTGTGCCCGCGAAAGACGAAGAGATTGAGAAGGTCCGACATAATGCTTTGACAACATTTACGTTATAAGGTATAGTTTGGCCGATTCCCTTGTGGGTATGAGCCAAGTACTTCTAGGCGACAAAACAAAACCTGCTTAGTTATCTGATAAATGAATGTGTGTTTATTTTGAGATTTCTGTAGCAACTAGGTGTGAGGACCAAAATGAAAATTTTGAATAGGTTACACTGAAATCAGCAAACATTCAGCAGTTCTAACAACAAAATCATGTTTACACTGCCAAAAGTCTGATACCTTTCTCAAAAGAATACATAACGTTTGTTAAAAAATTGGGGCTAGGGTGGGTAACTGGAATTTCGGAAGCAGGCAACCCTAACTTTGGGGTAGTATTGGGTTAGACAGCATATTAGTTTCTGCGAAAGAAACGCGTTATTAGTACGGTAGCATGCACGGGCAAAGGTCTGAGTGAGCCATTAGTGCTACTTCGCGATCATTGCAGCCTCATGCACTGGCAGAAATCGCCTTTAGAAAAAGGTATGCTGCACACGCGAATCATAGCCAATCGTTGCTTGGCGGTTCTAAGCTTCACTACACAAGATTCACCCAGTTTATTTTCCTGTGTTGTGGCCACATGTGGTGGCTTATATCGGACTCTGATGCGGCTCTGAACCCACCATACAAGACGCCTTCACAAGCAGCGACTACGTATTTTAGTGTTTTAGAGAATTGTATGGCCCACACGTGATGCAGAAAAACGGCCCTACGTGATAAGGACGGAAGCGTAGCTGGCGTTATAAAATGCCGTTTAAGCTCGCTTCCGACCACACGATGCAGTCGTTGTGGCCATCCAATTCTTTCGACATTTCGCACTGATGGGGGCTGCACCTTTACCACTGGTGAGCTTCGATAACAGTTATAGTTGAAATTTTCAGCATTGAACGATAATATTACGAGAGGTATATAAATGGGAGCAAACTTTATTACTCAGCACACGAAGACAATGCAAAGAATGCTGCTCTTGAGCTGCGAATTTCACTAGAGAGGCATTTACATTTTGTGAGCTGGCACCAGATCGTTTGTATTTAGGGTTCCGATTAGGAGACTACCGCCGTCAACAGGCAGTGAGTGGCCTGTGATGAAGGAGGCATCGTCCGAAGCCAGAAAAGCGATGGCACGGGCTGCTTCCTCGACGGTTCCAAGGCGCCCCATCACAGTCGATGCTTCCATCGCGCGTCGGACCTGAACGTAACCGAAACGTCATGTTGGATAGATGACACTTTTATGTACGCTTTTGTGGCAGAGTTAGACTCAAATAGCTGCAATGAGGTTTTTTATACATGGTTGGTTATATTGTAGCGGTGAATTCGCAAGGCAATCACAAGAGACCATCTGAGTGTGAAGCTTGAGTGGTGTGCGCAAGCTGTGCACGCTGAGCCTGTTCGAGTATTTTTCTGTAGCGGCTGTCTGCCTACTACCAGGTGTCGTTAATAAACTCCATTGTGAAGTGTGAGCGGGATGAAAAACGTCAAGGAGTGGAGGTTCGGGTACCAGCAGCAGTTCGCTCGTCGCGTTCGTATACCTCAGATGGCAAGTGAGGCGCGCTGTATGGAGGCCGAAACGAGCAGTCAGGATAATTAGTGCCTCCGGGTCTGCTGCGAAGCACCGATGACATAGACGTAGAACAAGTCCGGGAATTCCGCAAAAGTAGAAAATGAGCCAGTTGTCAGCAGTGTGCCAGAGATTTCTGAAGGGTTGCTGTGTAGCTGGAAACGGCATGGTGGACAGTCGCACAGGTGACGGGGTATACAATGGCAGACGACGTAGAGGCGTTGCTGTGGTAGCCGCATCAGTCAGTGGCGCGGCTGCAGGTGTCGGCTAAAAAGGGCAGACGTCGGCAGTGGCAACGCCTCAGTAACCTGCTTCCCCATAGCCTGTCTCATGGTCGGCGTAAGGTACTTCGTTGGTACTTCGGTGGTCGGCAGATACGATAGACATAAAAGCTATCGAGCAACTTCTGCACGTACATATTCTTTTGTGTGCGCTAGCAAGGTGTTGTCACCACCGACGGTCAGGGCAGTGAGAGAGTCGTCTGCTGTCATTGACCTCCGAACTGATCCACGTTGCTCGCGATGTTCTTCCAAGCTCTGGTACAAGGTCCCAAATTCGGACACGGTACTTGGGCGCTCCACCAGTAACATTCAAAAGGTAATATCATCTATGCCTTTCAAGGTAAGCCTGATCTTGTCTTGTTCGGTGATCTCTGATTCAAGCGCCGGTACAAATCGATCGATGACATCTTCGATATAGCTTGTCACCCTTTCACCATGCCTTTGCGCATGTCCGCGTAGGCACTGTTTGGCACGAAGCTTGTGCACTGAGGGGCGATCAAACATAGGTGCAAGGGTGGTCCTAAAAGCAGCCGAACTGGCAAATTCAGCACTGTGGTTTGAGTACACCAAACCACCGGCTACATCTTTGAGGTAAAATGGGACATACTGCGATTTCGAGGGGTCGCCTCACTTGTTCACGGCGCATACCTTTTGAAACAGCAGCAGCACGTCTACCACATCTTAGTGCTCGGTGCCGCTGAAGAAGGGGAGATCCCATAAGCACATAGTGGTAGGCTCGATGACCAGTGGATACTGGGCTCAGTTTTACTGGGGCAGCGCCTTGCTCGGTGGTCTGATCAGACATTGTCGATTCAGCTGGCAGCTGCTGGCTTTGAAGTTTTAGATTTAACTTCCCAGCACCTCCATGACTTTGCAAAAGCGTTTAGTAGTAGGCAGGCAGCCGGTAAAGACAGAAATATTCGAACTGGCTCAGCGTCCGCAGCTTATGCACATCGCTCGCGCTTCGCACTAAGAGATGGTCCCGCTAGGGATACCTTGCGAATTCACCGCAACAATATACAAAACTTAGAAATGCGGAAAACTGCCACTTAGTGGCAACGAAGTCAGGAGAAAATGGAGTTGCCTCAACGTTACAACATTATATCTTCATGAAAAAAAAAACAACACCATTTTCTTGGCTTTGCACCACAGCTGAGCGGACACAGCTGTGCTTTTGCTAAAGTTCCGTCAGCTTAGAGGATTACGCATACATATATTTGGCAAAATATTTCAAAATATTGAGGTTTTACGTGCCTAAATGCAATGCAGGAAAATTTAAATTCAGCAAATTTGAAGGCAATGCAGAAGAAAGTTTGTTAAAGTGAAAGTTCGCTGAAGTGGAATAGCTATGTCGCATCAAGAGCTACGGAAAACACCATTCGTTGAAGTGAATTCTGGACCATTTTATTTGCAATGTTGCTTATTTTAATGTGAATTTCTGCTTATTCTCATGTTTTCAAAATGTTAGTAATCCTTTGCTACACAAGTCTACATAGGACTGCAGTGTTCAATGAATTACTGAGGCACTGACCCTTATGCTTTCTTCAAGACAACACTTTGTTCGGCAAAAAAAAAAGGGCTTCACTTTCTCCAATATTACCAGTGCGTCATTTGTTGAAATTGTTTGTGCTTCCTCGACAAGGGCTAGTTCTTTCTCTTCTTTTATTTGAGGTGGGACCCTCGCTACAATTTTTCGTTTGAACAGAGTGGTGCATGTCTGAACGCGATAGTCACCAGAGGCTAAGTCCTCAAAAGACGAAGCGCTGTCCGTACGTGCCTGGTCTTTCAGAGAGTTTATGATTAATATGACGTGAGAGGCCTTGGATGGTCTAACTGGATATAGGCCTGGAATGGAAATGCACTTCGTACCAGTTTTGTTATACTGAAACATGTTAGCACCCCGCCCAATAGCGCTTCCGCTGTTACAAAAAGTTTGTATAAGTGAATAGTTATCTCAAGTGGTATTTTACTGTACACTCATTAAAGTAACTTCTTAAGACAGATGCTTGGGCTAGTTGGTGATTGAAAATCAACATATTTGCACAGCGCAAGACTACGAGTAGTTACGTCGTACCTACTAGTATTCTTGCGCTGCGCAAATAGGTTCATTAAAGTAACTCTCAAAAGGTTTTCACGCCCCGCTGCGGTAGTCTATAGTGGCGAAGATACTCCGCTGCTGACACGCGGATCACGGGACTGAACCCCGCCAGCGGTGGCTGCATTTTCGATGGGAGCGAAAATGCTGTAGCCCCGTTTGTTCCGATTTCGGTGTACGGTAAACAGCCCCACGTGGTCGAAGCTTCCGGAGCCCTCCACTAGGCATCTCTCATAAATATATAGGGGTTTCAGGACGTTGAACTTCACTTATCTTGTATCAGAGTTGGTTTTGACAATTTTGTACAAACGAATTGGGCCGGCAAAGCAAGTCCTTATTTCCAGATGAGCTTAACAACACATTGAACATGTTGAAAAGTGCAGACCGCAGCGCTTCAGCTAAGTGAGTTTTGAATTAATCGCATTCATTTTACATTAAATTGTTCTATTACGCGTAGCACCTGCGAGCGACCTGTTTGTGTATGTCTTGTATGCTTCAGCAAACCTCTGGTGGGCACGAAACATCGTTGACCTGTGATACAATGCGGCCAGCATTGACTTGAGCTGCACGACAGTGTTTATCTCGTGGTTTTTTTTTCCGCGGAGCACCATAATTATCCCCCAAACTACGCCCTGTGCTGAACATCTAACAGAAGCGGACTAGTAAAGGTGTGACATTGAATAAAGCAGATGGCTAGTGGAGTCACGTCACCTCTTTGTGGTAGTGTGCATCGCGCTCTCGCTATTCAATCAATGAGATGATCAACGCGTTTGGCGCTCTAACTTCTCCCCTGAGAGTGCAACCCCATTGTCATCTTCATGCATAAATTTCATCCTGAGTGCTATACAGACTTTTGCCCGGTTTGTGGCAGCTCTCCAGCGGTATTTGATGTCATGGTAGAGTGCGCCACAAAATTATTTCCTCGCCTTCCCTTTATGCTGCGCCTCATCCTTACCAAAGAGCTGTGGGACGATGCACTCTGTGACCGGCCTCCCGTGATCCGCCAGGGCCAATTGGTTTAATGAGTCTGGCTCGTCGCCGAGGTCATCATAGGTAACATAGACTAGAGTTCCCTCCCACATGCTTTGATTATACGTACATAATAAAATGTTCTCTCTCTCTCCTTGATGCCATGGTTGGCCACCACCACCGGTTCGCTTAATCACTATCGCGTGCGAGAAAAAAAATAAGTAAATGAAAAACAACAGGGACACAGTTAGGCTCGTAACCGGGTCCCCTGCGTGCCAGCCCAGTATTCTATCACTGAGCCACGCCAGTTTAAATTTGCGTACAACCTAATCTTTAGACTTAAATTGTCAGCAATATTTTTGATGTAGAGTAAAATTATGAATGGTCCTAACACGCACCTCTGAAATACTCCTGAAGAAACCGGAAGCATGGTTGAAGTAGCTTGAGTCAACGATGCACACCGCTTTCTAGAAGTTCAGTAAGCCTATATTTAGTTACAAATTATACTATTCTTCAAGATGTGCGAGACATTAAGTAGTAGTTTTGGATGTGACAGTTCATTAAATGCCTTGATGAAATTCAGAAACATAGTGTTGATTTCAGAATGATTGCTGATTGCGGAAGCAAAGTCATGAATTAGGAAATTTTGTGAATTTCAACGGGTGCTACTTTTCGATGAAGGCATCCACAGTTTATCCCTCAAAGGTGAAACTATCCTGATAAGTGAAAAAAAAGCGCTGAGACAGAGGCACTCTGAAGCCGGAATTTTATAAATTAACGACGTAATCAAAATATAATACCGCACGTTAAAGAACCCCAGGTGGTCTAAATTTCCGGAGCCCTCCACTACGGCGTCTCTCATAATCATATGGTGGTTTTGGGACGTTAAACCCCAGATATCATTCAATCAATCAAAATATAATACCGAATCTTGAGTGGTAGGTTTTACCAGCCTTACCATTGTCTTTATCTCGAAGCTCATTTCCTCTCTGAACACCATTTTGGTTTCGATCGGGCCAGGGCTGAAAAAAAAGAAAACGAAAACAAAAGAAAGTAGTAAAGGATGAAGTGACAAGAACATTGGTAGATCCTACGTAAAGTGGCAGTCGATGATATGCGCAACACGAATGAGGAAGGTTGAATTGTCACATTTAAATCAGTACAACGTTACGAGGTGGATGTAAATTATGCCGCACATGACTTCCAAGTTACGAGTATCATGTTTGTGCCTAGCACGTTTGCTCTTCATTCATTCACGTCAAGTAATACCGAATTAGACATACGCGAATCTAGCGAAACGACCGCGTGCGCATCAAGAGCATGGCATGTAGTCATGTTCTTACATGATACGCATATAATGATTATCATGTTCGCACAAGTCATATACCATCGTCATTCATTCACGTCACGTAAATCAAAATTCGGTGTATGCGAAGCTAGAGAGACGACCGCGAACGCATCATGAGCATGGCATGTAGTCATGCTCTTGCATGACATGCATGCCATGATTTCCACGTGAGGCTTGTCACTTATGTTCGCCATACAGTCCTGTCATACCGTACCTTAGCATTATGTCATGTGAACGAAACCACCACAGGAGCAGCAAGACCATGACATGTAAATCATGGCAGTCAGGACATACATGTGGTGATGTTTACGTTGTGTCTAATCACTTACGCTCGTCATGCAGTCATATTATGCGTCACCATTTTTTGATGCAGAATTCATTATGCAAACGGCCAGGAGAGCTAAAAGTCGTACGCGCGTAGGCAGACAGACAGACAGACAGACAGACAGACAGACAGACAGACAGACAGACGGACAGACAGACAGACAGACAGACTGACAGACAGACAGACAGATAGTGATAGATAGATAGATAGATAGATAGATAGATAGATAGATAGATAGATAGATAGATAGATAGATAGATAGATAGATATGGTCAAACCCACTGAAGTTCGCGAAGAAATGCTTTGTATTTAAAAACCTATTTGAAGAACCTGCAAGGTTGCTGGCTGAGGCTCGGCCACACGGACATTATTAGGAACGCTCTTCCGCAACTAAGGGCTTCACTTGTGTTAACATGGGAATTGACTCTATCATGAGCGCACCGAGAGAACATGTGTCACCGGGAACCGCTTGGCACCAAACAAGATTTTCGAAATACGGGCGCTCCTATCAACTAGCTACCCTACCTATTGACAAAGTGAAGAAAACGCAAAAATTGCCAAGAGGAGAAGAAACTTGGCGATTGCACAAGCGCCACTTGTGACGCCAGTTTTCCCAGTGGCACTCCCATGTAAAAAAAATCTTTATATCTCAGAGCTTTCAGATATATTTTCATTACTTTTGATAATGTCAAGTCAATTTTAATATAATGCAATTTTATTTCAACATTAGAGGAGACATTTCAAAACTCACAACGGTAATGCTGAGGGGTGAAAGCAAAAAAGCCGTTAAACGGCCACTCACCAGGTTTGTCAATTTTGAGCTGACAAGCGCATTGGGGCGTTCATGGGCACGTCTGCTAAAATTTTCAACGCTACGCACTGCAGAAATAGGTCTACTTTCAAGATGAGCGCTCCTCCCCCTTCGTTATATACATAATACTAGTAAAGAGCACTGGGAGGCTGCTATGTGCAGCTCGGCACGCGAGGTCCAGGACCAGATCCTGGATTGGGCCAAGTCGGTAGGGGAGACCTTCGCAGGGTAGTCTCCTTTAACACTACACCACTTCACCTTTCCTTCTTAGGATAAAGTTGTTCTCCTCCTCCTTCTTTCGCGGGTGCGCGCACAGAAAATTAGGGCATGACGTGCACGTATGAATTGCCCTACGTACGCGGCAGTGTAGTGATATTGGTCCTTTACGTAGATGACGGCGCTCTGACTGTAGTGAACTAAAATATCACTATAGCTCTGACGTTTGCAGCAGTGGCACGTGACATAGCGAAATACTTTAACGCGCCATGCGTAGCTTATGCAAATTCTTCCTTGAAAACATCCATACATTTTGAGATAAATAATGAGACGCAGTAAGAGAATGTGCGCGTCTTTTTTTTTTCATTTCTTTCCCCGTGAATTGCAACGAGATGTGGGGCTACTGTGCTGCCATTTCGCCCGCATTCGTGTCCCCGCGGTCAGCGCGTCGAGCAGACGACAGCCGTGGATGCGAAAGTAACGCTTGTACGCGTTCGCACGCTCGTTGTTTGCATCTATTCAACTGTGTCTAAGCCAGCGTTCGTTATGGGGCCTGGGGAGTAGCCTTTCAAGGCCCGACAGAGGCTTTTGCAGCATTAGGTAACTTAGCAACAGCAGCAGTCATTACACAACATAAAAACACACATTTCGTATGAAAGAAACAGTACAAATATTTTTATTGTAGGAAACAGTACAAATATTTTTATTGTAGGCAACGATTTAATGTTCGTGGCAGTTAGTAGCACATAATTTGTGGACCGTAGTTAGTACGTGCGTAAGGGAATTCCCAACCTCCAGTGGCTCTTGTGTATAGAGGAAAGTGTATGGCGTAAAACATGCTAAATCAGCAATTAATTATACACGCGTCTTCTGAAAAGTATGAGATCACTTCATTTAAACTGAATTGTACATGCCGGATATCTGTTGTAAGAGGAGCGCTTCAAAATCACTCTGATATGCTTGTAGCGACGTGACGTTGCCTGTCGTAGACGTGCCGTTGTCGCTGGTTTAATGAAACGACCGACTAGACGTACAAGAAGCGAGCTGCCGAAGAAAAGCAGTGGCTGTGGCGTCCAGCCAGCCAGAAGTGTACAAGCATTCTCGGCGCCTCGCGCCACGAACCACCAGCGCTCGTCATATTTTTCTCTAGCCGACTGGCCACGACTAGGGCTACTTCACATGGGATCTCCGCCTAGCGTGTTATGCGATAAAAATATGAATGAAAAAGAGGTAGGAAAAAACATATAGACACTATGTACAGGTGGGGAAGTTCCTGTATGCGTCCATTGGGAAGTACGAAGGTCGTCAGTGTGGAAGGCGTACGGAAGAGTCTGACAGTTGCGGTGGGTGGCACTAGGAGCCACGCAGCGGGCAAGGAAACCGATGACATCGTGTCGCTAGCAGCAGCCAGCAAAGCCGAGGGGAGCGTTGTAAATGTTATTGGTGGAAGAGGTGCCAACGCCGTAGTGAGCGTAACACTAAACGTCGTGCGTTGCGGCTAATGGAGCTCCAACAACAGCGCGTCTGTCGACAATGCGCTGTCTGTTTCGGGCGGAGCATGAGTCGTGCGCTGTACAGAGATGTGATGCTGCCTCGCCTGACTTGATGACAAGACGACAGATGTAATGAGATGTGGCTGTCCACGAGACTGGATAGTGTCGGTGTTATGGGTTGGTCACAGAACGTGGGACTTGGCTTCTCGGAATTGTGACAGGAAATCCTCGCAGGCAAGTCAAGGAAACCCTGGTTGGTACTTGAGGTGTTAGAGGTGAAGCCATGAATGGGAAGGCCGTCTTCGGGTGAATGAGTGCCAGGGCCCAAGGTGTTGTTAAATATCACGGCGAGCAGCGCGAGAGGGAACCAAGTGTCCGTAATCTGAGCGGTGTTGCGGGCCTCCACAGGTGCCGGGGCAGGCGTCGAGTCTGCAGGCAGGTAAGCCGGGCAGGCTGACGCCGTCGAATCACCTGGGGCAGACAGTACAGCCGATTAGGTTTCTGTAGTGAATCTGATGGTGCATGGGGCAGTGGCAGGCGCCGAATCTGTGACGGAAAGAGATGAGAATTTATGGTGTCAGAACCGGAACATCAAAGGCAGAGGCCGTGCATTGCGGGCGTGAGGGTCTCTCCGTGAACAAATTTACGGACGCAGAACGGTGGCCTCCGTCATCTGTGTGGTCAGTTGTTGGCAGGGGAGTGATCTGGACTGGGTGCGGGGCGAGAGGCATTCGGGAAGGTGATTATCCAGATGCAGTTGTGTCGTTTTTGATAGGAGTATCCTGTTTGATGCCGTAAAACTTGAGCACGGAATCTCACAAGTCATCGTACGGGCAAGGGCTTCAGAAGAAGTATGGGAGGTGGTGTTTGAGGTCATGTGGAAGATGGTATTACAATACCTCGTGCATGAACTATTGGATCCTGATGCCGTTGCGATCCAAGGCCACTGCGAGCTCCTCGAGTCAAGAGTCTAGGCGAGAGGTCCGAAATAGTGGCAGTGGCTGGTCGAATAGCGGCTGCCAGGCTTGCGCTGGCTGGAACATGGCCACCGAGCTCGGGGGCAATTGTGCTGCGCAGGTTGCTTGATTTGATTGATATGTGGGGTTTAACGTCCCAAAACCACCATATGATTATGAGAGACGCCGTAGTGGAGGGCTCCGGAAATTTCGACCACCTGAGGTTCTTTAACGTGCACCCAAATCTGAGCACATGGGCTGCGCAGGTTGCTTGTCCATGTGTCCGTGGTCACCAATTGTAGTTGCGGCGTGACCATTTCCGACGTATACGTGCAGTCGTCGCAGGTTAAATGAGCAGACGACACGTGCAGGAGGAAGTGACCTACGGAAGTAGAGCAATGGCTGTAGCGTCCAGCCAGCTGGAAGTACCAATGTTCCAGCCGCCTCGCGCCACGAGCCACCAGCGCTCGTCACCTTTTTCTTTAGCCGGCTGGCCACCACTAGCGCTATGCTACATGCTAATCACATGGAACACCTGCATTTAGGCGCAGTTTTTTTTGTGTAAATCAATATATTCAGCCTGCCCCACCATGCTGGTCTAGTGGCAAAAGTACTTGGCTGCTGACACACAGAATGCGGCATTGAATCGTGGCCCCGACAGGTGCATCATCGAAAGAGGCGAAAATACTGTAGACCCATGTGCTCAGATTTGGGTGCCCATTAAAGAACCCCAGGTGGTCGAAATTTCTAGAGCCCTCCACTACACCGTCTCTGATAATCATGTGGTGTTTTTGAATGCTAAACCCCACTTATAAACCAATCAATACATTCAGCCTGAAATCTCTTTAGTTGTGGTGCCCCATTTCACAAAGCACTAACCTAATGCAAATGAATATAGAGAACTATACAATAAAACTTTATTTTTTGTGGCAAAAGAAAACGTAGAAGTGATAGGACACTTGCAATACGGGAAAGTTTAGTACAGATAAGCTCAGATTTCCACACAGAAGAAAAAACTCATTAAAATGTCAAGACTTTTCTTGCGAAAGCTGTCATATCATATTTTCACTGCGCTTTTTTTCCGCACTATAATAGAATGGAACACTTTGCCACCGGAAATAGTTTCTATTGATTCAAGTGATAATTTTTTTCATGCTTTATGAATGTTTTTTTATGTGTTTGATCATATGTACTGTACCCTCCCTGCTGTATTCCTTCATGGCGAAGCAGGTACTTAATAAATAAATAATAATAATAAATATGGACGCTTTCGGCTGGATTTTGCTGCCGGCGTCAACGTCGCCACTGATATTCACCGTATTTGCATACGCACCTATATATATGAAACCAAAAAAAGCCTTGTCGACTACAGGTCAAGTTAATATAATAATCAGACATCACACGCGTTTAATGTATGTTAACGCATCAAACAAAGACATCACATTTTTAACGCAGTCGATAGTCTTATGCACATCTCGCACATTGACAGCAGCTTCCACAAAACACTCATGAACGGATGAAACTCTTACATCACAGTGTCTGTACGATAACATACTACGCCAAACTGAATGAAGGCCAAGTAAGAGAATAACGTCGAAATGTTGCACAGAACTCTCACAATGCAAAAAACAGATTCCATGTGGAGAAACAGGTATATTTCTTTTAAAGTCCTCTGTGAAATGTCCGAAGCGAAAACGGCATTCTTAGCATCAATAAACACATGTTCAATGGTTTCAGGTTTGGTACACAGGAGACAGCTGCTTCCCCATGGCGCATACATCCCTGTCTTTCTATGCCACGTTTTCACTGGCAACGTTCCCGTATGAAGCTTGAAACAGATAGATTTAACATTGGGTGGTGTCCACAAGTTTTTCACTTGCTTTAGTGCGTCTTGCCCATATGATATTTTACACATTGAACGGCAAAGGGGCATAATAACATTCCGTATTAGGTCTTTCATGAGGTGCTTTCTTTTACCTTAGTTAGCTAATCTATCGAAAAACTTGCCCTTGAGAAATCATATGAGAACACCATTTTGCGCAAGAACGGTGACAAGGTGTGTTGTCCTCCCCTTTTTAAAGATACAAAAAATCGGGCATGTG
Source organism: Rhipicephalus microplus (assembly GCF_043290135.1). Classification (NCBI taxonomy): domain Eukaryota; kingdom Metazoa; phylum Arthropoda; class Arachnida; order Ixodida; family Ixodidae; genus Rhipicephalus; species Rhipicephalus microplus. The sequence continues at coordinate 239,926,242 of NC_134702.1, forward strand.
GTGCAATAACGTTGTTTCAAAAAAAAAAACCCCAAAAAGCGTCTCTCTGGTCTCTTATTAGCATGAAACGTGGGTGCTTCCGATGAAAAGTCGGGCCAAATGATGCTTTCGGCGCATGCGCCATTGTAACTTTTACCTTCTGTCTCTTCTCTCGCATTGTTATATATTTACTAGCTGGAAAATAAATGCTAGACTTTTCGCCCTGCTCATCGACTGATTTACATGTGTCCGCTGCCAGCTTTTGGCGGGTAGAACGTAACAGTGAGATTAATTGGTTAAGAAACAGATGGCACAAAGACAGCCCTGCTTGCTTAACACGCCGAAACAAGTTTGTTCAAGATGCCCCTGGAACGGCACTGCGTCACTTGGTCAATTGCGCGGGAGAGGTAGACGCGGTTGCACGCAGATTACGCAAGTCCTATTGCAAACAAGATGCTGTTGGTAATCGAGGATGCACACAGCAATTAGACAGAAGCCGTTTCTGTATCTTCAGCAACCGCTATTGCAATGGTAGATGCTACGCAAATCTTGTTCAGTGGCTTTGGGTTACAACACGCCATAGGAGCCGACAACGACACAACCTTCACTGGGGCAGAATTTGCACAATTTGTGCAGAAAAATGGAATCATGCACATTCGTACCCCGTCTTACCACGCTCAAAGCGATGGGCTTGCCGAACGCACCGTGCCAACTCTTAAGGATGGGCTGAAGAGAATGACCGGATTAGAAATGTCGATGGCTCAGTCAATTATTTTTTGCAATTACTAGAATTCACCACAGGCTTCGGGGTCTTCGACGCCTGAACTACATTTAGGCTATCGTTTGGGTAATAGACTGATATTTGCTTTTCTCCCAAAAGCCACGAATTGCCGAAAAATCCAGCGGCTGAGTCCGCTAGTTGGTACTGCGCCGCTGGAGATGCCATCTATGTGCGCAATTACGATATAGGCGGCAAGTGGACGCCAGGCAAAAAAAAAAAAAAACAACGAGTACAGCATGTGTCGTCACTATAGCTACGGAGGACGGCGTCGTTCGACGTCATGTCGACAAAGTACGAAAACGTTCATCTGACACCGATGCAAGCAGAGAAATATCAACTCCAGAAGAACCATATTCTGAGGCACAGCCTCGAACAACCAAGGATGCCCAGAAACGCCAAGCTGATGACCTTTCCGAAAGCGCTGTTCCTGAGCTACGTCAGTCCACAAGAACCAAAAAGCCCGTGGAGCACTACAGATACTAGGGGGAAAAGTGCTGTAGGTAACAAGTCGGGCCAAATGATGCCCTCGACGCATGCGCCATTGTAACTTTTTCCTGCTCTCCCTCCTCTTGCGTTCCTATATATTTCCGAGCTAGAAAATAAATGCTCGACTTTTGCCTTGCCCATCGACTGGCTTCCATTACTCCGCTGCCGGCCTTTGGCCAGTAGGACGTAACAGTGAGATCACTTGGTTAAGAAATAAATGGCACAAAGACAGCCCTCCTTGCTTAACACACCGAGCCAAGTTTGGTCTAGATGTGTGCTTCCTCCAAATGAACGTAGTGTAGTGAATATCCTGCTAATCTTATGGATGCTTTCACGCGTACAACTAAGTGCTTGTAAAAGGTACATAATGTTAGCAACCAGAAACACGTTACATACAGCTGACTGAAAGAAAATTGATGTCACAACCACCCCATCCTTCGGCGGTCACGCGCAGTTCCTTCATCTTTTCAGGCAAAAACTGTCTTGATGCTTGTCCAATGGTACCTCAAGGTAACGACCATAGGTGTCGTGAGCCACTGAATTTTTCCAAAGAAACTTGACGTGAGGTCCGAAATACCAAGACATAAACCAACGCTTTTTGTGGTTCAATAAACTTCCACTCGTGCAGCAAAACCTTTCAGTGATTCCCAATAACGAAGGTACGCACGCTCATTCAACAGCAACAAAGACAATATTGTCTTATATGCCGAAACACGTACTTCCCATGACTGCAACCTGAAACTAATAATACCTGCGTGGTGAATCACTTTCTTGCATAGTGGTTCCAAAAATAGAGGGAAAACTAGTGGACCTATACGACACTCCTAGCGCACGGAGGAAAGTACTTGTGTGCGTTGGTAGAGTTCTCTATTCGCAATTAAATTTGTGGTTGAACGTTTGTATACCAATCTAATACATTTACATATGATCGTACCAAGACCATCGTACTCAGCTAGCGTGACGAGTATATTGTGCGGAAGCATGTTGAAAGCCTTTGCTAGATCAATTTTTAACCAGGGTTCTTTCAAAAGTACATCACCACAATACTCCAAAATGTTTCTGGTGACATGAATATTCGTGAATATGCTCCTACGTTTGATGCCACAAGTATGATGTGGCCCAACCAACCTGTGTATAACACCTTTCAACCTCATAGCCAGCACTTTCATGAGCACCTTACAATCTGCATTTGTAGCATGATCAGCCTGTATGCTGTCACTTTGCCTAAGACATGTTGCTCTTTCTCTTTAGGAATCAGCACAGTGAGCGTACGATTAAACGATAGAGGCAGAGTCCCTTGAGCTAAAGACTCTGAAAAAACCTCATGCATTGCTGCGGCCATGCCCTCCTTGAACACCTTGTAAAAGGCGGCATTAATGCCATCTGGACAGGGTGACCTGCCCATACCAAGTACTTCGATAGCTTTCTTTATTTCCCCTATACTAATAGACATTTATAATAGATTGGTGCCCTTAGCATTAAGTGTCGGCATTTCTATCAAGAACCCATCTGCGAAACCCAGCTCTTTTGGCTCACAATAAGCAAACAAATCCTGAGAGTAGCTTTCAAAAGCTTTTATGAAATCTTTATGTTCTCGCAATATTTTACCATTCAATTCTGTCTCTTGTATCTCGTGAGCTCGAGCGTATGCCTTCTCACCTGATAAGGCTCGCTTTGTTGGGGCTTCACCCACGACTTATTTCTCAGCTCTAGCGTGTATAGTTGCCCCTTTATATTTCTCCTCTTCCAAGACATTCAATTTTGCTTTTGACAACCTGAAGTTGATATGTAAATAAACCCGGCTTTTCTGTTTGAATTTTCATCAAATCATTAAGCTCCACCCGGAGCTCACGTTTCTGTTTTCGAGCTTAATACTGCCTGTGGCAACCACACTCTAATGCCTTCATTTTTATCCTTTCCTTGAACGATTCCCAATTTCCATCGCACTCCTTTCTGCGTTATTGAAAAAAAATCTCGATTTCCTTCATTGTAATAATAACAAACCATTCATGCGTAATTATCTTAGTGTTCCCTTTCCATGTTTTCAATACAACCTTTCTTTTTTTGCACTTTTGACCTATCTCAAGCGAGACTTAGCAATGATCACTGAAGGAAACAGCATAAACGTCATAGCTAAGACATAAAGGTATAATCTCAGAACAAACATATGCCTGATCTAGTCGTACGTGATTAGAGCCTTGAAAACGTGTGAAGTGTTGGCGACTACCACCCTTCGCTAACAAAGCCACGTCACAGCAAAATACCTTATTAGGGCTATCTCTAAGCAAATCAACGCTTTCATCGCCTACTTTAGCAGTATACGTATGGTCTTCTTGGGCAAGAGCACAATCGAAGTTGCTCAACACAATCACACATCTCTGACACTCAAAGTACGCTTGCAATCCACGAGAAAACAAACATACATCTGTCTCTCAAATTTGTGCGTCCGTATACAGATAACTATAAATTTCTTGTTCCCTAAGCAAAAGTCATATAAAAGGAAACAACCATGTAAGCGGCTTGTCAGCTCTTCTACTACAATGCCAAGAGAGTTCATATTAAAAAACTGGCAGATCCCACGTACAGTGGGAATTGATGTTATGAGAAGCACAAATGAAGAATGTTGATAAAGCTACTTTGAAATAAACACAACGTTACAAGGTGGAGATAAATGATGCCGTAAATGACTTACTTTTCATAATTATCATGTTTGGATGGTTCGTTTACCTTCGTCATCTATTCAAGTCACGTGTTACCGACTTTAGTGCATGTGGAGGTAGCGGAACATCCGCGAGCACGCTATGAGCGTGGTATATTGTGATTTTCTTAAATGACACGCTTGTTAGCAATATTATGTTTGCACCAGTCATATACTTTCGTCATCCATCGACGTCACGTAACACTAAATTTGCTATATGTGAAGTTAGCAAAAAGGCCGCAAGCGCATCATGAAGGGCGCAATATACTCCATTGTAGCGTTGTGTGCGTGCACGCTGGGCACAGTGACGCTACGTTAGCAAAACGTGAGCACTCCATAGTCTGACGCCAGCCGTGACCTGCACGACCAGAGTTCGTCAGCGCGGCCCGACGGCAACCAGCGCGAAATTCGACATGGTGCATTTCGTGCCGATGCGTTCGTTACCCAGACAACACTGCGTCTCCCTCTTTTCGTGATGGAGGGACGCTGGACACGCTGGACGCGCTGAAACGCTCATGCGTCAAAGCAGTGCAGTGCGGCGCGCGCCTGCGAGTGTATGACAAGGCCGGCGCCTCGCTGGCAACGCCAGCGTGACGCGATGAAATGAACGCCGGCTAGCACGCGCACCACGTCACGTCGAAATATATTGGCGCCTTGACTATGGTATGTAGTCATATTTTTACATGACACAAATTTCATGATTATCATGCTTACGCCAATCACGTTCCTTCGTCATCCATTGACGTCACGTAATACAAAATGTGGCATATATAAAGCAAGCGAAATGGTCGTGAGCGCATCATGAGTGTGCCATGTAGTCATGTTATTACATCACACGCATGTCATGGTTATCAAGTTTGTATGTGTCATTTACCTATGTCATCCGTTCGCGTCACGTAATACCGAGTTCGGAACATGTGAAGTTAGCGAAACAGCCGCGAGCGCATCATGTGCGTAGCATGTAGTCATGTTTTTACATTACACGTATCTCATGTGTATCATATTTGCACCAGTATCATTCCTTCGTCATCCATTCACATACCGTTATACCGAATTTGGTATATTTGACTCTATGGAAGTGGCCGCGAACGCATCTTGAGTGTGGCATGTCGTCATGTTGTTACATGACTCGCATGTCATGATTTTTATGTTATGGTCGGTCGTTTGTGTTCGGCATGCAATAATGTCATACCACACCAGTTTTGCAAATGCCATGTGGTTCAAACCATCGGAAGAGGTGCGGGACTATGAAATGTGAATTAAGACATTCAAGACGTACATGTCTTGATTTTCATGTTATTAGTAGTCAAATATGATCTTCAAACAGTCATGTAATGCCATACCAAGTTTGGTATCAATATCATTATCGAAATGGCCAGGAAAGCTAAAAGTCGTAGGTGGCTTGATAGATAGATAGATAGATAGATAGATAGATAGATAGATAGATAGATAGATAGATAGATAGATAGATAGATACACTCAAAGTTGCCGAAGTTTGCTAAGAAATGCTTCACATTTAAAATATTACATCCAGCTGATGCTCCCACCGCATGACTTACACATGCGTTGTACGGCAATGAAAATTCTTATACCAAGCTATCAGTCACGTCCTCAGTGCTAACTTTAGTCTCCTAGACCACGGGCAAGTCAAGGTCTTTCTTGCATCATGCGTTTCCACTGGTACTGTTTGCGACATGCTCCTCGACCACGCATTTTCAGCATGCCAATGCGTAAAGAGGCAGTCATTCTAGCCCTAGTTGATGATAAGGATTAAACTACAATACTGCGCTTACCGTGTCTTGTATACCGTGCAGCAGAAACACCGGCTTCTTACGCGTCTCGATTCTGTCCCTGAACTGGTGACAATGACGCCGACCGGGTTTCGAGGGCATATTTTTTTAGTCTTAGCACCCGTGACGCGATGCAACAGATGCTTCGGGCGTTTAAGGTTGCGTTCCGTGCTTTCCCCTCGGATACGCTTGCCATGTCCCATAGTCGCTTGTGTATACTTTGCGCTGGTTTCTGGTTTACTAATCTCCCCACTGGTACCCATGTCTTCCTCGATCGTTTCTTGAATGTCCTGCTGGCCGCCTGTTGCGGCCAACTCCTCTGCTCGCTTCATGCAGTCCTTGTCGTCTTGCGTTGGCGTGTAGCTGTCTCTTCTCCAGTTGCCTCAACCGTTGCGCCGCGTTTCATGGCGTTGCTGCCAGAGACCAACTTCTTAGCCCCCTCGGCGTCTATTAGATTTTCTTGGGCATCGTCTCTTGACAGCGTGATCTTCGTTACTTTGGCATAAATCCTGACGCAATCTTGACTCTCATGTCCAAACGCTCGGCATACACCACTGCGGGGAGTCTGGCAGTCACGTCATATATGTCCTAGTATGTGGCACCTTAGGCAGAGCGACGCCCGACCAGGGGCCACGGAAAGAGCGGTGCCCCCTCCAAACTAAAAAAAAAAAGGTGTGGCAAGTCTAGCACCACTCATTCTTTCACTTTCATTGGCACAACATTCATCGTCCTTCTCGCGTTTTCGAAGACCATGATGGTCCAGTCGTCGTTAGACACCTCCAGGACTTTACCAAAGTCACTAAACGCTTGTCGAATGCTCACATTCAAGACGGCAAAACCAACCCAGTGGATTTTCACGGTGACGTCTTGTTGGATAAAGTCGATGATAGCACAGAGGCCACCGTTGACTTGAAGTCCACTCGTTTTAGGCCTATTTGTCATGCTTGCTTCGCAACTTAACGAGCCAGATGCGTTTCATCTGGAAAGCTTGATGCCAGTGATTGTCTTGATGAGCACCACTTCTTCTAACGGGGCCCAAAAGTCTTTCAACCAGTATGGTCTTTTTGCCAAATCATCCTGCAGAAACACGCACTGTTTCATGCTGCCACCTGACGGCAATGCAGACAATAAAAAGCGGTAATGCGATGGTGCAGAAGGAAACATGACACCTTGGTCAGCAGCGGCCGCCGAAGTACCTCGCACAGAGCGAGCCATAACCCATTCGTCTCCCACGGAAGCCGAAAGTGGAATAAGCAGCCACGAACGAGCGCCTCATTTAATGTTTAAACGGCAAGCTATTTATATATACCACTTAGCGCTGGCGAAGGGCATCTCGGAAGGAACTATTGTGCTTTCAGCATTACCAGCGTGACGGCGCAGTGAGCGCGCCTTGCCAAATCTTCACAACGCGGCAGCGCGGGCTCTCATTCCCCCACGTACTTCTCCCCACGGCACGGAGGAAGGAAAAGTAAGGAGAGGGCATGCCCAGCCGGCGCAGGGCGTAAAAAATGTGGCGGGAATTACGTCACGCGCGGCCATATTCACTAGGCACAAGGGCGGTGTTTTTTTTATTGTTGATGTAGTGCGGTGCGGCATGGTTCAGGTGGTCCAGTGGCGGTGTGCGCGTTTTTATGGGCCTCGCACCTAACCATGGCGTACTGCAGGTGTTCGACAGCATCCATTCTTTGTGCCACATTGTTAGCTACGCGATTTTCCTCCGGTGGTGGTTGTAACCAGGTGTCTGAACTAGAAACCACGGAACGAACTCCGAATCTGCAGCGTCCTTCAAAATTATGCTGAAAACCCATCATAGAAGATAAAGACTATGCTTAAGAATTCGTTCAATGAACGCCTCGAAGGTTAGTGACAGTTATGCGGTGTTGCTTCTTATGACAACGGACGATGCATTCGCGGTCCACAGACCCTTTTAAGACTGTAATCTAATCTTGATTTTCATGTTCCTGTACAGTTACCGGTTGGTGGTTGGCGCTGAGCTGTGTTCTAGATAAGGAAGACAGAAACAAGCGCCTTCTCTTTATTTTTTATTAATGACTAGCCATTTATCCCGGAGACATCTTCCCTCGCATTTGGCTGGCTTTCCCTGCCGTCCTTGGCGGCTGTGCCGACGCGAGAAGCTTCCTGCAGACCTTTTCTCACGCATTCCTTCGGCCAACTTTCCCACCTTTCGCCCTAACGCGATCGTGGTCTCCGTTCTCCGTAGCTACTAACTAGTGTGCGTGAATCACACTGGAGACGTGTTCCCACGCACTTTCGTGTGGTCTTCGCTGCTTTCGTCCTAATGAAATCATGGCCTTTGGGATATCCGTAGGAACCAGTGCACGTCGGACAAAAGAGGGCCCCCCCCCCCAAAAAAAAAGAGGCCGGCGCAAAATAAATGGGCTGCCACGCACACCAGCTCCACCGATGCCGACTTTACTGGCATAATTACGGACCTCCGGGTTCATTGCAGGGAAGACAATTTTCTTTTTTTACCGTTGTGTCTAGCCCACAGCTTGACCAAAAATTTCATAAAACCTAAAGAGAAGCGCAAAAGGGGGAAAAAGTGATCTGAAAGAAACTGTACAAATTTTGGTGCCTGGTTTGTCGTGCGGCAATGTCCGAAATATCATCTTTATTTTCACAAATATCCCAGCTGCGGTGGCTGCATTTCCGATGGAGGCGGAAATGTTGTAGGCCCGTGTGCTCAGGTTTGAGTGCACGTTAAAGAACCCCAGGTGGTCAAAATTTCCGGAGCCCTCCACTACGGCGTCTCTCATAATCATACGGTGCTTTTGGGATGTTAAACCCCACATATCAATCAATCATATTATTTTCACAAAGAACACATCAAATAAAAAAAGCTTAACATGCAACTTGCCGTGTTTAACGTAAACGCCGGCAGTGCAAGAGTACAACAGCCATACGCAGAGATTTCGTCAATCGTATCGCGGCAAGATCGCGTGTTCCGTTCTCCGTTCCGTTGGTTTCGGATAGCACCGGCGCACGCGGCGCGCAGGCCACGTGCTTTGTGAGACGGAGAGGGAGTCGCGCCTTCTGCTTCGCATTCATAACTAAACAAGAGAGGAGAATTTGCCCAGTCAATATGGCCGACTTCAGGCTTCATCGCGGCTTCACAACGAGTGACGTCAGGGTCTCTCCTTACCTTTCCTTCCTCCGTGCCCCAAGGAGAGGGGAGGCACACGCATGCGCTCGCCATTCTCACGGCGTGGACAATCATAGGCGTGCAGCTTTCACTGGAAAGATTCTTTTGTATATACCAGACGCAAAATTGTCACTGCACTTGTTGCAGTCTCCATTTGTGAAAAGTGTGCGCTTTTTCGACACATCGAAGCGACAACTGAAGCGCTTATTGAGTTCATCTGTAGCTGTGAGCGTGCGTTTTGTGCGTCATTTGTGCGTGCCACGTTTCTATCTGCATGTCGTTTCTCGCGGGACCTTCCAATTTGATGCTACGACGTTCACTGTTTCACATTTGGCGCAAAGCTGTGCCTTTTTGCTCTCTCGGAATATGTATTTTGTTGGTTCAGGCTACAGTTTAGGGTGTTTTAGTGTCCTGTTGATTGGTACATATCGGTGTCTGTTTTTTTTTGTGCTGCTATTTAGTATTGTTTGTTAAAATACCTACGGGTAAAAAGCGTAACAATTCTTCTTTTCAATTGTGCTTCAGGTGCTGGTATGTATGAACACTTTGTAAAGGGAGGTGCTATCTTATTGTAACATGATTGGATAATGGAACATTCAGTCAGCATACCAAAAAATTGAACTTAGTAACTCGTACAATTTTTGAGCTACATCAACGAAACTTTCATCTACTACAGAAAGATGTTCAGCAAATATTTTGTGTATTTTTTTCGCGTTTTTATACTTTTTTTCTTGTTTTATGTTTTGGGTCATGTGGGGCATTTTCTCTGCAAGCTTCAATGCAGCATACTAATGATGTAGTCGGCCCTTCGCCGCAGTACATGCAGTAGGTATTCCAGGATACACTAAAACGGATTTACTCGTTTAACGTAGTCAAGAATAAATAAAATCACTGATGTGTACTCACTTGATTGAGTTGACACGAATGCCATACCGTGCATATTCTGGAGTTCAAAAAAGAAAGACAAACAAACAATACGGTATTCTTGTGAGCTCCCGTGGTATAAAAATTTGTTACTATTGTTACAGTCTTGCTTTTAAAGCAATCGCTAGAAGTGACCCTGAAACACTTTTTCAAGCAATAAATGGATATATTCACCGAAAGAGTTTATTGCGACATAAGTACAACGCTGCAGAAACTTCAAGAGTTCGTCGAGTACGAGCGGAGGTACAAAGATTGTGTCTTCCGTGTAAGAGTTGCTGCGCTTCATACCAAGAAAGATACAAAGATTAGTCGCACGCTGCATTAGCATTCTCTTCTTTTGTCCTGACGGAGCTGCTGCAAGCTAAGCAGGGCAGGAAGACATGGGCGAAGAAAATACGTCACGCGTGCCTCGTGACCTTGAGCACTTTTCTCTTTATTTTTCATTGAATAAGCACGGCTTTTTCAGTCTGATATGAAGAAGTCGTGGCCTTCTACGGCGATCTCTGTAATGACCGAACGAGTCATGTTTAAGGGCCAAACCTCATAAGCGCGAAAATGCACGCGACAGCGACGAGCGACGCGACGTAGATCGTCTTCGCGCGATCAGTCGCTAGCGCAGGCAAACCTCATTCACGCGACGGCTTCGATGAGCGAACTCCACTGTTGCTGGCATGAGGCCATCTGCTCGCACCAAAAAAAAAAAAACGCGTAGTGAGCGGTATGCAATTTAAAAATAAGATATATTGTTGTGTAATGGAACGGAAAGTGTTTATGAGTGCCTTGCAGCACTTTATTTATATGCACTAGCGTAAACATTGCGTTATTTTTTGTTGCGCATACGTGACTCGGGCAGGGTCACGTGCACCGATTTAGTCTTTGTCTTTTCCGGTTTTTCGCTATTGGTTGCTTGAGCCCAGCACTTCCGCGCGATGAGCAACGGTTTCCAAATGGGGAGAACTGAGCGATCGCGCGAAAACGAGCACGCGACACGTCGCGCGAACGCCCTGTTTCGTCGCTCATGGTATCGCTCGTCGCTGTCACGTGCATTTTCGCGCTTATGAGGTTTGCTCTTAAATCAGCTAATCGCTGATAGGAGGCCTTCTACGAGAGATGTTCCAGCTTCGTCGATCAGATGTCGAGGGATTAGATATCAATTTCTCGCTCACTTTGATAATTTATTGTGAATACCGTGCCATGTTCTGTGCGTAATATTTGGCTAACGTTTTTTCGGAGCCTCTAATACCGATGGGCCTCGTTTCCCGACTATGCTAAAAATATGACAAGTCCTCTTTAATTAATAGTAGTATTAGGCTGCCCCTCATAAACATGCTTAACCTCCACGGTGATCTTCACTCATCGAAATAACTTTTTCCTAAAGCAGACTAACGCACAGAGAAAGAGAGGGAACGATACCAACGCTACTATCAACTGAAGGTTTTATTTATCAGAAAAACTTATAAACTGGCGCTGTTACTCACTGCCTATGTGTGCCGCCGAAGTTGCGATGTCCGGAGCTATCGCCCCATTTGGCGGCTCATTGAGCGCAGTGCGAAGGCGAGACATGCTTTTCGAATAGTCATTCTGTTTAGGCACCGTGATCGCTCCACGCGAGAGCTCACAGCGGCATATTTACATCCACCTTAAGATAATATCTTGTACCAGCCGACCGTCTGTAACTATTTCTGAAAAAAAAGGTCGCGTCTAAAAGAAGGAGTAGTAGCCGATTGGGCGCGATAGCTCCGGAGATTGCATGGCGGTGCGCATGGCCAAAAGTGACAGCGTCAGTATATATGCTTTGCTTTCCTGAAATAAGTTCTTTAGTTGACAGTAGCACTGGTATCGTTCCTTCTCTTTGCCCGTGTGTAGGTCTGCACTATAAGAAAGTTATTACGATGTAGACGTACCACCTCACTCGTCTTTTAGAGTTACGCCAGTGTATTTTTACTCAAGCCATGGATACAATTCTATCATGTGTCGTGCTAACAGTAGATTCGATATCCTTCCTAAATTACCACAAACGAATCTTTCAAGTCGAACTCGTGGTAGACAATAATTTACATGTTTGCACTATTGAACATCTAGAGGTTGAGCACCGTGGCTTCGTGCGCATTTCTTCGACGGCTCCAGCGGTAACGTAGGTTACAAAGTGAGCGAGTAATGCAGCTGTGAGCCATGCCTTTGATTTGTTATGAAATGTTATTATGAAGCAGGTATTATCGAATGTGCACTGAAGTTTCTGAATTTTGAGATGTCATTTATATAAAAAGGCACCGTAAGGTCCCGGGTAAATGTGGCTACTCTTTCTAAAGAACAACTTCGTCGAGTACACATGATATATGTGTGTGTTCAGATATCCCTATATTGGCACTTGGGAACGTTATCCATTTGCAGAAGCGGAAGACATGGGTGTCTATTTGCCTTGTTTCGCAGTTGAGCACACACCAGCACATGATGTTTATGGGTGTGACCAGCTAAATTATTCAAGTAACTTGCTCAAACAATCATAAACGGCCGTCATTTTTGTTGCAATCAGATACAATTGGAGACATGGGCGCTAGTACAACACACTTTTCGGCAAATTTTTTTTTGCGTGATGGGAGACAAGGTAAGGTCCGTCGTGGTAAGCAGGGTAAGGGGTACGCACAAATGACAGTAATGGTGATAACTTAAGCGATTCCTTGAATGCAATGACCTGATCACAAATATATTCCCTTATTCAGTGGAATCCAACAAGAGAGAGTGAAAAAAAAAAACTCGAGGAAAGTGCCGGGAGGTCGACTAGGTGCCCTGAATAAACCAAGCGAATCTGGTTAGTTACCGTGTTAGCATAACGTGCGGAGAAAACGTCGTATAAACTGGAAAAAAAGTTGAAAAACCACACGCAAGAGAGACACTCGAACTAATCTTCGTTTTCCCGGTTCGTCCAATTCCACGCCCTGCTTTACACAAACTTCATTTATGATCACAAGTCACAAAATTCTCCTTTCGGTCTTGCTGAACTTCACCCACCAATACTGCAGAAGATGTATTTGTGATATCTATCAAAGGCTATAGTGGCACGTTTATCAGCAATTATTTATGTGTTCATTAAAAGGTATTTCAGGGTAACTCACAGCTACTTTTGCTGATTTCCGCTGCGGACACTATCAAAGTTACTTGCTCATATCAGCCACCCGCCTATTGTCTACCATCGACGGAGTATTATTTATGCCGCTTTTAAATTTTACAGCCCCTTTTTTTGAAATCTCTTGTTTCTCCCGTGCCTTTTCTTCCTCCCGTGTTTCAGCGATGTTTTCTACAGATCACAAACTAAGCAGCCCAAATGCGTACCCTCTTTCCTTTTGTGTTGTTTTTCTTTCTGTACTCCACGCTACAAATCTTGTATAGCTCCGAGGAGGGCGAAAGAGCGGAGAAAAACAAACAAACAAAGCAAATGTGTGTTGTGGTCATGGTCTCCTGACGACGCTTTTAATTGACAAACATATTTATTCCACCCTCATTCATTGTTCTTCTGAGCCTGACACCACCTTTTTATGTTTTAAACACAAAAACACTTTATACCATGGCCGACCATGCCTCCGCTGACGCATTTACGTCAGGATAATGACGTTGTAAAATGTATACTAACATATTGCAAAGAGAAAGCAAAAAGAAAAAAAAGTTCTGTCGTTTGGGCGTTGATTCTACGTCGACTCGCTTCACAGCGCGTGGCGCTAATAGCTATAGGCCACAGAGCGTACAATATCCATGTTGGGAATGGAAACCTACTTATATTCTCCTTATACACTGCAAATCATTTCACACCCTTAAGGGTGGATTTTTGAATAAATCACCCATCTTACACCTATTATTTCTGCCAAACTTATCCGCATGGGTGTAAGTTCTGCAATTCCACCTTTTGTACGCCCATTTCTCATTTTTAGGTGTATTATAGGTATATGTTAGCAAATTACACCCAAGGGTGTTTCCTTGAACGTTACACCTATCATATATGTATATAGTTTAGAGCATCAATACATATCACATCTCAACGGATGCAATCAAACCGCATGCCAAAAGTCTGGTGAAAAGATCGATGTTGCGGCATTCGTTTTCATTTCCCATAATTCATTCTCCAAATTATATCGTGCTATGTATTATATTTATTAAACCACCCCCTATTTATTATATTCAGAAGATTCCTCACATGTTCAATGACTTAATTCATGGGTTAACTTTTTGGGATTCCTACTAAAAATATTTTGCTGCCGCTTATGTCCATTCTTCCCTAATTCTCACAGAGACATCAGTAAAAGAGATTATGTTGCACTTAAACATAACATGAAACGATTACACACGGTTTTCGACAGGCTATCGTGCGCACTTTCTCATTTGAAATCACACTAAGTTTTTTGTACCAGAGGTCCTGATTTATTAAAGACGATAGTCTTTTTTGGGGACCTTCAACGCAAAAATTTTGGTCTGCCTGCCTGCCTGTCTGCCTGTCTGTCTGTCTGTCTGTCTGTCTGTCTGTCTGTCTGTCTGTCTGTATGTCTGTCTGTCTGTCTGTACATTTGTCGGTTTGTCCACTCTATACGACATCTGGTACTTGAAATGGCCGACCTCATCTGCAGCGCCCACCAGTGTTGCTCAAGATTGAGCGTTCATGCTTGTGCAATCGTCAATTAAAAAGCCATGATTGCGCATGTCTGTGGCACCATAACAACACGTATATATTCTGCATGTGCGTCTTTTACTAGAAAAAGCATACATTAGTAATATTAAGGGCCGTAGCGCTTATCACGCTGCGCTGACCATGCAATGCTTGCACGGAACAGGGAGTGTTTTCAACGCTTTGCTAAGGTGGTGGAATCTACCCGTCGCCTTGCGTTCTACACCTTATCACCTCTGAGATGGGCGGGCACACCCCTATCAAAGCCACACGCTTTGTTTTCTAGGAAGACTGCCAGATGGCGCTCATGTCTCACGTGCGACATGATTTGATGTTCTTTTTCGCCTTAGCTGTACGCTCGAGGCACTCAAACGCAGTGCCTACAGAATACCACTCACCGAATTTCTTGCGCAGAACACAAAATAAATGTCCTGTTCACTCTCTCCACACGCAAGACTATCTTCTTTTGACGACATTTGCAGAAACATGGAGATACGGGGACAATTTTTTACAATGGGGGTCCATATATTTCCTCACACTGAAGTATTTCGCATCAATACATGAGTGCCTGATTTATTCAGTGAGTTATATTTAGATCTATGAACATGGGTCAGTTCAAATTGAATGTTTGTAGTATTCGCATTGCCACGGAACTTGGCATGTTTGCAATTAACAGGCTAAGCTTACTCTGATGCAGCTGCTGTGCACGCATGCTGCGCCGCAGGACAAGCTTGGCGCACATACGCTAAGCACGGGTGAACTCTTCCAATGGGTCGCACCGCTCTGTGGGCACTTAGTGCTCTTTTTATATTTACTTGAAATGCACGCTTGCGCGTCGTATAATATACACGTGAACGATCGTAGACAACACTAGCGCAATGTACCCGTGCCACAAAGATGGAGAGTAGTTGACTAATTGCAGCATTGTAATTGACAGTTGTTACTGTCACGTTACAATGCACTGATAATCGCACATTGGTATGCTCACATAAAATTTAAGACTTGAAATAAAAGCAAGCGCCCTTCATACTTTAAGCAAAGCCCCCGGTTCTTGCTGATTGGCAAAGTGTTATTTAAAAGAAGCTAATAGCACAGCAGGGGTGTTGCTAGATTTATACGTGCAAGGGAACAGAAAGAGGAAAAAAGGGGGCCTGGCGCAATTTGTATGTAAATTTTTGCCTGTAGTTGCATACATGCGGATCCGAATCGCAAGCTTTCTTTTTTTTTTTTTGCGAAATGGGCCAAATCCTGACCCGAAAGTAGCTCAAATGACACTCAATTGGCTCATACATACGTTCACGTTTCCTCTAAAACAGTAATATTAAAACATTATTTATAAATATTACTGTTCTAGAAGAACGTTGATAGTATGTATATGTCAAGGCAGCGTTAGTTGAGCTTGTTTCGGTTCTAGATTTGCCCCATTTTAAATTAAAAAATATCTCCTCAAACGAACATAAAAAAGAGTGGGAGATGTGTCAAATATGGAACAATCTCCTTGCCACCCTTCCCTAACTTTTATTTATATCTATGTTCCGCAAGTAACAAATTTTGACTCCGATATGTCGAAACAACGCCGCAATAACGCCTCACCCGGAAAAAAAAAGTACATTACGAAGGCTACGCATTTGCCACCTGCACACGTCAGTGGCAAAAAAAAAAGACTTTGAAGCTCTGCTAGCAAATAAATATGTTGTCAAGCATGAAATATTACACTATATCTTGGAGGCTTGACATAGCTTGGAAATTATATCATAAAACGGTACTGCTATGTGTTTCGGTTTCGGTTTCGGTTTTGAGGTCTCGAGGCAACTGCGCATCGCCATCGTCAACAGGCAGACTTTGAATTGTGTGGTGACATGTCGTGTGCGTGTTTGCTGCAGGCTGACGGTGGTTTATTATTTTACTATTCACTTGCTTTGTCAGGGACGCGTACTTATACGGCTTGCACAGTTTAACTTGTGCTTACAGTAGATACAGTACGTGTCACTGCAATCTGTGGCGTGTCGGCTAGTACAGAACAACTTCGGTGCGGCGGAGTGTGTGTCTTCTGTCAACGGCTTTCGTTGAAGCTTGTGCCAGCCGCAAGCAGAGAGTTTCCGATCAAGCAATCAACGGACTGTACGCTGGGAGCTACATGGAGAACGCTTTTGGATTTCGTGCCATTGCTGAAAAGGTAAGCTTTCGTGTATGCGAACAACGAAGTGCAGAAGTGCGTGCCTGCCTGCCAACTCCCGATTTGCCCGCGATACTCGTAATTGCAGGAAGCGACCGTCTCATGGCGTCGGTAGCTTCGTGACGTTCGCTCGCTGTGTGCTTATCAGCTGCGATGTCTCAACAGTCGCAGTGTTCGTGAACCTCGCTTTGGGGCATGGTTAAAGAAAACGGGGGGATGTGCCCCGCGCAGATAAACCTTACGGCATTCGGCAGCGGGTGAGAAAACAAAAGGGGGGGGGGGGGGGGGCTGAGCGAGCCGAGGTGGGCGAAAGAAATGGCATAATAATAAAAACGAAGCAGATCAACGGTAAAAGAGGCGCCAGTTGTCAGCGGGACTGCAGTGGACAAATGGGGCGCGTTTGTTACGCGGGAGAAAAAAAAAATCCAGATTTCAATGACTGAAGATAGGGGTGCGTTTTTAATGCGAGTAAATACGCTATTTAAAGCAACAATTGAAAAATACTTAAACTTTGTATCAGCACCCCTTTGATGCCTGCGCTTTGCAGCGGCGTGACGCGTTTTGTTAAAAATCGTGCAGCTAACCAAAGAATTTATATGTACCTTGTTTAATCAGTGATTCGCGCTTTTTATGCCTTGCTAGGTTTGTTTATATTTATACTAGTATATCGTAAATAATCAGGATATAGAAATATTGATCTGCTTTAATAAGGGATTGAACAGCCACACTCAATTACACATATCTTTTTGCATTTTTGCACCATTGTACTGCCGCACATAGAATATTGTAGAATAGAATATTTCTGTATATTTTGGTGTAGGGTTTTTGCGATGTGGTTACATATGAAAGCTTAGCCAAAGTGTACCAACAAACACGCACACAAAACTTTCAGTTAGACTGATACAGCACAGATGATAATGGTGTAGGCATAGTTAGCCACTAAAGAACACGCTCGCGAAAAACAAAATGAGGATGGCGACACAGGTGGCTGTAAATAAAAGCAGGCAGACCTAACAGCTCTTGTCTGTTTCATGCATTTTGTCTGTGCAGGTTTCATCCTTACGAATGTAAAGACACTGATCCAACTAATAAGCCCTCCGTGCATATATTCCTGTTAGCTACTTCTCCAATATGTCGTGCATTTTTTAAATTACACATATTTATGGTCCAACAGTTCAGAGCTTATTGAGCATATATTTAACTTACTTGTGATACATTATCTGTTGCATGGCTGTTTTTATGAATTAAAAAAATTCAACTGCGAATGAGCTGCTTATGCATGCACTCGAAGAATAGGGTTAGCACGTCTTATTTATTCTTGAGAGTAGTCAGTTTTACTCGTGGCCTAAAGTAATCATTTTGTTGACCAATAAGCAACCTGTGAACGACATGAAATTATCGAGTACACCAAATTTATGTAACTGGAGAAGAAATTTAGAGGTGAGCTTCCACAAATACACAGTGCTGTTTTTCCAGCAGCAGTTGTCATATTGTAAGTGCTGTTGATCCTTCCATATTGGGGCTTGCTCGATGTTTTACACTATTTTCACACAGTAGATTGTACATCTGTGATGTGTACATGTCTACACAACGATCCTTCAAAGTAAATGATAAATATTGCTACTTCTCTGTCTGAATGGGTTTATATAATTTTTTGTATCAACCATTGTAGTGGCCTATTGGTTAGGGTATTCTAGCTTAGCAAGAAAACTTGGTATAAACGCTGAAATTTGAGCTTCCCAGTATATTTCAAGCTTCTTGGTAGGTGCATGATTCAAGAGAGAAGCACTTTTTCACCACCACCACGGTGTTGAAAAAAACTATACTCAAACATGGCACTTGCATTCGTACACTAATATGCACAGATGCTTGTAAACGTAAAAGTGAATAGTGGTAAAGCTGAAAGTGGAGAAGCTGGAGCTTTTTATTATATGACACATCATAATGAGGTTCTCATTGTTCCCAGTATTTTTAAATGCTTAGTTGAATGTTGTGCATCTCTTACATGCAGAATGTTGAAAGAAAAGCACACTACGTCTTCTAAGATGGACTGGGTGCTGACAATGCAGTGCACTCTTCATCACAACCTGAAAGCAGCTGTTCCGGGCTCACGACCTCACTCGAAGGGTCGCAGCAGTGGTGGACGCTACTCATAGGGTGCACCAAATATCTTGTACATTTTAGGAACATTCCTCTGATGGGAAAGGCTTCATCTCAAGCTATGTGTCCTATATACCTATTTATATTTTCAATATAAGTATCAGTTTGCCATCAGATCAACAGCAGTGCGTGTAGAAAACTGTGTACAATGCATAATGTTACAGTTGTATGAAAAACTGGAGATGGCCTACATGTCGCCAGCTTAAAAGGTTGATCCACTAATGAGTCAATCCACGCCAAACATCCCAGCTATTTTAGCGACCATCTCAAATGTATTAAAAAAATTGTGATGATTTACTGCATTGAAAACAGTGAAACAGTAAAATAATTTCAAAAGAAAAACAATTTTCGGTCACGTAGTTGCCTTCTGAACTTACTGGAATGTCGTTTCAGTGTGGTTTGTGGGAAGGTAGTTTAAAAGTACTGCTCATTGCTTCGATACCAAAATTTGTCTACATGTTAAGTACAAGTTCATGTGTAAAGTGTTTGAAGCGCAGTAATATTAGTGCAATTTCACTGGCACATACGCCTCCAAGACTAACAATGTGCTTGATACGACTGGTTGGTGCTGTATGGTAGACAAAGAAAGTGCTTAACAGCGCAAAGGACAAGAAGGGAAAGAAGAAACGAGAACAGAGCCCTGAACAAACAATCAAAGTTTATTGCAAACCAACTGCAATATATAGAAAACAGAATCTGCGCATAACCACGCACCATAAGCAGAATCGCACATACATGCACCATACAGCCTACCTTATCAACAACCGGTCATGTAAATAGACCCAAGATAACTAACTTCACAGCAGTTAAGAAAAATTGAGGGTACGCTAACGCAGGAAGCACCAAGTTGTTGAATATAGAAAGCTTCACTAATCTCGTGCTCGCACCGATTTTTTTATCCCCCGTGATCAAACACTTGTCGAGAATTGGCTGACAAGACTTATTACAATGGTCTGCCAAGTGGCCGGGAAGGAAACCTTTTAGAGAGTTAGTGTACCCCCTCAACCGATCATTCATGCATCGCCCTGTTTGGCCAATGTAACCATGCCCAAAAGTAAAAAAATATCTTGTAGAGAATTGCTAAAACACATTCAAGATGGCACGTAGCGTGTTTCTTAGTGCATTCTTCTTTCTTAGGTCCTTCGCTGTTGACCCTGTGACATAGCCCAGCAAGTTTATCCCGTGCGCAGAACACAACTCTTACAGCTATTTTGCCAGTGACCTTCTTTAGCATTTGGGAAACTTCATGTATGTAGGGAATAACAGCCTTACTAGAATGAGGCTTGTTGAGTTAGCTGTTGCTTTGTCTCTTATCAACCACTCTTAGTGACATTAGGAGGGTCTTGGCAATGGAAGTTAGCTCGGGATTAGAAAAGCCTCCTTGTTGAAGGCAGTGAACTTGGAGCGAGAAACTGCACTCTATCTGGCGGTGACAAGAGCCAGTTAAAATTGCCTTTAGGCAGGAAAAAGCGATGCTTCACTTGACCAGCTTAGAATGGGCAGACGTAAAAAGGAAATTCTTTCTTGAGAATGACTCGTACCGCCAACATACATGATGAACAAAAAAAAAAAGCATTTCTAATTCTAGACATCGTAGCTTGTCAAAAATAAACTCCGACGTTAATTCTAGTTTCTTCATTTCACACCCGAAAACGTCAAATATCTCATCGGTGGTTCGCCGAGGGTCAGATTGAGCGATGCGGTAAAGCTCTAAAAAGTCGTCAACGTAGTCGAACACTTTAACTGTACTCGTGTGATCAAAGTTAGCCATGAGACTTCTTTCATACCGCGCGAGTAAAAAGTCACAAAGAACCGGTGCTAAACTTGAGCCATTGCACACATCTGCACCGGTGAGATATTTGACATTTTTTGGCGTGAAATTATGCAACTGGAATTAAAGTCGGAGTTCGATTCATGACGACAAGTTACGATGCCTTGACTTGGGAATGGTTTTTTGGTTGACCATGTATATTGGCGGTACGAACCTTTCTCAAGAGAAGCGTTCTTTTTACGTCCACTAATTCTAAGCTAGTCAAGCGAAGCATCGCTTTTTCCTGCCTAAAAGCAATTCTAACTGACTCTTGTCACCGCCAGATAGAGTGCAGTTTCTCGTTCTAAGTTCACTGCCTTCAACAAGCAGGCTTTCCTAATCCCCTGCTAACTTCTATTGCCGAGACTCTCCTAACGTCACTAAGATTGCCTAATGAGACACAAAGCAAGAGCTAACTCAACAAGCCTCATTCTAGCAAGGCTGTTATTCCCTACGTACACGAAGTTTCCCATAGGCTAAAGAAGGTCGCTGGAAAAATAGGTGTAAGAGTTGCTGTAAGAGTTGCGTTGTGCGCACGCGACAAGCTCGCTGGCCTATGTCGCAGGGTCAACAGCGAAGGACCTGAGAAAGAAGCATGCACTAAGAAACACGCTATGCACCATGTTGAATGTGTTTTAGCTATTCTCTACAAGATATTATTTACCTGTGGACATCGGCCAAACAGGGCGATGCATGAATGATCGGTTGAGAGAGCACGCTAACTCTCTAAAAGGTTTCCTTCCCAGCCACTTGGTAGACCATTGTAATAAGTCTTGTTGACAGCCAATTATTGACAAGTGTTTGATTACGGGGGATATAAAAATCGGCGCGAGCACGAGATTAGTGAAGCTTTCTATATTCAAGAACTTGGCGGTTCCTGTCTTAGCGCACCCTCAATTTTTTTAACTGCTGTGAAGTTAGTTATCTGGGGTCCCCTTATATGACCGGTTGTCGATAAGGTAGGCCTATGGTGCATGTATGTGCAATTCTGCTTATAATGCGTGGTTATGTACAGATTCTGTTTTCTGTATATTGCAGTTGGTTTGCAATAAGCTTTGGTTGTTTGTTCAGGGCTCTGTTCTCGTCTCATCTTTTCTCTCTTGTTATTTGCGCTGTGAAGCACTTTCTTCGTCTACTACGCCTACAAGAACTTAGCCAACATGTGTTATGAATGTCTGACTAATGAATACTAACAACACAAAAGGTATATCTTGAGGAAATAATATTATGAGACTTCTTAGGCTGCTAAACATTACAAGAAAAAATTACCAGTTTCGCAGAATCGTCATTTTCGTTTATATTGAGACTCGATTTGCACTGTGGAGTGGTCCAAATAAATATGACCTTCAAACCTGAATCGAAAGGAAAAAAAAAAGGTATTTTCATGTGCCAATTGTTATCATTACATTTTTTTGTTTTAAGGAAGAAAATAAGTTCTGAACTTTCCCATTGATGAAAATAAGAAATTTCAAGGTGGCAGCTGTCGTATGACGAAATGGGAAGATAGGCACCAATGGGAATGCTAAAAAAATATTTTCTTCCTGAAAACAAATAATTCAATGATAGTATATGAAAAGAAGTGTTCATTTGCTTTCAATTTATGTATAAAGGTAATTTTTAGTTAAGCCACCACATGGCATAAATCGCATCTGAATATGATCAAAAATTACGATTTTGTAGAATTTATTATTTTTTCTCGTAAAGTTTACCAGCTTGATAAGTCTCTCAAATATTTTTTTTCTCAAAATATACCTTGCGGGGAGCAGGTATTCACTACACAGATATTCATACAAACTGCAGTATTGCAATAAAGAAATTGCAAACATAGCACATTTTGGATAAATTCTTAGAAGCTTATGTGCCAGTATAGTTGCAATAATATTACTGAGCTTCAAACACCTTACACAAGAACCTTTACTCAACATGTAGACCAAGTTTGGTATAGAACGTACTTTTAAAATAAATTTTTTCACACACACAAACGACATCCCCGAAAGTTCCGACGGCAACCTTGCGACCAAACATTTTTTCTCTCCGAAATATCCTACCGTTTCACTGCTTTCAATACAGTTAATCAGCACAATATTTTTCGAATGCATTTGAGATGGTCGCCAAAACGGCTGGGCGTTTAGCATGAAATCACCCTAACAGTGTGTCATGAACACAGAAAAAGGTCCTATGCTTATTAAGCCCTTTTGTTTACCAAAAAATATACTGAAAGTGCCTCCTCTGAGGCACTGTATAGTGCCGCTTTTATCACACTTCTAAGGGAACTAACTGCATGTGCTATTGTTGTTTACACGTGCAGCAGTAGCATCAATATGTAGTGGAACTTGCTGTTGGGATAGTTGGTGCATGTTTGCATTAAATAATAGTCAATTTTGCGCTAAAATGACGACCACACAAACGAAAAAACACATAAACGGATTGGGCACTCATTTGCAATTGTTGATTTCTTGAGGAAATAGGCTGATATAAACCCACTTTTTGTCAACCCTTGTGCAACCTACTCGGGCCGTCCCTTACCTAATCACGCTATAGGACACATGATCGCTAGATACCGTGCTTCCAGCTCATACATGATGAGTGAAGTTTTGCTAACGTAATTGATACCCCTTTTCTTTTGTGAAAGCCCATCAAAATGGCTCTTGGTGTGAATCCACATGAAGTGACATGTGCTCTTGAACGGGCACCGTCGTTATTCTTTGCCGTAAGAACGTGTTCCCTCGCTCCATCATTGACGCAGCGCCTCGTCGTCTGGCTAACATGTGTCTTTCAGCACGATAGGGGTATTTTGTAAACCACTTCAGTGGCAGACTTCGTGAATGGCCACGCATGCTTCTTTTCACAGTCTTTCAGCTGCTCAGCATGATTTTCAGCGATGCACCGGCGCAATTTTGCTAGTTTGTTAGGGGCACGAACACAATCAGTACTTCATGCCGGCTCGCCACCTTTTTAAGGTTGTACGTATGAATATATAGTATATTATGAATATAAGGTACAAACAGCTGCTAGTGAGCACCCGTCCTGTTCATGTGTTTTCTTTGTGCGGTCGTGGTTTTGACGTGAAATTGACTATTCAATTCAGACATTCATGTCTATTCACAGCACATGTTTAATGTCTGTAGCAAAATATTACATGATATTTTCGTATTCATATTTGCATGTTCAAGGGAACAGCAGCCGTGCCAATTGTGTCAATTGGATACAATTTCCTAATTTTGCACAAAACCATTATGAAATGCCCAACCAGCCTCAATTATTTCTCAGTATTGTTAATTTTATCAAGAAACATAAGATCCATTATTCAACTTAAGTTTGTGCATCACCATCCAATTGATTGATGTGTGCAGTTTAATGTCCTAAAGCCACCATTTGAATATGAGACGCTTTAGGGGAAGGCTCCAGAAATTTCGGCCACCTGGGGTTCTTGTGCACCCAAATCTAAGGAAATGGGCCTACAGCATTTCCGCCTGCATGAAAAATGCAGCTGAGTACTTTCGCGACTAAACCATCGAGGCGAGGTCATCATCATCCAATCTAATACAGATGTGCCAACCGTAATTATAACTTTTAATTGACTATATTCTAACCTCACAGCAAAAGAAAAGAGTAGAACGGTTTAAAAGAAAGTTCTACCCCCCCCCCTTCTATGACGTCCATAACGCTTTTTAAGTCGCTTTTGCCAGAATACGCTTTCGCTCTGCGGAAAAGTGCTTTTTGATTTACAGGACACAAAATATTTTTGTCCCTATATTACTCTGCCATGCAGATGCCTTCAAAAACGAGTACTAGTATAAGTGCTGGCCGTCTTTCAGAGTGATTTATGAGGTTTTTGCAGCCTTAAGCGACGATAAAGAAAATCGTATGCCACTTTTTTTCTTTTCGCCACCCCCTTGAGCTCCTCCTTTACGAATATCTGGAATTTCTGGGTCGCCTGTCAAACAGTTGAACAAGCTCACCAAGTGCTACTGCGAGTTTTACACCCGTATTTTAGAACGTCCCTTCACTAAATGCTTCACCTTGACTTGAGAAAATTGATTCCAGTGCAGTCTCTAGGCAGAGCAAGTCACTCAATATCAGGGATAATCTGCTGCGATTCTCAAGAAACGCAGCGTCATTTTCAGACAAGCGGTGGCGCTGTGCTCAGCTAGTACAAGTGAAGGATGAGATTCGAGTTGAGGAGCATTCGTATATAGGGAGGATAGCATTGTTTGCACTGTGGGACAGTTCAAGAGTGCTTTTGTTGAAATAGCTGCACTCTCGTGTATTTTGAATGAATTAGCGTATGTCAAATAATTTCTACATATACTTTTTTGTGTGTGTGATTCAGTATAATTTGTTGTACTACTGTAAATTTGGAGCCCCACCGCGGTGGTCTAGGGGCTATGGTACTCGGCTGCTGACCCCCAGGTCGTGGGATCGAATCATGGCTGCGGTGTCTGCACTTCCGATGGAGGCAGAAACGCATTAGGCCCGTGTGCTCAGATTTGGGTGCACGTTAAAGAACCCCAGGTGTTTAAAATTTCTGGAGCCCTCCACTACGACGTTTCTCATAACCATATGGTGGTTTGGGGACGTTAAACTGCACATATCAATCAATGCTGTAAATTTGAAATTTCAAGCTGAAAAATGCTGTGTTTGTTTTTCCTGAAACCTGCTCCAAATTTAGATTTTCTCCCTAAAAAAGCAAGATATGATGCTCCAAAAT
Organism: Rhipicephalus microplus; assembly: GCF_043290135.1. Lineage (NCBI taxonomy): Eukaryota > Metazoa > Arthropoda > Arachnida > Ixodida > Ixodidae > Rhipicephalus > Rhipicephalus microplus. Next base: position 239,951,571 of record NC_134702.1, read on the forward strand.
ATTGCTCCAGATGATAGCTTGGCTGCTCCACCTCTGCTAGCTGTAAGTGGTTACTCTTTCACCCTGCTTTTATGTGCCCATTTTATGTTCTTTGATGTTGCATTGTTTCAGGAGGACATATTATGTGATGCGCTTGCTATTTTACATCTTTAAATCAATTATTCTGTGTGGTTAGTATCCAGTGACACTGTTAAGCTATTGTAATTTTGCCTATTGTTTTCACTCCTGTATTATTGTTTCCCCAGTATTCTGAATGTCTGATTACACAAGGGTTATTGTGAAATGAAAATGCCATTTTAAGACTGTTTTGTCATTACATTCATTAGAATACCACTAGCCTTGCATAATATGCATAAGGCATGCCACAACACATGCAAACTGTGGCGTATCATTGTGGTAATTGTAGTGTGCATTGATATATTATTTCAGTATATTGGAGAAACAAGGCATGTTGCATTGCACTACTCTTCCTGCTGTTTGTATGCTTCACTGCACTGTGCTTTTGTGCTGCATTGAAGCATGTTAAAATTAGTTCATTTTTAAGTGCAAATAAAGGCTCTTTTGTTGTACTTTGATATGCATGCATTGGTCATTAGAGCTCCATGCCGTACCATTGACGTCTGATTTCCGGTCTTCTTTTGTAGCAAATGGCATTCTGCTTTGCACAATTGAAAAAGGCTTTTGATTAAGGTAGAATTTGTCTCTGAATCCTGTATGTTCTCTGTGCCTGATGAAATAAAGCTTGGTTTCGTTTTGCACAATGGCATGACTTTGTGAACGTTGTGTTATGTGTGGCAGCTCATTTTGAGTGATGCCTTTGCATTAAGCTAGGATTACGTGTTATATGCCGTGCTTCATATATGCACCATAAAAGGATTACCACACTGTGGCAGGAGCCACTACAATAGGACATCTGCACATGAAAGGTCTAGCTAAAGGGTAAGCTTTCACGTGCTTCCACAGGGGCTTACTGGAAAGGGGTAACTTTCGAATTATGGTATTTTTTGCATGGGTGTTGGGGCATTATTCAGCATAAACACCCCCACACCCTTTTTGCTGTTTGAGCAATTACACCCCTACACTACTTTTGTTTTTTAAGGGTGTTAGGGTGTCATAGCAATATTACACCCTTACGCCCTTAAGATTACTTGGGTACAATCGCTTTTACACCCTCACTCCCTTAAGGCCACTTGGGTGTACATTTGTCTCCACCCGAAAAAATGTTTGTGCCATAGGGTGTAAATTCGAAAATCCGCCCCACGATATAGGTGTAGCCCTGCTTGATACACCCATTTCGTGGGGTGTTGGGGTGTGAGTTATAGAGACTATAAAACACCTATATGGGTGTAATTTGGTTTACAGTGTACCGTTGATTGTCCTCGAAGCTCAGCATCTTTAGTGCACATTTGTTGTCAGTAGTGAGATGGCATTAAGGGAGGACGTCGGACGCACTCTGGAGGTACGATGCATGCGCGGATCTACAGGGTGTTGTCAGCGCGGTCTCTCGTGCGTGCGCACAGGTATCTTGTAATTTGAGCGCTTTGTATTTCTTGTGCTTCAATGGCAAGTTTGCTTCGAAATTATAGTGGTTGAATAGAGCACGAAGGTCACTTCACTCGCTGCCATGGCTGCGTTATACGAAAAAAGCGAACTGCTCACAGACGCAGAAGAATGGTGACGAAGAATCGCGCGCCTTTCTTTGTCTGAGCAGCGCACTTTAAGTTTTGAACTGTGACAGCAATTCCACGCTCGTCCTGTGTATGTTTATTTCATAAATTTTTTTGGCTTGAGGTGCACGCTGGAAGTTTTGAGCTGCTTGCTGCTCTTCTCATGACATTGCAATTTGTTGCTGTTACATTCATTCCTTCTCCCTTGCACTAAAACATTGCACAGTAAACGCGCAACTGCCTCTGTGAAGACACATTTCCCTTTCGTGTTATACCGGTTTCTAACTAAAGGAATCATCCCCATTTTTGGTGAACTTCATTGTTATTTTGGGCGACGGCAGGTGTGGGGTTCTGGTTGAAAATTTCTGCTTTATGTGGGTGGGAGAGGATGTGCCACTTCTGCATTTGACAATCATCTTCGACGCAGATGATTTGAAACAAGAATAAATAGATTAGCCTTCCGGGGTATTTCCGTGGGGAAATGTGGAGACTGCTTCTATTGAAGTGTAGGTGTATGAAGTAAGTATTCTTCAATTGAGAGTTTCGAGTATCTCCTAGTTTGTTCAAGTGTAACTGAACTGGGACCATATGTCGAGCGAAGTGTGGTTTGTCCTTGAAGAAAATACTGGTTCCTCTTGTTCCTCTTACTATCCTGGGGAACCAACAGTTTTGATAAGACCATTTGTGCAATTTGATCGCATTTAGTGTTACAGGGCATTTGTGCTTTTTGCGTGTATGGAGTGATACACCCGGGTAATATTGTACCACGTACAATTTATCCCCAAACGTTCTCCCTACTATACTCGGGGACAATTTTTCTTGTCATTGAAGTGAAGGCTAAAGACCCCTATTGCGTGCATCCTACTGTCAGTGAATGTAGTTGCACAATAGCGACCCTACTTTGAATGTAAAATATAGAAGTTCCTTCTTCAGTTTTTAAGTGGAACTATTTGAGACAGAACTCAGCACATATCAGCGAGGCAGCTTTATTTATTTAGCTTCACAGCGATTTGGAACGTGCCCGAAAGTCCAGCCTTTTTACGTGTACCTCAAACGCTAAACGGCGTCTGCGTCTGCATGAAACGGCGATGCTACACCCCCACTACTTTCCACAGCTTTACGAGACGCGTGCCAAATCGAACCACTTCACGTAGAGAAACCAAGAAAAGTTTTCGAGTAGTATAGTGAAGCCTAGGACTCTTCTTATTTGCTGTACAAGTACTGGTAATGCTTGGTTTTTTATGTGTATATCTGTTCTCGAACGTTCGAGCACTTTGCCTCTTTGTGCAACATCGGTACGTTTATGTGCGCCATTAGCCTGATCCATACTGCCTTAAATGTTCATTTAAACACAAAACAGATCATATTGCGACGTCAACTGCTCTAAATATTTAGTTTGCATGGCCACAATAAGAATACCGGTTGGTGGTCACTGCTTTGTGTAAATAATAAATTTGCGCTCGCACTTCCAAACTGACATAAAAAAACACAATTTATCTGCGTTTGTAGGATTGTATTCACAGTAGTGTATGCAGTATCGCCAAGGTCAATTTAAATAGGTCGTAGAAGTAAAAAATAAGGGGATCTGATACCCATTGCGGCAGACATCAACAACCGCGTGACGATGAAGCGTGGCTAGGTGAGGAGCGGACAAATATTAAAACCAAAAAATGAATTAAAGGTTTATTTTTGATAGTTTAATTTTATTCGTTACAGAAAATAGTAGATTACTTTAATAAAGCTTTACTTTTTCGTATTTCGTTCAGCGCCCATTTTTTTCGTTTGGTTTCAGAAACAGCGGGCACATGCAAGTATAGTCTGGTAGCGTGTGCGAAAGGTTTTTGGGGGCGTTTCCAGAGCTTGTGTCTAGTTCGGCGTGTTCTTTGGTTTGGCGCATTACCAGGTCAACGAGGCATTGCTGACTTTTCCGTGATGTTTTTTTTTTGCGTACCGTCAGTAGTTTACTTATTTTTTATGTGCTGTTTACTGGTGTGACATTTCAGAGCTAAAATAGCTCACAGAATGTGTAGATAGCCACTCCTGTGACTGCCGACTCCTTTCGCTGGTGCACGGCTGGCGTGGCCTTGCCACTGGTGACGATGAATGCAACACGCTAAACAACGAGACGCTGCACACTCATCCCCAGGAATTCTAGACATAACATGTCGCGCCATCTCTCGGAGGCAGCCGGATCACCTCAGCGTAACTGAATGGGAAGCGCTGCCAAAGCCATATTTTCAAAGCTGCTGTCTCACTGCCGTGGTTTTCAACGATTGGGCAACGTGAGTTTTCGAACTAATATGCTAATGTGCTCGTGAATAGTTGTCTCAAAATTGCCTTTGCGAAGTTTCTTTTGTATATTGCAGTTGCAGTGCTCACGGATTGAAACAGGACACTCGGAACGCATGGCCGGTGCCAGACATCGCGCAGCTCGTGGGTGCTCATAGAACCAAGCTGTCGCCATAGAGTTTCTCAAAATTAACTATAGGGGACTTTGGCGCTGTGATTTTTCAGCGACCATGAGAATGATGGTTAGCCTAGAGTTTCTCAAAATTAACTACAGGGCACTCTGGCACTGTGATCGTTCAACGATCTTGGGAATGATGGGTAATACACACATTTGCCTAGTCTTCGTACTTGCGGGTGGTGAATCGTAGTGGCGGCTTCGTTTATTGCTGTGTTTCAATTTTGTTTTGAAAGAAATATTCAACCCTTTTGAACTTCGTGACTCAATTTGGAAAGGTAATTCAAAAAAAAAAATAAGGTGATGAATCGCAACCACTAAACATTTTCTGATTTTTGTTTCGTGAGAAAACAGATTCAAGCCACACGAACACACACGAATCCAAAAGCAGGCCAGAAGGACGAAGTTTAGACAAATGTGTGTACTACCCATCATTCTCATGCTCACTGAAGCACCGTGCGTTGCAGCTCCCATAGACACTAGCGCCAGAGTTCCCTCTAGTGTATATTTGAAAACTCTATGCGTGTCGCATTGTGGTATAGACCGAGGGGGAGAATATTTGAGGAGCAGGATTGCTGCTTCGGCTCGCCAACGAGCCGGCCTGTAGTTTACCATGTGCACACCGCCAGCGTGGTGCTGATATCGCGCTTTTGCATGCCGACGGAAATGGCTCCTCGGTGCACACTACTTATATTGTGCTGCGAGTAGACGACGCTCTCGTTCTGCGCCTTTTTGGAATGCGGCACGGAGGCTCTGTAAATAAGAAACATGATTCGCTGAAGACAATGCGCATTATGTGCGTTCGCACTCATGACGAACATCTAGCTTCTCAAAGCCCCGCCGCGGTGGTCTAGTGGCTAAGGTACTCGGCTGCTGACCCGCAGGTCGCGGGTTCGATTCCCGGCTGCGGCGGCTGCATTTCCGATGGAGGCGGAAATGTTGTAGGCCCGTGTACTCAGATTTGGGTGCACGTTAAAGAACCCCAGGTGGTCAAAATTTCCGGAGCCCTCCACTACGGCGTCTCTCATAATCAAATGGTGGTTTTGGGACGTTAAACCCCACAAATCAATCAATCAATCTAGCTTCTCAAAACCGTAGTGAGCCTATTTCGTGATTTCATTGATGATAAGCCCCACCGTGGAGGTCTAGTGGCTTACGTACGCGGCTGCTCACCCGCAGGTCGCGGGAGCAAATCCCGGCTGTGGCGGATGCATGTTCGATGGAGGCAAAATTGCCGTAGGACCGTGTGCTGAGATTTGGGTGCACGTTTAAGCACCCCAGGTGGTCGAAATTTCTCGAGCCCTTCATTACGGCGTCCCTTAAAAACATATGGTGGTTTTGGGACGTTCAACCCCACATATCAATTCTTTCGTGACAAAAAAAAAAAAAAAAGAAACAGTCGGAGGACGTTCTTCTTGTGACATAGAAGCAATGCATTAGAACGTCCATTTAATTCACCATGCACTTCCATAGCTAGTTCACGATTGTGCCGTCTGAGCGTTGTCTTCATGCAGGTGACGCTTCAGCAAGCGTAGCAGTGGCGAGACGCGGAAACAAATACGAGAGTGCAGATGTCGTGCAAGCCCTATGCCACTCGCCAGCTGTCTCGAGCATTGTAGAGGCTGTGATCGTAAAAGACGGTGCCGCTTACGTCGCCAGGCATGTATCTACCGAAAAATGTTCACTTTCGTGCGTGTTGTACGTCGCTAAAACGGACACGAATGCAATCGGCTGTGTCATTTGCTGCAGCGGTAGCCACCTTGTGTTGCACGGACTCGGCACTAGCTCGCTAGCAGGTAGAGGGAATTCGTGAACTAGCCTTGCAACACAGCTGCACTTTTTTGAAACCAACACAATGGTTCTACGTCCGCCACGTTAAACTCGTGAAACGAATGATGAAGTGCAGCGGCTTCGTGAACCAATTCACGAAGTGCAGGTGAAACGAATGCACGTAGAGTTAGTGTCTTTCCGACAGCTTGTCGCTGTCGTCCAGGAAGAATGGCAGAAGGTGGCGCGTTCTTCCATAGCTGATAGCCTTTAAGAATGTTTTCCACGCAGTATCATGGCAGTATTGGCTTCCCAGGACGTCACGGAAAATTCTACGACATTGTTCTGATGTTACCCAAGCACAGGCCTCACACATCTCTTTTTTCTTGCGACAAAAACAACGCAACACACCCTCTGTGCATTTGTGCAAATGTTTGTTTTTATCAAGGCTGTGAACGCACATAATGCGCATTGTCTTAGCCGATTCAATTTTTTTACTTACAGAGCCTACGTGCCGCATCGCCAAAATGTGCAGAACCAGCGCGTTGGTTACTCGCACCACAAAATAAGTAGTGTCCTCCGGTGAGCCATTTCGGTCGGCCGGCATGCGAAAGCGTGCTTGCCTAGCGGAGCCACGCTGGCAGTGTGCGCATGGTAAACTGCAGGCCGGCTAGTTGGCAACCGGAAGCAGTGACCATGCTTCTAAGATAATCTTTCCCTCGGCCAATACCACAATGCAACACCTTGGCTCCATGAGCACCCATGAACTGCACCAGCAGCCATGTGTTCTGAGTGTCCTATATAAATCCATGAGTGCTGTACGTCACTTTGCTAATAACTGTTCTCTCCCTCATGCAATCAGCGTGGCACAAGATGCAATAAAGTTGCGTATTAATAAAGACAGTTAACAGGTCAGCAACAAAAAAAATTAATTTTGCGCCATAAAAGAAAAAAAGCGCAATGTCGCTACCACTTGCGGTTATGACTTCTTATTTTACTTTTTGTTATTTTTCGCTGTTAATAGTCCCCTCTTCACCTAACTGGCGACGGTGGCAACGAGCCGCCGACTACTGGATCTATGGGCTTCCATGGAAGTTACGTTACCAGTTTGCATATACTTCGGTATTGCTGCGTACTGGGATGCGATCAGGACAAGCAATATTTCGCGGCTTGAACGTTCGTCAAAATTCATACATACCCAGTGCGGAAATCTTTGTCAACTTGTCCACACCGGCTTTGCTGATGCCAGACAGCGGAACTGTAGGTACCTTGAAGAGAACATGAATTTATATTTCATTCAGTCACCGAGAAATCGGTGCTTACGTAGGAAATCGTGCTTACTTGTAAAATGTTCAATGAATCGTACTCTTAATTTAGCTTAGCGAAATATGAGCTCATTCATTGCAGCTGTAAAAGAAAGACTGGGGGAATTCCATGCAAGAATTTTCTGGAACTATGCAATCCCACTTCGCTCTTCTATGATAATTTGTATATACACGATTGAGGTAATAAACTGATGATCGATTGTTATGTGGTGTGTAAAATTCCAAAACTACGATATGATTATGAAGAAGGTAATAAATTGATTCCTGCTGACATACTCAGTTAGGCTTGCAAGCATAAACAATACTGAGATGCAGTAATAACTCAGCCGGAATATTGCCGAATATAGGCAATCAGCAACAGTGGAAAATTATCAATAGTCTCGTGTCTCAGCGAATATTCTATCGAGAAGAAGAGATTTTTGTTGTGCGAGTATTTTCAAAGCCTAGCATGGTTCATTATATCGGAAGCTAAATCCCAGTCTCTAGAAACTACACTTTTGGAAATGCAAAGCATCAACAAATAATGGTATCCTATGACAAGCAATATATTGGCTATAGAATAAATGAATAAAATACTTGACCTCAAGACGAATCGGACTATTGTGAATATAAGAAATTTGAGACTTTCGCATTTGCTTCGAAAGGCACCCAGCAACTCTTTTTTGCCATGGTCAGAAAACGCTGCTGACCGACTCCTGAGAACACGTTTGCACAACATTCTAGCGCAGCACATGACCTCGAGTACGCAAATAATTCTCAAAGTTGGCCAGAATTCGCTTTCTTTTCTCTGCACAAATAGTGCCATAGACGCAAGAGATTGTGTCAAAAACATAAAGTACATGGCCAAAGACTGATTTGAGCGCGATGATTTGTATAGTTATCGTAGCCACCGCACAATGCCGCCACGTTCTCGAAATTGGTCACGCTCGAGATCACAATAACAGGAAGTCGCATGTTCAAAGAAAGAAGTGCCCATGGTCATTGTGAGTCCTGAGGATTTCACCTAGCTTTTTCCCCCTTTTTGTCTCTTTTCTGCGTAGCTTTCAGTACGCTCGTTGATACCAAGGTCTAGACAGGAAGGGCTTGAAGCGTCTGGCAGGACCCTCTAGCTTCACTCGCGCTCGACGGGCTCTAAAAATTGTGGAGGTCTATTCGTCAGACTGGATGTAGGTGCGTAGCCCTGTACTATTTCATCTTATATGTTTAATTACAATACCTGCTACCCATTCATTAATGCTATCGTATTTCTCTATGTTACCAGCTATAATATTTTGGATAGGGAGCCCCACCCTCTGTTCTGTCAGCCAAGCAATGATAGCAAAGCGCGTGCCCATTATGTAGCCTTGTATAGGCCTCATACGTCCTCCTAATCTCACTTGACCAAATTGCATTCCATTTAACACACACCAGTTGCTCGAAGAGCACAGCGAAACATCCCTCACGAGACGAGATTGTAGCATTAAACCTTGCCATGTTGAGGTTCAAATGGCGGCCTCTCGGGACGCAGAGATTCTCAGCATTACCTGCTCGTGCAGATCTGACTGGTGCCGTGGTCAATTGCTTCGCAGCCACTTTGGAAAGAGAAACGAGGGTTAGTTAATTGGCGTAATCATGAAGGAGGGAGGGGTCAGATACAGCTCCAGGCTGTCCAATCCTCTGCTGAGACATGATAAAGTACTATTTCAAAGCTACCGTGAAGATGTTGAATCGACAAAGAGTAAGGTAAAAACAAGATACAGTATACTGATAAGTGTCTACAATGCCAAAAGAAGGAAGAAGCAGGATGGAGACCAGGCAGCCAGAGTTTATGGCATCGGTAAAAAAGTTTGAGAGGGAAAGTGTTGGTAGACTGCGCAGAACGCAAACATTTACGGATCTTACTAACACATAGCTTTACCGAAAAGAAGCGAGCTGTAAGTAGACATGGAGTAGCCGTTATGGCGAACGTAAGACCGAAATTGTTGATATATTCAGTCAGCACCTAGGCATGTTGCAGCATGTGCAAAGGTTTGGCAAGGTACAATTCAGTGACCACAGAATGGTAAGGTTTCGAATGCACCTAGACTTGAAGAAGGAGCGACAGAAACTGATACGCAAGAAAGCCCATGAATGAGCTAGCGCTGAGAAAGAAAGTGCAGGAACAAAGTGTCGCTTCAGAACAGATACTCGGCTGTTATCTCAAAAACCGGTCTTAGAATTGACCCAATGAATGATAATCTGACGAGTATCATTACGGAGTGTGCAGTGGAAGTTGGGGGACGGTCATTTGAGCGGGGCCTAGCAAGGTACCCAAGGAAGCGAAGAAGCCTATCAAGAAACGTCGAATCCTGGAAGGTAAAACACAACAGAAAAAATAGGACTGACAGAGTTTTCGAAGTTGAATAACAAGTGTGAGGTACCCAGTGGGAGAAGTAACGTGGATAGAATCGAACATGCTTTAAAGAAATGCAGGAAGCGTCAAAGCGGAGAAGAGGAAACTTCGGATGGGCAAAAACAAGATGTACGCATTAAGATACAAGGAAGGCAAAGTAGCTACCAATATGCATAGGATAGTTAAAGTACCGGAGGAGTTTTACAGAGATTTGTACAGAAGCCGGGAGAAGCACGACCTTAATACTATTCGTAACAAGCAGTAACCCAGATGGCACCCCACCAGTAATCACAGAAGAAGTCAGAAAAGCCTTGGAGTGCATGCAAAGAGGCAAAGCTGCTGGTGAGGATCAGGTAACTTCAGATCTGCTGAAAGATGGAGGACAGATTGTGAAATAAAAACTAGCTACCTTGTTTACGGGGCAGGAATGCTGACAAGATGAGTACCAGAGTCTTGGAAGGATGCTAGCATCATTTTAATACATAAGAAAGGAGATGACAAGGACTTAAAGAATTACAGGCTGATCAGCTTGCTCTCAGTAGTGTAGAAGCTATTTACAAAAGTAATTGCTAACAGAGTTAAGCAACCATTACATTTTAATCAACCGAACGATCAAGCAGTATTTCATACAATACAATCAACAATCGACCGCAATCATACTATCAATCAGGAGAATACACCCAACACACCTTACATCGTCTTCACAGAATACGAGAAGGTATTTTATTCAGTAGATGTATCAGCATACGTGCAAACACGGTGAAATCAGGGTGTCGACAAAGCATATATACCCATCCTAGAAAAAATTTACAACGGATCAACTGCCATCATAGTGCTCCACGAAAAAAGTGAGAGAATACCGATAAGGAGGGGTGTAAGGCAAGGGTATATCGTCTTCCGAATGATATTTACCGCGTGCTTACAGGGGGCTTACAGGGGTCTCTAATGGGAAGAGTTAGAGATACGAGTAAATAGAGAACACTTTGGTAATTTGCGCTTCACTGATGACAGAGCATTTCCGAGTGGCTCAGATTGTGAATTGTAATTTATGATTACTGAGTAAGGCAAGGAGAGGAGAAATGTAGGTCTTTGTCACATCGCAGCCTAGCGAAAGGCCATGCACATCCGGGCCGGCCACAGGAGCCGAGAAAGGGACTGAGCCGCTTCTGATGCGGGTGAGATAACCCCAACCTTTATTCCATGCAACCAGCATGCATATGTGGCAGACACTCATGTGACCAATGACGTCGCATACAAGCAACCATTTCCAATTGTGAGAAACACCGTCAGATACCGCGGACACTTGACGCACATGGGCGCCATCACCACATCTTCTCTTCTGTAATATTACGCAGACAATTGCAACCGACTTTTCAGCACTAGCAACGAAAGAAAAGTTTGCAGAAACAAACAATGCACAAGAAAAAATACTGTCAATTGGTTAACCCGTAGAGGTCCAGCTGTTGAACAGGGTGACCAGATTGCGTTTGGTATTGATGGATTGATTGATGTGTGGAGCTTAACGTCCCAAAACCACTTATGATTATGGGAGGCGCCATCGTGAAGGGCTCCAGAAATTTAGACGACCTGCGGCTCTTCAACGTGCACCCAAATCTAGGCTCACGGGCCTACAGAGCTTCCGCCTCCATGTGAAATACAGCCGCTGCCGCCGTGATTCGATCCCGCGACTTGCGGGCCAGCAGCCAAGTACTTTAGCCACTAGACCACCGCGGCGGGGTGCGTTCGGTATTCAGGAAGGTCGATTACCGGCAAGGAAGGGCTAGGTAGATCATCAGGTGCCTTGCTGTCTATGACGCAAGGCACCTGTGAGATATTTGTTTCGTTTATACCCGGTTATAATTTGATTGAGGAAAACCATAGCTACCTCCATCGTCTTCATCTTTTAGTTGTTGAACGAAGCGAACGAAGGACTTTCTGTTTCCTACACCAGTGAATGTTCTAACCACGTACGACGTCGGCCGCTCAGCAAGTCGCAAAGCTCGCGCTTTTGCTTTGCAGTCCGTCACCCAGACTTCCACGCCCGGTTTGAGTGCTCCCAACGAAGTAGCCCTATGACGATAGTTGGAGTTTCTACGCTGTCGCTATCGGGTGGTCGTATCATGGCTTTTGAGCTTCTTCGTATGAGGCAGAAAGCTGGTGGGATAGACAGGCACCGTGGCACGTAGCCAACTGCTCATTAGAAGTTCTGTAGGGCTTTTTTCAAGTAGCCCAGAAGTGTTCCTGTACGCAAGGAGAGAAAAATATAGGTTATTTGCCTTTTTATGAGCCCTTTAATTGTCTGGACCATCCTCTCTACTTCACCATTTACCTGCGAGTACCTGGGGCTGGACGTCCCAGCGTGAAACCTTAGCTGCAATCAAACAACTTGTATTCCTGCGGCACGAATTGTGTTCTGTTATCGGACATAGCTTCTGGTATGCCATGTCTTGCAAATGAACTTGCAAGGTGCGCAATGACAGCGGCCGACGTTGTAGATCATAAAACAATCTCTGGGTGCCTATAAAAATATTCCACGACTACCAAATACTATTTTCCTTGAATATGGCAGAGATAAGCGCCTAGTTTTTGAAACAGACGCTGTAGAGTGGTGGTCGGGATTATGGGTTCTGACTTTTGGTGTCTATGCTTGGCGCATATGCGGCAATCGATAACAAAAGCTTTCAGCTGACAAATCAACCGTGATCACCATACCGACTCTCTGACTCCAGCTCTGCATTTTGCGATTCCCAGGTGATTCACGTGCAAGCGTATCGAGACCTTCAAGCGCAATGTTTGAGGATTGATTACACTCACACCTTTAAATAACACGCCTTTAGCAACTGTAAGCGCTCTTTCCTGCCAACAAGGACGCAAGACTATCGGAAAGATGTGAATTTTTGGCCTTCTTTCTGAGTGAATTTTACGATTGCTTGAAAACTTTCGTCAGCGGGTTGCTCTGTTTACACTCTCTCGAAGAGGCTGGCCTCGAAAGCGTTTGACAAGCATCCTGAAACGTGCTTGCTGACGTCACTAAGAGCCAATGCATTATCACTTTTCTTTCTCTGAATCAGCGCTCTGACAACACATCTGCAGTAACTATAGGCTCTTGCCCGGGACGTGCACAACTTCATAGCTGAACTGCATGAGCCTCATCCGAAAACACTGAACTTGAGGTGGTAAAACATCTAAAGAGGTTTTTCCCAACAACGGTACGAGAGGTTGTGGTCGGCTTCAGCCCGAATTTAAAGACCTTTGATGTTTTTTTGGACTCGTTATAGTGCCCACATCATTGCTAGAGATTATTTTTTTCAATCCAGGAGTATCTGGTTTTGGCAGGCGTCAACGAGCGCGATGCAAAGGCAACGGGTCGTTTTTTGTTGTTTCGTTGAACTTGCATCAGTACCGCCCCCAAACCGAATGATGACTCATTGGCGGAAAGAATCGTAGGGCATTTTGCATCATAGTTAGCTATGACGCGCGCACTAACCGATAAAATATTTAACGCACGATGGCGCTTGTTCTTGGGCTGGTCCCCACGTTCATTCAGAACTGTTCAAAAGCAAGTGACGTAATGCCACCATTTTTAAAGCCAACTCTGGTATGAATCTTGCCATGTGATCAGTCATACCAAGCAGCCATCAAACGTCAAACACGCTATTTGGCGTCGGCAGTTGTTTGATGGCCCAGAACTTTCCAGGGTCCGGCCTTATTCCATTTCGACTTGAAACACAACCAGAAAACTTTATCTCAGTTACTCAAAAACAACACTTTTCTTTGGTTAGGGTAACGCAAGCACTCATAAGACGGCCTAAAGTAAGACTCAGACGCTCATCATGTTGAGTTTGGTCGCATCCATAAATTAGCATGTCGTCCATCATCATTACAACGTCTGGGATTTTTTTCAGAATCGGCGACATTTTCTTTTAATTATACTCAGGTGCAGACGTTTCTGCAAGCGGTTGTTTTTGAAGACAATATCACTCAAATCACGTAATGAAGATAGTTAACAATTGGCTTACTGGCGACAGCGTGGTCTAAGAAAATTCAGAATTCGCGTCGAGCTTGCAAAAAAAATGAGGCCTCACTTAACAGACCAAGATATCTTCCACAGTTAGCATGACATAGCGCTCACGAAGTACACTTTTGTTTAGTTGTGTTAAGTCAACGCAAATACGGATGTCCCCGAAAGGTTTGAGTACTGGTGCAAAACCCGCGCACCATTCTGTTGGTTCGTCTACTTAGCGAATTACGTCGTCTCGCTCCATACGCTCGAACTCCTGCTTAACTCGGTGCCGCGGGAGTAAGGCGATGCGACTAGCAACCTGAATAGCAAAAGGGAAAATGATTCGGCTTCAATCTGATATGGTATTCCCCTTTCAGAGTTCCCAGACTAACGAAAAGCTGAGGGTGGGAAGCTTCGATGGCTGCCGTGCAACTGACCGAATCAGAGAACTTGATCAGCTCAAGCGCTTGCCTCGCCACGGTGGTCTAGTGGCTAAGATACTCGGCTGCTGACCCGCAGGTGGCGGGTTCGTATCCCGGCTGCGGCGGCTGCATTTCCAATTGAGGCGAAACTGTTGTAGGCCCATGTGCTCAAGTTAGGGTGCACGTTAAACAACCCCAGGTGGTCAAAATTTTAGGAGCCCTCCACTACGGCCTCTCATAATCAAATGGTGGTTTAGGATGTTAAACGCCCCAAATCAATCAATCAAATCAAGCTCAAGGGCTTCGAGCTCTGGTAGACCCAAAAGTATCGAGCGCAAAGGCAAGACCGCGTGCAGGGCTTGTCGGACACTGTGTGGCTTCCGCTGAATAGTGGCAGAAAACTTTCCGAGAACTCGCTGTGGCTCGTTCGCGAGTCCCGTTAAGGTAATGTCGCACTTCTCTAGTTTGGTAGGCAATCCCGGAAACGTTAAGGGTACAATGGACACTTCTGTCCCCGAATCAAGTATAGTGAACACCGGAGTGTCGTTAATGACAACTTGACCATACCAGAATTAGAGTGCTCCCCATTTACGATGCCTACAAAATACGCCCCCTTGTACATATGAGGTTCCGTGCGGTCACAAAGTGAGTGTCTAACTTTTCTCTGATGACTTCATACTTTCTTTAGCTGGCCTGCAGCCTTTTTCCGACACTACTGCGAAATGTCCGGAACAACCGTAGCAGTTGCATTTAGCAGCTCGTGCCAGGCAGGAGGCCCTTGAGTGCTCTTTTGACCGCAGTTGGGGCATGAGCTAATGGTGAGAGGTCAGTAGGGCTGTGGTCTGCGTTGACCTTGTGTGACAGGTGCAATGGTTCTTGACTAGGTGCTCAAACGGTGTCCTGAAGAAGTTTTCCGTGGCTGCCGTTGTTCGTTGACCACGTCCAGGTTGCTGGCTGGCGCTGCCGAAGGTTTGTCAGTGGTTTCTCGCACCTGCTGTTGCTGTTGTTGGACGGTGTCCTTCAAGTGAGCTTTTTCTAAAGTGCTGGCGAGAGCCGAGTTTGCATTCATTTGCAGTGACTCTGAGAGCTTGGCGTCACTGAGACCAACTACAAGCTAGTCACGGATTATGCGTTCCTTTTCCTTGTAGTCACACCGGTCCACCTGTGCGTGCAACGTGATGATAAACTGGTCGAATGTTTGTGCAGGTTGTTGTAGGCATCGGTGAAAACATGCGCACTCGTAAACGAGGTTCCGTGCGGTCACGAAGTGATCGTCTAACTTTTTTCTGATGACTTCATACTGCTTCTGCGTTCTTTCAGATAGTGCGAAGGTAAAAGATATCTCTCTCGCTTGTATGCCCATTGTGCAGAGTCCGGACTTGCGCTTCTTCACTTCGCTCATTTGGGTCTAAGAGGAAGCGGTAGTTGTCAAATAGTTGGATTCAGGAAGGCCATTCGGACGTCTGATCAAAGTCATATGTTGGCAAAGCTGGAACAGTGAACATGCCGTGAACTGGCTTGACTTCTTTGTCTTTTGACATGACGCCAATTGACGAAGACTGGTGCGACGCCCCTCGAATATCAGAAGACACTCCACTTCTGGCACCATGTCTTGTTGCGGCCTAGCGAAACGGCATGCGCATCCGGGCCGATTGATTGATTTGATTTGTAGGGTTTTAACGTCCCAAAACCACCAATTGATTATGAGAGACGCCGTAGTGGAGGGCTCCGGAAATTTCGACCACCTGGAATTCTTTAACGTGCACCCAAATCTGAGCACACGGGCCTCCAACCTTTTCGCCTCCATCGGAAATGCAGCCGCCGCAGCCGGGAATTGAACCCGCGACCGGCGGGTCAGCAGCCGAGTACCTTAGCCACTAGACCACCGCGGCGGGGCCGCAGAAGTTGAGAAAGGGACTGAGCCGCTCCCGATGCGCGCGAGATAACATCAACCTTTATTCCATGCAACCAGCATGCATATATAGCAGACAACTGCCTTCACGTACAAGCAACACTTTACAATTGTGGGCAACAGCGCCAGATACCGTGGACACTTCACGTGCATAGGCGCAATCACTAAAGTCTTATTATTAGTCTGCAGAAAACGAAACTAATGTGCGACAACCTCGGAAAAGAACAGCGCTTCGAGATAGGTAGCAGTGCACTGCAAGCTTTGAGAAATCACGTCTATTGGAACAGCTAGTCACCACGGAGCCGAATCACGACATTGATGATTGAAGTGACTAGAAAAATATGAACGGCATGTTGGAAAGCATTCTCAAGTTTGACTGGTAGATTGCCATTATTCCTCAAGATATATATATATATATATATATATATATATATATATATATATATATATATATATATATATATATATATATATATATTGTAAGCACATTCCAAGCATTTGATCGTTCTCACTTGCACATACCCATCATCATCGTTCTCACTTGCACATACCCATCATCATCGTCCTCTCTCTTGGTGTGGTTCTGAGCCGAGCCAGACATCGCAGAATAAACGCTTCTGCTCGCCCTGCCTGCTCGCCGTACCTAGTCTGCCTGCGTCTTTCAGAGTGGTGGAAGTGCCGGGGTAAGATCCCGACGTCCTCCTACGTTCATTTCCCACCTGGAGCTCCGATCTGGTCGCCGATTGCACCCAGCCACCCACACAGGTATGCAGACATCGGACCTAACGCCTAGCCCTAACGCTACAGCCCCTACGCCGGCGGCTGCCCGCTCTTCATCTACTGTCACCAGCCCTCAGCGCGAACCGCCCGTGTTCGCGGGTCTTCGCGGTGACGACGTCGAGGAATGGCTTGACCTTTACAACCGTGTGGGTTCAGCCAATCGATGGACCGAAGCAGAGAAACTGAGCTACCTTCCTTTCTATTTGACCAGCGTAGCCAAAACCTGGTATTTTAATCACGAAACTGACTTCGTTGATTGGTCGACCTTTGCCAACAAACTGCGACAAATATTCGGATGCTCATCGGGTCGTTCCGAAGCCGCGAAACAGAAGCTGGCTGTGCGTCTACAACTGGCACATGAGTCGTACACTTCGTATATCGAGGATGTTTTGGCCCTCTGTCGCCGTGCGAATAAAGACATGACGGAAGATGAGCGCGTTCGCCACATCCTTAAAGGAATCGGCCCAATCGCATTCAACGCCTTGGCTGTTGGCAATCCCGCTACGGTTAACGACGTCATTTCGACATGCCAACGCCTTGACCAGTTGCAGTCCCTTCGGCTTCAACAAGACAGTGATCCACGCCTGATGCCTCCCTCTGAATTAAAAACCCTTATCCGCACAATTATCCGGGAAGAACTTCGAGACCTTGAACAGCAGCGGTCCACTGTCGCCTCCGCTCCGTCTCCACCATTCGACCTGCGGAATCTTGTTAAGCAGGAGTTAGCGGCAATGGCGACACCGACATCCCCGGTCGCTCCGCCAGCACGCCCGATGCCCACATACGCCGATGTGACGCCCAGGTCGACACCGGCAGCACCGGTTGTTCAAACGGTAATGCCCACATATGCGGAGATCGCTGCGATTCCGCCTGCTCCCGGGGCATCTAGCTCTACGGATACTGCTAGTAGCCATTTGGCTGCTATGCGAGGTGGAATGACTGCTGCACCCTTGTATCCTCAGTGGCGTCAATCCCGTCCTGTTTGCTTTTACTGCGGTATACGAGGCCACATTTCTCGTTACTGCCGTCGCCGCCAGCAAGAGGAACGACGAGGCTATGCTGAGTTCGAACGAGACCGGTTCCGAAGACCAGATCTTTATGCTCCAGACACCTACCCGTCCGCGCAGTACCGGTCTCCGTCTCCTCCAGTGTCCCCTCGTCAACATCAGGAATACCGCTCCTCCAGACGACGCTCTCCATCGCCCTATCGCCGCTCCGCATCGCCACTTCGTCCAATCATCTCCCGTCCTGTTGACCAATCTTCGGAAAACTAAGGATTGCAGTTTTTGGAGGGAAAACTGCGTCCCGTCGACCAACAAAAATACCTCCTGTTCGCCCAGCTAATATGTTGTCAGTGACTATTGAAGGTATTCCTGTGCAAGCTCTCGTTGACACCGGTGCAACCACTTCTGTTTTGCGTAGTGACTTGTGCTCGCGCCTCCGTAAAGTCAGAACGCCCTATGTGGGACCTGTGTTGCGTGGGGCAAATAACGTGCTGATTCAACCTGACGGACAGTGTACGGCTCGTGTTTCTATTGATGGTATACGTCACCACATCGAGATGATTGTGTTGCCCACGTGCATTCATGAACTTATCCTTGGTTGGGAC